>NC_084463.1:104565132-106965132 GCF_027409185.1 Cynocephalus volans | reverse complement strand
GCATATAATATCATCCATTATTTTGTCCCATTTACCTTTCCTGCTTTCTCTTCCCACACTAGCTCATATGCACAAGACTCCAGCCTAGTCAATCTACTCAGGACCACCATCACTACCTCCTGTGCATCACCCTCCACGGCCAGAGCTATTTTCTTTCATGCCCTTGTGATTTTGAACATACTGCTGTTTATTCTGCCTGAAAGTCCTTTCTCCAACTTCTCCCTCTGATATGCTTCTATTAATTCTACAAGATCCAGTTCCAGTGTCATCTTTGTGACACTATTTGCTGATGTCCCAACTCTGTTCTGAATTAGGAATCCCTTCTATGTTCACAAACCTATGCTTTCTTCTATTATTACATTTTCTGGTGCCAGTTTGCAGGTCTGTTCTCATAGCTTACTATGAGCTCCTTAGTCCTGCCTTAATTAGCTACGAATCTCAAGTATAAAACTTGCACATAGCAGGCACTTAAATGTGTCTCTGATAAATCAAGGAAACAAGAAAATAAATAAACTTAGGTTCTCCTATTTGAAAAACTCTCTCGCCCCTTAAAATCCCTGTCTCGGGCTGGCCTGTTAGCTTAATTGGTTAGAGTGAGGTGCTATAAAACAAAGGTCAAGGGTTCAGATCCCCATACTGGCCAGCTGTCAAAAAAGATATAACAAAACAAAACAAAACAAAACAAAATCCCTGTACCCTCCCTCTGTCATAGGTCTCTCTCCTTACATGTGGTCAAGCCTCTTTAAAGAATAAGCTTTGCTCCAAGTCTTAGTTCCTCACTTCCCACTCACTCCATTACTACTGAGTGCTGGCTAACTCCCATCCCCACAATCCACCTACCTTTACCCTATTGACCCCAAGGTCACCAGGGTACCCCCCTATTGGCCAAATCCTTTGGATATTTTTCAGTCCTTTCCTCCCTGGCCTTCTTCGTGTCATTCAACCCTGACAACACTCCTTCCTTCACAGCTTCTTTCTTGACCTTTCCCTCAGTTTCAGTGACACCACTGGCCTCCCTTTCTTTCTCAGTCCTTTCTGGCCATACCTTCTCACTTTCCTTTGAGGACATTTTTCCTCTCCTCAACCTTTAAACGTTGGAGCTTCTCGGGGTCCGTCTTAGGCCCTCTTCCCTTCCTAATGTGCATTCTCTCCCTGACCAATCTCATTCACTCCCTTAGCTTCACTCACCATCTGTCACATTTACCATAAAAGGCAACCCAAACCTAAGGGGATTCCTCATTTTCTCAAATCCAAACATAAGAAAGTCTGAGAAGCTTTTTTACCAACCTGAAAATTTATACCTTTAAGGGTGAAAAGAAAACAAACAAAAGTCTACTTCTATCAGTTAATGGACTTTATTATACATGTATTTAAGTTAACATATCATATAAAATAATAACTTATAAATATTGGTTTTTTTTCCATAAGTTAATAAACAATTTTATGCATACTCTTAACATGCATCCTCTAAAGCAGTGTTTTTCTCATCATTAGGGTCACTTTCTCAGCCATCTTACACATTTTTCAAGAACAAATGACCTTCTCTTCAGTCTAAGTGAAGCTCTTGGGAGAGGACACAGCAGTTTGAATCCACAGATGATGCAGTCCTTGGAAACTTTATCCTAAGTCACAAGTCACTTTGTATCATACTAAGGCAGTTGTTTTTTGGCATGCGTCCTGCAAGAGTATATTCATGACTTCTAAAACTCAAAGTATTGCTTTTTAAAAATTATTTTTAATTGTTAACCTTTTTACTGAAGTGTAACATTCATACAGAAAAGAGCACAAGTGTTCAGCTCAATGAATTGTCACAAAGTGAAACACTTCTATTATTTCACTCAGGCCAAGAAATAGAACATTTCCAGCATCTCAGAAGCCCCTCCCAAGTACTACTGTATTGCTTTTTAAAGCAATCTTTAAAAAGCTTGTTTAGAGACATTCAACACGTGCAGTTGTGAGGTCATGCTACCAGATATAGTTACCAAAGCTGTGTTAAATTTCTTTGACAATGGATTCTGTGGCAAATGACCTCTACAAGCATCCAGAATAGATTATTGAGGACATTTCAGGTTAACAGGTCTTACCTAAACAGTAAACTTAGTTAGCATTTATTGGGCACTTACTATGTGTCATGTACACAGTGCTTTACATATCTTAAATAAATTAATCCTTAGGCCCACTTTATTGATGAGAAAACTGAGGCAAAGACAGGTTAAGTAACTTTCCCAAAGCCACACAGTTTGTAAATGGCAGAGTCTGGTTCCCGAGCCAGGCAGTCTGGCTCCAGAATCCACAAGCTTAGTCACCATACCATATTGCCCTATCCAGTGGTTTGTTGTTCAAAATAAAGTAAACGAGACCAAACCCTGTAATATGAGAGACTTTGTAAGAACTCAAATATAAGGTTACTCCCTCTTTCCTGAGGGATGATTTTGGAGACACAAAAAAGCAAAAACCTCACCCTATATTCAAGCTTATACGGTATTTGCAGATGACTCCCAAATATTTATGTCCAATGCAGACCGCTCCTCTAAGCTGCAGACCTACCTACCCAACAGGCACTTCAAAGTCAGCAGCCCCAAATCACGAGTCATCCATCATCTTTCCATACGCACCCCCCTGCAACCTACTCCTGCTCCTCTTGTCTAGCACAGTGAATGTCACCATCATCCATCCAGCTGCGCAAAGCCAGAAACTTGGATGTCATTAAGGACTCCAGCCTCTCCCTCACGCCTGTCTTCCAAAATCACATTCCCTTCCTCTGTTTTAACTGCAAGTTTTTTTTTTCTCTCCAGAAGTTCCTGATTTCTTCATACCATCTGTACACGTATCAAGTCCAGAATACCTTTTTTTCTCACAGCCTACGCATGGTCATATGGAAGAAGAGATGTGGAGATGTCAAAGCTCTTCTAGTTCCTTCAAGAATGCCTACTCTCCACCTGTCTGATTTCACCTCTCCCCCATTTTCCTCCCAAGTTGACCCCTCAAGCCCCTTCCTATCTCCCTGCCCAGCTTCCTCCTAGCTTTATTTTTTCTGGGGAGTATACTTTGAGTTAGAACATCATCCCCCAAACTCTTCTTTCCAAGACCCCCCAATCTCTAGCCTCAAACTCGGGATGAAGGAGGAAGTGAGGGAAAGAGAACCAGGGGGATGAAGGAGTGAAAAGGCATAAAGGAATAAAGAGAATGGGATCATGAGAAGTGACTGGCAGGAGAGAATGGGGAAATTAGGATGGAAGAAGGGGATGGGGAGAGGAGTGTGGGGAAAAGAGGAATGAGAGGAGAGAATGGGTAGAAGGTGTGAGAAAAAAGGTGTGACGAGGAGATGGGGAGAAAGACACGGGGAGAAGGGGGTGGGGAGAAAGCGGTGGAGAAGAGAGACGGGGAGAAGGGATAAGAGCCGGGCTGGGAAAGAAAGGGACGGGGGAGAGGATAGGGAACAAGAGCGAGAAGACGCGGATGGAGAGAGAGGCTGGGAGGGAGAAGGAGCCAGAGGGAGAAGGGGACAGGGAGGGAGAAGAGGGGATGGTGGGGGGAGAGGGGCCGGGAAAGGAGATGGAAGAGGAGAACGAGAAGGAGGCGAGCAGTAGGGAACGGGGAGAAGGGGGAGGGGAGAAGTGACGAGAAGGGACGAGAGAACCGGGACGTGGGGACGGCGCGGCGCCGGGGCCGGATCCGGCGCCGGGGCCTGGGGCCGGGAAGTCGAGGGGCGGAGGGAGGACGGGCGGGCGCTGGGGGGGCCGCGGCGCTGGGCGCGGGTGGGGGCGGGGCGGGGGCTCCGCGGGCCGAGGGGCGGGGGCTCGGGTTACCGCGCGGAGGGAGGGGGAGGGGAGGGGAGGGGGCGCGGGGCCGCGGCGGCGAGTCTCGCATCCTCCGCGGGGCTGCTGTGGAGGAGGCGGTGCCCCGGCGGCGGCGGCGGCGGCGGCGGACGGACCGATCGACGCCCAAGGGCGCGCGGACCGACGGCCAGCTGCCCCGAGGGGATCTCGGGACCCGGAGACAGCAACGGCGGACGATGTGCGGCCCCAGGCCCGGCGCCGGCGGGCGCTGCCCGGGGGGCTGACCGCTGCCGGACGGCGCCCCAGCACCGGGCGTGAGAGCCCGCTCCGCGCGGAGGTCAGTGCCCGCGGCCCCCGGCCCGTCCGGCCTCGCCCGCCCGGTCCGCCGGCCTCCCCCGGGCTGCGGCGGCGGCGGCGGCGGAGCCGGGGGCTTTGTTCTGAGCTGGAGACAATGGGGGAGGGGGGGCCGGGGCCTGCGGGACGAGGGCGAGCGTGAACGGGAGCGTGGGGGCAGGGCCCGGGGGTCTTTGTGTGCGTGTGTCATCGAATCGGGGCGTGTGAGAGCGAGCCGGGGTGCGGGGTGCGGGCAGGGTGTGTGTGTGCTACTCCTAGTGTGAGTGCATCCTCCGAGTGTGAGTCAGTGCGTGCCACTGGGAGGTTGTGTGTCCGGGTGTGTTTCTCTGGCCGAGTGTGCATGTGCGTGTCACTCCGAGAGTGTGAGGGTCGGAATGAGTTTGTGTCATGGTGAGTGGGTCCCAGTGAGGGGGTGTGTGAGTATGTGTGTGTAGCCTGGCTCTGTGGGAGCCATATGTCAGAATGTGGAGGATGGTTGTGTGACAGAGATAAACTGAGACAGAGACAAAGAAACTGCATGGGGAAAAGTAAAGAGAAGCAGAGGAGAGACCCGGAAAGCCTGAAGTGTAGGTAGGTCATCCATACTAGTGTTCTAAGTGGGATCCAGTGCCTAAGCAACTGGGAGTTTGAATCCAGGAAGCCAAGATCTGAATCCCATGCTGGGGACAGGGGGAGGTCACTGCAGGCCTGGGTCCCACATGGAGGGGTGAGGAAAGGGAGGTCTAGAAGCACAATGAATTCAGTGTGGCGTGGACTGGGCCGGCAGCCACAAGGTCATAGGCCAGACAAATATTGTCGCTTATGTCAATTTCTCAAATACCCACAGGGACACAATCATAGCTCTACACAACCCACAGGGGACACAGTCCCAGGCAGCGCACATCCTCAGGAGTTACCCTCACAACCATAACATGGCCCCAGGAAACTGTCAGAACCGACACACACCCACAGTAGATTCTGTTAAGCCAACACACACCTATGGAAAATGCTCTCATGACAACACATACCTACAGCAGAAATGTTGCAACCTGCACATCCCCACAGTATCATTGTCGAGGCCAACACACACCATGGCAGACACCGTTACTGCCAGAACCTCTCCAGAGACACTGTTACAGCAATACATATTCATCAGAAGCACTGTCACAGCTAGCACATTGTATAGGTTATACATACTTCATCATGGATAGCAGGTGTCCCAGAGACCTGGCACTTACAGGAGGCTGTGTTACAATCACCCTTACCACAAAACCACTTGCACAGCCCCTAGGAGACTGTCATGGGAGACACACACTCATCACACTCAGAGAGAGCTGTCTCACTTGCTAAATAAACTCCCCATAACTTATAAAGCTCATACCATTACCCCTCCTCATCCATAGACCTCCCAGGCCCACCTTCTTGTTCCCTGAAAACTCTGAGACCTGGCTCAGTCTTCCTCTCACCCTATATCCTGCCATGTTTCTAAGTGTCCCTCCAACACCCCACCCTCACAATTTCTTGGCCTCCTTAGCTCCTGTTACCTTCTTCCCTCCCAGGATCATTCTGTAGAACTATTCGATCTCTAAAATTCTAAACTCCTGCATTCCACTTTCTGCCCCCAGTCTCCTGTATCCTTCCAGCTTTCAGATGCCCTCGCTCCCACTACACTTTTTAACCTTATAATCACCTCTTGCCCTTGACCTCTTTGTTTTCTCCTCATCTGCTCCTTCTTGGCTTTGTGCTCTCCTTCCAGCTCATATGCCAAGGACCATCCAGTCAGCCACTCTATGTCCACTCTGTTCCATTGTCTTTGAGCCCACCCATCCTGCAAATTCTCAACTCTAGCTAGAGTGATATATCAACCATACCAAGCGATGCTTCTGTAAATTCATGCTTCTATAAATTCCACCCTCAACTGGGCCCTCCTCAAAGAAATAAATACATGAAATGAAATTTTTTAAATTTTCTTCACACTCTACCCCACATCCCTCACTCCCTTGTTTTCAGTAGATTAATTAACTGATTCATTCAACAAACACATTTTGTTCTACTGGCGTTGTGGGAGGAGCTGGCATGACAAGGATAAACAAAATGACATGGTCCTTGCCCTCAGGGAGCTTACAGGCTATGGGGTTAGTGTCGTAATAGAGTAGCACACAGCAGGGAAACCTAAGCGGGTGTAGAGAGGTCAGGAGAGGCTTTCTGGAGAAAGAGGCATTTAAGCTTAAACTGGATGAATAAATAGGGAGTCAACCAAGCAAAGAAGAGGTGGAGGTGAGATGGAATGGGTAGAGAACATTCCAGGCCAAGGGAGCAGCATGTGAAAGCCCATGTGCAAGTGAGTATTGTGTGTCTGAGGGACAAAGCAGTTCAGTGAGGCTGGCACTTACAGTTCGAGGTGAGGAGAGGGAGAGAGTCTGTGGGGGAGGTAGTTGAAGGCTTAGACCATGCAGGGTCTTAGAGGCCACTTGAAGAAATTAACCTTAGAATAATGGAAAGCCATCAGATCATTTGAAACTGTGGAGTGAGATGATCAGATCTGTTTTAGAAATACCACTCTGACAGCCATGTGGAGATTGGAGGAGGAGCCTGAGAAGGACAGTTGGCTGTTGCAGGAACCCAGGAGGGGATTATGCTGGCCTGAACTGGAGCAGTGGTAGGAGAGGAGAAAGTGGATGGTTTCAGGAGCTCTTTAGACAGTGAGGTCAGCAGGGCTTAGTGACAAAATGGATGTGGGTGTTGAAGAAGAGGGAGCAATTAAGGGTCGAAAACCTGATCTACTCATTCGCTGAGAAAATTGATGCCATCCTGTTTGAATTTCCTCAGCTTTCTGCCTCCTCCCTCAGATTTTCTCTGTATCCTCTTTCCTTTCTTCCTATAATAATGAAGAGGAGTCTCTTCTGTTTAAGGCCAATTCTCCATGGGCGTTGTAGATCCCATCCCCTCCGTCCTCCATGGGGACCCACTGATTATTCCTTGTCTTTCCCATGTCTCCCCATTTTCTTTCCCATTTCTTCTGGGAGCACATCAGGATTCTCCAGTCTCTGCTATCCTTTCTTAACCCTGTAAACACCCCATTAGCCAAGAGGCGTTCTCATTTTGCTTCACTGTCACAATTTGTGAGTCTTCTGCATGTAGCTTCTCCTACTTCCTCACTTCCCATTTATACCTGCCCCTCCAATGTCACTGCTCTTCTTAGAAGAAAGTGACCTCTCTCCTTCCAAATCTGGGGGATCTTCTCAAAAGCCCTCAACTGCTTGACCTCTTTGCAGGAGCTGACCTTTCCTTTCTCTTTGAATTGTTCTTGTCTTTTGGCTTCTGAGCCATCATTTTATTCTATCAACATTTAATGAGCACTCACATGCCAGCCACACTGCTAGGTGATGGGAATACTGTACAATGATGGAAGATACAATTTCTACCCTAGAGGAGTTTAATCTTTAGTGGGGAGACACAGACAAATAAGGGTACGATTATAGTACAGTGGGATTTGTGCATCTCTCTCCCAGAGCTCCTCCTGGTTGTTCTTTCTCAGTCTGCTTTGAGGGATCCTTTGCATGGTCCCTAAATATTACCACTCCTCAGGGCTCCGGCTTGGACCTTCTTATCATCTCACTGTGTACACACCTGTGGGTGATCCGTCTTATTCATTTCCAGGCTTAAATTAACTGTGGGCTGGTGACTCCCAAGTATCTCTCTTCTGAGCTCCAGAGCTGCATACCTGCTGCCTACCTGATCTTTACTGTATAGCTCACAGGCCCCTTAACATGTACAATCTGAGCTCATCATTCCTTCCTTCCCCAAATGACCATCCCCACTCAGTTTGCAAGCTAGAAACAGGAATTAACTGTAACCACTCCCTTTTCCACATGTCCCATAATCCAGAAAGTCCTTGGAACCTGCTGATTCTACCTCCCCTCCAGCAATCTCTGATATCCCATTATCCCCTTTTCTCCATCCCCTCTGCTGTTGCCCTCACCTCACCATCTTTTCATGTGAATTTTTGCAAGAGCCTTCTAACTTTTCTCTCTACACTTCTCTTCCCTCTTCCAATACATTCTTCTCACTGCAGCGAGAGGCCTTCCTAAAGTGGAAATCCAGGCTTGTCACTCCCTGCTCAGTGCACTTCAGTGTCTTTCCATTTCCCTTGAACAAAATGTCTACGTTTTACTGAGGCTTATGGTATCATGATCTGATTCCCCCCAACATTCCCAGCCTCATTGCCTGTCCCATTTCCCTAGCTCTGTCACATTTTGAGTTCCAGCCAGACTGAATTCCTTGGTAGTTCCCAA
Organism: Cynocephalus volans; assembly: GCF_027409185.1. Lineage (NCBI taxonomy): Eukaryota > Metazoa > Chordata > Mammalia > Dermoptera > Cynocephalidae > Cynocephalus > Cynocephalus volans. The sequence continues at coordinate 106,956,725 of NC_084463.1, read as the reverse complement.
AGACACTGTGTTCTTCCATGCTCTGTCTGCCCAAAAGGCTTTTCACCCCTTTCTTCTGGCTAATCCCTTCCCATCCTCAGATCTAGTCTCAAACACTGCCTTTCCTGACTCCATCAGGCAGACCTGGGCTCTTTGTTTCACTGTCGTCACTGCCTCTTCCCTGTTCACAAGGCTGGGACTTCCTTGATGGCAAGGTTGTGTAGTATTCATCTTTGTTACCCAGGGTCCCATGCAAGTGCTTGGCAATGAACGAATGATGAATACAGGAGGCACCTCACAGCACATCCCTCACCCTCTTTAAAAAACTGACATCTACTCTCAGCTGCCCACATGATCAAGAAATTTTCACACCACCCACTTGCTCTGATGCAGACACTTCCACTCTCCTCCCCCGCAACTTATCTCTCCTCACCCCATGCTCTCTCCTCCTCGCTCCCTTTCACTTGGGCTTCTCTTCTCCAGGACCCTCTTTCTCACTCCTCTCTACTTCATTTCTCTTTCATTTAGTTAGCAAATATTTAAGCCTGAGTCAGGATGTCCCTCTCTGCTCACCTAGCGCACTGGAATGTCCTTGTTTATGTTTCTCTCTCTAAGCTGCTTGACAGAAGGAGCTTGTTATCTCTCAGAGCCTAAGACACACCTCCCATACGGCTGATGAGAAAGGAAGGAGGGCTGTCCTGGTGGCTCACTTGGGAGAGTGTGGTGCTGATAACACTAAGGCCCCGGGTTCGGATCCCTATATAGGGACTGCCGGATAGCTCACTTGGGAGACCGTGGTGCTGACACCACCAAGTCAAGGGTTAAGATCCTCTTACCGGCCATCTTTTAAAAAGAAAAAAAGAGAGAAAGGAAGAAGGGAAGAAGGAGGGGAGGGGTAGCTATACCTCAGACCTTCCAGTCACACCATTTATGACCTGATGACTTAGCTTCTCTGAGCCCCCCTTACCTCAGGTGAAAATGGGGGTGACAGTATCTCCTTAAGAGAGTTGTTTTGGGGATTCAGAAAGAAAATTACTAAGTGCTCAACTATTAACTTAGTTAATTTTACTTCTAACATCTCAGCCCCTTACTGTGCTCTCCTGCCCCTCAACCTCCAGCTTCCCCAAACTTATCCTTCTCTGTCAAGGTCTCTGGGTTGCTATGTCTCCGATTTTTCTGCTAGCTCCAGCCTCATTGGCTTCTTCTGCAGCCTGGATTCCGATTATTAGGGTCAGACTTTAGGAGCAGGCCCTTGCTGCCCATCACCCACCACTCCTCCCCCGCTCCATCACCTGTCCTGCCCATCTGCCTCCCTGTGAACACCATGAAGGCAGAGATTTGATCTGTCCAAGTCACTGCTCTGTCTCTAGTGCTTAGTATGGTTTGTGACACATGGTAGGTCTTCAACAGATATATATATATTTTTAACAATTTCCTTGAGTTTATTTAAATAATAAGCAAATCCTGACGCATATAGATTTGAGTCAAAATTCCCACATTTTTAGTTGTCTTCTTGAGAAAGTTACTTTGTCTCATTAAGTCCCAGTTTCCTAGTTAGTAAAATGGAGATAATACAAATGCCTAGCCCATAAGTTTTCTTTTTTAAAAAAAAATTTTATTTTATTTTGTCAATATACAATGTGGTTGACTGATGTGGCCCATTACCGAAACCTCCCTCTCCCCCCTCCCTCCCAGCAACCTCAAATCTGTTCGCTTGTAGTATCAACTTCAAGAAATTGTAATTGTTGTGTCTTCTTCCCCCCCCCTTTTTTTGTGTATTTATTTATTTTTAGCTCCCACAAATAAGTGAGAACATGTGATATTTCTCTTTCTGTGCTTGACTCATTTCACTTAATATAATTCCCAAATGTCCATCATCAGATGAATGGATACGGAAAATGTAGTATATCTACACAATGGAATACTACTCTGCTATAATAAAGAATGAAATACTGCCATTTGCAACAACATGGATGGACCTAGAGAGAATTATATTAACAGATATTTTTTGAATAAATCTATCAGTGGATCCCTTCACATGCATGCCCTGGGCCCTCCCCTCCCCTTGCCATTTTTTTCTTTGTCTCATGGAGGCCTTCAAGCATCCTCCAGGTTTCATCCTTTCCTCTCTCACCACCTGACTGCTTATCACCTGACTCTCTGCCCTGACTGGCAGTTGCCTCATCACTGATCTCCTCCTCCTCTAACCCACCCTGTGCACACTGCCAGATTTATTCTCTTAAAGCAGAACTTTGACCATTCTCCTTCTCTATCCTGTTGCCTGGGTATGACCCTTAGTCTGAGCATTCCAAGCCCTCCACCAGAGAAGAAATGTGGTCTGACAGGAAGCACTAGTTTTGGAGCCTGTCTGCTACTTTCTCTGAGCCTCAATGTTCTCTTCTGTGAAATAACACTTACCCCAGGGTTATTGTGTGTGTGGCACACAATAGCAGCAGATAGTATTTATTGAGCCTTCACTGTGTGCCGGACACTGTGCTAAATTTTTTGTGAGCATTATTTCGTTTAACTCTCATATTGACCATTTAAGGTAGGCACTTTAATCCCCATATTACAAAGAGGAAACTTAGGCTTAGGGTTATAACGTGCCCAGGGTTATGCTGTAAGTGGCAGAATCAGGACTTGAACTCCTGCCTGACAGAAGAGCCTGTCGTCTTAACCACTGTAATAATGGCTCAGGCTTGCATACTTATAAAAAGCTTACTGTGAGGGCCGGCCCATGGCTCACTCGGGAGAGTGCAGTGCTGATAATACCAAGGCTGCAGGTTCGGATCCCATATAGGGATGGCCGGTTAGCTCACTGGGTGAGCATGGTGCTGACAACACCAAGCTAAGGGTTAAGATCCCCTTACCGGTTATCTTTAAAAAAAAAAAAAAAAAAAAAAAAAAAAAAGCTTACTGTGAGGCAGACACTGTTCTAACTGCTCAGTACAATGGCATAGGTATTATTATTGTCCCTATTTTACAAATGAGGAAGTAGAAGCACTGAGAAATTAACTGGCTTGCCCAAGGTCATACAGCTAATAAGTGTGAAGCTGGGAATCAAATCCAGGTGGTTGGGCCCTAAAGTTTGTGTCCTAACCACTATCCTGTCGTGCCTCCCAGTGATATATTGTCTCCCTACTCTAGGAGTACAGTAAGTATGTATTGATGAATGAATCTGTGCTGTGAATCAGTTTATTCTCTCTCATTGCCCCCTGCAGAAGGCTTGCACTCTTATCACTCTCTCAACATGATTCCCTCCAGGACCACTAGTGACCTGCTTACTGCTAAATTCAATGACCACTTCTCAGCCCTCATCCTGCTTGAACTCAGCAGCATTGGACATTATCAGTCCCTCCCTCCTTTTTGAAATGTTTCCTCCCTTAACTTCTGTGATATTGCCTCCAGGAAGAACAAAGATCTCCTCAGCCCACCCCTTATATGTGACTGTCCCCCCAGGTTCTATCCTAGACTCTCTTCTCACTCAACACATCCTATCTGATGGAGGTCTCCATGCCCTGGGCTTTCAGTTACCCTGTGTCCAAATCCACGTCTCTGACCCAGGCCTCTCTCCTGAGCTCCAGGCCTGCAAATCCAATTATGCCTGAGATAACTCCACATGGGGATCCTAACAGGTACCCGAAAAATGGCTTCTCCTTTGCAATATCTTAATGGTACCACTTTAGTAACCAGACCAGAACCCTGGGAGACAGTCTAGTGTCTTACATCCTTCCTATAGAGTCAGTGGCTTCCCCTTCTCACATCTTTCAGCCCCACTGCTGTCCTGTCAGCCCCACTGCTACTAACCTGGACTGTCACAGATGCCTCATACCTGCTCTCTCTCCCCCAATGGTTTCTCTTCCTTCTTCAGGTCTCCATTGTCCTGCTAGGACTCTCTCCCTTCAGTTTCCCTATAATTTCTTCCTCTCTCCATCTTTCTCTTCTCCCTGAACCCCAGGCAACATGGACTGCATAGTCTGGGGATCAAATTAAGGCTGTGTTCACTTAGGAAGATTGTTTCACTCTGAGCCTCAGTTTCCTCATTTGAAAATGTAAGCAGGGATCTCTTCATCATGGGCTTGTTATGATGATTAAATGAGATACTGTCTGTGAATTGGCTGGCACAGGGCCCAACATACCATCAAAGCTCAGAAAACAGACTTTCCCTCTGTCTCTTCTGCTCACGTCTGTCTTCAGCCTCTCCCTGGAGTACCTCCTGGGATGCAGTCCTCTGGAGGGACAGAGCAAGGCCTGAGACACTGCCCTGGCCACCGTCCCATGGGGTTGCCCCAGGGATATCCAGGGAATCCAGTTTGTCAGCCTTCTCCTCCCTCCTTGTGCCTCCTCTTCTCTTCCCCTCCCACTCCTCCAGCGCTGGCTCCTGCCTCTCCTGACCACCCCCCCCCAACACCCCACCTCTCTGGGTCTGGCTATTCCTGTCTCAAGCTGACCTCCCCTTCCTCCCCTTTCTGAATTAGCACCACTCACTCTTTCCTCTGCCTTACACATTCACTCTCCTTCAGTCCTGCTCCCTGTCACCCCCCGCCAGAACGCTCTTCCTCTTTCCTTTATGCCTGGCCCTTGGCTCCCCGAGGCCACCCTCTTCTTCCTCCACCTCTAGCCTGTCTGCCTTTTGTAGCCCCCCTCTTCACCCCTGTTGTCTTTCTGGTCTCTGCCCTCTCTGGCCCTGGGACAGGAAGTTGAAGGAGGAGGCCTAGGCGGTGCCAGCTCCCCCAGCCTGCTTCCCCTTCTGTACCTTGGGCCACTCCTCTACTTCCTTCTGGAGCACCCCCATCCATTGTGGTCCCCCTGTTCCTCCCCCCAACCCACCTCTCTTTCCCTTCCCGTGTTCCCCCTTGCTCCATGTCCTGCAGACACTCAGGCTGGGAATGGGAGGGGGGGCTCTGTTAGTCAGCGAGGGTGAATTGACATCACATTTCAGGCCCCAATGAGCAGTCTTGCCCCTCCCCCTCCTAATGAGAACCAGCTGTGGTTTCAGAGGCCCAGATGTGGGGATAGAGGGGGAGAGCAGGATGGAGTCAGAGGACCAAGTAACAGGACCAGGGACAGAGTGAGGGCATGTAGCAAGGCAAAACCAGGTGGGAGAAGAGCTGTGACAGAGCTGCGGAAGAGAGAAGACAGATCTGGGCAGGAAGCAAGACAGGTGGGGGAACAAGACAAGATGAATGGGCAGGCCAGATCTGGGGGAAGGGATAGGACAGACCCGGGCAGGCCAGATCTGGGGGAAGGGATAGGACAGACCTGAAGAGGGAAAGAGACCATAATGGGGGGAGGAGTGTGTCTTAGGAAGAGTCAGTGAGAAACACTGGACAGATGGGGGGAGATGGTGCTGAGAAGAGAGCTGGAGAGAAGATGAGACAGTCTCAGGAGAGAGTCTGGAGTTCGAGTTTGGAACTGGAAGCCCTAGAGCAGGAAGCGATGAGGCACAGTCCAGACAGAGGCCCTAGGGACCTAGAGGTCACAGCTGCAGCCGCAGAGCTGACCATGAGTGCCCCGGCAGCATGTGTGAGAGCATGCCTGCATGTGGGTGGGTCTGCGGGTGTGTGTGCGCACGTGCCTGCCTTGTCAGGCTGTGCATACGTGACAGGGGGCCTGTCTGTGTGCATGGGAGGGTGTGTGTGTGAGTGTGTTTGCGTGTATGTGTGTGTGTATGTGGAAGGGTATCTGAATGTACCTGTCCATGTGAGGTCCATGAGAAAGTGTCTTTCCGTGTGTATGTGTTTCTGTATGTATATGTATGTATGCCTGCATGTGTGTGTGGGGGGGTGGTTCCATGTGAATGAATATGCCCATCTGTGTGTGTGAGAACGTGCTCTGTGTACACGCGAGGAGGCTTACCTGCATGTATGTGCGCCAGCTGTGCATATGTTACAGTAAGTCTCTGAGTGTGTTGAGCGTGCTGTCTGCATGTGTGTCTGACTGGGTGAGAATGCATCTGAGTGAGTCTGTGCATCTGTGTGTCTGGCGTGTGAGAGAGAGTGGCAGGCTGTGTGTGGGTCTGTGATTGTGTGAGTGTGCATCTTTGTGTGTCCACTGCAAGAGTGTGCTGGGGGGATTTGCACTGGACGGGGACCCGGATTTAGTAATGAAGAGGGCATGGGGGTCTACACAGGTTGGGAGAAGGGGCTGCTTTCACATAGGGCATCTGCCTGGGCCTGAATGCCTCCTCTTCAGGGCTGATCATTCACCTGAGCTTTTATCTCATACCATTCATGCATCCCTTCATTCAGAAAATTTAGTGATAATATACTATGCATCATGCTCCATTCTACACGTAAACGTGAATAAGATACAGTCTTGACCCTCTAACAGCTATCGGTCTGCACAGGGAGACAGATAATTACAACACAGTGTGGAAAGCACATTGACCTCACTGTCTGTTACCTTCTCTCCCCCAAACTATTACTGCTTTCTCTCTACTGACTGATTAAATGAATAAGGCAAACCCTTAACCCCTAACCCAGTCTCTGGGCCTAGATCCCTCATCTGAGCCCCAGGACCATCCCTGTATGCTCATCCTCCCCCCTCTTTGAGTCAGGCCTGGGTTCACCCTAACCTCCTTGTTTTGAATTCCGCTGACCTGTTATTTCATATGGCAGCTCCATGGGCTCCTCTGAAGCTGGGATGAAGGCACATAGGGCCTCATCATGGGATAGTGTTGGGAATTAATGGAAGATGCCCAGTGCTGCGCTTCTAGCTTACATTGTCTCTAATTCCCCCAAAACCCCACAGGATAGGTGTCACCATAGCCATTTTACAGATTTGGAAAATAACACTCAGGCTGGGACTCAGATCTAGTCCAAACTCCAAAGCCTCTGCTCTTTGTATTGCCTCACACAGGAGAGGAGGGGGTTGGAAGTGCAAGTGGGGGCTGAGAAATCCACCTCCCTTTGGAAGACAGGAAGTCATAGAGCAGAGCAAATCTGTAAAGACCCGAGGACACATTTCTGTAGCCACAGTACTGACCATGGTGCCTTAGGGTCATGGGCTCGCATGTGCTTGTGTATGTCATCTGAGTTGGCATGACTGGACGTTTCTCTGAGTGTGTTAGTATGTGAGTAGTGGTGTGGAAGCATGAGGCTCTGACCGTTGATTCAGCACTGACTGCCTGCACATGCTATACCTCTCCTAAATGCTGGAGAATCAGACTAGTTAAGACCTGTCACCACTCTCAAGAAGCCTCCAGTCCAGTGCAGGGGGCAGACACATGAACAAATCAGGGCTGTACAAGTGATTGTCAGTGTGTACTTAACGCAGCAGGAGCCCAGTAGAGAGTATACAACAGACTCTGTACTGGGGGGGTGGGTTACATATGTCAGAGAAGATTCCACAGAATACAGGGCATTTGAACTGGATCTTGATATCTGAGTAGATGGTCACATAGAATTTTTAGAGGATATCTCAGGGCAAGAGAATAGCTCAGACAAGGCAAGTAGTTGGGAAGGGGCATGGTAATAGGCTTAGTGTTGTTGGAATGGTAAGTATGGTTGGAGAAGTAAAGATAGGGGACAATGGAAAAGTTGGCTGGGCTCAGATAGTGAAGACACATTAAGAAGGTTGGACTTTATCTTGTAGGTCAGAAGTTCTAAACCTAGTTTCCATTAACCCCTTAATACTGCAGGCACAAGTTTGTGTGTATGTTTATCTGCTTTTTTTTTTTTCTGTAGAGGGGCAGCAGTTTTCCACTGTTGTAATGGGGAACCAGTGTAAACCTTTCATCAGGAGTGGTTTGGTGAGAATTGTGCAGGTATCTGTGGTCAGGTGGAGGTGGATCACTGAACTCAAGCCAGGAGGAAGGGGTACCAGTAAGGAGCTGTTGCAGGAATTGAAAGGAGAGATGACCGTACTTTGGGACAGCAGCAGTGCAGCAAGAGAGAAAAGGGCAGATGTGAGACATGTCTAGTTGAAATGGTCCTGTTTTGATAACTAATTAGAAATCAGGACAATCTGGGCTAAAGGAAGGAAGCAAGGAGAGCTTCTGGATTTCTGGCTTGGACACCTGAGTGGATGTTGGTGCTGTTCACAGGAAAAGGAACAGAGGAGGAAATCAATTTGAAGTGATGAAATCCAGTATATGGCTGGACATGTGTCTCCAGAGCTCTCCAGAGCCAGAGCTGGAAATCAGAAAGTGATCAGCAAATAGATGGTACACAAAAAATAATTGATACGTTTGAATCAAAGGCATGGGAGTGGATAAGATAACCCAGGCAGAGTGTGGAGAGTGGGAAGAGATGCAGCCCAGGACTGAGCCCTAAAGAGTGCCAATTGTGAAGGGGTGGGAGGAGGAAGGAGAACTTGCACAGGAGATTGAGGACTGGACAGGTGATGGAGTTTGGATGTGTTGTCACCTCCAAAATTCATGTGGAAATCTGATCCCCAATGTGGCAGTGTTGGAAACTGTTTGAGTCATGGGGATGGATCCCTCAAGAATGGATTAGTGCTCTCCCTAAGTGGGGGGAGTAATGAGTGAGTTCTAGCTGTATTAGTTCCCGTGAGAGCTGGTTGTTTATAAGACCCTGGCACTTCCCCCCCCCTCTCTCTCTCGCTTCCTCTCGCCATGTGATCTGCTTGTACCTGCCGACTGCCTGCCACTTTCTGCCATGAACAGAAGCAGCCTGAGGCCCATGCCAGATGCAGCTGTCCCAGAATCGTAAGCCAAAAAAGCCTCTGTTCTTTATAAATTACCCAGTCTCAGGTAATTCTGTTATAGCAATGCAAAACAAACTAAAACAACAGGGAAGCAAGAGGTGGTGTCACCATGTGAAGCCCTGAGGAGTAGGCTTCAAGGAGCCAGGGGTCAGTGGTTCAGTGTTCCAGAATGATCCAGAAGAGGAAGATTAAAAGAGTGTCCATTGCATGTAGAACGTGGAAATGACTGTAAGCTTAGTGACAGCAATGTCATGAGAGGAAGCCTCACTGCATAGAGTGAGAAGCAAGAAAATAGGGGAAATGAAACAACATTTTCGAGACGGTGGTAGCTTCTCAATGTTCCTCTTCTCTGCTGCAACTACCTCCCTTCTTCAGCCTCTGCTCCCACCTCTCCGCTGATTCTGCTCTCATTTAGTCACTAAAGGCCTCTGTGGGGCTTTAATCCTTCTCCTTATTGAAATTTAGCAGCATTTGAAACCTTGGCTCTTCTTAGACTCAGAGGTACCACCCCTCTCTGGATCTCTCTCTCTCACTCGTCAGTTAAGGACACCTTTGTCCAGCTGGTAGTTCAGGCCAGAAATTTCCCCACCATCCTTGACTTTTTTTTCTACCCCTTCATCCTCTTCCTTCAAGCAGTCATCAAGCCCTGCCTATTCTACTGCATAACCCCCCGCAGACCTATCCACTTCTCACTATTTTCATTGCTAACACTCATCCAAGTCACCATCAAAGCAATGTCATTGCCTGGACTCCCACAAGTGCCTCCCAATCATCCTATCTGCATGTTCTTTGTTTCACAAAGGGCATCAACTGTGATCTTCACAAAAAGTAAGTCATATCATGGCACTCCCCCTTGGGATGCCTTAGTGGCTTCCATTTGCCCTTAGGACAATTTCGAAATATTCAGTATGGCTTATGAATCCCTGCCTCATTTCATACCTCTGCCCCTAGCACTACACATCACATGTTGCCCCCTGCCCCACCGAAGACAGTCTCAGCCGTTCCTTGACTGTGGGCTCTAAGCCTTGCCACATTCTGTTTACTCTTCCAAAATACTCTTCTGTTTTTCCCCCTTCTCTGCCCATCATTGCCTAGCTAACATCTACTCTTTATTTAGATCTCACTTGAACACCACTTCCTCAGAAAAGCTCTCCCTGGCTCCCTGTGTTAAGTCCCTCTTATATGTTCTCCTTGCTACCTGTACTTCTCCTTCACAGCCCTTATCACTTTTGTAATGATTTGTTCAACACCTGGACTGTAAGCTGCATGAAGCCAGGGACTGTTTCCTTTAGTTACTGTTGTATCCCCGGCACCTCCCACAGTAGGTGCTCAGTTTCTTGATGAATGGAGAGGGAAGTAAGGCTAAGGGAATGTGTGTGTGTGTGTGTGTGTGTGTGTGTGTATACACACACATAAAATAAGAGAGACTCAAGCTTATTTAAATACTGATAGAAGGCTCCAGCAGAGTGGAAATGCTTGACGGTTCAGGCAAGGTTACCAAATTCATGGTTATTGAGGCTGGAAGGGATAAAAAGAAAATGAGAAAGGATTGGTCATATGTTTAAGTCTAGACATAGAAGGAAGGGAGTTTGTGGGCATTCAGACCTGAAAAGTAGGGAGCAGAATAAACTGCTGAGAGAGAGGGGGTCAGGGAGGATGGGGCCTGCCAGGGGAAGGACCGGAGCAGGCCCTAAGGAGTCCTGAAGCTGAGATTCCTGGGGCCTGAGATGGGTGTGAGGCAGCATGAGGGTCCTGCTGGGGGACTGAGCACTTCTAAGTTTTGATGTGATCTGCAGCCCAGTCTCTCTGGACTGTTGATCCCTCCGCTGTCATTACCTTTTCCCTTCTGCTGTTCTCCCAGGTCAGGGAGCCTGAGCTGGAGCCAGGGCCCAAGTTGGCCTGATCCAAGGCTTGAGATCAAGCTGGGCCCAGAGCCTGGCCTGGAGCTGGAGCTCACGCCACAGCTGGACTGCCCCTGTCATGTGGAAGGAGCTGGGCATTGCGCCTTTCTGCCCTGGCATGAAGAGCCCCAGGCCCCTACTCCTGCGACCATTGTTGCTGCTACAGCTGCTGCTGCTGGGGGCTGAGGTGCCAGGCGCCTGGGGTCAGGCTGGGAGCCTGGACCTGCTGATTGATGAGGAGCAGCCAGCAGGCACACTAATTGGGGACATCAGTGCAGGGCTTCCAGCAGGCACAGCAGCACCTCCCATGTACTTTATCTCTGCCCAGGAGGGCAGCGGCGTGGGCACAGACCTGGCCATTGATGAACACAGTGGGGTTGTCCGTACAGCCCGTGTCTTGGACCGTGAGCGGCGGGACCGCTACCGTTTCACTGCAGTCACTCCTGATGGTGCTACTGTGGAAGTTACAGTGCGAGTGGCTGACATCAATGACCACGCTCCAGCCTTCCCACAGGCTCAGGCTGCCCTGCAGGTACCCGAGCATACAGCTCTTGGAACCCGCTACCCACTGCAGCCTGCTCGTGATGCGGATGCTGGCCACCTAGGAACCCAGGGCTATGCGCTGTCTGGTGATGGGGCTGGAGAGACCTTCCGGTTGGAGACACGTCCTGGCCCTGACGGGGCTCCAGTGCCTGAGCTGGTAGTTACTGGGGAGCTGGACCGAGAGAACCGCTCACACTACATGCTGCAGCTGGAGGCCTATGATGGCGGTTCACCCCCACGGAGGGCCCAGGCCCTGCTGGAGGTGACACTGCTGGACATCAATGACCATGCCCCTGCTTTCAATCAGAGCCGCTACCACACTGAGGTGTCTGAGAGCCTGGCCCCTGGCAGTCCTGTCTTGCAGGTGTTTGCATCTGATGCTGATGCCGGTGCCAATGGGGCTGTGACTTATGAGATCAATCGGAGGCAGAGTGAGGGTGACGGACCCTTTTCCATTGATGCACACTCAGGGCTGCTGCGCCTGGAGCGGCCACTGGACTTTGAGCAACGGCGGGTCCATGAACTGGTGGTGCAAGCACGGGATGGTGGACCTCATCCTGAGCTGGGCTCGGCCTTTGTGACTGTGCACGTGAGAGATGCAAATGACAATCAACCCTCCATGACTGTCATCTTCCTGAGTGCAGACGGCTCCCCCCGAGTGTCTGAGGCTGCTCCACCTGGACAGCTAGTTGCCCGTATCTCCGTGTCAGACCCAGATGATGGGGACTTTGCCCATGTCAACGTGTCCCTGGAGGGTGGAGAAGGCCACTTTGCCCTAAGCACCCAAGACAGCATCATTTACCTGGTATGCGTGGCTCGGCGGCTGGATCGGGAGGAGAGGGATGTCTATAACTTGCGGGTTACAGCCACAGACTCAGGCTCACCCCCTTTGCGAGCTGAGGCTGCCTTTGTGCTGCACATCACTGATGTCAATGACAATGTGCCTGTCTTTGACCGCCAGCTCTACCGACCTGAGCCCCTGCCTGAGGTTGCGCTGCCTGGCAGCTTTGTGGTGAGGGTGACTGCCCAGGATCCTGACCAAGGCACCAATGGTCAGGTCACTTATACCCTGGCTCCCGGTGCTCACACCCACTGGTTCTCCATTGACCCCACCTCAGGCATCATCACCACGGTTGCCTTGCTGGACTATGAGTTGGAACCTCAGCCACAGCTGATTGTGGTGGCCACAGATGGCGGCCTGCCCCCTCTAGCCTCCTCTGCCACAGTTAGCGTGGCCCTGCAGGATGTGAATGATAATGAGCCCCAGTTCCAAAGAACTTTCTACAATGCCTCGCTGCCTGAGGGTACCCAGCCTGGAACCTGCTTCCTGCAGGTAGGTAGGCCTGCACACAACCTGATATGCTGTGGGCAGGGGTGGGTCTGAGGCTACAGGGGACCTCAGAGCAGGACCTAAGTTTTGCAAGTGCATCTATTGATGGTGACTTACGCTGGAGGGTTTGGTCCTATCCTGTGAACTCTAAAGTCTGTGCAGAGGACGAGGGTTAAGAGAAGATGAAAAAGCAGGATGCAAGAGCTGAAGCAGGCAATCTTGGCAATTGGGGGAATTAAGATTGGATCTAGAGGAAAAGTTCTGGTGGTGTCAGGAATTGAAAGAGATTGTGTAGAATCTCAAAGTTGTTCTGCAGGGCAGAGATGGAGATCCTGCACACCCAGGCTTCAGTTCCCCAAAGGAAATGCCAGCATTTATAGAGCCTTCCACACCTAGTCCACTGCTGGGCTGTTCTGGAAGAAATCCCATCCCTGCCCTTGGAACTCAGCCTTGATGGGACACTTAGGCTCAAGCACAAGGATGATAGAAAACAAGAATTATCCAGTGAGATCCTGATGTCTAGAGTAGGAGAACCTCTCAGAGAGAGAGGCAAGGCTTAGAGAGGCACAGACTCGCTGAAAGTCAGGCCTGGAAGAGATGGAGGGAACATGAAACTGGAGAGGCAGATTGAAGAAGTCCATGGACACCAAGCTGTGAAGGGTTAGGACTTTACTTGGAAAGCCAAGGAGGTCACTGAACTTCTTTTGAGCTGGGAAGAGCATGATCAGATTTTTTTTTTTTAAGTTAGTTAGCTGACTGGTTTTAAGGGTAAAGGCTGGATTTGGTCAGCAGGTGAGTGATAGATCATTCCTTCATTAATACATTCAAGAATTAACTTACCCACTGTAAGCCTGGCACCGTGCTGGGTCCAGAGAACAAAGAAAGGAGACAGTCCTGTCCCCAGATAGGTCCCCGTGCTCCAGCAGGTAGCACGTGAAGTGCTATGGAAACCTGGAGGAAGGGCCTTGGAGAGCAAATGAGACTTTGCCAAATGGATAAAATGGGGTATGTGGGCAGAGACTCCAGGCTTATAGAAAGGGCTGCTGAACAACACCATGATGTATTCAGGAGACTGCATTGTTCAGGTTGGCCTCCACTGCACTGATAAGAAAGTGCTGGGGGGAGATGAGACAAGGTAGTAAACAGCGCTCAAGTCACAAGTTTTTACTTTATCTTAAAAATTGTAGGGAGCCAATGAGAGGCTCTAAGCAAGTTTTATATATCTTTTGGAAAGATTGCTTTGGCTACACCATGGAGTAAGGCTGCAGTAGAGAAGCCTGGAAGTAGGGAGTCCTCTTAGGAGATTGGTGCTTGAAGTCCTTATGTCTCCAAAGTCCACTAGACTCCTCAGCATCTCCTCAGGGGCTGCCCGTTGGCCTAAACTTTCAGACCAGTGCTGGGCCTGGATGACCCCTTGTCTTCTGGCCAGAGCCTGGATATTTGCCTGCCTGCTGCTCTACAGCTCCCACCACCCACTCTTCCATGTGTTTACTCTCCCTTTTGGCCAGGATCAATGGACTATGGCTTCCAAACTTCTTCCTTCCTCACTATTGCCTGAAGCAAGAGGGCAACTCTCCAGGTGGTTTCCTGGAGTTTTTACTATTAGTAACTATAGGGAAGCCAGGGTAAAAATGACCATTGGGGGTTCATAACTGTTAAAAGAAGTCTTAGTGTTTGATTTATTCAATATACACGTGCCAGTCACTGTTTTAGGGATATGGAATATAATGATGAATGAATCACACACACCTCCTCCGTATCTCACAGAATTTATAGTCTAGAGGGGAGATTCATGGGTAAATAAACAGTTTTATTGCAGTAAGAAAACTTCCATGGTGGAGATATATATGAGGTACAGATAGGCAGTATGTTTTCCCAAAGGAAGGGACCCTTGAATTGAGACTTAAAGAATGAGAAGGAGTTTATGAGGGCACCAGATGGAGGAAGAATTCCAAGCAGAGGTGACATGCACAGAGGAGTAGGAGAGCCAGACTTGTTCAAGGGCCTACAAGTGGCTCAGTATCTCCAGAGTTTAAGATGGGAGATGGGAGAGTAGGAGATGAGATTGTGCAGGGAGACCAGACAGAGAGGAGCCAAGCCAACCTGATGAGTTTGAGCTTTTCTCTGTAGGGAACACTGAAGATTTTTTTAGTATAAAAGTGGTATGATCAGATTTGTTTTCTCAAATGTTAGTCAATGTAGAACAGTGGTTCACAACTGGGGGCAATTTTACACCCTCCCCCCCCCCCCCCCCCCGCAGAAAGGATGTTTAGCAATTAGCAATGTCTAGAGACATTTTTGATAGTCAAAACCGGTGGGATGCTACTGTCATCTAGTGGGTAGAGACCAGGAATGCTGCTAGCCATCCTATAATGCACATGACAGCACCCACAATAAAGAATTATCTGGTCCAAAATGTCAGTAGTGCCAAGGTGTAGAAACCCTGGTGTAGAGTACAGATTGGAGGGCCAGACACCTAGAAGAAGGGAATTAGAAGAGTTCAGGGAAGAGATGACTCAGACCCAAGTCAGGACAGTGATAATGGTGATGGTGAGGCATAGATAAATAAGAAAGATAATGAGGACTTACTTAGTCCTTGGTTGACTGATATACCAGGTGAAGAAAAGGGAAGAACAGATTTCTGGCTCAAGAACTTGTGTGGATGAGAGAGTCATTAGAGCAGGTTTGGAATGATCATGAGTTTAGTTTTGGACAGGTTGGATTTAAGGTGCCTGTTGGCCATCCAAGTGGAGACGTTGAGCATGCATCTGATATACAAGTTTGGAGCTCAGAGGGCTGGTCCTGGATGAAAGTAGAGATGATGGCCAAAGCCTTGGAAGTGAGAGAAAAGGCCCTGAGAGAGTGTTTACAGTGAGAAGAGGCCAAGAAGAGATTTCAGGGAACGACAATGTGTAAGAACAGGCAGAGTAAGGGGAGATGGAGAAAGACTTGGCGGTGGCAAAGCAGTGGGAGGAGAAGCAGGAGAATGTCGTGTCAGGAAGTCTAAGCAGGAGGTCCACCTGGGAAGGAGGTCAGGATAGACAGATGCAGTAAGTTTGGAGTTTGCTGAGAATTTTAGAGTTCACAGATAAGGGTCTTACTTTCCTACTTGAAATTGTGCATCTGATGGGGGGCGGGCAGAGGAGAGGGGTGAGGGTTGTTATAGCTTTGGGTTGGCATGGGAGAGACCAAGGTTGGACTGAGAAGCTGAGCTGAGAACCTGTTGAAAATGGAGACTGCATTTGCAGTGAAACCTCTAAGCGGAGGCTGTATAGGCCAGGAAATTCACTTCTGCCTTGGTCATTTCCAGTCAATGGCCCCTGCGCCTTTTGGGGTCACATCCTGACAGCTTCCCCTGACCACTGTTTATTGCTTTCTTCCTGCAGCTAGTCAGAGGGCAAAGGTCTTTAACAGCTTCTGGAGATGGTGCTGCAGCTGTGCTGCTGTGCGCTGGGATTGATGCAGGGGGAAGTCTGTCTTCTGGGATATCCAGGCCCACAGCCACAGTAAAGAGTTGGAGGAGGAGCTGTTTCCAGCATTCAGCCATGGCAGGGTCTTAGTGTCTCTCAGGAGGGTAAACAATGGCACAGATCACTTCTGTCAAGGGCCTGGGCAACAATCAGAAATCATTGGCCAGCTTTCTCTCTGAGCACATTTTCTGGCTGGGAAAGGGGAACTCTCCAGCTTCCACTTACAGAATATCATGACCTTGAGGTCCTTATATCCACAAAGAGCACTTTGTCACAAGCTAAGGCAGCCAGCACTAGCTAACCCACTATTGAGGGCCTAATGTGTACCCAATGTATAAAACTTAGTATGAAAGAAGTTTTTGTTACAGAGCAGAGTGATCAGAATGTCCATTTATTCAATGAACAAATATGCACAGAGCACCTACTGTGTACTTGGTCCTAGGCTAAAGGTGCATGAACCACACCCAAAAATCTGTAGAGCAGACCCTACAGTGATCAGATCCCGGTATTAATCAGAACCCACTCTGTAATGATCAAACTCAATAAAGATCAGACTTGTAAACACAGTCTCAATAATTACATGGGTCAGTCAGTTCTCTGCTTGGGATGATTATGAGACTTGATGAGGATATTAACTTCCTGTGATCTACCTGCAATTTGAAGTCACAGCCCTTAGCACTTTACTTTGTCAGTACAGTTGGTCCTCATTATTTGTGAATTCACTTACTCTCTAAAATTTATTTGTAACCCCAAAATCAATACATGTAGCACTCTTGCAGTCATTCCTGGACATGTGCAAAGTGATGAGAAATTTGAGCCTCCCAGTGAGCCCCTTCCCAGCTGAGATTGAAAAGGGGAGGGCTCTGTCTTCTTGTTTCAGCTCTCATACTGTAAACAAGTGTCCTTTTTTGAGGTTTATTTAATGCCATGTTTTCTGCATTTTTGTGGGTTTTGTTGGTGATTTTGCTGTTTAAAATGGCCCCCAAGCATAGTGCCGAAGTGCTGTCTAGTGTTCCTAAATACAAGAAGGCTATGATGTGCCTTATGGAGAAAATAGATAAGCTTTATTCAGGCATGATTTATACTGCTACTGGCCATGAGTTCAATGTTGATTAATCAACAATATATATTAAATAAGATGTCTTTAAACAGAAACATACATCTAACATGGTTATGTATTGGCCAGTTGACTAGAGGCTCTCTGGAACCTAACCAAGTGGTAAGGTCTAGGCTGGGGTTGGGTTTTGGCCCATGTACTACTAACTACTAATCCCCTCTGTGTGTCCACCATCCAGAGAGTCTGGGCACTAGCTGCTCCTTCTAATCACCACTTACCTCTGACATTTCTGGCCAACAAGAGGGGCATCACTCACCCCAGCCTCTCCCCAGGTGACGGCCACAGATGCGGATAGTGGCCCATTTGGCCTCCTCTCCTATTCCTTGGGTGCTGGACTTGGGGCCTCTGGGTCTCCCCCATTCCGCATTGATGCCCACAGTGGTGATGTGTGCACGACCCGGACCCTGGACCGAGACCATGGGCCCCCGAGCTTCGACTTCACAGTGACTGCTGTGGATGGGGTGAGTGAGCAGAGCATGGGCAGGTTGGGCTGTTGGGGTGGGGCACTCAGCAGGGTCAGAGAAGGCTCACCTGACTTATGACTGTATGTCCTGCCAGGGAGGCCTCAAGTCCATGGTGTATGTGAAGGTGTTTGTGTCAGATGAGAATGACAACCCACCTCAGTTTTATCCACGGGAGTATGCTGCCAGTCTGAGTGCCCAGAGTACACCAGGCACAGCTGTGCTGAGGGTGCGCGCCCATGATCCTGACCAAGGGCCCCATGGGCGACTCTCCTACCACATCCTGGCTGGCAATAGCCCCCCACTTTTTGCCTTGGATGAGCACTCAGGTGAGGATCCTGCCATTCCCAGGGTCTGCTCCCAGGCTCCCTCCCCACGTGCCTGAATGATGTATTGCCTCCCCCTCCCAAAACCCTTCCAGCCCTATTCTGTTACCTTATATATCTCTGCTTCTATCCCTCCTCCCAGGGCTGTTGACAGTAGCCTGGCCCTTAGCAAGATGGGCCAACTCTGTGGTGCAGCTGGAGATCGGGGCTCAGGATGGAGGTGGTCTGCAGGCAGAACCCAGTGCCCGAGTCAACATCAGCATTGTTCCTGGAACCCCCACACCACCCATATTTGAGCAACTACAGTATGTTTTTTCTGTGCCAGAGGATGTGGCACCAGGAACCAGTGTGGGCATTGTCCAGGCACACAACCCACCAGGTATCATTTTAGTATTATGCCCACTTGGTGCCACACCCAGATAGCCCAATATAATCCTCCAGCACTATCTTAAGGTACCCTAGAGTATCACACCACAGATAGCCCCAAAATAAAACACTTTGTTACCAATACCCAACACCTCCTTAGGCACAGTGCTTCATCCCTAGGCAAATGGATATCACCCCAGTGCCAACCAACTTCTCTGCCAACACCTGCCTCTCCTAATACTTCAAAAGGCATGGGTGTGGGCACTGTTCAATCCTTCTTGGGATCAGAGTCTGGGCCCCTACTCAGAAGGTGCTCCCCTACCTCTTTCCTGATGCCTCTCTCCTCTTCCCTAGGTCGCTTGGGGCCGGTGATCCTCACCCTAGCAGGCGGGGATCCCAAGGGACTCTTCTCTCTAGATGCAGTCTCAGGGCTGTTACAAACACTTCGCCCTCTGGACCGAGAGCTTCTGGGACCAGCGCTTGAGCTGGAGGTGCGAGCAGGAAGTGGCATGCCCCCAGCTTTTGCTGTAGCTCGGGTGCGTGTGCTGCTGGATGATGTAAATGACAACTCCCCGGCCTTCCCTGCACCTGAAGACACGGTATTGCTGCCACCAAACACTGGCCCTGGGACTCCTATCTATACACTGCGAGCTTTGGATCCCGACTCAGGTGTTAACAGTCGTGTCACCTTTACTCTGCTTGCTGGGGGTGGTGGGGCCTTCACAGTAGACCCCACCACAGGCCATGTACGGCTTATGGGACCTCTGGGGCCTCCAGGAGGGCCAGCCTATGAGCTGGAGCTGGAGGCCCGGGATGGGGGCTCCCCACCACGCACCAGCCACTTTCGACTGCGGGTGGTGGTTCAGGACTTGGGGACCCGTGGGCTGGCTCCTCGGTTCGACAGCCTTACCTACCGTGTGGACCTGCCCTCAGGCACCACCCCTGGAACTCAGGTCCTGCAAGTGCAGGCCCAGGCACCAGATGGGAGCCCTATCACCTATCACCTTGCAGCAGATGGAGCAAGTAGCCCCTTTGGCCTGGAGCCACAGAGTGGGTGGCTATGGGTACGGGCAGCGCTGGACCGTGAGTCCCAGGAGTTATATACACTGAAGGTAATGGCAGTGTCTGGGTCCAAACCTGAGTTGGGACAGCAGACAGGCACAGCCACCGTGAGAGTCAGCATCCTCAACCAAAATGACTACAGTCCCCGCTTGTCTGAGGAGCCCACTTTCCTGGCTGTGGCTGAGAACCAGCCCCCAGGGAGCAGTGTGGGCCGGGTCTTTGCCACTGACCGAGACTCTGGGCCCAATGGACGTCTGACCTACAGCCTGCGACAGCTGTCAGAAGACAGCAAGGCCTTCCGCATCCACCCCCAGACTGGTGAGCACTGGAACCTAAATTCTGAGACCCCCACAGCCTCATCCCCAGATTGGTGAATACTGAAATAGGATACCCAACCTCCAGCCCAGATCCTGGTTTTGAGGACCAGGACTCTTCCTGGAGTTTGGCCCTGGCATTCCCTCCCATTCCCCATACCCCAGCTTCTAAGCCATAGGCCTCAGGCTCTGCATCTCTAAGTATCCCATATGTGATGTCCATCCTACACTCTCAGGAGAAGTGACCACTCTCCAAACCCTGGACCGTGAGCAGCAGAGCAGCTACCAGCTCCTGGTGCAGGTGCAGGATGGAGGAAGCCCACCTCGCAGCACCACAGGCACCGTGCATATTGTAGTGCTCGACCTCAATGACAACAGTCCCACCTTCCTGCAGGCTTCAGGGGCTGCTGGTGGGGGCCTCCCTATACAGGTATGTGAAGTGGCAGGACCATGGCCTGAAGAAGTGTGAGGGAGTGGGGGTCTCCCCATAGAGCTGTAGGTATAGGTAAGAGACTGCCTCCTAGAACAGGTGTGAGAGCAAAAAAGAAAGGGCTCTGCCTGCACACAGGTAAGTTGTGTCCCCACAGGTACCAGACCGTGTTCCTCCAGGAACACTGGTGACGACTCTTCAGGCCAAGGATCCAGATGAAGGGGAGAACGGGACCATCTTGTACACGCTAACTGGTATGGGGGTAGAAAAAGGGAGTTGGTGAGTGATGACATGCCCTCGTGGCCTGCCTACCTTGGGCCCCAAGCCCTCATCCTTTCTCTGCCTGACCCCAGGTCCTGGCTCAGAGCTCTTCTCTCTGCACCCTCACTCTGGGGAGCTGCTCACTGCAGCACCTCTGATCCGAGCAGAGCGGCCCCACTATGTGTTGACACTGAGTGCTCATGACCAAGGCAGCCCCCCTCGAAGTGCCAGTCTCCAGCTGCTGGTGCAGGTACGGCTGTCCTTCCTACAGTCTGCCCACTTCTCCTTGTCTGCCGCCGTAGGCCCCCCTCCAGTAGCTGCAGCTTCATGGGGTCCTTGGGCCCTCTAGTCAGACTAGGCTGACCACCCTTCCCTACTATTCAGAGAGCCAGCCCAGACCCCCTTTTACATGGGTCCTCCTGATTCCTTCCTCCCATCTCGTCCACAATAGGTGCTTCCCTCAGCTCACTTAGCCGAGTTGCCGCCGGATTTTTCAGAACCGGACCCGATGGCGCCAGTGCCTGTCGTGCTGACGGTGACAGCAGCCGAGGGGCTTCGGCCCGGCTCCCTGCTGGGCTCGGTGGCGCCGCCAGATCCGGCGGGGGTGGGCGCTCTCACCTACACACTGGTGGGCGGCGCCGATCCCGAGGGCACCTTTGCACTGGACGCGGCCTCAGGGCGCTTGTACCTGGCGCGACCCCTGGACTTCGAAGCGGGCCCGGCGTGGCGCGCGCTCACGGTGCGCGCCGAGGGGCCGGGAGGCGTGGGCGCGCGGCTGCTGAGAGTGCAGGTGCGCGTGCAGGACGAGAACGAGCATGCGCCCGCTTTTGCGCGCGACCCGCTGTCGCTGGCGCTGCCTGAGAATCCCGAGCCAGGCGCGGCGCTGTACACTTTCCGCGCGTCGGACGCCGACGGCCCGGGCCCCAACAGCGACGTGCGCTATCGTCTGCTGCGCCAGGAGCCGCCCGTGCCCGCCCTTCGCTTGGACGCGCGCACCGGGGCGCTCAGCGCTCCGCGCGGCCTGGACCGGGAGACCACGCCCGCGCTGCTGCTGCTTGTGGAAGCCACCGACCGTCCAGCTAACGCCAGCTGCCGGCGCGCAGCGCGCGTTTCCGCCCGCGTCTTTGTCACGGACGAGAATGACAACGCTCCCGTCTTCGTCTCGCCCTCTCGTGTGCGCCTCCCGGAGGATCAGCCGCCTGGGCCCGCAGCGCTGCACGTGGTAGCCCGAGACCCAGACCTGGGCGAGTCCGCACGCGTGTCCTATCGCCTGGCCGCTGGCGGGGACGGTCACTTCCGGCTACACTCGAGCACTGGTGAGAGTCGGGCCTGGGGGTGGGGAAGAGGAGGGTGCTGGTGAGGAGGGCGTGTTGAGGTTTCTACCAACCCGCCCTCCCGCTCACTCAGGAGCGCTGTCCGTTGTGCGGGCCCTGGACCGCGAACAGCGAGCTGAGCACATACTGACAGTGGTGGCCTCAGACCACGGCTCCCCTCCGCGCTCGGCCACGCAGCTCCTGACTGTCAGTGTCGCTGATGTCAACGACGAGGCACCCATTTTCCAGCAGCAGGAGTACAGCGTCCTCTTGCCTGAAAACAGCCCGCCTGGCACATCTCTGCTCACTCTGCGGGCAACTGACCCCGACCTGGGTAAGACCAGGAGAAATGAAATGTGAGCGGGATGGACTGTTGCAAGAAGCGGTATATTTACCCTCTGATTGCTGTCCATGCTGTCTCTCCTCAGGGGCCAATGGGCAAGTGACTTATGGAGGCGTCTCTGGCGAAAGCTTCTCTCTGGACCCAGACACTGGAGTTCTCACCACTCTTCGGGCCCTGGATAGGGAAGAGCAGGAGGAGATCAACCTGACAGGTACACTTTGACAAGACGCCAAGATCCCAAGAGACTGAGGTGTGATAAATAACAGTGTTACATGGGCAGAATCCCCAAAGTACTGCCTTCTAGAAATTTCCACCTGTTACAGCACAGCTGCTGTTATATTTTTGGATGCTTTTGGGGACTCAAGATTTTGGCAGGGTGCAAGGTGAACTGACTTCTAGGCTGTCACCACTGTGATCACATAAGCTCTCAAATGAAAAATGTCACAGCTATGCCCCCTAGACCTTCCTCATATCATACTGCAACCATTTAACAGAGAAGCATATTGATCTTGAGTATCAGAGAGGTCAAGTGACTTGCTCAAGCTAACATAGTTTGGAAGTGGTGGGGCTGGTACTCAAGCCAAGGTCTTTTGATACCTCATTTAGTGCTTTTTCTGTCACACCCCCACTAATTCAAGATATATCTTACATGCGTCAAGCATGGGAGGTGGGAAGGAAAAGAATATCTGACATATGTATGTTTATATGTGCATGTACACATGTGCCTAGAGCTTATGGAGAGACGGACATCTTCTAGTTTGTGTGTGCAATTTGCGAACATGAATGAACACTATATTGTGTGAGTTTCTTCATGGGATGGGGCAGCCTAGACCTCACTGATTTTGGTTCCCTACAGTGTATGCCCGGGACAGGGGCTTGCCTTCTCTATTAACGCATGTCATAGTGCGAGTGGCTGTGGAGGATGAGAATGACCATGCACCAACCTTTGGAAGTGCCCACCTCTCCCTGGAGGTTCCCGAGGGTCAGGACCCCCAGACCCTTATCATGCTTCGGGCCTCTGACCCAGATGTTGGACCCAATGGGCAGCTGCAGTACCGTATCCTGGGTGAGAATCATTGAACACCCCCTAACCCAGCACCCACTTGCCTGGTCCTGTTCCTTGTTGGCTGCTGTCAGCATCAGTCAGTGTGTCTGGGTCTCTTTTCCCCTCTTTTTATGTCTTCCACTTTTTCTTTCATGCATGTATTAGTGTATCTGGGTATTTCTTTTTATGCCTCTCCGGCTGTTTATCTCCATCTACATCTCCATTTTTATCTTCCTGCTTCTTTTCTTTCCCTTGTCTTTTTCTGTAGAACAGTTGTTCTGAAACTTTTTGGTCTCAGGTACCCTTAGCGCTCCTAATTTTTGAAAACTCTAAAGAATTTTTATGTTAGTTATGTCATTATTTACTGTATTAGATATTAAAACTGAGAAAATTTTAAAATATCATTGCAAAACAAGTCAATGAAATATATTGCTTGCCATATTTCTGCATAGGCGCAAGGAAATATTAGGATTTCAAATCATTTATTGGACAGTAATGAGGTTACAGAGATTATAGCAGGTATAACTGAAGATAGCCAGCACAAACCGAATCTCTGAAAATACATATATTCATGCTCTCAAGTTTATACCTAGAATATTCTAGAGAATGCAAGAATGCATAAGCACACATTCCATTAATGAAGTGATGATGTCATCACATGTCATATAGCATCTGCAAACTCCATTGTACATTTGTGAGATGAGAAGAATGAAAAAGGCATATAACATCTTAGTAGTGCTATGAAAATAGTTTTGATTTTATGTGTATGAAAGGGTCTCAGGGTACTCCCAGGGGTTCCCAGACAACACTGTGATAACAGCAACTTTAATAGTATCTTTCTTTACCTACTTGTGTTTCTATTTTTCTTTATTTCTGTATCTCTGCCTTTCTTCCAGTCATGTGCTCATGTTCTCTCTCTCTCTCTCTCTCTCTCTCTCTCTCTCTCTCCCTCCCTCTCTCTCTCTGTCTGTCTGTCTCTCCCTTTCTTTGCTGTTGTCTGTAAACCACTACCACCTCCATGGGCTGACACAAGTATGTTTATGTGTGCATGTCCTTCTCTGCAGATGGGGACCCATCAGGAGCCTTTATCCTAGATCTTGCCTCTGGAGAGTTTGGCACCATGAGGCCACTAGACAGGGAGATGGAGCCAGCATTCAAGCTTCGGATAGAGGCCAGGGATGGAGGCCAGCCAGCTCTCAGTGCCACTTTGCTTGTGACAGTGACAGTGCTGGATGCCAATGACCATGCTCCAGCCTTTCCTGTGCCTGCCTACTCTGTGGAGGTGCCTGAAGATGTACCTGCAGGGACCCTGCTGCTGCAGCTACAGGCTCACGACCCTGATGCTGGGGCCAATGGCCATGTGACCTACTACCTGGGTACAGGTACAGCAGGAGCCTTCTTACTGGAGCCCAGCTCTGGGGAGCTACGCACTGCTGTGGCCCTGGATAGAGAACAGTGTGCCAGCTATGCCTTTTCTGTGAGTGCGGTGGATGGTGCAGCTGCTGGGCCCCTAAGCACCACAGTGCCTGTCACCATCACGGTGCGTGATGTCAATGACCATACACCGACCTTCCCCACCAGTCCTCTGCGCCTGCGCTTGCCCCGCCCAGGCTCCAGCCTCAGTACCCCAACACTGGCTCTAGCCACACTGCGAGCTGAAGATCGTGACGCTGGTGCCAATGCCTCCATTCTGTACCGGCTGGCAGGCACTCCACCTCCTGGCACCACTGTGGACTCTTACACTGGTGAAATC
Source organism: Cynocephalus volans (assembly GCF_027409185.1). Taxonomy (NCBI): domain Eukaryota; kingdom Metazoa; phylum Chordata; class Mammalia; order Dermoptera; family Cynocephalidae; genus Cynocephalus; species Cynocephalus volans. The sequence goes on along the minus strand of NC_084463.1, from coordinate 106,932,041 downwards.
CGTGTGGCCCGGTCCCCCATAGCTCTGGGTCCCCGGGATCGTGTCCTCTTCATCGTTGCCACTGACCTTGGCCGTCCAGCTCGCTCTGCCACTGGTGTGATCATTGTTGGACTGCAGGGGGAGTCTGAACGTGGACCCCGCTTTCCCCGGGCTAGTAGTGAGGCTATGCTCCGTGAGAATGCACCCCCAGGTGGGTCCCCAGCCATGTCTCTTAGATCCATATCCCTGGATGGGCTGGGGTTACTAACTGTAAATATCCCACTAACTCCCTAAGTCTAGTGCTTACAGCCCAACCAATACCATTTTCTCTGCAGGGACACCTATTGTCTCCCCCAAGGCTGTCCATGCAGGCGGCTCAAGTGGACCGATCACTTATAGCATTCTCAGTGGGAATGAGAAAGGGACATTCTCCATCCAGCCCAGTACAGGTAACGGATGGGAGCAGGGGCTCTATGAAGGGACGAGCTCCTGGGGAAGCAGGTTCTTTGGGCCAGTGGAGGCTTTGATGGGGCAGGGGCTTGAGTAAGGAGGCCTCAGAGAGGGAGGCCCCAGGGTAAACAAAGGGACGGTCCTGATGCATTCTGCCTCCCCCCCCCGGCCCCCACCAGGAGCCATCACAGTTCGTTCAGCAGAGGGGCTGGACTTTGAGGCAAATCCACGGCTGCGACTAGTGCTGCAGGCAGAGAGTGGAGGAGCCTTTGCCTTCTCTGTGTTGACTGTGACCCTGCAAGATGCCAATGACAACGCTCCCCGTTTCCTGCAGCCCCACTATGTGGCCTTCCTTCCTGAATCCCGGCCCTTGGAGGGACCCCTGCTGCAGGTGTGGGGTGTGGTGGGAAGATGGGGGGAAGGGGCTGGTCAGACTTCTCTGTAGCCAGGCCAATGCCAGCAGTCTCCTATCCTCACCAGGTGGAAGCAAATGACCTGGATCAAGGCTCTGGAGGACAGATCTCCTACAGTCTGGCTGCATCCCAGCCAGCGCGGGGATTGTTCCACGTAGACCCAGCCACAGGCACTATCACTACCACAGCCATCCTGGACCGTGAGATCTGGGCCGAAACACGGTGAGGCCTGGCCCTGTGGACCCAAGACCTCATCCTGGGTCTGTCCAGTTTCAAGCTCTGCCTCACATCTCCTTCTGCCTTACTGCCTTACAGTCCCTAGGTGACACCCTGACTTTCCCAACCCCAAGCTCTGTCCTGAGTCCGCCTAGCCCTGCCGGGGTTCCCCCTTACCCACAGCCCCACCCCCTGATTGTGCTCTGTGTCCAGGCTGGTTCTGATGGCCACAGACAGAGGAAGCCCAGCCCTGGTGGGCTCAGCTACCCTGACGGTGATGGTCATCGACACCAATGACAATCGTCCCACCATCCCCCAGCCCTGGGAGCTCCGAGTGTCAGAAGGTGAGGGCTGAGTAAAGTGAGAGGCACTATTCCCCTCCCTGGGGCTCCAGGGGTGCCTGGGACCATGCCAAACACACTTGTCCCATGTATTACAGATGCACTATTGGGCTCAGAGATTGCACAGGTAACAGGGAATGATGTGGACTCAGGACCAGTGCTGTGGTATGCACTGAGTCCATCTGGGCCCCAGGATCCCTTCAGTGTTGGCCGCTATGGAGGCCGCATCTCCCTCACGGGCCCCCTGGACTTTGAACAGTGTGACCGCTACCACCTGCAGCTGCTGGCGCATGATGGGCCTCACGAGGGCCATGCCAACCTCACGGTGCTTGTGGAGGATGTCAATGACAATGCACCTGCCTTCTCACAGAGCCTCTACCAGGTACCAACACCCTTGGATGCCCCCACACCTGGGCCCAGGGTTGTTCCCATTGGAAGGAAGTAACAGAATTAGAAACAGGTGGGTGGGCTGGATGTTGGAGTTGATCTGGGGATGGGAGCATCCCATCTCAGAACATCCTTCCAAGTCCTATGAACTATGTCCAGGTTCTGTATCCTGTGCCCAGAAAGGGGAGAAGGTAGGTAGGCAATTCTCATTTGCATACTAAAAAGTATGGGCTCCAAGATGGAATGATGCCAAGCACGGCTTATGGGATTAAGCTCCAGAACATAGGCTGAATGAGCCACAGGGCAGCTGGGAAGCATGGCCATGAATGCTTTTCCTCATATCTCAGGTGATGCTGCTTGAGCACACACCCCCAGGCAGTGCCATTCTCTCCGTCTCTGCCACTGACCAGGACTCGGGTGCCAACGGTCACATCTCCTACCACCTGGCTTTCCCTGCTGAGGGCTTCAGTGTTGACCCCAACAATGGTGCGTCTTTCCCAGTATCTGACCCCTTATCTTTGACTGCGTTGGGCCATATTCTGATCTCATTCCTAGAATTTGTTACCCAAACTCTTGCCTGCTGGATCTCTGACCCAGGGAGGACATTTTCTTCCACCTGTCTTTATTATAAGCCCTTTCTTGACTGCACGTCTAGAAGTTGTTCCCTGAGCTTTGAGTCCTTGTGGCCATTACGTAATCTCCAACACACAGGCCATTCCCTGCAGTCTGACTTCCAAAGCCATTTCCTAAACCCTGAAAGATCACTATTCTGCACATCCACAGCCTCTGCTTAATGCATGTTTCTTTCTCCTCCCTTCTCATCTCAGGGACCTTGTTCACAACAGTAGGGACAATGGCCTTGGGCCATGAGAGTCCAGGAGTGGTAGATGTGGTGCTGGAAGCACGAGACCATGGGGCTCCAGGCCGGGCGGCACAAGCCACTGTGCATGTGCAACTGCAGGACCAGAATGACCACGCCCCTAGCTTCACATTGCCACACTACCGTGTGGCTGTGACTGAGGATCTGTCCCCTGGTTCCACCCTGCTCACCGTGGAGGCCACAGATGCGGATGGAAGCCGCACCCATGCTGCCGTGGACTACAGCATCATCAGTGGCAACCGGGGCCGAGTCTTCCAGCTGGAACCCCGGCTGGCTGAGGCTGCAGAGGGTGTTGGACCAGGCCCCCAGGTGCTGGGCTGCCTGGTGTTGCTTGAACCTCTAGACTTTGAAAGCCTGACACAGTACAATCTAACCGTGGCTGCAGCTGACCGGGGGCATCCACCCCGCAGTTCAGCTGTTCCGGTCACTATCACTATACTGGATGTCAATGATAACCCACCTGTCTTTACCCGAACATCCTACCATGTGGCAGTACCCGAGGACACACCTGTTGGAGCCGAGCTGCTGCATGTGGAGGCCTCTGACGCTGACCCTGGCCCTCATGGCCTCGTGCGTTTCACCCTCAGTTCAGGTGACCCTTTGGGGATCTTTGAGCTGGATGAGAGCTCAGGTGCCTTGCGACTGGCACACCCCCTGGACTGTGAGACCCAGTCTCGACATCAGCTTGTAGTGCAGGCTGCCAACCCTGCTGGGGCACACTTTGCTTTGGCACCAGTGACAATTGAGGTCCAAGATGTGAATGATCATGGTCCAGTCTTCCCACTGAACCTGCTCAGCACCAGCCTGGCCGAGAACCAGCCTCCAGGCACTCTTGTGACCACTCTGCATGCAATTGATGGGGATGCCGGGGCTTTTGGGAGGCTCCGCTACAGCCTGTTGGAGGCTGGGCCAGGGCCTGAGAGCCGTGAGGCATTTGCTCTGAACAGCTCAACTGGGGAGTTGCGGGCCCGTGGGCCCTTTGACTATGAGCACACAGGAAGCTTCCGTCTGCTGGTGGGTGCTGCCGACAAAGGGAATCTCTCAGCCTCTGTCACTGTGTCAGTACTGGTGACTGGAGAGGATGAGTATGACCCTGTCTTCCTGGCTCCAGCTTTCCACTTCCAAGTGCCAGAAGGTGCCCGGCGTGGCCACAACCTTGGTCACGTGCAGGCCACAGATGAGGATGGAGGTGCTGACGGCCTGGTGCTCTATTCCCTTGCCACCTCGTCCCCTTATTTTGGTATCAACCAGACTACAGGTGCCCTGTACCTGAGGGTGGACAGTCGGGCACCAGGCAGCGGAACGGCCACCTCTGGGAGTGGGGGCCGGACTCGACGTGAGGCACCACGAGAGCTGAGGCTGGAAGTGGTAGCACGGGGGCCTCTTCCTGGTTCCCGGAGTGCTACAGTGCCTGTGACTGTGGATATCACCCACACTGCACTGGGCCTGGCACCTGACCTCAACCTGCTATTGGTGGGGGCTGTGGCCGCCTCCTTGGGAGTTGTGGTGGTGCTTGCACTGGCAGCCCTGGTCCTAGGGCTCATTCGGGCCCGTAGCCGCAAGGCTGAGGCAGCCCCTGGCCCAATGTCTCAGGCAGCACCCCTAGCCAGCGGCTCCCTGCAGAAGCTGGGCCGGGAGCCACCTAGTCCACCACCCTCAGAGCACCTGTATCACCAGACTCTCCCCAGCTATGGTGGGCCAGGAGCTGGAGGACCCTACCCCCGTGGTGGCTCCCTGGACCCTTCACATTCAAGTGGCCGAGGCTCGGCAGAGGCTGCAGAGGATGATGAGATCCGTATGATCAACGAGTTCCCCCGTGTGGCCAGTGTGGCCTCCTCCCTGGCTGCCCGTGGCCCTGACTCAGGCATCCAGCAGGATGCAGACGGACTGAGCGACACATCCTGTGAGCCACCGGCCCCTGACACCTGGTATAAGGGCCGAAAGGCAGGGCTGCTGCTGCCAGGTGCAGGAGCCACTCTGTACCGAGATGAGGGCCCCCCAGCCACTGCCACGGCCTTCCTGGGAGGCTGTGGCCTGAGCCCTGCACCCACTGGGGACTATGGCTTCCCAGCAGATGGCAAGCCATGTGTGGCAGGCGCACTGACGGCCATTGTGGCTGGCGAGGAGGAGCTCCGTGGCAGCTATAACTGGGACTACCTGCTGAGCTGGTGCCCTCAGTTCCAGCCACTGGCCAGTGTCTTCACAGAGATTGCTAGGCTCAAGGATGAAGCCCGGCCGTGTCCCCCCGCTCCCCGTATTGACCCACCACCCCTCATCACTGCTGTGGCCCACCCAGGAGCCAAGTCTGTGCCCCCCAAGCCAGCAAGCACGGCTGCAGCCCGAGCCATCTTTCCACCGGCCTCTCACCGCTCCCCCATCAGCCATGAAGGCTCCCTGTCCTCAGCTGCCATGTCCCCCAGCTTCTCGCCCTCACTGTCTCCTCTGGCTGCTCGCTCACCCGTTGTCTCACCATTTGGGGTGGCCCAAGGCCCCTCAGCCTCAGCACTAAGTGCAGAGTCTGGCCTGGAGCCTCCTGATGACACAGAGCTGCACATCTAGCTGTGGCCCAGGCTGGGCCCCGACCTGGGATGCGCACAGTGTCCCCAATGCAGGTCCCACTCTGAGCCTGCCCTGGGCAGCCTCGGACCATGACTGGCCACGGAGAGGCCACCACCAGGCCCCAGCTCTTCACGCCAAACTCCCCTCAGAGCACTAGAACCACAGAAGCCCTGTTGGTCACTGACCTATGGCCAGGTCCAATATGGGGAGAAGTATGAAGGAGGTGGCAGCCCTGGGTTCTCCTCAGTGGGGCTTCCTGCCCTGCACCAGCAGCCTGAGATGAAGCTGAGACTTTATTTATTGGGGGAAGGGGGTTGGGGAAGGTCCCTCCAACCTGTTTGGGCCCAGCTCCTTTGTGTTCCACTGACACCCCTGCCCCTGCCCAGAACCAAGTGCCAATTCTCACTCTGGAGCCTTAATAAACTGCAGTTTGTATCCAGCCTCCGGCTCTGTTCTGTGGGGATGACTGGAAGGCACCTGGCACAGTACTGTGGACATCTCAGGAGGCACAGAGGGGTAGTGGACATGGGCACGTCCAGGGTGGGGACAGGACTGGGAGCACAGGAGCCTAGCCTGAGGCTGACGATCACATCTGTTGTTGATTTTTTTCCTTCTAATATTGGCACGAGGCCAGCAGGGGCTTGGCTGTAGCAGCCACCTAGGGAGTGATTGGTTGGGCAGGGAGGGATCTTGGGGATGATAAGCTTTAGGCCTGAAGGTCTTAAAAGATGTGAAGGTAGCTATAAGGGCAGCCAAGGGGTTTTATTTATTTTTTTCATTGCCACTAAATATCCCCATTGCAATAAGAACTCATTTGTTGCGCCTTTGCCATGTCAGGCTCTCTGCTGAGTGATGCTTGTTTTATCTTGGTGTAAATTTTCACTGCAACCCTATGAGGCAGGTCACTGTTATAATAATAGTCTCCATGTTATAAATGAAGAAACCTAGGCTCTAACAGGTTGTTACTTTCCTGATAGTATACATCTAGGAATAACCCAGGTCTGTGGGCCTCCAAAGCTCACTCCCTTGTGGTGATTCCCAGGGGGCTGGACTCAGGAAGTAGGTGTGGAACCCTGGGCTTACCCAGTCTTGACTAGCCAGAGAGAGAATCGAAGCGGCAGCCTCACCTTTTCTCAGCACTCAGGACCACCCGTTCAAGGGAGGAGCCAGTACCGTCACTAGTTACTAGGCAGAGGGGTGGTGGAATACAAGGCTCATGTGATCCATCACGTGACAGCAGATCTGCAGAAAGGAAGAATGGGAGTCCGATCCTGGTGAGAAATTAGAGGGGTCCGGGGGAAGGGGATCACGGAGGGAGTACATGGTGGAGAGTGGGAACACAATGATAGCTCCTACTGAAACCCACCTGCCACCCCTGCAGCCTCATAGGGCTCCTTGCCCTCATCGTCACTGGCAAATGCAGTTACAGCCCAGAGCCCGACCAGCAGTGGACGTGAGTTGATTTAGAACTGACCTCTCCTTCCCCATGCCCTGTTCCGTACCCACTGTCCTGGTCCTGGTACCCACTAGCCTCTTTCCTGGGTTCCCAGGCTCAGTTCCCTATCATTCACCTTCTGTGATCCACATCTGCTTCTGGGATCCTATCCAAGGTCTCTCAGCTCCTAATCCAGAACCTTCCATGACCAATATTTTCCATCTTCACCCTAACCAAGGCCATGTCCCTGACTCCTGACCCTATAGGCTGCCCCCAGGCTGGGTGTCCCTGGGCCGCGTGGACCCTGAGGAAGAGCTGAGTCTCACGTTTGCACTGAGACAGCAGAACCTGGAAAGACTCTCGGAGCTGCTGCAGGCTGTGTCGGATCCTGGCTCTCCTCGCTACGGTGACTGATGGGACTGGGGGCAGGATGTGGGATGCAGTGGAAGGACACAGGGCTGGGCTGGGCATGGGACGATGCAGATAACGTCAGGGTCATGCTCTTGGTGCCTGTCAAGTGGGTGATATAGGGCAGATGAATGGCAGTGGCTGTCCTTGTAGTTTCTGAATAAAAGAGTGAACTAGAACTTAACTGCCCCAAACTAACTCACATTCTGTATCCCTAAACTTTCTGCCTGTGTTCCTCAGGCTAGAAACCTAAAAGTGAATGTGGTTAAGAGCACAGGATTCATGATCGGATGTGGTTTCAAATCCTTACTCTACCACTTACCAGCCACAAGATGAATGGGGTAATAGCATCTAGTACATATAGGTGCTTATCAACTCAAGTTCCTCCTGCCATCCTCAAATCCACCCCCATTTCCTCCTCTATTCAGAAACTAAGGCTGCCAGTTCCAATTCCTAAAAGCCTTTAGATTAGTCCTCTTCTCATCCTCTCTTGTTGCTACCAACTCAGTCGTTTATTCTCTTTCCTGGACCACTGCCCAGCCCAACTGATCTGTAGTCTCCTCCCTTCACCCCACTACACACTGTACTCCCCACTCTGCTCCCCAAAATTCTCTCCAATGGTCAAACTGGAATGTGTTCTTCCCCTGGTTAAAGCCCTTCATGGCAGGGACAGAGAGAGAGAGAACGAGAGAACAAGAACACTGGAGGTGGGGAAGAGGGGCAGACTCAGATTCACCCAAGAGGCGTGCACTAGTGTGCCTGGCTCCATGCAGGAAACAGTGACTCACCATTATGTTAAGCTTAAAATCAACAAGCATGAAGATTTGAGCTAAATCAGATGTTATTTTATAATTGGCTCCAAAAGTTTCATAAACTTATCAGAAATAAACTTCAAATGGAAAATTTAAGTGTATTAATCTCATTATTTTTCATGATCATGGCAATGTATGCTGTGGTGCAGCATTTGCAACCTACTGGCCTTTAGGGTAAATCTATATTCTTGGTCATGGCATTCCAAGTCTTTCCAGTCTTTTCTTCTCCTTCCCCCAAATACACCCTGCACCTGCATAGCTCTTCTTTACCCTGTTCCAGGCTCACTGGGAAGTCCTGATATCTCCTGCTAGAGGTCCAAAGAGGGCAACTTGGGAAAGCCATCAATGAAAGCAAGAGCCTCTTCTGAATCCCTGCAGGAAAATACCTAACCCTAGAAGATGTGGCTGAGCTGGTCCGGCCATCACCACTGACCCTCCACACCGTCCAAAAATGGCTCTCAGCAGCTGGAGCCCGGAACTGCCATTTAGTGACCACACAGGACTTTCTGACTTGCTCGCTGAGCGTCCGGTGAGAGGGAATGGTTGTCCCATGGAGAGCACCAATCATCCCATCAGGGAGACTAGTCTCCCCAATGGGAGGGAGTTGAGAGCTTGCTGGGGGCTTGTGGGTGGGAGCTAACACATGGGGAGACGATGACTGACTGCCCAGTGGTACTCAGGCAGCCTCCTCTGCTCCATTTTGTGCTTTCTGACCTCTGTTCTCTGATCTCTGACTTCCAGACAGGCAGAACTGCTGCTCTCTGGGGCTGAGTTTCATCGCTATGTGGGGGGACCTGCAGAGACCCATGTTGTAAGGTCCCCACGTCCCTACCAGCTCCCACAGGCCTTGGCCCCCCATGTGGACTTTGGTAATACACATTGGGGTTGGTGGGGGTTGGGGCAGGCAGATTCAGTGGCTGAGGAAGTTTAGAATGCCACTGGGGGCTTGGGGTAGGGTCAGTGGTAAAGTGGGTACTGGAATCTATAAGATCTCCTCCTCAAGCCTGACCCCTCTCCACAGTGGGGGGATTGCACCGCTTTCCCCCCACATCATCCCTGAGGCAACGCCCTGAGCCACAGGTGGCACAGACTGTTGGCCTGCACCTGGGGGTGACCCCATCCGTGATCCGTGAGCGATACAACTTGACGGCACAAGACGTGGGCTCTGGCACCAGCAACAACAGCCAGGCCTGTGCCCAGGTGAGCCAAGCAGAGAGCCCCCGGAACCTCACAGCCTCCCCATGGTGTCCTCAGTGCCTTACCACCGTCTGACCCATAAACCCCACTCTGACTCCCTCCGTAGTTCCTGGAGCAGTACTTCCATGCCTCAGATCTGGCTGAGTTCATGCGCCTCTTTGGTGGCAACTTTGCACACCAGGCATCAGTAACCCGTGTGGTTGGACAACAGGGCCGGGGCCGGGCCGGGCTCGAGGCCAGTCTAGATGTGCAGTACCTGATGAGTGCTGGCGCCAACATCTCCACCTGGGTCTACAGCAGTCCTGGTACTGCCAACGGGACTGGCTGCTGGGGAAGGGGGTGGGAAATGGATGTTGATCCCTGCTTCCTCAAAGGAATGTCATGAGCTGGAGGGAGATCCTGACAACCTCCTAATGATTTTCCTTGTGTCCATCCCTCAAAAAAAAAAATCCAGGCCGGCATGAGGCACAAGAGCCCTTCCTACAGTGGCTCCTGCTGCTCAGTAATGAGTCAGCCCTGCCACATGTGCATACCGTGAGCTATGGAGATGACGAGGACTCCCTCAGCAGCGCCTACATCCAGCGGGTCAACACTGAGCTCATGAAGGCTGCTACTCGGGGTCTCACCCTGCTCTTTGCCTCAGGTGACCTCCTACTCTAAACATAGACCCCTCATCCTCCAACCCAACCTGGGAGCTTTGACCCTACAGTGACCTCCGAACCTGGTCTCTTTATTCATAATCTAAACTCAGACCCTCAGTAAGGACCACTGACCTGACTTCTAAACTCTGACCTCCTACAATAACAACTGGCACCTGAATTTCCTCTCTGACATCTGAACCTATATACCAAGCCCTGACCAATTTATATGAGAGTGCTAAACTTGCTTTCTCTCCCAGGTGACAGTGGGGCTGGGTGTCGGTCTGTCTCTGGAAGACACCAGTTCCGTCCTAGCTTCCCTGCCTCCAGGTAAGCACCCCAGACTATTTACCTGTAACCACAAATCTTTCACCTGTGACCTCATGATCCAGAACCTTAGCCTTGACCCTACCAGGTGCTCCTATGGCACAGCCCTCAGCTTTACCTGCTCTGGTTGCTGCGCTCCCCTCTCTTCTTCCCATAGGTCCCAGGCCCCAGTCTCCTGAGTGGGACACAGCTCCCAGTGTTCTTTTCCCTAAGTCCCCAGGCATTTTAGTGGAAGATTTGGTGGGTGTCCTGTAATCACCTCAGGCCATTCCTTGAGGGCTCAAAACCTCATAGCCAACCTTATGCACATGCTTCCCCAGAGTCTAGCCCCTCCAGCAAGACCCAGCCCAAGTCATGTTCACCTATTTCTACATATCTTGGAGGCCCCTTTGGTCCCCTATCTGAATGCCGTCTTCTGCCCTCAGCCCCTATGTCACCACAGTGGGAGGCACATCCTTCCAAAATCCTTTTCTCGTCACAAATGAGGTTGTTGACTATATCAGTGGTGGTGGCTTCAGCAATGTGTTCCCAAGGCCTTCATACCAGGTACGTGTGTGTTTGTGTGGATGGAGAGGGAGTACGGGTCAGGGATCATCAGTCCGGTAGACTGTTGGGCAGGCCACAGGGCAATACTCTCTCAACAATGCTTTTCAGGAGGAAGCTGTATCCCAGTTCCTGAGCTCTAGCCCCCACCTGCCACCATCTAGTTACTTCAATGCTGGTGGCCGTGCCTACCCAGATGTGGCTGCACTTTCCGATGGCTACTGGGTGGTCAGCAATAGGGTGCCCATTCCATGGGTGTCTGGAACTTCGGTGAGAATTACCCTTGCTTCAAACCCCACCCAGAAACTACCCTTTCCCCCAACCACAAGATCTTGCACCTAGAACCTCTGATTCTTCAGAGACCTCTGATATTTCAACTTTTTGCACTTTTTGAATACCCCTCATATTTTCTCTCCTATGAATTATAGGGCACCCTTTCAAAAAGTGTCCTTACTTCCTGCACGTCCCTAAACACACCTCCCCAATCACTCTGAACACTTACCTCTACTTGCACCTTTACCCTTGCAGGCCTCCACTCCAGTGTTTGGGGGGATCCTATCCTTGATAAATGAGCACAGAATCCTCAGTGGCCGTCCCCCTCTTGGCTTTCTCAACCCAAGGCTGTACAAACAACGTGGGACAGGACTCTTTGATGTGAGTGTGGAAGGGAAGGTGTGGATGTTTTCATATAACTACGGGGAGTACTAAGATGAACTTGGGGGCAGTTCTGTTGGGATAGGATAGCCTCTGAGATGTGAGTACAGGGTGAGGAGATGTAGTCTGTTAGTACTGGTGCCACCAGGCCCAGATCTGATGGCCATCTCCTCCGTAGGTAACCCGTGGCTGCCATGTGTCCTGTCTCAATGAAGAGGTGGAAGGTCAGGGTTTCTGCTCTAGCCCTGGCTGGGATCCTGTGACAGGCTGGGGAACACCCAACTTCCCAGCTCTGCTGAAGGCACTACTCAACCCTTGACCCTTTCTTGCCAAGATAGCTGACCTGTCCCCTGCCTTGCAGCTTGGTCCCTTATTCTGCCCTGTTGGAATTCCTGCTGAACCCTTAACTGTTGACTGCTGTAGACAGCTGTCTCCTTAACACTGAAATGCTGTCAGCTTGACCTCACTCCCAACCCTACCCTGCTCTATCACACTCAGGTCTCCCTACTCCTGCCTGTTTCTTCAACAAGATGCTACAACCAGCATTTTTTGCACACCAATCTCTTCTTGCTCTTTTCAACCAGGCTTTTCCAAAGGGTTCTCTACACTGACTGTGTGCACTATTTTACTTCGTATTTGCTCAGTTCATTGCAATGATACCTCTGCTCTCACCTTTTGCTCTTTCCTCCTGCCTCACTGTGGAACAATGGCCTCCCTGCTGCTTCATCCAGTGCACATGTCTCAGTCTTTGCTCTATGGCCTTTCCTTCATAGCTTCCAGGGCTTAAATTCTCTGACCACTCTTGTCTTTTTCTTTCATGTACTTCTTTCTCTGCTTCTGCATGGAATGCTGGTGTTCTTCATTGCTCCATCCTTAGTCTTTTGCTCTTCTCACTCTACTTATCGTCCCCTGGAACAGATAACTGACATCAACAGCCATTTCCATCTCACTAAATCAGACTTTCTATCCAGTAGTGATTGATACCTCAAATGTGAGATGTGTGATACTCAACATTTCAACTCCTCCTTTCCACCCCCAAACTACTCCATTTCTTGTTTCTTGTTGGTAAACGTTAATACTATGCTTCTTCTGCTCAAGCCAGAAACATGTGGTATCCACGACTTCCATTTCTTTCACCCCGCCTTCAATCAATAAGCCCCACTGACTTTACCTCTGAAATACATCTTTATCAATCCACAAGTCCTTTCAATTATATTTCCCAAGTATGTCTAGAACTTATCCACTTCTCTCCATCCCCACTTCTACTACATTAGCTTAAACCCCTATGAAGGCACTTCAAAAAGTTCGTGGAAAAATAGAATTAGAAGATAATATAAATCTAGTTTGGCCATTTAGCTCAGTTGGTTACAGTACGTTCTTATAACACCAAGGTCAAGGGTTTGGATACTTGTACCAGCTAGCCACCAAAAAAAAAAAAAAAAAAAAAAAAAGAAAGAAAGAAAGAAAAGAAAAAAGATAATGTAAACCTTTCCATGAACTTTTCGAAGACCCCTCATATTCTCACTGTTCTGAATTATAGGAGGAACTTGCAAAAACAGTGTCTTTACTTCCTGCCCATCCCTAAACCATCTTCCAGAGTAAAATGCAAATCCCATCAGGCCATTTACTTGATTAAAACCTTTCAAAGATTACTTGATAAAGTTCAGGCTTTTTATCATGGCTCTCAAACCTTCTTTGCTATTTGTTCCTAATAAATCATTTTTCCTCCCCTCTCTTCAACCCCCAAAGAACTCTCACCTCTGTCCAAATTATTCCATCCCCTTAACACCACCCCGATACAATTGCCTAGTTGATTACTAGATTCTTTCAGGACTCAGCTGAGACATCACCTTCTCTTGTAAAGGTTTTGATACCCTGAGGCTAGATGATATTGGTACAGAAGGAAAATCCTACATTTTCAAAACCAAACCTGTTTGAATTTTGCTTCTGATATAAACTAGGAGAGCATTGGGCAAGTACGTTTATCTCCCTGAGCCTGCTTCCTTATCTCAGTGGGGATATCAGCGCCTGCCTTTCATAATAATCAGGGAAGAATTACGTGGAATAATGTTGATAGAGCGCAACAAATGTTGGAAGTAGGCAGATGTTCGTCCCCTTCCTCCCTTGCACTACACACCCTGTGCCTACCTCTACCACTGTAACGACCACACAGCACTGAAATTGCCAGTTTTTTGTTTTTGGTTTTTTTTGCCTCTCCTTCCAAGACCGTTGGTGCCTAGAGGACTAGACTCTTGTTCTGCTTAACTCTGTATTCCCAGGCCCAGCTCAGGAGTTGGCAAATAGGAATTAAAATAAACGTCAGCTGAATTGAAAACCTCTCGCCTTCAATCGCTGTGACTTTGCGTATGTTGTTTACTCGGCATTAATACCTCCCTCTCCGTCTGCAGCAGCACTGTGTACCGCCCTCCTGCTGCCCTCACCTCTCGGGGCAGTTGGCCGGGAGGGGTGGCTTTCCATCTCCCCCACGAACCCTTAAAAGGCTGAATAAGGGAACTAGTAAGGATGCAGACTCGCAGACAACCCGTAGTCGAGGGGCGTCGGGCGGATAAGCCCCAAAGCAAGGGGCTCATCGAGCGCCAAGCTGAGGAGGTGTCCCGGACCCGCAGAAGAGAGTCTGGACGTACAGCGGTCCCCACACGGCGGGACAGCCCTGGAGCACCGCGGGACGTAGGGCGGGGTGACGACCGCAGCTCATTTCCCCGAGGCTCGTCCCCGCCCTCCAGTGTTTTATTTAACGGGCCAACAGGCAATGAGAGGAGGCTGGAGGCGGGAGGTGGAGAGCTCTGACTGTGCTGTAACGGGCCGGGCGAGTAGCGGGGTGTGTGACGTCTCCCGGAGCCTGCGTAACGTGAGCGGAAGCGGAAGCGGCTCTGTTCGCCGCCTCTTCCACCGGCCAGATGAGCTGCAGCGGCTCCGGCGCGGACCCCGAGGCGGCGCCAGCCCCTGCCGCCTCGGCCCCGGGCCCGGCGCCCCCGGTCTCGGGCCCCGCCGCGCTCCCCGCCAGCACCACCGCGGAGAACAAGGCCAGCCCCGCGGGGACTGCAGGGGGGCCTGGGGCTGGAGCCGCTGCTGGGGGCACGGGATCCGTGGCAGCACGGGCCGGGGAGCCTGCCGAGCGGCGCGGGGCGGGTGAGGGCCGGGACGGGTGAGGGTGCGGGAAGTGCCTTGGACTGGGCCCAGCTGCGGATGAGGGCAGAGGGTACAAGGCAGGCACCCCCGCGTCTCAGTTGCTGGTTCTCTTCCAGCTCCGGTGTCGGCCGGCGGCGCGGCGCCTCCGGAGGGGGCCATGTCTAACGGGGTTTACGTACTGCCGAGTGCGGCCAACGGAGACGTGAAACCTGTGGTGTCCAACACACCTCTGGTGGACTTCTTGATGCAGCTGGAGGATTACACCCCTACGGTGGGCTTCCCGCCTGAACAAGGCCATCTGGCCGGCTGTCATGCCAACGTTCAGCAACAGCTCCGTGCTTTCCAGTGTCCTCTTATATTTGCTCCCTTACTAGCTCTTCTGACTTATTCCCTCTGCCCACCCAAACTGAGCTTCCTGATAGGCAGGCCTGTCCTCCATTTCCCTCACCCTCCTCCCAGTTGTAGCTCAGGAGGGCACAGGGCTAACACTGACAGTTGTTTAATTGATTTCTCAGATCCCAGATGCAGTGACTGGTTACTACCTGAACCGTGCTGGCTTTGAGGCCTCAGACCCACGCATGTGAGTAAACCCAGGGCAGGTTAGAGTTTTGGGTGCTTGTGCAGTTGTTGTCCATCTCCTTCTCATACCAGTTTTTTCTCTCTAGAATTCGGCTTATCTCCCTAGCTGCCCAGAAATTCATCTCAGACATTGCCAACGATGCCCTACAGCACTGCAAAATGAAGGGCACAGCCTCCGGCAGCTCCCGCAGCAAGAGCAAGGTGTGAGGGGAGGCACATTGAATCAGCAATTACTCTCCACAGCAGTGAGGCTTAACCTATCCTGAAACCCCTTTGGGGAAACTTAAGTCCTAGGGGAGGTATAAGACCTACTTAGGGTCACCCACCTGGGATTGAAATCTGGAATTCCTGTGCTCAGCTGGTGCTCTTCCCTCTTCCCTCAGGACCGCAAGTACACTCTAACCATGGAGGACTTGACCCCTGCCCTCAGCGAGTATGGCATCAATGTGAAGAAACCGCACTACTTCACCTGAGCCACCCAACTTAAATGTACTTGTCTATCCCCATGTCCCCACACCAGCCTGTTTTCGTAATAAACTTTATTGTGACAGGCGGGGCTGATCCCTCCCATGCTGGGAGACACCGTGTGGCAAGTGACAAAGCTCTGAGCCTGGCCCCTTTTGGGGCCACAGTGGTAGGGATGGGGGCAGGGGATGGGCCCCATAGCTGGGGTAGTACCATGACAGAAAGCAGAGAAGGCACCCAGAGGCCTGCTGTTTTGGGGAGGTGCACTCCCCCAACCATGTCCTGACACCTCTGGAGTTTAGGCAAGGACCTTCTGATCCTATTTATCTTGCATCTTCTCCAGAATAGGTACAATCATGTCAAACTTTGGTCGCTTAGCAGGGTCTTCATTCATGCAGATCTTCATGAGCTTACACACATGGGGGGAAATACCTGGTGGGATAGTAGGCCGAAGGCCTTCCAGTGCCACCTGCAAATACAAGGAAAAACAAGGTGAGCCTCAGAATTTGAGTCTGTCATGTGGGGAGAAGCCTCTGGCCCTTGGGACAGGATTACTGTATATCTGAACAAATGTGGGAAAAGCCTAGGCCTACTACAATTATTGTCATTATCACCACCACCACCATTTTCCCAACCCAAGTGTGTGCAGTTTTGCTCTCACCTTCATTCCAATCTCCATGTTGGAGAGGTCAGCAAAGGGTACCTCCCGTGTCACCAGTTCCCACAGGAGCACTGCAAAACTCCACATGTCTGCTGAGCGTCTGTTTGTGTCTTCAGGCTTTTTCTGCAGAGCTAGAGGGACAGGTCTTGTCTGTTCCAGCTACCTGGCCTGGCCTGTCTGCCCCCTTCCACAACTACTGAGCTGGTCCTTCTCTGCCTCCCAACATGATGCCCTCACCCACCTTCAGGGGCCACCCAGGCAGGTGCATACATGCGTCCAGGGCATTGGAAAGAGAACTTGACATCGGCCATGCTGATTCGGGCAGTCATGTCCTCATCAATCTGAGGAAGAGAAGATAAATATGTGGAAGGAGGTGAGTCCTATTCTAGATAGACAAAGGGCTTTTGGGGACTGACCAGGAGTGAATTTGGGGCCTCACCATTACACTACGGCTATTGAGTGCATGTCGTGGAATGAGGGGCTCTAGTGTGTGTAGGAAGGCCATGCCCCTTGCCATGTCCAAAGCAAACTTCACAGCCTGGCTCTGGTCCACAACGAAATCTGAGAGAGGAGGCAAGAGTCAAATAGTTTAAGAGAAGCTCACACATCCCCTCTCCCATTCCCTCCCCAACAAGATTCAGCATCTCACTCACTGGTGCCTTCATGCAGTACATTGTAGAGAGATCCATATGGCATCCAGTGTGTGATGAGGGTGGGGTGAGGAGCAGGGGGAGACTGGCAGGCACCTAGCACTGGGAGCACATTTGGATGCGAGAAAATCCTATGAGAGGGAGAGAGTGTTCCTGGCTGAGACCCAGCATTAAATATCCCTCTCAGTGCTACTCAGGGTTCCTTGGAACCAACAGCTTCCAGTTTAGGCCTTGACCCACCTGAGCCGGGGACACTCCTCATTGAAGTCCCTGCTCTTCCTTGTACTCCAGTCTCGAACCTTCAGCACCTTCACAACAATGTCATTGCCCTGCCAGCGACCCTTCCATAACTAAAAGACAAGTAGGGTTAGCAGGCTTTAAGGCCACTACCTCCTTGCCCACTAATTAGAGGAAAAACTTAAAACACGTACAGAGCAGGTAATTTGTGGGGGTTTAGGGAGGGAGGGGCAAGAAGAGAAGGGGTCACCTCTCCAGAATGATTCTCGTTGAGCTTCGCCAGAAAGTTGAGCTGTTTGAAGTCAATTCCAGAGTGTTTGTTCAGGGTCCCATTTCCTGAGAGTGCGGGCAGGTCAGGTACCCAGCTTCGCCCTAACTATCCCTAGGAGCTCAGGATTATTCTCTCTTACAACCCCTCCCCCCACAACAGTGACTCACGGGGCCGAGTGCGGGTGGTCCCCTTCCAGAATGTATCCTTGTATGGAATACGGTTGAGATTCTGGCCCATCTTCTCTGCCCGCTCTGGGGAAGAAAGTCTTAGCTTGAGCTGTGGTATGGAGGAAGGAGACAGGCAGGGAGGGATAAGACAAGAGGATACAGGCTAGGAGGTGGGAGACAGACCTCGGAGAAGTTCTCTCAGGGGTGCCTTAGCTTTGTCCACAGGCATCTCTCCATACTTGTTACAGATGCTGACAAGGGCCCCATTAGCCACCAGGTCCTGGAATGAAAAGGTGGTTGTGATGAAGGACCCTGCTACCTTCCTGGTAGTCACAACCAACCATGAACACACAGATGTGGTACACAACTCTGTGTCACAGTAGTACTGACAGGATGGGTTGAGGGTTCCAGAATCTCTACTCAGGCAGACTTTGCTTCCCACCCATCCCAGGACTCAGGGCCTGAGTACTTACCTCTGCCACCTGGTCCTGACCCCAAAAACAGGCATAGTGCAGGGGCACATTCCCATGCTCATTCACTGCATTGATGTCAGCCTTGTACTGCAATAGCTGGCCCAGTGGCCAGACAAAAAGAAGAGGCAGAAGGCACAATCAATCCCAAATGAGATATCAGTGTCAGGGCACAGGAAAAGAGAAAAATACACATACTTTCTTCCGTATGTTACAGTGTCTATGACTGACCTCATGGCATGTATGTGATGTGGGCAACAGAGGGATTTGTACATACCTTCTGTACAATATCACGGTGTCCATGACTGGCTGCCAGGTGCAGGGGGGTGTCATCCCCACGGTTCATCACATTAATCCGTGCCCCCCGCATGATCAGCATCTCAACCACGGCAGAGCGGCCCTCTCGGCAGGCCCAGTGCAAGGGGGAGAAGCCATGATCATCCCTTTGAAGAAGCGTAAATGGTCACTGAATTAGAGGTGGGATGAGGCACAGGCTTTCATTTATGAAAAACTGATAGTCACTCTCCATACTCTCGGAGAAGGCTTACGTCTCTAGGACTTTGATTCTCATTCACGCCAGCAACTTCTAAAGCTGTCCACTTCAGACCTTCCCCTGAGCTTCAGACTCAACCAACCACCTAGATATCCCAACAACTCTATGAGAAGATTCACTACCTTCACCACCATCTCCACTTTTTCTTCCCTGGCATACCCTATCTCATTAAATGGTGGCACTCTTCACCTGGTTTCCCCTGCACCCCTTTTGCGATGTCTATTGGTCCTTTCTGTTTTCCACTGTATCTTGTACATCCCCTTACTATAGCACTTGTCACACTGGATTGTACAAATCTGTTAATGGACTGTCTTGTATCTTAACTTCTTGAGGGAATGGATTGACAGCAGGTGTTCTAGTGCATCCTCATGGGGGAGAGGGGAATCGAAAATACAGGCCACAACTCATGGGAGAAGGAGCAAACTTACTGCTTGGGTCTGGTATTGACACTAACATCTAAAAATGGAATGGAATTATAATGGTGTTTTGGTAGGGTTTATAATAAAAAGGAGAAGTGCTTTTGATTACTGATGAGGCAGATAACAAACTATCACACAAAACAGGATTCTCTACTTAGCAATTCCAGGCACAGAAAACAAGAAATAAGAATGGCTGCTTTAGAATGAAAACTACCTGACTTTTTTTCCCCCAAGGACATATTTATAACATAGAAGTGTACAAACAAAACAAAACAATTGGGTGGGAGCTGGGTCTGCCTGACAGCCTGGGGCCATAAAAGGAAATTCCCTCCAGTCCCAGACTGCAGATCCAAGGGGTGGAGCAGGAGGCAGTCCATGGTCTGGGCCAGCAGCCTCCAGATGCCTTAGTGCTGTGGTCACTTCCTGTGTGGGGGCTCTAGGCGAGGCCTGCAGCTGATCAGGGGTCTAGCCACCCAGACACCCCTACAGACCAAGGGGGTGGGGGCGTGGCCTTTAACTTAATCTTTATTTCCCTTTGCAGCTTGCCCTCATCTGCTCACACAGAAATAACCAAAAGCTTTCCCTGGATGTGGGTATCCCCCTGGAAGCAAGTGTACTCCCTACTTATCAGTCACTTGTGCCTCCCAGACCTTTAATTTGTGCCTTCACTTATCAGCCTCCAGCAGCCTGTGGCCCCAGAGCAGGCCAAAGCTTGACGACAAAAGTATGGGCACAAGAGTTCTGCCTACTGTCAGGCTGCCTGTCATCTCAGGTTCTGGGCTTTAATCTCAAGGAAGCCTGCAGGAAATTAACCCCCTCCTTATATCCAGCATATACCAGTTTGGGCCCTCATATTCTATCCTCTCAAACTAGCACCAAAACCTTCGATTTTCACTAATCCCACCCCTTCTTCGCCTTTTGGCAGTGAAGAGTCTTCCTAGATGCCAAGCCCGCTGGGCAACTTTGCCTAAGCTTCTATTTCCTCAACAACAGTAACAGTGCTCACTGTCTTTATCAGAGCACCCTTTGAAAATTATATGAAAAATGGAATAAATGACTTTGCAAGTTATTAAGAAGAAATAGTGTAGAGCCTAATGGGAACCAGTGAAGTCTGGACTAAAATGATAGGTGATCCTGACCTTTCAAGCCTAAAAACTAAACTCTCCTAACCCTAAAAACTTAAAATCCACCACCCTGAATCACCATCACTCCTGCTTTTCTTGGCTTACTATCTCAGCCAGCCTTAAAGAACTTGTCTACATTCACTTTCTTTTCTCATCTCTCATTTACTTTTCAATTTGCCACAAGTCTGCTGCCAGAGGACAGAGATTATGTCTGATTCTGGGACTCTAACACCCAGCACAGGGTGTTTAGTACAGTTCCCTAAATGAAAGAACCCAATATAGTCTGTTTTTTTCACTTGTTATTCTTCTGAAACAGCACTCACAGTGATCATCAAACATATCCTTTTTTTTTTTTTTTTTTTTAAAGATGACCGGTGAGGGGATCTTAACTCTTGACTTGGTATTATCATCACCACACTCTCCCAGTGAGCCACTGGCTGGCCCAAATATATCCTAATTTTAAATTCAGTGGTTAAAGTGCTCCTGTTCTTTGATCTCTCAGTAGCTGATAGTACTGTTGGCCACTCCCCCCTCCTGAAATCATTCTCTACTCTAAGCTTTACTCCTGTTTTCCTATTTTTCTTTCAACTTCTGATTGCTCCTTTTCAGCCTCACTGGCTTCTCATCCCCTCATTCCCCTCATCTCTTCGACACTCTCCTTCACATCCATGTCTTTGGGTATCATCTATATGGTAGTGTCTCCCAAATCTGTGTCTCCAAGTCAGATCTCTCTCCTGAACTCCAAATCTGCTTAAGCAACAACCTACTCAACATTTCCACATTGCTGTATTGTCACCTTAACTTTAACGTGTCCAGAATAGAACACCTCATCTTCCTTCAGTTTCTCCATCTCAGTAAAAGCAACCACCAAGCTAGAACTCTGGTCATCATCTTTGACCTTGCTTGTTTCCCACACCAAGTCCCACCAAATCTTCATCCCAAAGATTTCTGGCATCTGATCACTTCTCTATTTCACCGCCCCCTCCCCCATTCTCGTTCAAGACATTCTCACTTCTAGAATGGACTAAGTAATTGCCTCCTTCCCACTGCTCTTCACAAAGCATCCAAGATGATACTTAACAAATAGACAATCTCATCATATCACTACACAGCTTTAAAAGCTTCCTCTTAGAATAAGGACCTCATTATGGCCTAAATATGCTTGCATGATCTGGCTGACCCATGGAGATAGCTTCAGCCTTTTCTCCTGTCCTTCTCCATTTGTACTCAATGCTTCGGCTCCCAGATACCTGTCCTCCAGCCATATGCAACTACTGACAATTTCCTGGCACTGTGTCTTGCCGCCTAGCCTTTGCCCGCCCATGCAATACGCTGAGGCTGGAAAGCTCTCTGCAGCCTCTGCTTGTGAAACTCTTCAGCAGTCAAGATTGAGCTCAAACACTGCTTCCTCTATGAAGACCCCCACAGGCTGTGCTTAACACTCATCACACTGGAAAGCAAAGTCAGCCACCCCCGCCAGAGTGAGCACCCCACGTAGCGGAGAGTAGATCTCCAACCTTCGTCTCACCCACCAGCCGCTTCAGCTCACCCCTGGTTGAGGTCGTTCTCCGTGTTATCCAGCCACAGGCGCACAGCAACCGCGTTGCCCTCCCGGCACTGAGTGAAAATGTCGTCCATAGCGGCGTCCCGGCGCTGAGTCCCCTGGATTGGGGAAGCCTGGGGATTGTACGGGGATCACGGGAAGGGGAACGAGCCCCAAGCTTTGTGCCCTACAGGAGAGAAGTGTTTGTGTTGGGGGTGGGGGTCCTGGGCTCTGCGTTCTTGGCTAGTGGGGTCTGTGAAAGAGTTCGGGGCAACGGGATAATCCACTATTATGGACCCTGGGCGCGAAGGAAAGGTGGGTTCGGGCGGGGCAGGAGGTTATTACGAGGTAGTATCTCCCGAAGAGATGTCAGGGAGCAGGCAAGGACACCCCTACCTGCTAACAAACCTGCGGAAAGCAGGGAGGTTCAGGCTCCGTAAACCCTGGGGGAGGGGAGGGGGGTCCTTCCCGGGAGTGGCCCCCGTTCCCTACTCGGACCTCAGGCGAATGAGGGGCGACTGGTCGGCAGAACCCCAGTCGTGGGTAGGGGGCGCAGGTCCTCCCGCACTCACCGGGACTCGGGCCGGAGGGTCCTTCTCCGGGGAACTCCCGTCCGGCCGCGCCCGCCGCCCGGCCCCGCCCCTGGCCCTCTTCGGCCAGCGCGGGCCTCCTTCCCTCCCTTCCTCCCGCCCCCCCTTGCCCTTCTAGCTCACGAGTGTCTGAACTCGATGGTTTCCTGCGCCGCGCCGGCCGCTCTAGCCGCCCCTGGCTTTCAGCTTTGGGTTTCCGGCTCCGTTCTGGCGTTTCTGGGCCCTCTGATTTGCAAAGACGCGCTCGCACGTGGACGGGAGTGTGGACTCTGCGATCCTGCCCTCCTGACCCGTATGTTCGAGGAGCCTGAATGGGCCGAAGCGGCCCCAGTAGCCGCGGGCCTCGGGCTGGTAACCCCACGGCCTCGACTCGCGGCAACCTCTCAAGTCAAGGTGAGTAGCCCCGCAGTAGCAAAGGAAGCTATTTCTGGCGGCAAAGCGGACCCTGTTGGATCTCTGCGCTGGGGCACGCTGTGTGTGTGTATTGGGGGTTGCGGGTAGCGAGTCCTGATCTGAAGATCCGGGAACTTCCAAAAGAAAATGACGTTGGAGCTGATAGTTGGTGAGAAATTGGTGAAGCAAAAGAGGGTTCCTTGGACAGGAAACGCACGTGCAAAGGTTTTGGGGCAAGAGAGCATGTTCTGTTAGAGTCACACACAAAAAAGTGATCCGGGAGGTTGGAGCAGAGAATAAATTTGAGGGGATGCTGTTGAAGTTGAAGAGGTAGATAAGAAGTTTTGCATATATTAAGGATAGAGAGAAGCCAATGAAGTGTTCTTAGCAGCGGAGTGCTTTCTTCAGATGTGTATTTTATAAGGTCGTTGGTTGTAGTGTGAAGAATGGATTAGAGAGAATAAGGGTGGGTTGTCAGTATCACCGTTCAAGGGAGGGTGGGGGGAACTGAGCACCTCCAATCCAAGGTAAGTGGACTTCAACGTAGAATCAGCTTCCTGGACAAGAGACCTTCTTTTTTGAGTCTCTGCAGATGTGAGAGCTGCTGTGCTGCCTCAGGATTTTCCTGTTCTTCCGTCGGCCTCCAGCATTTAATCTGCCAGCTTAAACTGTTTCCCCCCTTTTTAATCACTCAGCCCATTGCCATAATCCAGGCCACTGTCCTTTTTGTCTGCAGCTTCTCCTCTTCAGCTTGTTATCTACACTGCAGTTAGAGACATATTGAATACACATATGAGATCCTGTCCCTCCTGCGTTTAGAAACCTCCCTACCTCTTATAGAAAGGCATCAGGTGAAAGCAAAAGCCTGAGATGGAGGGTTGGAACTCCTGGCCTCTGGCCTTGGCCCAGTTGCTTGTAGTCTTAGCACATACCTCCAGGGAGTCTCCATTACTTCATTTACATATCAAAGAAAGTGAGGTGGTGGTTTCTCTGTCCTCCAGCCTCCTAAAGGTTGGGATGGCGACATGAAAGTTCTTCTGGGTCTGGAGGGCTTAACAACTAGCTACTGTGAAGAATCCAGATTCAGCCTTTGTCAGCGTCTGAATCAGGTCTCCATATCACCCTTCTTATTCTCCAGGCTTCATCCATTCTCTTCGTCCCTGCTCTCATCCCTTGTTTTCCCCCAGGGCTCCAAGCACCGCCAGCTCTTGGCCACATTACGGGCCCTGGAGGCAGCATCTCTTTCCCAGCAACCCCCCATCCTACCTGGCAGTGACTCTGAGGAGGAGGAGGTGGAAAGGAAGAAGAAACACCCCAAAAAGACCTTGTTTGCCAATGCCTCTACTGAAGTAGGGGAGAAAAGGAAGAAGAAATGTCAAAAACAAGGCCCACCTCGCAGTGACTCTGAGAAAGAGGAAGTGGAAAGGAAGAAGAAATGCCACAGACAGGCTCTCGACAGTGACTCTGCTGAACAGAAAAGAAAGAGGAAATGTCAGAAACATGCCCCTTCAAACCCAGCCCAGCACCTGGACAGTGTTGAGCCAACAGGTACCACTGACATGTGTATGTGTGTTTAGGGATGGGAGGTAGTCAGCTGATTCTACATACAGCAGAGGTTACCCACCACTGTAAGGATCGGGACTAGGCAATAAGAAGTACAATTGACCCTTGAACAATGTGGGGTTAGGGGTGCCGACCCATCATGTGGTCGAAAATCTGTGTATAACATTTGACTCCCCCAAAACTTAACTAGTAATAGCCTACAGTTGACTGGTAGTCTTACTGATAACATAAACAGCTGATTAATACATATTTTGTATGTTATACTTTTTTTTTTTTTTTTTTTTCCTGGTGGCTGGCTGGCACTGGGATTCGAACCTTTGACTTTGGCGATATCAGCACCATGCTCTACTGAGTGAGCTAACGAGCCAGCCCTGTTATGTATGTATTATATACTGTATTCTTACAATAAAGTAAACCAAAAAGAAAATATTATTAAAATTGTAAGGAAGAGAAAATATATTTACAGTACTGTACATATATTTATTGAAAAAAAATCTTCATGTAAGTGGACTCGAGCAGTTCAAACCCGTGTTGCTGAAAGGTCAACTGTACTTTTATCCAGGCCACAGTCTCTGTCTCAAGGACAAGAGTATGGCCAGCAGGACTTGCCAAGCCTCTAAATTTGGGGCATCATGCCCCAAATATGCCTTCCCATCTCCCTCCCTGCAGGTCCCAAAACCCAGAAGAGTAGTGCTACAGATGACCCACGCATGCCAAGCCTTGGGTCCACTTCCCCTAAACCTCCTCATACCTTGAACCGCAAGCAGTGGCGGAACCGGCAGAAGAACAAGCGGAGACATAAGAACAAGTTTCGGCCAGCTCAGATGCCAGACCAGGCTCCAGCTGAGGTCCCCACAGAGGAGACAGAGATGCCTCCTACCCCTAAGCCAGACAGCCATGAAGCCCGGGCGGGGGCTCTGCGAGCCCGCATGGCACAGCGGCTGGATGGGGCCCGATTTCGCTACCTCAATGAACAGCTATACTCAGGGCCCAGCAGTACCGCACAGCGCCTCTTCCAAGAAGACCCTGAGGCTTTTCTCCTCTACCACCGCGGCTTCCAGAACCAAATTAAGAAATGGCCACTGCAGCCAGTGGATCGCATCGCCAGGGATCTTCGCCAGCGGTGAATGGGGGTTGGGCACCGTGAGAAGCTTTGTAGGTGAGTTGTGGGCTCAGACCAGACCAGTGTGTAACCCCTCCCTTGCACTCCCAGGCCTGCATCCTTGGTGGTGGCTGACTTTGGCTGTGGTGATTGTCGCCTGGCTTCAAGCATCCGGAACCCTGTACACTGCTTTGACTTGGCCTCTCTGGACCCCAGAGTCACTGTGTGTGACATGGCCCAGGTAAACTTCTCTATGTATCTGACTTGTGCTCTAGGCCCAACTTCCATGTGCTAATCTCTTTGATTCTTCTTTCTGATCCTTTCCTCCCGCTCTGCCCCATCCTAGTGTCCAACCCTAGCATGCAGTGATGGCTTTCTTCTTCTCACACTGCGTGCTTCGTACAACACTCTTACCCTCCACAGGTACCTCTGGAGGATGAGTCTGTGGATGTGGCTGTGTTTTGCCTTTCACTGATGGGAACCAACATCAGGGACTTCCTGGAGGAGGCAAATCGAGTGCTGAAGCCAGGGTAGGAGGCCCTAGGACATAGATGCGTGCATATGTGTGCATGCTTGTGTCTGCATTGACACCAAACTTTCTATCCTTCTCAGGGGTCTCCTGAAAGTGGCTGAGGTCAGCAGCCGCTTTGAGGATGTTCGGACCTTTCTGCAGGCTGTGACCAAACTGGGCTTCAAGGTCATCTTCAAGGTGAACGCCCCAAGAAGTCTGTCTCTATTTTTGTCCCATGTGCAGCCCTTTTCAGGGTAATGATGTTTAGGAAGGAGGCCATAGTTCGGGAACAGACATTTTGCTCCCTGAAGGCACAACTCAAGGGGAGCCCTGGGAAGCTTTCTAGCAGGGACAGGACATGGAGGGAGATGTTTGAGGAGTTGGTGTGAGGATTTGGAGCTCACTAAGTCTTTTCTGCCTCTAGGACCTGACCAACAGCTACTTCTTCTTGTTTGATTTTCAAAAGACTGGGCCCCCTCGGGTAGGGCCCAAAGCTCAACTCTCAGGCCTGAAGCTTCAGCCATGTCTCTACAAGCGCAGGTGACCTCTGGAACTCCCTTGAAAAGGGAGGCGGGGCTCGAACTCCAGGCTCAGAACTCTGAAGACTGTATCCAGCCAGGCTGTGAGCCAGGAACTGGTATCACCATTTCTCCATCCCAAGAACAAAGTGTGATAAAACCTCTGGCTCAGCCTGTGGCTTCATGGTTACAAGAAGCATAAAGTCACAGGAGGTACGCTAAAGAATAAGGAATTTATTGTGAGAACATGGGGGTGTCTGGGAATCATGGATCACTTTAGGTGTCACGAAAACTAGACGGTTTGGAATTCAAGGCATTTCTGGGTTTGGCTGCTCTTTCCATCTCTCAGAAGCCACATGGGCTTTCTGTCTTGGCATCTCCACTCCGCTCTCTTCTTATCTGTCTGCAGACGAGCATCCTCTGCTTACCCATAGCTTCTGCTCCTTCAACTTCCTTCTGCCGAGGCCTTCAGTGCTACAGACAGGCAGCTGTTGCTTTCTGGCTCTGGGGCAACTGGTAGTCCACCAATATCCTGGCTCAACACATCAATCTAAGCTACCAGGTCAAAACTGTTTAGATGTCTCAGTACTGAGCATTTCTAGTGGTTTATCTTTTCTCCCTCTGCCCTCATCTCCATCTTTGGAACCATATGCACCATACCATTCCCCACACCTGTTATCCTGTGGGTCCCTGATGTGTGCACAGCTGAGAGTATGGATTTTAGAATCAGTTAGACCTGGATTTAAATCCTGGCCTACCACTTAGAGCTGGGAGTCATTTAATTTCTGAATATCACATTCCTGTCTTAAAGCATTGTCATGTGGGTTAACTAAGGAAATCTATAGCCAGGACTGGGAACATAGGTGCTCAATAAACTAGCTATGGGTATTGTGTGTTGTAAGCCTTATTGTTCTTTGAAGACTTTCCCTAGGCTGGTTGGAGGTTGAATGGTGAAATGGATTTGTTGACTAAGGAAGACCCTGGGAAAGCTCAGGATAGGCCTTTCAACAGGCTCATTTCATAGGATATTTACAGACTTAATGGATTCTGTGCTGTCCTTGGAGAGGGTACTGAGGGAGCTTGGTCTCTGTTCATAAACAACAATTGGTTGATGCCATGTTGGGGAGGGGGATTAGGCTGTTCATTGGCAGAAGGGTCTGTCCATTGTTTCTGCCTTGCAGTGGGCCCAGATCAGCACATCCTGGGAAAGCTATAGTGAAGGAAGGCTACTGCTGTGGGAAGATGAGATGTGATGATAAATGCTAGTCCTCCCCCAGAAGATATCTGATATGGGTCCGTATGTAAAGGTAACAGCCTCTTCTGCCTATTTCCAAGAACAAGACCTGAGAGTGCCTACTGGGAGGACATGAGTCCTAGGGCTTTGAGCCAGTTGGGTGCTTCCAGTAAAGAGACAGGTTTTGAAAGAGGCTGTAGGCCAGAGAGCGTGTTTGGAGGCTGGGCTGTGAACCATTCAGCAGACACTGCACAGTGCCTTTGCATGTGCTATTCTCTCTGCTGCTTAGTTGTCTGACTGGCAACATTTACTCATCTTTCCAAACAGCCTAGTTTCCTACTCACATGCTCCCAAAGCAGAATTCATTCTTCATCTATGCTATCAAAGTACTGCGTGAAGAGTGCTACTGCAGCATTTAAATACTGCATTGTGACAACTTTGTGCATTTGGCTGCAGTCTTTCCAAGCCATATTTACCTTTGTAGTCCCAGAGCTTGTCACTTGAGAGCAAGCCAGTGAATGCACTTGTTCACCTAGGGAGAGATGACAGGGTCCAATTGAGTGGGATTGATGACAGCAGGGGTATTCCAGAAACCCAGGTTGAGAGCACAAGATGAGGGCACTGGATGAGTCATGATGGAAGAAGTAGGTAGATGGGAGAACTTCATTAGATAGGACTGGTGGGATGTTGAGGGTAGATGAGAAAGAATCTGAAGTAAGTCCCAGGTTTCTGGCTTGAGCAGCTGGGTGGGCTAGTGGTGTCATTCAAAATGTTGGATTTTAGGTGCTCATTAGATGTTCATTTAGAAGTGGGACATACGTGAGATATGTGCTAGTTTTGGATATCAGCAGCTTAGAGGCCTGAAGCATCCTAAAGTTGTAGGAATAGATGAGCTATCCAGGAAAGATAATGAGAAGAGAAAATGGCTCAGAATAGAACTCTGAGGAGCATTTAATGGATGGGTAAAGGAAAATGGAACAGTAAAGGTGACAGAAGATGAGAAGGTTGGGTCAGAGATAAAAGGAGTAAAACCAAGAGAGTGGATCTTTTATTTGGGAGAAATGGGCAGGTTGTTGGCTGTCAAATGCCGTTGAGAGGCCTATTAAGATGAGAGACAAGTTAGATTGCAGTGTGGTAAGGACTGCTGAGTATTGAAGGCCTGTTTGAATTTATGGTGGTAGTATTCATGAATTTATAGTTATGCTGGTCAACCCAGTGGTGTGGTTATCCCTGTCTACTCAGGCATCTTGATGTAACTGCAGAAGAGGTGAATGCTAAGGGACCATCCAGAGTTCATTTCACACAATTGAAATGAAAGGACAGTGAGCAACGGAGTTTTAGGTCATTAGCAAGTAAGCAGTGTCTATACTGGACCATGGAATTTTGTAGAACACATAGGAGAGTGAAGACAAGAGTAGGTTATTGTCCTGGAAGTAATTAAACAAGTGACGGGAGGATGGGAGGCTGTGGTTAGAAATTGGAATGCTTTGGAAGCAGAGCGGCTCCAGGTAATGGCAAAGTCTAATCTAGCCACAGGGGTAAGTGGTTTGCCTGGAGATTGGTTAATGGACTGAGGGATCAGGAATTGTGGGGAGTGGCTATCTGCATGGACTTTGAAGTATTCTAGGATGATGGTAGAAGCTGGCAGTGGAACAGGTGCCAATCTCTTGAGGGAGGGGGAGGCAGGGTGGTGGGAATTTCAAAAGAGCAGAAGGTTTATACTGCCTACTAGACAGACTTCCATGTTGGTGGTGATGTGAGGCTGGTGAGTGGAGTGGAGCTGGCTGCCAGGCAGCCAACATAAAATGCCCTGACAGTTCCTTTTCAGCCTGTCAGGATTCACAGGCTTAGGCAGTCAGGATGGCCGAGCGGTCTAAGGCGCTGCGTTCAGGATTCACAGGCCTACTGGGGAGACCTGACTGTCATGGCATCTCCATGAAGCAGGAGATTCCTGGGATAACCAAAGGGGGTGTGATGGTTGCGGGGGACAAGCCACAAAGTTCAGGGAATGTGTTGGGGTAGCAGAGTATCTCACTGTAGGACACACGTCATCTTTTTATAGCTCCATATTCATGTTCTTTCCCAAATGTTATTTATGTTCCTAGATCTTGATTAATTCTCTCTGTTTTCTTATTGAACTCCGCAGGACAGCTGGGGTCTGCCTTCCTCCCTCTTCTGCTTTACTCTCTTGTAATTTGGATTCGCCACTTGCCTATTCTGGCTCTGGCCACCTGAGTAAACATCTCTGGATCTGACTCAGGCCCCAGGCCTAGAGATAAAAGGAGGCACTCTCTACTTCAGCGCAGTCCCCACTAGTGGTCCCCATCAGTCACCCCAATTCTGAAAGGCGGACTCTCCTGAGCCTGATCTCCTCCGTCATCAGCTTCAGGACAAGCTCTTGTACAAGTCCATGCCTGGGCTTCAGTGTCTAATGTTGAGAGCCTTGGCTGAAGAGAGAACAATGTATATTTCCTTAAGAAATAACAGCATGCTCTCTGTTTAAGAACCAATGAGACCAGTGTGGCTAGAACAGATTGAAGGAGGGGCAAGAGTAGTAGGAGGTAAATGAGAGTTGGAGGGGGTTACTCCGATTGTGAAAGGCAGTTGCTCTCAGACTTTAGAATGCATTAAGATCACCTGGAAGCATGTTATAGTGCAGATTCCTAAGCTCTCTCCTAGAGTTTCTGATTTTGTAGATCATGATAGGGCCCCAGCAGTTATTTTCTGGTTGCTTTGATTTTCTTGGTGAAGCAGGAAGTAGATTTATTGGTTAAGAGTGAGAACGGAGGAAAGGATGTTGGGGTTTTGAGGAGAGGAGAATGTGAATATCTTTTGGAGAGAATGAAAGGAGAATGAAATGAAAGAGGGAATGAGTGAACTAGGGAAATACTAGGGGTCTTCAAAAAGTTCATGGAAACATTTGTATTATTTTTTAATTTTATTTTTCCGCAAACTTTGGAGTACCCTTGTACAGATTGATTGCTGATAGCATTAATAGCACACTGGAGATACAAGGTAATAAAGTAAAGAGGATGGGTTGGGAGGAGACTGGTGCAAGGTTGCTTTGTAGAGAACTTGTTACTCTGAGACAATGTACAGCTGGGCTGTCAAGCCCTAACCCTCCTTTGTGGGGGCAGGTTCAGCCCTCTTACCTCAAGGCTAGTTGGAGATTCCACTGGAACCATTCGGGAAGCTTGAGGTATTTATTCCTACAACTGAAGAATGATGAGCCTAGAGTCTGACTCCTGCCCTGGAAATGTAGAGGACAAGCAAGGCTTGCTAACTGTTTCAATGCTGGAGCCAGGGGACTGCTGCTGCTTTTGCATTGGCCTGCATTCCCAGAATTTGCCCTGGCAAGTGATGCATGAATGTGTCCTCTATGCATCTTGCTGGAAAGAGGGAAGTGTGGGGTTGTCTTGGGTCCTGTCTAGTAGGACCATTGAAGAGTCAAGGAGACCTCAGCACAAAGAAGCTAGGAGTCTGCCATGTGGGCTGAGAAGGTAGTTGCTGGGGACTACCTAGAACAGAGTTGCATCCGCCAGAGTCAAGGGAACTGCAGAGAAGGAACAGCAGGGATGCCCCCTTCAACTATCTTCCAGGCCCATAGGGCATAGAACCACTCAGTAAAGTCAGACTGTTTAATCACCTTGTTTCTCCTCATCAGTGATTGAGCCCAGAGCAGTCAGCAGTAGTAGGTGGAGAGGATGTGAGAAGAACGACGAGTATACAGGTCACTCCTTTCCCCGGTGCAGGCTTCTTGACCTAGGTGGGACAGAGTTGGGAAGGGAAAAGATTTAAAACTGAAACAGGTGCAGATTATTTATTGAGACACAGGATTAAGCATTATAATTATGTAGTTGAGATTGTGTTGGTGCCCTTAAACCAATCCTAGGACTATCTATTAACTAAGAATGTCTCAGGCTTGCTGCAGCTTTTCTTCACAGCAGGGGAAGAGTACTCCTCCATCAGTAAAGTTTGGAGGGGAGGTGAGAGACAAGAATGAAGTCGGGTGTGAATATCAGTCTATGCCTTGTGCTTGTTCAACATCTCTTAGAGGTCTCCAAGTAGGCAGCTGTTGCAGTATTGGTGTGCTCCTGCTTTTCTTCTCTAATATAGCCCTAAGGGAACATAGTTCCAAAAGAAACGACATGATCTTGGCAGAGACACAGCTCAGCTCCAAGCACCCAACTGTTTACGTAATTGCACAAAGCCTTCCACAGCTTTTACAGGGACTAGTAATTAGAGCTGTTCATTCCCAGGTAGTTCTCCTTCCCAGGTGACTTTTCTGACCAGCCACCTGGTTCTAGGATATTCGCTGCAGTTAAACTGTCTTACTGGTCTAATTATTTCTACTCCTGTCCCCAAAGCAATCCATTTTCCACACAGCAAAGCAATCTTTTTAAAATGTAAATCAGATTATGTTACTTCTCTGCTTAAAACCTTTCAGTGGATTCTCATTTCCTGAAAACAAAAGACAAACTCCTTCCCTGGCCAGTTTGTGATCTTCCCCAGGCTTCCATCTCCAGCTGCATCTTAGCCCATTCATTCCTTCCTCTCACAAAACTCCAGTCACACAAGCTTTCTTTTCATCTCTCAAGCATTCATGCTGCTCCATCTTCCTAGAATACTCTTTCCCTGATGAGTTCATTTTCATCTTTCAAATATTCACACCAACATCACCTTTTCTTCTGCTGAAGAAACTGGCTAGATGCTCACCAAGATGTCCTCTTTCGGGGCATGTGATAATCTACATTTTCCAGCTCCATGCATCTAAGTGGGGTTGTGTGAGTAGTTTTCACCAATGGAAAGTGAGTAGAAGAGATGTTTCAATACCAGGCCAAGGCCATTAAAGTGTGGATAAGTCTTTTCCATATTCTCCCATTCCTTCCTCTGTCTACCAAGGTCACCTTGAAGCACATGTTTTGAAAGTGATGAAATCATAGTATAGAAATCTGGATACCTGAGTCACTACTTGCAGAAGAGGTGCTTGACCAAGAACATCCGTATTGGGCTTTGAACAAGAAATAAACCTCTATTGCATTAAGCTAGTGAGGTTTGGGAGTGTTACAGCAGTTATTTCATATCCTGTATTTATCTTCAATGGGCATCCTGTCTGTCTTACTCTTGACCACAAAACACTCTTTGTTTCCTTCAGTGCTTCAAACATTTAATTACCTTTCCAGATGCCAGTCAACACTTCATACTTGTCACATGAATTTAAAATTGGGGGGAAAAATGCTCACATCAAGAAGTTGAGATATTTATTTTGATTGTGACAAAAAAAGAAATCCCACAAAAGAATGCATTAAACAGATTCGATTTTTTTTTCTCATGTGACAAGGAGCCTGAAGGTAGGTGATTTAGCATTGGTTCGGGAGCTCGAGGATGTGAGGGGTGAAGTCTCTGACTCTCGGTCTCTTGATTCTCATGGACACAAGATGATGTTTTCTTGATTAAGCCGGAACACCCTACTTTTATACTTCTTGGGAGTCTTGCTGATTGCCACAGCCCCTATCTTTTTGGCTTTACTTCTAGGGTCCTACATTTTTAATACTCTGGTGTAAATATGTTCCATTATCCTTATAACATGACTGAGACCAATCTGAAATAATAACATTTAAAATATATTTTTCTTCCCCACCCCTTCCCACATCTCAGCAACCTGTCAGCGACCCATTCAATTCAAAGCTGCTCTCCCTCCAGCTCAGTGGGGTGGGGGAACAATCTGTTTCTTTCACCCGTTCTTTACATCCTGTGTCTCTTCTAGGATTGGAATGGGAGAAGGCATATTAAAGGAAAAAAAACTAAACTTATGTGATTAATGTGGCATCAGTGTGTTCTACGAAGACAATCGTTTAAATGTTAACTGTTGTGTGGGGATTGGGGTTCTCTGGAGCTCTCTATGGAAAATTTTGCACTAATTGACTTGGTTGTCTCCTTGTGATACACAGGCCACACTGCCCCCAGAGCTCCTCAGCTCCTGACCTTGAGATCTACAGTATCTCAGACTGTATCTACAGTCTCCTAGTGCCAACATGCCTCACCCTAGCAGGCAGCCCTCCTGGAAGGGGTCCCAACAAACCCTCAAGACTGTTTACCTTTCAAGGAACCCTTGGGAAACTCATTCATATTTGTCCTGCCAGACAGTGCAAGTACAGCCAACACTAGTACATGACTCTTCTCTCCTTGTCCTGCCACAGCCAGCCCGACTCTGACTTCTCCATGTGAGAAGTAAGCTCCCAGTCCTCATGAGTGATTCAGGTTATATTCTCCCAAGAATCCTCCACCCCCGTGGCCATAAGGAAAGGTGTGTATAAGTTTCTGAGCTTAGCAAGCCTCTAGCTAGAGAATGTAACGCTGAATGAATGTAACGTCCGTCCTTCTAATGGGAGCACAAAATGTCTACAAGTGGTTCTGTTGGAGCCTTCTTCACCTCGTTTAGGATGTAGGGAAAAGCACTGCTCCTTTGCTTTGCAAGAAGTTCTCTCTATTCCTAAAGATATCGGTCAATGAATCTTTCATTTCTAATCACCTATACAATAGAAAGAATGATAGTCTCTGGATCAGCTTTACTGTCTGAGAGTAAATCCTATGTGGATATATCTAGCACCATTATTTAGAATGTGTCGGTACTTGTCTCTTGTCTTTAGTTTTGGTGTGTTATCCAAAGATGGTTAAGATCCTCTTTCTCATGCAGGTAGGCTTGTAAAGTGTGAATTGTTCTTTTGTTTGTGTGCTTTCTTTTCCTTTTTCCTTTTTTTTTTTTTTTGGCAGCTGGCCAGAACAGAGATCCAAACCCCTTGGTGTTAAACACCATGCTCTAACCAACTGAACTAACCAGCCAGCCCTTGTGTGCTTTATTTATATAGAGAGTATTGTCTACAAATCTTGTCTTATTTCTTACTTTTTTTTATTACTCAACTGTGTTTTTAATATGTATCCATGTATAAATCAGGACCCAGTCAGGAAAATAGAAACCACACTATTTCAAGAAGAGGCATTTAATATAGAGAATTGATTACAAGTATCAGAAGGTTCAAAGAGTAGGAGGAAGATGCTGACATAAACAAAATTAATAACTGCAGAAATCAGTTAACATCCCAAAGCCTGGGAAAACAAAAGGGAAGAGGTAGTGTGATTACCAGAGAGTAGGAGCTCAGAGTAGGGGCCTCCTTTGACTGATGCTGAGACTTTTGTGGGGGAAGCTCCCTCCACATATGTGGTGCTTGGACCTCTGAGAAAAGGCATGGCGCTGAGGGTGGGGGAAGCAAGAGCTCTGGTTTTTGACTGCCAAGGGGGTAGCTGTTTTGCTGCTAATATTTCTGAGAAGTGTGGCAAAGCTGGTGCTGAGTGCAGAACAAGCTAGTAGCTGGAGCCAACTGTCTACAGCTGAAGTAATGTGACAGCATCTGGAAAACAGTAATGAAGTCTCTTCCAATCTTTCATTTTCATTTTCTCTTTAGAGCTTTTCATTGGGAGAACCTAACAGGAAACCAGTTGGCAGTGGATTCTGGGAGATATAGTTTGCAGACTTGTACCCGCAGCAACGCAACTAAGTGTGTGTTTGCATTGCAGGGTGAGACATAGGCTAGGAGCTGAAAGAAAATAGGTAAATAACCAGTATAATCCATATAGCTACTCATGTATCTAGTTTGTTGCTTCTGTCAGCTCGGAGTATTTCATAGTATGCACTCACCATAGTGAACCTATCCATTCACCTGGTTGCTTCAAATTCTTTGCTGCCTGTAGAAATTAAAATCTTTGAAGCTAGGGTTCTAAAATAAGTTCCACAAATTACATTCACTCATTTGAGTTTTGGGAGGTAAGGGTTGTTTTCCTGCTGGAAGCAGTTTTATGTAGATGTTGGGCTTTCTGCAGCAGTATTCCAGCTTCGAAAACCTGCAGCATTTCCATTGAAGCTAATAAGGATGCCTACTGTAATGACTAAAGTTCAACACAGGACTGGAAGTTCAACTGGTAAAACTACTCTGTAACAGTCCAAGTTTCGATAAACTAGTTAAGAACATAAACTATTGGGAGGATGTATTAGTTCATTTCTGTTATAACAAAATACCTGAAGCTGGGTAATTTATAAAGAAAGAAAATTTATTTCTTACACTTTTGGAGGCTGGGAAGTCCATGGTCCAGGGAACACATCTGGTGAGGGCCTTTTTTCTGGTGGTGACTCTATAGTGGCGCAGGGTATCACACGGCAGGAATGGGCTGAGCAAGAGAGCTAACCTGCTTACTCACTACTTACAGAGCCATCAGAACCACACCCATGACCACCCATTAAACCATCAACACAATACTTCATGAACAGATCAATCCATTCACTAGAGCACTGCCCTCACGATCTGATCACCTCCTAAAGGGCCCCCCTTTCAAATTGCTGTAATAGGATTTACCAACCTCTTAACATTGTTACAATGGAGATTAAGTTTCCAACAGATGAAATTTTGGGGGTCACATTTGACCCATAGCAAAGGATAGCAGTAAGTAATTCACAGAACTAATAAGTCCAGGGAATGAGGCTTAGAAAACAAATGGGAACTGAGAAAGGATGAACAACTGCAAAAAACAAGGTCATGAGCTGAATGGTTAACTCAGTCGGTTAGAATGTAGTGCTGATAACACCAAGAGTGTGGTGCTGATGACACTAAGATTCAAGGTTTGATCCCTCTTCCAGTCACCAAGGGGAAAAAAAACAACAAAGGTCACATTTAAGAGTCAGGCTTGTTAGGATGGGACTGCTGCTGGACTTTTTTTGTTGCTCTTGTTGGTACATAGAATGATGCTGCGAATTGAGTTAATCCTCTAAATTCATGACATTATATTAGGATTGGCCCATGAAAGGGCCTTCTCCTGGTCCTTGTTAATTTGTTTTCCCTTCATTCTTGATTTGTACTTCAGTTCCTCTTGTGCCCTCCACAATGTGTTTGTTATTGGAGGAGTCATCAAAAAGTTCATGGTAAGATTTGTATCATCTTTTAGTTCTATTTTTTGATGAATTTTTTTAAGTACTCGTGTATGTCCCTACACACATATGTATCTTTGGCAGAATATATGGTGGGTTTGGTGTATGTAGTGGCAGACTTTCCTAGGAAGATTTCTTCTTCCTACGAAATCAGCTGGCCTATATTTCCCAGACTTCCTTATAGTTCAGTGTGGCCATGTATTGAATCTAGCCAATTGGATGGTAGTGAAACCAATGTGTGTTACTAACAGACTTGGGTTCTTTAATTTTCCTATGAATAGTTCCCCACATTATTTACACTTTGGCCAACTAATGCATTTGAACATATGACCTTGGAAGCCACATGGTGAAGATCATGGAGCCAAAAGGAAGAAAGAGCTCAGATCCTGAACATCACTTAGATAAAAGACACCCACCAATTAGGAACTCTTGGTTTGGACTTCAGGTGAATAAGTAAACTTCTATCTTTTAGAGCAATTATACACTTAAGGGTTTGCTGTTACAGCAACTAACAATTTTTTTAAAAAATCTCTTTTAATTGAACACATTAGAAAAGTAAACAAAACATACACCAATATAGAAAAGTAAACAAAAGAAGAATGTTTAGCCCACTGTTTTATTACAAATCCAACACCAATGGTAAACATCACCCAGATTAAGAAACAAAATGCTCTTAGCTCCCCAAAACCTCTTTTATGCCACCCCCCAAACATTAGCAATTTTGTCCACTTGACCTCACAAAGTTATCACTATTCTGACTTTAATGACACTAATACCCTTGCTTTTCTTTATTAAGCATCCATGCCTAAATAGTATTTCCGTTTGTCTAGTTTCTTTCTCTCAATATTAGGTTTATAGGATTCATCCATGTTGTCAAATGCAGCTGTGCTTCATTCATTTTTATTACTGTAGAATATTTTATTCTGTGAATAAACCACAACTTATTGATTGATTCAACTGTTGATGTACATTTGAGTTTTATATCAATTGGAATGGGGTGGGTCATGCTGCAGGGAATCAAAACCCAAAATACTAGTGTCTTAAGCCAACACAAGATAATTTTTTACTATTGCTATAGGTTGGCAAAGATTCAAGCTAATGGAAACTCCATCTCAACACATGCTTCCATAATCACTGAGACAAGAAAAGGGAACAAGACAAATCACCCTCTGGCATTAAAAGCTTCAGCCCAGAAGTGACAAAAGTGCTTTCTGCTCCTATGTAATTGGCCAAAACCAGTTTTGTTTCCCTGTATAGCTGCATAGACGTTTTATAAAAGTACACTCCTAACATGTACCGAGAAGGAAGAGAAACAGAATATTTGTGAACTGCTTAATGACTACTACAAGTTGTTTTGGATTTGTGGTTCCTGCAAATAATGCTGCTGTGAACAATCTTGCAAATGTCTCTTCTGTGTGTATAGTCATTCCTGCTGGGAATTTAACTAGGAGTAGAATTGTTTGGTTATAAAGCCTGTATTTCCTCAACTTTAACAGACAATGCCAAACTGTTTCCAAATTTTTAAATTTTCACTCTTCATCAGGAATATAAGAATTCTTAATCCACATGAGAATTCACTTTACTTCATTTCTTTGTCATCATGTGGTATTTTCCCTAATTCTGGTATATATGTAATGGTGATTGGCCTTTTCATTTGTCTATCGGCTGTTTGGAAATCTTTTTCCATAAAGTGCCTATTTGGGGCTCGCTGGTTAGCTCAGTTGGTTAGAGCATGGTGCTGATAATAACAAGGTCAAGGGTTCAGATCCCCATACTGGCCAGCTGCCAAAATAAAGTGCCTATTCAAGTCTCTTGCCTATTTTTCTGTTGGGTTACCATTTTCTCATTGATTTTTGTAGATGTATGTGTGTGTACACATATACATAAATATACATATATGCACACATATATATTACTGGATATAACCCGTTTTGGTTATGTGTTGCATCTATCTTCTCCTACTCGTGGTTTTGCTGTTTTACTCTCTTAATGGGTGTTTATTGATGAACAGCTAGAAATTTAAAAGGAAAGGTACAAAATTTCCATTTGGTTCTTCCTTAAAAGAAAACCCCAGGAGCAAAAGGACTGCAGAGAAGATGAGTCCAAAAATCTGAGCATAATATCTGCCCAAATCCTTGGCCAGTGACTAAACTATGTAAGTGCAGGTGAGATGCTCAGAGGCCAGGCTAAAAAAGCAGCTGCTGGAAGCTGAAAGAACTAAGCAGAGATATCGACTGTTGCACATCACAGGAAATACAATTTGCAATTTAATATCATCCCTCTTCTCTAAAATGTCCACTAAACAACACCAACAACAAATCTTCAGACCATAACAGTGAAAACCTACTACAATATATTATCCACAATATCCAGTTTTTAACAAAAATTACCAGACATACAAATAAACAGGACATCATGACTCATGGCCAAAATAAAAGATAATCAATTGAAATAAACTGCAGTGAGCTCAGATGTTGGATTTAGCAGTTAAATATTTCAAAGTAGCTATTATTAATATGTTAAAACAATTAAAGGAATATATGGTCTCAATGAATATACAGATAGAGAACCTTACAAGAGACACAGAAACTACAGAAGAGGAACTGTTGCTTTGTGTTGCTTTGCACCCCATGGATTTGTCACCCCTCATCCCCTGGGTGACGGAGACACAGGATTACTCAAAGCCCATTTCTTCCGAGCAGTGAGAGACCCTGAAGTGGTTAATTTCCCACCAGAACCCTCAAGCGAGAGGCAGCACTTCCTTGGAAATTAACCACAAATTGGGGTTCTCTTCTCGCATTTATCTTCCAGACCAGGAAGTTACAGGAAGAGAACATAGGTGGGGTTATAGTTTAACAATATAGGCTGGTAACTTTCAGTGAAACAAGCCAGATGACATTCCAGTAAGGCTATCAACAAAAGCTTGATCTTAGCAAACATTCCTTCTCCCTCTAGCAGTTTTCCAGCAACTTAGATATCAATCAGTAACTAATCTGTCTTTGAGCCAGCAACCTTGCTGTGCCATGATTCTTATCTTGCAACAGAGGCTCAATAGCCTGGGCAAAATTTTCAGTCCTCCGCAAGGTCAATATTTGAAACTGCAAGACTTTGGAAGACCAGGCCCTGTGAAGTACATATGCTTTATACTATATTCCACAAGGAACCAAATGGAAATTCTAGAACTGAAAAATATAAATAAAATAACAGGAAAAATTCAATATATGGACTCAACAACAAGTTGGAGATGGCAGAAATAAGAATCAGTGAACTTGAAGAGATGAATAGAAATTTTTCAGTCCAAAGAAGAAAGAGAAAAAGGGTGAAGAAAAATGAGAGCCTTGGAAACCTTTGAGGCGATGTTAATTGGTCCAACATATGTATATGGAGTCCTAGAAGGAAAGGAGAGAAAGAAAGGGACAGGAAAATATTTGAAGATATAATGGCTAAAATATCAATATTCTTGAAAAACATGAACTTGGAGATTCAAGAATCTATGAATACCAAGCGAGATAAATACAAAGATCCACATCTACGAATATCATAATCAAATTGCTAAGAGCCAAAAGTAAGAAAATATTGAAAATATATATAAAGACACATATACAGAGAACAAGGATATGATTAAAAGCAGACTTCTCATCCAAAATAGTGGAAGACAGATGACATTGGAATGACATGTTCAAAGTGCTTAAAAAGGAAAAAAAGTCAAACAAGAGTTCTATATCCAGGAAGTTCAGTTCCTTGGACTCAAACTGTAAGTGAAAGCAAAATGAAGACACTTTGATGGGGGAAAAAACAAGGAATTTATTGCTAATATATCTGCATTACAAAAAATTAAGTTCTTTGGACTAAGGAAAAATGACACCAGATCCACAGAAAAAAACAAAGAGCACCAGTTTGAGCAAGAATTCTGCTAAGTCATTTCAGAGAAAATCTCCCACCCTTGGTATCTAACTACCCTCTGAAATCTTATTACCCTGGCTTGCCTTCAGCAATAATTCTATCAAGTCAGGTTAGCCAGAAACCCCTTAACCCTGCTATTTCCTCTTAGTAATTTTCCATCCACTGACCCCTACCCTCTCTTTGGTTATAAATGCCCACTTGTCATTTTTTGAGTCATAGCTGAGTCCAAACTCTATCCACCAGTGGAAGACTCCATTGCAGTGGTCCTTAAACCTATTGCCATGGCTCCCTTTGAATAAAGTCTGCCTTGCCGTTTTTAACAAATGTTTTTTTTTTTCTTTAACAACACATAGAAGAAAGAAACAGAAGCAAAAAATTAAAAATAAAAATGAAACAAATAGAAAATAAATAGCAAAATGGCAGATCCAAATACAACCAAAACATTAAATTTAAAGGAACTAAACACTCCAATTAAAAGCAGAGATTGAGCTAGTTGGTTTGCTCACTTGAGAGAACATGGTGTTGATAACACCAAGTCAAGGGTTTAGATCCCTTTACCAGCCAGCCACCAAAAAAATAAAAAGATATTTTGTGAAACTGATAAAAATGAAAGACCCAACTATATGCTTATACAAGAGACTTTAAATACAAAATAGAGACAAGACTTCTGGACTAGATATACTTTTCCCTGTTCCTGCTGCTAGTACATGTTATGTGTATTTAGATGAACATATGGTGTATTCTCTGTGTTTTCTATTTTTCTTCATATATCTCAGACTTGGAGCTAAGAAGCCAACAACCCAGAAATGCAACAGATGCAGACAAAAAAGCAAGAAAACAAACAAAACAGCCAAAGCCTGCACTCCAAAAAAAGCAGGAAAGGGTCAGCCTAGAAAAACAAAAGCAAACTGTGTGTGTGTGTGGTGTATGTGTGTTGTTCAAAAAGTTTGTGGAAAATTCAAAAAGTTTGTGGAAAAATAGACTTAAAAGATCATATGAATCCTTCCATGAACTCTTTGAAGACCCTCACGTACACACACATTAGATAACCATTCTACTCCAGCCAATCACCATAGAAAAACTTATGATCCCACCTCCACCCATTCCATGAAAGCCGAGAAGGTAGCATAGACTTCCACCTTCGTGAGGCTTTAAAGAAGTGTCTCAACATCCACCTCTGAGGAGGTGTCAGAGAAAGTCAAGTAAGGAGCCAGGACTTTGAAAATCTGCTGGCCAGTAACGAGCTTCCCCCAACATGGGGTCGGTGGAGACCACATAGGGAGCTTTCACCCTTTCCCAGTAGTAAAAAGGGGCCCCTCCCTCTCCACTTGGATAATGTCAAAGGAGGTCTTAAAAAGTGTCAGGTCTTTCACCATCACCCAGCAGTAATAAGACCACCACTACCATGGTATCAGTGGAGATCTTGTGGAGAATGAGACCAGAACTTTCACCTCCACCCAGAAATCATAAGGAGTCATCTCCCTCAGGTTAAACAGAGGATGAGTTGGGAACCTGGACTTCTGTTTCCATCTGGCAGTAACCTAAGCAGCATCCTCCCTTCTCCTGCTGAAGTGGATCAGAGAAAGCCATCTAAAACAGAAGGCTTAAATATGATCCAGGGTCTCCTAATGTGAAAATATTGAAATTGCAATTGAAAAATCACTCATTCCAAGATCTAGGAAGATTTCAACAGATGAAAAATGACAATTAATAGATCCCAAAACCAAGATGACAGGGATATTAGAATTATTTGACAAAAATTTTATTTTTATTTTGCATCTGGCTGCTATGGGGATCCAAATCCTAGAATTTGGTGTTGCAAGGCCACACTCTAACTAACTGAATTAACCAGCCAGCCCTATCTAACAAAGATTTTAAACAGCCATGGACAAAATGCTTCACCAAGCAATTCCAAATACACTTGAAAATACACGTGAAAAAGTAGAAAGCCTTAGGGAAGAAATGATGATATAAGAAAGAAGCAAATGGAAATTTTGGAACTGAAAAAATACAATAACCAAAATAAAAAGCTCAGTGGGTGGCTCAACAGGAGAACGAGGGGACAGAGGAGAGAATCAGTGAACTGGAAGATAGAACAATACAAATTACTCTTCTGAATTATAGAGAGAAAATAGATAAAGAAGTTGACAGAGCTGCAGGAACCAGTGGGACTATAACAAAAGATAGAACATTGTGTTATCAAAGCCCTGAAAGAAGATGAGGAGGGCGGGGCTAAGAAAGCACTTGGGGAAAAATGGGGCTGGCCAGTTGGCTCAGTTGGTTAGAGTGTAGCCTTGTAACACCAAGGTCAAGGGTTCAGATCCCCATACTGGCCAGCTGCCAATAAAAAAAAAAAAAAAAGGCTGAAAATAACCCAAATTTGGTTAGAAGCATAAACCAATGGGTTCAGGAAGCAGAGTGAGCCCCAAACAGGATAAATATGAAGAAATTCATAACAAAAAACACCATAAGTAAGTTTCTAAAAACTAAAGATAATGAAAACATATTGAAAGCAACTAAATTAAAATGACACCTTAACTGCACGGAAAAAACAATTTGAACGACAGCACATTTCTCCTAGAAAACCATGGAGGCTATAGAAAAGTGGCACAATATTTTTCAGGTTTGAAAGGAAAGAACTGTCAGCCCAGAATTTTATACCAAGTGAAAAAATATCTTT
The DNA here is from genome assembly GCF_027409185.1 of Cynocephalus volans. Classification (NCBI taxonomy): domain Eukaryota; kingdom Metazoa; phylum Chordata; class Mammalia; order Dermoptera; family Cynocephalidae; genus Cynocephalus; species Cynocephalus volans. Next base: position 106,889,042 of record NC_084463.1, on the reverse strand, counting down.
CAGGAATGAAAGGGAAATTTGGAAATTCTCAGATGAAGGAAAACTAGGAGATTTGTCACCAGCAGGCCTACCCTAAAAGAATGGCTAAAAGAAGTTCTCCAAACAGAAAGGAAATGATAGAAGAAGAAATCTTAGAATGTCAAGAGAGAAGAGCTTGGTAAACAAAAATATGTGTAAATATAACTAATTTTCCTATACCTCTTGAGTTTTCTGAATTGTGTTTGATAGAGAAAAATTATAACACTGTCTGATGTGGTTCTAAATGTATGTAGGCTGGCATTTAGCTCAATTGGTCCAAGTACAGTGCTATAATACAAAGGTTGAGGGTTTGGATCCCCATACCAGCCAGCGCCCAAATAAATAAATAAAATTAAAAAGTCAAAAATAAAATAAAAAGATTAAGAAAATTCCTAGTGTGGGGCCGGCCCGTGGCTCACTCGGGAGAGTGCGGTGCTGATAACACCAAGGCCCCGGGTTCGGTTCCCATATACGGATGGCCGGTTCGCTCACTGGCTGAGTGTGGTGCTGACAACACCAAGTCAAGGGTTAAGATCCCCTTACCGGTCATCTTTAAAAAAAAAAAAAGAAAAGAAAATTCCTAGTGTGTTTGGAGAGCAGCCAGAAATTTTTTTAAAAAGCTAAACAATATACTTCTAAATATTCCATGGTAAAGGGGAAGTCACAAGGAAAATTTAAAAAACACATTGAATGATCACAGCTTAACAAGAATAGAAAAGAAAAAGAAAAAAAGTACATTGAATGGAATGAAAATTAAAACGTAACATATCAAAAGCTATGAGACACAGCTAAAGCAGTGCTGAGAGGGAAATTTATAGCACTAAATACAAACGTTGGAAAAGAGATAAAGTCTCAAAACAATTATCAAAACTCCTACCTAAATAACATAGGAAAAAAGGCAAAATAAAGCCAAAGCAAGCAAAAGGAAGGAAATAATAAAGATAAGAGCAGAAATTTATGACCATTAGAAACAGGAAAAGGGTAGTGCAAACCAATGAAACATAGGGCTGATTCTTTGAAAAGATTAGTAAAATTGCAAACCTTTAGAAAGCCTGACCAAAAAAAAAGACACAAATTATTAATATCAGGAATGAAAAGTGAATATCACTACAGGCTGTACAGACATAAAAAAGATAAAGGAATACTGCAAACAACTCTATTCTTATATATTTGACAGCTTACATAAAATGAAACAATTTTTAAAAAAACCCAAACTTCCACAAGTTACGAAATATGAAATAAATACTTTAAATAGTCCTGTAACAATTAAGGAAATTAAATTTTAAAGGAAAAAAATCTCTAGTTCTCGGTAGTTTCATTGGGGAATTCTACCAAATGTTGAGAAGAAATAACACCAATTCTAAACCATCTTTTTCAGAAAACAGAAGAGAAGGGAACACTTACCAATTCGTTTTATGAAGCTAATATTATTCTGATACCAAGACCAGAAAGAAATGGTATAAAAAAAGAAAACTATAGACCAATATTTCTCATGAGTATAGACACAAAAATCCTTAACAAAATAGCAAATAGAATCCAGCAATATAAAAAAAAGAGTCATACACCATGGCCAAGTGGAATTTATTCCAGGGATGAAAAGGCTGATTCAATTGTAGAAAGTCAATTAATGTAGTCCACCATATTTAATAGCTAACGAAGAAGAATCAGATAATTATATCAATAAATGCAGAAAAAAGCATTTGACAAAACCCAATAGTCATTCATAATAAAAACTCTCAGAAAACTAAAAATAGAGGGGAATTTCCTCAACTTCATAAAGAACATCTATAAAAACTCCGTAGCTGTCATATTTAATGGTGAAAAACTGAATGCTTCCCCACTAAGATTGAAAAGAAGGCAAGGATTTCCACTCTCACCACTCTTATTCAATATAGTGCTGGAAGTTCTAGCCAGTGAAATAAAGCAAGGAAAGGAAATAAAATGTATACAGATCAGAAAGGAAGAATTAAATTGTCCCTATTTTCAGATGACATGTTTGTCTACTTTGAAAATCCCAAGGAATCTACAAAAAAATTCCTAGAACTAATAAGGGAATTCAACAAGATTGAAAGACATGAACCTACAAAAATAAATTATATTTCCATATACTATAAATGAACACACAGACACAAATTAAAAATAAAATACCATTTACACTTAATCAAAAGGAAATGAAATACTTGTAAGCCTAACAAAGCGTGTATAGGACCTTCTATGCTGAAAACTACGCAATACTGATGAAAGAAATCAAAGATCTAAATAAATGGAAAGCTATAACATGTTCACGAATTGTAAAACTCAACACAGTAAAGATGTCAATTGTCCCCACATCCATAAAAAAAGTCTAACACAACTCCCATCATAATTTCAGCAATATTTTTTGTAGACGTAGACAAGATTATTCTAAAATTTATATGGAAAGGCAAAGGAACTAGACTAGCTAAGACAGTTTTGAAAAAGAATAAAATAGGAGGAATCGGTTATCCAATTTTAAGACTTACTATATAGCTGCTGTAATCAAGATTGTGTACTATTGGTGGAAGGAGGGATAGATAAATAAATCAATAGAATAGAATAGAGAACCCAGAAATAAACCCACACAAATATGTCCAACTGATTCTTTTTTTTTTTTTTATGAGTAAGTTTTAATACAAACTAGAAAATTTTCTGGTTGAATGGTTGATTCCACTTTAAATATATAATGAAGCTCCTGTCTATACCAGTAGTAACCAATTAATGGCCTGAACTGTTAACACTCCTTCCAACTGAGATAGTCTTAAGTGTTGACAATTCCTCTTTATAAATTCTTGAAATATAAATTATTTTCCTTGGCCATAGTTGCACTTAGGATACAACATAAAGTCTTTAATTTGACCCCCATACCCTGACCCCTTCCTACCTCTTTGCCTTAATCAGCACTTTCTAGCCCCTTCTCCACTATTCCTCTAAGGTGAGCTCTTCCTCACTCTAGGGCCTGTATGCATTCAGCCTTAAGATTCAACATAAATGTGATATTTTTCAGAGAAGCTTTTTCTGACTTCCCCTTCTAGTCTAAATTAGACTTCTCTTGTCATATTCTCTCATGGCATCTTCTTATCTTTCCTTGGAGCACTTATTCCAATATAAAATCACATATTTATTTGGATATTTGTTCCCTAGTATAAGACCCAGGAGGCCAGGAGCTTTTTCTCTAGTTTTCACTGCTGACTCCAGAGTGACAAATATTGCCCAGCATGCAGAAGGCTCTTGAATGGCACTATGGCAAGTGCTGGGAATGCAAAGCTAACTTTACTCTAAGTGCTGGTCTCAAAAAGCTCACAGACACTCCATGAGAAAAAAACACGATCAGGTATTACCTGGAATCATTCTATAGCTCAAAGAGATTTTTTTAAAAGAATGGCTCTTAAAACCAACTGATTCTTTTTTTTTTTTTTTTTTTTAAAGATGACCCGTAAGGGGATCTTAACCCTTAACTTGGTGTTGTCAGCACCACACTCTCCTAAGTGAGCCACAAGCCGGCCCTAGACCAAATGATTCTTGACGAAGGTGCAAAACAAATTCAATGAAGGAATGATAACCTTTACTATCTTTACAATAAATGGAGCTGGAGAAATTGGACATTCATAGGTTTAAAAAATGAATCTTAAAAATTTTCTCAAAATGGATCATGGACTTAAGTGTAAAATCGTAATTGTAAAATCATAAAATTTTTAGAAAAGAAACAGGAGAAAATTTTAGATATCTAGAGTTAGGCAAAGGGTTGTTAAACTTGACACCAAAAGCACAGTTCATAAAAGGAAAAATTGATAAATCGGACTTTATCAAAATAAGCAACTTTTGGGCCAAGCCTGTGGCGCACTCGGGAGAGTGCGGCGCTGGGAGCGCAGCGACGCTCCCGCCACGGGTTCGGATCCTATATAGGAATGGCTGGTGCACTCACTGGCTGAGTGCCGGTCACAAAAAAGGCACACACACACACAAAAAAAACAACTTTTGCTCTACGAAAGTCTCTATTAAGAAGATGAAAAGAAAACTACAGACTGGGAGAAATATTTGCAAACCACATATCTGATGAAGGACTAGTATCTAGAATATATAAAAAACTCCCAAAACTCAACAGTAAAAAGGAAACCCAATTAAAGCATGGGCAGTTTCTTAAAAATCTAAGCATGCAGCTACCATATGATCCAGCAATTGTGCTTCTGGGCATTTATCCCAGATACATGAAGACTTATGTTAACACAAAAACCAGTACATGAATGTTTATATCAGCTTTATTTGGAATAGCCAAAAACTGGAAACAACCTAGATGTCTTTCAATGGGTGAATAGTTAAACAAACTTTGGTACATCCATACCATGGAATTCTACCCAGAAGTCAAAAGGAATGGACTATTTACACATGCAACAACCTGATGAATCTTCAGTCTATTATGCTGTGTGGAAAAAAGTCAATCCAAAAAGGTTACATACTGTATGATTCCATTTATATAACTTCTTGAAATGACAAAATTATAGAAATGGAGAACAGATTAATGATTTCCAGGGGTTACAGAGGGGCAGAATAAAAGGGAAATGAGTGTAGCTATGACATGGGGAATGCTTGTGGTGATGGAAATGTTCTGTATTTTGACTGTATTAATGTCAATATTCTGGTTTTGATATTATACTATAGTACTACAAGATGTTACCAATGCGGGAAACTTGGTAAAGGCTACATGAGATCTCTCTGTATTATTTCTTATGACTGCATGTAAATCTAAAATTATCTCAAAATAAAAAAATTTAAAATATAATAGAAATGAACACATATAAAAACAAATAGGTTGAAAGTAAAAGGATAGAAAATATATATCATGCAAACGATAAGCATAAAAAAGCTGTTATATATCTATAATATGAAATAACATGGGTTTAACACAAGGATTATTACTTGAGATAAAGAAGTGTGTTTTACAATCATAAAATGGTCAATACCTCAGGAAGCTATAACAATTAAAAATATATGTGTGCAATACATGAAGCAAAGCCTGACAGGAAACAAAGGGAGGAAAAGGCAAATCCACAATCAAAGTTCAAGATTTTAACACATCTCTTAGTAGCTGACAGAACTAGAACAGAAAAAAGTTAGAAAGGATGTAGATCAGAATATCACTTTTAACCAGCTTACTATCATTGATATTTATAGAATACTACACCCAACTACTGCAGAATGCATTTTTTTTTCAAGTGTACATAAAACATACAGCAAGATAAAACATATGCTGGGCCATAATAAAATGTCAATAGATTTCAAAATATTGAAATCTTTCAGAGTATGTTACCTGACCACGGTGGGATTAATTAGGAATTAATAACAATCAGATATCTAGAAAAGTCTCAAACATTTGAAAATCATAAAAATACTCTTCTAAAGAATGCATCGGGGGCTGGCCGGTTGCTCAGTTCATTAGAGCATGGTGCCATTCACTAGGGTCCAAGGTTTGACCCCCATACTGGCCAGCTGCAAAAAATAAAATAAAATAATAAAATTAAAACAAGTGCATTGTAAAATTGGGATACGTCATATGTGTATATATATATAAAAAAGGAGGCTGGCCAGTTAGTTCAGTTAGTTGGTTAGAGCCCAGTGTTATAACACCAAGGTCAAGGGTTAGTATCCCCTTACTGGCCAGCCTGATCTCCCCCCAAAAAAGAATCGATCAGACAAATCACAAATAAAATTAGAAACTTTTTAAAACTGAAATAATGAAAAGATACTATATCAATAGTCGTGAGGTACAACTCAAGCAGTCATTTGAGAGAAATTTATAGCTTTTAGGGCTGGCCTGTGGCTCACTTGGGAGAGTGTGGTGCTGACAACATCAAGTCAAGGGTTAAGATCCCCTTACCGATCATCTTTAAAAAAAAAAAAAAAAAAAGAAAGAAAAGAAATGTATAGCTTTAAATGCTTATATAGAAAATAAGAAACACCTAAAATTAATAATCTAAGTTTCCACATGTAGAAACTAGAAAAAGAGAAAGTTAAAACAAAAATAAGTGAAAGAAAGGAAATTAAAAAGATAAGAGTTGAAAACAAGGAAGTAGAAACTAGAGAAACAGTAGTGAAAATCAATGAAACCAAAAGCTAATTCTTTGAAAGGATCAATAAAATTGAGTAGTCTTCTAGTAAGACTGATTAAGAAGAAAAAAAAGAAAAAGAAAAAAACCAATAATATCAATGAAAGAGGGGACATTCATATGGATCTTACAGATATTAAAAGGGTAATAAGGGGAGATTATGAACAACTTACCCTAGTAAATTCAACAACTTGGACATCATCTAAAATGGAATTTTTGAAATTGCCACAACTGACTCAGAAAGAAGTAGAAAACCTGATAGCCTTATATGTACTAAAGAAATAGAAATTGTAATTAAAAACCTTCCCCACAAAAACAAAACTAAACAAAAAACTCCAATTCGTGATGGTTTTACAGGCAAATTCTACCAACCATTTAAGGAGGAAAGAAATAATATCAATCCTACAAACTATTTTAGAAAGTGGAGTAGGAGAGAACAGTTACCAACTCATTTTGTGTGTGACCCTCTGACACATATAAACTTGGGAGTGGACTTACTAGAACATAACATAATTAATTTTGCTAAGTTCTGTCAGATTGCTCCCCAGAATAGCTACACCATATACCCACTCACCAACTGTGCATTAGGATTGATTTCCACTATCTCAACATTTGGTATGGGAGAGGCAATAAAATACTGTAGAGATAGTGGATTCTGGAAACAAATGCCTGGGTCCAAAAACTGGCTCTACCATTTTCTGACTGTGTGACCTTGGATGATTTACTGAATCTATGTCTGTTTCCTCATCTGCAAAATGGAATAATAATAGTACTTATTATAGATACGAGGGCTTTGTAGGCAATGGTGGATGAAACTGGCACTTTTTTTTTTTTTCTATTTCAGACATTTTCCCATTTATCCTATCAAATTAAACTGTAAAGTTGCAAAAATAAGTGAGTTTCCAGTGAGCTATAGAGCACTAGTCAATGAGATTTTTGGTCTTTGGAGTATTAGTGTATGTAGTGTGCAGAGCAGGATCACAAATTTCTTCACAAATTTGTGTGTGTAAATAAAATTTAGCTCCTTTCTCAATTACTGATCTTTCTCACAAATTTCACTCCTATCCTCCACTCCACTGGAGAGAGGAAGATGCTAGAAAAATATTTAATCTCTAGATTTTTATTCTCTTTGACATAAATGCTCAGAATTTCAAATTTCTCCCATTCCACATTTGCTCGTCTCTAAAATGATATCTGGGTATAGAAGGGAGGCCTTATATGACATTTTGATGTCAGAAGGAAGGGGTCCCCTGATTTATTGGTTCTTGGATGTGCACAAGTTGGAATCCTCTGGGTATGGTTGGCCTGGTTCTATACCTGGGCATTTGGCCAACATTTGCTTGTGGTCTTGTCTTTTATCGCTGTCAGGGCCTGTGCCCTCCCTGACAATTTGGCCTTCTATCAACAACTCTCTTTGCTGCTGCACACCCCAGTGATTCTCTGCCTCATACTCCTTTGGGCCTAAAGGCACTCTCCTCAGTATCCACACATACAGGGATCAAGGGACCTCTCTTCCCAACCATGCCATTCTGCCCTCTTAATGTTCTAGGGACCACAGTGAGTCCATGCTGCAGAACAGTTTCCATCTAGAGTCCTAGCAAGGAAAAGGCAAAAGCCTCTTTGCCCTCGGTACCTCTGTCTAATTTATTTACGTCTCCTTCCTCCTCCGAGGCTTCTAAGTCCCAGAGCAAGTTGGTTATGTCATATTCCTTCCTCTCATCTACTCCTTCCTCTATCTCCGTCCATTAGGATGGGAAGAGACATATTTCTTCCCTTTGTCCAGTGTCTTATTTCTTCCTTCCTCTCATTGTTTTGCACTTTCACTTCCTAAGGGGATTTTATCTAGTAGAACTTAATAGTGAAATTGTCAAATCTGGAACATTTTTACATGGCAGTCATTGTATTTAGGCTATACTATTATACAGTACGCATTTTATAATCTCTTATTGACAAAATTTAATAACTTGGCTGGGCATGTTCAAGACTGAATGTCAGACTGAAGAATGGTGTCGATTTTTAGAAAATATTCTATACTAACCAATTTCAGATGGTTTTATAGATACCTCACTATTGCTCTCTGCTCCCAGAGGAGGATTAATAGTACTGATGGTAAACAAGGACAGAGGGTTCATTTATCCAAAAGGACTTTTTTTTTTCTTTGTGGTGGCCAGTATGGGGATCCAAAAAAAAAAAGGACTTCTTTTAATACTCTGATAACCTCCTCTTCTGAAGGAAGAGCCACACCCCTTATTGACCATGGAAAAGAAAAGGGAAGGGTCTCTGAGGAAATTGGGAGCATTTGCCTCTCTGCTCCGCCTTTCCTTAAAGGACATCACTTGCAGCATGGTCACGGGTGAGTTACTGTTTGTGAAATGGCTGTGAAGAGTGATGCTCAATATACTCTTCTGTTCGCATTTCCTCCCACCATGTAGCTGGTACCTAGCCATACAGTGAGAGAGTAAGTTGTACCTAGTAAGTTTTGGTGCTTGGGGAGAAGGAGAGAAGCTCATGTAAACCATCCTCCAACCTAACTTTTATCAGACGGGCTTGCCCTGGGATATCATGCAGTCACACAACCAATAATAACTGAACATATCACAGCATAACTCTTCATTCCTTACCTCCAACCTGTCGCCCCCTACAATTTCCCATCTCAGTTAATGACACCATGATCCACTCAGTTGCTCAAGCCTAAAATCTAGGAGTCATACTAGATTTTTCCTCTTCTCTCATTCTCCACATTCAGTCCATCAGTTCTGTTGGCTTTAACTCCAGGCTATTTCTTAAATCTGTCAATTCTCCATCTCCACTGTTATGACCCTAATCCAAACTCCATCATCTCTTACTTTAATTACTTCAATTGGGTCCAGATAGATCTTCCTTGTTACTCTGGCTTTTCTACCATCCACCCACCACAGAACAGCCAGGGTGACCTCTGAAAAATGCATGTTAGATCATGTCATCTAACTTGTAGTAGTAGGTGTCATCCCACCTACTACTCTTGAATAGATTATGTTTTTTTTCACAGCTGGCCAGTATGGGGATCCGAAATTTGACCTTGGTGCTACAACATTGCTCTAACCAACTGAGCTAATCAGCCAACCCTCTTCAATGGATTCTCATTATGCTTTTGAAAACTACAAGGTCATTACCATGACTATGTGATCTACCTACTTGATACCTTTCCATCATTTTGGATTACTCCGCCCCTCACTCACTACATGTTCTGCTCTTTGAACAATCCGAGGTTGTTCCTACCTCCAGACGTTTGCACCTGCTGAGGCCTCTACCTGAATCTTTTTTCAGATTCTCAAATATCTCACTCTCAAATATTCAGGAAGCCTTCCCTGACCACCTAAACTATATTAACTGCTCCCCCTAGTCACTGTATAACACATCAGCCTATTCTGTTTTATTTATAGCACTTCAAAATTATTAAAATTATTTATATGTTGATCTTTTATTGTCTGTCATCCTACATCAGAACAACCTCATCAGTGCCTGGAAGAGCACCTGGTTTTGAGAAGCGCTCAGTAAATAATTGTTGAATGAACACAGGGCCTTCGGTCTTATTTGGCTTTAGCTTTTTATGTGTGTGACTCATTCAGATAATCCATCATAGGGGAGGAGTGAATGGCAGAGCAGGATTGGGGCTTTTCCCCATAACACCACTAAATGCCTTAAGAAATCATTTTGAGTTCTAATGTTCTCCCTTCAAAAATATCCCTTGTGGATTTAGCACAAGTGCTGACACCACAGTAAACACCTGGGCAAGGGATTCCTGATTCTTTGTGTTAGCCTTTGTGGGGTTTACCTAGCTCCTTAGATACGTGACTGACACCAGGCCTCTCTCCCCAAAGTGTATCCACACTCTCCTCTCTAGGTGCCAGGCACTGCCCTCTTCTACCTTCAGTGTGAATACATCTACTCTTTCCTCAGTTGTGCACACTGTGCTTTCCCCTCAGTGTGTCACATTCTGCCTTCTTGGTGTGCACACACCCTATTTTCCTTCCGAATCTCGGAGATCTTTCATGGAATCACTCCAACTTTATTTTGGCGGAGGGCTCAGGGCAGGGGTGGGCTGCACACATGGACTCTCCGTTGGACACAGGTGGCGGGGCTGAGTTTCGTGGGCAGGGGCAGGTGCATCAAGATGTTCCTGCTGTGCAGCTTAGTGGTGCCAAGGGGCCCTGCCATGTACACAGGACAGGAGTACACAGCTAGGCCGGCTGGGGGTGGCAGTTCAGTGGCACCCGGGGCTTGTGCGCTGACGCTGACCGGAGGCAGAGGGCTGGGCTGGCTGGAAGGACTGTCTTGCAAGGCCCCAGATATCGGGTCCCACTCGGCGTTCAGGAGCTGTAGCCCGATCAGCAGCAGCCCCATCTCTGGAACCGCGCGATTTGGACCATTTTCCACCTAGGGGAGCCAGAAGCTAGTCAGATAAGGCTAGGGAGGAGGGCGCGGGGAGGTCGTGGGGGAGTGGAATGGAGAAGGGAGTAGTATTACTGAGGGGCAAGATCCATAGAAACCAAGAAGGGGTGACCTCGAGGTGCAATATCAGGGACTGTGAGGGGGCGGAATCCGGAACGAAGGGGCGGCGCGCAGATACCCGGAGGTGCAGAGGGTTGTTGTTCAGCTCCCGACGTTTATGCGGTAGCCGAATGGAGCCGCAGCCTCGGCTACCGGGGAGATTCGGGCTGGTCACATACTGGCCCAGGAAAGCCTCCCAACGCAGTGCCAGCAGCAGGCGGCGCGGGTGGCTGAAGGCAGACAGGTGAAAGACGCGCTCTGGTACTTCAGCGTCTGCGCCCACGGCCAGGTAGCGAACCAATAGCTGCCCACGGCGCGACAGTTGTCGCAGCCAATGCCAGGGGGGCTGCGGACCTGCGGGCGAATGGGGTCGCCAAGGCGGGGGTAGGCGGCCAGTCCAGAGCGCTTGGGCCACCGCGGCGCAGCGCCGGGAGGCGCACGGGGGCGCGCCCTTTAGCTGCTGCAACTGGCAGTCAAGGTCGTGCTGTAGCATGCCCACCAGCTGGCTCAGTTCCAGAGCCTCCGTTTCTAGGAAGCACTCCAGAGGCCGCCGCGCATTCGGCCCCAGCACCGCCCATGGGGCTCCAGATTCGCGGCGGGCAGGGTGGGTCAGCAGAGCCTGCAGTGACTCCAGCCTCCGCTTGGCTTGCACTAGGCGTTGCCGCAGCCGCCGTTCACCTCGCCGGGCGCCCCCGCGAGCCGCAGGCAGCCATGTGCAGGAACACCGCTGCAGCGCGCGCAGGAGAGCGCGACTCTGGCGTCGCAGCAGCCAGGCCTGGGGGCCCTCACTCAGTCCGCAGACCCGGGGTTCAGATGGTGTGGGCAATAGGTGCATCTGGGCCTTGCAATCTGCCATGGCATCCAGCTCCCCTATTTCTTGGGGATGGAGGTGAGGGGTGAGAGACAAGATGGACCCTCCCCATTCCCAGACCCGAAGGAGCAGACCTTCCTCTGATCCTTTATGCCATCACGCCCAAAACCGTGTGAACATTGCCCCCTCATATACCTTTATTGGTACTTCTGTCCACATTCCTGTGGAGGTGGCATTGTACTATTCCCCACCTCAACATAGATTTGAGTTTACCTGGATTGGGCATCAGAGTGGCCAGCAGATACTGGGGTGTGTGTGGTTGGATCTGGCTCCCGCTGCTGGGGCTCAGGCAGGCTTGTGTGAGGCTAATCACGACCTCTCTGTCCTCAGTGTCCCCCACAGGACCTCCATAGAAAACTGAAACTAAGGATGAGGTCAGAGGTCCTCAGTTCCAGCCCCTCCAGTTTCCACCACCCCCAAAGTCAAAGTTGTGAATTATGTCTGTCTCAATACTCCCACCCGCCTTTTCCAGGCTCTCCTGGGGGCTGATGACTGCATAGGAGACAGGAAGGGTCTCACCAGCCAGCTCCTGCATGGCAGCACTGGGATTGCTGAGGCTGGCCCACAGCTGATCTTGGACCTGAAGGACCTGGGTCAGGGTCACTTGACTCCTGGGGAAGGGGAACAGGAAGTAGGGTTTCTAATATCATCCGTATGCTGAGGACTCTCAAATCTGTTCTCCAGCCCAAACTTCTCCCTGAGCTCCAGGATCATGAGGGCTCACTAGTCATTTCCGTTTGGCACTTCAAATACAACTTGCTTTCAACTAAAATTATCATTTTTCCCCATAAAACCTGTTCTACTTCCTAACCCAGTGAGAGGTACCACCAGCCAACCAATTGTCTAAGACAGAAATCTGGGAGTCATCCCTGGCTGCTCCTTCTTCTTCACTTCATATTTATTCTCTATCCCTACTGCGACTATCACCCTCGTCCCTACCATCCATACCACAAGCTCCTCCCTGGAGACTGCCAGAGACTCCTAAAACTGTTCTGCTTGCCTCCAGTACTGCCTCCTCTTATCCACTCTCCACACTGCAGCCAGGGTCATGTTTCTTCTCCTACTTGAAACCCTTCAGTGGCTTCCCACAGTTCTCAGGATAAAATCAGGCTCCTGACATGGTCTTCAAGGCCCTTTGCCATGAGCCTCACCTCTTCCTACTCAACCCCTAGCATGTCTACCTCAGTCACACTGCCGTCTTCTCCCTTTTTGCTGAGCTTGGTTCCTGCTGTTCAGAAAGGCCCCATCTCCATTTGCCTCTGCTTTTGAGATTCATTTCAAGTGAGCCTTCCTTGACTTCCCCTTGCCCTCACTCTTTGTAGTTCTCAAAGATAAATTATTTTTACTCATCCCAGCATGCAGAACATACTCAGTGTTTGCTGAGTGACTAAGTGACTTGGCAAGATGGGTGGGGTCCCTCACCAGCGCCCCCTGTGTGCCTGCAGCTTCATTCCATAGAGTTGCCGGTGTAGCAGGAGGCCATGTAGGAGGAGCAGAGGCACTGCCTGGGTGGGGGGCTGCACGTAGTGTCCTTGCTGGGATAGCTCCACACTATCGATCAAGACGTGGCTGAGCTCCAGAGACTGGTCCCAGAAAACAGGCATGCAGTGCTGAGTCAGCACAGCTGGTGAGGAAGGGAAGGGAAGTGCTGAGTCAGTATGGCACAGTTGCTCTCCCCCTTCCAATTTGAGAGTCTGTACAGAAATGCTCCTCACCTGGCAAGGAAGCACTAGCCTCTGCAGACACAATAAGCCAAAGACGGAAATCTCTGTGGACAGTGGCCACATTCCTTCTTTCAGGTTGGGCTAAAAGCAGCTCCAATTCCAGGTCCGAGACCACTAGGGTCAGACATGGGACTGAGATCAGTCCTCAGGTAAAGGGTCAGACGTAAGTCTAGGATCAGACTTGAGGCTGGAACATCAGGAGTCAGACACAAGGCCAAGGGGACAGGCTTGGAGCTATGGGATCAGCCATGAGGGATGAGAGCTCAAACTCTGGCCCAAAAGTAGGGTAGGATCCCGGAAGCCATCCCTAGGCAGCAAACCCACCCTTGGCTCTGTCCAATAGCCCCAGCAAGGGCTGTAGCAGCTCTCTTGGCCAATGGGGCATCAGATGACAGTTATCCAGCACCAACCAGTGCCCCTTATACATCGCTTGGTATAGAGCGCTGACCACAGCTGAGACAGGGTCCCAGGCTCCGGAGCCCAGGGCTATCACCTGCAGATGCTTCTGCCCCTGAGGACCAACAGAAAGATGGCAGAGTGACTCAAAGTGATCCTGGGGTGACCTAGGAGACCCCGAGTACTGTCACAATGATCCAAAAGTCCCTAAATAATCCAGAAAGATCCATGAGAATGCTGGGAGGGGGCCCCCATGCCCCATCCCAGCCCACAGAAGCCCAGTCACTCTGTGGCCAAGAGATTAGGTTCAAACCTGCTCGTGCTTGGCAGCCAGTTTCTGGATGACAGTCAGGGGATGCAGGGTGGCTGGGAGGTGGCCAAGCGATGGCAACAGGATCAGTATGGGCTGAGTAGCCTGACTATGTTCAAAGGGCATGATGGGGGCACCCACGTTTTCATCCAGGGGCCGGCCCAGGAGGCTGGTGGTGAAGTCTGCCAGGGCACTTGCTAGGCGCTCAGGTCGCAGCACACGCCACAGGATCAGCTTCTGGAGGAGGCTGAGTGGCTCAGGACCAGGCCCAGGTGCAGGACCCAGCACTGTGGATGACAATGACAGGTAAACCTGCCAAACACTGGAGTGACCTGCAAGGGATGCACGCAGCCCAACAAATGAGGGAAGCAGCTCTAACATCCCACATTCATGCCAGGCTCTTGGCCCTACCCAGGCCGGTCGAGCCACACCTGGGACTGGCTTGCTGCACCCTGTGCTGGGAGAGGCTGCCAGTCCAGGCCAGAATGCAAGCCTCTCCAGCTCTGATGCCTTCCCCGTCACTTGGAGCAGAGCCAAAGCACCCAAGGCACCTACCAAGGGTACTTGGGTCAGGCCCAGTGCAGCCACGGTGCTGCCCAGCAGCTGGCGGGTCAGGTGTGTTCTCATCTGCAGCAGATGGCTGGCTATATCACCCCCATGTGGAATGTCATGTGCTTTCATGTTGTCCAGAGCTTGCCTGGTGGCTGCCAGCCAATTCTCTGGGCTCGTACGGAAGAACGGCAGCAGGTTCTGCAGTGGGATTAGGGCCTTTACCATGGCCATTCCGTGCCAAACAACACGCCGATAGGGTGCCCACAGTACTGCCTCCTCGAGCTTCTGCTCTTCTAGCTCCTCGCAGTGGACACGTTGCTGACATAGCTCTGCCTGGACCCTCACCACGTTCCGAAAAAACCTGGCTGGTTTCTGACTCTTTGGGTTCTGGATCAGCAAAGTTGTCAGCATTCGTTCCTGTATGCAGTCATTTGTTGGATGGTTCTGGCCCTTTCCCACAGTCCCCAAACATCTACAGTCATCTCTACACCCATACTCAGGCCCCTCCAATGCTCATCCCAACACATAAACTGGGCCCCCAAGCACCTCAGCAGCCTCCACAGCTTTGTAGGCATCCAGAGCTCTGATCTTTAGGTCCTGCCAGTGGGCCTCGAGCTCGGGACGCTCTCTGCACAAGATTTCATGCAGCATCTGTTCTTCTAGTATTTCCATGTTCAGGCCCAGATCCAGAACATTCAGGCCCTTCATCAGTTCACAACCTAGGACTTAGGGTCATAGGGGAGATATTTAGCCCCTTCCCCTTGGAAGAGCCAGGGGTGGGGTGGGCAGGGAGCATGGCTCCTTGCAACAGTCCTGGGGCTGCTCTGGGCCAGGTTGAGCAAAGCCCTCTGGGGGCTGGTCCTAGGGGGCCAGTGTGTCCACAAAGCTGTGCTGGCAACTTACCCTCTGAGCCTCACCTTTTTCCAAGGCATAGAGGGGGAGGGTTGTACTCAAATAAAGACAGAAGCCAGGCTGCACCTGGGGTGGACCCAGCTGCTCCCGCTGCAGCAGCCATTGCAGTTCTTGGCACCCTAAGCCCAGCTCCATGTTGGTCAGTAGCACGGGCAGGCCTGTGAGGGGAAGGAAAGTACACCCTACCCACAATGCCAATGCCAGAATCCATATGTCCACCCCCTCACCCCACCCCACCCACATGCACGAGATCTGGCTTTGACCAGCTCTCCCCTGGCTGATCAGAGGGTTCCCTCAAGACTCTTCAACATAGTTAGTGTCCGGAATGAAGGATGGGAGCTGAGGTCAGACTGAAATGTGAGAGGCCTATGCGATCACAGAATGGGAGGAGGACAAAAGGGGGACATGGTGGGCAGGAGCCAGTACTCACCGCTAGTGGCTGCCTCCCGGAGCTGAGCACCCAGCTCTGGGTCAGCACCTGAGAGCACACTAAGGTAGGCAAGAGGCGGAGACTGAATCTCAGAGGCTGACTTTGATCCCCGACTCTCTGACTCCTTCTCCTCCTCTTTCTCTTCTTCCCCGTTTTCTTCCTCCTCTTGCTCTTGCTCTTTCTCCTCCTCATTTTCCCTTTCCTCTGCTTTCTGCTCTTTTGTCTGGCCCTTAGCCTCATTATTGTCTTCACAATCACCGTCTTCCTCTACCAGGTTCTCCTCTTTACTCTCTCTCTTTTGGTTTCCCACGAGGCCCTTCCCTGGGGCAGAAAGATGCAAAGAAACTCTTCTTAGGGGAGGGATAGACTCCTGGGGAGCACTATTCACCCAAGGGCTCCACTTCGTCAGGGAAGGTCTGCAGGAAGACACCTTAGGAAAGTTGCTTAAACTCTCTATGACTTTATGTCCTTATTTGCAAAATTCAGTTGATGTTGGTGATGACCTCATAGGGTTACTGTGAAGATTAAATGAAATAATACATAGAAAGCACTTAGGCTGGCACTCAACAAATGCTGGCTATCATTATTATTAGTCTAAAATTCCAGGAAGGGGTTCTAGTCCTTTGTGAAATTGGCTCCGCTTTTGCCCTTTCCATAGATTAGAAGAGTCAATGCATTTTCCTTTTTTGCCTAAGCTAATTTTGTCACTAACAACTAAAAGAGCCCTCACTAATATAAAAATCAGTGACTGGAAGTAGTGACTTGTAAGAGAAAGGCCATGAACTGTGAAATTATCCAGGTCATAGGCGGTGTGGTGGACACAGATGGTTGGCTAACCAGCAGCCATTCCTACCCCCTTCTCCCTTGCCTCCTCTACCGAAGGAGCTGAAAAAGATAAATACTTGTTTTTTTTCCAGGTTCTCTTGCAAGTGAAGGTTTCCAGGTCCACAGTTTGGAGCATTAATTTTCTATTGCTAACAAATTACCACAAATTTAGCAGCTTGAAACAACACCTATTGCTTATCTCACAGTTTTGTAGGATAAGTCCAGCACAGCATGGCTGGATTCTCCACTCAGGGTTACACTAGGCTAAAATCAAGGCATCAGCTGGGGCTGCAGTTCTCTTCCAGGCTTACCGGTTTTTGACAGAATTCATTTCCTTCTCACACTTGCCCTGTAACGCCCTCCATCTTCAAGCCAGCAAAGGTTCATTGAATCCTTGTGTTTCAAATCTCTCTGACTGCCTTTTCTTTACGCTTTTCTGTTTTGAAGGGCTCATTTGATTATATTGGGTCCACTCAATAATCTAAGATAATATCTCCATATTAAAGTTAATTGATTAGTAGCCTTAATTACATCAGCAAAGTATTTCTTGCCACGTAACATAACATAATCACAAGAGTAACACCAGAAGGCAAAGGTTGTGAGGACTAAAATTCTGCCTACCACATTTGGCTATTCAGACTTCCATAAGATCTTTTGCTTTCCTGACAAAAGGAACAGAAATGGCCAGCAGCAACTCTGACATGATGCTTGGAAGGGTAGCAGATATCTGGCAACTAGGATGTATGTATTAGTTTCCCACAACAAATTACTGTAGACTTATTGGCTTATAACAACAAAAGCTTATTCTCTCATAGTTCTGCAGGCCAGAAGTCTGAAATCAAGGTTTCAGCAAGGCTGCACTCCCTCCAAAGGCTGTAAGGGAGAATCCTTCCTTTCTTCTTCCAACTTCTGGTGGTTCTAGGTATTTCTGGGCTTGCAGTTGTATGACTCCAATATTTGCCTCCATCTTCATATGGCCTTCTCCTCTGTGTATCTATGTCTTGTCTTCTGTCTCTTATAAGGACACTTGTCATAGGATTTAGGGCCCACCCAGGTAATGACCAGGATGCTCTCATTTCAAGGTCCTTAATTACATCTGCAAAGATCCTTTTTCCAAATAAGTTCACATTTTTTTCACCAACTCAACCCCCAACCTCTTCTTCTGGGAAATAAACACGCTTTCCTCCTTTTCTCCTAGAAAATGCTCCTTCCAACACTCCACCCATATGGGACACTGATCCAAACAGAGCCAATAGAAATATTCTCCCAGAATTTCTGAACATTGGATAAATTTGGGTAGTAAAGCTCTGAGTTGCAGGCCAAGTTTCCCGTAGTGCTGGGAAGACCAGGGAAGTATGTAGATTCAGAACCATTGTAATATGGGGAAAAAAAAGAAAAAGAAAAAATAAATATGACCATATTTATAAATATAGTAATATAGTATAGGTTGGTGAGATCTGGGATATCCTGGCCACAAAAATTCAGTGTCTGCCTTATGAAAGGGAAGACCACGTGAGGCTGAGTGTTGGGCAGTTCAGACACCCCAGCAGCATTGTGTTATTGTGTTTATTACCCCTGGCCTTACCTCTTCCCTCAGTGGGGGCTGGCACCAAGCATCTATTCTCTTGCAGAGGCAGTGGGTTCAGCCAGATGAGGGCCTGGTTGCTGGGATCAAGCAGCAGAGGCCAACGGCAACTGTAGTAGTGGGTGCAGCTTCGCAGAAGCAGGCCTGCCAGGCGGGCTGACTTTGCCTGGGGCTTCAGGTCTCGGTCCCACTGGTACTGTTCAGATCCAGAGCTCAGCAAGGACAGAATACTGAAGGGAGAGCGTGTGGGTAATAGGGGGTTGTTTGGTGGCATGATGACAGATTTCTGTTTTTGCTTCAGTGCCTGTGCCACATCATCTGGGCCCAGGGCCTCCTGAGAGCCCCCACACAAAGCAAACCACTTGTCCAGTAGCTCCTGGCGCCGCAGTGGTGGGAAGGGACCCAGGTAGACGATGGCAGCTGAACACAGGAGGGCATCTCCGAACACAGTCATGAAGTGCTCCTTCAACTTCTGGTGTGGAAGGGAAGACCAAAGGGTGTGTAGGCCAGTGAGGAGGGTGCAGGCAGAGAGCATGGCAGAGGGGGAGCAACACGGGGTATGGAGGAGAGCATGGCAAGGAGGGTGAAGAGGGACAGAAGGAGGCAGGGAGGGCACAGGGAAGAGCGGGGATGGGGGAGCATGAAATGAACTATAGGGAAGACATCTTGGAGGGGACCAGTTACCTGCAGCTGTACAGTCCAGGAGTGCATGGGCATGAGCAGGGCAGCTTTTATTGGCCATTTGTGATACTGGCTACACTGTGCCTGACTGAGGGTCTTCATCACACGGCACTGGGAAGCTAGGGCCTCCTCCAGCTTCTTAGCCAGGGCCAAAGTATGCTCTAGGAACTCCTGGGCCTGAAACTGGTAGTGGCCCAGGCGGGCCTGCTCCTGAGCCAGTGTTGCTTCCACCTGCCGCAGCAGTAGGCCTGTGGGCAGTCTCCGACGCTGTGCCAGCCCATAGCGCAGAACGGCCCACAGCCAGACTGCCAGGCTTGCAGCAGGTATGCTTACTGCCCGCAGGGCTGCATCGCTCATACCTGGAGCCTTCAGAGCTAGGTTTAAGTTTATCAGCTCTGAGTCCGTCATCTTCTCCTTGGGGAAGAACACCAGCTCCTAGGAGGATGAGTGTTAAGGGGATGGGGGAAGACAAGGATGCTTTGGGACTTGACCCAACAGTTTAGCTCTGCCAAGTCTCCCCTTAGGGCATTATGCCCTGTCACTCCTTCATTGTGCCCCACCTTCCCTACCTGATAAAAGTCATCACTGCATAACAGCTGCTTGGCACTGGCCCAGCCTGTTTCACGGTGGAACAGGCTACACAGTGCATCAGTCACCTGGACCACAGATTCTGGTGGTGCTCGATAGCTTCGTATCTCTTCAAAGTCAGCCACCTGCAGCTGGCTCAGAGGCCCCAGAAATGCCTTGCCCATCTAAATAAGAAGAGATGCACTCTGAAGTGAGCTCTTGAGATGTTCTGGTCTTTCTTCAAGGTGTTTCCGGGAGGGACCATCTTCTCCTAGGAGTTCCTATGAAAGGCCAGTCCCCAAACATCCCATTACCTTTGTCCCCTCCCCCAGAAGACTCTATGATGAGTCACCCCATCCTCTCCTCTCCTCTGGGTATCCTTTGAGGGGCTGTCCTCTCCCAAGAGAGGAACAATGCAGGGCAGGTGGCAGGAAGAGCCCACCTGCTCCAGGAAAGCCTCATGCTGAGCCTGCAAGGCATCTCGCTGCTTGGCCAGGTTGTTAATGAGGTTCTCCTGATGTTGACACTCTGCCAGCTTCTGCTTGTGCAGGAGCTTGCTTTGCTCTAGCTGCTGCTGAAGTATGCTGAGGCTCTGTGAACAAAGACCCAAGGCGTGCAGCTCCAGATCCTGGGCCATTCGGGAACACCCCTGGGGAAGGCCCCATGGGCTTGGGACCACAGCACACTCCTCGCTTGATAGAGTGACCAAGTTTAACTTCAAGTAGGCCACAGATAGTCTGAGTGTGTCACTTATTGGAGTGTGATTTCTACATCTAGGAATGCAGCCTTAAGTGGGTGGTTGCTTTCCCTGTAGCTACTTCACCACACAGGCCCAGCCAATCTGAATCCGAAGCCTGTGTGCATAACCATTATGCTACACCTCTTATCTTAGTCGACCTTTTAGCAGCCGTTGTCACAGAAGACAGTTCCCTACCTCTTGAAGCATTCTCCTCTCTTGGCCTTCATGATACTGTGTTCTCCTTGGGCTTTCTCCAGCTTCTCTGCCTGCTCTTTCTCAGTCTCTTCCTCTGCCATACCTTAACTACTTCTCAGCAATTTTTTCAGGACCCACTTCTTACCCTGCACTTCTACACATCCTTCCTAATCTCATGGCTTTGATTACCACTTATATTCTAACAACTGCCAAATCTCTCTCTCCAACCAAGGTCTCTCCCACGCCCACACCATGTATCTATCTGCTTAGTGGAAATCTTCTCTTGGATGTCTCATACGCCCTCCCAGACTCCACCTGCCCCCAAACGAATGTATTGGTTATGCCTCCTCAGCTCCCCTGAAATCTTTTAATTTTTTTTTTTTTTTTTTTTTGGTGGCTAGCCAGTATGGGGATCTGAACCCTTGACCTTGGTGTTATAACACTGTGCTCCAACCACCTGAGCTAACCGGCCAGGCCTCCCCTGCCATCTTATTCCTCTTTTTGTGTGTTCTTTTTCTCAGAGAACTGTGGAAAAATACACTCAAGTTTTCCCAAGGAAGAAATCTAGTTGTTACCCTTTTCTTCTATTGCCCCAAACCCAGCCCATCTTCAAAGCCTTTCAATCCTACCTCTTAAATGTCTCTCAAGTCCACTCCCATCTCCAACACTCATCACTCACATTCAGGTTTTCTCACTCCTGGCCTTCTGCACGGGCTTCCTAACTGGTCTCTCAGTTTCTACTCTTACTTCCCCTCCTCTAATCCATTCCCTGTGCTGTAGCTTGATTGGTTTTCTAAAAACCAAATCTCACCATCATCCTGTCTCCTAACACTTGTCACTCCTACATTTGGTTGACAATGCCTTTGTGACCAGGCCCCAACTTCATCTCTTTTCTCTCTTCCAGCACTCTACTCTCCAGCCATTCCTGACTTTCAGGGCTTTTTGTTTGTTTGTTTTAATTTTTCTTTTCTTTTTCTTTCTTTTTTTTTTTTTGCTGTATGATCCCTGACTTTCAGTTCCCCCAGTGTGACACATATTCTCTTGCCTCTGGGACTTTGAACATGGTGTTACTTCAGCCTTGGGACATTCTCCCTCCGAGTCCCCTTCTATACCTAACCAAATCCTATCTAACCTTCAGGCATCAACTTTGATGTACTTAGTTCATTTGTTTACATATTTAAAGAATGTTTTTGAGTCCTTTACCATATTCTACACATGATCTCTATTACATGTTGGGACACTATATTTTCTCTAGAAAGCTTTTCTTGATGCTTCAGAGTCTGGACTTTCTCTGTCATGTACACTGTTTTGTAATTGCCTGGATGAGTCTATATCCTCCAGTAAACTTCAGACACCATGAAGGCAAGGATAGCGTCTTATCTCCTCTTATTATGATGCAATCTAACTTAATATTAACAGTAACTAACATTTATTGAGCTCTTGCTATGTGCCAGCACTTTTAAATGCTTTACATGTAAGATCTCGTTTAACTCTCATCACAATCTTATGAGGTTAGAGAAGCCTTCCTAACCTCTCTGGATCTGTTTTCTCATCTGTAAAATCAGTAAAGAACAGCCACCTCAGAAAGTCGTGGCAAGGATTCTATCTATCTATCTATATTAAACGTACATGTAGACGTAGGCACATAGACATAAATATTAATGATTGCCTAGATAAAAAAATATAGAGTTCAGTTAATTTTTGTTGAGTACAGTAATGAATAAATGAACCAATTGAACATGAGAGAGGAAAGAGATGAAGGGGCCCAGACTGACTCCTGGGATTTGGCTTAAATGATTAAGAGGATAGTGGTTTCATTTCCTAGGGTGGGGAGCATTGGAAGAAATGCATACTATTACAGCTGTTGAGTGAACGATCAAGGAATCTGACTCTGAATGACCCCTGAGATAATGAATGTCTCTTTTCCAGATCTTGGGCTTATCATATTGTGCTCTAATATAAGTGACCTACAAATCAAGGAACAGTAGCACCCCTAAACTAGATCAACAATTCCTGGTATTAATTATCTTGGGAAAAGGTAGGGCCCAAGACAAGAAACTGGAATTTGGAAAACATGGGGAAGAGGGACTCCCTCTGAGTTTCTTTTCTTTCTTTTGCAACTCAACTGAGTCTTGAGGTTTAATCTAAGCTGGTCATCCTAGGTAGTGGAGAGTAGAAGGGCACCAGTACTTGGAGAACTCCAGGGGGCAACCTGTACATAGAACACAATGAAAACCATGTAGGTAGACACAACATAAACCATGTCTCTGGAGTTGTGCAACACTGGGTGACAGTCCTGCGGGCACCCATCAGAGTGCTAGACATTAAGAGCTTGAGGCCTGAAAGCCTAGTAAAAAATAAGTCAGAATATCCAGTTGTGAATTGGGCACTAGTTCACTTCTCTCTAGTTATCCCTGAAACTTTATCAACATCTTGTGTAGGAATTCATCTTATTAAAAACAAAACAAAGTAAAACTTCTCTTTAGTTTGGGAAAACTTTTTTTTTTTTTTTAAAGATGACCGATGAGGGGATCTTAACCCTTGCCTTGGTGTTGTCAGCACCACGCTCACCCAGTGAGCTAACCGGCCATCCCTATATGGGATCCGAACCTGTGGCCTTGGTGTTATCAGCACCACACTCTCCCAAGTGAGCCACGGGCCAGCCCTTGGGAAAACTATCTTAACTGGGAGTATTTGGCTATAGAAGGTGTAATGACCTCCACCCCCACCAGTTTTAGCCAAATATTAGAAATATGTTGATTCAAAGAAGATTGCTTTATATAAGGAAGCAAAAGGTTTGGACTAGACAAAAAAACCTATTATTACATGAGAACTGTATTTGGGGAGCTCTAAAGGAAAAATAGGATGGCTGAATAACATTGTGGAACAGGTGTTGGGGAGATAGAATGGTAAAGGAAAAGTTGGTCACTAGGAAATATACGAGGAGGGTGACTAAAGAAATTCAGGACATGGATGTCTAGTCTACCACTTAAATCTTTCTGGTTCTGTGCTATAATGTAAATTTCCCCCTACTGTCACCACCCACCTACATTTCCTCATTGTACACAACAGCCTTGTATATTTGGTGCTTTTGTGGAAGAAAGAGGTGCAGGGACAAAGCAGTCTTGGGATGCTGGGGAGACAAGAACTGAGGTTTACTCTGGTTGGTTCCTCCCAAATCCCTTTGGGACTCCTGTTTTGACATCACTAAGAAAGCTTTACAATCTTCTCCTCCTTACTTTGTGGGAGTCTTTCAGTTGTTGTTCCAAATTGAAAACCAGGCTGGTATGGATATCGTGCTCCTCAATCAGCATTTTCAGATTCCCCAGGGCATTCTGGATCCTGGAGATACAATGTGCCAGTGAATGGACCCAAGGGAGCAGAGGAGGTCCACTGCAGGGAATGGGGCCACTCACCGCTGGGCCTTGTTCTTTATCTGCAGTGTCATCTGTTGCTGCAGCAGCAGAAAGGTATCCAGGAAGTCTAGGAAGGTCTTGGGGGTGACAAGTGGCAATACAGGGCATAGGTGTTCATGGTAGTAGGCAGCCGAAAGGTGGATAAGAGCCATAGCTTTGGCCACACTGGGAATCGAGGTCTGGAGATCTGGGCACTTCAAGGAGCCTGTAATGGGCATGGCTTTAGCCTGGTCTTGTGAGCTTTTGGGGGAACAGGAAAGGAAAGAAACCCTCTCCTAGTTTGAGAAGAAGGACAGAAAAGGTGAAGGGGGCTCAATAGGCTCTAGAGAAAGAGAGACTGACCTAGGTAGTAACCTTCATTAGAACCTGGTTGAAATGAGTGGTGATGACAGGTAAAAAAGACTCACCATCATCAAGGAATAGACTCTGCGCACCATTCAGGTGGTGCTGGGCCACTTTGACCAGGTCAGCTTGGTCCCAAGGTTCATAGCGGTCAATGCTGGCAGTGGCCAGTTGAAGAAGTCTCAGGAAAAGGGTGGAGGGAAGCTGCTTCTGGGCCTGGTCATCTCCAATCAGGAAGAACATGTGCAGGTGGCTGCACACTTGCTGGTAGAACCTGTGGGTCAGGGGCTTAGCTGCTGTATTCTCTTTACCCATTTGCTCATCCAAGCTCCAATCACAACGCTAACCCCTTAGCGCTGATCTCCTGAGCCCTCACCGCAGCCCACAGATGGCCTTTTGGCCAGGAAAGAGTAAGAGCAGATCAGACTCAGGAATGGCGTTCTTGACCTCACCTCTGCAACACTTCCTTCTTGATGTTCTGTTTGACACCAAGGTTCTCCCTGGGGATATGTTCTTCAATGCTGTCCAGATCTGCTTCTGTATACTGGTCAGGGAAACTGCCTGAAGTTGCCAGGGCTAGCAGGCGATGAAGGGTAGTGAGATCCACATCCTTGGGCACCAGAAGGGCCACTGGCTGGCTTAATATGCCAGCATGCCAGCTGGCATCTCGTAGACACTGAAGGATGTCCTCCTCTGACCCAGACGGCAGATGGAAGAGGCGGACTTGACAAATGCTAGTGGCCAGAGTGATGGCAGTGTGGCGCGCTGTACCCACAGTCCCTGAGAGCAGTAGGCCATGCTGCCGGGGCCTGGCCAGCACCCGGACCAGGCGGGCCACATGCTGAGCCATGGAGTGGCACCGGGCAAGGTTTGGGCTCAGTCCCAGCTGAGAAGCTGAGGTAGCCAGCTGCTCCTCCAGGTTCTCCCACTGCTGTTCCAGGTACAAGTTGGGGCTCTCGGAGTCGAACTCCAGTATGAGCTCTTGACTGAACACCAGGTCTGAGGGCTTTTCCTGGGGATGGAGTAGTAGCACTGATAGCAACAGGGGTGAGACCAGGTCCATCTGGAGTACCTTGCTCTTGGATAATTTCTTTACCTGGAACTTGTAGGTGGAAGGACTTGTGCCTTCCTCCTTTCTCATGTGACTTATGCTTTTCATTGTCTCCCTGCTTACTGGCCTTATGGATGATGCTAGACTTGGATTACTGGAGTAAGAGCCTGTGGTGACCTGAAGGCCATAAGGGTCCTCTTCCTCCTCTGTCTCACTGTTGCTGTTGTTTGAGTCCTCCCACTGGGCCAACTCCCCTTCGGATTCCACTTCAGGCACTCTCTCCTTCTCTTCCTCCTCTTCATGGTCCTTGTCCAGGTGCTGGGGCCCTGACCCACAGCAGAAGACCCTCTGAGCTACTTCTAGGAGAAGATTGGCACAGTAGGAGCGTTCCCTAGGGCTGTCCAGCCGGTCACAAAAGGTTCTTTGTGCCTCATGCAACCAAAGACGCACCATGTTGCGCATGGCCATCATAACAGTCAGGCGAGTGCCACGCAAGCCTGACACTCGGCGCAAGTGTTCCTGGTGGTTGGGACAGTCCACAAAACCTTGGGAGCCCATTCTGGTGGGCAGTAGCTGCAGGCTGCCAAGTAGGTGGCTCACAGAGTGCAGGGAGAAGCGGTAGTGTGGGCGGAGGGGTGAAGGCATGAAGCGGTTGCACACAGCCTCCCAGGCCTCCACTGAGGCCTGGACCAGGGCTCTTGCCAGAACACCCTCCCGCTCCACAGATGGGAAGCGCTCAAGCCAGGCCTGGATGCTAGGTGCATGCCTGCTCAGTAGGGTGGCCTTGGTCATGCTGTCCAGGGCCAGCACTGTGAAGAGTCGAAAGAGGCGTGGGCACAGTGGGCGCTCACAGCAGCCTGGTACTGTGGCAGTGGCAAGAAAGTTGACTACAGGCTGCAGTGTCTGCAGTTCTAAGGTGCTGTGGGCATACACGGTGCCATCTATGGCCTGGCGCAGAGTCTCCAACACTGGCTGGCAGCTCTTCTCTGGGTCTGTGGGACATGAAGAATAACAATGAGGACACGTGTGAGACCACATGAGAGTGTCACCCTGTTCCTCCTATTCCTGCCTCTTGGGACTGCTTCTGGCACATGTAGGGTTCTAAAGGAATTTTGTGCATCTGATGTGTGGGACTTGGTCACATCTGAGTAAGTTGTTCACTCTCCCCCACACGATCCCTAAAATTGAGTAATTTCTTTTCTCTTCTCCCGCAGGTCCTACCTCTATGATCAACTATTCATTCACTGAAGGTTAATGAATAGTAAGATTTGAAAACTGAGATGGATGGACACCTGATCTGATCACAATTAGGGGGAAAGTGCAATCACTTCAGTCAAAGAGACTGGAGTTGTATCACGTGTACACTTGTTAAAAATCAACTTTACTATGATGTTTTACATAAAATAAAAAGTATATATTTTAAGTGTATAGTTCAATGGATGTTGACAAATGTATATAGCTTTGTAACCACCACCCCAGTGATATTTAGAACATTTTCATCTCCCAGAAAGTTCCCTCAGGCACCTTTATAGTCAATCCCCCTACCTGATTTCTATCACCATTGGTTAGCTTGGCCTGTTCTAGAACTTCATATAAATGGAATCATATGGTATATATTTGTGTTTGTCTTCTTTCACTCAGCATGTTTTTGAGATTACATCCATGTTTTTACGTGTATCAGTAGTTTGTTCCATTTTACTCCTGAGTAGTATTTGTTTTGAGAGCACCCAACTAAATTGGGGTTCCAGTACCAGAGCGGCTAGCAGCCCTGCCCTGCAGGAGATGAAGGGGAGCCAGATGTGGGTGTTTACAGTGTGCCTTTCAAGGGATACTTCTTTTACCCAACAGACCACCTAATGTTGATCCATGACCAAAGGGTCCCTCACACAAGAAACTTGTTTATACTGACAGATGTCCTTGTGGCTCTTGTCTGACCTGTGTCCAGTTTGTGCCTGCCTGACCATCACTCTGGTGCTGGGAGCCCGACCTTGTGTTCCCTCAGTGTGTGGTTCTTCAGATGGAAGGCACAAATTTAACACACAACCACAATAGGAAACAAGTTCAAAGATTTGTATTTATAAATCCTCAGCAAGGAGAGCATAAAGGGTCTGGCGGGCAGTCTTCTGTCCCTGGGTCACGCAAGGCAGGAATAAAGAATCAGGCAGAGAGAGAAAAGCACATGGCAACTAGCAGTACAAACAAGGGAATAGGGGGCGGGCCACTTTAAGTTCTTGGGCAAATGCCTGAATGGTCTGTTTAAAGGAAGCTGCTGGAAGGGAAAGCAGGGAGCTCAGTCTGCTAAGTACAAATACCAGCTTGAACCATTTGGGGGTGCTGTAGAACTGGAAGTGTATTAAGCGTAACAGTTCTGGGATGAGAAAGTCAAACTTGTGTTTAAAATGGATGCTGAGGAAACATAAAATTTTCAGAATTCACTACAGTATTCCATTGTGGAAAATACCACAATTTTTAGATCCATTGACACATTAATGGGCATTTAGGTTGTTTCTAGGTTTTGGCTATTCAGAATAATACTGCTGTGAACATTCATGTATAAGTTTACTCGAGGACATGTGTATTCATTTTAATTGGGTGAAGGCCTAAGAATGGAATTTGTGGGTCATATGTAAGTATATATTTAATTTAGTAAGAAACTGGCACATTTTCTTTCATAGTGTTTGTACCATTTCACACTCTCACCAGCAAAATGTGAGAGTTTCAGTTGCTCCACATCTTCAAAAACACTTGTTATTCAGGCCGAGCCCGTGGCGCACTCGGGAGAGTGCGGCGCTGGGAGCGCAGCGACGCTCCCGCCGCGGGTTCGGATCCTATATAGGAATGACCGGTGCACTCACTGGCTAAGAGCCGGTCACGAAAAAGACAAAAAAAAAAAAAAAAAACTTGTTATTGTCAGTCTTTCTAATTATAATCTTTCTAGTGGTGTGAGGTGCTATCATGTGGTAGTTTTAATTTGAAGTTCACTGATGCCTAATAATATCAAGCAGCTTTCCACGTGCTATTGACCACTTACACATCTTTTGTGAAGTGTCTATTCAAGTGTTTTATCCATTTAAAAAAATTGAGATGATGCTTGTTTTCTTATCGAGTTGTAAGAGCTTTTTATGTATTCTGTGTACAAGTCCTTTGTCAGATACATGTATCATGCATATTTTGTCTATGGCTTATTTTTTTGTTTTCTTAACCGTGCCTTTTGAAGGGAACAGGTTTTAATTTTATTTTTGTGGCCTAAGAAATCATTGCATAACCAAGGTCACACAGATTTTTCTCCAACATTATTTTCTAAAAGTTTTTATAGTTTTAGCTTTTAGGTCTGTGACCAATTAATAACTGATTTTTATATATGTTGTGAGGTAGGATTCTTTGTTCATTTTTTTCTCCATGCATATAGCCAGTTGTTCCAGCATCATTCTTTGAAAAGACTATTTTTCCCCCATTGAATTATCTTGGCACATTAGCTGAAAATCAACTGACTGTATATCAGATTCTCTATTCTATTCCATTCGTTTATATCTACGGCCTTATACCAGTACCACATTCTCTTGATTACCATAGCTGTTTTAGTAAGTCTTAAAAACTTACTTTGTTATTTTTTTTTTTTTCAAAGTTGTCTTAGCTCTTCTAGGTCTTTTGCATTTCCATGTAAGTTTCAGAATGGGTCTGTCAATTTCTTTCTTTTTTTTTTTCTCTCTTTCTTTCTTTTTTTTTTTTTGTGGCTGACTGGTCTGGGGATCCAAACCCTTGACCTTTTATTACACCATGATCCAACAACTGAGCTAACCAGCCAGCCCTAGCCTGTCAACTTTGACCAAAAAAAAAAAAAACTTGTTCGGATTTAGATTGAGATGACATTGAATTTACAGATCAATTTGGGGAGAAAGAACATCTTAATGATATTGACCCTTCTGACTCATGAACATGTGGTATATCTCTCCATTTAATGTTGTATCTATCTCAGCAATATTTAGTCATTTTCAGTGTACAGATCTTATATATTTTTTATTAAGTTTATTCCTAAGTATTTTAACCTATGATGGTATTTAAATATTTTAAAATTTCAATTTCCAATTATTTGCTACTAGAATATAAAAATACAAGTGTCTTCAACAGATTGACTCTATATCCTGTGACCCTAATAAACTGACATTTATTCTAGTAGTTTTATGTTTCCTTTTTTTTGTAGATTACTTAGGATTCTCTATGTAGACAGTTGTGTTTTTTTATTTTATTTATTCTTTTTTTTTTTTTTTTTAAAGATGACCGGCAAGGGGATCTTAACCCTTGACTTGGTGTTGTCAGCACCAGGCTCTCCCAAGTGAGCTAACCAGCCATCCCTATATAGGGATCCGAACCCGTGGCCTTGGTGTTGTCAGCACCGCACTCTCCCGAGTGAGCCACGGACTGACCCAATTTATTCATTTTTTATTGGTTATGAATATTCATGAGATACAAAGCTGATTGTCAACACTCATGCCCAAGATGTGATGGCCAGATCCATACTGGCAGCATGCCCATTACCACAAACTGCGATTATACCCCATGTTCCCCACCCAATTATCCCCAACCTCCCTCCCCATCCTCTTTTCCCCCACTCCACTTTCTATCCCTAGGTATGCTCTCTCCCTCTGCAAGTCCAACACACCATTGTGGTCTTTCTTACCTTCCTTCTTTCTCTCTTAGCTCCCACATATGTGTGAGTGCATGCGGTATTTATCCCTCTATGCTTTGCTTATTTCACTCAACATAAGTTTCTCCAAGCTCATCCATGTTGTTGCAAATGGGAGAATTTCATTCTCTTTTATGGCAGAGTAGTATTCCATGGTGTATATATACCACAGTTTCCTTATGCAATCATCCATCGATGGACATTTAGGTTGGTTCCATGTCTTGGCTATTGTAAACAGAGCTCCGATGAACATGGGAAATGTAGGTATCCCTTCGACATGATGATTTTCATTCCTTTGGGAATATACCCAGAAATGGGATTGCTGGATTGTATGGAAGATCTATCTGTAGTTGTCTGAGAAGTCTCCATACTGTTTTCCATAGTGGTTGTACTAGTTTACAGTCCCACCAACAGTGCAGGAGCGTTCCCTTCTCTCCACACCCTTACCAGCATTTGTTATTCTCGGTCTTTTTGATTATAGCCAATCTAACTGGGGTGAGGTGATGTCTCAGTGTGGTTTTAATTTGCATTTCCCTGATGACTAGTGATGTTGAGCATTTTTTCATGTACTTATTGGCCATTTATATGTCCTTCTTTGAAAAATGTCTGTTCAGCTCCTTTGCCCATTTTTTAATTGAGTTGTTTTTTTTTTACTGTGTAATTGCTTGAGATCCTGGTATATTCTGTATATTAATCCCTTGTCAGATGCATAGTTAGCAAAAGTTTACTGCCACTCTGTAGGTTGTCTTTTCACTCTGTTGATGGTTTCCTTTGCTGTGCAGAAGGTTTTTAGTTTGATATAGTCCCATTTGTTTATTTTTTCTTTTGTTGCCTGTGGTTTCAGGCTCATGTTCATAAAGCCTGTGCCCAGACCTAGTTCCTGAAGTGTCACCCATATTTTCCCTTAGTAAGTTTACAGTTTCAGGTCTTATACTTAAGTCTTTAACCCATTTTGAGTTGATTTTAGTATATGGTGAGAGGTGCATGTCTAGTTTCATTCTTCTGCTATGGATATCCAGTTTTCCCAGCACCACTTATTGAAGAGGCAGTCTTTTCCTCAATGTAGGCTTTTGTTGCCTTTGTCAAATATAAGATGGCTGTAAACTGGAGGGGTGATTTCTGGGTTCTCTATCTGTTCCACTGGTCCGAGTGTCTATTTTTATGTCAGTACCAGGATGTTTTGGTTACTATAGCTTTGTAGTATAATTTAAAGTCAGGTAGTGCTATGCCTCTGACTTTATTTTATTTATTTATTTTTTTGGCTCAGGATTGCTTTGGCTATTCAGGGGCTTTTGTTGTTCCATATGAATGTTAAGATTGTTTTTTCCATTTCTGTGAAGAATGTCTTTGGTATTTTGATGGGGACCGCATTGAATCTGTAGATTGCTTTGGGTAGTATTGACATTTGCATAATGTTAATTCTTCCAATCCAAGAGTATGGAATGTCTTTCCATCTTTTTGTATCTTCCTTAATTTCTTTTGGTAGTGGTTTGTAGTTCTCAATGTAAAGCCCTTTCACCTCCTTGGTTAAATTGATTCCTAGGCATTTTATTTTATTTTTTGTGACTGTTGTAAATGGGCTTACTTTCTTGATTTCTCTTTCTGTTAGTTCATTTTTGGAGAATATAAGTGCAACTGGTTTAGGGGCATTTATTTTGTATCCTGCAATGTTACTGAAATTATTAACCAGCTCTAGGAGTTTTTTGATAGAGTCTTTAGGTTTTTCTATATATAGTATCATGCCATCAGCAAATAGAGACAGTTTGACTTCATCTTTTCCAATGTGGATGTGCCCTTTGTTTCTTTCTCTTGCCTGATTGCTCTGGCTAGTACCTCCAATACTATGTTAAATAGAAGCAGTGAGAGTGGGTATTCTTGTCTTGTTTCTGTTCTTAAAGGAAAAGCCTTTGGTTTTTCCCCATTCAGAATGATACTGTTGGTGGGCTTGTAATAGATGGCTTTTATTGTGTTGTGATACTTTCCTTCTGATAGAGTTTGGATGTGTTGTCCCCTCCAAAACTCATGTGGAAATTTGATCCCCAATGTGGCAGTTGGAAACTGATTGAGTCATGGGGCTGGATCCCTCATGAATGGATTAATGCTGTCCCTGGGGGAGGGGAGATTAATGAGTAAGTTCTCACTCTATTAGTTCCCACGAGAGTGGGTTGTTTAACAGATCCTGGCACCTCCTCTCTCTCTCTTGCTTCCTCTCACCATGTGATCTGCTTGTACCTGCTGGATGCCTGCCGCTTTCTGCCATGAATAGAAGCAGCCTGAGGGCCACACCAGATGCAGCTGTCCCAGAATCATAAGCCAATAAACCTTTTCCTTATAAATTACCCAGTTTCAGGTATTTCTGTTATAGCAACACAAAATGAACTAAAACACCTTCTGTACCTAATTTGTTGAGAGTCTTTATCATGAAGCGATGTTGAATTTTGTCAAGTGCTTTTTCAGCATCTATTGAGATAATCATATGGTTTTTATCCTTGAGTTTGTTGATGTGATATATCACATTTATTGACTAAGATCAACAAAACAGAAAGTAGGTTTTTCAGGAATATAAATAAAATAGACAAACCAGTAGCTAGGTTAACAAAAAAAGGACAGAAGACCCAAATAACAAAAATCAGAAATGAAAAGGGAGACATTACAACTGATACCACAGAAATACAAAGAATCATTAGAGACTATAATAAACAACTGTATGACAACAAATACGAAATCCAGGAAGATACGGATAAGTTTCTGGACACAAACAAACTACCCAGACTGAACCAAGAAGAGACAGAAAACCTGAACAGACCAATAACAAGCAATGAGATTGAAGCAGTAATCAGCAACCTTCCAACTAAGAAAAGCCCAGGTCTGGATGGCTTTACAGATGAATTCTATCAAACCTTTAAAGAGGAATGAATACCAATTCTCCTCAAACTATTCCAAAAATTTAAACAGAAGCCACTCTCCTGAACTCATTCTATGAGGCCAACATAACCTGATACCAAAACCAGATAAGGACAGAAGAGAAAATTACAGGCCAATATCCTTGATGAACATAGATGCAAAAATCCTCAACAAAATATTAGCAATCAGAATACAGCAACACATTAAAAAAACTATATATCATGATCAAGTAGGATTCATCCTAGGGATGCAAAGATGGTTCGACAATCATGTTATATGCCAATATAGATGGTTCTGTCTTTTCCAATTTTATGGGGTTTTATTTCCTTTTCTTATCTTAGAGCACTGACATGGGTCTTCAATACAATATTGAATGAAGCAGTGAGAATGTACATTCTTGCCTTTTGACTGATCTTGGAGGGTAAGTGTTGAATATTTCACCATTAAGTATGTAGTTAGCTGTTGATTTTAATAGAGGCCCTTCATCAAACTGAGAAAATTTCTTTCTATTCCTAGTGAGCTGTGAAGTGTTGAATTTTATCAAATGCTTTTTCTTTATCTGTTGAGATTATCTTTTCTCTCCTTTATTGTTAATATCACAAATTACACTGATTTTTGAATGTTGAGCCAATTTTGATTTCTCAGGATAAACTTCATCTGGTCATAATGTGGGTTATGTTTATATGTTGCTGAATTTCATTTAATAATATTTCATTGAGAATTTATTTTTGCATTTATACTTATGAAAGATAATAGTCTATAATTTATTTTCTTGAAGTGTCTTTGTCAGGGCTTGGTATTAGGATTATGGTAACCACATAAAAATAACCTGGGAAATGTTTACTCCTCCATTTTCTGAAAAAGTATTTGCACATTTCACTTATTTTTTTCAAATATAGTATATAATTCAACTGTGTAACTATCTGGGACTGCAGACATTTATTATGAATTCAAAATTTTAATAGATATAGGGCTATTCATTTTCTATTTTTTTTCTTCTTGAGTCAGGCTTGAGTTGTGTTTTGCAAGGTATCTATCCACTTCATCTAAGTTACTAAATTTATTAGCATAAAGTTTTTCACAATATTCCCTTGTTATTCTTTTTTAATATCTTTAATAAGACCTCTTTCTTTTCTGATATTGAAAATGTATGTTTTCTGTTTTATTTCTTGATTTCTGTTACTTGAAGATTGTCAATTTTATTTATCTTTTTCTAAAAACCAAATTATAGCTTTGTTAATGTTCTCTATTTGTGTGTTTTTCTATTTCGTTGATTTCTGCTCTGATCTTTATGATTTATTTCCTTCTAATTGCTTTGGGTTTATCTTGCTCTTCTTTCACTAGATTTTTTTTTTTTTTTTTTTTTTGGCGGTGGCAGGGTGGGGTGGGGTGAGGGGGCGGGCAGCTAGCCAGTACAGGGATTGAACCCTGGACCTTGGTGTTATCAGCACCACACTCTAACCAACTGAGCTAACTGGCCAGCTCCTTTTGCTTGATGCTTAAGCTGAAAATTTAGATCACTGATTCTGAACCTTTTTTCCTTTCTGACATAGGTATTTAAAACTATATACTTCTAATCACTGCTTTAGCTGCATCTCACAAATTTGATATGTTTTGTTTTTATTATTATTCAATTCAAAATATTTTCTAATTTTTCTTTTATATTTTTTTGATGCATGAGTTATTTAGAACTATGCTGTTTAATTTCAAAGAATTTGGTAATTTCTAGGTATACTATTGTTACTAATTTTTATTGCTGTGGTCAGAGAAAATACTCTAACATTTTCACCCTTTTGAGACAGGAGGCGCTCAGTTTCCCTGGGCTCAGGTTACAGGACACACCTCCAGGTTTCAAACCACTCCCCAAGGTCTCAGGCCCCTCCTCTTGGCCCTCCCCTAGAGGAAAGTTACTGCCCTTATTAGACCTATTTTTGGCATCAACGTGGGGAAATTAAGACAACCAAGGGCTGGCTTATGCAAACCCAGTGACTGGGCATGCTCAGTAGAGAAGGTTTATATAACCCTAGTAGCTGAGCATGCTCAGCAAAGTGGAATTTATCCTTTGATAAATTTATCCTTTGACCTTCCACTAGAGGTGCTAAAGAGCACAGAATATTCTTGAATATGTTCAGTACATGGGACAGGATTTGACCAATGAACATGCTCCAAAAAGAGACCAACTGAGCATGTGCAAGACTATGTTACATAACAGGGAACCACCCCTTAATTGAATATTCATTAGATAGCATGGACATGTATTAGATAGTGAAACTATAAAAGCTGAATCCTGGCAGAATGCAGGGTTGTTGCTCACTTTCCTGGGACCAACCCACACTTCACTAGCTGAGGTGCGTATGCTTTATTTTTGGGTTAAACTTACTGTTAGCAGGTGGCTAACATTCTCTTAAGCCAGACTGCACTCTGTACTAAATTTTAAGTGTGTATTTCTCACTTTTATGTTAAACTTAGTGTGGGCCCTGCTCAATCTCTGGAGCTAGGTTGCACTTTCTCTATGGACTCTGTATCTCTTATTCATTATATTAAACCTATTCTAACTTTCTACTGTGACTCTACTGTTGAATTCTCTCCTTTGGTGGAGTCAAGAACCTGGTAAGAAGTTATGGTGGGTTGAGGCCAACTATCAGGTCTCCCAGACTCTCTCCTCTGACATCACTTTGAAATTTGGTGAAGCTCATTTTATAACCCAGCATATGATCTATCTCAGTGAATGGCCCTTGTGCACTTGAAAAGAAAGTGCATTCATTTTGCAGTTGGTGGGTATAATGTTCTGTAAATGTCCTTATGGTTTCTAGTGATATTCAGATCTTCTGTAATGTTACTTTCTTGATCCTTGTTCTATCAATTACTGAGAGAAATATTAAATCCCTTACGATTTTGAATTTGCTATTTTCCTCTTGTTTCTATCAGCTTTTTCTTCACAAATTCTCAAGCTCTGTTATAGGTGCATACATGTTTAGGACTTTTATGTCTTTCTGATGAATTGAATCTGTTAATTATGAGATGTTCTTCTCCATCTCTGACAATACCCTTTGTCTTAAATATAATATATATGTTAATATAGCCATGCCAATTTCTTTTTCTTTTTCTTTTCCTAGATCTAAGATATTTATTTTTTTCATGCCCAAGTAAACCTGGGTCACTGGCCCTCACTGGTCCCCTATCTGCCCTCAATCCTCCTACCCTTCACAACAGGAAGAAACATTACTTTCGCTCTACAGCTTGGAGGGCACCTAAGCTTTGGCAGCTGACTTGTAATGGGTGAGAGTGCGGGCAGAAGGGTCAGTAGCATTGACCCACTTGGGCATCCAGTAATGGGTTAGCCAGTCAGCCTGGCCTAGGTAGTGGTGTTCAAAGGTTTGACAGTACTAATAGCCTTCTTTAGTTTTAGGAGTCCTGAAGGTAAATTTCTGAGCTGCAGTTGCCATCATTGCCTCATCAACCTGATGTTCAAAATATTCCTGTAAAATCTTAAACCAGGAATTCTTAACTGAGGTTATTCTATCACTGAAGGCTTCTTTTGGTTGCCAGAGAATGTCCTTAGGTATCAGATTGGAGTCCTCAAATGTCTCTCTCAGGAGATGTTTTTCTATCCCATTCTTTGGAATCCTCATTTCTGGTGGCAAAGACAAGTAATAGGAAGAAAATCAATGACCAAGAAAT
Organism: Cynocephalus volans; assembly: GCF_027409185.1. Classification (NCBI taxonomy): domain Eukaryota; kingdom Metazoa; phylum Chordata; class Mammalia; order Dermoptera; family Cynocephalidae; genus Cynocephalus; species Cynocephalus volans. The sequence continues at coordinate 106,852,510 of NC_084463.1, read as the reverse complement.
GGGAGTCTCAGTTCAAGGCCATGGGCAGCTGTAGTCTGATCTGCACCAGAACATCAAACAGATAGAGTTCCTTCAGAAGCCTCTCACTCTCCTCCTTGACTTTTTCAGAAGGAGCCTTGTGAAAATACACGTAACCCTGGGCAACTTCGTCTGATTCCTCTCTAGAGAATATCTGTGTTTTTCCAAATATACTTGGAAAGCAAATACCTACTGAAGCATGAACTGTTGTAATGTCATAAGTTTCTAAGGAAAATGTGACTTCATCCAGGGCCTGAATGCCTTCCTCAGAGTTAAAGAGGACTTCATGATGTTCACTTCCAATATGATTTGCCACCCTTCTAGCAGCCAGTAAGTCAGGACTGTCTTCCATGACAGTTGCAAATGTCTGGAGAGTGTACTGCACGTGCCTCTTTCAGCTGCTTCAGCAGGGTGGCGGCAACCAAGCTGGAGTCCAAGCCCCCTAATAAAAAGCAGCCAGTCCTTCTGTCATCAAATGCTTCTTAATAGCATTGTCAAAAAGGATCCAGAGGTTGTTCTTCACAGTTCTATCTCAAAACCTGGGAAGATTTTCTCCACATTGTCATAGAGGTCACGCAGAGGTTCATCCCTATAGTGATGATATTTAACCAATTCTACAGATGCTACTTTGCCATTTGACTGTAAATCCAACACTTCATAATGTCCTGGAAGAAAAGGCTCCACTTGTTATTTATTTTTTATTTTATTTTATTTTTTAAAAATGACCGGTAAGGGGATCTTAACCCTTGACTTGGTGTTGTCAGCACCACACTCTCCCAAGTGAGCTAACTAGCCATCCCTATATGGGATCCGAACCCATGGCCTTGGTGTTATCAAAACCACATTCTCCTGAGTGAGCCACGGACCAGCCCAAGGTTCCACTTTTTAAAAGGGAGTGGTGAAGTGCTTCAATGTAACAAGACCTTTAGCTTCTGAACACACAGCCCCAAATCCACCTTCTGTCATGGCTTTAAAGAAAGGTCTGATTGCATAGGTATCTCTGCCCGGGAAAACTTTACTGGCAGTTTCCAGTAAAATAAATGCAAACACCCCATCCAACATACATATTGTTTGTTCAATTCCTCCTTTGTCATAAAGATGAAGAATGATCTCACCATCCACTTTGGTCTGGCATTCAAATTCAAAATGGTGTTTCATCTTCTTGTGGTTGTAGATTTCAGCATTATAACAGAGCCACAAATAAAGATATTTCTTTAGTCAAATTCCAAACAGCTGGTCAACCACTGCCAACCAGTGAAATCCAAAGCAGCAATTGGTGTACCCATTGACATTCTTAAAATGAAATGTATGTGTACCCCAGCATGCAATCTTCATAGCACTCAGACATTGAACAGAAAGGCAATCATCACTGCCCCAGAGGGCCCAAATGCCACATATGGTGCAATGTAGCTACAGGCTCTAAGTGATTTATTTAAATGTGATTGAAACTGAAAAAAGCCTGGGCGTGAGCAGGTCTGGCTGGCAGGGGAGAGGAGGCCAGCGCTGCTGCATGCAGGTGGGACAGCAGGCCTCCTCTCACCTTATACACGCCAACTTCTTTATGCATACTATTTTGCCTTTTTTTTCTTTTACTTTTAATCTGTGTTTTTATATTTAAAGCAGTTTAAATATAAAATATGCATCTCTCAGACAGCGTATAACTATGCCTTATTCTTCGTCTAGTCTGACAATGATGGCCTTTTATTTGGAGTGCTTAGTTCATTTACATTGAATGTATTTACTGATATGGTTGGTTCAAAGTCCATCATATTGTTATTTGTTTTCTATTTGTCTCTTTTATATTTCTATTTCTCTGTTGCTTTCTTGCTTCCTTTTGCATAACAAATACTTTTAATATCTCATTGCATTAATTGGCTCTTTAGCTCTATTCTTTATTATTATTATTTAGTGATTTTTTTTTTTTTTTTTTTTGTCCTTTTCGTGACCGGCACTCAGCCAGTGAGTGCACCGGCCAGTCCTATATAGGATCCGAACCCGCGGCGGGAGCGTCGCAGCGCTCCCAGCGCCGCACTCTACCAAGTGCGCCACGGGCTCGGCCCTATTTAGTGATTTTTCAAGGCTAAAAATGTGCCTCCTTAACAATATTAGAAGTAACATTGAACCACTTTGCACTTCATATTTGACCTTTCCCACTTCCTATTTCACTCCTCCTATTTCACATTTAACACTTCCCATTTCACAAATGTAAGCATCTTACAATAGTTTATTTCAATTTACTTGTTTCTCCTGACCCCATCCTTTTGCTATTATAGCTATTGTCTCCTTTACTTCTACCAACATTACCAACCCCACCTAACAATGTTATTATTTTTGTTTTAAACTGTCAAGAGTCTTTTAAGGAAATTAAGGGAAGAAAAAGATATTCTTTTATATATACCCACATATTTACAATTTCTGATGCTCTTCATCCTTTTTTGTAGATCTGGGTTTCTATCTGCTATTTTTCATTTCTGCCTGAAGAACATCTTTTTAGCATTCCTTATAGTCAAGTTCTAGCAGCAAGGACTTTTCTCAGCTTTCATGTATCCAAAATACCTTTATTTCACCCTCATTTATGAAGGGTATCTTTACTAGGTAGAGACTTCTAGGTTGACGGGGGTTTTTGTTTTTGTTTTTTCTTTTTGGTACTTTAAAGTTATTTTTCCACTATCACTTGGATTCCATTATTTTTAATGAGAAGTTAATCATCATTCTTAATGTTGTTCCTCCAGATATAATGTCTTTTTTTTTTTTTCTTCTGACCAGTTTCAAAGGTTTTCTTTTTTTGGTTTTCAGTGGCTTGACTATGATGTACCTAGATGTGGCTTTCTTTTTATTATTCTGCTTTGGGATAACTGAGCTTTTTATATCTGAAAGTCACTATTTTTCAAGAAATCTGGGAAAAATTTGGTCATTATTTCCTCAAACGTTCCTTCTGCCCTATTCTCACTCTCTTCTCCTTCTGGGACTCTAATTATACTTGTTAGACTTAAGCTCTACTCAAATTCGATATTTTTATATTCTTCAGGGTTCTCTAACTTTCTTCTGCCATTTCCAAACTGCTGTTAAGCCCATCCAGTAAAATTTTCATTTCATTTATTGAATTTTTTAGTTCTGAAATTTCCATTTAGTTCTTTTTAGTATTTTCCATTTCTCTGCTGAGATTCCTTACCTGTTCACTCATTAAGATCATATCTTCCTTTAAGTACTTGAATCCTTTTATAACAGCTGCTTTAAAGTATTTGTCTGCTAAATCCAACCTCTATACCATCTTAGGGTCAGTTTTTATTGACTGCTTCTTGACAATGGGTCACATATTTCTAGTTTTTTTTCTTTTTTGTATGTCTGTTAATTTTTTATTTTATACTGAATGTTTTGGTGGTTGTCACCCAAGGACACCTTTTACACTCTCTCAGCTGTGTTAGACTGTTTCACTCTATAATGTTGCTTGCAATATTTTCAACCCTCTTGTTGAAATCTCTTAGCTTAAATCTCTTCAGAGATCTGGCTGTACTACTCTTTACCCCTTTTGTTGTCCAATGACACTCTAATTACTCATGAAAATTCATCACAAAGGCCAAATAATATAATTGGAAGGAACTATGGGTTTTGGAGCCAAGTAGACTTGAATTTTAATCTTGGTTCTGACATTTAATAGGTAGGATGTCTTCAGCAGGTTATAAAATCTGTCTCAGTTTCTTCACCTTTAGAATAGTAATAAAAAATCTCCATCTTACTCAGTTTTTATGAATACTAAAAGAGATAGATAAATCATGTAAAACATACTAGATACTCAATAAACTATACATGCTATTTTTTACTAATACACCTGGTTGAAGTTTTCTACATCCCATAGGGACTTTAATGTTTGAATGAACAACCTATCCAATGCTTTAGCCCATTGACTCAACAACCTCTACATGTACTTCACTTCTACCCATTTCATTGCCATATTTAGAACCTGTCATCCATCATCTGGAGGTACACCATTGTAGTGAATTGAATTATGTCCCCCCAAAACTCACTGGAGTTTGAATTGTGTCTCCCGAGTTTTATGTATTAGAAACTTAGCCCCCTATGTGACTGTTAAGAGGGTGGGTAATCTTCTACGGTAATTGAAAGGTGGAGTCTTGAAGAGGTGATTGAATTGTAGGACTGTGCAATAGCGAATGTATTAAAAATGGTGGTCAGGGGCATGGTTCTGAGGGCTTTAAAAGAAGAGGAGAGTCTGTTTTTCTCTCTCTCTCTCTTGCTCTCTCTGCTGCCACCATCTTGCAATGTGAGACCCCTGGGTCACTGTCGCCATCATCAGATGTGTTCCTCACACTTTGGATTTCTCAGCCTCAGAAACTGTAAGCAATAAATTTTGTTTACTTTACAAATGTGGCTCACTTGGGAGAGTGTGGTGCTGAAAACACCAAGGCCAAGGGTTTGGATCCCTGTGTAGGGATGGCCGGGTTAGCTCACTTGGGAGAGCATGGTGCTGACAACACCAAATCAAGGGTTAAGATCCCCTTACTGGTCATCTTTTAAAAAAATAAAAAATAAAAAATAAATAAATATATAAATAACCCAGTTCTGTGTATTTCGTTATAAGCAACAGAAATGGACTAATAGAACCACTTTAGAACTTTAAATTTCAACATCCCAAACTTTCATACTAATTTCTCCCCTTTCCTTTGTTATCTTTTCTTCTACAAACTATTATTGAGCTCTTAATTTCTGTTGGGTTTATCAAAATGAATGAGAGAAATCCCTGTTCTCATGAATCTCAGAATGTGGTGAAAAGGACAGACAAACATATAATCATAAAATCATGGTTGTCACACATTATTGTAAAGAGCATAGGATTGGCATCTAACCTAGAATAGAGGTCAGGCTTTCTGAAGGAGTTAATGCCTCCAGGAAGATGATTTGGAAAGAGTAAGTAAGATTTAGCCAGATAAATTGAGAAGGCAGAGAGGACAGCAATCCCAGAGGCTAAAGGAAGCCTAACTTGTTGAATCCAGTTAGATTATAGAGTGTAAGAGTCTAGAAAAGAAAGCCTCATCACAAAGAGATATGTGAGAGCATTTGCCAAAGTTCCAGGTAATGATTCTATGAACCATGGACATATGTGGAAAGATTCAAGAGGTATTTAGGAGGCAGAATTGAGAGACATGGTGACTGGACATTGGTGAGGGAAGAGATGTCAGCAAGACTTCTGGCTGAAGAGTCTAGATGGTGGTACCAGTTACTAAAAGGACACACAGGAACAGAATTTGGGGAGAAAGATGATAAGCTCAGGGTTGGGTCTGAGGTGCCAATGGGACAACAAAGTGCCAATGTATAGTACATAGTGGAAAAACAGTGCTTAAAAGAGAACCCTGCATTGAAGACACAGATTTAGCAGAGATGGTAGATGAGTCCATGAGAGGGGTAAGATTGCTCAGGGAGCATATGTAGAATAAGAAGACATTAAGAATGGAACACTGAAGTTTAATCTGTAGACATACATTTGAGAGTAAATGAATATTGCTAGGAATTTTACAGTGTCAAGAGATGACAGTCATTCACTCATTCCCTCCCTCCCCCCAGCTCCTCACCAGAAGCAGCCAGGTGCAGATCCTCCAGCAGGAAGAGGAGGGAACCTTTAGAATCCTGGTGATGTCCAGGCCATGGCCTGTCTTGTGCTTGGCCCTGGACTCCTCTGCTCAGCAATAGGCGAAGGTGGGTGGAACTGAAGGCAGGGTGGATGGAGCTGTATGTGTAAGGGTGGTTTGGCTCCACCAACACTTCCACAAAAGCTGATTTCCCTGTTGCTGCCTCTCCAGCCAGCAGCACTGGCTGCTCCCTTGACAGAAGCAGGTCTACCACATACAAGAGCCGTTCAGTCTGCAGAAACAGGAGTGTGGCAGCTCCAGTGCAGAACAGTAATCTAGTTGAAAATAAAGGTCTAGGGGACTTAAAGCTGTACTTGGAGAACACTTCGTGTATTTTTGTGATTGTAAAAACATATCAAAGAATGGGAGCAAGTGGGCCCAGCTGGGGATTATCCCTAGTATATCTCCAGTCCCAAACCCAGCTCCTACTCCACTGTCCTCATACCTGGGTAGAAGGGTGGAAGGTGCCCAGAGTTCCTCTGACGTGGCTGCTCAGATACTGGCCAGTGAAGGGAACCAGTGTCCCATCTTCAGAGCTTACATGTAGGTCAAACACCGAGGCTGAGGATGGTGGCTCAGGGTAGTTGGAGAGGCAACTAATAGAATCCTTCATGAAGGTATCAAAGAGGGGCCAGAGCCTGCTCAGATGGACACACAGGCAAAAGTGCCACATAGTTACAACACTTCGTGACACACTGACACACTCCACTACACCCGAACAGTGATGTAACATGGGTTTTAACTCCCAAGGGCCAGTCCATCTCAGTCCTCCACATCCCACATCCCTCATCCCTGTAGGTACCTGGAAGGAAGGTGGGATCCAAAGCCCCAGATCAGGGCAAAAAGAAAACTGCTAATAGCCAGCAAGTGCTCCCTGTGCTTATTTGACACATCATCACTGTCAACCTGGGACCAGTTTAGAGAGCTGCTTTTTGAATACCTGAGGCTTTGGGTCACAGGATCACCGCAGCAGAAGTCCTCTGCAAAGGTCACCATGGCCAGGATAGAAGCCCCAGTAGGAAAAGGGGGGGGGGGCAGATAGAGGCAAGAGTAAAGGCTGACAGTATTACTTCTCCTTACTTGCAGTCCCCTGGCCCAGCTCCACCAAAGAACCCATGCCCCAGACTCCAGCTATACCCCAGCTACCCTCAAGGCCCCATCTCTGTCACACCAGCCCTTCCATCTCCCCACCTGGGCCATGTGCCTTCTCTTCCTCTAGGCGCAGGTGGGGATCAAGCAGACCATGCAAGATGCGAGCCAGGCTGGTAACTTCAGCCACGCCTGGGCAAACAGCCTGCTGCCCATGTACCTGCAGCAGAGAGCTGGCACCCTGGCGGGCGAGGAATCGGAATGTTGCAGGCACCAGAACTTCAGCCAGGTGGTTGAGCTCAGTGATCGTCTGGTGCTGCAGGCGATACTCACGGGGCAGAGCTGCCATCAGGACGCTAAGCATACACTGCCAAGTCTGCTCCCCACCACACCAGACTAGGGCACAATGGCCCACCACTGTGGGGGACATACTGGCTGTGTCTGCCACCTCCATCAAGAGAAAGGTGCCTGGGGGTCGTGCTATCTGCTGACCATTGGGGAGGCTAAGCTGTGGAGGGTCACTCAAGAGGCAAGTGATGGAGTCCAGCCAAGCAGCACTGGAGGCCCCATCACATATTATCCAGCGCTGGATCCCCATCGACTCCTCTGTCTGTCCCTTTGGGCCCACACTGTTACTATGATTGGCTGCATGAAGTAGCCTGGGAAAGACGCCATGGTGCCAGCAGGTGCCCTCTAGCCATCCCAGGAACTCCTGGGGGCTGAGAACACTGGGGTAGAGGTGAGTAATTTCCACAGGCTGAAAGCCCTGTGATGAGGTGTCTTCCATGGCTGCCAGCCGATGCTGGATCTTAAATAAGCTGTGCCAACAAGTAGTCTTGCCACTGCCTGCAGGGCCCAGGAGCAGAATGCCTGAGGCCCGGCTTAGGGCCTGGCTCAGCTGCTCCAGGGACCCCAAAATGTCAGGGCTGGGATGCAGGCCTACCTGCCGCAGTTCCTCCACCATCAGCGGCTTCATGAGCCTGGTGGTCATGGGCTCTGCCAGCACTTGGCTGGCGCTAGGAAAAAGCCCACAGAGCAGCTCTCGGAGATTGTTCAGGCGGAGCCCATCGAGGATGCTGAACAGTGGTGAGCGCATCAGAGCACGCAGAAGTGTCATCTCCTCGATGGCAGCTAGGCTGTGGGACTGCTGGGACTTGAGGTCCTCCTCGGTCCCATTTAATGTGTGTATTGTGTCTTCTAGTATCTGCTTGAGCAGTGGTAAGTGGCAAGGGAGGGGCCCAGGTAACAGCTCACACTCTAGGGAGAAGAATTTGGATAGGCGGGAAGCCATGCGGGAGGCATCCCGCATGCCTGCACCCAGCAGGGTCAGCTCTGCCACTTGCTGCAGGTCAGGCAGTGCCAAAGCCACAGGCCGCAATAGCAGGTGCAGATTGGCAGGCACAGCAGAGTTCAGGGCACGCATTGTCAGGAGACAGCCATAGCCAAGGCGCATGGACACGTGATGTTTCTCAAAGAAACCACTGCCGAGGAGCTGGGGCTGGGTGGGGTCTATGATGCTGGTGCTTCGGGAGGCTGCCTGGTACAGTGGGGCATAGAGGTGGTGCAGTTCAGCCAGGCGCTGACTCAGGGCAGAGAGCAATCCAGGAGGAAGGTGCTGAACTGCTTCCAACAGCAGCCAGGCCCCACTCTGCAGGGCACCATTCAGGTAGTTGCTCAGGCATCGGGCCTCTATCTGAGGTGAGCAGCGCACCATCACCAGCTGGCGGCCTAGGGCCCGTGCCAGGCTATTCACTATAGATGTCTTGCCCACACCATCAGGGCCCAGAAGGGTACCACAGGCCACCTCCTCCAGGGCTAATAACAGCACTAGAGCTGGCCGCTCAGGTAGCAGGCTGGGTAGAGGCCCCAGTCTGGGACCCAGGTACTCATAATTGTATAGGAAAGACCGGTCCAGCACATCTATCCAGCATGCAGCTGGTGACAGAGAAGGCTCAGTAGATGCAATAGTCCTGAGACTCTGCAGGGGGCTTTTGGGGATCACGTGAGGTGAACCCAGGTGATATTTGAGTTGGCGGACCCAGTGGAAGTCTCTCAGATCACTGACCTGGTGTTGCTCTAGAAGCTGTGCTATATCCCGGTGAGTCACCACCATGACCAGCAGGGCACTGAGCAGGCTGGCCTGGTGGACTGAGCGCAGAGGCCGTCCACTCTGGGAGCTCCTCTGGGCCTGCAAAAAGCGCACTAGTACCTCGAGCTTGCGCATATGCATGGGGACCATGGCCAGGGTCTCCTCCTTAATCAAAGACTCCTCTATCTCAGCTCGCCACACTATCTCCTCTGCCACCAGCACACACTGCCATGGGAAGGCCTGGACTAAATCCAGCCAGTGGTGGACATATAGTTGCACAGGCAACTGGCTTTGCTGGGGTGGTTGCTTGAAGGCTTCACCTAGGGATGCAAGGTGGGCGGCCACACAGTCCTGCAGCATGTGCACTAATGTCAAGCGCAGACACTTCTCCAGAGAGGCCAGCCATTTAGGGAGATCTGGATGCAAAAAAAGGGGTCCCCGTAGCTTCACCTCCTCCCCACCTACCCCTAGCACTGCAACAGCCTCCACCTGAGTCTGTGTGCTTGGGCTTGACTCCCGGTCATCCATATTTTTCTCATCACTTGGGCTGGACTTGAAGCTCACAGCATGCACATGAGGAAAGCAACGTTGTACCCATAGCTGGGCCTCACATAACTCCAGTGGGGCAGCCAGCAAGGCCACCAGCTCACTGTCACTGAGGAAGAAGAGGCGGGGGAAGTGCACACACACTCCATAGAGCACACTCTCCAGAGCCATGATGATGCCCTCCAGCTCCACTGATCCTGCTTGCAGCAGTTGTTGCAGCTGCTGGCCTTGGAAGTAAGGGCTCCTCTTGGCACTGGGCACTATAAGTGACAGAACCATGGGGTCAGCTACAGAGATGTGCATCAGGGTCCGATACTGATCATCCATGGCCTTGAAACGAGAGTTCTGTGGTGAGGGAGAGGGTAAAAGTGAAGGCAAGTGTGAAGTGGCAGCTCCCCCTCCCACTTTGAGCCCCGCTGTTCAGTAGCCCTTGCCCACTGTCTCGGTCCCCTTCCCTACCAGGACAGTGCTAGGAAACTGGATCTTCATCTCATGCAGAACTTTATTCAGAAAAATCCACTTCTGCTGGAAAGTCACCCACACATCCAGCAGGGAACCTGTGTAAGCAGCCAGAGAAACACCAGGGTACTAGCTTCTGCAAGTGGGTCCAGCCTGCTCCTGACTTCTCAGGTTCCCCTCCAGCCCAACTGAAATACTCCACTCATTAAGACCCAGGGGCCTTGTCTGGGGGAAATAAAACTTTCACTGTGAATAAAGACCTGGTCAGCTCATTCCAAAAAATAGCTCTGAAGGAGGTCCTCATTCTGTCTTTCAGATCTTCCCCCAGTCAACCTCCACCTCTCACCCCCATCCTTCTGGGTCATCCTACCTCAGGTCCTGCCCATCAGCCCAGCTAGAGTCCTGCACTCACCTAGGCCATGCATGATGGTCACCCACTCCAAAGCCATTTTGTATAAGTCTCCTGACTTTTGGGTGGCCAAGATCTTGAACAAGACCTGAAGACTTTCCTGGATGGAATCCTGTAGGCTGCTGTGGTCTGAAGAAGAAAAAGCTGAGCTGGCAGTCAGATAAGGCAAGGGTAGGCGCTGGGGCAGAAAAAGAATAGACTAGGGTAACCTTCCAAGGGAGGCAATTCCAGAGACCTTAATGCCCTTTCTATTTTTGAGGATTGCACTGGCCAGTACAGTAGAACCAGTAGAGCACTGAGGTCTCAAAGCAGGGAGAGGAGAAACTCCACCTTCCCCCAGGCACTGGGCAGACTCTAGGCCAGCTGATTTCCCGGGCTAGATACTATAAGTATCCACCTAGCTATTTGGGGCACATTGATAAATGTGCATTCCTAACCAAACGCTGGACATAGAGAGATGACAAGGATAAAGAGTTGGGATGATAAGGAACATCCATGTTAGAACAGAAAGGACATACATTCTTTTCCATGCAGAAGCTGGACCAGTTCCATGTCTTGTCCAGGTGGGACTTCTACATAGCACTAGCCCATCATGCACTTATCTGTGTACTATTATCTCTCACTGGACTGGGAGTTCCTAAGGGACAGGGCTGCTTTCTGTAAATCTCTGTGTTTGGCACAAAGGAGGCAGGTGAGTTTGATCAGGGAAAGTATAAAGGAATGAATGAATGAGTGAGGTATAAAATCAGACAGCAGGGTGCAACCTAGAGGACAGAGCATTGAAAAGTCGAAAGAAGTGACTGTGAGAAATTTCTAAGTACACCCAGGAAGGGAGGGACCTTTGCTGAAGGAACCAGGCATTGGGTGCAGAGAGGGAGGTGGGAAGTTCGCTCCCAAGGAAATTAGACAGTAGGGGAGCTACATGGAAGACACTGTCTCAGAACAAACTGATGTGTCAGGTTGTCCAGTTTGGATGGGGGCCGGGCTAGAGAAGCCAGGCCTGGCAAGGCTTGCTGGATGTGGTGGATGAAAACGGCCCCAAGTAGGGTCTTTCACTGGGCCACAACGGCTGGGTCTCACCTGAGAGAATGAAGGTGCCACTATCCTTGTCCACTACCTCCCACTGGGGGCTGTGGAGCATCTGCCTCTTGGTGCGCTCTGAGGCTGGGGGCTTGTAGGGTACATGCAGGATGAAGTTGAGCAGGCGCAGCTGGCGCATTTCCCAGTACCGCTGTAGCTGCCGTAGGGTCTCTTGGGCATGAATTCGTTCGTTTTCGAACTGCCAGACCTAGAACAGCTGGATCTCAGGAAGCAGGACTGGGTAATGGCTCAGGGGATAGTCTTGAAGCTGGGACTTGGGGGTTGGGTCTGAGGTAAAACTTGGGCCAGGGCTCAGGAGAGCAGAGACCTCTGAGATGAAGGGAGAGATAGGCCATCAGGAGCATCTAACTACTTTGACCCAGTGCCACTGTCTGGAAACACACCCTTTTGCAAGGCTCTAGTTGAGCAGACAATAGCTCAGTCAGTTTGTGCCCTTTTGGGACAGGGTAAATGTTCGGGGACATTTGCCATTTGGTGGCACCACAACTTTGGGGCTGCCACCCATGTCCTTACCCTGGAAGGAAGGACATACTCTCAGTCACGGAGAGTTTGAAACCACCCATCAGATCCCCATCTGGAGACTTAAGGAGTCTGTTCCTACCTTCCAGGCAGGTCAACAATCTCAATCCCCCACTCAGCTGCATGCCAACAGCCACTGCCCCCCTGTCTTAAGGGGCTACTAGGCCATGGTTGGCTCTATTACAGCTCTGGGGCTCGGACCTCCTCCCTTCCTCCCCACTGTGGGCCCCACCTGGTTGATTCGATCCGCAAACTCCAGCAGCGGACAAGCGAGCAGCTGGCCCAGTGTTAGGAGTTCTATATTGGGGAGAATGTTCAGTCCTAAGGCTGGAGGTAGGGAGACAACATGTCAGAGTAACACCCAGTATGTGGCAGAGTCCAGCCCAGCCCAGCTCAGCTCAGCCCCCAGATAGCAGATCTCAAAGCACAACACAGACCTGAGAACTTAGAACCCAAGGTCCAGAGCACAACTGGGAGCCCAGAGCTAAGGCCCCAGCCTGAGCCCAACCCCCATCAGCAAATAGGACTCCACATGGTAGTGAGGAAGTCCCTGTGGGGGAATGGAGGTTATGGTATGTGGGAAAGGATAAGGAGCAACCTAGGGAGGAAAGGTGTTTCCAGCAGGAGCAGCAGAGGGCTAAGTTGTTGCATTGCTCTAACCCTTATATCCTTCCCTTTCCCTCCACTCTGACACTAACTGAACACACCTCGCAGGAGGGGCTGGCAGTTGGGGTTCTGCAGCTGGAGGCTGCCCAGCTTGGTGAGCAATGGCAGGTAGCTGCGAAACTCCTCCAGCATGTGCATGCAGCACTGCAGCACTGGGCTGTGCAGCCCCATGGTTGTGCTTATTCGAGCTGCCTCTGTCAGCCAGCCATCTGTCTTCTCCTGGGCCATGGCCAGGCTGAACTACAGGGAGAAGGGCTTACAGTCAGCTTGAGACCCTTCCCCACTCCCACTCCTGCAGTCCTCTACTCCCAGGCAAGAGCTCCCAGGAAGGTGTCAGCACCTTGGCAAAAGCCATGCACTTCCACTCGCTGATGTTTTCAGAGACGAGTCGGTACAGGTGCCAGATGCGCTGCTGCTGCACAATAGGATGGGTCCCACAGATTGGCAAGGGCACAGGACTCTCATCCCCTGTGGGAGAGGGCTGGCTGAGACCTGGGCTATTTGGGGTGAGGATGAGGCGTGTGGGAATGGTCAGTCAAGAGCCCATAGTGACAGAAGAGAAAGTCCAGAAAGTGACAGGGGCAGGGAGGAAGGCAGAGTTAAAAATTGTTCAGTTCAACATGGAGATGGGATCAACCTAAGGACAATTATTCCCAGGAAATAATATCTGAGAAAACATGACGGCAGTGAAAGGGAAGGGTTTCTCTTATATTATGCTCCATGTCACTCCATTCCAGCCACACCGGACTCTTTACAGTTGCTCAGATACCAGGCATGCTCCCTCCTGCTAAGGGCCTTTGATGGGCAGTTCATTCTTTCTGGAACACTCTTCCCTCAGAGAAGCACATGGCTCACTTCTTCACCAGCTTCAAGGCCTTGCTCAAACAGCACCTTCTTAATGAGGCCTATGTAGACTATCTCATTAAAAATTGCTCTCTACCCTCCCTGGCTTTCTCAACCTCTTACCCTGCTCTATTTTTTTTTTATCACTTTTTTCTTATCACTTCCTAATATACTACATAGTTTAGTCATATTTTATGTTTCTCATTTATTGTCTTTCTCTCCCAGCTAGATGGTTGGGTCCATTAGGGAAGGGGTTTTGTCATTTGTTCACTGAGGTACCTCAAACCTGGTACACAGTAGGCACTCAACAAGTAAGTGTTAAATGAATGAGTGAGTGAATGAACTCTCAGCTCAAGAGAAAGTTCAGCAAGATGAAGACGGTAAAGATCTGGCCCACACAGAGGACCATACAGGGTAAACAGTGAAGCTCCCTGTTCTGTTTGCCCCTGGTAATTATTCCCTCCCTTCCTCTCACAAGCTACTGCATTAGTTCTTAACTAATTATTTATAATCATTCCTGAGTTATGTGTCAAAAGTCATTTGTAATTCATGGTAATTATAGTACTGAGGTTTGCAGTTTACTTAAAAGACATCAGACCACAGTCACGGTTATTGCTATAAGATTGTTATTCTCATTCACTTGAATTCTAGTATACTTTCTTGGGTGGGAGAAAAAGTGATAGAGTTATACCCCAAATGCTGGGAATCATGCATTTTACATGTGTGAACATCCTCCATTTTTGAGATCTCAAAATATTAAAAAGGTGAGAATCACTAGGCTACCACAGGTCTGATGTGACAAAAAAAATAAAATGATAGTAAACCTAAACTCTCAATCTTTCTTTGTGCAAACACAAAAGATCTGGCTAGTGACCCATATAATCTTTGATAGCAGTTGTCTCAATATCAAATTATTGAACAAATAAAGAACTTTCTCTGTAAGAAGAAACAGATACAACACCTCCAAACACATGAAAAGATAGAAGACTTGAAGATTAAGAGCAAATGTCCTTCAATGAACATTTTCTGTTGCATCTACTCAGTAATTTCCATTGCATTTAATTTTTTTTTTAAATCTGGAAATGATTTCAAGTTTTTTAAACTTAGGGCTGTCCAGTTAGCTCACTTGGTTAGAGCATGGTGTTGATAACACCAAGGTCTAGGGTTTGGGTCCCCATACTGGCCAGCTGCCCTCCCTCAAAAAAAAGGAAAAAAAAAAAGTTGCAAGAAAAAGCAGTAAAATGAATACCTGTATACCTTTTATCTAGATTCACCTTTTGTTAACATTTTACCCATTTGCTGCATCATTTGTGTTCACATGCTCTGTGTACATATGGGTGTGTGTATATACACACAAATATAATTTTTTTCCTGAACTATTTAAGGGTAAATTACATAAATCATGGCCCTTTACCCCCAAATACTCAATGTGGAGTATACTGTAAAGCAAATATATTTCACAGGGCCTAGTTCCTTGTACTTTCAGGTTTAGTCTAACTTCTTAAAAGTACATGTAAAATGTTGACCTTGCAAAAACCAGAAAATTTTGCCCAGGCTATATAGTCTCTGTTGTAAGAAAAAGAATTATAACACAGCAAGGTTGCCGGTTCAAAGACAGACAAGTTACTGATTGATATGTAAAGATACTGGGAAGTTGTGAAGGGAAAAGGAATGTTTGCTAAGATCAAGGCTTTGTTGGTGGATCACTTAAATTGCCTTATGGAATGTCATCTGCCTTGTTTTACTGAATGTTACCAGCCTATATTGTTAAACTATAACCGCACCTATGTTCTCTTCCTGTAACTTCCTGGTCTGGAGAATAAATGTGGGAAGAGAACCCCAATTCATGGTTAATTTCCCAAATGAAAGGAATGCCTCTCTCTTGAGGGTTCTGGGAGATTAACCACTTCGGGGCTTCTCACTGCTCAGAAGAGATGGGCTTTGAAATCTTTTGCGGCTCCATCACCCAGGGGAAAAGGGGTGACAAATCCGTGGGAGGCAAAGCAACAACTCAAGTGTGTATTTCCTAATAATAGGAATTTTCTCTCATATGACCACAGTACAATTATTGACTTCATATACTACATGATACAATACATTAACCTATTGTCTATATTTCAGTTTTGTCAGTTGACCTAATAATATCCTATATAGCATTTTTTTCCACTCAAATACAGCATTCAGTCTAGGGTCAAGTACTGCACTTATTTGTCATGTCTCTTTAGTTTCTTTTAATTTAGAACATTCCCATGTAGACATTTTTGAAGTATACTGTCTCCTTTTCTTCCTTTTTATTGTTATTAGAAGGTTCCTCATGTGTTTTTGTGATTTTTTTTTTCATGGTGTTTTTCATTTTCAACTGGCCTACTGCAGAGATGATGTTGTGTCCTTCTCCAGGTATCACATCTGGAGGCATGTGATGTTCATATGTCCTTCATCGGTGATTTTAATTTTGATCACCTGGTCAAATTGTTGTCCAATTTCTCCACTAACTGTCATTTCTTTTTCTTCCTTTGCAAATAACAAGTAGTCTCTGGAGGAAACTCTCTAAGACAGTGCAAATATTCTGCTCCTCATCAAATGTGCCCCAGATCTGGCATCCCTCGATGACCTTTAGCTGATCCAGTATTTACTAAGATGGTTGCAAAATGATGATTTTCCCACTCCAGCCCTCCTTCCACATTTACCAGTCTGCTCTTGGCATTCTATTATAAGCACGACTTCTCAGTTCTCCATTATTGATTTATTTTTTTATTATTACTATGGATTAAAAACTCCTATTTTTTCAATGATTTAGAATTTGTTACTATACTTACTTTGGTGCTCAAATTGTCCCAGATTTGGCCAGTTGGCATCTCTTCTGTATCCTTGTGACATGCTCCCATCACTTTTTAAAAAAAACTTAACACTCCCTTACTTTCTGGCATAAAAAGATACTCCAGACTCATCTTGTACCCACCCTGCCACAGCCCTGGAATCATCCCTTTCTCTGAGGAGCCCTGGTTCCTTTTAGTGGGGAATGGTATTAGAAATTAAGATCTGACCACAATGTGGCTTCTTGCTACTGGGCTAATTTTGCTTCTTGTCCTCTTCAGCAGATAAAGGTAGGAAATATATGCAGGTATATATACACATAAACATATACTCACACACATATACATGTGCACATAAGCATGCATACACATACACATACAATATGTGTATGTGTTTGAAAATGCAATGGAAGGGCTGTCTGGTTAGCTCAGTTGGTTAGAGCATGGTGTTATAACACCAAGGTCGAGGGTTCAGATGTCTGTACAGGCCAGCCATCAAAAAACCAAAACAAAGTAAAACATTCAAACAAAAAATGCAATGGAAAATACAGAGTAGATACCACAGAAAATGGAAGCTTATAGACAAGTCATGACTCTTTTCCAGAACTCAGAGAAAAAGAATAAAGGAACAAGTGATGATGAAGAATATAAAAGACATGAAGTAGAGATCCAGTAAATCCAACATACATAAGAATTCTGGAAGGAAACCAGAGCAAATATGAGCCATTATCAAATAATTGATAAACAGATTATTTACAAAGGAAAAAAATCAGATTGATAGCAGATTTGTTCACAATGCTAAATGTTAGAAGACAATGATACAATATCTAAGTTTGAATAAAAAAAATCTTTGACTTCAAAATTTAATATTTAGCCATACTGTGATATAGGCACATTATAAAGTCATTCTCAACACATAAGGAGCTCAAAGATTTTAACACTCTAATTCCCTTCTCAGAAAAATAAAGTACTCAAAAAAATACTCTAGTCATCTGAAGAAAGAATAAAAATAAAGATGTGGTATTTTTAAAAAAATGGTAGTAAGTAAGTAAATCAAACCAGTAAACCTAATATGTCAAAATAGTTGTTAACATGGTTATAAAACAAAGCAAATACCAAAAGTAATGAGTAAAATAGAAGATACATGATGAAAAATAAGGGGGAGTTATTAACCATTTGGGTCTAAAATCCTAGACTATTTTAACAAAAACTAGGAATTTGGTGAGGAGAGAGGGGTGAAAAGAAAGTAAAAGCAATGCTTTGGGGTCTCCTGGGCCGAACACCACAAGGTCCGAGTCCCTCCTCTGCTTTTTCACAAACATTCCCAACGCCTAGCAGGAAAGGTCAAGGTCTGTGGTCCATGTCAGTTAGAGTCTGGGCTGAGAATCTCCCAATACTCTGCCAAAGAAAAAGTTCCTTGCTTGAGGAAGGTTCCAGAATGTCCTTCACCTCACATCTGGGGCAAATGGCCCTAGGATTGGGGATGCCCACAGGCAGAGATGGTAGTAGTTGGTAATTGGCCAAGGGGGCAACTCAGAAGAAATGTGCCCTTCCAAGGGTTATAAGTGACTGTATCTGAGAAAAGAAACTTAGCCCACAAAGTTCTTTATGTGCAGAAGGGAACCAGCCTAGCTGTAACACTGTATGGAAGGGCTAAGACCAATAGCTCTGTCCTGATCTCCTCCTGTGGGCTAGTGAGCCGTCTCCTGTACACCACACTGGCTGGAGGCAGTGGCTACTAGAGTGTCAAGACCTGTTCTTATTTGGAACCTGCTGCCTTGTGCAGGACTGCTGAACAGGACTACATAAAAACTAAGTTCTACAATGAGGGCACTCTTACATTTCTCTTGCACATGCTTTCAGCCCCTGACCCCATCAAACTCTAATAGAACATTCGCTTATTTGCCTTCCCTACCAAACTGTGAGCTTCCTGTATCCCCACCCTAAGCACACCACCTGACATATCCAACACAATTATATGAAGATTTTGTCCTGCAATTTTTGTTTATAAAAGAGACCAGTGAAGATATGTGGTTCCCAAGGCTTGCTTAGGGTCACATGGGACAAAGGACCCTAAGTCCCAACCCTTATCTCAATCGGAGGGTCTATCAAAGGCCAATGGTGAGGGAGCGGGGATCCTCAGTACCAGTGAAGGTGGCATAGGCATGGTGCAGTTCACTGAGGTGGCTGACTGTGTTCTGGAACTGACGCTCCAGGGAGATGAGCTGGCGCTCAATGCTCCTCTGCTCTTGTGCAGGGTCCATGAAGGGACCAGACAGAGCCTTCTCGAGCAGGCCTTCCAGCTCTGCCAGTGCTGCTGCCATCAGCTGCCGCAGCTTGGGCACAATGGAATGTCGCTTGCTGAGCAGGAACTCTGAGGCCTGGCTTTTCTCAAACTGAAATGCCTCCCATACGTCTAGAAGCTGTGGGGCAAGCAGAGGACAGTAGAGTACATGTGGGGGAGGGGGACCGAGAGGAATGGGTGACTCACTGGATTGCCCTCTCACCGAGATGTCCAGTGCCTCATTCTCAGCAGTAAAGAGACTGAAGTGGTTGCGGATAAGCTCATGGAGTGACCGTATGTATTCCATTCGCTCCTCCAGGCTGGAGTACTGTTCATTGGCTTCGTTCAACTGCAGGGGCCACAGTATGAGACCAGCACCCCACAACCCTGCACGCCTTTTTGGGCCCAAAGTGCACTCCCACCTTCTGGAGTGGAGGCTCCAGACCCAGCTGCAGCTGTTTAACCAACCAATATCAGGGGTAATCTGGGATCAGATTGCTCTCTGATCCAGGTTTCTCTCAAGGCAGTCTAGTTCTCACCCACCAGACAATTACCCTAATGACAGGGCAATGTATCCCTATCTGACTGTCACAGAGAGCAGAATCACATCTATGAAAGCAGGACTCTGTCTCTCTCATCACACCAGGGCCGCCCCCTGAGGAAACTGAGGGCCATGTGAACAGGGCAAGAATTAGCAAGGGTAGATCATTATGTGAACACAGTTTGTGCATCAAGCCCTGCCGGGAGCTCAGTACAGGCCTGAAGAGTGTGTTGAGCTTCTGAGTAGGATGGGACCTGGATAGGCTGAGAAGAATGGATGAGGAGAGCCTACCTTCTGGGAGCACTGTGCAATGGCATGAATGTCTGAGCTGATGGTTTGGAAGACCCGTGTGAAATCTGTGAGCTCTGTCATTAGCTGCTGACTGCGACTCCAGCACTCATCCTGTACCTGTGCAAGAATGTCCTTCCTCATGTTGTCCAGTTTGGATTCTAGAGAAAGAAGAGGCAGGTATTAGGGAATTCTGGGGAAGTGCTGGAGGTCCAGAGTGGGAATCAGCTTGAAGGAGAAGCCAGATCATGAATTCGCTCCTTCCCTCACTGAATGCTTACTGGACCCCTGCTCAATGTCCAGCCATACTGTGCACTGGTAGACAAGAATGAATGAGGAATGAATGAGACAGAAAATTTCCCCACCTTTGGAAGTTCACAAGATGATGGGAAAGACAGACACACAAATGGACAATTGTAACCCAGTGTGATAAAAGTCTTCTGTGAGTGCCCAGGAGCCCTCAACCTGGCATAGCGAAGACAGAGGGGGCCTTTGAAGGCTGGGAAAGGCCTCTTCAGAGAGGGGGACATTAGAGTTGGATGTGTTGCATAGTTAATGCCTAAAGTAGATGAACTATCATGTGCAAGAGCATGGAAATGACATGTTCATGAACAGCAGAATGCCCTCTCAGAGATGAAAGTATTCCACTTCTGGAGCCCTACTGCATCTGCTCTAGTAGAAAGGGTAACAAGAAGAGGGTGCAATCTGTGGGGATTTTTTTGTTTTTGTCTTTAAGGATTAGAGGAAAGAAGCTCTCAGGTAAATATGGGGCTAGAAGATAATCCTAGATAACCCTAGAAACTGCCCTTGGTGATAAGAATAACTTCATTGTTTTAGAGAGCAAAAATAACACCCCTATGACACCTCATCAAATCTAAGATACCACTAAGTATAAGAAGCATCATTATTTCTATATCAATAAAAAAGAAAAAAATAATGTCATCTAAACTCTGACATGCTATCAACCATAAGATACCTCTTAAGTTCAGAGATGTTAAAATATTCTCAGATTTCGGTAATGGGCCACAATAATCAACCACATTGTATATTGACAAAATAAAATAAAATTTAAAATAAATAAACATTTAAATATATACATAAGTATATATTTTTTGTGTTATGTGAAAAGTAAATCAGTCTATCCCTTTTTTGCATCTCTGCAACTGGAGTGTAAAATAGGAAGTATGACACTTTCAGACACTTGGAAGAAGTAACCAAGAGGACTGTGTGCAAAGAACTGAGACTGAGAAAACATATTGGGAGGGCACCCTATGCTGAACACAACACGAGGATGTGAACTCATCCTTTTTCAGACAATTCCTCTGGCCTGTGACAGTAGCTAGGCCATTGCAACGGTGCTGCTTTTGGACCAGCACCATCAGGCAGGTGAAGGCAGACAGGAGCTCAACAGCGACACCGTATGGTATAAGATAGCAACGGACTGATAAATACCAGGCTCCTTGGGATTGGAAGCTGGAGATGAATGGGAAAACACATCTGAGAGATATTTAGGAGGAAGAATGGAAAGGATTTGGTGACAGGATGGATGTAGTAGGGTTAAGGAGAGGGAGCAGTAAAGGATGACCCCAAGTTTCTGGTGAGGTCAACTCACCAGAGTAGATAATTATGCCATTCACTGTTCAACAGAGTTGGAGAATAAGAAGACAAAATTAGATCAGGAAGAAGGATGGACAGAAGGGGATAAAGCAAAATGAAAAAATTCCATTTCATACTCAATGATAGGAGTATTGCAAATAATATTTCACTTAATCCTCCTTATTCTAACTCTGTGAGTGACTACATTATCACGCCCGGGTTACAAAGAAAGAAACTGAAGCTTAGTGATCTGAAGTCATAGAGCAAGGGAAAAACAGAGCCAGGATTCTAAACCCTGTGCTGATTTCTCTCCTCCTGCTCTCTTGAAGAGATCAGTTGATACTGGACTAAGGATCGAGAAGTTAAGAAACTAGAAAAAGAACACAGACTTCTGGAGCAGCAGTGGAACAAAGCCTGCCCAAAACAAGGCCAGAAGGGAAGCAGACCAATCACAGGCCCTCCCTGCTCCTGCCTTGCCAGCCTGACCCCTAGTACAGAGCAGGGAGTTTTAGTGGCCCATAACATACCTAATGAGGCATGTGCTTTCATTTGTTGAGAAGCAAAGGCAGGTAAGGCTAGGCAGGAAGGCACTTCTAAACAAACTCTTTCCAGGCCCCAGTTCTAAGGCCTCTTGCCTTCATAAAGAAAGCAGGCCCTGGGGGCCACAGGTCCAATAGTATCTAGTTATGCAGTAAGCAAAGACCTTGTTATTGCCATCTGTGATGGTTAACTCTAAGTGTTGATTTGATTAGATTAAAGAATAATGATGAACCTGGTAAAGCTCTTTTCAGGTGTGTCCATGAGGGTGTTTCCAGAAGAGATTAGCATGAAAGCCTGAGTACACTAGGTGGGAAAGACCAGCCCTCAATATGGGCAGGAACCATCCAATCTGCTGGGGGCCTAGAGAGAACAAAAATGGAGAAAAAAGGTGAATCTCTCTCTATCCGCTGGAGCTGGGATATACCCTGCTCTCCTTCCTGTTTGTAGACAACGCAGCCCAAAACTCTTCAGCTTTCGGTTTCCAGGATTTACACCAATGGCTCCATCAGCTTCCCTGGTTCTGAGTCCTTCAGGTTTGGACTGAGACACACTACTGGCATCCAGTTTGCAGAAGGCCTATCGTGGGAGTCCTCTTCACAACTGCATGAGCCAATTCCCCTAATAAATCCCTGCTCATGTATTTATAAACATATCCTATTGGTTCCATCCCTCTGGAGAACCCTGACTAATACAGATTTTGTCCATGTATTAGAAACTTTTTTTTTTTTTTTTTTGCACTATTATTTATTTATTTATTTATTTATTTTTATTTATTTATTTTTTTTTTTAATTTTATTTTGTCGATATACATTGTAGCTGATTAATGCTCCCCATCACCAAAACCTCCCTCCCTTCTCCCTCCCCCCTCCCCCCCAACCATGTCCTTTCTGTTTGTTTGTTGTATCAACTTCAAATAATTGTGGTTGTTATATCTTCTTCCCCCCCCCCCCGGTTTGTGTGTGTATGTGTGTATGTGTGTGTGTGAATTTATATATTAATTTTTAGCTCCCACCAATAAGTGAGAACATGTGGTATTTCTCTTTCTGTGCCTGACTTGTTTCACTTAATATAATTCTCTCGAGGTCCATCCATGTTGTTGCAAATGGCAGTATTTCATTCGTTTTTATAGCTGAGTAGTATTCCATTGTGTAGATGTACCACATTTTCCGTATCCACTCATCTGATGATGGGCATTTGGGCTGGTTCCAACTCTTGGCTATTGTAAAGAGTGCTGCGATAAACATTGGGGAACAGGTATACCTTCGACTTGATGATTTCCATTCCTCTGGGTATATTCCCAACAGTGGGATGGCTGGGTCGTATGGTAGATCTATCCGCAATTGTTTAAGGAACCTCCATACCATTTTCCATAGAGGCTGCACCATTTTGCAGTCCCACCAACAATGTATGAGAGTTCCTTTTTCTCCGCAGCCTCGCCAGCATTTATCGTTCATAGTCTTTTGGATTTTAGCCATCCTAACTGGGGTTAGATGGTATCTCAATGTGGTTTTGATTTGCATTTCCCGGATGCTGAGTGATGTTGAGCATTTTTTCATATGTCTGCTGGCCATTTGGATATCTTCCTTAGAGAAATGCCTACTTAGCTCTTTTGCCCATTTTTTAATTGGGTTGCTTGTTTTCTTCTTGTAAAGTTGTTTGAGTTCCTTATATATTCTGGATATTAATCCTTTGTCAGATGTATATTTTGCAAATATTTTCTCCCACTCTGTTGGTTGTCTTTTAACTCTTTTAATTGTTTCTTTTGCTGTGCAGAAGCTTTTTAGTTTGATATAATCCCATTTGTTTATTTTTCCTTTGGTTGCCCGTGCTTTTGGGGTCGTATTCATGAAGTCTGTGCCCAGTCCTATTTCCTGAAGTGTTTCCCCTATGTTTTCTTTAAGAAGTTTTATTGTCTCAGGGTGTATATTTAAATCCTTAATCCATTTTGAGTTGATTTTAGTATACGGTGAGAGGTATGGATCTAGTTTCATTCTCCTGCATATCGATATCCAGTTATCCCAGCACCACTTGCTGAAGAGGCAGTCCCTTCCCCAGTGAATAGGCATGGTGCCTTTGTCAAAGATCAGATGGCAGTAAGTGTGTGGGTTGATTTCTGGATTCTCTATTCTATTCCATTGGTCAGTGTGTCTGTTTTTATGCCAGTACCATACTGTTTTGGTTATTATAGCTTTGTAGTATAGCTTAAAGTCAGGTAGTATTATGCCTCCAGCTTTATTTTTTTTGCTGAGCATTGCTTTGGCTATTCGTGGTCTTTTATTGTTCCATATAAATGTCTGAATAGTTTTTTCCATTTCTGAGAAAAATGTCTTTGGAATTTTGATGGGGATTGCATTGAATTTGTATATCACTTTGGGTAGTATGGACATTTTCACTATGTTGATTCTTCCAATCCAAGAGCATGGAATATCTTTCCATCTTCTTGTATCCTCTCTAATTTCTCTCAGCAGTGGTTTGTAGTTCTCATTATAGAGATTTTTCACCTCCTTGGTTAACTCAATTCCTAAGTATTTTATTTTTTTGGTGGCTATTGTAAATGGGCAGGCTTTCTTGATTTCTCCTTCTGCATGTTCACTATTGGAGAAAAGAAATGCTACTGATTTTTGTGTGTTGATTTTGTATCCTGCTACTGTGCTGAAATCATTTATCAATTCCAAGAGTTTTTTTGTAGAGGTTTTAGGCTGTTCGATATATAGGATCATGTCATCTGCAAACAGGGACAGTTTGACTTCATCTTTTCCAATCTGGATGCCCTTTATTTCCTTCTCTTCTCTGATTGCTCTGGCTAGTACTTCCAACACTATGTTGAATAGGAGTGGTGAGAGTGGGCATCCTTGTCTAGTGCCTGTTCTTAAAGGAAAAGCTTTCAGCTTTTCCCCATTCAGGATGATATTGGCAGTGGGTTTGGCATATATGGCTTTAATTATGTTGAGATACTTTCCCTCTATACCTAACTTATAGAGGGTCTTTGTCATGAATGAGTGCTGAACTTTATCAAATGCTTTTTCAGCATCTATAGAGATGATCATATGGTCCTTGTGTTTGAGTTTATTAATATGGTGTATCACATTTATTGATTTGCGTATGTTGAACCAACCTTGCATCCCTGGGATGAATCCCACTTGATCGTGATGAATAATTTTTTGTATGTGTTGCTGTATTCTGTTTGCTAGTATTTTAGTGAGGATTTTTGCATCTATATTCATCAAGGATATCGGCCTGTAGTTTTCTTTTTTGGTTATATCTTTACCTGGTTTTGGTATCAGGATGATGTTTGCTTCATAGAATGAGTTTGGGAGATTTGCGTCCGTTTCAATCTTTTGGAATAGTTTGTAAAGAATCGGTGTCAATTCCTCTTTGAATGTTTGGTAAAATTCTGCTGTGAATCCATCTGGTCCTGGGCTTTTCTTTGTTGGGAGCCTTCTAATAACAGCTTCAATCTCCTTTATTGTTATTGGTCTGTTCAAATTTTCTACGTCTTCACGGTTCAGTTTTGGGAGCTTGTGTGTGTCCAGAAATTTATCCATTTCCTCCAGATTTTCAAATTTGTTGGCGTATAGTTGTTTATAGTAGTCTCGAATGATTCCTTGTATTTCAGATGAATCAGTTGTAATATCGCCTTTTTCATTTCTAATTTTTGTTATTTGAGTCTTCTCTCTTCTTTTTTTTGTTAGCCATGCTAATGGTTTGTCAATTTTATTTATCTTTTCAAAAAACCAACTTTTTGATTCGTTGATCTTTTGAATTGTTTTTTGGTTTTCAATTTCATTTAGTTCTGCTCTGATCTTAATGATTTCTCTCCGTCTGCTAACTTTAGGATTGGATTGTTCTTGTTTTTCTAGTTCTTTAAGGTGAAGTGTTAGGTTGTTCACTTGCCATCTTTCCATTCTTCTGAAGTGAGCATTTAATGCAATAAATTTTCCCCTCAATACTGCTTTTGCAGTATCCCACAGGTTTTGGTATGATGTATCATTGTTTTCATTAGTTTCAATAAACTTTTTGATTTCCTGCTTGATTTCTTCTTGGACCCATATGTCATTAAGTAGAATGCTGTTTAATTTCCATGTGTTTGTATAGTTTCCAGAGTTTCGCTTGTTATTAATTTCTAGTTTTAATCCATTGTGGTCTGAGAAGATACATGGGATAATTCCAATTTTTTTGAATTTATTGAGACTTGACTTGTGACCTAATATGTGATCGATCTTGGAGAATGATCCATGTGCTGATGAGAAGAATGAATATTCTGAGGTTGTTGGGTGGAATGTTCTGTAGATATCTGCCAATTCCAATTGGTCTAGAGTCTTGTTTAGATCTTGTGTTTCTCTACTGATTCTTTGCCTAGATGATCTGTCTAATATTGACAGTGGAGTGTTCAGGTCCCCTGCTATTATGGTATTAGTGTCTATTTCCTTCTTTAGGTCTAATAGAGTTTGTTTTATAAATCTGGCTGCTCCAACATTGGGTGCGTACATATTTATGATTGTTATGTCTTCTTGATGGATCAGTCCTTTTATCATTAAGTAGTGTCCCTCATTGTCTCTTTTTATGGTTTTTAGTTTAAAGTCTATTTTGTCAGATATAAGAATAGCCACTCCAGCTCGTTTTTCTTTTCTGTTTGCATGGTAAATCTTTTTCCATCCTTTCACTCTTAGTCTGTGTGAATCTTTATGGGTGAGGTGGGTCTCTTGTAGGCAGCATATAGTTGGGTCCTGCTTTTTGATCCAGTCAGCCAGTCTGTGTCTTTTAATTGGGGAATTTAAGCCTTTAACATTAAGAGTTGTTATTGAAAGGTGTTGATTTATTCTTAGCATTTTATTGGTTGTTTGGTTGTCTTAGGTGTCTTTTGTTCCTTGCTTTCTGATTTACTGTTTGGTTTCTTTGTTTGTTGGTTCCTTAGGTTGTAGATAGTGTTTTTGTTAGCTTGTTTTCTCTTCATGAATGCCATTTTTATTGTACTAGCGGGTTTAGATTTTTCTTAGGTTTTTATGGCAGTGGTAGTTATTTTTCAGGAACCAAACCCAGTACTCCCTTGAGGATTTCTTGTAAGGGTGGTCTTGTGGTAGTGAACTCCCGCAGTTTTTGTTTGTCTGAGAAATATACTATTTGCCCCTCATTTCGGAAGGATAGCCTTGCAGGGTAGAGTATTCTTGGTTGGCAATCTTTGTCTTTTAGTATTTTGAAAATATCATCCCATTCCTTTCTAGCTTTTAGGGTTTGTGATGAAAAGTCTGATGTTAACCTGATTGGGGCTCCCTTATAGGTGATTTGACGCTTCTCTCTTGCAGCTTTTACGATTCTCTCTTTGTCTCTGAGTTTTGCCAATTTGACTATGACATGTCTTGGAGAAGGCCTTTTTGGGTTGAATACGTTTGGAGATCGTTGAGCTTCCTGGATCTGAAGATCTGTGATTTTTCCTATACCTGGGAAGTTTTCTGCCACTATTTTGTTGAATATGTTTTCAATGGAATCTCCATTTTCCTCCCCTTCTGGAATACCCATGACTCGGATATTTGAGCGCTTGAGGTTGTCTGATATCTCTCTCAGATTTTCTTCCATGTTCTTGATTCTTTTTTCTTTCTTTTTGTCTGCTTGTGTTATTTCAAACAGCCCATCTTCAAGTTCAGAGGTTCTCTCTTCAACTTCGACAAGCCTGCTGGTTAAACTCTCCGTTGTGTTTTTTATTTCGCTGAATAACTTCTTCAGTTCAGCAAGTTCTGCTACATTTTTTTTCAGGACATTGATTTCCTTGTATATTTCCTCTTTCAGATCCTGTATACTTTTCCTCATTTCATCATGATGTCTAGCTGAGTTTTCTTGTATCTCATTCAGTTTCTTTAGAATTATCACTCGAAATTCCTTGTCAGTTATTTCAAGGGCTTCTTGTTCTATAGGATCTAGAGTATGAGATTTATTAACTTTTGGTGGTGTACTTTCTTGATTTTTTGTATTTCTGGTGTCTTTTTTTTGGTGTTTATTCATTGTGGCAGGGGGTTTCACAGTCCACCGGTTTAAGACTAATGACTAACTAGGATGTTGCTGTTGTTGCCAATTTGGTATGGCTCCCACCGTGACTGCTCAGTTGGCCTCTAGTGTCTTGTGTGTGTGGTTGCCTCGGGTCTTGGGCTTCTCCGGGGATCCACCTTTCTGGTCAGCTTGTACTCTGCTGGGCTGGTGGATCACGTACCACAGGGTGTGTGATCTCTGTTGAGCTTTCACTTTCTGTACAGGACTTCTCCCTGTTCCGTGTGCTCTGGCCCAGGCTGTTAGATCGTGCAGTGGCAACCCCACCGGGTGTGTGGTTTCTGTCGAGTCTCCGCCTCCCTGGCCGCACGTCTCCCCCCTCTGTGCACACTGTGCTGGGTTGGGGCGTGTCTTCTGCACCCCTCGTCTATCAGCTGGGCCTTCAAGACCCTGCTCAGCACCGCCTCGCCCAGGAAGTCTACCAGGTTTCTGCTAGGCACAGACGACCGGTCTCTCTGGGTGCCTTTGTAACACTGTGTAGATCTTTCTCGGGTCTTGTTCACCTTTGTATCCCCCCGGTATAAACCGAGTCTAGTGCCCGCCTGCAGCCTGCTCTCCGGCAGGTTCAAGCAGACCTGGGAACTCTCCTACCACACTATTCCCAACCAGAAATTCGTTAGGCTTTTTTCCAAACTGGTGGTCGCAGAGATGGTATCTGCCTCCCAGTAACAGGAAGTTTACCGGGGCCGGAGTCCAGGGTGTGGTGGAGTGACAGTCGGCCCGCCCGTACTTCCTAGCCCTCCCAAAACTGGTCGGGACGCCCCACACCCCCAGCCCTGCCAGAGAACCGTGGAGGGAGTGGGAGAGGAAGCCGGCCCGCAGGGTCCGGAAAGCCCCACGCCAGGCCAAGCAAATGGGCTCAGTGATGGCCGAGCAGGGCGGAGCTGCCCGCACCTGGGAAAATGGAGGCAGCACCGTAGCAGTGAGTGGCCTGGTGGTGCAGTCGGGGAGCCGCGTGGGCAACCACCCCCCGAACAGAGCTGTGCCAGGGATCACTCACAGTGCTGTGCCAGGTCGGGCGCTCGCTCTGTCTCTGGTTTGTTGCCTTCCGTGTTCTCGGCGCTGCCGCCTCGGGCTGTTCAGTCGCGGCGCCGCTCGGGCGCTCCCAGGAGTCTTCTTTAATGCCGGCCTGAAACCTCGAATCTTGAATAGGGCAGCTGGCCGCCTTCAGTGCGGCCCCAGCCTCCGGGATCCTGGCTGCATCCACAGCAGCCCTGGCGCCGTGTTCCCTGTTTCAAGACTCGCTTTTGCAGCTAAGAATCAGTTCTTTTCCTGCTCCACACTTCAAAGCTGTTGCCTGTAAATGAGGCAGCCTCTCCTGCCGGGGGCAAAGTGGCGTTGAGCCCCCACGACCGGCCAGCAGCAGCAGTACTCCCTTAAGAGATGGCCAGAGGAAGGTCCACAAGTTTCCCGGCTGCCTGAGGCCCAGTGGCCACCTTTTCCACCTCAGCTACTCCGCGCCAGCCGCCGCAGCCGCCGCCATCTTGAAACCATGTATTAGAAACTTAATCCCCTCTGTGACAGTGTCAAGAGGGAAGGAAATTCTATTATGGTAATTGAAAGGTGGAGCCTTAAAGAGGTGATTAGATTGTGAGGACCATGCCTTAGTAAATGAATTAATCCATTAATGGTTTAATGGTCATCATGGGCATGGTTCTGAGGACTTTAAAAGTAGGGATGAGGAGTTACCTCTCTGTGCTCCACCATTCTCACCATGTGACACCCTGCATTGCTGTAGGGTAACCTCACCAGATGCGTTCCCTGGACTGTGGACTTCCCAGCCTCCGAAACTGTAAGCAACAAATATTGTTTCTTTATAAATTACTCAGTTTCAGGTATTTTGTTAAAAGCAACAGAAATGGACTAATACACCATCCTTGGGGGCTAGGTGAGGAAACAGAACAACCTCCCTGTTTCCTAGAAGAACAAATTGCTGGCTTCCCAGTCCACCCCACTATGAGCTTTTCCAAGGCCAGCTCCTAGACTGAGGCACTTAGCTAGTGCACAATAGCATGAGACATCCTTCCCATGCAAAGGGAGAAAGAGAATAGAGGGGACAAGACGAGGTCATAAACCAGATTTATCAGAGACCAAGGGATGCCAACAACTGGGCCTTGGCCTAGTGGGAGTAGTAGGAAGTGGCAAAAGGAGGGAAACAGATGGGTTGAGGAGGAAACAGATAGTAGAGTGTTCTTGAGCCCCACGCTCCGTATGGAACTTTGGGAAGAGATGACCTTTCAGGTGCCCTTGTGCTAGCATGAAATAGTCATAGCAGAGTAGAAATTATGGTATGAGGCGCTGAAGCAGGAAGAGGGCCAAATACAATGCTTGCAAGGCCTCCACAGCTCCCAAACAGAAGGGGATACAGAAGATGGCAGAGAGATGATAACCAGTGGGCTGAGTGGGATTCCTGTGCTGAAGGGCAAGGGATCCTGAAGTAAAAGCTATGTGGGTGGCCAGCCTAAGACAGAAACTGGATGAAAGATCACAAAAACCCCAAAGATCTGCCATGCCAGCAGGAGCCAAGGCAGGTCTGAGTCAGGAAAGGTAAACATTCTGGGCCCCTACTAGACCAAGAGGACAGACCGCAGCTACACCAGCCGAGGACACAGCAGCACCAGAAGCAGCAACATCAGGAGGGCATAGACCAGGCAAGGATGTGTTATACCTCAGAAGCCAGAAAAGAAGAGCATGCAACCCAGTGGCCCTCCCCAATTACAGATTGCACCTTGGGAAGGAAAAGGGAGCAGAGGACACTTGAGAATAAAAACAATCCAGAATGGTAGTAGGAATTTTGAATTGACCAAATATGCAAAATAGACTGAATTAGGCCAAAAGTGACTGCTTTGAATGAAAAGAGCTTTGTTTAATTAGGAAGGTATGTTCTTCTTTACCACCTGCAGAAGTTAGGATTACGGAGTAAGACACGATCAGTTAAACAGAGTAACATTTTACACATGCAAATCGTAGTGTAAATCTTGACCCTGCTACATGTGGAGAGGGGGCACCCTAGATTCCCAAGAATCTCTATAAAAAAACTGAGCTCAGAAGCCAAAGGAGCAGGCTACGATTTTCCTGTCACATTTGGTTTAGACTACTTCTACATCATAAGAATAGAAAGTGCTGGGTGACAAGAACATGATTCCTAGTGAATATAGAGAATGAGCAGAGCCCAAACACAGAAGCTGTCCTCTGTAGTGATCATACCTTTGATGACAAAGGGAAGGGGCTGGGACCTGGGCCTTCAGGAGGCTCCAAGGGTCCAGTGAAGGCCCTGCACCAAAGGTCCCTGGAGGACACTTCACGCCCAAGGCAGGCCATTTGGATAGATGTAATGAAGGAGGAAGGCAAGCAGCACTCACCCATCTCTGCCCGTATGTCACGGCAGCTCAGCAGCAGCAGCTTGCCTTTCGTGAGCAACTCGATAGGCATGTTGGAGACATGGGCCAGCCAAACATTTAGGTTGTTCACCAGCGTCACATAGTTCTTGATGGGACAGCCTCTCATGTTCTCCAGTTTCTGGGGCTGCCAGGCTTGCAGGAATTTATAAATGTCTGCTACCCAGTGATGTTCTTGGCAGAATTCCTGCACTTCCCACAGCATGTCCTAAGGGCAGACAAAGTGCTTAAGGCAGGGATGGGAGGCTATGATGGAAATTGGTGGGCGGCATCCCACTCCTTAAGCCTCTGCTCTTACCGCTAGCAGTGTCTGTTGTATAGTCAGTGCCTGCTGGATTCGAGGGTTGTTGTCTAGGTCTTCCTGCAGCTGCTCATAATTGCGGGGCAAGTACTGGCCCCACAGTCGGTACCCACGGACCTCCAGGATATCAGAAATTGGGTGAGACTTCCAGGGCCACACCAATCCTACATTCGGCCCACAGAAGATGCGTACAGCATCGCTGGGCTGGCCCTGGAACTTGGGTGTCAGGAATTCTTTGTTCGAGTACTCCTCTTCATATTCCTCTAGTGAAGCACATGCCATAATTGCCCATGAGTGCCCTTCAGAGCCCACACACATTCTCTCTCTCCACCCTGAGTGTGTACACACACGTCTCATACACACACACTCACATACCCATTTCCCACTCATGAGTGAGTTTACACATACATCTATATCACAAGCACACTACACCAGACCCAGGGAGGGAATTTATTTTAAGATAATAAAATTTACTTTAGCTAGTATAAGCAGGAAGGGAATTGTTACAAGAATATTAAATGAGTTGCAGAATAATTAGGAGAGCTGAAGAACAAAAATGCTCTAAGCTAAGTGTCTAGGGCTCTGTGCTCCCTGGCAAATTGGGATGTCACTGCTATACCACCAGCTATGAAACACACTGCCTCTGCTATGATTTGCAAAATAGATGACAAATGCCCTCCCTCTTTTGCCCACTTAATTCTGAATTGAAGTCTCATGTAGATCTAATTGGTGGATCCTAAATTTAATATGACACCTAGCTGCAAGGGGTTTTAGGAAGTGTAGTTAGCATTCCAGCCTCTGCAGAACAGAGGAGGAGGTGGGAAGAAATACTAAGCATGCCAGTCCTCAATATCTGCCTTAAGGAATATTCTTGAACCTGGCCTCCCCCTTAACTTTTTAGGAACTGGTTAATTGCTAAGTTCAGTATTTGTGTTAAAACTTTGTACAAAAAAAGAGGAGAAAGCATCAAAATGTTCAGAAATCAGACTCATACCACAAACACCTAAACGCTATAGTGCTCCCAAGGCTCAGACCTCAGATCTCTTCTCTTCTGCATCTGTACTCGCTCCCTAGGAGGTCTTATCCCATTTCATGGCTTTAAGTAACATCTATTTGCTCCCAATTTTATCTCTAGCCCAGATCTCTGTCATTGAATTTCAATACCATTTGAACTGTCTATTCCACATTTCTACTTGGATGTCTAACATGCACTCAAAATTAGCAGGGCCGAAAATGAGCTCTGATTTCTTTCCCCACCCCTCACCCGCAAATTGCCCTTCCTGCAGTCTTCCAATTTCAGTAAATGGGAAATCCATTTTTCTAGTTGCTCCAGTCAAAATCTTTATAATCATCTTTGACTCTCTCTCCCACATAACTGACCCAGCCATCACAAAATCCTGTTGGCTCTACATTCACAATACTTGTAAATCTAGAAACCAACCAATTCTCACCACATCTACTGTAACGTGCCCTCCTCCCCCCAAGCCCAAGTCACCATCATCTCTTGCTGCATTATTGCAATATCCTTCTAACTTTTCTTCCTGCATTGACCCTTGCCTCCAACACCTTACAGTCTCTGCTCCACATAAGAGCAAAAATGTAAAAATAGGGCCGACCCCATGGCTCACTCGGGAGAGTGCAGTGCTGGGAGCGCAGCGGTGCTCGCCGCGGGTTCGGATCCTATATAGGGCTGGCCGGTGTACTCACTGGCTGAGTGTAGTGCAGGTGACACCAAGCCAAGGGTTGCGATCCCATTACCGGTCACAAAAAAGAAAGAAAAAAAAAAAAAAGAATGTAAAAATTAATTAAAATTTTTTTTTTAAAAACAAGAATGATCTTTTAAAAATAATGCCAGAAGAGATTCTGAGATGATGGCAGCATAGATTTGAAATATCTCCCAAAGACCCACATAAAAATAACAGAGCAATTGGATAGTAAAATTCAAAACCCATGGATAACATTTTTCACAAAATTGGCATAAGGGATCCTCATAAATCCTAAAAGATGGGCCGAGCCCGTGGCGCACTTGGTAGAGTGCTGCGCTGGCAGCGCGGCGACGCTCCCGCCGCGGGTTCGGATCCTATATAGGACTGACCGGTGCACTCACTGGCTGAGTGCCGGTCACGAAAAAACGACAAAAAAAATAAAAATAAAAAAAATAAATCCTAAAAGACAAGTGGTGGGGACAAACCAACTATGGCCTCAAGACCCATATGGTATCACCATTTGTGAGGAAGGAGACACAGGGGAACAAAGAGGCACCAGAAAGATCTGAGAACAGGAAAACCCAAATGCAGCCAATAAGCATTTATTAGAAAGCAGAGGGCCAATTTGAGGACAGTAGATAGAATTGGAAAGGGTTTTATCTATTCTAACAGCAGGCAAGGCAAGGTCTGTAGAAGCTAAAGCAATCTATGCCCTATGGACTACTGGAACCAAGCAGCCAGGGTTCCCTTTTAGGATTGAGCTCAACATTAAAGAGAAACTGCTGGGAGTAGAATAAAAACTTAACAGAATAGAAGCAATAGAGAAAAAGGAAAGGTCCAGGTAATAGTGGAGAAGAGAAACCAAATCCAGGAAATCTCAAAAAGCTAGCCATCATTTTTTTTTTAACACTACAGAAAAACAATAGGAAAGGAAACTGAGAGGTCAGAGAACTATTCTGAACTAAGCCTCCTATTGAAAGTTAAGAAAAGCCAATTTTTCTAACATGAGCAACAGAAAGGTATCAATATCATACCCCATACAAAGTTATTATTAAAAAAAAACTAACAGTAAGGAGTAGAATAACATCCCTAGAGCCAATGAAAGCATGTCAAGAAAGAGATCAAAATGATGCCTACTTGGCTGGCTGGTTAGCTCAATTGGTTACGGTGCAGCCTTATAACCCCGGATCCTCAAACTGGCCAGCCACCAAAACAAAAACCTATATAATGTTTCAAAACAAGCTAAAAAACACTAGAAAAATTATATAAGTCATGAGAGTACAACACATATCAGAATTAGAAAAACTCAGAAATTATGTGACAAAACTAAGGAAAAAATTAGAAATAAAAGAAAAAATTTTTTCAGAATAGAAACTTCACTAAAAAAGGAGCATAAGAGCATATAAACCCAACAGATAATGTCTTAAAAGAAATAGAAGGAAAATAATAATTATACAACTAAAAAAAAATAAAATAAAGATTTATTTTAAAGGTTTTTGAGAGAAAGAGACAAATATTTGAGATAGGTGATAAGGACCTAACATATATGTAACAGGAATTCCTGAAGAAAAAACGAACCAAGGGAGGAGAACAAATATGTAAACTTTGTTTCAAGAAAACTGTCCTGAAGTAAGAAAGATTTATAGCGACATTTTGAAGGAACGTATCTGAGAATTCTACCCCAGAATGCTCAATACCAATGAGACAGAGCAAGGCTAGGCCTGTGAACAAAACTGACTCCATTTTCCTTGCAGAGGACACTTTGTTACTTTTCTACTCCTCAGTCATGAGACTTCCCAGGGCACATAATTACCCTATGGCCCTCCCTGATAAAGTGAGATAAGAGGGGAACAGATATTCACTGTTGCAAAACCCCTCCCCAAAGCTTGTTTACTGTGATTGTTACAGATTAACCTTAATAACCCTTTAGGAATTACTGCATGCACACAAAGCTTCAAGGTGACTGCTACAATGACCCTCCTGGGGTGATGATAATGAACACCACCACCATCTTGGACCTACTGAGCAGGCACAAGGACCAAAGCCTTAACTGAGCATGTGCCCGTGATGCAACCAGGAAGAACAGAATGAATCCCCACCTCCAGTGATGCTGGCCTGCATCCTTAACTCCTTTCCTTATAAAAGACCCTGAACAGACTAATATCCATAATATACAAGGAACTCAAGCAAAAAAATCCAAATATCCCAATTAAAAAATGGGCAAAGAAGTTGAATAGACATTTTTCAAAGGAAGACACATAAATGGCCAATAGGTAAAAGGAAAAATGCTCAACATCACTAGTCATCAGGGAAATGCAAATTAAAACTACATTGAGATACCACCTCACCTCAGTTAGACTGGCTATAATAAAAAAGACGGTGAGTAACAAATGCTAGCAAGGGTGTGGAGACAAGGGAACACTCCTGCACTGTCAATGGGACTGTAAATTAGTACAACCACTATGGAAAACAGTATGGAGATTCCTCAAACAACTACAGGTAAATATTCCATATGATCCAGCAGTCCCACTTCTGGGATCCAGAGGAATGCAAATCATCATGTCGAAGGGACACCTGCATTCCCGTGTTCATCACAGCTCTGTTTACAATAGCCAAGACATAGAACCAACTTAAATGTCTATCGATGGATGAGTGGATAAGGAAACTGTGGTATACACACACATGGAATACTACTTTACCATAAAAAAGAATGAAATTTTCCCATTTGCAACAACATGGATGATCCTGGAGAAAGTTATGTTGAGTGAAATAAGCACAGAGGGATAAATACTGCATGTACTCACTCATAAGTGGGAGCTAAGAGAGAAAGAAGGAAAGAAAGTCCACAGTAGTGCATTGGAGTTGCAGAGGGAGAGAACATACCTTGGGATACAAAGTGGAGTGTGGGGGAGGGGAAGGAGGAGGGGGAGAGAGGTTGGGGATAATTGGATGGGGGACACAGGGTACAAATGCAATTTGTGGTCAGGTGCATGCTGCCATTATGGATCTGGCCTTCACATCTTGGGCACAAGGGATAACAACCAGCTTTGTATCTTGTGAATATTCATTACCAAATAAATAAATAAATAAATAAATAAACAAATAAACAAATAAATAAAAGACCCTGAACAGATCCCCTTGTGGGGCTAGCTTTACTGCAGCTAGCCCTCTTATGCATAAGTCTATCTCCTCTTAAATAAAGCATTGCTTGCTTTACTGCTGGGTGCATTGTTCATTTCTACAACCCAAGAGCCTAATTTGGTATAAGCCAGGAGGTAAGGGGACTCTGAGTGTCAGGGATAGCCCTGAGACTTTTCCCCATGTGGCACACGTGCTGCTCTAATATCTGCACCAGTGAAAATTGGAAAGCCTTGAGCACCAAAGAAGACTCTAGCTCTAAGAGGCAAGTGGCCACTGAGACTATTTTGCTCATTTGTCTCTGCTGCTGGTAAGTCTCCCCTGGAGTCCCTGGCCTAAATTCTGACAAGACAATGCTTTATTCTCTTTTACTCTCTCTTTTGCTTTCTCTTTTCTTCCTCTTTAAAGTGACTGCCAGACAACTACAGCTTAGGCTCCTCTCACCCTGTGAGGAGCATGCTCCCTCTGGCCAGCAACGGCTTGCCCTGATGGGTAGCTAGCAGAGGTGGGAAGGCCAGTCCTACACCATGAAGATCTTGCTTGAGCAGGTTCCCCCTGACAGGGGATTCATGAGAGAGGTGGGGATTCATTCCCATGCTGCACAGTGAGTGGAAGTCCGGAAGCCACTAAAATTCTCTTTACCTTTCTCTGATTTTATGAGCCATCTTCTGCTGTTTGGTTGGATTGTATCCGCTACTATGTAGGTGCACCCTGGAGAGCTCCTGGCTATGCTTTGTTTCTGATTTAAATCTAGTTGGTACTTTTCTTCTTTGTGCCAACAATAATGGGGAGAACTGTTTTTATCAATTACTATGACAGTGGAATGAGAATGAGTAAGAGGTTGGCTCCGCCGATTGGGACTAGGATAAAGTGGACCCCACTGTTCCTCTTTTCTCTTTGTTTGTTTGCTTGGTTAGACATAGCTGAGTACCGGTTATCTGAAGAAACCTTCCTACATCCTTGCACCAACTTTTGGACTTTCCAGTCATTTGTTTAGTGCGAGAGGGCAAGCTGAGCCTGGTCTGCCAGTGACATCAAGACACATTCTACTAAAATTGCTGGATTTCAAGAAAAAAAAATCTAGGCAAAAAGAACAAAAATTAGATTACCTTTAAACTTTTTGAAACAACTCACCATGCTTGAAAAAAAGTAACATGTTTACTATATGCAAAGGAAAAAAATATGATCCAAAGATTTTATATCCAGCAACACTAATTTTCAAAAGGTACAAACTGTTATCAGCATAGAATTTGATAACTTTGTTCCTACAAGCCCTTCCTGAGGAACCTACTAGAGAATGAACTTCAGACAAACAATATTACTAGACAGACATCAACAAAAGGACTGCTGGTGTACTTATCTTGAAGAATTAAAATTAAATGAGGGTTAGAAGGGAAAGAGTATGGTATGAAATGACGATGTAGAGAATGCTGGTGATTCTCTTGCTTGCCAGGTAGAGACAGCCTATCTAAAGAACGCAAATCTGGAAGCATATTAGTTGACCACCCAATAGCTATTCCCTTCTTCCTTCTTCTATGGTGGTAGGGCCCATCCTCCAGGAGAAACTGAGAACATCAGCTATTTGATTTCCCAGGCTTTCTTGCAGCTAGGGGTAGCCATATGAACTAGATTTTGACAATGAGATGTAAAAGTGAGTCTACTGAGGAGCTTCTGGAAAAAAATTCTCTTTCCTGGTAAAATGTGAGATCAGGCACAGAGAGCTCTCTTGTTAACCTTGCCTTCCCTTTCCCTCCTAATTTTGCCTGAGAATGGGATGCTTGTAGTTGCAACTTGTCTTGCAATTATGAAGCAATAAGCATGAGAATGAAAATTAAAAAAAAAAACAAAAAAACACTTGATTGCAGCCTCCCCCACCACACACAGTCTTCTGAGAAAATCTGTTCTTACCTATAGCTAAAAACAAGAAGGAGTGAAAGAAGGTACCTGATGACAGTTTTGAGCCCCAACCCTGGACGTGCCTACCTCAAGATTTCTTGTTTTTATTGTTTAGGCCACTGTGGCTGAATCTAGCTGTTATGGGAGCCAATAAATTTCCTTTTTGCTTACCTGGTTTTCAGTTAGGACTATGTTATCCAAAATCAACCTGCACATTCAGGTCCATATAATAGATATTTATAGCCAAGTACAAGCATAGTTGAAGATTGAAGCGTCCCCCACCATACACATCCTTCTAACAGGATTTATCTGTAGCTAAAAACCAGTTAATGTGCACCATGACCCATTCCCCTTGCCATAGTTTATGAATATGTGATTCAATCTACAGGATAGGTTGAATCAATTGTATTCCCTGTCTTAAAAATTTGAACAAAATCAAGTCTCGTGCACAGGCAAAATAACTGAAAGATCATACAGTCAAGGACAGAGCTGGAGCCATAGAAAGTTTAAGTCATTTGAAAGCAGTAGTTATAAGGGAGCAGAAAATCCAAGAGAAGCAGAGATGGCTAGTCTTAGGAATCCGGAATCGGAAAGATGGGCAGAGAGAAGTAGAGATGAAAGGATAAGCAGAAATTTGAAAGACGGGCTCTCCTCCTGACTTTCTAGTTTCAATTTCTGTGAAGGCTGGTACTGCTACTTCTTTTTTGCCTTTGAATTTAGTAACTTTCTGTTTTGTGAGATCCAAAATACAAGACAAGGTTGAAGAACAGTGATTCAAGGGGCCAGCGCACCCATGAAAGTGCTCAGGCAATATGGTGCTATACAAAGTCAATCCGAGTGTGATTCCAAGCAATGGAAAGAACAGCTAGTTTATTTTTAACACAGTCTGGTGAAAGGAATATCCAACAAAATAAAACAAAACAAAATAGAAATCACTAATAACTTTATAGCCAAGGTAAGAGTGAAATAAAGTTTGCTTATGATAGAAATCTGATATCAAGTAAATCAAAGAAATGTAAATTACCTGTCATTTCTGAGGGATTTTGGGCTTCAATTTAAAATATATATGTAAAAAAAGAAGAAAAAAGAAAAAAGGAATAAAATATGTATGTAATGGTATAATACACATAAGTCAACATGGAGTTGCATTTTAATTTTTTTTATAAAAGATGACTGGTGAGGGGATCTTAACCTTTAACTTGTTATTGTCAGTACCACACTCTCCCAAGTGAGCAAACCGGCCATCCCTATGTAGGGATCCGATCCTGTGGCCTTGGTGTTATCAGCACCACACTCTCCCAAGTGAGCCACGGGCCGGCCCTAAGAGTTGCATTTTTAAATATCAGACCAACTTTGAAAGGCCTAAATAATATAGATTTTTACTGTAGTTTTCCTGAATGAGTGACTTAGACATTTCACACAAAGCAAAGCTTCTTGTCAAACATATTTATACAACTTTTTATCTCTTCAAAATTTCTAACAGAGTAGCAAGAAAAAAAATTATCTCTTTCCGTCTCATGTATAAATCCACTTACTGACACACTGCTTTCCTCTACACTTCCTCTTCCTGTTGTATTGCTCATACCTCACACTTCCAAGAGACCCTCCCTGACACGTGCAGTCCCCTGGCAAAAAAAATATGATAATCATAGTTTTCACTCTTTTCACTGTATCTCCAAGCTAACTTCAACACCATCTCAACCAAAATATTTTATACTAAAAATGAGACAAAATATTTTATAATAGAATATTTTATAATAAAAATGAGACAATTCTTTGTCTCTTCAGTGTAACAGATTTATCTTACTACAAGTATCAAAAAGATTTTGATTTTAGTAGGATATTGTCATACTAAAGTTAACATAGGAACTTTAATAGTTTTTGAACTTGACACCTGACAGATGAGAAAAGTGATTATCCAATTGTATTTTCTCAGTTTGAAAATTTGTAAGAATATAAGACAGTAATATTAATACCCTAGTTTTTAGTTGCAAAATGTCCGCTGGAAAATGTTGGAGAGCCCAGCGTTAAGATTGAGGAATATGTTGCAACCATCTCATTTATAATACACTGGGTATTCTTTTAGTGACTAGAATCTAGTCAATGTATAAGTTTCTATTGTAAAGGGATTTATTTTTCATATTTTTGTGTGTAAGTAGAGGTATTGAAATCATTTTGTAATTTGGTTAAAATGCCATACAAATTTTGCCTCATTTAAGCAAAAGATTTTTCAGTCAGATGTATGTTTCTTAGACTGCTAACAGTGCTTTAACTGATACATGTTTACCATTATTGAAAATTACTCAATTTTTCTTAAAGAACTCAAGTAAAATCTTAAATCAGGACTTCGGTTCTGGCTCCTCCACAATATTAATGTGATTTTCCATGTGGATCTTTTTCTTCAAATGTTTTACTTTGACCACTTTATCCACCCACTTATATTCAACAATTGCGGCTGGCCAGTTGGCTCCCTTGGTTAGAGCACAACCTTGTAACACCAAAGTCAAGGGTTCAGTTCCTTGTACTGGCCAGCCACAAAAAGGAAAAAACAAAAACAAAAATAGATGCAACAATTATTATTATTATTTTTTTTGTCTTTTTCATGACCGGCTCTCAGCCAGTGAGTGCACCGGCCACTCCTATATAGGATCCGAACCCGCGGCGGGGGCGGGAGCGTCGCCACGCTCCCAGCGCTGCACTCTCCCAAGTGCGCCACGGCTCGGCCCAGATGCAACAATTATTAACATTTGCCATATTGCTTTATCAGTTTCTCCTTCTATCTTTTCTTTCCCCTAAACCATGTGAAAGTAAGATAAAAGCGTCACGACACTTTGCCTTAAACACATCAGTCCATGCTGCTCTTTCAAAGTGGTAGGGACAACCTAAGACATTGTAGGTGAATATTTTCAGTTCACTAGAACTTAGAATAAAAATTCAAGGTTTTTTTTCTTTCTTTTTGAAAACTATCCCATGGAAAATACTATAGCATATCCATAATATGAATTAGTACAGCATGGAATGAGAAAATACTGTGAAATGTCTGATTTATTTAAGTCTTTAATACTAATAATAGTAAGGTACTATCTGTGGCATGTATTACTACGTGCTGAGCACTATACTAGACATGCTACCTCTTTTAATCTTCAAGACAATCCTTCAGATTAGGTATTTTTGTTATTCCCACTTTGAATATTAGTAAACTAATGTGTCCGATTCTAGAGCCTTTCTTTACACTGTGCTATGTAAAACAAATATCAACAGTCTCGATCAATTAACCTAAATTCATTCAGGGAAAAAATATGCCTCAACTGCTGTGCTTTGCAAAAGATACAAGCTCCTTACAATGACCTTTTTTCCTCCTTGTCACCTATTTCCTAAAATTAACTTTGTGTCTTTAAATCCTCTTAATGAAAACATACCAGTTGAATGGGGAAATTGAAAAGCATCTACATGTCAGAAGTGGCTGAATGAATTTAATAATTTTATCTGTGATAGCACTAGTACTATAAATAAAGGAAATGTAAAGATATATTTCCTTCCTGATAGTTAACAAGTGTGAATACTAATAACTAATGATAACTGGTAACCATAAAATATCTCAGTAATACTACTAATAAATATTCTATATGAAATAAAAAAGAGTTGTACACGGGTACTTCAAAAAATTTGTGGAAAAACGGTATTAAAAGACAACATGAATGTTTCCAGGAACTTTTTGAAGACCCCTTCTATGAAATAAAGCAAATATTGAGCAAGCAGGCCTCTTCAAATAAGTACGAATTAACTTAGCAATCAAATTCCACAGTAAATAAAATGCATTTCTGACGCTGGAGAAAAACCTCACATGGTTCTGGAAGGACAATGTACTCACACTCTTTCATACATCCTTTCATTGTACGCACATACACATAAGTACATGAATTAGTAAGCAAAAACACTCCCCAACCCTCCTAGCCCCCAACACACGTCTGCAGTTAGAGCTGCTCCATCCATACCCGAGACCTGACTCTATAGTCTGGGCCTCCTGCCGGCTTCCCATCCATTCGTACTCTAAACATGCCCTTCTCCTCCTTCCAACCTTCCTACCTCCTACCTATGTCTCCTTAAATACCTTTGGAATACAGGGAGTCCCACGAGGTCTTCAGGTCTTCAGACTGTATTACCTTCATGCCAGGATATGGAAAAGGGGCAGAAATGGGAAAACAATGAGGGATTCAACCCAGTCTGAGGGCTTCTGATTACACAGAGGATAGGAACTGGGAATTCCTATAGCCAGCCCTGACCAATCCAGAATACCTGCAAGGCAGAGGCCTTGACAGACTGTAGGCCCTCAGTTAAAATCTGGATCATATTTTCAATACAGGGCACATGAGCCAGTTGGCCAGAATCGTCAAAGATCAGCTGTGATGAGAGAAAGGGGTTCTGCCTTGGAGCCTGTCAAAGAAGGGCCAGGAGAGGTTGTGGGGCTAGATGTCAGTATACATCCCCCACCATCAAGCCCTTGACTGCCTGCCCACCTCCACACATGCCACCCACCAACTCACTTTCAGGATGTTGTCCACAAAAGAGGTTATCTCCTCTTCCAAGATAGAAATGAGGTTCTGACAAATCATGTAGTCAACCAGGCGGGCAAACCTTCCTAGCTGCAGCAACCAGACTTCTGCTTGCTTCAGCTTTTGCTGCAGCTGCTGGTGCTGTACCCTCTGAAGGTAAATGGAACCCTGTCCTGTCCTGATCCTGTTGCAGTTTTGCACTCGCTCTTGCAGGCCCTGTTGCATGTGGTATGTGTCCTTGTGAACCTGTCAGGGTAGAGAGCAAAAACTCATCACAGATAGGGAACTCACTGGAGACAAGAAACTTGCTGGAGGCAGGAGAGAAAATCAATTACCCACTGGTCTATGCAAACTCTCAGGTCTTGGAGCCTGGAACTTAGAATCTAGATATGCACATGGAGGGCTCCTTTTCAATAGAGATTAGTCCTAGAAATCTTTAAGTGACCAGAAAAGATGTGAAGACCACAATGTGCCAAAATGATAGGCCAGACCTTTCTACTAAAAGTTCCCAGGGTGGAACTCAAATGGAAAAATTGTGCATATGTAAATAGAGAAGTTCACAATGCACAGAACAGACAAGAAAAAGATTGGATGATTAAGGTCCAGCAATAATTCCAGGGTATGAACTCCAATCATTAGGCCTGGGTGATGTGGCCTGCTGAGTAGCATAATATTGCTTTATGTTACAGTAGAAGCTCTTTCTGAGCAATGACACAAACTTTCTATTGGAGGAAGGGAAATATGGGATAAAAGCCTGGGAGCCTCTTTGAGGTTTCTTCTCAAATCTGGAATGTTCCTCAGCCTACAAAGGCTGCTAACAGTTGCCAACTCTCTGGGCTTGTCCTGTTGAGGAACAGAGGGGAGACACCAGAAAGCTATGCTTGGCCAGATGGACCCTTTGTCCTCGTTGCTCTCCTGTTCCTTTTGATGCTTCATAGAGCTTGTGATTAGAACTGATGGATGTCTGTGAATTGTATTTCTGCAACCCATGAGCTAGCTCAAGTCCCAATCTTCTGAGACCCAGGCATAAGACAGTTGAACCCTAAAAAAGGCACATCATATACAAATATGCCCTCAGAATTGGTGAGGTGTCCTCTTCCATTCTCTAGCAATAACCTCAATACCTAGTGCTCGCAGTCCTATTCCAGTGCATCATCATTACCTAGGTACTTATGTGATTGGTCCACTACACTGTAAGCTCCTCTAGGAGGGGGCCTCTGTCATAACTTATTTCATTTTTCTATTGCTTAACACAGTGATGTTTCCACAGTAAATGTCTGTAAAAAGGATATATCATCTCACATTGAAAGGGTCTAATGAGTGCCAATTAGGATAAAACCATACAAACAACAATAACAATTACTCCTACAACAGAACACAATCAGTACACGTTTTTTAAAACACTAGCTCGAGGGACAGTATTTTCTAAGTTATGAGGGAAATTTTTTAAACCTGGAATTCTATATCTAGCCACAGTATCATTAAAGTTCAAGGATAAAGACAATTTTAGACATACAAAGACTCAAAAAATTTTTCATTCACAGATTCTCCCTTAAAAAAAGAAACAGACAGAGGAAAATTAATCCAAGAGAATAGTGATCTACCAGAAGCTTTGATGGGCAATTTGTGAAAGATACTGTTCATTTTAAATGGTGCTATGGTCTAAATATTTGTGTCCATCTAAAATTCCTATGTTGAAATCCTAAACCTCAAGGTGATGCTATTATGAGGTGAGGCCTTTTGGGAGGTGATCAGGTCATGAGGACTCCACCCTTATGAATGGGATTAGAGCCCTTATTAAAAAAAAAAAGGCCTCAGATCATACAGTATTTGTTTTTCTTTGTCTGGCTTACTTCACTTAGCATAATGTCCTCCAAGTTCATCCATGTTGTTGCAAATGTCAGGATTTCCTTCTTTTTATTGCTGAATAATATTCCATTGTATACATGTATTACAATTCCTTTAGACATTCATCCATTAATGGACGCTTAGGTTGTTTCCATTATCTTGGCTATTATGAATAATCCTGCAGTGAACATGACAGTACAGATATTTCTTCAAGATACTGATTTCATCTCCTTTGGATACATACCCAGTAATGGGACTGCTGGATCATATGGTAATTCTATTCAAAGGGTACACACTTGGTTATAAGATGAACAAGTTCTGGAGATCTAATGTACTGCATGGGTGGTAATGAATGTGTTAATTAATTTGATTGTGGTAATTATTACACAACGTATATATATATACACACATATCAAATCATCACATCGTACGCCTTGAATATATTCAATCTTTGTCAATTAAAAAAAAAAAAAAAAGGCTCCAGAGAGCTAGCAGCAAGAAGGTGCTATCTATGAGGGCCAGGCTC
This sequence comes from Cynocephalus volans, assembly GCF_027409185.1. Taxonomy (NCBI): domain Eukaryota; kingdom Metazoa; phylum Chordata; class Mammalia; order Dermoptera; family Cynocephalidae; genus Cynocephalus; species Cynocephalus volans. The sequence goes on along the minus strand of NC_084463.1, from coordinate 106,807,662 downwards.
TTACCAGACACTGAATCTGTAGGCGCCCTAATCTTGGATTTCCCAGCCTCCAGATATGTAAGAAATAAATGTCTGTGGTTTATAAATCACCCAGTTTAGGGTATTTTGCTACAGCAGCCTGAACGGACTAACACAAATGGGTAGGTTGTAAAAAAAGAATGTTCATAACAATCCAGAACAAAAATTCCAAGCGATATCAAAAGGATGGAGAGAGGAAGAGAGAAGAGAAAGGAAATTAGGAGAATGCTATGGTTCTTATTTTGCTTGGGAAAAAGATATAGATGTAAATTCACACTTGGCATTCCTTCATTCAACTAATATTGAGCACTGAGCACCGACTATATGACATATCCTATAATTAACACTAGACATGTATCTATGAATGAAAGAGGTAAAAATCCCTGCCCTCTACTGGGGGGAGAGAAACAATAAACATAATAAATAAATAATTTATATTGTATACAAAAAGGTGAGAGTGCTGTGAGAAAAAAAGAAAAATAGCAAGGAAAGAGGAATTGGAAATGCTGGTGAGAGCGGAGGTCTGTAATTTTAAACAGGGTGACCAGAGAAAGCCTCCCTGGAAATGCGCTTTTAGAAAAACTCATGAAAAGGTTCGCGCTCCCGCGCACGGGCTGAGACGGCGCGGGGGGGAGGGCCGGGAGGGGGTGGCTGGAGGGAGGGCCGGGCGCGGCGGGCGCAGCTGCAGGAGCCGGCGCTTGGGCTCGAGCGACGGCGCTGGCGGGACGCCGGCTACGCCTCCCCTCCCCACAGCTTTTCTTAAGAGGATTCCTGTGCACCTTGGAAGTGCTTGAGGAAGAATGATGAAGATAAGCATGAAGCCTCCGTCTCACAGCTGCATGCGTAGTCGCTGTTGAAGCAGATGCCTACCTAATTTGACAGTCTTGGTGTGTTTAAACATTTTTGAGTTTGCAAATGAGCATATTAAGTCTACTGATGGAGTCTTCGGGCAGTGCACAATTATATGAGGACCCTGATCCTGAAGGCAAATCCCAAGACGCAGAGGCCAGAAAGCAGACAAAAAGTTGTCTAAAAATGACCCACAATGCTTTGGAGAACATTAATGTGATTGGCCAAGGCTTGAAGCATCTCTTCCAGCACCAGTGCAGGAGGTCATCAGTGTCTTCACATTATGTGCATCAAATTCAGACAGATCCAGAACCTGAAATGGATCTGGAAAGCCAGAATGCATGTGCTGAGATTGATGGTGTCCCCCCCACCCCGCCCCCATCCCACAGCTTTGAATTGTGTCCTGCAGCAGATCAGAGTGCCATAGGAGGCAGGGCAAGCCAGAGGCCCCAAAGGCAAATCCCCAAATCAACAGGAAATCTGGCCAGGAGATGGCAGTTGTTACGCAGTCAGGCCAACCCAGGTCTTTATCCACAACTGATGCTCCTACCAGCTCTGCTATGATGGAAATAGCTTGTGCTGCTGCTGCAAGTCTACCAGGAGAGGAGGCAACTGCAGAGTGTATCGAGCGGTTGGAAGTAAGCAGCCTCGCTCAGACTTCCAGTGCAGTGGCCTCCAGCCTCCATGGATGGAACACCAGACCCTCAGTGCACAAAGGCTGCCATTGCTCACCTGCAGCAGAAGATCCTGAAGCTCACAGAACAGATCAAGATTGCACAAACCTGGGACGACAATGTTGCTGAGTACTTGAAGCTTGCCAACAGTGCAGATAAGCAGCAGGCAGCCCGCATCAAGCAGGTATTTGAGAAGAAGAACCAGAAATCTGCCCAAACCATCTTCCAGCTACAAAAGAAACTTGAGCACTACCACAGGAAGCTCCGAGAGGTGGAGCAGAATAGGATCCTTTGGCAGCCAAAGGATGTCTTCAGGGACATGCACCAGGGTCTGAAGGATGTGGGAGGAAAGGTGACTGGCTTCAGTGAAGGTGTGGTGGATAGTGTCAAAGGTGGATTTTCCAGCTTCTCCCAAGCCACCCACAGCAGGGGCTCTGGTCTCAAAGCCCAGAGAGATTGCCTCACTGATTCCGAACAAATTTGGCAGTGCAGACAATATCCCTAAGCTGAAGGTCTCTTTAGAGGAAGGCCAAGTGGATGATGGGGGGACGACTTTGGGGGGGGATTTCCAACTTTAAGTCTAGCCCACATTATGGTAGTGGGGAAGATTGTTCTCGTGCCACTTCAGGCTCAGTGGGAGCCAATGGCACCACTGGGGGTATTGCTGTAGGAGCATCCAGCTCCAAAACAAACACCCTGGAAATGCAGAGCTCAGGATTTGATGCACTACTACCTGAGATCTAGGAGATTCAGGAATCCCAGGCCAGACTAGAGGAATCCTTTGAGACCCTTAAGGAACATTATCAAAAGGACTATTCCTTAATAATGCAGACCTTACAGGAGGAGCGATATAGATGTGAAAGATTAGAAGAACAACTAAATGACCTAATGGAGCTCCACCAGAATGAATTCTTGAACTTGAAGCAGAAATTGGCCAGCACGGAAGAGAAAATTGTCTATTAGTCCTATGAATGGGCCGAGACATCCAGGAGGCCCTGGAGGCGTGCCAGACTCGCATCTTCAAGACAGAGCTGCAGCAGCAGCAGCAGCAGCAGCAGCAGCAGCAGCAGGTGGTGCAGCTGGAAGGGCTGGAGAATGCCACGGCCCAGAACTTTCTGGGAAAACTCATCAACATCCTCCTGGCCATCATGGCTGTTCTTTGGTCTTTCTCTCTACAATAGTCAACTGCGTGGTCCCCCTTATGAAGACTCGCAACAGGACGTTCAGCACTTTATTCCTTGTGGTTTTCATTGCCTTTCTCTGGAAGCACTGGGATGCCCTCTTCAACTATGTGGAATGGTTCTTTTCATCCGCCAGGTGATGATGGCACAAGAAGGCAGTGTTCCCTCCCCTCTGGCGAGTGCATGCATTGGAGAGTTAGACAGCAACTTACTTACTCTGAAGATTTCTACAACAAAAGAGTTGAGTGAATCTGTTTACATTAAGGATAATGTTTTTTTCTTCAAGAGATGCAATTGCAATAGTATTTTTTAGATTTTATCCAAGAAGTTTTTTTGAGTGAAAATCTTGGATCATTTTTATATAGCATGATTTTCCTTGGGATGCAAATCTTAAACAGTCCTTTAACATGAACCAACAACCTGGAGCACACTGAAGGGCATTCTAAATTGCGGCTTGAAGGACTGCACTAAAACCCACTAAAAAGATACAAAAACCTGATTAGGGCAAACCAATTATACCTAACACCTTGCCTTGTCTGGGCTCACCACCTCTTCCCATCCCAGACTAACTTTACTGTGAAATCCTACCACATTCCATGTCTGAATTCTGGATTCAGGGTGGATTTTCCTTGTCCATGGAAGAACACATGTATCTCCCTGGCTTTCTCACTCAAGTTGGCCACTCACACTAACCCTGGAAGTATGGTCACTTTTGAGCCTGGTCCCTTAACCTTTTCTAGGATACAAAAGTGAGAGCATCGTGCCCCACAGGATCACTGCACAGTTCTACTACAGTATTTTGACATAGCCCTCTAAATATGTAATTTTAAGAAAAGTCTCTTGGCTGCACTTTTAAGGTTTTTTTTTTTTTTTTTATGTGTGTAGTTACCAACTTAAAAATAAAAAATCCGAACAGCATACTTGAAGAATGTAATACTCAAACTCTCAGTGTTTCCTTATGGTTTCTAATAGGATTTTTTACTATTGTTATTATTATTATATTATCATCATTATTATTGTTATAGGTTTTTTTGGAAAGGGTTGGGAGGGTCTTTTATCTTTTCTTTGAAATAAAAAGTTATGTTTTTAAATGGAAAAAAAAGAAAAAAAGAAAAACACATGAAAGAGACATTGTTATAAAATGTTAAGTTGAATGGTCACACCTGATAGGCAGACTTATAAACCTCTTACATACACATTCAGCTGCAAGTAACAGAAAACTGGAAAAAACTGTCACTTACACAAATAAAATGTTTATTTATTTAATGTTATAAATCCACAGATGACATATTGGCCCACCAATACCAACCAGAACAAACTTCCTTCTCCTCTATCCTTAATATGATTTTCACCCTTATCATGATGATTTGGCTTCTCCATCACCAAAAATTTCATCCAAGGGTGAGGCAACAAGATAAGAGTGAAAGTCCAAAAAGGTTTCTGGCTGGATTTTCCCAGTGACTTCCACTTAGGATCAATGCCCAGAGCTGAGTCACATGGCCTCCCCCTGCTATAAGAGTCTATGAAAAGAAAAATCAATATTTTAAAACTAAGAAAGATGAGCATACACTGGGTAGTGCCTGGGTAAGCATGAGAGGAATAAAATGCACAACATCCAAATTATTACAGGACAATAATAGCAACAAAAATGTAAATGAGCCAACAAAAAACAAGAAACAAAAGGATTTCAAATAGAAACCTTAGGAAATAGAAAACAAAGATGGGAAAAATAAGTCATTGCCTATCAGTAATCATAAGAAATGAAATAAACCTATGAAAAGACATAGATTCTCAGACTAAATGGTTTCCAGATATTTATAAGACATACACATAAAATAATAAAGGAAGGTTGAGAACCAAAGGATAGAAAAAGATAGACCAAGCAAATGCTGTTAACTTCAGACAAATGAGCACTCTGGAAGAAAAGCAGTAACAAGAATGAAGACTTTCTGATATCAGTAAAAGGAGCAAGTCACCAAGAAATACTGTTATGAAACTTAATGTACATAACATGATTTTGAAATGCATGTTACAAAACCTGAAAGAAAAGGAGAAACCAACAAATCTATAGTCATAGGAGGGGATGTTTTAACATATATCTCTCAGAAACTGAAAAATAAAGTAGGTTAACAAATATTGTGTCTACAGAATATTTGAATAAAGTAATGAATAAGCTTCGTCTCATTCATATTTTCTTAGGTTGGGTTCCCTCAAAGCAGAGCCTGAGATAGGGATTTGGGTTCCCTTGAAGCAGAGCCTGAGATAGCCTTTCAATGCGTTTTATTGAAAGAATGATCTTCAGAGAAAAAAACCTCAAAGAAAGGGAGGCAAAAAAGAACAGAGAAGTGGAAAGTGCCCAGTAGATCTCAGCGAAAGTCTATTCTTGGTCTGATCTGGATGGGGCAAGGAGGCTTTGGAATGCACATCATATCGTCGAGTTGTATCTTGAGGCAAGGAAACAAACACCCCCCCCCCCCAAAAAAAAACCAACCAAACAACAACTAAAAAAACTGCTGAGTAACTGTGCCATAGGAGAGAGATTAAAGAGAAGTCACAACTAAGTGCAATGCATGATTTTCTGGTTTGGATCCGGAAGCAGGAACAAACATTCACTTTATTACTTAAAGGACATTATTGGAACAATTGCCAAAGTTTGAATAAGGACAGGGGATAAAAGAATTGTATCAAAGTAACATTTCCTAACCTTTGAAAAAATTTCCTAATCTTAGTTATGGAAAAAAATGTCCTTGTTAGAAAAAACACTGGAATATTGAAGCGTAAAGGAACATGATGCCTGCAATTTACTCTCAAAGGATTCAGGAAAAAAATGTATACATATGCAGAGAAAAAGCATAAGTGATAAACTAAATGGACAAATAACAGTTGTATGAGAGCTTAATCTCACTATCTTTACAACTCTCCTAATAAGTTTGAAATTATGTAAAAATACAAAGTTACAGAAGGAAAATAGGAAGAAAGGGCGGGAAAGAAGAAGGAAGGGAAGAAACAGGTTTATCCCAGTAATGCAAAGATGGTCTAACACTGACAATTTGCCATATTAACAGACTAAATAAGAAAAATCTCATCATCACCTACATAGAAGCAGAAAAAAATCATTTGACAAAATTCAACACCCATTCATGATAAAACCTGTAAGCAAATGGATAAAGGATATCTACACAAACACCCACAGTTAACATCATTTTTTAAATGTATTTTCATGTACTTTAGTTCTTCTGTAATGGTACATTTTAATGGACAGCCGACTGCTTTTATTCAGCACATATTACAAGCTTGGTTCTGAAACAATTTAGTTATCAGCCGTGATCATTATGTTTTTTTTTTTTTTTTGTCTTTTTCGTGACCGGCACTCAGCCAGTGAGTGCACGGGCCATTCCTATATAGGATCCGAACCCGCGGCTGGAGTGTCGCTGCGCTCCCAGCGCTGCACTCTCCTGAGTGCGCCACGGGCTCGGCCCAGCCGTGATCATTATGGATCCCCACCTCCCACTCCTGCTCCTTGTGGTGTGACTGCCAAAAGTGACAGGTACCATTCCATTCTGTGCAGCAGTCCACAAAGTAGCTCTGTGTGTTGCATCTGCTTGCCTTTTCATTTTTTAATGGTGTTTTCAATTCTAAAAAGTTAATTTTAATACAGACAAATGTTTTTTTTTTTTTTGGATTACAATTTTTATATGTTAAAACCCTTCCCTACCCTGAGATAATAAAGATACTGTCCTATTTTATCTTCTAAAAGCTTTTTGTTTTTTCATTGCACACATGTCTTTTATCTACTATGAATTAATTTTGTGTATGGTGTAGCAACCATCAGAAAACAATGATGCTTTTTAATGCTATTTATAATAGCAACAAAAATCCATCAAATATCTAGTGAAAATCAGATGAAATATGTTCTAGCCCCCTGTAGGAATCCTACAAAACCTTGTTAAGAGAAATCAAAGAAGTCAAAATAAATAAAGAGCTCCATGTTTATGGATCAGGAAACTAAATATTAAGATATCAATTCTGCTGAAATTGATCTATAGATTCAAAACAGACTCAATAAAAATTTGAGTAGGTTATTTTGCGGAAATTAACCAGCTGATTCCAAACTTTATATGGAAACTGTAAGAACCTAAAATAGCCAGGGTAATGTTGAGGAAGAGAAAAGTTGCCAGACTGAAAAAAAAAAAAGAAAAGAAAAGTTGTAAGACTTATAATACCAGATATCAAGCCTTATTATAAAGCTGTAATGACCAAGACAGTGTAATACTGACAAAAAGATAGACAAACAGAATAGAAACAGACCTGTACAGATATAAATACCTGATTTAAGAAAAAGACAACACTACTATTAAGTGGGAAAAGAATAGTCTTCTCAATAAATGAGAAAATAAACATTGACTCTCACCTCACACCACACATAAAAATTAATTTGAAATGGATCCTAGACCTAAATGTGAAAGATAAAGTAATAAAATTTCTAGAAGAAAAAATAGGAGAATATCTACATAACCTTGGGTATAGGCAAACCTGTCTTAACCAGAACTCAAAAGGCTCAGTGAAGCTGGGGGGGAAAGGCACTAACAACAACAACAAAAAAGATTGATAAAATAGATTGATAAAATGAACTTCAATTCATTTCAATTCCCTGGATGATTGAGACTTCCTGTCATGGCCGACCCTTGACATAAAATAGGGACAGTTGTAAATCTCCATTGCCTCCATGTCATTGCCTAGTGATATTGAATGCATATTTGTGGAATGAAATCACTAAGGAATGAGTTCCTGGTACCATTTCCCCCCTAACTGGTGAAGACACACAATCAATACTCAGCTCTGCACATCCTGGCCAGCAACAGAGCCAGCCCAACACGCAGGGGTTCGGAGAGATGAGGGCCATAGGCCTCAACTCCTCCCCTGCTACACATCCAGGCCAGCAACAGAGCCAGCCCAACACATGGGGGTTCGGAGAGATGGGGCGTGGGCCTCAGCCCCATCCCTGCTACTGCACATCCAGGCCAGCAACGGAGGTGGCCGACACACGGGACCCTGAGACGGGGTCTGGGCTGGCCCCGCCCCCATCAGCAACCAGATCTTAGAATGTACTCATTAACCACATGTGTTTCTTTAGGGTGTATGACTTATCTGTTCATGTCCTTCACCACATTTCTGCTTAGATTTTTCTAATTCATTTTTAAGAGTTCTTATTGCAATAAGGATGTTAGTCTTTCTGTGTTTAAAAAAAAAAAAAGTATAGAGTAGAATAATGGTTACCAGAGGCTGGGTGGTATGGGGTTGGGGGGAAGATTGGGGGTGAACTAATGGGGACAAAATTATGCTATCTACGCTAAGTGAATCATTGTGCAGGATATGCATATACTGAAATAACACACTGTACCCACAAAAATAAATATAAATAAAATTGAATTTAAAAAAAAATTAATATCTGCTCATCAAAAGGCACCTTTAAAATAGTGAAAAGGTAAGCAATAGATTCAGAGAAAATGTCTACAATACACATATTTGATACAGAACTCATATTTAGAACATATAGAGAACTCTGTTAGAGATGAGAAAACTCAAAGTGTTTTTCCCATTCTTATAAACATCACTCAACACAATACTTCTGACACCAGATATAAAGGGGTTTTGATCCACACTCCAAGCAATTCTTAAGTGGATAGCAACTGAGTATCCCATAATTTAACTCAATCTGACACTATCTGGGGACAGCATTGGATCCCACAGGTTGAAGGCTCAGTCCCCCAAGACTGGCCCTTTTATAACAGCATTAATCCCATCCACAAGGGCAGAGACCTCGTGGCCCTATCACTTCCCAAAGGCCCCACATTACACACTCTTTGTTTCTCTTCAAAACGTATAAATCTTTCGCCTTTTACCAAAGGCCCCACATCCTAGCACTGCCACATAGCAACAAAATTTCAACATGAGTTTTAAAGGGGAGAAGCATTCAAATCATAGCACTTATAATTCTGACCCACCAACTATAAATTGGGTTGTCATGATCCCCTCCTTGTATTCAATGAATTTGCCAGAGTGACTCACAGAACTCAGGGAAACACTATACTTAACATTTACTGGTTTATTTATTATAGGATACAGATGAACAGCCAGATGAAGAGGTACACAGGGCAAAGTCTGGAAGCGTACTGAGCATAGGAGCTTCTGTCCCTGTGGAGTTGGGGTGCACCACCCTCCTGGCAGGCAGCTGTATTCAGCAATCTGGAAGCTCTCTGAACCCGTCCTTTTGGCTTTTTATGGATGCTTCATTATGCAGTCATGATTGATTAAATTATTAGTCATTTGTGATCAACTCAATCTTCAGCACCTCTCCTTTCCCTGGTAATGGCAGTAAGGGGAGCTGATAGTTCAAACCTCTAATTACATGGTCGGTTCCTCTGGCATCAGCCCCCATCCAGTGGCAATCCAGAAGTCCACAAAGAGTCACCTCATTAGAAAAAAAGATGCTCCCATCACCCAAGAAATTCCGAGGGATTTAGCAGCTCCTATTACTCAGGAAATCACAAAGATCATAGGAGCTCTGTATTAGGAATCAGGGTCAAAGACCAACTCTTAGAACAAAAGAATCTCCTAGTACTCTTATCTACAAGGGTTTTAGGAGCTCTATGTCAGCAACTGTGGAGATATCTATACCTATAACTAAATCTTGATCTCTATCTATCTATATATGTATTTCTTATTATTCAAACTCTTACAAATTAATAGTAATAAAACAGGCAATCCAATTAAAACTGAGCAAGAGAGCTGGACATTTTACAGGAGAGAGGACACCAAAATGGCTAATAAATATATGAAAACATGTTCAACATCATTAGTTATCATAGAAATGTAAATGAAAACCACAATGAGACACCCTGTACACCTGCTAGTTTGGCTAAAATTAACAACCTTGACAATACAATGTGTTAATGAGAATGCAGGGCAATTGGAAATCTACATTGTTGATGGGAATGTAAGCTAGTACAACTACTCTGGAGAACTGTTACACTGCAAAACATACATTTATCCTATTCCAGCAATTCCACTCCTGGAATATATACCCTAAAGAAATGAGTGCTTATGTCTACCAAAAACATGTACAAGATTAAATTATGAAGAAATAGAAAATCTGAACAGACTAATAACAAGTAAGAAAACTGAATCAGTAATACAAAATATTCCATTAAAGAAAAGCCCAGGACCTAATGGCTTCACTGCTGAATTCTACAAATATTTAAAGAAGAACTAATACCAATTCTCTTTAGACTCTTTCAAAAAATCAAGGAGGAGGAAATACTTCCCAACTCATTTTATGAGGCCATTACTCTCATTCCAAAACTGGACAAGGAGGCAACAAAAAAAGAAAATTACAGGCTAACATCCCTGATGAATATAGATGCAAAAATTCTCAACAAGATACTAATAAGCTGAGTCCAACAGCACATTAATAAGATATGATAAAGTGGGATTTATCCCCAAGGGCAAGGATGGTTAAACATATGCAAATCAATAAATGTGACACTCCACTTTAACAGAAAGACAAAAATCATATGTCATTGCAATTGATGCAAAAAAGTATTTGACAAAATTCAACGTTACTTCATGATAAAAACTCTTAACAAACTAGGTATAGAAGGTATGTACCTCAATACAATAAAGGCTGTATATGACAAACTCACAGGTAACATCATACTGAATGTGGAGAAGCTGAAAGCTTTCCCTCTTAGATCAGGAACAAGACAAGGATGCTCTCTTTCACCACTTTTATTCATCATAGTACTGGAAGTCCTAGCCAGAGCAATTAGACAAGAGAAAGAAATAAAAGGCATCCAAATTGGAAAGGAGGAAGTCAAACTGCCTTATTTGCATGACAGGACATGATCTTATATATAGAAAACCCTAAAGACTCCACCAAAAAACTGTGAGAACTAATAAACAAATGCAGTAATGTTGCAGGATAGAAAACCAACATACAAAAGTCAGTAGCACTTCTATATACTAACAGGAAACAATCAGAAAAAATGATCAAGAAAAGAATTCCTTTATACTAACTACAAAAGAAAAAAAATGCCTGGGAATAAACTTAACCAAGGAGGTGAAAGACCTCTATGATGAAACTATAAAACTCTGAAGAAAGAAATTGAAGAAGATATAAATAAATGGAAAGATATCCCATGTTCATGGATTGGAAGAATTAATATTGTTAAAGTGGCTATTCTACCCAAAGCAATCTACAGATTTAATGCAATCTACAGATTTAATGCAATCCCTATCAAAATACCAATGACATTCATCACTGAAATAGAAAAAACAATTCCAAAATTCATATGGAACCAAAAAAGACCCTAAATAGCCAAAGCAATCCAGAGAAAAACAAACAAAGCTGGAGGCAATCACACTACCTGACTTCAAATTATACTACAAAGCAATAGTAACCAAAAACTGTGTGGTACTGGCATAAAGACAGACACATAGACCAATGTAACAGAATAGAGAGCCAGAAATAAATTCACACACCTACAGCCAACTGATCTTTGACAAAGGTGCCAAGAATACATACTGGGGAAAAGGCAGTCTCTGCAGTAAACGGTCCTGAGAAAACTGGATACCCACATGCAGAAGAGTGAGACTAGACCCCTGCCTCTCACCATATACAAAAACCAACTCAAAATGGATTAAAGATTTAAATGTAAAACCCAAAACTATAAAACTACTAGAAGAAAATATAGGGGAAATGGTCCATAACATGGGACTGGGCAAGGTTTTTTAAATAAGACTTCAAAAGCACAAGCAATAAAAGCAAAAATAGACAAGTGGGATTACATCTGTATTAGTCCATTTGTGTTTCTTATAACAGAATTACCTGAAACTGGGTAGTCTGTAAGAAAATGAAATATATTGCTTATAGTTTCAGAGGCTGGCAACTCCAAAGTCCAGGTAAAACATCTGGTGAAAGCCTTGTTGGTGGGTAATGACTCTTCATAGCAAAGCAGGGTATCATATGGTGGACAGCAGAAGCAGTGAGACAACTAACTCCTCACTCCTTCTCCTTTTAAATCCCTCAGGATCCCACTCATGACCACCATTAAACCATCAATGGATTAATACATTTAGTCAGGCATGGTCCTCACAATCTAATCACCTCTTCAAGGCCCCACTTTTTAATTACCACAATAAGATTTCCCACCCTCTTAACACTGTTGCAGTAAGGACCAAGCCTCAATGAGTTTGGGGGGACATCCAATCCACAGCATTCTGTCCTTGGCTCCCCAAAACTCATGTCCTTTTCACATTTAAATACATTTATTTCATCCCCAAAGTCTGAACTTATTTCAACTGAAAAGTCCAAAGTCCAAGGGCCCATCTGTGAAATCAGAACAAATTATTTACTTCCAAGATACAATGGTGGGACAAACATAAGGTACATATTCCCATTCTAAAAGGGAGAAATAGGCCAAAAGAAAGGGTTAACAGGTTTTAAACAAGTCTGAAAACCAGCTGGGCGGGCATTAAATCTTATAGCTGGTGAATCATGTACTTTAACTACATGTTTGACATCTTCTGCACAATGGTATGGGGGTTGGGTCCCCAAGTCTTTGGGAAGTTCCACTCCTACAGCTTTCCTGGTCTTCAGCCGTGCTTTAGTGCTTGTAGGCTGTTGTTGCACGCTGGTAGCTCTACAGTTCTGAGGTCTCCATGGTGGTCCCATTCTCATGGCTCCACTAGACATGGTGCTGGTGGAGTTTTCTGCTTCAACTCTGACCCCACATTTCCTCTTGGCATTGCTCTAGCAAAGGCTGTCTGCAGTGACTCTGTCCCTACAACAGATCTCTTCCTGGGCCCCCAGGCTTTTCCATGCATCCTTTGAAATTGGGGTGGAAGCTCCCAAGCCTCCATAGCTTTGGCATTCTGTAAGCCTGCAAACTTAACACCATGTAGATGTCACCAAGGCTTCATGTTTGTATCTTCCAAAGCTTCAGGTCCAGCCACACCTACAGCCAATTTAGCCACAGCTACTGGGATGCTGGTGCTGGAAGCAGCTTCCAAAGGTGGCCCTAGGCAGTGAGCCTAGGGAGGGCATGTCAGGCCTGTTCCCTGAGACCATTCTGTTCCCCTAGGCCTCTAGGCCTGTGATGGAAGGGGCAGCCTCAAAGATTTCTGAAAAGCCTTTAAGGTCTTTTTTCCATTCTCCTGATAATCCCTTTCTTCTCTACTGACTTCCTTGGAAAACAGTCACTAGGCCACACCCTTGCTTTCGTGGCCAGGTTGAAAGTTTTCCAATTATTTGCCATCTGCTTTCTTTTGAATTATAAATTCTGGATTTACTTTATGTCTTTTCTGCCATAACTCAGCATAGGCTGTTGCCGTGCCGCTTCATGAATGCTTTGCTGTTAGAAATTTCTTCTGTGAGTTCCACATCCCATAAAACTTAAGGGCGTGAACAGAATGCAGCCAAGTTCCTTGCCAGTTCATAGCAAGGGTGATACTTGCCCCAGTTTCCAATAAGCTCCTTCTCATTTACATCTGGGATCTTCCCAGTATGGCCTTTACTGTCCATATTTCTATCAGCATTCTGGTCACCACCATTTTAACCAGTCTCTAAAATGTTCCAAACTCTCCTCACCAGCATCTAGGCTTTTCCCAACCTATTCCTCCAAATTTTTCCAGCCTCTGCCCAATACCCAGTTCTAAAGCTGCTTCCACATTTTAAAATATTTTTTATAAGCAAAAACCCACTTCTCAGGTACCACTTTTCTGTATTAGTCTGTTTCTGTTGCTTACAACAAAATACCTGGAACTGGGTAATTTTTGAAGAAATAGAATTTATTGCTTACAGTTGGAGGCTGGGAAATCCAAAGTCCAGGGAATGTATCTTGTGAGGTTACTCTACAGCAATGTAAGGTGGCAGAGCAGAGAGAGCTAATCTCCTCACTGGCTCTCCTTTTAAAACCCTCAGAACCACACCCATGAGCACCATTAAATCATCAATGGATTAATCCATTCACTAGGAAATGGTCCTCACAATCTAATCACCTCTTCAAGGCCCCACTTTCAACTACCACAATAAGATTTCCCACCCTCTTCACACTGTCTCAATGGGGACCAAGCCTCAGTGAGTTTGGGGGGACATCCAATCCACAGCAACATAAAACTAAAAAGCCTTTGCACATCAAAGGAAATGGTTAAGATTGAAGAAACAACCTACAGAATGGGAGAAATATTTGCAAACTATACATTTGACAAAAAGTTAATATTAAGAATATATAAGGAATTTAAAACAATTCAAGAGCAAGAAAACAAATAATCCAATTGAGAAGTGGGCAAAGGATCTTTTTTTTTTAAAAAAAAGATGACCGGTAAGGGGATCTTAACCCTTGACTTGGTGTTGACAGCACCACGCTCAGCCAGTGAGCTAAACCGGCCATCCCTACATGGAATCCGAACCCGGGGCCTTGGTGTTATCAGCACCACACTCTCCCAAGTGAGCCATGGGCTGGCCCCAAAGGATCTTAACAGATATTTCATAAGAGAAGAAATACAAATGGTCAGTGGGCATATGAAAAAAATGCTCAACATCACTAATCATCAGGGACATGCAAATCAAAACAACAGTGAGATACTACCTCACTCCATTTAGAGTGGCTATTATTGGTCTGGCCAGTTAACCCAGTTGGTTAGAGTATGGTGTTATAACACTAAGGTCAAGGGTTCAGATCTCCATACTGGTTAGAGCCAAAAACAAAAAAACAGAAGAAAAAAACCCAGATTTTTTTTAAAAAAAGGTTATTATCAAAAAGACAGTGGTTACCAGAGACTGGGGAGAAGTGGGGAGGAAGGGAAAACAGGGAGAATTGGCCAATGAGTACAAAATTTCAATTAGATAGGAGGAATAAGTTCTGGTGTTCTACTGTACAGTAGAGTGACTATAGTTAACAGTTAACTTTTGTAAATTACATAATGGCTAGCAGAGAGGCTTTTGAATGCTTTCACCACAAAGAAATGATAAATGCCTGAGGTGATGGATACATTTGTGGAGTATACCAATATTTATAAAGCAAATATATTTCACAGGGCCTAGTGTCTTGTAGTTTCAGGGTTAGCCTAAATTCTTAAAAGTACATATAAAATGTTAACCTTGCAAAAGACCGGAAATTTTTCCCCAAGCTAGTCTCTGTTGTAAGATAAAGAATTGTAGCACAGCAAGGTTGCTGGCTCAGGGGACAGACAGGTTACTGATTGATATGTAAAGATACTGGGAAATTGCTGTAAGGAGAGAGAATGTTTGCTAAGATCAAGCTTTTGTTGGTGGATCGACTTAACCTCTTGCAAATTGCATTATGGAATGTCACCTTGCTTGTTTTACTGAATCTTACCAGCCTATATTGTTAAACTATAACCCTACCTATGTTCTTGTAACTTCCTGGTCTGTAGAATAAATGTGGGGCAAGAACACCAGTTCTTGGTTAATTTCCCCAAATGGAAGGAATGCCTCTCTCTTGAGGGTTCCAGGAGATTAACCCCTTCAGGGCTTCTCACCGCTCAGAAGAGATGGGCTTTGAGTAATCCTTTGTGGCTCCGTCACCCAGAGGAAGAGGGGTGACAAATCCGTGTGAGGCAAAGCAACATACGTTAACTACCCTGACCTGATCATTATATAACATATATGTTATCAAAACATCAGATTATACCCCATAAACATGTACAATTACAATGTGTTGATTAAAATTTTTTAAAAATGAAAAACAAAAAACAACCAATGTGTGATTTACAAACTAGGAGGCAGAGAAAGGCTGTAGAGCAGCTCTCCCCCATCTCTTGCCCCATTTGGCTTGGTTCAGTGGCAGGCCCAGCATTTACTCTGTGGAGGCTAAAAGTCATTGCCTCCTTTTCACTTCTTCATCTAGATCCACTTCTGGATCTAGTATCCTGACACTGCTGAAGCATTGGCCCGCATCCCTACACTTCCTGAAGAGAGACTACGAATTTCCTCTTTAGCCCCTCTTCTAAAACACAAGAAGAAGATATCACTTAAGGGTCTAATCAGTACAAACTCATAAACATGCAGAAGCTCTGTTAAGCCCAAAGTCTTAAACTCTGTGCAGCTGTTACCGAACATCTTTGTGCAAAGACTCTTCTAGGTTCCTGGGATACAACAGTGAATAAAACAAAGATTTCTGCCCTTGTGGAGGTAAATTCTACCATGGAGAGTTAGTAAAAAATGTAAAGAAATTATATGGTATTTTAAAAGGTGAGAGGAAACATAGAAAAAGGAAAATATAGAGTAGGATAAGAAGGATAGGTAATTCTGGGAAAAAAATTTCTGTGGAAATTTCATGAAAATTTTTAGCATTAAGTATTTAAAATATTTAAGTTTTTAACCAAGAGCAATCCATAAAAGTAACTGCTTACTCCTGGGAATAGAAATACTTTGCAGTCAAGGTCATCTTTGAGATATCAGAAGTCTGTTCTTATTAACCTCCTCTGATGAAGTTTAGAGCGATATGCAGAACCCAAAATTTGGCTCAGCCCAGGCAAGGTGAGCCTACTTCACATTCATTTTCATTTTCACAAAATCTTAGCAGGCCTCTCTCTCAGAACTGGACTATCTATGTATGGTGATTAGCCAGAGGATTGTCTGAATATACAGCCCCACCTCACAACAAACCATAATAACAGGCCATGGGCAAGAGGAAACTACACAACAGGGCCTCCCAAACCCTAGTTAGAGGGAGAACCACAGACGGAAAGCAGGCATAATTAGGAAGGCCTCTACTGCATGCTTCTACCAGCCACAGTGGCCTACAAAATGTTCAAGATAGGTTCATAGATAAGCCCAGCAGCCTGAAAGATTGGGATTCCAGTTCTCAAATTTCCTAATGCCCTAATTCCCTAATGCCAGCACAAACAACTGACAAAATATACTTGTTACGTTCTTTCTGCCTTGTTCCTAGGCCAGGACCAACCCTTAGGAAAAGGTTGAGTCCAAGCTTCTTCCCACCTGTTACTGATCCATCAATCCCAGAGCAGAGACTGCTTTTGCTAGGCAGGACAATGGCTCAGATCTAACAGCAGAGTCCTGGTCACACATGGGGTCCCAGAGGGAACATAACCAAGAGGAGGCTGGAACTCTGGGAGCTCAACTTCTCGAAAAGGTCATCTCTCACCAGTTGAAGTATGGATGTGCAGAGGTTCAGGCAACGATGGAGCAGCTGTAGAGCCTTGTACTTCTCCTTGGCTAAAGCCTTCTGCAGGTCCAGCAGCTCATAGCACCTATCTGGTTCCTGCGGTAGCCAGGGCACAGAGTGTAGCTCCTGCAGAAGCCTGGAATCAAGGGCTAAGCAAGTCAGAGCTGATATCCCAGCCCTCCTTCCTTGGACATCTTTGACCTCTTCCCAGCCAAGCTCACCACAGACTGAGCAAATGTTTACAAAGATTGTAATATTACCAGTGGCCAACAATGACAGCTTCCTCTTAAGAGTTTTTTGGAAGAGTTCAAGCCCGGAAAGTTGTTGGATGAGAAATTCTTTGAGAAAAGCTCAGAGTACATGCAAATGTTTATATTAATGAGCTCTCTGCCAGAGAAGAGGATCAAACAGGTCCCAAGGTCTGACTTAGAAGGAGAGACTGCAGAGGCTTCTTCCTCAAAATAGGGGAAGCCGAGGGCCGTAAAAGTCTACAGGACAGGTGAGTTTTAGAATCAAAGGTGGTGATACTGGGGCTGGCCCGTGGCTCACTCGGGTGAGTGCGGTGCTGATAACACTGAGGCCACGGGTTCGGATCCCATATAGGGATGGCCGGTTAGCTCACTGGGTGAGCATGGTGCTGACAACACCAAGTCAAGGGTTAAGATCCCCTTACCGGTCATCTTTAAAAAAAAAAAAAGGGGGCCAAGCCCGTGGCGCACTCGGTAGAGTGCTGCGCTGGGAGCGCGGTGACGCTCCCGCCGCGGGTTGGGATCCTATATAGGAATGGCCGGTGCACTCACTGGTTGAGTGCCGGTCACGAAAAAAAGACAAAAAAAAAAAAAAAAAAAAAAAAAGGTGGTGATACTGCAACTTCTCTATGGACTGACCATCCCTGATGAAGACCACCTCTGTTATCCACACCCCTGTCCCCCCAAGAGAACTCAACATGTCTAAACATCCTTGAAAAAGATTAAAGTTCCCCAATAAGCAGACAGGATGATCATAATGGGTGTAATTTATTCAGTGTCTACTAAGAGGTACTGAATATTGCACTTTATATTCACAACCTCATTTAATTCTCATTACAGGTAAGTAGCAAAAACCTTTATCCAAGTTTGCAGATCAGAAACTGAGGCTCGAAAAGTAGTCCTTTGTTAGTATTCAGGATCTAAATTCAGATCTGTCCAGACTCCCAAGCCCTTATGCTTTTAATTACACCACAGTGATTAGGCTACAGTGAAGGACAAAAACTGCCCAGAGGCAAAGTTGCAAACTGGTAACCAATGGCTCAAATTGAGACTGAAAAGTTTTTCAATATGTACCTAAAAGTTGGCCAGCACAGTGTTTTAAGAAAAATTTTGAGCCAATCAGTTAAAATTAAGAAATTTCACAACTAAATATGGAATTCCAGGAAATTCTATAAAATAAGGTGGTTGATCTCACTGGATCTATATTCCTAAATGGCAACAATTAGTTGGAAGTGAATAGTGACCGTTCTCTTTAGATGCAATCTCCAGAATGCAGTTCCCATGCTCCTTAGTGTCTTACACCGAATTTACTTCTTTCCTTCAATGCCTCCTGCTTAGGCCCTGTAGACATTTGAGTTTGCAACTCCAATCATAGAATATACCTGGGAGTAGCTACAGAGTCCTGCAGGGAAAGCAAGGAAGTACTAAAAATAGGAATAATCAACTTTTTCAAAAAAAGGAATCTAAATAATATCATGGAAAACGTAGAGTTTGGATTCAAACACCTGAGTTAGAACCCCAGATTTTATACTTAATAATTGTGTGAACAGGGGCAAGATGATGTAAAAGAATACATGGAGATATGTTCAGAATATACGATTCAGAGAAAAAAACCCTGGTTACTTAACAATATATAAGGTATGATCACATTTTGCATATATGATAGAAAAAAAGACTAGAATGATATGCAATAAAATCTTCATAGTGGTTATGGATGGTGAGATTAGATTTTTTTTCCTTTGTGAGTTTTTGTATTTTCCAAATTTTCTACATTGAACATGTTATTCTCTTTTGTAATAATAACTTTTAAAGATACATTGAAGTTATGTTTTTAAGACCTCACCTGCTAATATGGAGCAGTCCAGCTCCAAAGTGGGGCACAGCCAAGAGCAGATGATTCTCTAGGAAAGTCTGGAGGCGACGCAGTCCCTGCAACCTCACATTCTTCTTCCAACTACAGATTAGAGGTCAGTGACAATATGCTGGTGCTCTCATCCATTTCCCCCCCAAATCCCATACCCATCATCACCTACCAGGTCAAGGCCTTGTGTAAGAGGCAATTCTTAAAGAATGGAATGAACTGGAGCTGTTCCCAGAGAACAGAATGGCGGTGCCAGGTACCTAGTGTCATCGTCTCACTGCCCTCCACAGGATGTACATGCAGGATCCCAAAGGGAGAAAAAATGTAGTGCTCAGGATTCACCTTGCTGGGTGGCACCACTGTCAGGCTGTAGGGGCTTTGAAAAAGAGCTCTGGTCAGTGGGAGCCCTGGGAACTTGTGCAGACTTCAAGAAGAGACCAGAGAGCGATGGGGGAGATGAAAAAGAGGCAGGAAGGAAGGCAGAAGAAAGTAGGAGGAAAGGGAGGAGAACAGAATGATTTTCAAAGTAGAAAGATGGAACAAATATTATTAAGAAAAAACTGAAGCTACACCAAGGTGAAGTGTTTAGATACCCATACTGGCCAGTTGTCAAAACAAAAACAAAAACAAAAACAAACAAAAAAAACCCCGTAAGTCAAAGAGAGATTAGAAAAGAGAAAAAGACACCTAGTTAGTTCCAAGAAGTTCCTTATCTCCAGACCCAGCTATCTTATATCCCATCAAATCTAAGGCACCATCAATTGTAAGTTGTAGCATTATTATATGAAACACCAAGATATTAAATGCTTCCAATACGATACTCCATCAATTTGTAAGATGCATCACAATTTCAGAGATGTTGAAATGTGAAAAAAAATACTTATCTTAAAAATGATAAAATACATTTATGCCTACATACTGAAAGAATATGCAAAGATAATCAGTGGATGCTGTTTGGAGTAACTGGGGAAAAGCAGGGGAAAACTAGAAGACTAGAAACAGGCACTTAAAGAGGAAAATTGCAACCTAACGAACCAGACAAGTACCTCCCGAGCTATCTTAAAATCCTAATAGGCCTTGGGTTCTCCTGCTTCAGCAAAATGCACCTATGTCTCACCTTAAATGC
Organism: Cynocephalus volans; assembly: GCF_027409185.1. NCBI lineage: Eukaryota > Metazoa > Chordata > Mammalia > Dermoptera > Cynocephalidae > Cynocephalus > Cynocephalus volans. Next base: position 106,787,495 of record NC_084463.1, on the reverse strand, counting down.
AATTCATAGATAGCTATATGTCTGGCTACTGTGAAGCTATGGCTGAGGCTGGTGTCTGGTATCCTGCTCACAGCACCAATTGTCTAGCTCTTAATCCCGTTCATGATGCCAATTGTAAAGCTAGGCGACCACGCTAGTTGTCATAGCTCTTTTGCCTGCCGGTAATCCTGCACCGACAAGGCCGATGGTTGAGCTAGGGCTTGGTCTGGAGCTCCCAGACCCCTCAAGCCCATTCACAGACTGGGTCACAAACCCTTCACATGCCACGCTGGGTCACCAGACCCCTTCACGCAGGTCAATAAGCTAGGCAACCAGCCACACGGTCCTTGGAAGCTACAGGTCTGGAAAGACATGGCTGCGCAGGGCCGGTGCCCAAGGCAGTAAACACCAGCCAAAGTGGCGCCAGTTTGCAGGAGCACTTAGTCCACCCCCACACACAATGTTACTGAACCACCCTGAACCGGCTCCGAGGCAAGGGGAGCCTGACCAAATTGTTCCATTTTCCCAACACTATATAATAGTTATATCTAGTTGTAGTAGACCAGTTAGCCTAATGTTATGTCTGGGTACATTTAATAAAGCATTTATTAATTTTTATTTTGCAGCTTTCGCAACTTGGAGCCAGTAATATTTTTAGGCATTAAATACATTTTTAAGCCTTTTAAAAGCTGTATCCTGGGGGCCAGCCCGTGGCTCACTCGGTAGAGTGCGGTGCTGATAACACCAAGGCCACGGGTTCGGATCCTATATAGGGATGGCCAGTTTGCTCACTGGCTGAGCGTGGTGCTGACAACACCAAGCCAAGGGTTGAGATCCCCTTATCGGTCATCTTTTAAAAAAAAAAAAAAAAAAAAAAAAGAGCTGTATCCTGTGTCCTCTGCCCTGTATTGCCCAAGAGATAAAATGGCTCTCCTCTGTCTCTTCTCTCTCAACTTTCTAGAATACATTAATTATTAAGCAAGTGACTTAAGAGCATTTAGATGGTGTATTGGTCCAATTCTGTTGCTTATGACAAAATACCTGGAACTGGGCGATTTATAAAGAAAACAAAATTTATTGCTTACAGTTTCTGAGGCTGGGAAGTCCAAAGTCCACCTGGTGGTGATGACAGTGACCCAGGGATCTCACATTGCAAGATGGTGGAACAGAGAGAGCAGAGAGAGAGCAAGAGACAGACTCTCCTTCTTTTAAAGCCCTCAGAACCATGCTCCTGACCACGATGATTAGTCCATTCACTACTGCACAATTCTACAATACAATCATCTCTTCAAGGCTCCACCTTTCTTTTTATTTTATTTTATTTTATTTTTTAAAAGATGACCGGTAAGTGGATCTTAACCCTTGACTTGGTGTTGTCAGCACCACGCTCACCCAGTGAGCTAACCGGCCATCCCTATATGGGATCCAAACCCGTGACCTTGGTGTTACCAGCACCACATTCTGCTGAGTGAGCTGATGGGCCGGCCCCCAAAGGCTCCACCTTTCAATTACCATAATAGGGTTTCCCACCCTCTTAACAGTCACAGTGGGGGATGTTTCTAATACATAAAACTTGGGGGACACAATTCAAGCTCAAATGAGTTTTGGGGGGACATAATTCAATGCACTACAGATGGATATCAGAATTGACTCACTAAATCAGTCATATAAAACCTTATTTCTTTTCTGACAAAGTTACTAGACCATCTCAAGCACTATTGTTCCCAAATTACAGATGATAAATCTGAAACAAAGAGAAGTTAAAACTTTGCTCAAGGCAGTTAAGGAAAGAATACAAGATTTAAAACCAAATCTATCTGACTCAAGCCCCCTCCCTTAACCAATGGTCTATTTAACTTTCCATAGGGCAGATGCTTATCTTAACCGAGCCCTGACTCTCCCCAGGGGACTCTCCTTTCTCTAGACCTATGAAGTGGAGGCTGCCCTTTCTGCAGAGGGCCAGGAGTTAGGGAGTATTCTCACTCCTGATAGCCATTGCTCGTCTGGGGGGTATTCACTTATTCTACAAATGTATATTAAGGCCAAGCATTGTGTTAGGCACTGAGGATACAACACTGTACAAGAAAAATCCAGTCCCAGACTTCTTGGAACTTAGTTAAACCATTTATCAATTTTCCCCTCTGTTCAAGTACTGAGGTCAGAGCTGAGGGCATAAAGGTAACTACTGCATAGTCCTTTCCATCAAAGGGCCCAGAATCAAGTGGAGTGTTAAAGGGTACTAGGTAGTAAATGGGGCAAGTCAAGATCTTCCTGAGTCTCATACCCATATATTAAAGTGTTTCCAAAACATCTCAAACTCTGTGTCTTGCATGCACATGAAACACAGCAAGTTCTATACCAAACTTATCACCTACCCCCTCTAAATCTGTTCCTAGCCTGGATAATTTATTTATTCATTCATTCATTCAACAAATATTACTGAGTTTCTACTCTAGAGCAGACTGTTCCAAGCCCTGAGGATACATCATTAAACATAAAAAACAAAAATCCTTTCCCCAATAGAGCTCTCATTCTACTGGAGAAGAAAGACGATAAACATGATAAATGGTAGGAAGGGGGGAAAAAAGAGAAGAAAAGGGGAGATTGGCAATACCAGGGAAGGAGGGAGTGCAATTTTAAATGGGATAATAAGGATGGAGAAGGGACAGTTCAGCAAAGACTCTAAGGAGGTGAAGGAATTAATTCCTCTGTAAGTGTAAATCAAAATCTAGAACAAATACAAGAAAAATTTGATACATTCAAACATATATATATATATATTTTTTGTCTATTTCGTGACCGGCACTCAGCCAGTGAGTGCACCGGCCATTCCTATCTAGGATCCGAACCCGCAGGGGGGAGCGTCGCCGCGCTCCCAGCGCCGCACTCTCCCAAGTGCGCAACAGGTTCGGCCCTCAAACATATTTTTTTAAAAAAAACCCTGTTACATGACAAATAAATGAACAAAATGAAATAGCAAATGACAGGGTTCTACGTCTGCTGGTGGTGTACTAGAAATTTGGACCAACATTCCCACTTGAGAACTAGAAAAACTAGGCCAAATACCTGGATAAAATATGAACAGAACCTGTATGAACACATCGGAGAAACCACAAATTAAATCCCCTCGGCTTTGGGTTGGGACCCTAAATGGTTACAACATAGGAGTAAAGTTGAACTAGAAATACATCTCCATCCTTGGTGTGGGGCCTGAACTGCAACTTTTGCTCATTTAGTTCCCTGAGTCTGTTGAAAGCTTGGCTCCTCTTCTCAGTTTTTCAGGAATGTATAGTAAAATTGACATACAACTACCTCTACTGGAATCAACAGGTGCCTCTGTTTGGGGAAAAGCAGCACCAAAATGCTAAACTCACCCCACTGGGTTTCCTTCTTTGGCAGATCTTGGCCCAGTAATTATTCACTGCTTTTTTTTTTAGCTCTTTTGCCCATGGTTTCTTGTCTCTTTATGTGCCACTTATCTTTGATTGTGATGGTTTTCTGATTATGACTGATGTGGATAGTTTAAAGCCCTAAGCTTGTCCTTTACTTTCTGTAAGCTCTCCACTATGGTCAGTAGGCATTCCATCTCACATTGCTACCATTACTATTATTACAGTCATGATGATCAAGTGTAGCAGCTACTAGGTTTTAGTAGGTGATTCATCACTTTCAACCACAAGTGATAATTTGTGATGCCACTACATGTTGTATATTACTAGTATCCTATTTCCCATTAGCATAGAGCTCAGAACTGTTCAAAGCCAAGGATATTACCAAACCGATATAAGATAATAACTGTATGAAATAGATACCAGCCCTAGAACTAGAGGAACAAAGGGAAAAGATTTGGGTTATTAGAAGCTATGAGCTCGGAGGAGGGGCTTGCAGAGTTGGAATTCAGACTGCTAAGGAGGAGATGCTGCCTGTCTGATATTAGTACCTAAAGAGTTTGGAGGAGGGGCCTTGCAGAGTTGAGGCTCAGGACTCTGATGAGAAGGTGCCACTAGCTGGTGTTCATACTTCTCAGGGTTGTGAAAAGGCTGCTTGAGAAAGTGCCTGTTGCTTCCAGGGTGAAGGATCATTGCTAGGGCAACAATGACAGGAAGAGCAAGCAAAGGAAGGAGCAAATCCCTTCTCCTCTTGTCCTGCTGTCCAGTCTCCTTCTGGTACCCCCTACTAATCATACCTAATAGGAGGCCAGCTGAAAAAGGAGAATGAAGTTTGCGGAGTCCCAGCCCTGGTATCAGTAAGCAAAGAGAGAAGAGTATAATTACAGCCAAGATACAATCATTTAATAACTGGCATGAAGCTCTCAGTGAACATTTGTTAAGTGAATTGATCAGTAAATGAATGAATGATACAGATCATTAGTACTACATAAGTTCAGGAGAGAGGGATAAGTACATGCAGGAAATAAGGCTCTCTGGGAGGCTGTATCAGATACTGCTTAAGTGCATGAACTTTTGAGTTAAGACAGTCCTAGGTTTAAGTCCTGTTTCCACCACTTATGTGATTTTGGGCAAGTTACTTAATCTCTCTATGCATCAGTCTATTGATCTCATATGTGAATATAATAATAGCACCTACCTGGTAGGTAGGATTAAATAACACATGTCATTTTCTTACTAGCACAATACCTGATATATAGAAAAGCTTAAATAATGATAATTATTACTATGATTTCTGGGAAAAGATGGGACTTGAACAGGGCTTTTAAAAACAGGTAAGATTTGGGCCGGCCCGTGGCTCACTCGGGAGAGTGCGGTGCTAATAACACCAAGGCCCCGGGTTCGGATCCCATATACGGATGGCCGGTTCGCTCACTGGGTGAGCGTGGTGCTGACCACACCAAGTCAAGGGTTAAGATCCCCTTACTGGTCATCTTTAAAAAAAAAAAAAAAAAAAAAATAGGTAAGATTTGGATTTAATGGGAGAAAGTGAATAGATGTCTCTTGAGTCATGTGGAAGAAGACTTGTTTTTATAGCCCCAGAGATAAAACTAGGACCAGGAGTTTTTCTTTTAAAAATTAAAAGAAAGCAGATTTTGATTCAGTCTAAGGAACAAGATGCCTTTGGGAAAACAAAGCTTCCTTGACACTGTAAAGATTTAAACTGACACCTGATTCTTGCACTGGAGTTGGAAGAGATGCCCATTAAATTCACTTCTGAAGCTACAACCAAATGTTTCCATTATTCTAAGATATAATAAAGAAGAAAGAGTAAAAAGTGAGAAAAGGATGACTAAGACAAAAGGCTGTGAGAGCAAAGGGAAGCAAAGAGGAGATAGTTAAGAGGAGAAAGCTGAGAAGAAGGGAAGAGGAAGAGAAACTGGGAGACAGAGGAGTGTGTGGAAAAAGGACAGGGGAAAGGAGTGGGCATGGGATGAAAGAGGAAGGGAAAAATAGCATGGGAGGAAATCAGGCAGTGGGAGAAGTAAAAAGGGTCTGAACATAGGCTCTTACCTAAAGTACCTGCTGGGAGCTACATTGAGATAGAGGAAGTGGATCTTCTTCAGGTATTTCTCTGTCTTCAGAAGATTCACCACCTGACTACCTAGGAAGGATGTCTCAGGTAAGAAGCCAGTGTCTCTCTTTCGGAAGGCTTTCTTCCCAGGAACTTCATAGTCAAGGTGAAACCTGTATGACAAAAAACAAGGAGAGAAAAGGCAGGACAAAAAGGTCAGGTACCTAAAGTTGGGCCTTTCCACTGTTAGCCAGTGAAAAAAGGAGCTAGATCTGGTGCCTGAGGGTACCTGACCTGGCATCATCAGAGTGTGTCTAACACCTACTCTCAAATATGCCACATACTGAGCAAATATGGTCCATCATACAACACAGTCAGGCAACTATATTCACTTAGACACGTGTGCATGAACAACTCCTCCCTTTCTGATAAATGAATATTCATTCTGTATTGACTGATAATTAGGAAGCCTGTATTTGGTAATACTGTGTATGAATAATGCGACCGCTTTGTTTTTCCAACTCATATCTCTGTAAGCCCACAGTCCTGGATTTCTGTCAGCCTTCCTACCACTCTAGATCTGATCTCCTATCTTTGCTCTCATTACACCTGCTTCCCAACCCTGCATGATCTCCATGCCTGTTACTCTTTCCTGCTCTTCCTCCATTGTCACCCAACCTCCAGCTTCATATCCTTTCCTTTCCAGCCAGGATCCAATGGTGCATCCCCCCTCAAGATGCACCAATACTCTCATCTTCTTACCCTTCTACCATACCGCCAACAAAATTGGCATAAAAATTAATTATCCAAGAACCCAAAAGTTAATTACCTGGACTAATAATTTTGATTTGGGTGATCTCAGAGCACACCTCCCCCTCCGGAATTATTTAACTTAGACTCAACCAGTCAAAGTATACTAGTATAATTAATTGTCCCAAACTTTGAAAAACAAGTTACCCCAGGGATAACAGTACAATCCTATTCTGGAGATCATATCAGCAATAGGGTTTATGACCTAGATTTTGGACCAGAACATCTTAAATGGTATAACAGCTTTTAAAGGTTCATTTCCTCAGCAGTTAAAGTCCCACATGATATAGTAGATTTATAAGATACAGAACCAAGAATATATCCCTCTGTAGATCCCTGGTGTCCAATCTCAATTGTAGGTTCATTCTGCTCTGCTATCTTAGTATAAAGTCCTCAGGCAGCTACCTCTTTCAGATCCCTCAAGCTGCTATACCTAACCCCATGTCCAACCCTCCCAAGCCCACCTGTTCAATCCCATTCTCTGCCTCCTTCCCAGCCTGGCGAAAATGGAGGTTCTCAGCCATGAGCCAACTCCCTCAACTTTCGTTACTTTTCCACATACTTATCTGTCCCCCAACTTGAAAGGAAGGGGTGTCCTTTTTTCTCTGCAAGCCTATTTCCTCCATCCATGCTCTGGACCCCTTATCCCCCCTCTCTATGATGCATTTTAAATCTCCTCTTCTTCTTTCCTTAACCTGTTTATTAAGTCTACAAATATTTATTGAGCACCTACTCCTCAAGCACTGTCTTAAAGGCTTTAAACATCTATCTTGAAAAAAAAAGAGTCCTACCTAGACACCAAAATTCTTTCAAGCTGCTGCCCGACTATCTCTCACTCACTTTCAAGCCAAGCTTCATGAAAAAAACAATAAAATGCGATTTCCACTTCATCTCCCATTCATTCCTGAATGCTCTACAATCTGGCTTACTCCCCGCAAAACTCCTTTGAAACCATTCTCACTAATGTCTTCCTTGTTGCTATATCCAGTGAACATTTTTCAGATTCTTCTTACTTGCTTCAGTAACATTTAGCACTACTGCATCTCCCCTTCTCTTTGAAACTCTTCTTATTTCACCTCCTAATCTAGACCCAGACTCCTCTGATGTGCTTTCCCCTAACTGTACACACACACACACACACAGAGTCCAGAGAACAACTGGGAGAGAGACAGCATTCTTTTGTTTTATAGCACTTATTACAATTTGTAGTCTTGTTTTATGTGTATCAACTTATCTACATCTATCTCCCTAAGTTGTAAGACCCCAAGGGAAATAATTCAGGTTTTCTTCTTTGCTCCTGTATCCCCAGCATCTAGCAGTTCCCAATACACATAGGTATCCAATAATACTTATTGAATAAATGAATGCCTGGAAAGCCAGTCTTGGAGAATTTAATGCAAATTAAACCATATTAGCTAGATCTCAGAGGTTTACTGCCATGTTCAAAGAGAGAGCAGATAATGTAACCCCTTCCCAACATCTCAATTAAGTTCCCCCAGGAAACGAAACTGTACTCAGGGCACAGGGCAGTTCTTTGAAAAAGCAAAGAAGTCTGTTTGAGCTATCGGGGAAGCTAAGCTTGAGTAAAGATAAGATGAGCTTTCTTCCCAGACTCTGAAATATGTCACAGACAAGCTGCAAAGCACCTAGAAAATCAAGTCTGAGGATTGGGAGAAATTCCAAGAATAAAGTTAAAGAACTCTCAAAGAGGAGGTCTCCATAGGCATTCAGAAATCCTGAAGAGAGCTCTGATAGTCAGATTTTGAAAGAATCCTCACTCAGGGGACCAGAGTGCTCACATTGGCAGAGCAGGAAGAAAACTCTGAAAGAGTCAGGATGAAATCCTATCCAGTAGTGCTGCCATTTCTGCTCTGCTTTGGAGCTGGTTTAGCTCACATACACATGTTTAGGAAGGCCACTCGGACAAGCACTCCCCAGGTGTATCCTCAGGGAAGGACCCTATACCCAGCATCCATGATCCAGCACAAGGTAGGCCCAGAGGTGAGGCTCAGTGATTATGAGTGGATGAGAAAAAGAACTAAGGAGGCCTCTGGCACAGTCTGAGAAAGAAATCTGGAAATTCTGGAAAGTCAAACTGTTTTCTGAAGCTTTGGCTTCCTCATGGCTGATTTCTGATTTTCATTAATTTCTGCATTTCCCTATAGGGATTAACACTAAGATCACTGGGTTTATTTTGCAGACAAAAAGGAAGAGGAAAGCAGCCTCACACCAGCCTGGCTTGGGATCAGGCTAATCCCTCAGATCAATAGAGAGCTGGCTCTAGACATCCAAGAGGCCCTGGAGGTACCCATAAACTGGTTTATTTTTCTCCTCTGCTCTTAGTCACACACTGGGTCCCTCACTTACCTAGTCTCTCTTCTTCCAACAGCTTCCTCCTCTGCATTGTCACTACTTTCATACTGTACAGGGATGTCCGTCGCCAGTGCCAAGGGCAGGAGACTAAGGCCATCCAGCCACCAGGACTCTTCTAGGGCCACCTCAGCTCCAACAATGCCCAGGCAGCGCTGTAACTCAGGCAGTGTCAATGGTCGCAGCCATGTAGCCAACTCCTCCTTTACTTGCTGCCCACCCCACCGGGCCTGCACAAAAGGGCAGGCTGGGCATGAGGGCCCATGATGGAACCTCTGCTTCTGGGTATGGCAATCAGCATGGGAGGCACTATCTAACAAAGAGCTGTCTGGAGGAAAGGCCTGGTCTATGGCATCTAGCAGGTCCAGCTGGAGCTGGGATTGGACCCAGGGTGCCCAGCAGTACAGCTTCTCCAGGAAGGGTAGCAAATCAAGATGACCGACTAGCAACTCACGATATGGAGGCAGCAGACCCAGTACTGCATGCAGGTAGCGCCAAGCTGAAGGGCTGCCATCCTGCAGCACAGCTGAGAACAGAGTTTGGAGCTCAGCTAGCAGTAGCTCCAGCACTGTGGGCTGCTCTGACTCAGTCACTGGCTTCGGGAACTGCCTCTGACAGGCCGAGGGCTGTTCTTTGCTGTCCAGGACACATACGGAGTGCTGAGACTCAAGGGCATCAGATGATGCCTCATCAGGAGACAAATCCACCCTCCTCTTCTCTGTAACAGAGAGGAGCTGGGCTTTTAACTGCTGTCGAAGTGACCTTGCCCACAACTCAGGCTCCAACTGCCAGTTCCAGGCTCCTGGATGCTGAGCCTCACCTGCATGGGCCAGGCCAGAAGAGGGGCAGGAGAAGACCCTCAAGTTCTGGGCAGGAGATGGTCAGGGTCAATGGGGAAGGAGGGCGGGGGGGGGGGGGCTCCTGGGACAGAGAAATGGGAGGGCAGAGCCAGAACAGCAGAGGACCTTTCCTAAGAACCTCACGCCCTCCTTACAGCTTCCCCAAAGACTAGTAAAAAGCAGGCCCAGGTCAGAGGTGGGAGTCCTCCCAGCACAAGAGTTCTTTCCCACCTCCCAGTACCCTGTCCCCCTCACCTGGCCTAAGGGGTATTGGAGGCAAGGGAAAGGAAGAGAGCCAGATCTGCTGATGAGGTTTCATTGGGGAGTGCCTGCTGGAAAAGTGCATGAACTTAGACTTGGGTCTCAAGCACAGGCTCACCCTAATCACCCTAAAACCACCCACACCCAGAGAAGCTGGCACACAGGAGTAATCACAAACTGACACGACAGGGCTCACTCAGAGAATCTCGGTCACAGCAAGGAAACTTCACTCAGAGTGGAGGTCGGCGATCGCCTTAAGGGGAGAAAAAAACAGGTCGTCACTCAGAGGCAGCAAAGCCTCAGTCCCATGACGTGTTCGCCCACAGGCTGAGGAGGTCGAGAGGACAGAAAGCCGAAGAGAAGAGCGGGAACAGTGAACTACCTGGTCAGGATGCGGGTGGAAGCAGAGAGGAAGAAGGGACAAAGGATCGGGCGGGGGAGGAGGTGGTCTCCGTGGGAGCGTGGGAAAGGGGGCCTTTTTGGGGGGTAGGAGAAACAGCGGGTCCTGGGGGACCAAGGGAAGCGGATGCCTACCCGAAGACGCACCTGCAGCTCCATCCGTTCCCAGCTGTTAGAACGGTTACCAGACCCCGGGAGGCCCGAGACACAGCCGAGAATACAGACAAGAGCCAGAAAGAGGAGGGGCCAGGGTCGAATGTGGGCGGGCCGAGAGGGCGGGGACCCAGCCGGGGGAGGGGGGCGGTACCGAGGCCAAACCCGTAGGCTGCCATAAGCCTGGAACGGGGACCAACAGAGGACCAGGCTGGGTCTAAAAAAGTGACACGTTGATTCAAGGGACTAGCAATCCCGAGAGCGTCGTGAACAGGTGTAATCCATGTGCCCGTTTATCCATTCGCTGAGTGTCTAAGCTAGTGCCTGGTCCCAACGAGGTATGCCTTTGGGACTCCCTGCCCACCACAACATATCCATCTACACCACCCCATCTCTCCAAAAGAATCCAAATAAGACAAAATCCTTGATGTCAGGGAGCTCAAAATCTAGTTTACGGAGCGGGCAGGAGAGGAGAATGCAGATTGAATGATTTTTTAAAATTCAGCTGAATGATTTGAAACAAATAGAAATTCGGCCCACATCTCCTCTGAAATCCAGATTTGTAAATCCAAATGCCTACTTGGATAACCGATAAGTATCTCAAACTTAACAACTTAAAATGTCCAAAACCAGACTACTAACCACCCCTTCCCCCAAAAGAAACCTGCTCCTTTCACTGTCTTTCCCATCTCAGTAAGTGGCAAGTCCATTTCTCAAGTTGCTCAGGCCAAAACCTTGTAGTCACTTTTGACTTCTCTGTCTCTCACCATAACTAATACTTCAGGAAATTCTATTGGCTATACCTTAAAAATATATCTGGAATCCAATTATTTCTCACCACTTTAAGTGCTACAACCTTGGTATAAAAGCTGCTATCATTTCTCACCTGAATTTTCCATGGCCTGCTAACTGGTCTTCTGGCTTCCACCCTTGCCCCTCCAATCTATTCTTTTCAGAGAAGATAATGACCCTTTTCAAATGCAGGTAGATCCTCACAATGGAATACTATTCAGCTATAAAAAAGAATGAAATACTGCCATTTGCAACAACATGGATGGACCTTGAGAGAATTATATTAAGTGAAACAAGTCAGGCACAGAAAGAGAAATACCACATGTTCTCACTTATTGGTGGGAGATAAAAATAAATAAATAAATTCACACACACACACACACACACACACACACACACACACACACACACACACCAAAAAAAAAAAAAAAAAAACTGGGGGTAAGAAGAAGACATAACAATTACAATTCCTTGAAGTTGACACGACAAACATACAGAAAGGACATTGTTGGGTGGGAGGGGGGAGAGGGAGGAGGGAGGGAGGTTTCATAATGGGCCACAATAATCAACCACATTGTATATCGACAAAATAAAATTTAAAAAATAAATAAATAAATAAAAATATACAAAGTAAAAAAAAAAAAAAAAACAACAACAAAAAAACAAATGTAGGTAGATCCTATCACTCTTCTGCTCAAAGCTCACTAACACTTTATCATCTCATTTCCTCAGGTTAAAGCCAAAGTTGTACTGTTACTGAACCCAAGTCCAGGTGTCTGTCACCAAACAGAAACAAAGGACTTGAAAGTCAAATGCTGGTGAAAAGGAAAGGCAGATTTATTCAGGTCTGAAGAGATTCCTTTTTCACCAGCATCTGACTTTGAGTCAGTTGTTTCTGTTTGGCAGCAGGCAGTAGGACTTGGGTTTGGTAACACTACCATTGTCTACAAATTGCTATCTGATGGCTGTTGCCTTCTCTCTCCATATTCCCTCTACTCCTGTTGTGTATGGATCACACCAAGCATACTCCTATCTCAGAGTCTATGTACTGTGCTTTCTGCTTGTGTATCAGTTAGGAGATAAACAAATTTTGATGGTTAATATTATGGGTCAACTTGACTGGGCTAAGGGATGACCAGATAGCTGGTAAAACATTATTTCTGAGTGTGTCTGTGATGGTAATTCTGGAAGAGATTAGCACTTGAATAGGTAGACTGAGCAAAGATCACCCTCACCAATATGGGTTGGCACCATCTATTGCCTGAATAGAACAAAAAGGCAGAGGAAGGATGGCTGAGACATCCATTTTCTCCTACCCTCAGACATCAGCGCTCCTGGTTGTCAGGCCTTCAGACTTGGATTGAATTATATCACCAGCTTTCCTTGTCCTCCAGCTTGCAGACAGCAGACCGTGGGACTTCTCAGCCTATTGCTTCAGTTTCTTTGGGGAACACTCACTAATACACAAATCTTCTGTGGCTGTCTAACACATTACCATAAACTAAGCAGCTTAAAAACAAGACGCATGTAGTATCTCATAGTTCTGTAGATGGTATGTCCAACATGACTTTGCTGGGTTCTCTGCTCAGGGTATCATAAGCCTGAAATCAAGGTGTTGGCTGGGATCAGTTCTCATCTGAAGGCTCTGGGGTGAAAATCCACTTCTAAACTCCTTACTGTTGTTGGCAGGATTCAGTTCTTTGCAGTTATAGGACTGACGAAGTTGTTTCCTTTCAGGCCATCAGCCAGGGAGTCACTCTCAGGTCTTAAGAGACTACCTGCCGGGCTGAGCCCGTGGCGCACTCGGTAGCGTGCTGCGCTAGCGGCGCGGCGACGCTCCCGCCGCCGCGGGTTCAGATCCTATATAAGAATGAGCGGTGCACTCCCTGGCTGAGCGCCGGTCACGGAAAAAAAAAAAAAAAAAAAATAAATAAAGTAAAAAAAAAAAAAAGAGACTACCTGCCTTCCTTGCTGCATGATCCCTCCATCTTCCAAGCAGCAACAGTGCCTCAAACTGTTCTCCTGTTTCAAATTTCTCTGACGTCCTCTTCTGCAACTAGACAAAGAAAACTCCCTGCTTTTAAAGGGCTTCTATGTTTAGGTCAGGCCCACCTCGATAATCTCACTTTTTTACAGTCAACTATGCTATATAATATAACCTAATCACAGAAGTAAAATCTGTCATAGTCACAGTCCCAAGGGACAGGAAATCTCAGAGACCATCTTAAAATTCTGCCTATCACACATATACTATAATAAAAGCACCCAAGGGCCGAGCCCGTGGCGCTGGGAGCACAGCGACGCTCCCGCCGCAGGTTCGGATCCTATATAGGAATGGCCGGTGCACTCACTGGCTGAGTGCCAGTCGCGAAAAAGACAAAAAAAAAAAAAAAAAGCACCCAAAATACAAAGGATTAAACATGATAGAAGTTTATTTTTTTCTCTCACATAACTTTCCAAGTATAAGCACTTCAGAGCTAAGCTGGTAGCCTTTTTGTTGTTCTGCCTTCTACAAGGAAGTAGTCCTTGTCTTCAAAGTCCAAGAGTGTTCGCCACCATGTCTACTGGGTCCCATCCCCATTAGTGAGATGGAAGAAAAGAGAAAGGACAGGGCATTCCCTTTAAGGGCACAGCTTGGGGCTGGCCAGTTAGCTCAGCTGGTAGAGCGTAGTGTTAACCAAGGTCAAGGGTTCAGATCTCCATACCAGCCAGCTGCTCTTCTACTCTCTTCCCCCACCAAAAGGCACAGCCTGGCAACTGCACACATCACTCAATCACATGGCCACACCTAGCTCTAAAATCTAATCTTTATTTTTAGTGGTCATGTGCCAAGATAAAATTCAGGAGTTCTATTAGAAAAGAAAGAAGGGAACAATGAATACTGAGGGACGACTAGTGGCTTATAACACTACTTGAATGGAAGGATGAACGCTCTTCTTCCAGGTGCCCTTGAGGCTCACTCCCTCATGTCAAGTGTCTGCTCAAATACCACTTTATTAGTGAATTCTTCCCTAACCACCCAACAGAAAATGGCAACAATCTCCCCAACATCCTTATCCTCCTTACCCTGAATTATTTTTCTCCATAGTATTTATCATTTCATATAAATTTTTTTTTTTTTTTTTTAAAGATGACCGGTAAGGGAATCTTAACCCTTGGCTTGGTGTGGTCTGCACCATGCTCAGCCAGTGAGCGCACCGGCCATCCTTATGTAGGATCTGAACCCGCGGCGGCAGCACTGCCACGCTCCCAGCGCCGCACTCCCTGAGTGCGCCACGGGGTCGGCCCATTTCATATAAATTTTTATTTGCTTATTGTCTTATTGTCTATTTCCCCTGACTAGAAATAAAAGCAGCATGGTGGTAGAGAACCTGATTGCTCCCTGATCTACTCCCAGTGCCTAGTGCACCATGAATAGGTGACCAGAAAATACCTGTGAAAAAAGATGCATAAATGTATAATGACCTTCATTAGTAAGAAGATAGGCTCTGGAGTCAGACTGCCTGAATTGAAATCTCGACTTCACCACTTACTAGTCATGGGATATTTTACCTCAGTTTAATTTTTTGAAAATGAAGATAATAATAGTATCTACCCTGCAGTGTTATTGTGAGTATTAAATGAATTAATGTACATAAAATACTTAGAATAGAGCCTGGTAGATAACAGGCATTTGATATAACAGATATATGTTTGGTTGTTGTTCATTTTGACATAATGATGAGCAAGACATAATAGGGTTCAGGAGGGCATGAATAAGGGCATGGACAACCCTTCCTAGACAGAAGGGAATTCTGTTCAGTAACCTCTGCTGAGCCCTCAACACTGCCTACAAATCTAATTGTGTCTTTTGTCAGTTCATTCTTCCATTCTGTGCAAAGACTATTTCAAATCTCTTATACTCTCTTATCTTCTATTTTCTTCTGCTTTATTCTCAGATGATAATTTCACCTCCTATTAAAAGAAAAAAGATGCTGTATCAATCAGGGTTCTCCAGAGAAACAGAACCAATAAGATATGTGTGTGTGTGCATATGTGTGTATGAAGAGATTTATTTAAAGGAATTAGCTCACCTGATCATGGGGACTGGAAAATCCATTATCTGTAGGGTAGGCCAGCATGCTGGAAATTCAAGCAGAAGTTAATGTTGCAGTCTTTTTTTTTTTTTTTTTTTTAAAGATGACCGATAAGGGGATCTCAGCCCTTGGCTTGGTGTTAACCAGTGAGCCAACCGGCCATCCCTACTCTCCTGAGTGAGCCATGGGCCGGCCCTAATGCTGCAGTCTTGAGGCAGAATTTCTTCTTCTCTGGGAAACTTTAGTTTTGCACTTAAGGCCTTCAACTGATTGGATGAGGCTGACCCACATTTTCAAGGATAATCTCCTTTATTTAAACTAAGCATATACTAAGCATAGATGTTAACCACATCTATAAAATACCTTCACAGCAACACCTAGATTGCTGTTTGATTAAATAACTGAGTACTTATAGCCCAGCCAAGTTGACACACAAAACTAACCATCCCTCTCAATTCCCCAATACCAAATCAAACAACTACTTAGATCTGCTCTCCCTCCTTCCTGTTACCAATTAGAAGCACTCCTCCTCTCTCTAAAGCCAAGCTCTGTACCTTTGCTCTGGGACCATTCTTTCTTGCCTCCTTCCATTCAACAAATATTTATTGAGCATCAACTGTGTCAGGAACTGTTTTGGGTGTTTGGTTACATCAGTGTACAAAACAACAATAATGACAAAAATTCCTGATTTATTTATTTATTTATTTTAAAAGATGACCGGTAAGGGGATTTTAACCCTTGGTGTGGTCAGCACCACGCTCACCCAGTGAGCAAACCGGCCATCCCTATATGGGATCCGAACTCATGCCCTTGGTGTTATTAGCACCACACTCCCCCAAGTGAGCCACAGGCCGGCCCCCAAAATTCCTGATTTATAAAGTTTACATTCCAGCAGGGGAGACAGATGACAAACAATAAACAAAATGATTACACTATATACAGCATGTGAGAAGTGATAAATGCTATGGGGGAAAAAAAGCAGAATAAGGTGGATTGGGAATGTCTGAAGGGAGCATAGGTTGCAATTTTAAATAGGATAATCAGAGTAAAACCTATATAAAAAGGTGATATCTGAGCAAAGACATGAAGGGAAAGAAGGGCAGCTCTTCCCCCTGTCTTTTGTCTGGTTAATTCTAATTCATTCTCTGGATCTCAGCTTCAAAATCACTGCCTCAGGGAAGCTCTCTTTCATCACACAAACAAGGAAACTTTGTTCTACTGTACGTTTCTATCCCAACAGACATTTCTTCTTTATAACATTCATTACAGTTGTGATTACTTGTCCTATACTGATCTTCACATATCTATGTTAAGCTCCTTGAGAACAAGAATAGCATCTCTCTCACTCACCTCTGTATCTGCAGGGCTTATCCTAGTGTTGGTAAAAGCAGTCACTCAAATATTTGTGGTATATGTGAATATATGAATAAATGGGGCATACCCAGAAAAGGAGAAAAAGAGTCCAGAATTAGCATGATGTGTTCAAGCACCACAAATAAAGTCATCCTTTTATAGCCAAGGGTAAGAGAATTGAAAACTGAAGAAATAGGGTTGAAGATGAGGTTAAAGAGGTCATCTGGAACCTGATCAGAGAAGGCCTCAGTTGTGATGCTAAGGAGTCTGAATGTCATGGAAGGTGTTAAGTAGATGAGTACCATGATTAATTTATACAAGAATCACTCTTTGTTAGTGTGGAAAAATGGATTGGTAGGTATCTCCCAATAGCTATTCTCCTCTTCTTCCTTAGTAACAGAACCCCCAATTTTTAGTTGGGCAAATGATTGGAAAGAATAAAGATGACATTTCCCAGACTCCCTTGTAACACGATCTGGCCACATGACAAATACCTGATGTGCAATTTTCAGTATGTGTCCTTAAAGGGAGGAGGGCATGTCCCTTCACCACCACTCCCTGCCCCATCCTGCTCCTTGGGATATTTATGTGATGAAGAAAGCTCCATCTTGGTTCACAAGGATGAGGATCACACCCCAGACACTACAATCAGAAGGCTGCTAAGTAGATGGCTGTGAACTCACCACACAAGCTTGGAGTAGATTTTTACTTGAAAGAGAAATAAAAGTTCATAAATCTTTGTTACATGTAACTGAGCTAAATCCTAATTAATCAAAAAGAATCCAGACTCAAGACAAAAAGCTGTTAGAAAAAAAAGGAAAAAAAAGGTGTTAGGAGACTGCTGCTGTAAGCTGATGAAAGGCTGATTAAGGTGATGATAATGAAGATGGAGAGAAAGGAAAGGGTTCTAGTGATACTTAAGCAGAACTACAGGACTTCAAAATCGAGTGGAAACTAGAATGATAGTGATTTGCTGCAGATGGGGCCTTTCAGGTATTGACTGATGTGTGAATATTAAAGGTTGAAGATATCACTCAGTGAAATTTTGGATGAAAATTATCTCTAAATCATTGGTAAAAGGTCAAAGGTTTAATTCACAGGTTCACTTCTGTCTCTTCTGATAAAAGGCCTTTCTCTTTGTTAATAGTTGAGCTGGGAGGAGACTGAAAGATATTCATTCAACAAATATTTGTCGAGTGCATATTATGTGCCAGGTGATGTGATAAGGATACAGTGGTGACCAATACAGACATGGACTCTGCTCTCATGAGGTATATAATTACAAACTGTTAAAAGTGCTATGTTCTAAAAGCATGAGGAGTTATGGGAGCTGAAGTCTGGGAAGAGTTCTTTGAGGAAATAGTATTTGAACTAAGATCTCAAGAATGAGTAAAAGTTAAGCAGGTAAAGGAGGAAAGCACTGCCAAGCCAGGAAATAGCAGGTACAAAGGCCCTGAGATGGAAAAGTACATGACAGGTTAGAGGAAATTGAAAGGCCAGTGTGGCAAGAGCACAGAGAGGGAGAAAGTGAAGTGTGACTCAAGTCAATTCAACAAATAATATTTATAGTCCAGATTTGAAAGTCACTGGTAAGACCAAGCTGGAGATAGGCAGGGCCTGGATCATGCAGGGCCTTGTATGTCATGTTTAGAATCTGTTTTTATCCTAAGAAGAATAGGAAACTATTGCAAAGTTTTAAGCATCAGTTCGTTTTCTGGCTGAGGGACACAAAAGTGGGTATGGGAGAAGCAATCGCAATAATCGTGGTGGGAGATTATGGTGAAGATGGAGAGAATCAAGGAATATTTACAAATGTAAACTGATAGGATTTGGTAGTTAAGTGAGGGGATGAGAAAGAGGGATGTGCCTATGTTACTAGCTTCTGCAACTGGATAAGTACCAAGCACAGGAGGAAAGTTTATGAGGAAACATGTTGAGTTTGGGATGTTTTTGAGACACCTAAGTGGACATGTCAAGTAACGTGGAGGAACTGGAAGTGATCAGTAACTAAATCTCAGAGTGGGGATGAAACTGTCCTAGAAAAATTAGACTGAGAAAGAACAAGACCTAGAGAAACTTTTAGATTTAAAGGCTGGGAGGAGGATGAACCTGCAATGGAGGCTAAGCATCTGTGGTCAAAGAGGTAGTAAAACTGTAACAGTGGAATCACAGACCAATGGAAGAGTGTGAGTGATGAGAAACTAGAAAACGGTACCAAATGCTACTGAAAAGTGAAGTAAGCTAAGGACTAGGAAATAACCACCAGATTGAGGGATATGAAAGTCACCCCCAAGCTGACCTTAGTAAGAACAATTTCAATAGAATAAGCGTTGTAGAAATCAAAACAGACTGGGTTGAGGAACGGGAATGGAGAAGTGACTTGTAAGATGAAGAGGGCCAAAGTATCCAACTGTTTTGAGAAGTATAACTGTAAAATAGAAAAGATAGGATGGTAACTGGAGGGGAAATGAGGTACAGAGTGGCTTGTTATAACAAGGGAGTCTCTAGCATATTTAAACACTGATGAGAAGAATTTAGAAACGTGCAAGGAAATCAGAAATCCTCAAAGAGGGAAGGACTAGGATTCAGAGCACAGAAACAGGAACTGGACTTAGGTGAGAGGGATGCTTGCTCTGTTTAGACAGGAGGAAGAGGACAGAATGATCAGATGTACATGGGTAAATAATTTAAGTCATGGGATGTTGAAGGAGTTACCAGCTGATAGCTTCTATTTTTTGACTATGAAATAAGAAATAGGATTACCTGCAGAAAGTGAAGAGAACGGTGGGGGGTGGAATAAGAGGCTTAAGAATATTGGTTTGAAATGGTCACTACAGGGGGCAGTAAAGATGACTGGAAAAATCTAGTGAAGTTACAGGGGCAGAGATTCCATTGGAAGTTGGTAACCATGGATTCATAGCAGTATAAATATGCTATATATTTATACAGCACTTGGGTGGCATTTAGCTGTCCAGATGCAGGCACAGACAAGTATTTTATTTTACTTAAGGGTCCAAAAAAGAGATAAAAGGAAAGGAAATTTAGCCCGTTCCAAGAAAATCACTAGAGATTAAACTGGACAGGAATCTAAAGAAGGAAGTTGCTAATGGAGAGAAGGCAGAAGTGACCTGAATACTGCAGTGAAATCAAAGAATGATAGTAGAGGGAATAGCTCAAAAAACAAAGTGGAAGGAATATGGTCAATGAATAAGATGCAAGTAATAGTTTTTTGAAGATGGAGCAGTTTGCGGTGATAATAGTCAGGATATAACTAAAGGAGTAGGCGGCTAAGACAGAATAGAAATCATTGGAGACTGGATCAAGAAACCAAGAGATCAAAATACCAATACCCATGTAAACTTTAAAAGATCACAGGCTAGCTATCCAGAGATAGGAAGATCAAAGGCTAGCTATTCAGAGGAAAGTAGGATAGTAGTTAATATGGTTGATAGGACAAGTAATAAGAGAGGGTTGTATAGATGAATAGCCTCAAAAGAATGAGACTTTGCAACGGAGCGGGCAGTTAAATTCTGAAGCCACAATGACAGGAACACCAACCCTGTCTCCAA
Source organism: Cynocephalus volans (assembly GCF_027409185.1). NCBI lineage: Eukaryota > Metazoa > Chordata > Mammalia > Dermoptera > Cynocephalidae > Cynocephalus > Cynocephalus volans. The sequence continues at coordinate 106,767,431 of NC_084463.1, read as the reverse complement.
TATGTGTTTATGATAATGTGAGAAAGCTTCATCCAGGTTTATTCCTGTGTTGTGCTTGGAAAATGACACTGTTCTCATTATGTCAATGGCTATCACTTTATGGTAAGATCTGAAGAAGACCACCAACTAGGAAGATGAAGTGGTAGGAATAAGGCTTTTCTCCCAAGTACTTAACATATTTATAAACAGAAAGAACCAGGACAAAAGAGATTGAAAATTTAAGAAAGGAATTGATAGGTCAGATTGAGAGACACTTGTTTTTCCATGCCTAGAGGCAGGTTGGATACAGAAGAATTTGCAGATAAAAGCTCTGGAAGTTCAAAGAGCAGAGACTTTAAAGACAGACAGGTCTATGTTCCTAGCCCTTTCTAGCAATTACTAATTATGTGACATGGCAAAAGAGGAAGCTAAGATAAATCACAATGGAAGTTTATTGTAAGGATACACACAAATGTTGACGTGGAAGAATTCTCCCCCCAGCAGCACAATATCCCAGGTTTCTATTCTTCTGTCTCTGGGAGTTGAGAAGTTCACAAGCTGTTTTACTTATATTTAAATTTCTCAAGGAAGGAATTTTATTAGGTAGACATAAAGCCACTCAGTAGGGAAATCCCTGGTCGGCAACTTTTATCTTAACAAGCTTTTCTGTTCAAGATTTGTTCAAGAGATAGCAGCTATGGGATAAAACACTGATTGGAGCCACTTTTCTCAATAGGTAACTGGGTAAAAGATAGGCTTCTGGTGCATTCTTGATTCTTGCTTCCTCATCTGGTAAGGGGAAGATAATGCTTCTTACTTGTAGTATTGTTGTAAAGTTTAACTAAGAAAAAGCATGACATCTACAAATATCAGAAACTATATAATGCTGATGCTCAATAGTTACTATTTTGAAAAGCAGCTTGGTGTACTACCAAGAACACAGACTTTAACATCAGATCTGCATTTTAATAGGAGGTCAGTTACTTGAGAATTTCAACTTTCTGGTCTGTAGGTGAGAGAGAACAGCTGCATTGTGGGTGGTTGTAAGGAGTTTTTATTATTGTGGGAGCAATGTCTAGGTGCTTCAATTCCTCTGTAAAAAAACCGGTCGCCTAATGAGGAATAGTTGAAGGTGGGATGTAGTATTAAGGAAAGCAGTGAAGGTATAAAATAAATGCCATGGTGATTAGGAGAGGAAATGGGCCAGGAACACAAAGGGCAGCATGTTGGTATTGAGGACTTGGCTGAGGTTGAAGAAATAGATTATTTAGTGGCATTCGGTACACAACTGTTTTTCTCTAGCAGTTTGAATGAAGAAATACAAAAAACATACAGAATGATATAAAAAGAAGGCCAAGGGTGGCCAGAAAACAGGGTGATGAAGCGATGTGGCATTCAGACTGCTAAATATAGAAGTAAATTCCACAAGGGGGGAGGAGCAATAATGAGAAAAGAATGGAGAGGCTGGGATTAAAAATCACAGAATAGGTACAGTGGGAACAATGTAGGGTAGAGGGTGGAAGCTGGAATTAGGAAATCATAGATGAGAAGTAAAACATTAAGGTAACATTAAAGAGGTCCCAAAGATTTTGTTTTCTGCTTTTTTTCATAACCACCACCATCTACTTCTCCCTTGGCTTTCTCTTCAAGTTTGGCTATATTGCAGAATATAGTCCCCAAGTTTCCCCCTTCCTGATTGCCCCTGAAGACAAGCATACAGACCTTCTTTGTTTAAAGGTTTTACTGCTCATCCTGGGAAAACAGGAGATACTAAAAAAATAACCTGGGAAAACAGCTGAAGTTTCAGAACACTCCAGAATTCTTACAGGTTTCACCTCTGTCCTGTGGCCACTGACTTCCTAGGAAGTACTTTAAAGCCCTGTGGTTTTTTAATCTGTTGTTCTTAGATATCTCCTCCTTTCCCTAGATCCAGAAGACTTCTTTCTTGTAAGACATAATCCACGAAAAATAATTATGAACCAACGGCTCACAGGAAGTCAGACAGACTTAAGGACAGCTAGACAGAACTCCCATTTTCTCTGTCATCTGGACAGAAACTAACTTCCTGTTGCTATCACCAACCTTAAAATTGTACCCACAGACCCTGTTTTAACCAGATACCTGAGAAGACAATTTCTCAGCTGCCAGGGCTGAAGCCAGTAGATATTCACTAAATGACAGAACAAAGGATGGTGACAATAAAATGGGTTCCCTGCCCAGAGTATAAACCAAACAGAGCAAAAAGCGGGTTTACTGGCTCCAGGAAAAGGAGCAACGGTACCCAGCTTTCGGGCTGCCCCTCATTCTCTCTGTACAGGCTTCACTAAGCCTAACGCCCAATGGGTCCTTCAAACTGAGGGTCCATCCAGTGCCTTCTCTCCTGGGATTGGGGATGGCTAGCTGCCTGATGGTGAGACTCCGGGCTGTTCAGCAGCAACACCTGGCACAGCCGAGGCAGCCTCATAGTCTGCGATGCGGCGGTGTACCAGGGCAGGCATGAGCTGCACATAAGCGGCCATGAGGCGGTGGTTGGAATGGATCAGCTTCCCAGCACAGCTGTGCAGACAGGCCTCCTGGAAGGAAGACAGGATTTAAGTAGATGCCAAAGGTGTCTTTTCAGGCCTGCCTCCTTTCTTCCCTATCCCCAGTCTGGGGCTGAGGGTCGTGGAGAGGCCAGAGCCAGAGGGAGGGGCAGTGGGGTAGGAGGGAAACAATCTACCATTAACTCTGAGGATCGAGAGTAACCTCAGTTCCCCACCTCCTCAGTGTCCAGAGCTCGTTGGTGCAGGCTGGGCACACAGCGCTGGAAGCAGAGTTCTGTCATCCTATTATAGACCAACAGGAAGTCCCGCAACTAGAAGAAAAAGGGAGTAAGAACTTAGCGATAAGGACCGTGCACCACAGCCCAATGTTGCCGGCCCTCGGATCCCTAACTCTTTGCTGTTACCGCAATATGGGCAGAGACGCGAGCTGAACGCCTGGCCCTGAAGGGACGTAGCTCTCACTCACATTTCTCAGTTGCTGCTGTTGCTGCTGCTGCTGAGCCTCCATGACACCGCTGGCAGGCCTACGTCGCTTCCGTTACAGCTCGACACCGCCCCGGAAGTGATCTCTCGCCGCTCCCCAAGGACTGAGGGGTTGGCTTGAGGATCGCCCGGCCCCCGGCTGTAACGTCACCTCCGCCCTTATAATCTGCGACGTGGCCGGCTTCTTCTGCCCGAAGAGGACGTCACTTCCGCCGAGTCCCTGACCTGCTGCTAGGATAGCAACGGGAACTGGAGCCCGAGGTCCCCGCGCGGCCCGGGCCTGGCGCCCTGAGGGGAAGAGCGGCCCGGCCCGAGGTGAGAGGCACATACTTGGGCGAGGGCAAGTTGAACGCACGAACCTGTCCTGAGGGCAGGATGCCCCTGAGTCCTGGGGAAGGATGAGGACACACCTGATGCCCAGGTGTATGGGGGGAAGGGATTGGGGGCGGGAACTCACGCACCTGGGAGACATAACTGACTTTGGAAGGGATCACCTATGTCCTGGGAAAGAGAGGCTTTTACCAGAGACCGGGAACATACACCAACTGATCCAACTAAGGCCTGGTGGGGAGGGCCCGAGGAAGAGGAGGTACATGCGAAGGAGGAGGGAGACCACGTAAAGGAAGGGGGAAGAAACAATAAAGGAGTGTGAAAGACCAAGCAATGGAGAATATACCTGAAAGGTGGGGGGGTGAACCCTGGAAAGGGCTTTGACTCCTGGTGGGAGTAAACACACCTGTATGGGGATAAGTTCCAAGAGAGCACAGACTTTATCTCTCTTGTTCACTGTTGGATTTCCATTGCCTCAAATAGTGCCTGACACATAGTAGGCACTCACTAAATGTCTGTTGAAAGAATGAATGCATGAATAATCACCGGAGTCCTGGTGAGGTTGGGGGATAGTGAGAAGACACCTGAGACTTGGATGTGCCTGTCTAAAAATGTGCACTTTGTAGAGGAGAAATACGTATACCTGAAGAAAGGAGTGGTGTCTGAACCCTAGAACATTCAAGCTCTGGAACAACCTTTAAAATCTCAGAAATGGCAGGGGAGGCACTCTTCTAGAGTGCTGGCCAATATCCAGAACTATTTGTGTTGGGCTTTGCAGGGTGCTGGGGTGAAGATTGTGACTCCAGTCCCTTCCATAGCCATGACGGACGGGATCCTAGGGAAGGCAGCCACAATGGAGATCCCCATCCATGGGAACGGTGAAGCTGGTCAACTTCCTGAAGATGATGGGTTGGAACAGGTGCTTCTGTTTGATTCTTCTAATTGCTTCTATTTAGGAATCCCAATTTATAAATCTTGGGCTCTCACCCCTATTACAGTAGCCTTTCCTTAATTTATCTCATTGCATTCTTTTTACAAATCTTTATTCTGATTCTGTGCAGACTTCCCTGTGTATTCTCTCTGTGATGCTTCAATCCAAGCTTGTTCCCATCTCCAAAATGCTTCAGCTGTCCCTATGTTCCTGAAGCCCTCCCCTCTTTTCTGGCCTGTAGGACCTCCAGCAGGTGATGGTGTCAGGACCCAACCTCAATGAAACCAGTATTGTGTCTGGTGGCTATGGGGGCTCTGGTGATGGACTCATCCCTACAGGTATGAATGATCAGAGACAGGGAGCTTGAGTGGAGAGAGGGACAGGAATGGTTTTGAGGAGCAAAGGATATGTCTAGGAAAGCTTGAATTATATCTGGATGACTTGGGAACTTCTGCTCATATAAACCCCATGGACTGTCCTCAGTCCAAGGCCCAGGGTTGTCCATCTGCTTCCCACCTGCCATTTAGCCCGTGAGATGGCTCATTTGTCCTTTCGCTGGCACCACCACCTGAGCCAAGTTAAGACCTCTTCTTTGCAGGAGTTCCTTTGCTCTGGAGCTTGAGGCTGATTTGGAACTTTGTGAGGCTTCTCAGAGTTTTACTTTAGACTCTAAAGCTTAGAGGAACAAACAGCTCTGAATCTCACACTGACTAGGATTCCACATGGGAATGTCAACCAGTTTTCCTCTTAACAGGACCCACTATCATTGACTCCCACCCCCACTCTTAGCATATTTTCTTCTGTTTCCTCTGCCCTTGTACACCAGCAACTTCTCTCCCTGCTAACCATGCCCCCCTCCCCAAAGGAGACCAGATGTATATTGGAATTTGGTTCTCAGGGCACAAGGTCTGAGTTCCTTCTAGTTAGCAGGAGAGTCCAATTGTCTCTAGCTTCTCCTCCAGGAAAGTCATTTTCATGTACTGGGAGGGAGGTATGGGTGGAGCCACAGAGGTGTCTGCTGATATCTGAGAGAGGCTGGTGTCAGAGAACTTGGTCCTTTAGGGTCTGGCCGCCATCCATCTCACGGCACTACTCCTGCTGGCTCTGGAGATGAGGTGGCTCGGGGCATTGCTGGAGAGAAGTTTGACATCGTCAAAAAATGGGGCATCAACACATATAAGGTAGGACTCAAGTACTTCTTCTTTCCCCCAAACTCCGCCTGGATACCTCCTTTTCCCTAGATCCTAATATCCCATCTATGGCTGAGACTAGGAACTTGGGGGTGCTAGAGTAGGTACCTGTTGCAGGGAGGGCAGGATGCTATGGTCTCTGACCTATTCCCCTACTTCCCAATCAGTGCACAAAGCAGCTGTTGTCAGAGCGATTTGGCCGAGGCTCCCGGACTGTGGACCTGGAGCTAGAGTTGCAGATTGAGTTGCTGCGTGAGACCAAGCGCAAGTATGAGAGTGTCCTGCAGCTTGGCCGGGCACTGACAGCTCACCTCTACAGCCTGCTGCAAACCCAGCATGCACTGGGTGACGCCTTTGCTGACCTCAGCCAGAAGTCCCCAGAACTTCAGGTGTCTTGGCCAGACCAAAGAGGGTGGGGGGACTGGGCCCGGGCCCTCCTCAGCCTCCTCAGCCTCCCTCCCTCCCTCCTGCAGCCCACAGGGAGAACCCCTCCAGGGTGGGCCCAGCCCTGCCCCCAGCAGCACTCACCTGTGGAGGCAGCCTAAGGGTTTGTACAGAGGTCCAGAAGTTGGGGGTGGGGGAGGGGGCACACTAGGTGCCTCACAAGCAACTATTCTCTGCATTGGCAAGAATGCCTTCAGTGCTTGGCCTAATAAAGAGACCCTCTCCTGCCTGATATACTAGCTCTCCCTGTTCCAGTCTTCTAAACTTATCTGAGGACCCCAATCCCCCACATTCCTACCCCAAGAATCCCCAGGATGGCCCCACCACCTTTCTGGCTAAGAGAGCCTTGCTGGAAGCAGTCTTTGGTTGTTCCAGTTTCAATGTCTGTTTCCTCCCTGGGGAGTAGGGGAACTCAGTCAGGTAGGGACAGATACTCAAGGAATGTCCTTCCCTCTGCCCTCAGGAGGAATTTGGCTACAATGCAGAGACACAGAAGCTGCTGTGCAAGAATGGGGAGACGCTGCTAGGGGCTGTGAACTTCTTTGTTTCTAGCATCAACACATTGGTCACCAAAACCATGGAAGACACGCTCATGACTGTCAAACAGTATGAGGCTGCCAGGTGTGGGCACTGGCGGGGCCTGGGTTTGGGCGAGTTGGCTGGCATGTGTGGAAGTTTGGGCATTAAGGGCATAAGAATTCAGGAAGGAAAGGACCGAGGTCAAAGAGGTAGAGACCAGCCTATATCACCCCCTCCCCAGGCTGGAATATGATGCCTACCGAACAGACTTAGAAGAGCTAAGCCTAGGTCCTCGGGATGCAGGGACACGTGGTCGACTCGAGAGTGCCCAGGCCACTTTCCAGGCCCATCGGGACAAGTATGAGAAGCTGCGGGGAGATGTGGCCATCAAACTCAAGTTTCTGGAAGAAAACAAGGTGCCAACCCCACTCCCTTGACCCTAGCCTGCCTTCCCATCTGAGACACTAGCCTTCCCCTCAGACCCTCCCCCATTGTTGGGTGGGGAAATGCAGCCTGGCTAGAGAGAGTGGGATGTTCCCCCAACCCCCTCAACCCCTGGGCCTTTCCAGGTCTGCTCTCCACCTCTGGCCCTTTCCTGTTGGTGGATTTGGCTGCTGGTCCCTGGAACATAACTGGGAAAAATTACCCCCTGATCTGGGGTACCAGAACCCTAGGCCCAGCAAATCAAGTCAGGTTTCTTCCATCAGATTGACCCTTCTCCTTTGACTCCCTGAGTGGAGTTCAGCCCCCATACCAAAAGCACCATCAGAGCAGAGTCCACGTGCCCATGGTCCATGCATGGGCTCAGGCTCATAGACCCTCAAGAAGGGTGCCTGAGTCCAGTCTTAGCTGACCCTGCTGGACCCCCAGATCAAGGTGATGCACAAGCAGCTGCTGCTCTTCCACAATGCTGTGTCCGCCTACTTTGCTGGGAACCAGAAACAACTGGAGCAGACCCTGCAGCAGTTCAACATCAAGCTGCGGCCTCCAGGAGCTGAGAAGCCCTCTTGGCTAGAGGAGCAGTGAGCCGCTCCCAGCCCAACTTGGCTATCAAGAAGGACATTGGAAGAGGCAGCCCCAGGGTGGGGGAGATTGGACATGGGACATCCCTTGCCACTTGCCCTTTGGCTTGGGCTCCCTTTCCCTGGCTGGAGCCTGACACCCAGTTCTGCCCACACTGCAGTGGAGGGAAGAGGGCCTGCAGACCCAGAAGCTGCTGCCCTGTCCTTTATCTTCCTGGCCGCTGGACTTCATTCCCAGATCTTTTCCTTCCACTCCACAGCCAAAGGCTATGACAAAATCACTCCCTGGCCAATGGCATAACTCCTCAGGCTTATGCCCAGCTTCTGGGGTATGCCCCCTGACCAATGGCAGAGCCTCAAATGGCCCTGTCAGCCAGTGGCAGCTCTTGGGCTCCCCTGGGCCAATGATGTTGCCTCCAATACCCTTTGTCTCTCCTCTACGCGTGCCCATTGCAGAGAAGGGGACTGGGACCAAATGGGTGGGGATAATGGGGAACCCCATTTCTGGCCTTGAATCTGAATGGGCTCCCTTCAGCCACTTACCCATCCACCCAGTTTAATTGTGCTTAGAGCCCAGGAAGATCGGGATTTAGCACTAGGAATAAACCTTTCATAAAAGCAGGCCCAGTGAGGTCAATTTCTGGGGGACTCTAGGAGGGTGGGCTGTATGGAGAAATGCTCAGTCTAATCATATACCAAAATCCTGTCAAATCAAAAGAGCTGAGGCCAGACAACTGAAGTCAGGTTTCAGAAATGGTCTGAAGACCCAGTCCTTCCCTGTCGCCAGTTGGAGGCAAAGCTTTATTTGCCCTTTGGGCTAGCACCAAGACAGCTGTGAAACTTAAGAGCACAGGGCCCAGTGGGGGTTGGGTTTGCCGACCTTTATTATGCATTCATTCATACAGCAAATATTTGCTGAGCGCTTTTATTTGCCAGGCAGTGCCTTAGACCCTGGGGAAACATCAGTGAATAAAACAAGGTCCCTGCCCACAGTGCTTACAGCCTAGTGGGGGATAGAGACGAGTAACCAGGCAACTACAATACACTGATAAGTACTAGCATACAGAAGTACAGGGCACTATGGGAGCACAGACTAGGGTAATCTAGCCTAGACTAGGGTGGAAATAGGGATGTTGAAAGCTGAGACTTGAAGAGTGAATGGATAACAGCCAGGCAAAGAGTAGAGGGAAGAGCATCCTAAGCAGAGAGGCCAACATGCGTGAAGGCTCTGTGTAGGAATTGGGAGGAATTCACTTTGGAATGAAAAATGGAATGGCTGGAAGAAGATTGCAGGCTGTTTAAGGACTTTTGCCCATTGGAGAAAGGGAGCTCTGAAGCCTTTTAAGCAGAATTTTGACAGCATGGGAGAAATCGGGGGTTGAGGAAAGTAGTCTTTATGAAGCTTAAAATGGTGTCATATAGACCCCAATTCCCTCATTTTGGACAGTCTAGTATCTCTAGCCCAAAACTCCAAACATGAACCTTGTCTAAGGCTCTTTTACAAGGACTGGAGCACCCTGTGGTGGGTGCTAGAACTCAAGTGGATGAAAGGTAGAGGCAGTTCCCATGGCTCCTGCTGCACGCAGGTGTTGAGCCCAAATCTGAACCTTTTGAGAAATCACAAGAAAGCTCCCAACAGTACTTTAGTCAGGGCTCAGTAATCATCACCTCTTTGCCCTTTGGCCAAGGAGAGCTCCAGAATTTGTCAACATTCCCACCTCAGGAGGGCTGGAGGAAGGGGACAGCCCAGTCAGCAGATTCTCATAGCGCTGGGATCCACACATACCTGGCTTTGCTCTGTCACTGATACTACTGCTCCCAGGCAAGCTTTCTGGGCTTTGGTCAGCCTGCAGTCATCTGACTGGAGCTTAATTAGGGAGGGTCCTCATATAAACCCCCCACTTTATGGGCCTCTGGGGACTTTTCAACAGGAAAGGTGCTGAATCTCCAAATGACTGGAGGCAGGGGCTAAAAACAGGGTTCAAATCATTGTTCCATTTCTTATAAGCTGAGTGGTGAGGGCTAATGTCTGGGGAGCCAGAGCCCTGTTTCTTCCATTGTAAAACAGAGCTAATGAAAGAAGCTACCTATTGCGGTTATGAGTATTAAATGAGATAATATATGTAAACCGACTAGTTCTGTGTCTGGCACATAATAAGCACTCAAATTTTATTGTCCGCCGGGGCTGCTTCCCATAGTGCGATAATTCTTAGAATTGCTCAGTGTCTTTGGTGTGAGAAAGGGAGTCGTGGATGGTCTGAACCATAATTTCCTCACGAGGGGGCTCCTGAGGCACCTAGAGCTGAATCAAGTATCCCACCTTTCTAACCCGTCAGCTCCTTCTCCCAGAGCTCTGGGTACTGCCCCTCGGCTGCCCGAAGATCCCTGTGGAGGTACAGATGGTTCCTGCGTCCCCCTGCTCAGCGGAGACCAGACTAGTATTTTCCATAGGAGCACCCTAAGCAAGGCAGAGAGGGCGCCTCCAGGAGGCAGCCGGGACGGGCTCCCGGAGTCCGAAATCCCTGCTGCCCCAGCTGCCTTTTCTTGACCGAGCCTCATCCCAGTCCCTGAGACCGATTACAACGCCCTTGCCCGGAGCCTTCGGGATCCAGAGGCAGCTGGCGGAGATCCGGGATCGGAGATCCGGGAACCGGCTCACAGGCTTCCCAACCGCACTGGGAAGGAGGTGCCCGCAGGAGCCGCAGGGGCGCTGAGGGTGCTGTGCGGGTGGGGTAAGGACGGGCCGGTGTGGGGCGGGGCCTCCGCAGCGGGGGGCGGGACGTGGGTGGGTCTCAGCACTGGAGTCACCCCCTCCCCCGGCCAGTCCGCAGCCCCGCCCCGGCCCCTCCCTCCGGCCTGTGCGGCTGGTCCGGCCGAGGCGCCGGCGCGGGGACAGGCGGAGGCGCGGGACGTGGGGCGGCGCCGCAGGCAGGGCCGGGCGGACGGGCGCTGGCAGCAGGGGCTGCGCCGGGGGCCCCTCGGAGTGGCCGCAGTCCAGGCCTTGCCCTCCCATCCTGCTCCGACGCGGTGAGTGCATCAGGCGGGCCGCAAGGGTGCATTTGTATCCCTGTCTGCCTTGGTCCGGGTTCGGGTCCGGGTCCCAGCGTCTGTGGGTGAGGGCGCGGATGCTTTTCAAAAGCGTGCCTGTCTCTGTCCACGTGAGGCGTGTCCATGTCGGTAAGAGCAGCGGGGGGATTCTTCGGGCTGTGGCTGCTCACGTGAGGTCCATGTTTGAGGGGGGAGGTGCGGATGGATGGGTGATGGTTCCTTGGAGGAGCGCGGGGTTTGGGAGCTTGTGTGTTGGCAGAGGGTGCTGAACGCTGCGGCCGAGGGTGATGGTGGTGGGGAGGTGGGGTTGCTGAGTGGGGCTCGAATTTAGTGGCCCGGCTTGTCCGAAAGGTTCTTTTCTCCCTGGTGCAGACACCTCCACCCTTTACCCCACCCCCCTCATCCTCCTCGGGCACCCAGAGGCCCACCAGTCAGGATGGAAGACACCCTTTCCATCCCCAGCATTGCTCGCTGGACAGGAAGCCTCATGCAGAGGCTGTTTCTTGTAGGAAAGGACCCCTCTGTTACCCTGCAGCCGGGGCCCCTCCTGGAGGACCCCAGGCCCCTTCCTGGTTCTGACCTCCTCCCTCTTGGACTTGGCTTCAGAACCTGGCCTGCAAACCTGCAGGGACAGATGGTTGCAGGTTGGAAGAGCAGGCTGCACCCCAGGGAGGTCAGTCCAGCTGAGGGCAGGTCCTGGGCTTTTTCTTGGTGTGGGGGTCTCTGTCGTGGAAAGCAGAAACCCAGGACTGGCCCCAGCAGGAAGATCAGATCTGGGAGGTCAGAGCAGGTGCCGAGGTCTTCTTCACAAGTGTTTCCCTGTCAGTCTGTCCAGCTCACCAGTGCCCATTCATCCCCTAAACAAAACTCTGATTTGCTGCAGAATGGAATCAGAGCTGCAGGCCTGACAGGTGCCCTGCCACTCTTGGCTTGCATGCCTCCAATGACAGAGCACTTACTACCTTCTGCTGTGGGAAATCTTCCTTATATGAAGCGGAGGTCATCTCCTTGGAACTTTATTCACTTGTCTTGTTATTGTCTTTACTTTTGCCTCTGTCTCTGGTGAGCGGGAACTGCAGAGTTAAGTATGGCTCTCTGGTCACCAACATATACTGAGCACCTTCGTGTGCCAGGTACTGCTGCAGCCACTTAGGAGACAATGCCATTCTTGCTGACAGAAGAACTTAAGCAAATGGTCCATCGTTGGGATAGTATGGCCTGTGTTCAGAAAAACAAAAAAATCTTATAGCTAGACGAGAGAGTGCCCAGAGGGAGTATCATGGGTGACTTAAACTTAGCAAACATTTAGAAGGGGAGGGGCAACCGTGACCAGCCTCTAACACAGCTATACTTATGGTGGAAACTAGCAGTTAAATCATTAAGGTAGTACATGATGGGATTTAATCATGAACACATATTACCATCTGTGAGGGCCCTTGGCTTGAAAGGGAAGCTTGGGAATCTCAGATTTTGAGAACAAAAAGACCCTTACTCCCAATTGACAAGTAAGGGAATTGGGTACAAAATTGTCCAGAGTCTCACCTTGTGTCTATAGAGTTAGTGACAGAGTCAGAACTAGATCCTAGATCTCCTGACTTTTTAAATTAGACACATTTTAGAGGTAGAATCAAGGATATAGTCACAGCTGGTATCTGAAAGTTGAAAGAAAAGGCAGAATTGAGAAGATTACCAAAGTTCTGTCTTATGTGGCTAGGTGAATGTTGGTGCCTTTCATTGAGATCGGAAGCATAGCAGAAGAGTAGGTTAGGAGAAACTGAGTTCAGTTTTGGACTAATCCCTGTGTACCATCTTGGAGATGTCCAAGATGAAGTTTGATATACAGGTGTGGGGTGCAAGAGAGTCTTCAAGCACAGGATATAAGGCTTTGGGAATCATTAGCAATTGGATGGTAACTGAGACCATGGGAGATAATGAGATTGTCCGGGCAGGGTATGAATAAAGAGAGAACAAGAGGCCCTGAAACAATACCTTGTGGAATTACAGATTTAAGGAATGGGCAGTGGAGGAGCAACCAAAGAGGCAAGTGGAGAACCCACATTGAGTGGATCGTGAAAGTATTGAAAACAGCCTCTGCCTTTTTGAGTCTTGCTTTCTTCCCCAACTGGTTCAGATTTCTTAACTTTTCATGCTTCTATTCCTTTGCTCACTGTTTTCCCAATGTACCTGTTAATCTCCTATTTGTCACTCAAGTCCCAACTCAAATATCCCTTCCTCTGGAAGCCTTCTTTATTCTCCACCACCCTCAGAATTATATAATTCCTTTTGTTTGCTAGCTAGCCTAGAAGTTTGAACATGTCAATATCATGGTACTTATCACCTTGTAGCTATGCATGTCCATGTCTGTTTCCCACACTAGTCTAAAAACTTATGAAAAGCTGGGAATGCATCTGATTTAGCTTTATTTCTGCAGTTCCCAGTTGAAGTGCCTGGCCCAGAGTGTGCCCAGGGAAGTTTGACTGAATGGTTCATTTACCTACTCAGTGTGGAAGTGGTAGGGGAGATGGCACTGTGAATTTCATCACTTTCCTTCCCTGCCAATCTTATTGAAAGAGTTCCTTGGCTTTGAGGACTTTATCTCATCTAAAGCTTCATTTGTTCCAGAGAAAGCCGAAAGACTATAACCTGCGGTCATTTGTCATTTTGCTGAGGTCTCAAATGATCAAATATACCTGGAGGCTAGTGAGTAGGAGTGAGTCATTTTAGCAAGCAAGTGAGCCTAGCTGACTCCTCGCATCCACTTTTCAACATGCCTCCACTAACTAGCTGTGCAAATCATGTACACTGGGAATCTTGTTAGGTTATAGAAGGAAGTCATGGGGCAAATTAATGCTGTTTGAGAGTTTGGGGAAACTGAAAAGCGTTGAAACACATCCTTTGCATATGTTGGGGATCTAGCAGAGTCAGCATTGGCTGTCTTTGTTAGTTCACAATCAACTCCTTCCTTGACTCTTTGAATCTGGCTTCTTCTCCAGCCACTGGAAATTGCATTCTCTGAAGTTGATGACAGCTTCTTTTGGACTTTAAATCATGGGTCCTCTCTGCATCATTTCACAGTGAAGATCACTCCCTTGTTCATGAAGCTCTCTTCCCCCTTGACCCTGATGACATCTCTGTTTCCTGCTTTTCCTGCCTCTATGGCCATACCCTCTCAATCTTCTTTGCAGGCTTTGCTTCCTGGGCCTATCCCTTAAATGTCAAGGTTCCTGGGGGGCTCAGTCACAGGCTCTCCTTTCTCATCTTCCCTTCCCTGGGTGATGTCATCCACTTCCATGGCTTCAGGAGCCATCTCTACACCAATAACAACCAAATCTATATCTCCAGGCTAGACCTCTTTCCTAAAGCTCCAGCTTGTCTTTCCAACTGCCAACTGGACTTCTCCACTTGAACTATGTCCCGTAGGCACCTCAGATTCATCATATAAAACATTGAACTTATCACCTTCTCATCCAAACTGCTCTTCCTCTAGAATTTCCAAGCTAGAAAACTAGGAATCATCTCTAATTCCTTCTCCCTTGACTCTTCATATAAAGCCAACCAGTCACCAAATTCTATTGATTCCTTCCTGTGAAATCTATTTTTCTTGACCTCTCTTTGCTACTCCCCTAATCAAGACAGTCTCTTAACCTTCCGCTCTTGACCTCTCTAAACAGTTTTCCTCACAGCAGTCAAAAATTTACTTTTGCCATTCTATACTTAAGCCCCCACCCACACACCTGCTGACCACCAACAGAGTGTTTCTTTGCTCTTTGGATAAAGTCTTAATCCACTAGCAGGAAAGGGTAAAGTCTAAACTCCTTAATAAGGCCAAGAAAGCATTGTATGATGTAGCTCTTGCATACCTCCTCATCTGGTTTCTTAGCCGCCCCCCCCCCCCGTCACAGTGTATGATCCAGCCTCTTGATGCAGAAAGCACCGTGCTCTCTATAACTGTTACTCATCCTGTAATTCTCGGTTTCAATGTCACTTTCTTTAGGAAAAGTCCCTTGGCCTCCTACCTTCGACCCATCCCTGACCCTGGCTAGGTTAGGTAACCTTCTCTGTGCTCCTGGAGCAATCTGTGCTTCCCCATCATGGCCCTCACCACATTGCATTGCAGTAATCTGTTTGCCAGATTGTGGAATCCATGAAGGCTGAGCTGTGACTGTTTATCTTTGTATTCCCAGGCCTAGCAGAGGTGTTGAGCGAATGTTGAATGAGGGAATGAGGTGTCTTTAGAACTGAGCCATAAAGGATGGCTGGAGGTAAGGGACGCAAGGATGGCAGAAGGCAGCCCGAGGAAAGAGGGAAAAATCCAGCTTTGAGTCCAAGTCCCTCCAAGTGCCAGCTGTGATAAACAGTCCACTTGAACCACCACCTATATATGGACTCTAAAGATCTTGGGGGCAGATCTCTAGAGCCCACTCAGGTGGGAGAAGTGGCATTAGGAACCCAGGAGAGGGAGGGAGTTTTAGATTCAGGCTGGGGTATGGCCTCAGCTGCTGTATGCCCAGTAAGTATGGGTGGGGAACTGAAGCAGGAAGGGGAAGGGAGGGAGGAGCCTTCAGTCCTTGGATGTAGCCCAATCCCCGCCCTTGTGTGACAGGCGGGGAGAGCCCCTTGGGCTTGGAGAGAGGTGGAGCCTGATATCCAGCTGCCCCAATAGGGCCTAACAGACCACTCCTACTTTTCCTCCCAGCCCTCGCCTTCACTAAACAGAAACTTCAGCTTGCCTCCCAGTCCTTCCGCCAACCTTTAGTCTGTCCTCCCTCCTGCAATGTTGTCCTGGTATTTAGTCTCTAGATTCAGAACCCGTCACATCTGGAGAGTGAACTTTAGGATCCCAGTGCCCATGTCAGGAGAGAATGTCTCCTATCCCTCCCCTAGCTTGGAGGGGACTTTGCACTGGCCTCCCTGCATGCATGCCTGCATTCATTCATTCATTCATTGTCTTTAGAGAGGCCCATGACACATCTAATTGGGCACAGACAGTGGTGACCTGGTCCTAGTCACTGCCTGTTTTGAAGTAGTACAGCTATTTTTCTTCCTCCTTTCATGGCCAGTTTTCTGTAGTGAATTGTCTATGTTTACTGTGTTAACTTCTTCATCTCCGTTCATTCTTCAGTCACTCTGACCTGGCTTCTGCTCCTACCACAATTAAATCTGGTGGAGACTCTTCAGTCCTTTTCACTCTTCACCCCTCTTTTTTCCTGAATTGCTCTCTCCCCTAATGTCTTTGTTTCCACACTATCTTGCTTTTCCTCCCACCCCTCTGGGTTCTCCTTTTTGGTCACCTCTGCTGGCTCTCCTCCCTTGTGTGGGGCTCTTTTCTTATCACTCTCTACTCTCTGTCCCTCAGCGGTATCATCCATTCTTATTGCTTTAAGTACTATTAATATGCCAACAATTCCAAGTCAATAACCAGCTCCGATCTCTCTCGTGAGCTCCTACATTCTGTTCCTTATTCGACAGCTCTACCTGAACATTTCATAGACACCTCAAATTTAGCATGCATAGAACAGAATACTCCAAATCACCTCCTCTTTGCTGTCTCTGTTCATGGCCCGCCATTTACTCAGGCAAAAAACCTGGGAGTCATTGACATTCTTTTTCCCTCTCACATCCAGTCCATCACGATGTCCTTTTGATTCAACCTTATGAATAGTTCTCAAATCAGTCCACCTTTTTGCCTATAGCTCTGCTAATACCCAACATTATCTTACTTGAAGAACTGCAGTAGCCTCCTGACTGGTCTCCCTGATTCCTCTCTTGCTCTTCTTCCTCTTCAATCCTCATAGCTGCCAGAGTAGCTTTCTAATTTATTTATATTTATTTGTAAATTGCATCACCCACCCACCCCCACAACTTAGGATAAAATCAAAAAAATTTTTTTTTTTTAAAGATGACTAGTAAGGGGATCTTAAACCTTGACTTGGTGTTGTCAGCACCATGTTCTCCCAGGTGAGTTAACCGGCCATCCCTATATAGGGATCCAAACCTTTGGCCTTGGTGTTATTAGCACCACACTCTCCCAAGTGAGCCATGGGCCAGCCCTAAGATCAAATTCTTAACATGGCCTTCAAGGTCCTTCGTATCTCATCTCAGCCTATTTCTCAAACTTACCTTTTGCTTTTATTCAGTTTGCTCCAACCACATGGTCCTTGCAGGTTCTCAATGAGTCTTCTGTCCATGAAACCTTCATCATGCTGCTGCTTCAGCCTCCCTCACTCCCTGTTGTTCCCCATACCCACCACTACCATTTTTCCCCCACTCCCCAGAGCTCTGCTTAAAAGTTACATGCTTGGAGAGCCCTTTCCTGATCACCCAATCAAAAGTGTTCTTTCTCATAGCATCTTTTTTTCCTTTATCCCACTCTCCTGCCACCAATTTGTAATTATGTATTTACTTGTTTATTTAGTTTTTAAATATCTGCCACCACCTCTCCACCAGAAGGACCGTGACCATATCTGTTTTATCACTCGATCCCCAGCACCTGTACAAAGTAGGCACTTAGTAAATAAATATTTGTTGAATTACTTAATTAATTTAATAAATATAGTTTTTTATCCTTATATCAGGCTCTAGACTAAGTGCTAGGAATGAAAAAATAAAATATAATGCCTGCCCTCAAGAACACTGCATGGAAAAGAGGAAGCAGAGAAGTAACAAGAATATCATTGTGTAGCATATAAGGGCAAGGATGGAGGAAGTATGGGGTGTGAAGGACACAAAGGTGGAGTGCCTAACCCAGGCTTTGGGAAATTCAGGAATGCCTTCTAAAGGAAGTGACATTTACATGGGGACCTGAAAGATAACTAGGTGTCAGCCAGGCAAAGGGAACGGGAAGAGGATCTCAGGCAAGGGGAATAGAATGTGTACTGCCCAGAAGCAAAAGAGAACAAGGACTTTTCCAGGAACTGAAAAGAAAACAGTGTGACTGAGCATAGACTCATGAGACATGAGTTGTAGAGAAAGGTATGGGCCAGAGTCAAGCATTGTTGGCCAATTTAAGGAGTTTGGACTTTATCTGGACAGTGGAGAACTGTTGAAGGAATTTAAACAGAGAATAGTGGCAAGATAAAATCTGTGTTTTAGAAAGCCCATTCTGGCTGCCAGGGGGATGGATGAGTAGACACAAGTGAGACAAGGACACCAGTTAGGAGGCTGTGCTGTATTCCAGGAGAGAACTGATGGTGGCCTGAATTGGGGGCAGTAGCTATGAGGTTGGAGAGAAGGAGATAATATATTAGGAAGGCAACCCTGACCTTGATACTGATTGGATATGGAAAACAGTGTAATCCCAGAAGGTTGTGCTAAGAGGTAGGTCAGGGCATAGATAGAAGACATACAGGTAGTCAGAGGAAGGACACTCTATCTGGAAGGTCTTTTGGAGGAGAGTTTGGGGGAAGCAGAGGAGATGAAGGATGGGTTTGTCAGCGAAAGTAGGTACCATACACTTGACATGTGCTATTTTACATTCTCAAAACAATGGTTTGAAGCAAGTATTATTATTCCCATACTTACATATTAGGAAACTGAGGCTCAGAGAGGTTATATGAATTGTCCAAGGTCACATAGATGGTGAAAGGCTGAGCCGGGTTTGAAATCCAGTTTAACCCTAAGTCTGTGCTCTTAAACAGAGCTCAGGGGTAACTCAATCTACCTACTTTACCCTGCTCCTTCCAATCACTGCCCTGTCCTGCCCCTGGCATGGAAGAAAGGTGGAGGCAGTTCTCTACAGGGTATTTGAATGGTGGGGATCGGGTGGAGAGAGAGAGTGCTGGCCTCCCTGGTGCTGACCATCTCTCTGTACACAGGCTGGAGTGAGTGGCAGGAGCCATCTGTGGGCACTATGGCAAAGAGGGAGGACAGCCCTGGCCCAGAGGTCCAGTCGATGGACAAGCAGTTCCTGGTGTGCAGCATCTGCCTGGATCGGTACCGGTGCCCAAAGGTTCTGCCTTGCCTGCATACCTTCTGTGAGAGGTGAGGTGGTGTGTGTACCAGGGAGGGATGAGGACCTTGGAGACCCCCCTTAGAGGGGAGCAGCCTGTGTAAATTTGTAGTAGGTGAATGAAAATGTGCACACATAGGAGGGGAGCAGGTGAACCCCAGCCTGCAGGAGATGAGGGTTTGGATACAAGACTCTGTGAGAGGACCAGAAGCTCTTAACACTGGGCTATGGTCCCTGTGCAGAATAGGGCCTTCTCTGCCCCTTCCTAACCCCCAGAGCAGCCTTTGACACCACCAGAGAAATCAGATGGTGCTGAGATTCTCAACCAGCTCTGGCACCAGCAGAGTTTATGACCAGTGGGAGGATATTAGAAGCTAGAGGTCCATCCTTATTGTTGTCCTCAGACACTGAGTGAAAGGCAACCCCTCCCATTCTCTAGGCTTCTATCCATCATTCATTCATTCAACAAATATTTATTTATTAAGCAACTACTATGTGCTAGACCCTATCCCAGGCATTGGGTATGCAGTGATGAGCAAAACCAGATATGATCCTTACTCTTAAACAGCTTTACAGTACAGAGAAGGAGAAATATAGTAATCAAATAATCATATAGCCAGATTATAGATAAATATAATATTACACCCTTAGTAAGTGCTGCAAATAAAGCGCTAAGGTATGCGAGCGTAGCATATGGGTTCTCTTTTAGTTTGGAGAATCAGGAAAGGCTTCCCTGAGGTATAATCCAGAGGATGAACAGGTAAAGGAGGTTAACTAGGTAAAGGAAGTTAACTAGGTAAAGGGAGTTAGAAGAGCATTCTAGGCAGAAGAGAGAACATGGGAAAAGGCCATGTGGCATGAGGGCATGTGTCGGGTAAGAGGACCTAGAAGAAGCCCCCTGGGGCTGGAGCAGAGTGAGTATGATTGAGAGTGGCTGGGAAGGAGCTAGAGAGGCAGGTGGAGGCCAGAGCATGTGGGGCTTTGTAGACTTGTTAGGGAATTTGGGCTTTACCCTGAGAGGCATATGAAGCCTCTGCGGGGTTTTATACATGATCACATTTGTATTTCGACAGTGTTCTTCCTTGGGGCTTCATCCTTTAATGCTCTGTCTTGGGTGATCTGGTTCCTGGGTCTTCTCACCATTGCCTCCATCCAAGCTTTCCCTCTGCTTCCTGCCTTCAGTGAAACCTGGCTCTGCCTCAGGGACACTACTTCCCTTCCAGCCTTGCTCTTTGAGATTCCAGCTGTACTGTCCTCTCTTCTTCATTAGTTGGCAACAGTCTCAGCCATCCTGACACTGGGCTATGGTCCCTGCCCATTCAAATTCTCCCATCAACTTGGGGACTTTACTACCCACTTGTGCATCTTGGTTCTTGATTGTTTCTCCAGGTACGTCCCCCACTCCACCTCAGTAACACTCTCTCCCAACCATGCCCTGAATCTTGTCATCACCCAGAATAATACCACTTCTGTGGTCATAAACTCCAATATTTCACTCCTGGCTCCCATTGCCCCACTCCCACTACACCACCTTTGACTCTATACAGATGTATGGCCCCTTTGACTGCTCCCTCTTTTCCTAGTCACCAACTCCATCCTGGTCTCCGTTTCTTTCTTTCCTCTCCCGGATCCTGTGGTTGACCATCTGACTGGCCCCTATACAGTTCCCTCACACATTTGTTAAACCCAGTGCTGGATCAGAGCTGTAATTGGACATATCTGCACTTTCTCCTGTGCCTAGATCACTGAGCAATCCTCGAGAAAAATCAGTGCCTGAGAAGTTATAATATCAATGGCTACCATGTATTGATTGCTTTCTATTTGCCAGAGACTGGCTAAGTGATTTATTTACATGTATTGATTTATTTAATCCTCACAACGGATGTTTGATTATCTTCATTTTAGAGAGGAGGAAACTAAGGTTCAGAGTCATTAAGTAATTAAGAAATATTTCCAGGGCTACACAGCAAGTAAGTAGTTGAGGTCTGAATCCAGGCTTGACTGCCGAGTCTTCACTCTTAACTAGTACTCATTCGTTTATCCCTTGGTCCCTGCTCTCCAAGAGCTTATGTTCTAGTGGGCAGTGACTGACAGTAAGCCAGCAGATAACCAAACAAGAGAGTCATGGCTTGTGTTAAGTGTTTTATGAGAAATAAACAGGGAGTAAGTGGAGGTGGTTGGGCTGCGAACTGTTCTGTATAGTCATCAAGGGAGGCTTCCCTGAGGAGGTGACATCTGACCTGAGTCCTGAGAATGAGGAGGAAACAGACATATGCAGATTGTTACAGGCAATGGAAAAATCTGTGCAAAGGTCTTAAGGAAGAAGTAAACAGGGCATGTTCAGAGACCAGAAGAGAAGCCAGTGTAGCTGAATGAAGAGGAAGGTGGAATGACGAGAAATTGGGGTGAGTCAGGACAGTTCATGGGGGAGCTTGTAAGTTTTAGGAAAGTCGTTGGATTTTATTCTAAGCGCAATGGGAAACCATTGGAGGATTTAAAAAAAAATTTTTTTTTAAAAGATAACCGGTAAGGGGATCTTAACCCTTGACTTGGTGTTGTCAGCACCATGCTCACCCAGTGAGCTAACCGGCCATCCCTATATGGGATCAGAACCCGTGGCGTTGGTGTTATCAGCACCACACTCTCCCAAGTGAGCCACTGGCCGGCCCCTAAATTAGATTTTTTTAAAGCTCCCTCTGGCTGTTGTGCAGAGAATGGATTATAGAGAAGCAAAGGTGGAAACCGGAGAGCAGTTAGGAAGATATTGTAGGCCAGATATGCTCACCAAGTAGGAAGGAGGTATTGATAAGTTAGAAGGTGGTTTGCTGGGGAAACACTAGATTTAGTGAGCTGGGAAGAGAGCTGCAGGGGAATGGAGTGGAAAGGGTGAAATGCAGATTTCAGAGTAGACACAGTGACAGTTGATGAGGTGGGGGTAGTGGTGGGAGCATGGGAGTGGACAGCTGAGGTGATGTGAAGGAAAAGATTATGGGTGTTGAGGAGGTCAGGATGGTGGATGGGTTATCTTGTAGAAGTCAGTGCCAATGAGAATGATGGCAGGGTATGTGTGTCTGTTTGTGTTGTGGGGGGTGTGCGGTGGGAGGTAGATAACTGAAGAAGAGAGTGAGCCAAGAGAAGGACCAGTGGAGAGAATAACAAGGAGGGGTGGCATAAGCTCATGACAGAAGGCATGAGCTTTAAAGGAGCTGAAGGCAAATAGTTTAGAAATGTTCCAGCAGGGAAGAGGGAGGACTCAACCCCACCTTCTGGCCCAAGGAATGTGGAGTATGAAACAAAAACAATTCTCTACTTGACTGCAGAGGAAACTAGGTCACAATTAAATAAGTTAATATTTGTGAAGCACTTAGAATTGTGCCTGGCACTTAGTGCTCATTAAATTTTAATTAATTAAGATCAATATGTATAGGGACCATTAAGAGAAGAGATTGTGGATATGTGAGAGTTTGCAAAATGCAGATCTTCCCTCCCCAAATTAGTAGTCTCCAAACACAGCTTCCTTCAGTCCTGACATCTGTTTCTAGTACGCATCCTCTTCCCCTCTTTTCCATGACTAGTTCCAGCCTTCACCATTCTCCTGAATCCTCCCTCTGTTGTCTACGGCCATACCACCCTGAACGCGCCCGATCTCGTCTGAATCCTCCCTCTGTCACTCTCAGCAGCTGATCTTGCCTGAGGCAAGTGTATTAGTCTGTTTCTGTTGCTTATAACAAAATACTATGGAACTGGGTGATATGTAAAGAAAACGAAATTTATTGCTTATAGTTTCCGAGGCTGGGAAGTCCAAAGTCCAAGGAACACATCTGGTGGTGGTGACAGTGACCCAGGGGTCTCACATTGCAAGATGGTGGAAGCAGGGAGAGCAGAAAGAGAGCAAGAGGACAACTTCCTTATTCACTCTTCTTTTAAAGCCCTCCAAATCATGGCCCTGACCACCATTTTTAATCCATTCACTAAGGCATGGTCCTACAATCTAATCACCTCTTCAAGGCTCCTCCTTTCAATTACCATAATAGGATTTCCCACTCTCAACAGTTACAATGGGGATTTAACCTTCAATGAGATTGGGGGGATCCAGTCTGCAGCATTCCACCCCCCAAAATTCATGTTTTTTTCACATACAAATACATTCATTCTGTCCCCAAAGTCTTAATTTGTTTCAACTCAAAAGTCCAAAGTTCAGGGCCAGCCCTGTGGCTCACTTGGGAGAGTGCAGTGCTGGTAGCGCCAAGGCCGCAGGTTCGTATCCTATATAGGGATGGCTGGTGCGCTCACTGGTTGAGTGTGGTGCAGATGACACTAAGCCAAGGGTTGCGATCCCCTTACCAGTCAGGAATAAAAAAAAAAAGTCCAAAGTTCAAAGGCCCATCTGTGAAGTCAAGAACAAGTTATCTCCTTCCAAGATTCAATGGTGGGACAAACATAGGGTACATATTCCCATTCAAAAAGGAAGGAATAGGCCAAAAGAAAGGGGTAACAGGTCCCAAACAAGTCCAAAACCCAGCAGGGCAGGCATTAAATCTCAAAGCTGGTGAATCATGTACCATGACTTCATGTTGGATGTGCTCTGCACACTGGTGTGAGGGTTGAGTCCCCCAGTCCTCAAGCAGCTCCACTTCTATGGCTTTCCTGGTTTCAGGTGATGCTTTCATGCTCACAGGCTGGTGTTGCATGCTAGTAGCTCTACAAGTCGGGGGTCTCCATGGCGGTCCCACTCCCATGGCTCCATTAGACATGGCACTGATAGGGTTTCTCTGCTGCAACTCCGACCCCACATTTCCTCGTGGCATTGCTCCAGTAAAGACTCTGCGGTGAATCCACCCCTGTGACAGATCTCTTCCTGGGCTCCCAGGCTTTTCCATACATCCTTTGGAATTGGGGTGGAGGGTTCCAAACCTTCAGAGCTCTGGCATCTGCAAGCCTGCAAGACCTAACACTACGTGGACACTGCCAAGGCTTTTGGCTTCTATTTTCCAAAGCTGCAGGTCCAGTTTAGATACAGCTGGAGCAGCCAAAGCAGCTGGGGTACTGGTGCTAGAAGCAGCTTTCCGAGGTGGCCCTGGGCAGTGAGCCCATGGAGGGTGCCTCAGGCCTTTTCCCCAAGACCATTTTGTCTCCCTAGGTCATTGTACCTGAAATGCAAAGGTTGGACCCAGAGGCTTCTGCAATACCGTCAGGGCCTTTTTCTCCTCTTGATAATCCCTTTCTTTTGTTCTAATCTTCTTAGCTAATGGTCACTGGGCTGCACCATTGCATGCTCTCTGCTTCTGTACCACATAGCCAGACTGCAAATTTCCCAAATCTTTACTCTCTGCTTGCCTTTAAATTCTGGCTTTATGTCATGCCTTTGCCACCATAACTCAGCATAGGCTGTTGCAAGTAGCCATGCAGCTTCCTTAATGCTTTGCTGCTTAGAAATTTCTTCTGCATAATACTCTGGTTCACAACTCTTAGATTCCAATTTCCACACAGTCCTAGGGCATGGACACAATGCAGCCAAGTTCCTTGCCAGTTCATAGCAAGGTTGATCTTTACCCTAGTTTCTAATAAATTCCTTCTTATTTCTATCCGAGACCTCCTTAGAATGGTCTTTACTGTCCATATTTCCATAAGCATTCTGGCCACCACCTTTAACCAATCTTTAAAACATTCCAAACTTTTCCTGGTTTTCTTGTCTTCTAAACTTTCGTCAGCATCTAGGCTTTTTCTAGCCTGTTCCTCCAAAGTCTTCCAGCCTCTCCTCAACACCCAGTTCCAAAGCCACTTCCACATTTTCAAGTATTTGTTATAAGCAACACCCTACTTCTCTGGTACCAATTTTCTGTATTAGTCTATTTCTGCTGTTTATAACAAAATACACAGAACTGGGTAATTTGTAAGAGCAAGTTAGGTATCCTCTCTTTAACGCTGTCCCCTGTGCTCCTCTGCGTCCACCTCTTTTGATTCAGAGGATGGGGTCCACTCCTCCTCCACAGGCCAACCCCAGCCACTTCCCTATCCCCAAGACCTGGTCCTCTTGGTCTAGTCTCTTCCACCTCTCCCTCTCTACTGGCTTCTTCTCAATTTATAAACATGCTGAAAACTCACATTGCTAACAGTAAAAACTCTTTGTCCTCTTGTCCCGTTTTAGCACCATCTGATCCCTCAACCCCCTTCTCATTCAAACTTCCAACCTCCCCTTTACTCTTTAACGTGCAACAGTCAAGCTTTCCACCACCACTTCCCTCACTACTTTCCTTACAGACAAAAGTACCCTCACATGTGCCCAATTCAGTGGGCATTTTCCAG
Source organism: Cynocephalus volans (assembly GCF_027409185.1). NCBI lineage: Eukaryota > Metazoa > Chordata > Mammalia > Dermoptera > Cynocephalidae > Cynocephalus > Cynocephalus volans. The sequence goes on along the minus strand of NC_084463.1, from coordinate 106,742,688 downwards.
TCCTTACCCTAACTGACTCCTCAGCTGCATTTGACGCTGAGGCTACTCTTTCCCTTCCTCTAGAAATGCACCACTCACCTTGCTGCCTTGATGCTGTTGCTCCTCCCACCTCTCTGCCTGGTCCTCTTTGCTGTCCTCATGCAGTATTTGCTGAGTGCTCTGTCTCTCTCTCATTACCGTCTACCTCTTCCTGGATGATCTCATCCTCTCCCATGGCCACCAAGGCCATCTAAATGTTGATGGCACCCCCATGTCTATCTCTAAGCTACCTTCTCCCCTTCTCCCCAACTGTCTACTGGTCCACTTTTCCTGAGTGTTCCACCGTTGCACTAAATCTAACCAGGACAAGGCTGAACTTCCCTATATGCTCCTCCTCTTTCTGTGTTTCTCATCTCAGTGAATGTCACCACTGTCCACTCAGTTATCTAAGCTACGGAGCTGGGAGTCAACCAAGACATCTTCTCTCTCACTCCCCATGTCCAATCAGACAACACCTCTCACCTGCTGTACTTCTTAAATACTTCTCAAAGCTGTTCCCACCTCATAGTCTACTGTGCTACTGCCTAAATTGATCTTCCTCACCTCTTGCCTAGACTATTTTAAGAGTATATTGGCTAAGCACATACTTTGCTTTGCATTTGAATCCAGGCTCCAGTGCCCAGGAGATTTGTTACCTTGGACCAGTTGCCCTTTCTGAGTCTGTTAACATAACATGCAAAGCACAGCACCTGACACATAGGTGCTTAATAAATGGGAACTAGATGTTGACCATATGATGGTGCCACCACCCCTGTCTGCTTTCTCATCCCCTTTAAATTCACCGTCCACCCAGAGGTGGTGAAGAGGAACTTGATAAAGTGTACACCTGGCTGTACCACACTCCTGCAGCTCCCTGTTGCTGTTGGAAAAACCTCTAAGCTCCTTGGCTTCTCTTACCGTTCCTTGCCTTGGACTTTGTCTCCAGCCACATCAAACTGCTTATAGTTCCTACCCATTTCTTGCTGCCTTCTGTATTTGAAACAGCCTTCCTCCTCTTCCTGCACCTGTCTTTGGTTAGGCTAACAGTTATTTAACCATGAAGAGTTAGCTTACATTACCTCTGAAGCCCTCTCCACCCACCCTGAGCCAGATGCATTTCCTTATCACTGCATCTGTATTCCTTATATTAATGATAAATAATACCAGTAGCCTACCATGTATAGTGTTTTGGGTAATTCAGTCATTTTACATTTAATTCTCTTTAAATTATATTACTTATGTAAATAAGTACTTTACATTTAATCCTCTAACACCCTGTGAAGTCTGCACTGTCTCCATCTTACAAAGGAAGAATCCTTGGTTAACTTGTCAGGCGTATAATAGGTGACTGACCTGGGAGTTGAACATGGGCAGCCTAGCTCCAGGACCCTTAATCATTACACTGTTTACTTCTCTAAACTCTCTATTTCTGTGACTTCTTTTTCTCTGTAGACTGGAAGTATTTTAAGAGCAGGCACTGTGCTTTATCTTTTTATCCCCAGAGCTTGGCACAAATTTGGCAAGAGTAGGCAGTCGGTAAATGTTTAATGAGTTAAAGGGTGAGGGGGGCACTAGTTGTACATTTTCTATGAGAAAGGTTAGTAAACACCTGTGAAAGGTGAGCCTGTGTTTGTGCACACTGTGAGGAATGTGGATATGTCTGCTCTTCTGAGAATGGTCAGGGATGTGTTCTAAGTTGTGAGTTGAGGCGTTTTATGCCTGCTGGTGGATAAGGTGTGTATGCCAAACAGAGGTTTCAGAGTGAACTGTAATGGAACACCTGTGAGGAGAGGGGTTGGCACCCATGGGGGGTATAAGGAGGGGTGCACTGACACCACCCACCCTTCCTTTGACTCCCCCTCCTCCTGACCAGATGCCTCCAGAACTACATTCCTGCCCAGAGCCTGACGCTGTCCTGTCCGGTATGCCGGCAGACGTCCATCCTCCCAGAGCAGGGAGTCTCGGCACTGCAGAACAATTTCTTCATCAGCAGCCTCATGGAGGCGATGCAGCAGGCACCTGATGGGGCCCATGACCCCGAGGACCCCCACCCCCTCAGCGCAGTGGCTGGCCGCCCTCTCTCCTGCCCCAACCATGAAGGCAAGGTGGGCCCAAGCGAGGCCCAGTGAGGCCAGGAGTTGGGGTGGGAAGAGAAGGAGAAGCTTTGGGGAGGTGGGGGGTGGAGCTGCATGGCTGTTGGTAAGAGGGTGTTTCTCTGGATAAGTGGTCCAGGTAGGGGATGCACTTGGAGGGTGAGGGGCAAAGAGGGCAGATGGAAAGGGGAGGGAGCAAAGAAGTGTGGTGTGTAGCCATTGCCTGACTGGAGTCCTTGTGCCACCAGACTATGGAGTATTACTGTGAGGCCTGTGAGACGGCCATGTGCGGGGAGTGCCGTGCAGGGGAGCATCGGGAGCACGGCACGGTGCTGCTGCGGGATGTGGTGGAGCAGCACAAAGCAGCATTACAGCGCCAGCTCGAGGCTGTGCGTGGCCGGTAGGCACAGGGTGGGGACCTGGGCTGGGGGACCACAGGGATGATATCTCAACAGCAGCAGGGGAGAGAAGGGGTCTGGGAAGGGCAGAGATAGAAGTATCAGAGAGGTCTCATGTAGAGGCTCTCCAGAAGGGCAACGATATTGTCCCCAGGGAGAAGGGATAGGTTGGTGAGGGCAACCCCAGCAACACCGTATGAGATATTTCCCCTCCCCAGATTGCCACAACTATCGGCAGCTATCGCCTTAGTGGGGGGCATCAGCCAGCAGCTGCAGGAGCGCAAGGCAGAGGCCCTGGCCCAGATCAGCGCAGCCTTTGAGGACCTGGAGCAAGCGCTACAGCAGCGCAAGCAGGCTCTGGTCAGCGACCTGGAGATGATTTGTGGGGCCAAGCAGAAGGTGCGTCTGTTCAGACTTCCTTACTATCATCCATCATGGGATGCTGTTACTGACTCCATCCCTTCCCCTGCCTTCCACATCAGGGCTTCCCTTTCCCCAGCCTATACTTTCTGCCTCCCAACATGGCCCCGTAGGTGCTGCAGGCATCTGTGTCCCTTGTCCACACTCACCCTCTTGTATTTCTTTCATGCCAGGGTACTACAAGTTCATCAGTAATCGCAGAGACTCCCTCTGTGTCAGTCTGCTCACCCCCTCCTCGCCTCCCCCTTCCTCAGGTGTTGCAGACCCAGTTAGACACACTGCGCCAGGGGCAGGAACACATCGGCAGTAGCTGCAGCTTCGCGGAGCAGGCACTGCGCCTGGGCTCGGCTCCGGAGGTGTTGCTGGTGCGCAAGCACATGCGAGAGAGGCTGGCGGCGCTGGCAGCGCAGGCCTTCCCTGAGCGGCCGCACGAGAATGCACAGCTGGAACTGGTCCTTGAGGTTGACGGGCTACGGCGATCGGTGCTCAATCTGGGCGCGCTGCTCACTACGAGCGCCACTGCACATGAGACGGTGGCAACGGGCGAGGGCCTGCGCCAGGCGCTAGTGGGCCAGCCCGCCTCACTCACCGTCACTACCAAAGACAAGGATGGGCGGCTGGTGCGCACAGGCAGCGCCGAGCTGCGCGCGGAGATCACGGGCCCCGACGGCACGCGCCTTCCCGTGCCGGTGGTGGACCACAAGAATGGCACGTATGAGCTGGTGTACACTGCGCGCACCGAAGGCGAACTGCTCCTGTCAGTGCTGCTGTATGGACAGCCGGTGCGTGGCAGCCCCTTCCGAGTGCGCGCCCTGCGTCCCGGGGACCTGCCTCCTTCCCCAGACGATGTGAAGCGCCGCGTCAAGTCCCCAGGCGGGCCCGGCAGCCATGTGCGCCAGAAGGCGGTGCGTAGGCCAAGCTCCATGTACAGCACAGGCGGCAAACGGAAGGACAACCCAATTGAGGACGAACTCGTCTTCCGTGTTGGTATAGAAGGCCGAGGGCGGAGCCAGAGGGGGACGGGCCCCGGCCGTGGGCGGGGCAGGGAGGGGAGGGAGGTTCAAAATGACCTTAGATGAATTCTTTCGTTCTCCCTTCCATCGCTTCCCCACAGGCAGTCGTGGAAGGGAGAAGGGCGAATTCACCAATTTACAAGGTGTGTCCGCGGCTAACAGCGGCCGCATAGTGGTAGCAGACAGCAACAATCAATGTATCCAGGTAAGCGCCTTTACCGCCCTGCTCTCCCCCAGCACCAAAATAAGGGTTCTCAAGGTACAACCTCCTAAAAAAAGAGTGTACAGGTCACCACCTGAAAGATGAAACCCTACAGATGGTACCATTCCTTAAAGAACAATGAATCAAAGCACCACCTCACCCCCACAGGCCACAACAGTAACCAGTACCTTCCAGTCAGGAACCCAGGTTTACTATGCTGGCAGCTTCTACCTCACAGGCCGTGGCTCAGGCCAGATCAGCTTCTGGACCCCAAAGATCTGGCTCATTCCTCCTTCCTCTCTGCCTCTAGTTGAGCCTCCAGCTGGCTGGCTTACTTTCTCCCCTTTTCTCCTAATGGTCAGGGTGCAGGCCGGCCCTCCCCTTCCAACACACCTGCCTGGCTCCAGAATGTATGTTGTCTGTCTGGAGTCTCTGCAATAATCTGGTTGGCTAGATAGTCAAGTGGAGGTAACTTGGCCAAAGGGAGTACCTTTCAGTGGCTAGAAGTTGTAACATCCTCACAGGTGGTCCTGCCCCTGCCTCTCCCATTACCTCACACACCTGATTCAGGCTTCTGCCATGCTGAATGGACATGATCTCTGCTGCACTGTGAGCTCCTTTTTAAAGCCAAGAGATGTGGCTTTTTCTCTCTCTATTCCTTGTGGTAAGCCCAGAACCTAGTACACTGGGCACCAGTGTGGTAGACACGGCATAGCAGCTAAAAGCTCAGCTTCTGAAACCAGATACCTGGGCTTGAATCCTAGCTCTGCCATGTACTAACAAGTCATGTGACCTCTTTGATCTTCAGTTAACTCATGTGTAAAATTAGGAAAAGCATACCTCATAGAGTTGCTGGGAGTATTAAATGACCTAACTGTACTGTACCTGACTCCTGGTGAACTTTCTGTTAGCTGTTGTTAAAAATATCATTGTCCAGGTGGAGGCTGTAAGCAAAAGCAAGGAGGTGGGAAAGTGGTTGTGGGGATTGTTCAGTTAATTGGAAGGATCCCAGCAGGCTGGAGGTAGATTACTATTAGAAGCTGGGGGTAGGCCGAGCCCGTGGCGCACTCGGTAGAGTGCTGCGCTGGCAGCGCGGCGACGCTCCCGCCGCGGGTTCGGATCCTATATAGGACTGACCGGTGCACTCACTGGCTGAGTGCTGGTCACGAAAAAAAAACGGCAAAAAAAAAAAAAAAAAAAAAGAAGCTGGGGGTAGCTGAGGTCAGATTGTAAATAGTTTTAGAGATAATGCTGTGGAATTTTGATTTTATCCTGTCAGGGATTATTTCAAACTACCATGCACTGAGTTCTTAGAAACATATTTTTGAGGTAGCAAAACTTTTCCCTGAAGGTCTTTACTTCACAGCACCTGTACATTTATGTTTCCTGACCCTGCTTGAATACCCCTGATATGGATCCGGCTCTGCTAAGGCCTTTCACCTCGGTGTCAGCTCCTATCTGATCACCGCTTTCTGCCTAGCAGGTGAAAGGGGCCAGGAACTCTTCTGTGGCCAGATTCCTAATCCCATCCAGTTCCCCTTCATTTCCACCCTGTTCCTAGGTATAGCAGAGGATTGGAGAGACCCAGTGCAGCACAGTGGGCCATTTAGGCCAGCCTGGATAGTGAGGAGGGGATTGGGAAATTGGGAGGTACGGGGTAGTGCTGAGGCTCAACTTGTATACACCTCTACCCTCCAACTCCTTTTCTCCCCCTTAGGCCAGGGATGCTCCCTGGCGTAAAAGTTGAGATTTGAGACTCCTTCCCTGTTGTGCACATGCAAGGGTGCTCCCATGCACAGAAAGACAGGAGTCACTTTGTCTCCCCCAGTGAGGGACTGTGCTTGTCCATTGTTTCAGGGTGGGGAATTGAGAGAGTCCTGGTGCAGCCCCCTCTCCTTTCCAAACACCTGCTATTCCTATAGCAGTCCTCCTCACTTCTCTCACCCTGCTAGAAGCCTGGCTCTTAGATTCCAAAGCTGATTTTCTGCCTCATACTTTGGGGTCCTCAGGGCTGGTAAGGGTTGGGCTCACAAATGGGGTGTGACCACTCTCAGTTCATGAGGATTGGGGTCCTTATGAACTTCCTCCTTTGGACCTTTCTATGGTAGAAGGTGAGGTAAATCCCTACATTGAGTGGAATCAGCGTCAGCTGACAGAAGACAAAAAACATTGTGTGATTTTGAATGAAGAATTTGATTTGTATATATTATGTTCTTGTGTAATTGTCTTTGTCCAAAATTTTATTAGTTTATCCATGAAAACTTCCTCATTCTTTTTAGGGAGAATATTAATCATATTCTTCTCTGAGCTCCCTCGGCCTTTTGCTATACACTTTTCATACTTTCCTGTAATCACTGGTTTGTTGTTTTGCTTTTTGTTTTTGTATGGTTTTGTTTTGTTTTCTATTTTGTTTTAGTCTCTTTTTCTCACTAGACTGAGATCCCTGAGGTCAGAGATCCACTTACTGCCACCATGGTATAGGAGACAGATGTTAAGTGACCAAATGAGGACACCAGCAGATTCTAGAGATGCTCAGGAAGCAAATGTAGCAGATTTTGATGAGCCAGTAGATGTGGACGAAGAGGGACGGGTCAAGAATGGCAGGACTTGGTGAACTGAATGGTGTTGCCATTCAAGAGCTAGGCTGGGTATAAGTTGATCACTTTTGCACATGTTCAGTTTGACATGGCTGTGGGGCATCTAAGTAGAGATGTCCAGTTTAGGCCTGAGATTGAACTGGGGAATTCATTCATTTGTTGGATGTCTCCCATTTGCCAGATGCTAGTACTGCAAATGCAGCAGTAAACAAAACAGATGCAGTTCCTGCCCCACGTAGGGCTTACATCCTTAAAATGAGACACAGGTATTTAACAGTCATTTAGCTATGAAGTGACAGTTGTTATGAAGAGAGCTACAAAGTGAATATCATGGGGAGCTTATATGTGTATATTTTTTGGGGGGGGGGCAGTTGTGGTCATTAAAGGCTTCTCTGAAGAAATGACCTGGAAATACTGAGAACTGAAAGATGAGAACAAGTTGCCCAAGTGTAAGGGGTGAGATAGGATAGGATGGGAAGAACAAGACCTCCCAAAGCCTCATTAGTGTGGAGCCTGAAACTGAGCTGCTCAGACTGGAGGAGGCAGATGCATTACCTCGCTGCTCATCTGGCAGTACCTTTTAGTCCCCCACACTTCTACTCTTTAGCCCACATTCCCTCCCTTCTCTTGGTGACAAGTGCTGCTCTGCCACAGGGAACCAGTGCAGAACCCAGGGGCTGTGATGGTCAACCAAGTGAGGGGTTGGTAGAAAGTTCGCATCAGGAAGTAGTGATGTCTGTTGGTGGGATCAGTTTAAACAGCCCTGCAGGCCTAACAGATGGGGAGGGAAGGGGAGTGGGGAGCCCAGTCCACTAAGGAGGGAGCAGGTCTGGATCAAAGAGCAAGGCCAAGGCCCAAACTTGAGTTCTGCACAGCCACTCCTGGCTGTGATTCATCTTGTGTCCCCAGAGCCTATAACAAAGCAGAGTGGATGAGACCTATGCAGTAAGTAATGTTTTGGCTGTGAAAGAAAAGCCAGAAGGCTTAGCTTAAGAGGGAAGGAGAATTAAAGAAGGTGCTTTTAGGGTGGCAAGACCTGAGCATGTTGGGCATCTAAGCTGGAGGAGGTAGGAGAAGGGGAGAGGTTGAAAGTTTCACTCTGTCCAGGAGGAAGTTACCCTATAGCCTGAATGGACTAATCCTTGTGTACTTTCTCCCCTTTCCAGTCTATTAAATCTTGTTGAGTCTACTTCCTATATGAGTATATCTTTGGAGTCCTGCTTCCCTCCAGCCAAGTTCCTTGGTCCAAGCCATCATCATTTCTCGCTGAGACTACTGCAACAGACTCTGACTGGTCAGCTAGCTTCCAGTCTTGACTCTTCCCTGCAGCCAGAGTGCTCTTTGTTTAGAGCAAATCTGCTCTTGTCACTCTCCTGCCCAGAAATTTTCAGTGACTCCTCATTACATCCAGGATAAAATGTAATTCTTTCTGTCATTCACCTGGGTGCTCCCTGCAATCCAGCCACATTGGACAGGTCCTCCATCAGTACCCACACTGGACTCTGTGCCTTTTACAAAATGTTCACTCTGCTTGAATGCCCTTCCTCTTCTAGTGGCTGACTTCGAGTCGTTAGCATCCTTGGCAGGCTGTCAGTGCAGGTATTCCCTTCTTTTGAAGCCTTGCCTCACTGTGCCCCCCACCTTTCGTATTCTCACAGTCTCATTCACACCTGTGCTGTGTGTCCCCTAAGGTTTGCTGCCGTGTTTGATTCCTCTCTCTGCCCCTACCTTGATGTCAGTAAGTTCTTGTTGAATGACTGAATAGGGCTGGCTGGTTAACTCAGTTGGTTAGAGCATAGTGTTGATAACACCAAGGTCCAGGGTTCCATCTGTTACCGGCCAGCTGCCAAAAGTTAAAAAAAAGAAAAGACAATAGAAAGACTGAATAAATGGGGGAAGGGGGTCTTCTCCCTCAGAATCCTACTCCCTTCCCTCTGTGCCCACAGTGTCTCCCCTCCTCCCTGCTCCCTCCCTTGCTCCTCTGCTCCAGGTTTTCTCCAATGAGGGTCAGTTCAAGTTCCGTTTTGGGGTCCGAGGGCGCTCACCTGGGCAGCTGCAGCGCCCCACAGGTGTAGCAGTGGACACCAATGGAGACATTATTGTGGCAGACTACGACAACCGTTGGGTCAGCATCTTCTCCCCTGAGGGCAAGTTCAAGGTGAGAGCATGCTGTCATTGCATTCTGTACCCCAGTGACCAGCTGAGCTGACCATTGTAGTGCCTCCTGGTGGTCAGGGCCTGGACTGGTCCAGTTCTTCCTCCTGCTCTCCTGGCCCAAGGTTCTGCTTTGATGCTGGGCTGGGACTACTCTCCCTACTAGCCAGGATAAAACCTTACAGATATTCCCTTCCTCCAGACCAAGATTGGAGCTGGCCGCCTCATGGGCCCCAAGGGAGTAGCTGTAGACCGGAATGGACATATCATTGTGGTTGACAACAAATCTTGCTGCGTTTTCACCTTCCAGCCCAATGGCAAGCTGGTTGGCCGTTTTGGGGGCCGTGGAACCACTGATCGCCACTTTGCAGGTACAGGGGGACAACTCCAAGATCTATTCTGATTCCCCAGTCCCAGAGAGCTCGCCTGGATACCCCAGCTTTAAAGACCTCTCATCCAATATCTTGGCCCTAGAGACACCCCTCCTTCCCACCACCCTAGCCCCATCATTCCAGAGACAATTTATCTCAGCCCCCGAGACCCCACCCCTCTCCTCACATCCTGGTTTTATCATTCTAGACACTCTTCTCCATTCCCACTCAGTGTGCCATCTGACTGCCCTAAAGACCACTTTATATTTTCAGGGCCCCATTTTGTGGCTGTGAACAACAAGAATGAGATTGTAGTAACGGATTTCCATAACCATTCAGTGAAGGTCAGTATCCTCCCTTCCTTTATGACCACTGTCCCAATATCCTTTCCTCTTCCATAAGACCCCTCTCTCCCTCTTTCCCCCTTGAGATCATTCATTCAAACAACAAACATTTATGGCATGGTTACTTTGCCCCAGTCACTATGCCAGAAGCTGGGGATAGTGATGAACACAGCAAACATGTTGCCTTTCTTCTTGGTTGTAGTCTAGCAGGGAAGAGAAAAAGGTAACCAGGAAATTAAAATATGATGCTGTAGATTCTGTGATAGGGAGGAGCAGGGAACTGTGGGAGGGCACAGCAGAAGCATTTGATTCAGGGAAGACTGTTTGAGAAAGACCTAAAACCCAAGAGAGAATTAACCAGAAGGTAGAGAAAGGAGGAGAGTTTTTAAAGCAGAGGACACAGGAGGAGCCAGGAATGGGAAGTGGAAACCCTTATGGTGTGCTCAAGAAACCACAAGTAGTTCAGACCGTTTGAGGAGGGACTGGTGCAAGGTGAGGAGGAGCCTTGTGTGCCCTGTTAAGGGGCTTGTTCTCTTCCCTAGAGCTATGGGGAGTCACTGAAGGATTGCAGGAAGGGGAGTGATGCAATCTTATGTGTCTTATAAAGATCTCTTTGGCTGGGGCAAGACTAGAGGCAGGAAGATCAATCTTTTGCTGTGATCCATCCAGATGAGAAAGATGAGAACCTGGACTATGATAAAGGCATGGCAGTTTATGTAGAGTACAGATTTTGAGAGAGATTTGAAATAGAATCAGGGGTTGTGTGAAATTCATTGACTATCAAGCAGAGAAGGTGGAGTAGAGAATGACCCATAGCCAGCTAGGGGGTACCATTCATTGAGATAGAAAACTCAGAATTGCTTTCTCAAGGAAGGTAGGCTATCAGATTTGTTATGCTTAAGCGACATCAGCTGGAGATGTCCCATAGGCAGCAGGGCACGTGGAAGTGAAGCCTAGGAAGAAGATCTAGGCCACAGCTGCAGATCCGGGGATCCTTAGCCCTGGGGCTTCACCCCGTCCTCCTTCAAGGCCCTGCCTCTGTATGAGGCCAGGTCCCCAGTCCCCAGCCCCTTCCCCCACCAGGTGTACAGTGCCGATGGAGAGTTCCTTTTCAAGTTTGGCTCCCACGGTGAGGGCAATGGGCAGTTCAATGCCCCCACAGGAGTAGCCGTGGACTCCAATGGGAACATCATCGTGGCGGACTGGGGCAACAGTCGCATCCAGGTGAGTAAGGCCCAGGGGTGGCATGAGGGTGAGGTTTCCTGCTGTGCCCCATTCATCCCTCCCCAGAACAGCCTCTCATCTGCTTCATCTCAGCTCTCCCTCCATTCTCCACTCCTTCCCCAGGTATTTGACAGCTCTGGCTCCTTCCTGTCCTACATCAACACGTCTGCAGAGCCACTGTACGGCCCACAGGGCCTGGCACTGACCTCGGATGGCCACGTGGTGGTGGCTGATGCTGGCAACCACTGCTTTAAGGCTTATCGCTACCTCCAGTAGCTGCACAGGGACCCTGCCTGGCTTGTGGAGGGATGGACATGGGGTGATTGTACAAGAGGGTCTGGCTGGGAGGTGGGCCAGACTTGGCAGCACTGAATGTGGGCTGTGGGCGTAGGTGTGCCCACTGCCTTCCCTCTTTTCCCCCACCCCCAACCCTATTGTTGCACTTTATTTATTCGGTTCTTGCTTTGGTGACTGGGTGGGCCTGGACTGTGGTCCCAAGGATGTGTGCAGAGCTTCACCATACCCCCCTTACACACCTCCCTTTCCCCTTCAGTCTGCTCTCCACCCCCCAGCCTGGGGCCAGAACAGCTTCTCACTCCAGGGCAGAAGTCCCTCTGGTTGTCTCCCTACTATTCCATACACACCAACAGAGACAGCAATACCCCACCCTTCATATTAAATAAATGTCTTCACCAAAGTGTTTTTGCCGGGTTCTTGTGGGGTGGGGCTATGAGTGGATGTCATGGTAGTACTAGTTCTGGATTAAAAGGTGGGCAAGTAGTCAGGCAGGGCACCCAGCTTCCCAAACAGGTCCTGATGTTTTGAAGGTTCAGGATAGTAGAGCATGCTCTAGAGAGTTTGAGCTACTGGGACCCTGAACCACCTGCCAAATCCCCATCTCCAGGCCCTGCATCTCCTGCAGAAATAGACAAATCTCTGGAAAGAGTGGAGGGTAGGGGGGATGACCCTTGCCCAGAACACAGCCAGCAGCTGCACGGAGAGCAGTTTCAGTGTATGAAAGCAATCTTTGAAACCCAAGCCTGGGATAGGGACTTGAGGCTAGCCCAGGTGGAAGCTAGGTGTGGGAGATGCCATGCCCAATTTTAGAACTCATCCCTGGAGCCTCAGATCCCTGATCCATCCACTTGCTCTCCATTCCAAAATTACTGCCTTTTTCCCACAATGGAATGAGGGTCTTCACATCCCCTCCTGAGCTGTAGTCTGCCAGAGTTGGCTGCCAATTCCAGAGGTCATTAAAGCCAGTGTTCAGTGATCTGGGAGATAGGGACTGTAATTTCTCCTTCTCTACAAAAGACTGAAGCATCGAGAAATAGGTCATGTTGCTGATGAAGAGCAGAGCCCAGACATGAGTCTGGCTGTCATACTCCCATTTGGTAAGTTATAGCACCTTAACTCATCCTTTTGCCCCTTGCACCAGCGTGATGACTGGAGGAGAAGGGACTCAGCAAGATTTGGGGAATGATGGATCTGGGAAGGTTGGTCGTGAGAAGTCACGGAAAAGATCAAGACATTGTTCTGATATAGCATAATTCCTGGGGCTAGGCTAGGAAGGGATATCCATGGACCTGTGGAAGACCATGGGAGCTTTGCAGAGGTCAAGGGGCACCATTTGGACCATATGGAAGCCTCAGTTATACTTACCACCCTGGTCCTCTCTGTCCCCACTGGTTGAGACCTGGTAGGCAGGTGGAGGGACAGGTGGACTCTCCAAAAGTTCTAAGGCAGGTGTTCTTAAAGGGCCTGCACTTCTGGCTCCAATTATGAGTAGAATTGCCATGCCCTGGCCAGCAGAGACAGTGTGTTCATTTATCAGTCACTCTGCACCAGTGGATCTTCCCTGAGAGTTCTCAGGTGATGGTCTATTCCTCTGCTGAGCCTCTATCTTGAGCAAAGCACCAGCAGTGGTACAGAATGGAAGCTCAAAGTTGCCAGCTCTCAGCCTCTCACATGCTAACATTCTGAACACCTAAAGTCAGCAGGGGAATAAAGTGTCAATAAGGCTGACCTTCCTTGGGTGGGAAGCCCCAGGTGGCTGTTCTTCCAGCCCAGGAACAGGGTGCTAGGGCTGATTTCCATTGATACCAGATTAGGTAGTTTTTTTAAGCCATGCAGAAGTTGTCTCAAGGTGGGGTCACTTAGTTCCTTCTAGATCTAACCACAGGGACATTTTCTTTCCAACTTAGGCATTGGACCCAAGGAGGTGAAAGTAGTGCCTAGCAATGGAGGCCATGCCTTGACTCAGTATATATCTTCACAGATTTGGGAGTCACAGAAAAGCCCTTGCTGGGACAGGTCTGAAAGGTATTTGGTGGTTCTGCAAGGGCTCACACCTTGCTCGTATTGGGCTGTCTGGTAATCAGAACAACCCTATGGCCATATGTGGCCTGCAGGTTCATTATTTCATTCAACAAGTATTTATTAAGCACGTACTATTGGTCAGACAGAGTGATGGGCCCTGGGAATACAGAAAGAAATGGTCCCTGCCCTTATGGAGCTTATAGGTTAGCGAGGAAGAGAGAGAAAGTAAGCAATACAAGGAAATAAATGTGTAATGACAGTTTGAGTTCAAACTGTGAAGGAAATGAATAGAGTACAATGACAGGGAATACAGTGTCAAATAGGGTGGACAATGGAGGCTTCTTTAAGTGAAGAAAGTGACCTGCAGGTTTGGAGGAGAGTAGGTAGGGAAGTAGCTATGTTAAGAAAAGGGGGTAGAGATTTCCAGAAAAAGGAAGAGCGGGTACAAGGTCCTGCGGGGTCGAGATCATGGAGTGTTTGAGGATCTGAGAGGAAAGGAACAAGTTTGGAGAGTGAGGTCTGAGCTGGATCATTTAACTCAGGTGAAGAGTTTGGGTTTGATTTACAGTGTAACAGCAAAGCACTAGGAAGCTTAAGATAGGGATGAAAGAGATGCCCTATGAAACAAACTGGCAGCTGAACAGTGATTCTGTGAGGAGGATGAGAAGTGAGAATGAGAAACAAAACAATTCAACATCTCTAAATCGCTCCTCTTGACAACTGTGGATACCGTAGAATCACCTATAGTCTTCCAATTCTAGAAACATTCCAAGAAAATAATTGGGTAAATGCCCAAAGAGGTGTGGCACGAATGTTGATCACAGCTTTTTTTTATAATAGAAAAAAATCCCAGAAAAACCTTAATGTCCATCAGCAGGGAGCAGTTTTGCTTAAACACATAGTGGAATTATATGCAACCTTTAAAAATGCTGATGTCTGTGACACACTGTTAAGAAAAAAGTTTTATAAATTTACCTTTGTTATAAGAAGGATGTTATAAGAGTAGAAAAAGTCTAGAGTAGATAATAAAATGTTAATAGTGTTCTCTGGTTAGTAGAATTAAAACTGACGTTTATCTTCAAGGAAAGAAAAGATTTTTAAGCAGGAGCATAAAGTGATCTCAGATAGGTTTTTAAAGATCACTGAAGTTATTACAAAGAATGTGTTGTAGAGTTTGCTTCAGAAGCAGGGAGGCTATGTCAGGGGTCAGACGAAAGGATGGTGTTTGTTCTACTGAGGAGGCATAGAGAAATGCACAGATTTTATGTAAAATTAGGAAGGAAAAACAACAGATTCAATATTTATTAAACACATACAGTATTTCAGGCATTTCTCTAGGTGCTGAAGATATAGCAGTGAATAAAGCTGATAAAATCCTTGTCCTGTACACTAAAGCAATATGTTGGACAGTGGGGTGCCAGAGCTGGTTTATACTGACTCTCGAGAGTTGATTGTCAAATTTTCAGGAATTCTGAGAGCTGGTTGCTAAAACCCAACCATCATTAAAAATTAAACTCTATAAACTTAAAATTAAATGCATGTTATTAAAACCAAAGATAATACTCAAAACTCATCACTTCTTAACTATTTTACTTTGCAAAGGTTTTTCCTAACAGAAAAACAAAGATTTCTGAGACCTCAGAAACAACATGTCACCATGCCTCTGCCACCAGGCTTACCGTCCTCTCCTGACAAATAAAAACGTGCCATTAACATTCCCCCCTCATAGGACAGTGGGCAAACTGGACTCCCTGACTTTTATTATTACTTGTGCTCTTAAGGTATTTACATCTATCGTATCTATTTGGTGGAAATACCATACGATTGTACGTTACTGCACATCTCTTTCCAACTCCACAATTGGTAGCTTGAAGTTGGCCCCGGTAGGAGTTTTTGCACAATGGAAATCAGAAAAGGTTACAAAACAGGGCTTTTACTTCTCTAGAAAGCAGCTGTTAAATCTTTACCAGCATATCCCTTGATAGGACTAGGAGCACACCCTAAGAAGTCAGGCATTCAGAGTCTTGCTAACAATGTGATTTGACTTAAGATACCTAATATTGGTTTCCTCCTTCATAAAGTGGGACTAATAGTCTGTTTTAGTCTGTTTGTGTTGCCATAATAAAATATCTGAGACTGGGTAATTTATAAAGAACGGAAAGTTATTTCTCACAATTGTGGAGGCTGGAAAGTCCAAGATCAAGGCACTGGCAGTTTTGGTGTCTGGGAAGGGCCCAGTCTTGGCTTCCAAGATGGTGCCTTGAACACTGCATCCTCTGGAGGGAGGAACACTCTTTCTGATACGGCCGAAGGGCAGAAGAGAGAGAATCCACTTTCATAAGCCCTTTTTATAGCAGCGTTAATCCATTCATGAGGGCAGACCCCTCATGAACTAAATACCCTCCATTAGGCCCCACCTCCCAACACTGCTGCACTGAGGATTAAGCTTCAAACACATGAATTTGGATGGGATAAAAACATTCATACCACAGCAAGTACTATAAAGACAGTTCCCTAATGGTTTGACTCAAGATTTTTCGACATTACGATGGGTTTATTGGGATGTAACCCCACTGCAAATAGAGGAGCATCTGTATATATATTTAATGGAATGAAATAATATTAAGTGCTTAGCACAGACATATGTGCCCAAAAGATATGAGTGAATTATTATTATTTATTCATAGAGAATGAAGAATTGACTACTCAGAAGGCCTGTTATAGACAAAGCAAGAGAAAATATTTATGCATGAGTGGTCAGTTGGGAGCAGCAAACTCTTTCTGTCTGTCTGGAGCTTTATCCCTAAGCCTTCTAACCCCAGGGGAAGGGGGAATTCGGTCTCTGCTCCCTGTGGTACACAGCTGCAGGCATCAGGCCTAATGCACCCAGTAGTCAGCGGGCCCAGGAGAAATGATGAAGGTGAGAGAACTCAGATCAACAGCAGGGCAGGCTGGATGTAACCATTCCAAAGGATGGTGGGTCAGTTTCCAGCTTAAATCTGGCTCCCAGCAATGCAGGAAGAAGCTCTGTCCATGAAGACATTTGCAAGTCCAGTCAGACCCTCTCTGAGGGAAGTCAGCAAGATGCTGGTTAGGAGGATTGAGAAGACTACCTGGAAAAGGAGATAGTTTAATTTCTTTGGCCTTGAATTCTCCAGGAAATCAAGCAAGAGACTGAGGTCCTTAAACTCTCTCTGGGCAGCAGAGGTTTGCAGAGGAAGGGAAAGGAGCATAGAAGGAGACGTGCCACTAAGGCCACACAGCCAGAGCTGAGAGGATTGAGGGAGGAAAGCTGTGGAGAGCCAGTATCATAAAAACTCCTGAGCTCCGGCCTCCTTTTGAAGGGCGGGAGTGCACTGATTCCTGTGGCCTCCAGAGGGTGCTCAGGCCCAGGTACGGACGAGCTTCTCCCCTCAGTCCAGGCCAGAAGGCTGGGAAAGACTGAGGACAAGTGGAAGTGGGCTCCTCAAGTGAGGGGAAGAGAAACAAGGCCAGCCCTATCTTGGGTACACTGAGAAGAGTTGCCTTGTGCTCTGTGACTGGCACCAGGGTGGCCAATATATTCACTGCCCTGGGTTCCCAAATGGACACAGTCCTCTGCCTCCTAGCTCCTCCCAGAACTTGTGCTTCAACCTGTGCTGCCTGAGGTGCAGAAAACTCTGCTGGCCTAGTCCCTGAGGTGTGGAGGGGAGGAGCAGTGGGAGAAGGGGAAGAGGGAGACTCTGATAATGGTATCTCTGCTAGGGGGTAAACAAGTGAATTAGGAAGCAACAGTGAAAAGGGGCTGTAAAGCACTGTTCTGGGATAGATGGATACAGGGGCGCTATTAAGGGGATCAGAGCTGTGTGGGAAAGAAAAGGCCAAGCTGAAAATCTATCGTACAGTATTTGTGCTGTTTCCTCTCAAAGAGCCCTGCCAGGCCAGAGGGAGACTGCTCCCTGGACCAGCAAGTCAGTGTAGGACCCTGCTAATAGGACTTTTGGAGGCTTTCACTGTGGGTTTTCTGTGGGGTGTTTGTGACTTGAGGTGAAAGTTTCCATCTTCCCAAGCAGGCTCAGCAAAATCTGTAGGACATGTAGACAGGGCTCTGGCAGCTGGAGACAAGTTGCTGAGGAGACTGCTGATGGAGGGGCCACTGGGTGTTCAGGAGGGAGAATCCCAAGAAGGTTGTATAAGCTTTCAGGAGGTGAGAGGAAAAGAAAAACTGAGGGGGAGTCTGGGAATAACAGTTTCCAGTGTTCAATGCCCAGAAATGGGTGGAGCAGGTCCAGCCAGATATGTCCTTCAGTGGGAAGTAGGTGGGTATCAGGCATTGGCTGTAAGAGCTGTGGCATTGCCCATGCTGCCGAGGACTCAAGTAGTCCAGCTTTGCCAGCTGATCTATGAGGAGGGAATGATGTTAAAATCATGTTTTCATCTGTCAGTCAGGAGACTGTGTTAAGCCTGGTGGCAGAGGCCTGGTGACATGTTCCCGAGGTCCCAGAAATCTTTGTTTTTCTCTTGGGAGAAACCTTTGTAGAGTAGAAAAGAGATCTGAGACTTTTTCTAATGTTATATTGGGGGCTGTCAGGGGTAAGAAGCCATCTGAGGGGGATCAGGGCTCTTTCAGCCTTGGCTAAGGAATAGGCGCCCTGGAACCTTAGCCTGACCCATAGCCAATTCTGTCTATAATGCTCTTCTGACCCAGCAGCCATTTCTTAGATGGAAATAGGGGAGGAATTGAGAGTGGTCTCAGGGAGTACCTATGATAGCATGTTCTGAAAATAGCAGGTGAGATCCTAGGAAAAGAGGGATGTGGGGCTGGGACACTGGAGAGAGAGGACCATCAGATAAGAGGCAGTGACAAGGGAATCTGTGACACCTAGGTTACAATATGTCCCTTCTCATAACATACTACCAATTCTTAATATTCCCCTTACCCTAGAAGGAGGAAAACTGTCAGACATTTGGCCACAACACCAGCAACACTAGTCAGTACTTGACATGCAATTTTTTTTCATTCAACAAGTATTTATTGGGCAACTATTACATGCCACACACTAGGTGGCAGAGATATAATGGTAAAAGAGATTAAAAAACGTAAGGGCAAAAAAAAAAAAAACAAAGCAAAAAAGAATAAATGGGTAGACAGATGAAATAATTTCAAGTTTTAGTAAGTGATATAAAACCAGCTAGCTCAGTTGGTTAGAGCACAGCCTTATAACACCAAGGTCTTGGGGTCAGTTACTGGAGGAAAAAAAAAGCTTCATTGAGAAGGTGGCATTTAAGCAGTAATCAGCTGTAAATATTGTGAAACACCAGTTACAGTTCTATTTGTTCTGTGATGGGTAAATAAAGCATTTTCCCCCTAAGGTGGAAACTATTAAGAAGGACTAATTACTAGTAGTGGTAGTGCTCTCTGCAAGAGAGACACCCCCTCCTCCTGTCCCATTACTGTCAGCCCTTCCCTTCCAGGCAAGTTGCAAAGCTCTTTGCCAGTGGGGGTTGAGGCTGGGCACAGGGCTTGGACATTTTGGCAATGGTGAGAAATTATTGTCCCCAAAATCACTAGTGCCAGGGTAAAACAAACAGGCTTGGGGATGTCCCAGAAAGGCCCCTCATGGAGCTTGGAAAAAGCTGTTCTCTGAGTGTTTTTCTTTTTTTTTTTGTTTGTTTTTTATTTGTTTTTTGTTGGCTGTCCGGTTCTGGATCTGAATCCTGGACCTTGGTATTATCAGTCCCACACTCTAAATAAGCTAACCAGCTAGCCCTCTGAGTATTACTACGTAAGTTTATTTGTGTGTACGTTTACTAAGTGCATATAAGTATCAGTGTCTTTAGCTGCCTTAGAGCAAGGCTTGACATAGTACACAAAAATGTTAGTTCCCTCCTCCCCTATTGTAGAGATAAACTCAACCACAGAAAGGTGATCCACAATCTACCCCCTTTCCTAATTTATGGGCACCTAAACCCACTGCCAGTGTGATGAGAGTCACAGCTGGACATCAACATCATGGGCTGGTCACTGCTCAAACGTTGCTAAAGGGGGATGAGCGCTACTGCCGGGAAGAGGGAGTCTTGGACCTGGATTTCTGTCCAGACCCTGACCTTATTTGCAGTGATGTAATCAGCCAATATTGGCATAGTCCTGAGAGACAGCTCATTCCCAGTAGGGTTAGAAGTGGGGGTGGTGCTACTGCCAGCTCTATATAAAGAGTTCAACCAGGTGCCTAGAGCGTTCTGTGACCTCTACAGCTCAGTATGGCTAGGGCACCACGAGCACCAGTTGCACTTGGGTTGTTGGGCCTGTGCTGGTCACTGGCTACTGCCAGTCCTCTTCCTCCGTGAGTAAAGCTGGGATTAGGAAGGAGGATTGGGGTCTGAGCTAGGGTAAGATAGGGCCAATTTTTAGGCCTGGGTCAATTTTGGGGTTAGGAGCTGAGGGAAGGGAATGGTCTCAGTGATCCCAGACATCTGTTTTTGTTCTCTCTAGGACCAGTGCCCCTGGCAACGTTGCTGAAAATGGTATTGGAACCAAGCCAGGCTCAGACGCAATCGGTGAGGACTTAACTTTCTCAGTCTGTCTGATTGTGCCTCTGCATTTTATAATCTTACTGTTTTTTTTTTTTTACTTTTTACCATTTCCCCACCTCCCCAGAACCCTGCTCAGATGGCTGGAGCTTTGATGCTACCACCCTGGATGACAATGGAA
This sequence comes from Cynocephalus volans, assembly GCF_027409185.1. Classification (NCBI taxonomy): domain Eukaryota; kingdom Metazoa; phylum Chordata; class Mammalia; order Dermoptera; family Cynocephalidae; genus Cynocephalus; species Cynocephalus volans. Next base: position 106,722,844 of record NC_084463.1, on the reverse strand, counting down.
CCATGCTGTTTTTTAAAGGTAGGAGGGGCTAGGGTTGGGGCATTTGGGACCTCAGACTTAATCCCCTTCACAGAATCTGTCTCCATTAGTGGGAAATCTTAGGAATTATCTGAGGGTGTCACTGACAGCTTCTCAGTAGTCCAAAGATTTGTTCTGGATCCCTCAGTGAGTGTGGGTTTTTCAGGCGAGTTCGTGTGGAAGATTCACACGCAGACCCGGAAGTTAATCTCAGAGAGGTGGAAGAATTTCACTGGCCCTGTGGATGCTGCATTCCGCCGTGGTCGTGACAGTGTCTTCCTGATCAAGGTACTGCTGGGCAAAGGTCAGGGCTGGGCTGGAAAGGGACAGAAACAACACTAGAGACCCTCCCCCAAGTGGCCGTGGCATGAGCTGATAGTGATAGGTACCAAATTTTCTTCCCCTGTGCTTTCCTTTCCCAAAAAAACTCAGGCTAAGGGAATGTGTATGCACGTGGGCCTGACAGGCACAGCATCCAGTGGCTATTCTTCAGTCCTTGTCTCAGTTCTAGACCACTCTGCTACACCTCATGCTGGTAGCCATCTTTTCCTTCTTGGAAGTTTCTTCTCATGGCTTCCTTGACCCTGCATCAGGTCCTCTTCATATGGCAGGGAAGGTTGTTCCCAGCACTATGGCCCCTGGCCAATGGGGTCAGTGGAGGATGACATCCAGCCTACTGTGCTCACCAAGGCCTGTGCCCTGGCCCAGGCTGAGTGTGCTCAGAGGAAGAGGTACCTTCTCTTAACTTGCCAAAAGTGCTGTGTGGTTGGTAGGCCTGACTGCCAGCTTTGTTTTCCCTAGTGTCTCTTTTCCTTCTCTTCTCAGGTGTCTCATCCTCAGCCAGTCCCCAAATAGTTTCTTGGGAATCCATCCTAGTCCTTCCATACACCTTCCCTGGGTAAACTCAACCATTGCCATGGCTCTGAGGATTCTCTATGCTATGGACACTGGGTCTGGATCTCTTTCCTGAGCTCTAGACATCTCTTTCCAATTTCCTGGCAAAAATCTCTGGCTTAGATGTTCCACAGGCACCTCAAATTCAGCAAATCCCAAAACTGAACTTAGAGTCTTCCTTAAAAAAAGCAACTCCTGCATTCCCTATTTCAGTAAATGGCACAACCACATGTCTGGTTACTGCAAGCCAGGTGCAAATCAGGTCTCATGACCTGGCCCTTGGTTATTTTTTCAGGTTTATTTCCTCTCCTACCACATGAACTATGTGCCAGCCACTTGAGACTACATAAAGTTCTCTGAGCACACTGTAATTCCTCATGTTGGGGCTCTACATACTGCCCCCTCTCCTGGTAACACCTTTTCCTCACTTGTCCACTTGGAAAATTCCTTCCCATTTTTTCAACTCTTGGGCCAAATGCTCTCTGTCTGCTATGAAGCTTTCCAGAATTTCTCTACGCAGACTTAGGCACTTCCTCTATATTTCCAATGCACTTGCATGCTTTCCACCTTGGTGGCTGCATAGTTAGGATTAAAGGAATCCTTTATCCTTTTGTACAGTGAACTCTTTGAAGTCAAAGACAGGGTCTTGTCATCCCTTTATCCCTAGTGCTTCTCACAATATTTGGCATATAGTAGTGATTCAGCAACTGTTTCCTTAATGAATGAATAAACGAACAAACGAGTGTAAATATGGATGGACGATTGCAGGATGAGTATTTGTGGATATGTTTGCCAAGACCAATGTTGTTTCAAATAAGTGTGCCACAGTAGTGTCTGGTTGTACATAGTGAGATGTGCGTGATATAGGAATAATGACTGGATCTGTATAAACTAAGGGTATGTATTGTGCAAGTGGATAGTACATTGTTGTCCACAGATGGACTAAAAGCAGGAAGACATTGTGTAAGTGCAATAAATCAAAAGTGTTGTGTGTGAATGCAGAATGGCAGAATCTGTGGTGCACAGTTAAAAAGAGAGTGCTTTTGGATGCAGGGGGACAAAGTCTGGGTATACCCTCCTGAAAAAGAGAAGAGATATCCAAAGTCACTCCAAGATGAATTTCCTGGAATCCCATTCCCACTGGATGCAGCTGTGGAATGTCACCGTGGAGAATGCCAAGATGAAGGCATCCTCTTCTTCCAAGGTCAGTTCAGGCCGGAATCCAGGGACCTGGAGCAGTGGTGGGTTGGTGGTGATGTGGTAGTTGTGCTGATAGTAATAGCCATAGTGGTAGTGATGGTGGTGGTGGAGCCACTTTCTAAGGAAGGGACATAGAGAAGCCAGTTATGGTCTAGAGGTCAAGCAGGGGAAAGAGAGGAAGTCATTCTGGTGAAGGTAACTGGATGTAATTCTGCTATAAGTTCCTCACTGTTTCCCATGACCCTAGGACAAATTTTTGCTCCTTAGTCTTACAGACAAAACAACTCTCCATGACTTACCCCCTATTGACCTCCAGTTTTGACTCTTATCATCCCCTTACCTTTAATACTGAGTTCCAGAAACTCCATGCTGTTCCATGTACACTCAGTTTGCTTCATGCTTCAGGCTCTTTGCTCTCTCTGGAGTTTCATCTCCCCTTTTCTCAGCCTTGTAACTCCTCCTTCAGATTTTAAATATCACTTTCTCTGGGAAGTTTTCCCTGATTCTTCCCACTACCCTTGCTGAGCTGATTTTGTGCACTTTGCTGCTGAATTTTATTGTGTGATCACTCTCCTCAACTGTCTCCCTGCTGGGCTGTGAGCTCCATGTGGCTAGTACTATATCTGGCCCAACCACGGGCCCAGTGCAAGCATGATGGGGGGCATAACCCAGCTTTACTAAATGCTTGTTGATTGATGGGACAAAGGTAATCGCAAGTGGTTCTGGGACTTGGCTACGAGAGTGGGAAAGGAGCGTTCTTGGACAGCCGTTGGGAACTGCTCTTCTGCCCTGCGATGGCTCGGCCGCTACTACTGCTTCCAGGGTAACCAATTCCTGCGCTTCGACCCTGTAACGGGAGTGGTACCTCCCATGTACCCTCGGGATGTCCGAGATTACTTCGTGCTCTGCCCTGGCAGAGGTAAGAAAGCCCCAGCCCCTGGGACCTGCTGGAATTCCTTCACTTTCCCTCAGCTTGTGGACCCCAAGTAACCCAGCTCTCACCTTAACTCCATGTTGTAACTCCTTGGCCCTTACCCAAGCCCCATTTCCATTCTGGCTCTTCCCATTGTCCTCATATAGGGGAAGCCCACACCCCCACTAGCCCCAGCCATCTCTTCCACCTCAAAACTCACTCTGACCTCTGGCCCTGCCTCTGTGTTTCCTTCACCTATTTCTCCCCCCAGGCCATGGTCATCGACACAGGAATGGGACCAGTCATGGGAATGGGACCCGTCATGGGAATGGTACCCACCAAAGCCTTGAGTATATGCGCTGTAGCCCAGATCTAGTCTTGTCTGCATTGGTGTCTGACCACCATGGTGCCACCTATGCCTTCAGTGGTGAGAGATGTCCCCAACTCCCTCACCTCTGCCCTCTCATCTCTTTCACTTGTCTTCCACTCCTGACACATTTCCTCCATTTTTATCACTGTGTTCCTTATTTTGTCCCCTGTCCCCCATCCTTAGCATGTCCTTTTGCATCCTTCATCTCCTTTGATGCATATTTTTAAACCTCGCCTCTCACTGTCCAGGTATCTAACTCCATACATCTGTCTACCTCCAAGTGCTATCTACTCCCATGTCTGTGCCCTCTGTGATCCCCTCCAGACCCCTATGTCTCCTCATATTCTCCTTGCTCATTGCCCTGCTGGGCCCTCTGGCTCTCCCTTGCTCTCTGGACCTCTCTGTGTCTCTGTGCTTCCTTGAGTCCCTTTGCTCTTGCATGTCTTTCTGAGTCTTCTGGCTCCCGCTGAACTCATCATCAGGAGCTCCAGCTTTTCCCAGGTGCCTAGTTCCTATGTCCAGGCTTCTGGGCTGAGCATTGCCCGGAGATGAGATGTTCCCATTGCTGAGAACCAGCTAGGAAATGCTGAGTACCTTAGACCTGTAGAAGGTGTCTTCATTAGCCTGAGGAGGTTTCTTCTCTGATTGGCCAGTGAAGATACCTCTCCCTTGTCCTGTGGCATCTAATGATATCAAGGGATGTTCTGGGGTTTGTCAGACAGTGAGTAATGAATCATGCTCCACATGTAAGAACATCTCCAAGAGAGGGTGTGAACAAGCACATTACACACAACCTAAGATATCTGTAAGATCAAATACAGAGCTAGGGTAGTGGTGAGAATACGGAATAGTGAAAATAAAATTTTGTTCCTAATCCTTGGACAACTCTGATCTGTTATGACTACCAACTTCTACTGAAAAATACACAGCCTCATGGAGAGCATATCTCCACAGCAGTAATACATGTGTCAGTGAGAACATATAGCCGTGACGAAACACACACACCTTTAGTGAAAATACACAACTGCACTGAGAACATATGCCACAGAAGAACATGTAAGTATCAGGAAAATGTGCATCTATGGTGAGAGCATGGAACCATTAGGAAGACATACAAAGTGAGATACACACACGCAGATTAAGAAAACAGGGCCACAGGAACCACACTGAAATGTAGAGAGCACACCCAGCCGTGGAGAGATCACAGAACTTCAAGGCCATATGGCCATAAAGAGAATACAGCTGAACTCCTAAGTGAAAAGTAGCATGTATGTTCCATAGCTGTCGAGAGCACACAGCCATGGGGAGAACCCCATTATGTTAAAAATACCCAACTGAGGAGAGAACTCACTATCTCATTGAAAATACCAATGTGACCCAGCTACTCAGCAGGGGCTGGTCCTCTCCTCTCTGTGATAAAACTTTCTCCTTTCTCTACTTCCCAGCTTCTTATCTATTCTCTCTACCTCTTCACAACTTGGGCTTGCACATGGACCATCATGTCCTCTCTATCTTCTCTCTACTTCATGAACTTTCAGCCTCAGATCCAACTGATGACGCACTCATTTGTTCTCTTTTCCTAGTCAGATTTCCAGAGAGGGAATTGGATGGCCCAGTCTGTATTTTCATACAGGCCACAGTAAAGTGGTTGCTGGCCAGCCTGTCTGTGTATTGGCTACTGATGGGTTGGGGGCTCATCGCTTATTTCTGCACAATGAGCAGCATAGCTCTGATTCTCAAGATACCAGTCCTGAGGAGGGTAGTTGCAGCAGGAGGCTGAAGGTGGGTAAGTCAGTCACCACTACATACTCAGTACACAGCTATAAGGAGAACCTGTGGCTACAGCAAGAGCACCGGGTGGGTGTTTACCTAACAAATATGCATTGAGCACCTGATAGGCACTGGGCATTGTTCTAGGCACTGGGATACAATAGTCAACATGGCAGATGAGACACCTGCCCTCATAGAGCCTGCTAGAGAGAGAAAGGACAATAAGAAAGCGAAAGAAGGAAAGAGAATACTTTCAGGTAATGTTTACATCTTCGAAGAAAACAAGACAGGATAATGGTATAGAGGTGAGAAGAATGAGGGGCCCCTCTTCTGAAGAGATGATTTTTGAGCTTAGATTTCAGTGATGAAAAGGAATTAGTCCCACAAAGCACAGGAGGAAAAGCATTTTAGGGAGAGTGAACAGCAAATACCTTGAGTAATCAATAAAGAAGGCCGATGTGGCTGGAATACAGAGGAGCAGGTGGGTGGATTAAGAGAAAGAGAGAGGCAGGGGCCACATTACATAGGCCTGGTAAGGATTTTCAACCATGAAATGAAGCCAAGAGAAGAAGGTCTTCAGTGGAACTATGGTACACTCTGACTTATTTTTAAAAAGATCATTCTGGCTTCTTGTGGAGCATCAGTCATAAAGGTATGATGGTATAAGCAAGAGATACAGCTGTTCCTACAGTTGTCCAGATTAGAGGTGATGGCAGCTTGGACTAGGATGATAGCAGCAGAGGTGGTGAGGAGTCATCATGATATATTTTGGAGGTAGAGCTGCCAGCACTAACGGGTAGGTTAGATACTGGTCAGTTGGGAAGGGAAAAGAGTGGTTTCAAGAATAACTCAGCTTTTTGGGACTGGGCAGCTGTGTGGTTGGTGGTTTCCTTTTCTAAAATTAGGAAAAACTAGAGAGTAGTGTGTCTAGTTAGGCCCCCACTGTGTCTTGGTGGGGGCCTAAATCAGTTTGGACATGTTAAGTTTTTGGTTCCTAATGGTACCAAATGATTATGTTAAGTAGGCAACTGAGTTTGAGCCTGAAGCTCAAAGGAGAGGCCAGTGAGAGCCGAAGACAACAGATTGGAAGTCACCAAAATGTAGATGGTGTTAAAGCCCTGGGACCAGGTGAGATCACCATGGGAGTGAGGGTGGACAAAGACAAGAAGAGGCCCAGACTAGGGGATTCCAATATTTAGATGTCAGGCTGAAGAGAACAGTAGTCAAAAAGATAAGAAGGCTGGTTGGTTAGCTCCGTTGGCTAGAGCATGGTGCTGATAACACCAAGGCCCAGGGTTCAGATCCCCTTACCAGCCAGGTTCAAAAAAAAAAAAAAAAAAGGATAAGAGGAACGCTGAAAGAGTCTGGTATCACAGAAGCCAAGATTCAAAAGAGATATTTAAGAAAAAGGGAGTTGTGAGAGGTAGAGTCAGGTGAAAACAGAGAATTGACCATTAGATTTGTCAGGTTGGAGGATACTGGTGATCTTAATAAGAACAATTTTAACGGAGGAGGGAAACGAAAGTGTAATTGAAAAGGGATGAGAAAAAAAGTAAATGGGAACCTAGACAATTCCTTTAATAAGTTGTTATGAAAAGGGGAGAAGAAAAATGGAGTGTTGGTCTGGCTACCCCCTCACTCTCCTGCCACCTCACAGGCATCAGACAACACAGCCAGAGTGAGGACAGTTAGTTGAAGCTTGTGGGTCTGGCCAGTACATCTCATTATCTATAACCACATCTCTGCCTATGGACAAGTGAGATGCATGGGGAGCCCCCACCAAACCCCATGATATTTGCCTTACCTGGAATCTTGACCACTGTTCTCCAGGCTTGCCTTTCCTTCAGGCCCCTGCTGACCCCAGTTCCAGCCAGGCCACAATGCCCAACATTGCTGACCAAGTTGTGATCTATTTCTCCCTCTCACCTGTCCTTTTCCTTCTTGGCCTCTGTATGCATTCTCTCTCTCTCACAGCTCATCCTCGCATCCCACACCATCCTCTTTACTGCCTGGGCTTTTAACCACCAGCACTGGAGCTACCTATGATACCCCACAGGGTCCCACTATTGGCGTCTGGACACCAGCCGGGATGGGTGGCATAGCTGGCCCATTGCTCACCAGTGGGCCGAGGGTCCTTCAACCGTGGATGCTGCCTTCTCCTGGGATAATAAACTCTATCTGATCCAGGTATGTGTTGGGAGAGAGTCTTGAGGTGGAGACTGAGGCAAGGATATCCAGCTCTATGTTGATTACTGTCCTTTGTCCTCCAGGGCACCCAGGTATATGTCTTCCTGGCAAAGGGGGGCTATACCCTAGTAAGCGGTTATCCAAAGCGGCTGGACAAGGAACTTGGGAGCCCACCTAAGATCAAAGTTGAGATGGTGGATGCAGCCTTTACCTGTCCTGGGTCTTCTCGGCTCCACGTCATGGCAGGTGAGGGGCTTCTGGGTGCTAAGGGGTGGCTTGTTCTGTTACCTCTGCATGGCATAGATTTCCACCAGCACACAAGAAGGGCTAGGTCACAATCCTTATGACATGGAAATCATGTTATTTTTGATGTCTTCTTCCCAGGACAGCAGCTATGGTGGTTGGACCTGAATTTGGGAGCTCAAGCCACATGGACGGAGCTTCCATGGCCCCATAAGAAGGTTGACGGGGCCCTGTGTATGGAAAATTCCCTCAGCCTCCACTCGTGTTCCACCAGTGGTCCCAGCTTGTACCTCGTCCATGGCTCTAATGTATACTGCTACAGTGATGTGGAAAAACTGAGTGAGGCCAGTATCCTTCCCCAGCCCCAGACAGTGGCCAGCCTCCTGGGCTGCAGCCACTGAGGGGCCTTCTGACATGAGTCTGGACCACCCTTCCATCCCCCCCCCCCCGTTTCCTCACAATAAAGCCAGATTCACTTGAATCAAGGGGCCTTAGTTGTGGAATAATCTTATTCTTTCTTCGAGTTAAAAAGTTAGCAACTTCTCTTTTAAGGATCTTGAGTTCCAGCAAGGCTGTGGGAAGCAAAGGAGGGGAAAGCTAAGGGACAAATCTCATTTCTGCATTTTTAGATCTAGATCAGCAACTTGCTTTTCCAGACTATCTACACATAGTGGGAAAAAGAGGACCAGAGTAGGAAGAGGAACTGCTATGTTTACATGTCAAGTAAGAGGTAGAGCTAGGACTCTGACCCAACCTGCTAAGAAGTGACCAAAGCTTGGCTCCGAGGCATCAGGAGCAACAGGGCCTGGGGAAGCTACGTACATGAAAAGTGAGTTGGCTCGAGGCTGCCATGGAGGGGCTTCTATCTGGCAGTCCTCAAATTGTGGTTCCAGGTGGTTCAGGTGGCACCACCCAGAAAACAAGGCTCTGGTTGCCAAGAGTTAGGCATAACAAGTGGAACGATAAGAAAAATGTGTGCGTGGGGGTGGGTGGGCAGTGGCAGGTTATCTCAGTTACAGAGTGGTGCTGCTAACATGAAGTTCAAGGGTTTGGATCTCCTTACTGGCCAGCTGCCAAAAAACCCCAAAACAAAACAAATAGGATGAAGTTGAGGCAGGGAAACAGAAAGACACCAGCTATGTGTCAAAAGCAAACTGGAGAGAGGAGAGGAAGAGAGAAGGAATAATTCAGGGACTTGGCACCATGAAATGCGTTTGCAGAACACAGCCCCCGGGGGGCCTACTGGAGCCTCATGAGATCTGCCAACAGAGAGAATCTGACCTACCCTTTCAGTCTCCTGGGTATCTGCACCATCTAGGCCAGTGAATGTCACTAGTGCAAAGGTTGCAGTGTTTGGTTCTTTTCTGGTCATAAACTGACAGATGCTTTAGATTCCAAACTTGCTGACAATAATTTGACCAGGGATTGGGCCTGGACTACAGGCAGCTGGGTCTCAAATGAGACCCATTTTTTCCTCTACCTTTCCAACCCAGCTGAAGTTGGAACTTGATTTTTTTTAGGCTGAAAAAATAGTCTGAGATTCTAGGAGGGGGACCTTACTCTGAGCTTTCATGTACTAGCCTCAATGAACTCTTCTGTAAAATGGGTATAATACTACCCACCTTCCAGTGACAATGAACACAGACTCAAACTCATCCCTTGGATTCACTCAGGAAGGAGCCCTGGAAGTAAACCTAGACTGTGAATCATGGCCTCATATGGTTTAGGGTTGCTCCTCCTTATCTGGTGGCCCCTTGCTTTGTGGGGCTTTGGTGGATAGAACAGTAGACAGACAAGCTTTCACTGCCACATTGGACTTTGTACTGGGAGGCTCGGCCATAGAATGGCTCCAGACTCAGGGGCTGGGAGTGGGGAGACAGTGGATGAATCTAGACATATCAAATTAAGGGCTACCCAGGTGTTTGGCTGGGGCTGGGAACAGAGGTTAGGGGCCAGGCACCAGAGCTGTGGAATCCACTCCCAAGGAGTATGTTGAGCTTTCCCCTTCATCCCTGATGGTGTCTGGTGGTTCTCTCATGGGGTTGGCTGCCAGTCTGAGGGGTGGGGATAAGGACAGAGTCTCAGGTCTGGGTCTTATTAAGTCCATGTGCTACATCTGGGGCTACCACTGCATCATGCCAAGAAGGCTAGAGGTGTCTAAACAGTTATCCAGCAACTCTGGTACTCAAGGTTAACCTCCTCCTCTCTGTTGAAGAGGGAGTACTCAGTTTCCTTTTTTTTCTCTCCTCCCACTTGTTCTATTGCAATGTCTCCAAGGAACCTCCAGAAAAGATTTGTCTCAGTCTGTTTAGGCTGCTATAACAAAATACCTTAGACTGAGTAATTTATAAACAATAGAAATTTATTGCTCACAGTTCTGGAGGCTGGGAAGCTCAAGGCTCCAGCAGATTCGGTGTCTGGTAAGGTCTTGCTCTGCTTCAAAGATGGCTCCTTTTTGCTGTATTCTCACAAGGTGGAAAGGGGGCAAGCAACTCCCTTCAAACTCTGTTATAAAGGTACCGATCTCATTCATAAGGTTGGAGTCCTTGTGGCTTAATCACTTCCCCAAAGTCCCCACCTCTTAATAGTATCACATTGGGTATTAGATTCCAATATATGAATTTGGGGGACACCAACATTCAGACCATAGCAAGGTCCAACTCATGTTTCTTTTATCCACTCACTTGGCATCTCCCATGTACAGAGTAATGTGTGAGGCAATCTGGTAATGAGATGAATCCAACAGTCCCCACCCTCAAGAATCTGCCATTCTATCAGTCAGGAGGGGAACACAGACAAGGCATCAAATAAAAGCAATAAAGTGAAATACACATTAAGATGGAAGACTATATATACAAAGGAGAGTAGAGCCAGCAATACGAGGGATAGAGAAAGGATTAGGAAAGGCTTCATATAATACTTGAGCTGAATTTTAAAAGATGAGTAGAATATATGCAATTCCTTTAGCAAATATGTATTCACTGCCTGCTATGCATTACCATGCCAGGGAGCATTGCAGGCAGAGGAGGAAATGGGAGCAAAGTAAAACAAGGGGAGAAGAGACAGCCAGGAGTGCAAACTGCAACCAGCTCAGCAGGGCTGGAGTACGGGGGATGAGTGAGGGGCTGGTGAGGGATGAGACTGGACAAGGAGGCAGGGGCTTGTCAATTCATGAGAAGCCTTCCATGTCAGTCTAGAAAGCATGGATTTTGTCTGTCTTTGGGGAGACCTACTGAGGGATTTTAGACAAGGAAGCGAGGTGATAAGATTTACATTTTAGAAAGATTTCTCTGACCATTGCAGAGTGGATACTGGGTGAAAGAAGTCCACAGCAGATGTGGGGAGACCGTTGAGGATGTCGGGACTGTAGTCCGGGAGGTAGATCATGGAGGCCTGGACATAGTGACAATGGGGACAAAGACAAGTGGTCAGATTAAAAATATTTAGAAGACATAGTTTATAGGACTTGCTGATAGACTGAATGTGACAAGGTGGAGTGAGGAATTTCATCTCTAAAGTGCTCTACGGCCCCCTTTCCCCATTCATCATTATGTCTCTTCTTGCCAAACGTTCTGTGGTGCTCTCTCAGATTCACAGTCCATAGATAACAAACTTCCTTATATCCTTTACATACTCCGTGGTTAATAAACTTTTCTACCTCTTTACCTCCAACTTTGATTGAAACCAGGCTCTGCCCCAGAACCCCTATTCCTTTCTCTGTAGTTATGCCAGTGGGAAGGAAGCAGTACCAGCCTTTGCATGACTTCTGTACACATCTGTACTGTTTTTCTTTCTCTTTCAATGCAGGTTAAATTCCTTCTCCTTTGGCAACATGCAAATCAGCCACATCATTCTCTCTACCCTTCTTATGGCCATCATATACCAAACTCTTGACTATGTCCTCTCAGTTGCTGAAGACTTTACAGATTGACATCTTCACTTCAGCCACCCATTTACTATGGCCAAACCCTGACCCTATTCATGGCTCACAATTGCTCCACCTGTGAAGAAATTCCCTAAATTCCAATATCCTTCTTGTGAGCACAACTTCATATGCTTATTCTTCTGCCTTCCTTACTGCTCTTTCCCACATTCCTGCTCTTTGACTATACAAATGTTTGGTCTCATGATTACTCTCCCAACATTCCATTCCCTAAAAGCTATTTTTTTTTCCCATGGGCTGAACATCAAGGTCAATCTGAACAATTTTCTTGACAGTACTATTATTTCTCTGCCTCCTTTAACTTCTATTTTATTTACCCATAATGAAGAAAACAACAACAAAAACCAACTGTAGGTCAGATAAACAGTGAGAACTTTAGAGTTAGACATGTCTGAATTCCAATTCCAGCTACTAGGTCACTTACTAATTGCAGATTTGAGAAATTTACTCGACCTCTCTGAGCTTCACGTGTGTGCATGCATGTGAAATAGAAATGTATATTGTATCAACTGCTGTTCAATAAGTATACAGAAACCACTCTAGATATTCCAAGTAGAGAAGGATTTAATGCAAGGGATTTGTTAAAAAATTATGGGGAGGTCTGAAGACAGCATAAGACAGAAAGCAGCGTTACTCAGAGAACAGGAAGCTACTACCAATCTTGATTTAAAGGAGGAAAAGGAAGAAAAGGTGTCACTCAAAGATCAGGAAGCCAGAGCCCATAAATCTGCACTAGCTGCTGATGCCACTAGAGCTTGTATTGCTGATACTGCTGGAACCACCTCCACTTTAGCTAGGCAGGAGACAATACTGCTGATGTTGCCAGGGGCACTGCCAGAAACAGAAGGGCTTTTCCCTTCCTCCCACCTTCAGACCTCACTGGAACCACGAGAGTTGGAGAAATGTGGTTTTCAGATTCCCAGCCCCGGTCGTACAGGGGAGATTATGAAAGAGTGGATGTGGAAATGAGTACCTACAGGCAATATCTGCCACATGCATTCATATTCATCATATTCTTGGTTGCAAGTGATAAAATCCAACTTAAAGTGGTGTAGCTGAAATATCTACAGGCAGATTTTTACTTCATGCAGAGGTAAATATAGTTGCTAAATTGATGCTATCAGGCATCTGTTTCTCTCCATCCCTCAGCTCTGGTTTCTTTGAGTTGGCTTCATTCTCAGGAAGGCTCTTTCTCCCTGGTGGTAAGCTATCTACCAGGCTTACATTCTACCAGCACCTCTCACCTGATAGTTCCAGGAAAATTCCTGAATCTAACTTTCATTAGCTCATATTTAGTCATGTGCCCATCTTTGAATCAATCACTTTGACTGATAGGTCAATCCTGGGTTAAGATCCCACCATGGAAGTGGATTGTGGGACTGAGATAATTCTCATCTGAACCACATGGAATAAGAGTGGGAAGGGGATGTGTGAGTATGACAGAAAAACACACACTGCCTTTCTTCTGCTCTCACAACACAATCATCACAGAAGACTGACTTCTGTGTCCAAGTGTGTGGGTATCTCTTCCCATTGGCAAGCAAGCAAGTAGTTCTCCAGCAGACAACAGCTGGGTGTCCTCCAATTCAATTCTGACACTATCTACCTGTAGAGAGCATCAGATCCCACAGGTTAAAGGCTCAGTCCCCAAAGCTGCCCCACACTTCAGATGCCAGTTGCCAGTCCAGGCCCCTGGAACTTTTGACCAACCAGCTATAAATCAGGGTCCCCATAACTATCTCTTTGGGTTCAGTTGATTTGCTCAGTGGCTCACAGAACTCAGAGAAACACATTTACCCATTTATTATAAAGCATATTACAAAGGATACAGATGAAGAGATTCATAAGGCGAGGTATGGGGGAAGGGGTGCGGGGCTTCCATGTTCTTCCCAGTCATGCCACCCTCCAGGAACCTTCACATGTTCAGCTATCCGAAAGCGCTCCAAACCCTGTGTGTGGGTTTTAAAGGAAGCTTCATTAAAACACGAAGATACCAGGTAGGCATGACTGAATCATGGACATATAGAAATGTGGTTGGAAAAAAAGGGTGTGATCTAACACTAACGGACTGGAGGGGGGAAACCCGGCAAGACCTGCTTATTTAGGTTCTTCTTGACATCTTGATACAGCATCCCTTCCTCCCGGGCATGAGGCAGGACCCCTTCTGAAATGGGGGTCTTAGGATGTACAGTCAGCTAAGGTAGGTCAGAGAATTTCCTGCCTCGGGGAGAAAAAGGAGCAGGTGAAAGGAGGACAGAAGGTCAGAAAGAAGCATGAGCCAGGAACCATGCTCAAAAACCAATACATAAATCATAATGTCACAGTCTCCAAAGAAAACCAGTGTGCTGTTACCAGTAAAATGGGAAGTGAATGCTGGGCGAGTAACAACGACAATGGCAGCAACAGATATTCAAGACAGGATACTACTCATCTTGTGAGGTTTCCTTGTCCCCACCCAACCCTCCTTCCCTTCCTCAGCTAAAGACTTTGTGACTATTGATATCACCAGGCATAAAATACCTCAACCTCTTCCCTGCTCCAACCTTTTAAACTGCCCTACACACACCCTTATCCTCACTTCTAGCCCTTCAGTCTGTAAAGTTAAGGTGTTCAATTCCTCTGCATGAGTCCTTGATCCCACCCCCTCCCATTACCTCCAGGATCCTGCTCTGTCTCTAATCTTCTTTTTTCTTTATTTTCAAATCCATTTTCTCTACTGGTATCTTTTGGTAATTTATACCCATGTTCAAGTCTCTACCATCTTTAAAAAGAAGACAAAAATAGAATCTTTAACTTCATATCACTTTCCAGCTATTGTCTATTCTTTTTTCAAATTTCTCAAAAGAGGGTTCTGTACTTATTCATCTACTTCCTCATTTTCCATTTGCTCAATTCATTGCACTGTGGCTCCTGCTCTATTTTCTGCTGATGCAGATCATATTGTGGGGATTCTTGACCTTACTGAAAATCTATGCTGCATTTCCTGGTTTTGACCACTTCTTCTTCCTTGAAAGTCTTTTCTCCCTTGGCTTTCTGCCATGACATTACTCTCTCCCAATTCTTTTCTTACCTTTCTATTTCTTCTCAGCTTTCTTCTTGGCCTTCTTTTCCTTTGCTGGCTCCTTAACCGTCTGAGGTGTTTCATAGGCTATTGGTTTCTCCTACATCATAGACAGCATCAGAAGGGGGAAGACCTAACAGTAGAGAAAGGATGTGTGAAGGTCACAGGTTGATTTCCCATTGGTCAGGAGGCTCTGCAGACCTAGGAGATCAGGAATTCAGAAAGCCTGTGTGTGGGTCAAATATATCAGGAACAAGATACCTATGTGAACTGCACATCTTCCTTTTTGCACCCTAGCTATTTAGACTCCTCTCCCCATCCTTATCATGCTATCTGTTTCCCTCTGGTTACCTGAAGAGATTTTCCTGAATACTGCAGCCTTCCTGCTCAATGGGATTGGGTAGACAAGTACTCTGATGGACTATCTGTAAATCGGTGATATTTCTGGATTTTTTTCATTTGCTCAAGCAATAATCTGGAAGTTGTCCTTTTCTCCACAATTCCATAGCCACTCAATCAATTGATCACTAATTGCTGCAAATTCTGACTCCTGGATATTTATTAAACCTATATAATTTCCCCCATTTCTAGTTCCACCGCTGTAGTCCAAGCCATCACCATCTTTTACCTAGACCACTAATTGCTTCTTAGTGGGTCTTCACACTTCCAGTTTTGCTTTTCTCCTATCTATTCTCCCTCAGCAGCTAGAAGTGATCTTTTTTATTTTTTTGGCAGCTGGTGAGTAGAGGGATCCAAACCCTTGACCTAGCTGTTATCAGCACCATGCTCTAATTGAATAAGTTAATGGCCAGCCCCCAGAATTGATCTTCTAAAGTGTCACTCTACTACTTCAAACCTGTCAGTGATATTCCATAGCCCTTAAAATAAAGTTTAAAACCCTGGGCCTAGCATATAAGGCCTTCCTTGATTTGGCACCTCCCACCCTTTCAGTTCATCTTATGCCATTCTTCTCCACTCACACCCATACTAGCCTTCCTGTACTTCTCTTGCTACTTGGAATAATCTTCTCTTCTCCTGGCTGACCTCTTCCTACTTCATCCCTTCCCCTCACTTAAGTGTCAGTTCCTGTGAAAGCCTCTGAACCCTCTCCCAGGCCAAATTAAGCCCACTAACACAGTGCCCTGTACATCTTCTTCAATATACACATCATATTTCTAATTACATGTTTAATATCTTTTCCCCCTGTTACATTTCAGCTGAATGAGTGTGGGAATTATATCTTGTTTTTTTTATGTACTCCTAGCACCAAGGACAGTACCTCAAACATAATAATTCTTTATTAAAAGAGAATGAATAAATGAATGAGGATATCTTTCTTTTTCTGGGTGACTCTTGCTCATTGGATTCTTCCTCAAATCCCTAGGGCCTGCCTTGGGGCCTGGTACATGGTTCACATAAGTGTTTGTCAAATCATTATAAACTCTTGGCCACGAGTCGATAATTATTGAAACTGAGTGATGGGTACATAAGGGTTCATTACACTATTCTGTCTACTTTTGTGTATATTTGAAACTTTCCATAATAAAAAGTTAAAACATTTATATTCACCTCAAGTCAACTGAAAGTACATTAAACGATGACTATGAAGATTCTGGCTTCAAGCCTGTAGCTGGTGCTGTGATTCGTTGGGATGGGTGGAGTGGAGCTGCATCCAGTCTGGGGCATATGTATGTTGGGAAGGGTTCTTTTTCACCCCAGTGAAACTCCCTAGAAGACCAATAAAGGGAGATGAAATAATGAATTTAGATTTGGGCACCTTGGTTTCAGGTGCCTTGAGGGCATCTCCACTAGTTGTTCAATACATTAGCGGGTTAAACAAATTAAAACATCCGCCTGAGAGGAGTGAGCCTTTAGAGGGCTTCTGAATGGTAACATTCCCCCTCATTATCCTTGATGGTTTCTGGGATCTATCTCACTATCCAGGGACGGTCTGCAGTAAACATTGCTCCTTACAATTCCTTTACACTTTTTTATTCATATTCTCCCCTTCTTCCTTCCCTCTGTGAATTTCTACCAGGGAGCAATTTATTCTCTACATTTTCAAGCCTTGATGTCACAGCTTTATCTTTAGCAGCAAGGGTAGCATGTTAAGAAATCTAATGAGTTCCAGTTTGATTTCACCACTTACTGTGACTGCGAGCAAGTCGCTTTACCTTTCTGAATCTCAGCATCTGCCTCTGAAAAACAAGGATAAACACTGCGGCGATTTCACAGGGCTGATGTGAAGATTAATGCATGCACGTAAACGATTTCGTACAGAGCCTGGAACAGTGTAAGCGGTCAATAAATACCAGCTATTATTATCACCAGTGCTGTGCCCTCATCGCCTCCCAACTAGGACGTCAGGGAGTGTTGCCGCAAGAGCGGAGGAGCCTCCTCCGAGCCGCTCCTGGCGCGGTCACGGCCCCCGCACTGCCACCGCGGCTCCGGCTGCAGCCTCGTCGGCGCGTCGCCCCGCAGGGGTGCGGGGCCAGGGCCCTGCGGGGCGCGCACGGTGAGACTGTGGCATCTCAGCGGAGGGCGGTGCCGGGCTAGGCAGGGGTCCCGGAGAACCGCGCGCAGGGTTGTAGGCTGGCAAGGGGGACGGCCGTGGGGCTCACCGAGGGCCGACGGTCCCGAAAAGTGCCCCTCTCCCCCCCACCCCCCCGGTAAGCTGCGGCAACTACCGTCCCCGACGGGCTCGTGCTACCGCGCCCGCGCCCGGCCCAAGATGGCGCCCCTCCCCCTCCCCCCGCGCGCCCCCGACGCTCGGGGCGCGGCCCCGCGGCCCGCGCGCTCCTGGGCGGGGGATGTTGTGATGGAGAAGCCGCGGCGGAGCCCGAGCCCCGCAGCTTGAGCCACCTCCGCCACCTGGGCCTGGGGCCTCGCCGCGCAGGTAGGAGCTGCCCCTGCCCGGACCCAGCCCGGGTGGCCGGATCCCGACCCCCAGCAGCCGGCGGCCCCTGCAGCCCCCCTTCCCCCCGGCGGCCCCGGCCAGGCCCCATTCCCCCGGGCCGACCTCCCACCGCGCACCTTCAGACCGCCATGCTGTGCCCCCTTGTAGGGTCCACCTCGGTCCTCACACCGCTCCCTGCTCTGACCTTTACCTCCTACCCCTCCGGGATGACTAGAGGGCGAGTATTGGGGACGCGAAGCGAGGGGCGGTGGGGGGTGGGGGAGGGG
Organism: Cynocephalus volans; assembly: GCF_027409185.1. Classification (NCBI taxonomy): domain Eukaryota; kingdom Metazoa; phylum Chordata; class Mammalia; order Dermoptera; family Cynocephalidae; genus Cynocephalus; species Cynocephalus volans. The sequence goes on along the minus strand of NC_084463.1, from coordinate 106,705,062 downwards.
AGGTGAAGGGCTGGGAAGGGGACGTGGGCTGGGGTGGCGAGGCTGGTCGCGCGGATTCGGCTGGGGTCCCAGGCCCGGAATCTGTCAAGCCGCATTCTGTTTCCGTCAGAGCGGCCGAGGGGTGTGACTGGGGCCGGCTGTGTCCCCAGCTCAGCCTGGAGGCCTAGCACTCGCAAGAGCACTTATTAGGAGCAATTCTCCCACCGCCAATTCAGAGGTTATTCCAACCAATTTTGAACCTGCCTGTCTGTTGCATTCTGAGCACCTCCAGCTATAGTCCCAGCTTTCTCCGTCTTTCAAAGCCAAAACCTCGCCTACACTTGCCGTCTTCATTTCCTCACTTCCCATTCATTCTTATAAACACTCAACTGTCTTCTGTCTCTGACACCCACTGAAACTGTCCACGCCAAGGTCACCTGAGACCTCTGTGGCAAACTAATGGACACTAATTCTTATCCCCTTTACCTTTAAGTGGTATTTGGTGGTATGTCAATTCATTCTCCTTGAAGCATTTTCCTAGTTTCTCTCCTATGGCATGGTCTGATCCTTCTTAATCTCATTTGCTCTCTCCTTCTCCTCTCGTTAGACGCTGGTGAGGCTCTTGGTTCTGTCTTTTCTCATTCTGCCCTTCCTCCTAGGGTATTTTATTCATTCCCAAGCCTTCGAATTTCATATATATGCTGATGATTCCCAAATCTGTTTATCCAGCCCAGACCTCCTTCCTGAAATCTGGATTCATATATCCAACTGTCCTCTTGACCTCCCCTTGGAAGTCCAACAGAAATTACAGACCTACAGGATCTGTAAAAATTCCAAGCTGAATTTTCTTCCCCGGTTCCCTCTCCACCGTACTTCCAAATCTGTTCTTCCTTCAAATCTCAGAAATGTTGGACAGCATTCTAGATTAACCTCTGTTTCTCACCCAGCATGTCCTCTGGCTAAATATTTCTCAAATCCATTTGTTTTACTCCATCCCCACTGCTATCAGGCTTAATCTAGGCCACCACTGTTTTTCTCCTTGACTGATCTAATAGCATGCTCTCTTGCTGACCTTCCCCTTAACTGTTCTCAACACAGCACCCAAGAGTGATCCTTTAAAACAATGCATCTTATCATTTATTCATTCAACAAATATTATTTGAGCACCTAATACATAACAGGCACTGTGTTGGATCCTGAAGATATAATTATGAGAAAAATAGACCAGGTCCTTCTCCCCATGGAGTTGACAATCTATGAGGGAAATCAAATAAGAATAACATTACAAATGTAATAAATATCATGAAGGAAAGCAGTATGGTGCCTTGAGAACACACAAGAGCAGAAGCTAAACTGGTGTTGGGGTAGGGAGAGAGGGTTGAGGAAGGCTTCTCTGAGAACGTGACATTTAAACTATGATGTAAAGGATGAGTAGGAGTTAATTAGGCTGAGAGAGTAGGGGAAGAAGGACCCAAGCAGAAGGGAAATCATGTGGAAAATCCTTGTAGAAGGAGAGAGCATGACTTTGAGGAGTGAAAAGAAGGCCATTGAGGCTGGAGAGCAGAGTGACCAAAGCTGGGGACAGGGAGGATGAAGGCAGGAACCAGACTGAGCAGGACAATTCAAGGCATGTTAAGAATTTTGCACTTAAGGTATTTGTCCTTGGTGTAGTGGATGTGGACAGTAGATGAAGTCCATGCATTTTTCTTGAAGAGAAAATTATCAGGGATGGATTGAATATAGGGAGTGAGGGAGAAGGATGTATCAGGGATGGTTCCTCTACTTCTGGTTTGCACGACAGGGTGGGTGGTCGTATCATTCCATGAGCCAGGATACTGAAAGAGGACCAATTAGGGGGTGGGAGTGAGAAACACGAGTGGGTATATTAGTTTGAGAGGCCTTTGAAACATCCATGTGGAGATGTTGAGTAGACAGCTGAATATACATGCTGGAGCTCAGATGAGGGATCTAAAATGGAGACGTAAATTTGAAAATCATCAGTGTACAGGTGATAACTGAAGCTGTGGGTATGAATGAATACCTGTATTGAGTACAGGATGAGAAAGGGAAAAGGGCATAAGAACAGTCCATGAGAAACTCCAGCATCTGATGGCTGGTAGAGGAAGATGAGCTAGCCAAGGAGTCTAAGAAGCCAACATACAGTAACAAGAAGTGTAGGAAGTAAACCAGGAAATGTAGAGCATGGGAGCCAAAGTTGAAAGTTGGATGAGAGGTTTGTGGGGTCAGATGCTGCTGAGAGCACAACCAAAATGAGGACTGGAAATGTCCTTGGCTTAAATGACACAGGGGTCATGGGACCTTGGTAGGAGCTGTTACTGAGTTGTGTTGGGAGTGGAAGCTGGATTGGAAAGGGCTGAGGAGTGAATGGAGGTGAGGAAGTGGCAACAGTGAGTAGACACAACTTTTTCAAGAAGTTTGCCTGTGTAGGGGAGAAAAGAGAGCAGTGAGTGGCCCTGGAGGAGTGTTAGGTCAATAAATATTTTCAAGTTGAGAGGTGGTGGATCCCATTGAAAAAGAGAGGTTGATTATATAGAAGAGAAAGTGGATAATCAGTGGTGTAAGATTCCTAGAAAGGCATGACAGGAAAGATCCAAATTATAGGTAAAGCAATTGGCTTTAGGAAGAAGGAGAGAAAAGGATAGGTGCTGAAGTTGGTAAGTTTGTGTATCTGAGGATGTTCCCCAACTGATGGCTTCCCTGTCCTCTGTGAGTTCGGAAGAGAAATCCTCTGAGATGGAGGGGGAGTTGAAAGGGTGGTCCAAGGAGAGTTGTGTTCTCAACTCAGACAGGCCTTCACGGATGTCTGGGCTGGAGTAAAGCCCGGGCTCCTGTAGTGCCCTCTTCATCTCCCATCATAGTACTCAACCATTTATTCAACAAATAGGGGATGCTTATAGGTGCCACTGTTCTAGATATTGGCATTACACTTCAGTGTAATGAGTTGTCCAATGACTAGCTCCACCTAGACTGTGAGCCCCACTGGAAGAGGGACCATTTCTTTTTTATTCAGAACTCTCCCCCTTGCTGAGCACAGTGCCTGGAATATGGTAAGCTGTCAGGCTAGAGGACTCCTGACTGTGAGCAAGACTCATCCCCAACCTCTGCGGTCTCATATCAGCTTCCTCAGGCTTAGTGGCCACACCTTTGAGTTCCTGCCTTGAGGGACCAGCCCAGCTCCCTGCCTTGAGCCAGGACTCATTTGGCTTTTTCCATCCATTGACAAACTCAAGGTATGGATAACCCCAAAGACAGGGGAGAGGTTGGGTGGTACTCCTTCTTGAGAAAATTGGGCAGCTGGTCATCTTTTTGACCTCAGAAAGTGAGGTGATGGTGACCACACTGGCTCAGGCTAGATTCTCAGGTGTCAACACATACAACAGAACATTCCCATTCATTTCCCAGAATTTTTTTTTTTTGGTGGCTGGCTGGTCTTAGTCTTCTTGTATTGCAATGAGTTTCCTAAAGGTTATTACTTGTGGAATTCCTTTTCAGACATCTCAAGGGTTTCCTGTTGTTTGGGGTCTGGTATTTTAGAATTATTGTATTCCTTTGGTGCTGCCATATTTTCTCATTTTTTCATATTTCTACTATCCCTGTGTTGAAGTCTGATCCAGCAGAGCAGTTGTTTCTTCTATTACTCTGGGGTAGCTTGTAAGGAAAGAGACTCCCTCCTGGAGATTTGTTTTATATTGCCAATTGGGGTGGGGTGTTTTAGCGTTTGTCCTGGGTAGACTCAGCAGTCCCAAGAAACTCAGTAGTTCTGGGGGGTGCTGGCAGGTGCAGCTGTGGCTGCAGCCTACTGGGTCTGTGTGGTGGGGGATACAGGAATCTAAACTCTTGACCTTGCTGTTATCGACACCATGCTCTAACCAACTGAGCTAACCGGCTAGCGCTCCCCCAGTACTTTCTGCCTGGTGACCAGATTGGCAAGGCTGCCCTGACTTCAACCTAGCTCTTCACTCACAATGCACATGCCTTCTCAGAGCACAGCTCCCAGTGCTGGAGTTTGGGCCCAGCCTGACCTCTGAGAAACCTGGCTCTGTGCACCACTGCTTCAGAGGAGGGAGGGCTCATCCTTCCTGAGGTGCTCTGAGCTTGGCAGGAGCATAGGGTCTTCCACCTCCTGAAACTTATGGAGATGCTACTGTTAAACAGACTTTGAGCCAGGATGTTGGTTTAAGCCAACACCCTCCTTCCCTCTTTTCCTAGATCTCAGCCCTTCTGTCCAAGACTCCTGTCCCATCTTACTTTCTGGGATCTTTTATCATTCTCCAGCTCCCTCTGTAACACTCCTTTGCCCATCCCCAGCTCCCGGGGCCACACAAGCCTTTCTTGGTGTCTATTCTAGCCAGTTCTGAGATTCCTAGTTCCTAATTCCTCTCACCCCTGTGTCTGTCCCCTCTATCCTTTCTTTCCTTCCACACAACAGTCCACTCTGTGGCGGACACATAGCACACTCTCCTTGGCAATGGGAATGCAAAGTTGAATAAGACATGTTCTCCGATATCTTGACAGAAGGTGGTACTGGGTATTGTGAGACACAGAGGAGGAATCGTCACTTGAGGGTGGGGAGAGAACAGGAACGGCTGCTTAGGAGCTGTGACCACTGGGCCGAATTTTGAAATACAACCAGAGGTTCTCACAGGGGAAACAGAGTTCCAGGCTGAGGGAGAAGTGTAAACGAATACCCAGGGCTGTAAGAGTGTGAAATGTTCCAGTAGCTGACACACTTCATGTGGTTGGAGTATAAGGTATGGAGGAGGCATGTCTGAGAAGTCATTTGGGTTGGCTTGGGGGAGGTCTTGGGTGTCCTGCTGTGAGCTCAGACGTTATCCTTAGGGCAGCAGTGAACCCTCTAAGTTTTTGGGCAGGAGAGTGACATGATCTGGTTTCCATTTTTGGAAGATTACTGTGGTTCTGGGTGAAGGCAGAACTGTCTATTTTGTTCTTCATTTATTCCAGTGACCACGAGTTTTCTCATTGGCCAGGTGGAGCCACACTGAGCAGACCAGCAATGTATATGTGAGGCAGATACATGGACAGGAAACTTTTTTCAGTTACTTTAAACGTGGATGTGTAGCATTGTGCTAGAGTCTGAGATGCTAAAAACGATAGAAAGGTGAGCTACGGCTGCTGGAGACCATGCACCGCCCCTGGAGAGATGAGGGAGCCTTGTTCAGGCAGCCCACAACACCTGTGCACAGTGCTGAGTGCCACACTGAGGGGGTCAGGGGAAGAAAGAACTTCTTAGTGGGAGAGGGAGATAGGGAACTCTAAGATAAGAAATTAAGGAGAAAGCAATGTGCAATGGGAGTCAGAAAGAAGAACTGCAGTGTGTGTTGGGGTGGTCCTCGAGGGAGAGTTTTGTGTTGGGGGAAGAGTCAAGCAGGAAGAAAGAACTGTGAGTGAGGAGGCAGGGAGGGAGTAATATGGTTGGGCTGTCTGAGGGAGGGATCGCAGTCAGCTCAGAATGTGAGAGAGTTGGGTAGTGGTTGGTCAGGGAGAAAGGACTGTGAGATGGGGCTGGCGAGGGTCTGGGGGAGGAGCACTTTGTAGTGAGCGTCAGTGAAGAGAGCACAGAGCAGTGGAAGTTTGGGGATAGTGGGGAGGATGAGATGGGGTCTTGAGGGTGGGTCCCCTGGGGCTGTGGGCTGGAAGGATAGGTAGGACTCAAACCACTGTGGAGAAAGTGATCCACGAAGGGCTTGTTGCTGTGGAACAGGAGATGCTCTCAGCTGAAGGGCAGGTGGAGTTTGGTTGGGGGCACCCTGAGCAATGGTGAGACACATAACATAAGATGCTAAAGTGAGGTCTGGAGGAGATGGGAGGGCAGATTCATACTTTCATTCAATGGATATTTATTGGGTTCCTGCTCTGTGCCAGCGTTGTATTAGGCACTAGGCATACTGTATTGAAAAAAAAGAAAATCCTCACCAACATGATAAATAAATTATAGTCATAAGGAGACAATTATTAAACAAAGTAAATAATAAATTACCTTGTCAGATGGTGATAGGTGCTAGGGAAGAGTGGAGATTGCTGAGGAGGGAGTATGGTAGCCTGCAATTTTAAAAATGGGTGTTCAGAGAAGGCCTCACTGAGGAGGTGACATTTGGGCAAAGACCTAAAGGGCTCAAATCAAAGGCTCCTGCAGTGACCCAGGTGTGGGGCATTATAAGGACTGGTGGGGGACTGGTACCCAAGGTGAGATACTTCACAGGAATAGTCACCAAAATGTAGGTTCAACTGGCCAAGTGAGTCATGAGTTGAAGCCGAAGGCCCTTCCTCTGTGACTTGCCTTCCCAGTGCCATGCCCTTGAGGGCTAGTTCTGTAGCTCATTCTCTCCTGTCCTCACAGCCCCTAGTGTGGGGTGGGCTTGGGAGCTGGTGGAGCTCAGTGATTTATGATGGTAGGAATACAGCCTGAGGAGCTCACATCGGTGGGGCTCAGGATAGCTGTGTGGCAGGAGGAAAGGGGCAGTTAGTGTCCAGTATCACAGCACATGATCCAGTGCCATGCCAGCTGTGTCCCTGGCACAGGAAGCCCCGGTTGGATGAGTTGGGGGCTGGGGACGCACAGGGAGCCATTGTGTGGAGGCTCTGCTAGTGAGAGTGAGGGCAGAGCAGGCGCCGGCTGTGCTAGCCCAGAAAAATCAGGGCTGGAGAATTTGGGGATGGGGTGGGCTGCAGACCCAGTCCTGGCTTGTGATGGGGGTGATGATTCTGGGACAGAAGTTGTGCCCAGTCATTCTCATAGGAAAATAGCTCATGGGACATGGGGCACTGTGTGCTGGCCTGCTGAGTGTGGGGAGATGAGGAGGCATAGGGCACATCCCTGGGACAGAAGCAGGGCTGCTGCTGTCCTGGCCCAGAGGCTAACATGGTCTCCTTCCCTTCCCACCCGCAGGATCTGCAAGGCCATGTCTATTCCATCATCACTGAGCCAGTCGGCCATTAATGCCAATAGCCACGGAGGCCCCGCGCTGAGCCTACCCCTGCCCCTGCACGCTGCCCACAACCAGCTGCTCAACGCCAAGCTGCAGGCCACAGCTGTGGGACCCAAGGACTTGCGCAGTGCCATGGGGGAGGGTGGTGGGCCTGAGCCAGGTCCCGCCAATGCCAAGTGGCTAAAAGAGGGCCAAAACCAGCTCCGGCGGGCCGCCACGGCCCACCGTGACCAGAACCGCAATGTGACCTTGACCCTGGCAGAAGAGGCCAGCCAAGAGCCTGAAATGGCACCCTTGGGCCCCAAAGGCCTGATGCACCTGTACTCTGAGCTGGAGCTCTCAGCCCACAACGTGGCCAACCGAGGGCTTCGAGGACCTGGCCTGATCATCAACACCCAGGAACAGGTGCCAGATGAGGGAGAGGAGAAGGCGGCAGGGGAGGCAGAGGAGGATGACGAGGAAGAGGAAGAGGACGAGGAGGAAGAGGACTTGTCTTCTCCCCCAGGGCTGCCTGAGCCTCTGGAGAGTGTGGAGGTCCCCTCCGGGCCCCAGGCCCTTACAGACGGCCCCCGGGAACACAGCAAGAGTGCCAGCCTCCTGTTTGGCATGCGGAACAGTGCAGCCAGTGACGAGGACTCAAGCTGGGCCACCTTATCCCAGGGTAGCCCCTCCTATGGCTCCCCAGAGGATGCAGGTACTTTGTGGAGCTTGGCATGGGAATGTGAGAGGGCATGAGGGCAGAGGCCAGACCTCTATACAGAGGCCAGCGCCAGCCTGATGTGAGTTATAGAGCCCACATTCTCTGTCCGCAGCGGGCCAGGCCCAGGTTTCCTCATTTGGAGGGTGCTTGGAGAATTTGGTGGATCTGCCCATCAGGCATGCCCTGGTGGGTGGGTGTGTCCGTTATGCATGCCATCACGACTGATACGTGGACTAATTCGTCTGTTGAGTACTCACTGCAGCATTATTGTATTTTGCCCTCACAATAATGTTGTGAAGTAGTTACTGTTATTACACCCATGTTACAGATGATGAAAAAGAGGCCTGAAGAGGTTTGGGAGCTTTCTCAAGGTCACAGCCTGAGGTCACAACAGAACTGAGATCTAAACCAGTTCTGAGGCCAGGCCCGAGCTCTCGGCCCCATGCTACGCTGCCACCAATGCACACAGCACAATGCACTGAGGGGACAGTCTGCCCTGTTTTAACAGACCAGCTTTGGAGCGAGGAGTCAGCACCTCCCCGCAGAGGTCTATTTGGAAAGACTGGGGGTGTTGTGTGCTTAAGATCCACATGCCCTGTGCAGAGCACTGCGCAGCCATTGTCCTATTCCTATTGTCAGGAATAGGATACTGACTAAAAGTTAGGAAACAAAGGAAGAGTAAACATATGCTTCTTTGCGGTGGAGGGAAGAATAGGTAATAGGACTCTGAGGATTGATCATTACATGTGTCTCATTTAAGTAAGTTGAGTCTTCACATTTGCTAATGTCACATAGAGATACAGACGGAGCTGAGGAGCAAAGGCAGAGATAATGGGCTGTAGCCACAGGCCTGGAGTTCTGTGGATAGGAGTGTAAGTAAAGAATAGGAAGGACTCCCGTCTGCACCAGGCAGTGGGCACCATACCCTGACCCCAAACTGTGGACCTTTGCAGGGAGCATGCAGTTCAGATGAGACTAGGAATGCATACCGTCCCCTTTTGAAAAACTTACTGAGGACATTTTCAAACATACAAAAGTGGAGAGACTAGAATAATGAGGCCGATTTACCCATGACCCAGTTTCAACACTTATCAATACATAGCTAATCTTGCTACATCGAAGCCCTCACCCACTCCTGGTCCCCAGCCTAGATTATTTTGAAGCAAATATTTTCATCTGTAGATATTTACTTATGCATTTGTAAAAGATAAAACTTTAAAAAAAGCCAAAAAACACCACAATACCATTATAATACCTACAAACATTATTTAAAAATAATTCCTTAACGTCATCAAATATCCAGTCAATGTTTACATTTTCGAAGTTGTCTAATAAATGTCCCTGCCTTTTAAAAAAGTTTGGATTTTGTGAATCGGCATCCAATAGGCCCATGGTTGATATGTTTTTTCAAAGCTTCTTTTGATCTGTAAGTTCTCCTTCCATTCTCTATTTTTGCTTGCAAGTTTGTTTATTTTACTGAAGAAACCATGTTGTTTGTCTTGGGTTTTCCATGGTCTGGGTTTTTCAGACCTTCCCTGTGGTGGTATTTAACATGTTCCTCATCCTGTGGATTTCCTGTAAATAGCTAGTTAGTTCTAGAGATTTGGTCAGATTCAGATTTGAGGGATTTTGTGTTTTGTTTCTGCAAGAAAATTTCACAGGGGGTATTGAGTACTACCAAAGGCAAGTTCTGGTTACCTCTCTCTTTGTGATGTTAGTGGCCTTCGATGTTCATTGCCTTTGGCCCCTTTAAAGGGAACATTCTCCACTCCAGCTGGTAATTTATAGGGTTGGGATGGGGGAAATGTAATCTCAATGGAGCCAGTTGAAGGGAAAATGAAAACCAGATACTGATGTACAATATCTCAATTTCTAAGTGTTTGCGATTAATTCTGTTTTTTAAAAAGCACTGTGTATGCCACAAAAAATCTGTCTGAGGCTTGCATCACCCTAGGGGTGTGAGTCAGAGGCCAAATAGAGATCTGGTTGCTCAGTGCCTCCTGATGGTCACTATGGTGGCTACACCTGTAAGCTTTCTGGGATTAGGAGAATAGAACTGCTGATGAACTGGGAAGGGTATGCTGGGCATGGGCAGTGACCTCAGCAAGGTCGTTGGAGTGGTGAGAGATTCTCAAGGATTGTGCACTGGTGGGGACTGTGGGAATTGAGGGTATAGGTGTGAGGCTGGCCCAGGGAAGGGGCTGAGCCACTGCTTACTCTTTTGTGACTGTGTTGCCGTGACCATGAGGGCCACTGAGGAGGTTTGGGCTCTTGAAGGAATGAGGCTAGTATTGAGCAAAAATATTTTTTCCTTCCTACCCTTGGAACTCCATAAAAGTTGTTGACTGAATGCATCAATGCATGAAGGTGTGAATTGAATGAATGATGAGTGAATGAACTTTACTACCTGGGTTGGGTTCACACTATGTGCCAGGCCTTGTCCTAAATGCTGGGAATATATACTACAGGGAAAGGTGTTCTTTCCCTCATGGTACTCACAGCCTAGCAGGGAGACAGAGAAGTAAGAAGGCAGTTATAATCAGTGTGATGAGCTCTGGGCTAGAGGAGGTGCAGGAGGTGCACCTGACCCTGCCTCTGTGTGCGTGATGGGGGAGAGGAGGGTGGGTCAGTTTGGGGAAGTGACCTGTACACTGATGTCTGAAGGAGTGGGTGATAGCCAGGTGGAGATCAAGAGGAGGGAGGCTGGGCTGGGAAAGGATGAGGGGCATGTCCCAAGCAGAAGGAGATGAGGGGTGTGGGAAGTGGTCAGAGATAAGGCTGAGAGGCAGACAGTTAGGGGCTCATAACAAGCATAAGACCTGTGGAGAAATTTTAATTTTATCCTGAGGGCAATGAGAACAGAATTAAGAGTATTAAACTGGAGAGTAACTTGACTAGTTTGGTGACTCAGAAGAATCACTTTGGCTGTAATGTGCAGCCCAGATTGGAGGAGACTAGACAGGAAGAGCGAGATCAGTTACAAGGCTGTTGCAATGATCTAGGTTAAAAAATACTAGTAGCCTGGACTATGAGTGATGGGTGGAGAGAAGGGGAAAGCATTAAGTGAGTCACTGATTCCTGAGCAAATAAGTACACCTGGCTTAGCCACTAAGGCATTAATGGATGAATGAATGAAGGAAGGAATGATACATGAATATTTGAACTCATGTGTGAGTGCCTGCACGAATTGATGCAGGAGTGAAGGTATACATTCTGGAATAAATGCATGTGTCAGGAAGCAAAGTCCCAGGTGGGCTGTGATTGGAGGGAGATGTGCCAAGCTCCAGAAGGGCCTTCCAGATGGTCAGTGGGGGAGAAGCTGCTCCTCCAGGACAGATTGGAAGGGTGAAGCTCTTTGAAGTGGGAAGCTACAAGCTAATAGGGATGGAAGATGGACTGATGTGTGTGATTGGGTCAGGAGATGGTGACCTGGTCTCCAGATTCCAAAAGTGTCTGACCCTTCGTGATGTAGGCTGTGGCTGTGGAGGGCATGGAATTTGGATACTGGTATTCCTGGAAGGTTTTAGGAGAAGAGCCCTGAAAGCAATGGATGGTCCCTGAGGAAGAGTAGGCATTCCCTGAGCCTTGGCTGAGTATCAGGTGCCTGTTGGAGACCTTATTCTTGGGGCATTAAGTGGGGGAAGGTATATGGAAGAGGGTCAGTGATGGCTGCCTGGAAGGCAGATGAGCAGGAAAAGCCCCTCTGCACTGGGTGTCTGTGGCCCACTTTATTTGAAAGCTGAGCATGGTGAGGATTGCCTGAATAACTCTCACATCAGGTGTGTAGCCACCTTGGTGTAACCACACCCACTCCCAGCCCTTCTGTGCCTGGTTGCCCAGCAGCCTGTGTCTTGGGACTGCCTGTCCCTCAGTGCTGCCTCTTGGACCAGTCAGGATTCCTGGTTTCCCTGGTAACGGGAAGCACGTCAGCAGCCTGGGCGCTCCCAGCCAGTCCTGGTATTGCGGTTGCCGAGGAGACGCTGCAGCCTAGCTGGGCCCTAGCAGGTGAGGGGGGGTGGTGGTGCTGGGAAGCCCTATGCCCAGTCTCAAGCTGGAGCCCAGGCCCTCAAGGCCCACCCTAGAGTTCAAACTGCTGGGCAGGTTCTGGGCAGGGGAGGGGACCCCCAAGGGCCTTGAAGCCACACCCTGTTTATGCTGAGAGCTATAGGCTCTGCAGGGCCCCAGGTGGCTGGGTTATTCCTCAGGGACTGAGCTTCCTGGTATCCTGAGGACTGGGCTTAACTATGATGCTGAGGTGACCAGTGGAGGGTGGGATGGAGATTCAGGACTGGGGGAGGGGAGCTGGGGTGAGGAAGAAGAACTGTGAACAGGAGGGCTAGGGTCTCATAAGGCCCCACTTCCTCCTCCATCAACATCCTGTGGAGGTCCCCTAGCATGGTGGTCCCGGCCCCTCCCTAGCGAGCTCCAGGCGGGGGTGGATCTTGCCTGGCAGATGCTCTGCCCTGGTGAGAAGGGGGTGGGATGAGCTTTCTCTGCAGCCTAGCACCAGGCTGTGAGCCCAGCTGGCCGGGCTAGAGGGGCTGTGAGGAGGGAGGTGGAGGCAGGAGGGGCCGGGAATGAGCACCATGTTCTCCCAGGACTTTTTCCTGGCCATCATCCTGCAGGACAGCAGCCCAGGTGAGGGGCAGCATGGGCTGGGCATGATGTGGGGTGGGGCTGGCAGGGAGAGCAGAGGTGGAGGACGCATGGGCTGGGTTACAGGATGGAGTGGAGCAGCTCTGCCGGCAGAGGGGGGTGTATGTCACAGATGTGCGTTATGTGTGTGTGTGCACGACCATGTTTTCCTGCGTCTGTGTGTCGCAAGGTCAGGGTGCAAGCGTCTGTGGTGTCTGCATACATGGCAGGGGTTAATGTATGTTGTGTCTCTGAGTGTGCGCCCAAGTATTTGTGTGGTACCCACACATGTTGTGGTGTTGTATCTGTACACCTGTGTTGTCTGCGTGAATGTATGGCTGGAGTTGGTGTGTGTGTTTGCCCCTGCACACATGTGTGCACCTGTATTTGATTCCTGCCGTCTGTGCTGGCATTTTCTGTGTGTTGCACACTCTTGTGTTTGTGGCTGCACAGGTGTGTGGTAGGGCTTGTATATGCTGTATGTCTATGTGCACACGCATGTGTGCAGCAGCTGCTGAATGTGTGCACTGTGTGTATCCTGAGATATGGATGTGTTTGAGAGGAGGTTGATTGGGGTCACCTTCCTCCCTCCCTTCCTTCCTTCCTCCCTTCCTTTCTCCTTCCTTTCAAGTGGCCACAGTTGCCAGTAGCAGGGCTCAGGAGGAGACATGAGCCATGTCCCCTACTGGTGGCCCCCGTGTGGTGACTCCAGCCTGTAGTCTGTAGGAGGAAGCAGGAACCATATTGTGCTGTAGCCCTTCTACCACCCCTTCTTCTCAACCATGGGGTCTCAGGGAGGGGGCTGGGAATAGATACCTTCTGTCTGCTTGTTGGATGGGCTGACTCTCACCAAGCCTCTCACCTAGCAGATTCCTTCTGGAACCCCAACGCCTTCGAGACGGATTCCGACCTGCCGGCTGGATGGATGAGGGTCCAGGACACCTCAGGGACCTACTACTGGCACATTCCAACGGGGACCACCCAGTGGGAGCCCCCTGGACAGACCTCCCCCTCACAGGGAAACAGCCCCCAAGAAGAGTCCGAGGTGAGGCCCACACCCTGTTGTTTTTGACCAGGGCTGGAGGTGGGTGTGCTGCTCCAACATGAGGAGCCATCCACTCACTGCTGCCATCCCTCATCTTAGCTCACCTGGACAGGCTTTGCCCACAGAGAAGGCTTTGAGGATGGAGAGTTTTGGAAGGTGGGTAAGGGGATCTGCTTCACCACAAGGGTAGCTGGAGAAGAGGCATCAATTTTGGTCCTGATTCCTCAATCTTCTTCCCAAGGATGAACCTAGTGAGGAGGCTCCAATGGAGTTAGGACTGAAGGACTCAGAGGAGGGGACATTGCCCTTCCCACCTCAGAGCCGCAGGTGAGTCACCAGGTGCAATGGGCTGGCAGAGGGATGGGTCTATTTGGACGGGGCCTTGGGACAGCTCCATGTATAGGGGCCCTGTGCTAAGTGTTACCATCTGCCTGCAGCCCAGATCCGGTGCCCCAAGAGGAGGAGAAGCTTCCCTCACGGGATGCCAACCCAGGAGCCAAGGTTTGCTCAAGACCAACACCCGTTCTGCAGGCTGGGGCCTCTCTGTGTGCAGAACAGCTGCTTGTATTGTGCTCTGGGGGTGTCTCTGGTCTCAGTGCAGCTCCCGAGGTCCTAAGTTAGGAGTTCTTCCAGTCTCAGCACAGAGCCCTATGTTTGAGCTGGAGGCACTTCAGTTTTTAACTCAACCAGCCCAGTGGCCTGGTAGGGGGTCCTTCAATGCTTTCTGTACTAACAAGGGTTGCCTTTGAGATCTGCCTCTCCCTAACCGCATCCTGTTTGGGGAGCTTCTCAGTTATAGTTCTGAACACCTCCCACCCACCATGTTCTGAGTCAGGAACTCCTCTGTGTCCTGTGCTGGAGGCTTCTCCAGTTTCAGTTCAGACCCTCCACCTCCTGCCTCTCTTTTGTGTTTGGCAGTGTTTCGCCGTGCGCTCCCTAGGCTGGGTGGAGATGACTGAGGAAGAGCTAGCCCCTGGACGCAGCAGTGTGGCAGTCAACAATTGCATCCGTCAGCTCTCCTACCACAAAAATAATCTGCACGACCCCATGTCTGGGGGCTGGGGGGAGGTGAGGGCCTGAGCCAGTGGGGTGGTGGTGCCGTAGGAATGTGAAGGGATTTATGAGAGATGGGAGATTTGACCTGCCCAAAAGAGGGCTGGGGCAGGGGGCTGTTGGCCCACCCCAAGTAGTAGCCCTATGGGATGGATGAGCAGCCCCAGGCTGGGACCTCAGGAGATGGTTGCCTAACATTGACAGGGATGGTAGAGGGAGTCATAGGAGAGATGATGTGTGACTCATACCAGAGTGAGGCCCACAGGGTGGGTAGTCTGACACCAAAGGAGGGGCCCCAGAGCTGTGGCTAATGTCCCCTGAGCTGGAGGTGGCAGAGATCAGCCACCTTCCCAGCAGGGGCACCACTGAGTGCCTGCTTGCTGGGCCTGCAGGGGAAGGATCTGCTGCTACAGCTGGAGGATGAGACCCTGAAGCTGGTGGAGCCGCAGAGCCAGGCCCTGCTGCATGCCCAGCCCATCGTCAGCATCCGCGTGTGGGGCGTCGGGCGGGACAGTGGCAGGTGGGAGCCGGGCCTGGGACTCTAGGGTGGGGGCTCATCCAGCAGTCAGAGTTCTCCTCCCTAACTCTGTTCTTTGCCTCTCTCGTGCTGCCGGACCCAGAGAGAGGTACCGTGCCCCTCCCACACCTGGACCAGACCCTCCAAGCATCCAAGTTCCCCTCTTCTGACCTGCCCCTTCCCACCCGCTGTGCTCTACCATTATCCCCCACCTTGGCATGCTTGCCTGTCTGCCCTCCCTCCAGAAGGCAGCACCCATAGGATGCCACTCAAATGGCAAAAGCCCTGCAGAGCTGCAATGGGCAGGGAAGATGTGGGTGGGGTGGGGACCAGGATCGCACTGGATGGCACTGGGAGACACTGAGGTGCCCCTCCCCCAACAGGGACTTTGCCTACGTAGCTCGCGATAAGCTGACCCAGATGCTCAAGTGCCACGTGTTTCGCTGTGAGGCACCCGCCAAGAACATCGCCACCAGCCTGCATGAGATCTGCTCTAAGGCACGGCCTCCTCTGCTACCTCGACAAGCTGTTACCTTTGTTCCACAAGGGTGTGGGTGGGGTCACTGAGTGGGGGTGGGGGCCTCCAGGGTGATGAATCTCTAATAGACTCTCCCTTGCTTCCCTGCATTCCTTCCTTCCTCAGATCATGGCCGAACGGCGCAGTGCCCGTTGCTTGGTAAATGGACTCTCTCTGGACCACTCTAAACTTGTGGATGTCCCCTTCCAAGGTCAGTGTCACAGCCTGACCAGGTCCAGCTCAGCTTTGTTGGCAAAGGTGGGGCAGCCCAAGAAGAGGCCCAAGCACCTAGACAGACATGATAGAAAAATGAACACGTGGAGACAGAGCACTTTGGATCAAATAAGTGGAGGGTCTTCAGTTAAAGGGAGGCAGGGGGAAGGGGTGGAGGTAGGCTTTGGCTGGGCCAGCGTCCAGCTTATGCCCTGGTGGTGGGAACTGAGAATGAGCAAGGTCTGCTACCACGATTGATCCTCCTCTTCTTTTCTGCAGTGGAATTCCCAGCTCCTAAGAATGAGTTGGTACAGAAGTTCCAAGTATATTACCTGGGGAATGTGCCCGTTGCTAAACCTGTTGGTATGTGTGTCATTCTTCATCCAGGGGCCACCATCTTTATCCCAAAGCTCTGCCCCACCCTCTGCCTTCCAGTGTTTCTCTACCAGACCTTCCTCATGGTTGGTGTCTCCCTGCCTTTCAAAATGCATCTCTGCTTCCTGTACCTCTGTCCCAGCCATACTCCTTGTCCTGTCTATTGTAGCAGTCAGCCGCATGACTGGTGCTGAACCAGGCACAGGGTGAAACCCCACTTCTGCATCCCATGAAAAGCTTTGGTTGGGTTGGGGGACAGGTGTTAGATGACTGGAAACACCAGGAAGCAGCCTGGAGCTGGGTTCGGTATTACAGCACCAACTGTGGGCTGTGATCATCTAGAGAAGGAAGCAGTGAGCATGATTGTGACATGCTTTGTTGTTGTGAAGTACTTCCTTATGTCATGTCATTTCATTCTTGATAATCATATGAGGCTGGGATTATGATAATACCCATTCATAGATAAGGAACCAAGGGTAGAGACTATCTGGTCCACAGTCTCCAGTGCTTCCATAGTACCTGTCATTTATTTGTTCATTCATTTAACAAATACCTTTGAAGCCTGCCATGTGCCAGGCCCTGTACGAGGCACTGGGAGAACAATGGTCACAGTTCCACTTTCATGGAGGTTACAGTAGAAAAAACATAAATTAACCAAATAATGACACAAATAAATATGCAATTGTAAATTGAGTCATTCATTGAAAGAAAGTAGCAAGATGTAATAAGGAACTTCATCTATTCTGGGGGGTCAGAAAAGACTTCTCTGTGAAAGTGACATTTGAACTGAGATTAAAAAAAACCCCAAGATCAAGGGTTTGGATCCCCATACTGGACAGCTGTCAACCCCCCCCCCCCAAAAAAAAAAACTAATAGCAGCTGATGTGGTGAAGTGGGATGGAGGTAGGGGTAGGATAGGGAGGGATCATTCTAGGCAGAGCAAACAGTGTGTGTGAAGATCCAGAGTGAGAGGCACTGAGAGAAGGCCAGTGGTGCAAGGTGAGGCTGGGAGCTGGGCAGTGGTCAGACTGGGAGGGACTTCATGGGCTAAGTTCATGACTTGGTCCTCATCCAAAGAGCAGCGAGGAGCTATTGAAAAGTTTTCAGGAGTGCATTTGACACAATCGGATTTGAATTCTGTAAAGCTAACTTTGGCTATACCATGGAGAAGAGTTTTAAGTTGGTGGAGGTGAATGTGGGAAGCTCAGTTAGGATCTTGGCAGTAGTCATGGACAGTAATGAGAGTATCTTGGGCAATGGTGGAGCTGAAGAGGGGTGTGTGGCTTCAAGACAATTAAATGCTTAGACAATTAAAATCAACAGGACTTGGTGATGGATGGAACATGGGATGAGGGACAGAGGCATTAGGATGAGTCCTGGGTTCCTGGCTTTCAGACCTGACTCAATAGTGGTACCATTCCCAAAAGGCAGCAGATGCTGGAAGAGGTCAGTTTTGGTGTAGAGATTGTGAGTTCAGTTTTGGACATGCTGAGTTCAAGGTGTCTTTGGAGGAACTGAGTGACATAGTCAAGTTGGCCACAGGATTCACAGGTCTGGAGCTGAGAGGAGAGGTCTGGGCTGCATATAGAAGTGTGGGCCTCACTGGGTTATGGGGGAATCAGAGCCATGGGTGTGGAGTAGATTGACCCAGGAAAGTGGGTGGCCTGGAGTGAGAAAGGAAATGAGGCTAGGCCTAGCCTTGAGGCCCTCTAACATCCATGCATGGGTCAGGGAGGACGCAACTGCCAAAGAGAGTGAGAACAAAAGAGAGGTGGGAGGAAGAACAGACTGCATCAAGGACTGGTCGGGTAACGTGTCGAAAGAGCTTAGGAAGAGCTCAACAAATATTTGGTGAATGAATAAACCTTGCCTCAGAGGACGTAGCCAGGAAATGATAAACCTAGGACTGAAACCCTGGTCATCTTCAGGTGTCTGCTCTTCCCCTCAAACCATGCTGACTTTAATGACCAAAACCTTACATCCAAAGAGGGAACTCTTCTTAGAAAAAGTGGAAATTGAACTGGGGTGTTGAAAGAAGGCTCGGATTTGCAGAGAGGAGTTGATATTCCAGTTGGATTCAGTGGCACTGCTAAAGACTTGAAGCTGGAGGTGAGGAAAGCTTGCTCAGGGAGCAGCAGAAAGGAGGCCTGGCTGACCCTGCACCTTTGCTTTTGTTTCCTGTCCCTGCTCACCCTCAATTTCTAAAATTGGCTCTTCCCCTCTCCCATGACTGCTCCTTCCCATCTGTCACCTCACACAGGTTCTCACTACGCCAGATCAATTGCCTGCGATCCTTGACTGCCCCATCCGCTCTATGGGTCTCTAAACTCATGTCCTGCTTTATCTTTTGCTTCCCTTTTAACCTCCTTTTTTAACATTGGCCCCTCCTGAAGCTGCAATATTCATTCATTAATCATTCTTTCATTCATTCAATAAATGATTATTGAGTGCCTGATTTGTGCCAGGCACTTTTCTAGGTTCTGGTAATACATTAGTGAACAAACCTGACTAAGTTCTCTGCCTTCAAGTAGCTTACATCCTAGCAAGGAGAAATAGATAATAAAATAAGTAAATTATGTAGCATGTTAGAAGGCAAAACTGATATGAGAAAAAATGCACAGCAGGCTAAGGGAGGATTGAGAGTGTGGGGCTGGAGGTCAGGGTGTAGGTTTCAGTCCTGAATTGTTAACAGATCTGACGGTCTTTTTCCAGTTCACCTTGTTCCACTGCTTTTGCCACTTCCCTGCCATCTTCCCCAGACTGAGGCCAGGCTCCACCGCCACAGCCTCATCTGCGCATTCAGCACTAATCCCTCCCACACTAATGAACTTTGAGATCCCATTGCCTAAATGGCATACGCCTTTGACTGGCATTTGAGGCCATCTGCAGTCTGACCTGGCCCATCCACTCCTGCCTGTGTTGTCATCCTTCTGTGGACTCCTGTGTTACTTGGTTTTACCAGTTTGGGTGCATGTGGCCATGCTGACTTGAGGATGACTTGCTCATGCTTTTGGAATTTCTTCAGCAGGTAAGCCCAGCCCTGTGTTAGGATTGGGACATAGAGATAAGTTAAACTTGGTCTCTGTCCTTGAGATGGCCATAGTGCAGTATGGAAAAAGGTTTCCAGCAGTTACAAGATATTGTGGTTAGAGTTGTCTCAGAGTTGTCCTCTATCCTGCAACAGGGAAGGCTTTCCAGGAGGGATCTGGGTGGAGCCCTGAAGGAGTTTCTCAGACAGTCAGCAGGGGGAAGGGCACTCCAGACAGAGGCTTTTCCCTCAGTTATAGTCTGTGTCTCTTGAGGGCATCCTCTTCTCTTGCTTCGTACTTCCCATCTGCCTACCAGGCCGTTTGCCAAGATTAGATGTTAATAAGTGCTACATAAATCATTTGAAGCTCAGGGAGAAGTACTATATGAGGCTTGACGGCTCAGATGAAGCCAGTTTTTGGAGTACTTGCATGCTTGGGAGAGGAGATTGGCCTTGACTCAGCTGGAGGTAAGATGCACGAGGCCAAGATGAGGGAAGACTTCAAGGAAAACATTTGTCCTCTGCTTTGGCCTCTGCCCACAGAGAGTCCATGTGGTCTGCTCCTGGTGGGAGCTCAGAGGTACTGCAAGGGGCAGAAGGTCCAGGAGGGGACCACAGAGGCATGTGCCTTTTGTGCTGGCATTGTGCGAAGACACAGTAGATCACACAGCCAGCTCATGAGTAGAGAAGGGACTAGAACCCATTGCCTCTGCCACGCCATGTGCTCTTTTCTTGCTTCTCTTCTGAGTGTAAGAAAAAGTGAGCTGCACAAGTGGAAATGTTTAAAAGCAGTTAAAGATGGAGGAGGCCATTGTGTTATAAAGGAAAGTTGACTGATCTAAGAGCCAGGAATCTTGGGTTCCTTGGCCCTTGAGCACATTATAGAAAGTCTTGAATAGAACTAGGATTTTCTAAGCATCTAGTTATGTATATATAACTAGGAATATAAATTAATATAAACATAAGCTTCAGTTTTCTTATCTGAAAAAAGGTAATAATGAGATTGTTGTGCAGGCACAAATGAGATGTAATGACTTAGCACAGTCTGATACAAAATAAACACTCCCCAAATGGAGATATATGTATATATATTTTATTTTTTTTCAAAAAAAAAGATTGGGTTTTGGGAGAGGACTGTCCTGTAGGGGCTGATTTGGGAGTCATTGTTGTGGCATGAAGCAATGTAGTGTTGAAAGTGGGTACACACTGAGAGAGCAAGATATGGAAGATCAGAACTTTGGGGGGTCAGCCAATTTAGGAGGCTGGAGGAAGAGGCAGAGTCAGTGAAGAAAACCAAGCATAGGATTCAAGATAGAAAAAAACAGGAAAGTGTCAACTCACTGAAGCCAAGGAGGAGAGCACCAAGGAAGAGATACCTGGACAGCATTGTCTACAGCACTGTAGGCTGGTGAAGTGGGGATGGAGCAAAGGCTCTGGGTTTAAATTGGCAGAGCTGGATGGTCTAGGGTAGAGCTGGGGTATCCTCTCCCTACCTTCAGTGGTGCCATGCATGTAAACATTGTCTTCCAGGAGTAGATGTGATTAATGGGGCTCTGGAGTCGGTCCTGTCCTCCAGTAGCCGTGAGCAGTGGACCCCAAGTCATGTCAGCGTGGCCCCTGCTACCCTCACAATCTTGCACCAGCAGGTAAGAGCTGGGGTAGGAACAGGCATGGTTGTACCTTGCCAGGAGGGGAGACTGGGGGTGAAGGAAAGAGCTGCCAATAAGGTGCGTGTGCCTCAGTGCAACATAGAGGGTCGGTGGTGTCCCTTTATAACTGGGTTCCCTCCCTCCAGACAGAGGCAGTGCTGGGCGAGTGCCGGGTGCGCTTCCTCTCCTTCCTGGCCGTGGGCAGAGATGTCCACACATTTGCATTCATCATGGCTGCCGGCCCAGCCTCCTTCTGCTGCCACATGTTCTGGTGCGAGCCCAACGCTGCCAGCCTCTCAGAGGCTGTGCAGGCTGCGTGCATGGTAAGCAGGGAGGGTGGCGGGGTGGCGGCGTGACCCACATGGGGCTGGCTGGAGAGTGATTGCCCTACTCACGTCTCTGCAGCTCCGCTACCAGAAGTGTCTGGATGCCCGCTCCCAGGCTTCCACCTCCTGCCTCCCAGCGCCCCCTGCTGAGTCTGTTGCCCGGCGTGTAGGGTGGACTGTCCGCAGGGGCGTTCAGTCTCTGTGGGGCTCCCTCAAGCCCAAACGGCTGGGGTCTCACACCCCATAAAGAAGCCCCCATCCTCACTCCACCTACTTGTGTTGGGCCCCAGGGAACTCAAAGGTGTGGGGCAGGGAGGAGCCCTAGAGGCTATTCCCAGGCCTCAGGCCCCCAAAGCTGCCCCTCCCCAGTAGCTGGGGTTCCCTGCCTAGGGGCTGGGGAGGGAGAGATCTAATCCCTTCAGGGAAGTGATAACACTGGATTGATGACAGAGGAGCAGGAAGCAAGGCCAGCCCTGGGCTTTCTATCCCTACGTGTTTCAGGTGGAGCAGGAGGAACTGGTCCAGGCCAGGCCCCCTCCTCGTAGGGCTACAGGGGCAGAAGGAGGAGGGGACTGGTCCAGGCATGGGGCCCCTCCCCTCTGCTCTGCGAGCACCTCGCTGTACTGATATCACTAATAAAGTCTGTCTGCGCTGCTGTGTGCCTTCCTATGCCTGTACCATACTATTACCCCCATTACCTCCAACCCTTAGTTATGACCTTGCTCCCAAGGTCCCCTTGGCCTGCCTACTTGGAAAGAAGAAATTGGGACAGTCACAGAGTGGTATGGATTCCAAGTCTCTTATCTTTATTTTTAACAGCCTAGTGGCATCAGATAGCAGCCACAGTACAGGGTTCCTGGCTGAGCAGCACAGGCTTGGGGTGACAGATCCTGTCTGATCTGCCAAGGTCAGTGTCAATTTAGGCCTCAGCTCCATGGCCATGAAAGGACAGTGGCCCCAGGGCAGTCTAGATGCTGGGCACAGGCAGAGCAGCCAAGTTCCCTTCCATATACAGCTAAACCAGCTCCAAGAAAGGAGAAGGTCCTGTATGCCCTTGCATACCGGGGGCCCAGGGTTGGGCTCCTCCACCGGACATTCTTGCCAGGTAAAACCACAGCAGCGCTCTGGGGCTTTCTTCGCTCCTTTCCTAAGACATGAACTTTCCCAACTCTGGGTCTAGGGGCCCTAGCAGAACACAGGCCGTGGCCGCAGGCTCTGGACATCGGAGAGGCTCCCATCCGGCACCAGGTGGCGGCATAGAGCAGGGCTGTCGGCGCGGGCGGAGAGCTGGGCGCACAGAGTAGCGAAGCGGCAGGGAGCGCCGCATGGCTCCGAGGGCGGATGACCCTTATGGTAGAGAAACCAGAAGGTCTGGAAGAGTCGCGTGTCGCCCCGCATGCGATATACCAGGTCGTGCCAGGCAGCAGGCAGCGCGTTGGGCAGCCCGTAGGTTTCTCGAGCCCTATAGAGGCGCTGCCAGTGTGGCACGGCTCCCGGCGCGTTCGCCTGCGTCAGGTTCAGGATGTAGGTCTCGTGGTCCAGGACCACGTGAGAGCTCCCGGGATAGTTTCCATCTATTTGGTAGACGCGGTAACCTGCAAGGAAGGTGGACTGACTGGAGAGGAAAGGAGCAAAGGTAACTCCAGGTAGGGGCCACACATCCCGCCTGCCCCTTGCCAGCCTTGGCTCCGACTCCCTTCCTCTATCCCACCAACTCCAGGATAAGGGAGGCTTCCTTCTGCCTCACTCACCAGGATTAAGGTCTTTGTAGGTGGTGGCACTGGGCGCCAGGAAGGCTACAGCCAGTGGTCGGCTCAGAGTCTCCTCATCATAGAAGACCTCAAATTCATCCACATGAGTGTGGCCAAAGAACTGACCAGCCAGAGTGTTCTCATACCTGGCCAGAAGACACTAATTATATTCACAAGATTCTAGGGAGGGAGAGGAAGAGGTCGGGGGAGACAGGATGCTCTTTCTCCAATCTGTTCAAGTAAGTAGCCTCTCCACCCCTTGGGGCAGCAAAGATGGTGAGATGCTCTAGGGAATGTCCGGCCTTTAGACTCTTCATCCCCTCACTCCCATCCTCACTCCCACCCCAGTCTCCCTCCTACCTGGCTATGATTCGGTAATAATTCCAGCTCCAGCTTTTCAGGCAGTGCCCTGGGGGAATATGGCCAATTATATGCACCTGAGGGGAGAGTTAAGGGTGGTTATCACAACATCAAGGGGTCTGGGCAGCCCTGGCCAGAGAGAGGGGGAATGAATGAAAGGGCTTCCAAGGGTGGCCATGAGCTGAACCCCCAGGGAACACTGTTATTGGGAGCACCAGAAAATCAAGTTTCTCAGCTCACAAGCTCTCCAATGTGATGGGAGCCTGCTTGTTCCCCAGCACCCGTGCAGCACCTACTCCACCATGTTTCCTCCACTCTCCCTCACTTTGTCTCCTCGATCCTCAGCAGCCTGAAGCTCCCCCACCAACCACTGGAGCTGTCCGGCGGGATCTGTGGAGTTGATCAAGAGCCAGAAGTTCTCACGGGAACAAAAATTCATATTGAGAGAGATGAGGCGGAGGCCAGGGCGTGGGGAAAGGGCATAGAACCCCCCAATTCTGAAACAAAGTAAACACGAGGGGTCAACACTTATTCATAATGCTGGTCCTGCATGCCCAGTCCTGTGCAAAGCATTTGGGTGGAGGGCAAAGGAATACATGACATCATCCCCACTTTCTAGGAGCTCACCTTCTAGCTGAAGACCGAACACTACTACAGAGCCTGTATGACAGGAAAGAGAGGCTCGGACGGCGAAGGGGTTTAGGAGTTTGGGGGAGAGATAAAAGTGAGCTAGAGGAGGGAGCAAAGGCCATTCAGAGGGACGACTACCTGGGCCTGGGTAAAGTGGGGAAAGTCAGGGATGTTAAAGAGGAGGGAAAATCATTTTATAGAGGGCCGACATCTGTGAAGGCACACACTGGGGCATGGAGAGGCTATGCTGTTAGCTCTTAGAAGGAGGGTGGCTGGAGATAGGGGGAGAAAGGAAAGGGGGGTCAGATTAGGGAGGAGCCAGTGAAGAGCACTGAGGATTCTTGCTAGAGCAGTCAGAGATGGGGCCCCAGTTTCCTTCCTCCCTTCACTTTCCTCCACCTTTCTTTTCCCTTCCCGGGTTCCATGGACTTTAAGTACCTGAGCGTGCGAAGGGCTTCAGCAGGCAGCCAGGGCTCCCATGATTTGGCCATTGCCTCATACAGCCAGCGGGAGGAGTGGTTGCCCTCTATGAAGGGAGGAGGGAAACCATTGACAGGTGTGCTCTCATGGTTGCCCACAGCAGGGTATACTGGCACTGGCCCCAAGAACTTCCTCACGAGGGCTGTGATGGTGGTCAGGGCCCGCAGCTGGTCCTGACGAGACTGTTGCCAGACATTATGGGCGGGGATGTCTCCTGTCCAGTACACCATATCAAAAGGGCCAGCTGGGCCCAGCCCACTCAGCAGGTTCTCCAGGGTCCTCAGAGGCAGGTCACACTTGCTGTACTCGCCCCAGTATCCAGCACCTGGTTGGGAGGCGGGTGGCAGGCCAGAGCCCCGGCGACAACAAAGTGGGTCTGCGCAGTCAGGGTCTGTACCCTCCAGGTAGTCATGATCCCAGTGCAGGTCAGTGAGGAAGAGGACACGGCTGACAGGGGCGCCTGGTGCTGGGGGGCTTGGTGGCTTGGGGGGCGGCTTAGGCACGGCTGGCAAAGAGATGTTCCAAGATGAGAAGATGTCCCAGTGCCCACAGCTGGAGCCCAGGAGCAGGCCACAGGCCTCAGATGGGCTGAGCACTGAACGTGTCCACACCTCCACCATGTCGTCCTCAAAGAGCTGGACGGCTGACTGGCACACGGCAGGTGGTGCTATCTTCAGCAGCTTGCACACCTTGATGGCCACAGAGCCCACCCGGGCTACATTGGGCTCCATCTGTGTTGGGAGGAACAGGTGGCAAGAGGTCAGAGATGGAGCAGGGGAACGAGGCCAACCCCTCACCACCACCCTTCAGGCCTCCATGTCCACACTGGAGCTGGGCTGGTGAAGAGTCCTCAGTGCGCCCCTGCCTCCCAGTATTGCCCCTGTGACTCAGGCAGCACCAGGCCACGACTTCCTTTTTAACTCAGTGGCCATCAGCATTTCAGGTCTTTGCTTGACGGCTTCTTGGGCACTGTCAGCACTCTTTCCTTACTTCACAAAGGTCACAATGGGGTGGTGGTGGCTTGTAGCCATGGGTGTCCCCAAAGGTAAGCAAACACAGTAAAGACTTGTGGATGCCACCCTCTCCATCAGGGATGCACCTGGACTCCAGGGCACCTGCATTACCCCGGCCCCCACCCCAGCATCCCCTTTGGCCTGCTCCAGAGCAGCTCCTTTAGTGCTCACCTTCAGCCCGAAGTTGATGGCAGTGAATAGACCTTTGCAGACTGGGCACGTGAGGTTCCACCATCCAAAGGCATCCTGGAGATGGGGCGCTATGGGTTCGAACCTGGCAGGATGGCCTTGGGCAGAAATAGGGAGGGCCCCTGCCCGGGCCCAGAGAGCCAGGGAGTCAGGCAGAGCCAGCGCCAGCCCCAGCCCTAGGCCTGTCCAAAGGAGTCCCAGTCGGGGGGCTCCCGAGGACCTCCCCAGTCCCTGCTCCCGGCCAGACCTGGGGTGGCTCTGGCCAGGTGACCCTCCGTGGCAAGGCATTGTCAGGTTTCCTAGACAGGGCTGGTTCGCTCGTCCGGCCCCACCAGCCTAGGCCCAGACTGGCCCTCAGGGGCTCGGGCGGCTGTGGGGACAGCCGATTACCCTTCGCTGTAGTCGGCTGACTGCTCCGCGGCCAGCCGCAAGGCAGCTCCGCCCCTTCCTTTTCCTCTGGTCAGCACCAGCAGATCCTGGCGGCGGCCGGGAGTCCTGTCAACACTGCGGAGGCGGAGCGGGCGGGGCGTTCCTGGGACCGCCCCGGATTCCGCCCCACACCCCGCCTCTCTACCCCTCCCCCGCCCTGACCGGGATCGCGCGGGCCGCGGCGGGGGGCGGACGCCCCCTGCGGTCAGATCATTCGGGCCCTGCCTTGCAGTCACAGCCGCAGGAGGTCGCGCTAGCCGCTGCGCTCTGCTGTGGGACCGGATTTGGTATGTTTGGTGGAAGGTCCATCTGAAGCTCCTGGTCGCCTCCTCTGTCCAAATCTGCATTCAGATTCCTGGAATAGCTGCCCGGCCGACCGGGGCATTTCACTCGGGAAGGCAGGCTGGGGCAGGGCCGGGCAGGGCGGGACAGGGCCGGGCAGGGCCGGGCAGGGCCAGGCAGGGATCCTCCCACTAGGTGTTTTGCCCTCGCCAAGGAGGCACCTCCCCTCTATTTCCCACGCATCAGCACCCTTGAATCAACCTGACTGAGAATCTTTGAGTCACATTTGTTTCAGAATTTTCTGGAAGGGACCCTGGGCTCATGTGGAGACACCCTTTCCTTCTTTTTTATAGATGAAGAAACTAAGGCTCAGAGATGGTGAGGTGGCTGAGAAGCTGCAAGGATCATACAGCCTTGAAGGCTGGAAACATGGGCTAGAACTTGGGTCCTCCACCTCCGTGTGTCCACGATGTTAAACGCCAGCATTTATGGGGTCCTTTAAGATGTGGTAAGCACTAACCCAGACACTTTATAATTACTAATCTTCAATTCTCACAGCAACAATAGGAAGTAAGTATAATACCATTATTACCCCCATTTTGCAGTTGGTGAAAGGCACAGGGAATTTAAGTAGAGGAACCACACTTAAAACCTAAGCTATTGAATTCCTAGAGTGTATCTCCAAGATCCACAGAGGGATCAAGTCCTTTCAGTTCTCTTGAGAATTTCTTCCAGGTGACTCTTTTACCCCAGTTCTGTGGGCATCATCTCAAGTAGAGTAATCGTATATATAGAAAAAAAAAAAAAAAAAAAAAAAAAAAAGAAAGAAAGAAAGAAAAAGAAAGGAAAAAATAAGAAAAAAACCAAATACAGTAATCATGATGATAATTAGCATGCATTTTTGAGATTATGTGCTAGGTATTTTTCTAAGGGCTCTGCATTAACTCAATCCTCACAACAAATTTGGGAGGTAGGTGTTATAATTATCCCCATTTTACAGAGGAGGGAAGTATGATTAAGTAACTAGCCAAAGATCCCGTGCTTTGCTGTATGGAGACCCACTCAGAACCCCAGAGTTAGTATAAAGATTATTTTAAGCTGAAGACATTTCATTTTCAATAGATGTGGAAAAAAACTTTAGAGTTTTCCTTATTTGACTAACAGTAGAAACTTCTGAGAGATGAGGACTGCAATAACTTTCCTTTTGGGGAGGCTTCTACTCCCAGGAGGGAGACCAAGAGTAAACCTACCATAAATACTCTCTCCAGAGGATTTTTTTTTAGCCCTGAAAAGACAGAAAGTCCACTTATATAGATAAACATCACAAGCTTTATCTCACCTTTATTCTGTTAAAAATCCATTTGTCTTTCCTAAATAAATCTATTTGTTTCTCTCCCCTCCCTACTAAGTTAGGTGTATAAGACTTTTAACTTTAACCATTTAATGAGCCAGCTACTTATTTCATTGGTTCTTATATTCATACAAATAAACCTTTTTCTCCTGTTCATCTGTTTTTTTTTTTTTTTTTTTCTTTCTGTCAGGCTAATTCACAGGTCTCAGGCACTGAACCTAAGAGGGTCGAGGAAAAAGCTTTCCTCCTAGCTACTTCTTTGTTATAACTGTATGCCTGTGTTACGGGGCCCACGTTCCAAGTCTGGTTGCCTGCCCCAAACAAAAACAACTCAGAAGTCAAGTGTGGGGGGAATAGGAAGTCAGCTTTTATTCAGGAATACTGGTGAACCTGAGGAGAGATGTTAGGCTAACCCGTATCTCCGGTAAATCTGAAGGAGAGTGATCAAACTAAATCCATCTCCCCAACTCAGATTTACAGATGGGTTTTTAAACAGGAGACTGATGAAAGGGGCCGAGCCCCTGGCACACTCGGGAGAGTGCGGCGCTGGGAGCACAGCGACGCTCCCGCCGCGGGTTCGGATCCTATATAGGAATGGCCGGTGCACTCACTGGCTAAGAGCCGGTCACGAAAAAGACAAAAAAAAAAAAAAAAAAAAAAAAAAAAAGAAAAAGAAAAAGAAAACAGGAGACTGATGGAATGGAATGGAATATGGGAAGTGAAAAGCAGGAGGGAGGGAGATGTGAGCTGTGGGAGCTCCGTGCAAGGTCTCACCAAGGTTCCATCTGGTTTATGTTGCCATCTTTGATGTTATCTTAGGGTCCTGCTGAAGGAGTGCAATCAGTGTAGGTTTATTGATGATGTCTTCCTTGGTTTCTCAGGGTCTGGATTGTATGTATCTCATGGCAAGTTTGAAGCTTCAGGCTGACTGGAAAACAACTTTACATTTATGTAAATAATGTCATTTTGCCCCGTAACCAAAGTTCAGAATATCAAATAACCATGGGAAAAGAGGGAACTCAGAGAATGCATGCTAAGGAAAAAAACTGTCTTTTAAAAATTTGCCTACAGCCCAGGTGGTTTTAGGTCCCAATGTGGATTCAGTCCTTCTCACTCCAACACCTGGATCTAGAATGTCTGTGTCTTCAAGCGTTAGAATTTCGGCAGAAGGAAGAGGAGGGATGTAACGCACAAAGCAAGAGGCGTGAAAGAACCTGGTACATTTGCTGTGAAACAGAATCTCCCCTTTCCCATTTTCCTGTCAGGGATTTCAAGTAACTTAATTTCTCCTCTGAATCTCTGTCCTTCCTTTATGTAGGAGGACACTCATGACCCCCCGGATCCAAATTCTACCTGTTCTCCAAGACCTTAGCCCATATCCCGTCTCTTTAATTACATCTTTCTTGAGCCTTCCCTCCTTTGCCCAGTCTTTTTTTACACAGTGTTTTTATACATATTGTTGCTTTTGATTGAAACATCATTTGCTGCATATCATACACCCTTATCCTTCGGGGATAGGTGATCAAAACCCTCTCTTTCCCTGACATGGATGACATTGCTCTTCAGAAATCAGGTTCTGAGATACAGGCTAACTTGGAAGATAGTTATTAGAAAGTGCTCTTTGAATGAACACCTATGGAAGGAAAGGAAGGAAGCAGGATTGGGTAGAGGATTAGGTTCATCTGTGATGCTGTCTCATAGAGGCCTCATTGGACCATATGAGAGTCCTGAAGCTGGGATGACCCTTCATTGTTGTCCTTAAATGGGGTGAGAAGGCTTGCTTCTGATAGCAAAAAAATCTGCTCTGACCAGGTCAGCTAAATGACAATGCCTTGGGAGATCTGGGATAAGTCAGCAGTCATGTCTGCATGTCCTGGAAAAGTTATCGTGAGGCCATTTTCACTTAGAAGCAGACATGATGACACTAGAACGTCATAAAATCTAGAATGCTTCTTGTAACCCTTACATGTAGGATGTAACCTAGTAACAATCCCAAACTATACATCATATACAACAGTAAAACTGATGTACTGATTAAAGAGGGGATGTCATCTTTCTCTCTCCTTTGATTCTTCCCTTCTTCTTGTGATTAAAATGCTAAGCTTTTCTGGCCCTCTTCAGAGCACATTTCTCAGGGTGACCTGACCTATGTGTTTCCCTGGTTGCAATCGTCTTATTAGCTCAATAAATCCTATGCTTTATATGTTTCGCCTTAGTTTCTTTTAGGTCAGCATTGAGACCACTTCAAGCTGCTGGGGGAATAAGTCCTTCATTCCTGAAGGGAGATTCAGGTGGCACACCACAGTGTCTACCACCATCTATCTCTTGTGCCACTGGATCCACTTCTGGAAGCAGATCCTCCAGCATACTAGTGAGTCTCTGTTTGTGGTGGAAACTTAGAAGAAGAAAGATAGTGGGAAGAATTACAGCCTGCTGCAGCTTATCTCAGGACAGCAACTGATACTCACTGTTATCCACTTATATCCATTCTAGACTTTCTTCACTCTCAGCCAGCACCTCTGTTGATTTCAGTAGCTTACTTGACCCAGACTTTCACCCCTGAGGTGTCTGAACCCTGGTATCCGTGCTCTCCGTAAGCCATATCTGCTGCACTTGTCTTTTCACCATCAAAATAGGGCATGGGAGTACCAAGGGGCCCCCAAGTGGACCAGCTAAATGCCAGACATTTTTCCATGCGTCTCTACTGTGTAACAGCTGCCCTACCTCCTCCTGGCAATCAGGATTAATTTTACAGCCACGATGGTCATGTCTCTTCTTGCCTGCTGGCCCCTTCACACTAGGAGCCCAAAGTTACTAGGCAGCAGCCATACCCTTTCCCCTGCTGGACAAATTTCCCCTTTGGGAACCAGAACCTCTAAACCTGCAGAGCCTAGAGTTGTAGAGGCATGAAGCACATATTTCCCAAGTGGGTCACTGGGCATGATGTAAGCAGGGCCACTGCTGCTTATCCCTTGGTTCTGGACTCACAAGTTCTACCTATTGGGAACATAGCACCATATAAGGTTGTTACTTTAAAGTGTACACTGCCTGCGGGAAGATGACGCCCTGTCCTCCCTTGGTATTACTTCTGAGCTTGCGTTTCAGCTGTTCATTCACCAGCTCATTCCATCACTGTATCAGACTGGCAATTTCTGGTGGTGTGATATGTAACGTGACCACTTGATCCCATAGTCATATCCCCACTTCACAACTCTTTTGCTGAAAAGTGGGTCTCTGGTCTTGCACAATGGGATCCCATGCCTGTTTCTGAAATACTCTGTAAGCCCACAAATAATAGTGATGGTTGAAGCTCAGTGGGAAGGAAACACAAATTGATTTCTGAAAAATGCATCTACTCCTGCCAAAACAAATTGCTACCTTTTAAGGTGGAAGTAGTCCGATGTAGTCAACTCATCACCAAGAGGCTGGTTGGTCTCCTGAGGTATGGTGCCATATTGGGGATTTGGCTATTGTTTTTGCTATTGGCAGGTAGACATTTGACAGTGGCAAAAGCTATGTCAGCCTTGGTAAGCAGAAGTCCAAGCTATTGGGCCTATGCTAGTGGGCTTCTGTTGGTTATGTGCTGCCACCTGGTCACTATTTTGGGGAAAACATCTTGTCATCTCTATTGCTATCAATAAGCCCAGCTCAGTGGTGGCATTTCCTACTGTCAGCCTTGTTCTGTATAGGAGAACCATTATGGAACTTCTTAGGGATACTGATTGTCTACTCACCATACATTCCTTATTGCTTTGGTATATTGTATATCCTACAGGCCTTACCGTGGAACAGTTATTTGATGGGTTTTCCAGCCATATATAATATATCCATTTTCAATGTCCATTTTTCTGGTCTGGCCTGTTAGCTCAGTTGGTTAGAGCACAGCGTTTTAACACCAAGTTCCTGGATTCAGATCCCCGTACTGACCAGCTGCCCCCTGCCCCCACCAAAAAAAAGAAAGAAAAGAAAAAGTCAGTGCTCTTTTTTCTGAGGTTTTTAATCCTTTCTGTCAATTATGGCATCCCCACCTCAGTGCAGGCCATCACTTTTTCAAATGCTTGTAATTGCCAATTAATTACTTTCAACTTTTTGTTATTTTTTACAGAGTGTTAATTGAGCTTAGCAATTGCCAATCAATTCTCCTATTCTTATGGTTGCTATTTCTCCTGTTTTTCTCAAAAGTCTGATGCACTAAACAAGCTAATGCATTTCTTTCCACCATTATATTAACACAGTTTACCAGTGGCTGCCTGAGCTCCACCTAACCAGCGATGAGTGGTGAGTGATCCAGCCCCAAGTCCACCCCAGCACCTGCTTTCTCAGACTACTCCTCTGGCACCACTGTCACAGGGTCAGTTACCCAGGACCATACGATGGAGGTTAACTTGTAGGAGGTTTATTGGAGCATGCGCTCAGAATTACCACGTGTGAAAGAAAGGAGGAGAGTTGGATTGGGAAGAGAGGATGATCTTTAACACAGTCTCTACAGAGGCCTCCACTGACCCTACAGCAAGTTCTGAAGAGGAGGTGACCCTTCAGAATTGTCCCACGCTGAGGCAAGGGGACTGGGCTTTTATTCCCCTTTAAATAGATCAGGCACAGGTTGTGGGCTGTCCCAGAAAGGGGATATGGCCTTGGATGAGGCCACTTTCATAGGTGGAGGCCTCTGTAGGGGCTTGACAGTCGAGGGCCATATTCCAGCAGCACCCCCAACAGCTGGGGGAATCAGTCCTTTATTCCTAAAGGGGAATCTGGCCAACAAACAGTGTTCACCACACTCTTATTCTCAGTACCCGTCTTAGGAAATGGGCACAGATATAACTTGAGGGTCTTCCAGCCAGGGACTCCTTATGAACAGGGTTCTGCAGAGCTGGTAATGAGAGTGGTAAGAATGGCTTTATTCTTGATTTTCTCTGGGTTTTAGAACTTCAGTCTATTGCAGAGGCTTCCAGGCTACTGGACAATGAGTAGGACTTGGAGAAGGGAAGGGGAGGCTGGTGTTTAAAGATCTAAGGCTTATACAACCCCTGTTGCCATGGCAAATTGGGTGCCAGGCTTGGAGAGTGATTGAGAGAAAATATGAGCTGCTTGTTTGGGACAGAGAACTTCCTGGTTAATCTGAAGCAATTTGATCAGGCATCCACTTAGGGACCATTGTGTTAGGATATGTGTACAGATTCTGTACAGGTGACCAGCCAACTCTTGAGCTGCCTACAAAACTGCAAATTAAATCCATAATTCCAAAGCCTGTGGCCTAGAACTGATCAGGAAAGTTCTCCCTCTTGTGGAATTTTTAGGAAGTACCAGAGAGCTAAGAATTTATGCAGTTAAGGGCCCAAATCAGAAGAAATTGTGTCTTCTGATAGGCAGTTCCACCACAGTATATGTAGAACCTCCAACGGTCAGGGGTATGGTTAAGGGGAACTTTAGATTCAGGCTACTTGGGTTAGAATTCTGGTTATGCCACTCACTAGTTGTGTGACCTTGGACAAAGATGTCACTTTCTGGGTTTCAATTTCTTTCTTTGTGACATAGAGATAATAAATAGTATAAGGCTGAAGGATTCAATGAGATAGAGTGCTTAGAGGAATGTATAGGGCAGAGGAAGTATTTTAGTATCCGATGCAACCTCTTTAAGTTGCAACTTACAGTCTCACCAACCGTACAGTATCTACCATTGTCTTACCCACAGTAGGTGCTAGATTGGTATTGACTATTACTTTAATGAGGTTCAGTTCCCAGCTCTCCCCAGCCTTCCATGCCTATCCACACATACACACACACACACACACACACACTTCTGTGTCAGGCCCTGGCCAAGAAGCTGGGCTGTTAGCAGGAAAGCCTCTGCTCTACAAGAGGCCCCAAAGAGAGAGGAGATGGGCAGGAATAACCTATATGTGGCTGATCACTTTAGGGTAACCTCTAGTTTTTCTCCATGCTCAGTCTGAGGACAGACCCAGTATCTCCAAACAAATCCAACTCTAAAATCCTTAATGAGTAATGTAGCTTTTGCTGAAGTTTTTATGGGGAGAGGGAAGAGGAGGATCACATCACAGAGTACCCAGAGAAGTCCTCCATTAAATACTTGTTTCTCTCTCCCAAGCCCCGCTCCTTCTTTCTTCCCCCACTTTCTCTATGCAACCTCTAAAATCCTGGGGTTTTTTTTCTTTCTTTTTTGTTTTTCTTCTCAGATATTCAGCCAGATGGGGAATAGGAAGACCTGGACCTTTCTTTACCTGATAAACACACAAATTTAACAATATTTCACAGACATGTTCCCTTTGTGAGAAATCCAGCACCCTGGGTGATCATGAAACTAGACACATTAAACTTGGTAAGGAAATTTGGGACACTCTGTTACCGAGATCCCTACCCCTGGCATAGTGCTATACTATTTGGAAAAAACCCTTCAGCTCCCAGCTTGTCTCTGGGAAGCAAAAGGGTTGGGTCTCATGGCCAATGCCCCATCTTTTTCAGGGTCTGCCCAGAGGAATGGCTTCTGTCTTGTCAGTACTGGAGTATTGATGGGATCTGTCTCTCCCTCTAGCTACCTGAGGCAGAACAAAAACAGTGGTTTGAGCTGGCAGTTGCCATAGCACCTTTCCTTGGCTCAACACAGAGTGAGCAGATAAAAAACTGTAGCTCCCAGCTTCTCCTTGGGGACGGAAAGAGTTGGTCTGTGCATCTAATGCTCCGTCTTTTCTGTGAGATGCCCAAAGGACTGGCTTCTGTCTTTTCTGTCTTGGAGCTCTGATGGGATCTGACACACTCTAGCTGCCTGGGGAAGGACGAAGACAGCAGTATGTGCTGGCAGTCACCATAGCTCTTGCCTCTGGCTCGGCACAGAGTGAGTGGACAAAAGCCTCTAGTTCTCAGCTTATCCATGGGGAGAAAAGAGTTGGACACCATGGCCATTGCCCCAACTTTTTCATGGGCTACCTAAAGGACTGGCTTCTGTCTTGCCTGTCTTGGAGCACTAATGGGGCCCAGCATACTCTAGCCATCTGGGGACCAGGGAGAACAAAGACAGCAATTTGATCTAGCACACAACTATTTGTCACAGCCCTTCCCCTAGCTCGGTGGAAAATGAACAGGCAAAAACCAGATCTTCAATTCTCTCTGTGGAAGGAAAGAGTTGGACAGAGCATCCAGTGATCCACCTTTTCTGGGGGCTGCCTGAGGAGCTGGCTTCAGTCTTGCTTGTCTTGGAACATTGACAGTAATTGGCATGGTCTAGATACCCGAGGCTGACTAAGAACAAAAAAAAGCAGGTTGGACTGGCATGAAGGTTTGAGAGATACCTAGAATCTCTTGCTAGGCTGATTGGTGAGGATCTTCTCCTGTATAAGGCCAGTCCATGAAAATTGGGAGAGGTGGTTGTTTTGTGTAATGGTAATGTGCACACACCAATACAGAGAGTAGAAATATGTTCCAAGCAAAGGAATAGGATAAATCTCCTGAAACCAATACTAATGAAATGGAGATCTATGATTTATTTACCTGAAAGAGAATTCAAAATCCTGTCGTAAAGATCGTCACGGAAGTCAGGAGAACAATGCATAAGCAAAGTGAGGATTTTAATAAACAGATAGAAAAAAATTAAAAGTACCAAACAGAAATTATGGAGCTGAAGAATACAATAACAACTGAAAAATTCGCCAGAGGGATTCAGCAGCAGACTAGATCAAGTAGAAGAAAGAATCAGACTCCAAAACAGGTTATTGAAAATTATTCAATCAAAGGAGCAAAAAAAAAGAGTGAAAAAACAGTGAAGAATGGTTAAAAAACTTATGGGACATCATCAAGAGGACCAATATATGAATTTTGGGAATGCCAAAGAATTCAGAAGAGGGGGGTAGAGAGGGAAAGAGAGAGAGGAAGAAGAGGCAGAAGAAGAAGAAGAAGAGAAAAAGAAAAGACTAGAAAGTTTATTCAAAGAAAGAAAAGAAAAGAAAAAGTCAGTGCCCATTTTTCTGAGGTTTTAATCCTTTCTGTCAATTATGGCATCCCCGCCTCAGTGCAGGCCATCACTTTTTCAAATGCTTGTAATTGCCAATTAATTACTTTCAACTTTTTGTTATTTTTTACAGAGTGTTAATTGAGCTTAGCAATTGCCACTCAGTTCTCCTATTCTTATGGTTGCTATTTCTCCCGTTTTTCTCAAAAGTCTGATGCACTAAACAAGCTAATGCATTTCTTTCCACCATTATATTAACACAGTTTACCAGTGGCTGCCTGAGCTCCACCTAACCAGCGATGAGTGGTGAGTGATCCAGCCCCAAGTCCACCCCAGCACCTGCTTTCTCAGACTACTCCTCTGGCACCACTGTCACAGGGTCAGTTACCCAGGACCATACGATGGAGGTTAACTTGTAGGAGGTTTATTGGAGCATGCGCTCAGAATTACCACGTGTGGAAGAAAGGAGGAGAGTTGGATTGGGAAGAGAGGATGATCTTTAACGCAGTCTCTACAGAGGCCTCCACTGACCCTACAGCAAGTTCTGAAGAGGAGGTGACCCTTCAGAATTGTCCCACGCTGAGGCAAGGGGACTGGGCTTTTATTCCCCTTTAAATAGATCAGGCACAGGTTGTGGGCTGTCCCAGAAAGGGGATATGGCCTTGGATGAGGCCACTTTCATAGGTGGAGGCCTCTGTAGGGGCTTGACAGTCGAGGGCCATATTCCAGCAGCACCCCCAACAGCTGGGGGAATAAGTCCTTTATTCCCAAAGGGGAATCTGGCCAACAAACAGTGTTCACCACACTCTTATTCTCAGTACCCGTCTTAGGAAATGGGCACAGATATAACTTGGGGGTCTTCCGTCCAGGGACTCCTTATGAACTTCTGCAGAGCTGGTAATGAGAGTGGTAAGAATGGCTTTATTCTTGATTTTCTCTGGGTTTTAGAACCTCAGTCTATTGCAGAGGCTTCCAGGCTACTGGACAATGAGTAGAACTTGGAGAAGGGAAGGGGAGGCTGATGTTTAAAGATCTAAGGCTTCAACTTATGGCAGAAAGCAGCAGGCAGCTGGTGAGTATAAACAGATCACATGGCAAGAGGAAACGAGAGAAGGGAGGTTCCAAGGTTTTTTAAACAACCAGCTCTCGCAGGAACTAATAAGGTGAGATCTCAGGCCCCCTCCCACCCCCCAGGGAAAGCATAATCCATTCATGAAGGATCTGCCCCCATGACTCAAACAGCTTCCAACACTGCCACATTGGGGATCAGATTTCCACATGAGTTTTGGTGGGGACAGCACACAAAAGCTCTTTCATTCCCCACCAGCCCACCAAAACTCATGTCGCTCTCACATACAAAACACAATCTTTCCATCTCAATAGTCCTGAAAGTCTTAGCCTGCTCCAGCACCAACTTAAAAGTCTAAAGTCTCATCTGAGACCAAAAGCAAAAGTCCTTCCAGCTGTGAACATGTAAAAATAAAAAACAAATTTATCTACTTCCTAAATACAATGGTGGAACAGACATTGGGTACACGTTCCCATCCAAAAGGGAGGAATAGGCCAATAGGAAGGGTTTACAAATCCCAAACAAGTCTGAAACCCAGAAGGGCAGGCATTGAATCTTAAAGCTGGTGAATCATGTACCTTGACTCCATGTTCAATCTCCTCTGCAAGCTGGTGTGGGGGTTGGGTCCCCAATTCCTTGGGCAGCTCTGTTCCTATGGCTTTCCTGGTTCCAGGCCACACATCAGCTATCCTGGGCTGGTGTTCCACTCTGGTAGCTCCACAAATTTGAGGTCTCCATGGCTGTTGCAAGTAGCCATGCAGCTTCCCCAATGCTTTGCTGCTTAGAAATTTCTTCTGCCAAGTACTCTGGTTTACAACTCTTAAGTTCCAACTTCCATAAATCCCTAGGGCATGGACACAGGGCAGCCAAATTCCTTGCCAGTTCACAGCAAGGATGATCTTTGCCTTGGTTTCTGATCTACTTCTTCTTATTTCTATCTGAGACCTCCTTAGAAGGGTCTTTACAGTCCATATTTCTATCAGCATT
Source organism: Cynocephalus volans (assembly GCF_027409185.1). NCBI lineage: Eukaryota > Metazoa > Chordata > Mammalia > Dermoptera > Cynocephalidae > Cynocephalus > Cynocephalus volans. Next base: position 106,667,556 of record NC_084463.1, on the reverse strand, counting down.
CTGCTCGCCACCACATAACCAGTCTCTAACACTTTCCAAACTCCCTCGTCTTTTTATTTTCTTCTGAGTCCTCCAAACTCCTCCAACCTTTTCCTAACACCCAGTTCCAAAGCCGCGTCCTCATTTTCAAATACTTGTTATAAGCAACACCCCACTTCTCTGGTACCAATTTTCTGTATCAGTCCATTTTTGTGTCTTATAACAAAATTCATGGAACTGGGTAATTTATAAGAAAATGAAATTTATTTGCATACAGTTTCTGAGGCTGGGAAGTCCAAACTCCATCTGGTGGTGGTGACAGTGACCCATGTGTCTCACAGTGCAAGATGGTGGAAGCAGAGAGAGCAGAGAGAGAGAAGAGGTGCCAAGTTCTTTTAAACAACTAGCTCTTGCAGGAACTAATAGGGTGAGATCTCACTCAGGCCCCTCTCCCCCAGGGAAAGCCTTAATACATTCATGAAGGATCTGCCCCCATGACTCAAACAGCTTCCAACACTGCCACCTTGGGGATCAGATTTCTACATGAGTTTTGGGGGGACAACTCATCCAAACTCTACCAGACCTTGAGTCACATATTGAGGAAGTAGAATGAACTTCAAGCAAGATAAATACAGAGAAAATTGTACACAGAAACTTCAAAATAAATTTGCTAAAAGTTGATAATAAAGAGAAAATCTTGAAAGGAACTACTGTAGGGAAAAAACAGTCTTGATCATAGCAAAAGAAAAGAACATGTGAATGGAAAGACTGACAGATTTTATTACATTAAGAATCAAAACTTGTGTGATAAAAGCATCATGAGCAAAATCAATGCAAATGGTACATTGGGAATATGTTTTTAACATATATGCTAGATAAAGTATTAATAGTCCTTACATGTAAAGAAGTATTTCAAATCAGTAGAAAGGAAGGGGACCATCAAAAGATAAAATTACAACAAATTTAGTTTAAAGATTTCACTTGGCTTTTTTGCAATTCTAAAATTGAGCAACACTTCATTCCATGAAATAGAATAAGTGTTCCAGTGAATTGAGCAGAGGAGATTGGCTTTACAGACAGAAAATGGGCTGAAGAAAGTGTTACCTGACTGAGAGGGGTCTATCATCTGCTGTCCAAAGATCTAAGAAATCTCCCAAATTTTGCAATGTTAAAGATAAGCATTTTCCATACCTGAGCAAAAAAAAAAAAAAAGTTTAGCATTTATTTGAATGCTATTCAAAGGAGCCCGTGGTGGCTGAGGGGGCTTTTAAGACCCCAGGCTCCCTGACAGCTTAGAAGCACAAGCATCACAAGCATTTGTAGAGGAAAATCTTGGGTGAGAGGTGTCCCAGAGTAGTGTGTAAATCTGATTGGTCTGCAGTGAAGTTAGCATAATTATTTTTGTCATTTTGCCATGGTGCCTTAGGGTCCAGGGTGTGTGTGCTTCAAAGCAGGTTTGTTGTTGTTTGTTATCTGCAAAGACAACTAAGATTAGCATTACAGATGATATCCTAAGCCATAAGGCATTTATTTAAGGAACAAACATTCTGATTTTTAAATCAAGTCTTAGCCTAAGGAGCAAACATCCAGACCTCCAGATCAAGTCTTAGCCTAAGGAAGTCTGTTTAATCAACTCTACTCTACTCTCATTATTGCTACTCCTAGGGCAGTTTTTTTCTTTAGCGATCCACCTTCTTCCTCCTTCCCCCCACTGCAGTCAGGTAGATAGCTAGGAGAGATCGGGGTTTGTTCCCCAGTTTTAAGAGCAGAAACAAAGACGGAAACTGGCCATTTTTGGAAGTTGTCTCTTACCTCTCTCTTCTGATTTCTTCAGATAACTTAGTTTTAGTTTGGTGAGCAGGGGTGACTCATTTTGATTTTTAGTCTTGTCTGTTGGGCCTAGTTCAGGAAGTATAGTTCAAAACAATGGCCTCCTATAACTATTTGTTGGGAAAATAGGATAATTTAATCAGGCCCCCTCACCTGTCTGGTTGGGGGTGGTGCAGCACATTCTTTGTAAGAAAATTGTGTGTGGGGGGTGGAATTAGGGCGCACGTGTGGCACCACAACTTAGTTGGCTGGCATCTGCCTCGGGCGGCTGCCGCACACAGCCATGCTCTCCAACCTATGGCTCCAAGGACCTTTTTGCTGGTTACCTAGCTCATAGACCTGCATGTGAAGGGTTCATGACCCAGTCTGTGAATGGGCTTGAGGGGTCTGTGAACTCCAGACCCAGCCCTAGCTTGACAATTGGCCCAGTTGGTGCAGGATTACAGGCAGGTAAAAGAGCCCGAGAGCAACAACTGGTGTAGTCGTGTAGCTCTACATTATTGTATAATAGAAATTATAAAAAATGTTCAAACTTACTAGATATCAAAAATGCAAATTAAAATAATAAGATTTCATTTTCACCTATCATATCTATAATATAAAAATGATAAAACCAATATTGGCAAGGACATAAGGGAATATGAACTTTCATTTCTTGTCAAGACTGTAAATTCAGGCAAATTTTCTACATGGTAATTTGACAATGTGTATCAAAAGTTTTAAATATTCCTTTAACCCTTTGCTCAACAATCTTTTAGAATTTTTATCTGAAGGAAATGTTTAGAAAAGTGAAAAAGGTATATGCAAGATCCTAATTGCAACATTAAAAAAAATTGTAAATGGCATCAGTATATAACTTGGGTTGTTTATAATGTATTTCCTAAAATTTAAGACATTCTTATATTTCCAAATTAAATGTAAGCTACAATTGATATTATTATTATTATTTCTGGGGCAGTTGGCTGGTATGGAAATCTGAACCCTTGACCTTGGCATTATCAGCACTACTCTCAACTGAGTAAACTAATTGTCCAGCCTTGCAATTGATATTAAATGCCACCTATAGTTGTCAGGCAGAATAGTAAAAAAGAAAATAAAACTATATGAAATTCTAATTTCAGTGTCCATAAATAAAGTTTTATTGGAACACAACCACCCTGATTCATTTACGTATTGTCTATAGCTGCTTGTACACCACAATGGCAGAGCTGAATAGTTGCAGCAGTGACAGTATGACCCTCAAAGCCTAAATAAAGTATTTGTGATCAGGCCCTTTATGGGAAAATTTGCTGACCCCTGCTCTAGACAGGAGGAAATAGCCACATTTATCTCAAGGAAAATTGGGATATTCTAGCAGTAGGAATGCAGATAGAAGCAAGGTATTAATGTGATTTTTTGTTTTGTTTTGTTTTTTGGCAGCTGGCTGGTACAGGGATTGAACCCTGGACCTTGGTATTATTAGCACCATGCTCTAACCAACTAAGCTAACTGGCCAGCTCCAAAGGGCTGATGTTTATAGTGGTGTGTGTGTATGCGTGTGTGTGTTTATCTGGGCATAAGTTTACTTCCAAACAAGTTTTTGAGAACAAACAGGGAAGAGGATCAAGGCATAGAGTTTATGACATTACAACAGCTGGGAATAGAACAGGGATAGGCAAGTAATTCAAATCCCCACTCTTGCTTTGGAGGAACTAGGATCCTGGAGCCTTCTGATAACAAGGAGGTGGTGGTGAGGACGTGGGTTGGAGGTCTGGAGTGAGCAGGTCAGACCGAGAGTGACTGTTATGCCAGGATTGGCATCAAGATTAAGGATGGAGCAGCCTGCCCTACCCCCATCAGCCAGCAAGAGGGAGCAACAGAAGCCATCCCCTGCAGGTGATCTTCCAGTCATTCCTGGGAAGAGCCTTTCCATCCACAGCTGCCTACGACTTGTCTAGGATGAAGGTCATCTCTCTGTGTCCTGAGGCATTGCTGTACCCCAACCATACAGTGCCATGTAGATACCCCACCTTCAGGGACTCATGATACTTGTAAGCTCCACTGACCCAGGTGGTCAGACCTTTCACGCACAGAATGGTGAGTTTAACATGGAAGGTTATGCCTCAGCTTGTACTTGAGTAGGCTGAACAAGGGTCAAATCCAATCTGGAAACCCAGACAGTTTTACATTTCTTGCCATCTCTATTCTCTGAAGAGACTAAGCCTTAGAGGGAATTTTCAGCCAGAAAACAGAAATTTAACTACAAAATCAACGCGTGTGGTGTGTGCATGCCTCTGTGTGTGCATAAGTGCGTGGGTGGTGGAGAGGATGGGCACTGCCCCTACTGTGATAGCTTCCTGACCCCATTAGTACATCCATTTCATCTCTCTTCTTCTCCCTGTTTATCCACCCTCCCCTGGCTTCCTGTCCATTTAAAATCATATTCTATATAGTAACATTTTAATGATTCTCTGGCAGATACCCTTAGCTCCTATGCTCCTCTTCCCTCTATTGTTTTCATCTGTCTGAACTCCAGTCTCAAGTGGTCCCCATCACTCCACTTTTCTACTCCTGAAACCAAGTAGCTGAAATTGTTCTAGAAAATTCTATAGATGAGAAAAGTGATACGTTGGTAAAATCATGACCCTCAGCCTCACATGGGGCCCACGGTGCTGTCTGGTAGTTTTCCATGTTTCTCTAGTCAGCTTTTTCTGTTCCATAACTTTGCAGAGCTTTTCGTATCTCTCATTCCTCTGTCCCACTTATTTAAAGATTTTGCCTTCTCTTTTACAGATAGTTTAGGAGCCACCCAGACAGAAATTCTCTTGTCTTTTTATAAAAAATTAAAAACCTACTTGCATCTGTAGCCATCCTCTCCCTCTCCCCTTCTGTTACATGCTACCAGCCACAGCAAACATATAGCACCGTGCTGTGTGCATCTAACCTTAACTTTATTTCACAGATGATGAACTGCAGGTGCAGAGAGGTCAAGTAACTTACCTAAGATCACACAATCAGCAAGTGGTGGAGCCCAGTTCCCAGGAGAGGAAGTGCCTCCTGCAAAGGGCTGACACTTATATGTTGCTCTCTATCCTATTCCACTCATTCTACTCGGGGATCTGACTATATTAGTTATTGCCTCTTCAGTTAATATTAAGTGTTGTGATGAGTGACAGAAAACTGAAAATAACAGCAATTTTAAGCAGTTCAACACTTATTCCTCCCTCACACAGACATAGCCCATCCAGGACTTGTATGACAACAATACGATCACCAGGGACCAAGGCTGCTTTTATCTTACCGACCGTCCTCAAAATGTGGCTTTCACCTTGTGGCTTATGCTCCAGACATCATATTTATGTTTATTCCTGCCGGAGGGAGGAAGGAAGGGGCTGGGAAGGGCAGGGCCCTTCCATTTAAGCACACCTCACACAAATTGCACACAACATTTTTGCCTTTACTTCTATGGCTAGAACTTGGTCACAGTATTCTGCAGAGCTGCAAGGAGGTGAAGAAATGTCATTCTTCTTCCAGGAGGAGGCCATTTATTCAGCTAAAATTTGTAGATTCTACTAACCATAGGAGATAAGAGAATGGCTGTCAGAGGACAAAGCAATCTTAGCCACATTCCTCAGACGTCTTCAACCTCTCTTGCTTAACTTTAAAATCCAATCAAGACTCCATCTTTAAAAATCAAAATGAGACAAACCAACACAAACGCAAGCCTCTCTCTGGACCTAACCCCAATCTCCCCCACTATCCCTGTTTTTTGCTCTCTTTAACAGGGGGCTTCACAAAAGAGCTCCTCCCACATGCTATCTACACTTCCTCATCTACTCGTCATTTTGACCCCCACCAATCTACCAAAATGACTAAGGTACTCATGACCCCCACATTAGCAGATCTAAGGGAAACTTTTGAGTACCTCTCTTCTGGAACTGTTGGCAGAACTAGACACATTTGATTACTTGCATTGTTTTCAACACTCTCTTCTGACACTTCAGTCTTGGCTTTCCTCTCTCTCCCTCTTTTTTTTGACTGTTTCTTCTCAGCTTCCTTGCCGTCCCTCCTCCCCTGACTACTCTCCAGAGCCCTCACAACTTTGACTTCCTGTCCCTGCCCTGCAGGAAGCCAAGCTGCACAGGAGGTGCTACAATCTCAAAGTGACGTGTTGCTGTTCTCCCATTGACTATTTCACCTTCTTTTATATATATATATATATCTCCCTTCCTGGGTTGAAGGACCTTGGGTTTTACAAGCCATCTACTAACCTCAGCCGAGCATCAGTGGAGGGTTTAGGGTGCTATTTCTAACACTCAGTCCGTAGTTTTGCCCTCCTTTAGGCTGTCCTTCCTGGCTTTATGCTATTTCCCCTTAGATCACTCAACTCATTTTTTTTTTTTCTTGGCAGCTGGCTAGTATGGGGATCCGAACCCTTGACCTTGGTATCACAAGGCTGTGCTCTAACTAACTGAGCTACCTGGCTAGACCCACTGAACTCTGATATAACTCACCTGTAATACACTTGCCTTTTGCCTTGGAGTGGAGGTTGGGTGGGGTGTAGGGGGCATCCTCTTAATCAAGGCTAATTTAGTTAATTTAGCTAATTTCAGCCTCCCATCATTCAAAGGTATAAGGAAGTCCATTCTCTAAGATAAGATATATATCATAACTGGGCCTTCTGCCTGCTTAGAACCTCACCTCTTGGTATTTCCCTTATCCTTTTTAGTCTATCTTGAATTTAAGCCTAGAAGGAGGCATATTACTTTCTGCAACTGTTTTTCTCTTTATTTCTTTCTTCTAAAAATATCTCTTGTCTATTCCTCCCTTGTGACATTGTTGGAAGTGTTACTAGTAGCCACTAATAGCTTTCTTTTGCTTTCTTCCTGCTTCAGCGCTCCGGCCAAAAGCAGGTTTCAATATCCTGTGCTTCCCAGAAACTTTAACACTCAAATACACTTGGGAGCCTATGAGGCAGAGGCCTGTAGGCCCTACTTCATGCAAAAGCAGGCTGCTTTCCAAGTCCTGAGTAGCTGTATGGTGTGGACAGGGAAGGTGACTTTCCAGAACTTGCCAAGCCTGTCATGTCCTTTCTGTTGAAATCCAATTTGTCCCTCCCACCATTTCTTTGGATGCAAAATGATTGAGTTCATATTTTCATTTGCTGCTGTCAGGGGTTTAATCCAGACAGCTTTGAGGAGGTACAAGAGCTGATTCTGGATTTGACCCTAATATTTTAGCAGTAAAGAATGGGGTAAAGAAGCCTGGAAAGACCATAACATTTAATTAAATTATCACAAGTCCCTGAGCTAGGTACTATTATTATCCCCAGTTTTCAGGAAACTGAGGCTTAGAGAGATTAAGTGACTTGAGCAACGTCCCTCAGCCACTAAGTGGTGGGATCAAGGCCTGGGACTCTCTTTCTGGTTGTCCAGACTCCAACCATGCTCTCAGTGACCCCAGTGCACTGCCTCTCTCTGTCCACATTCCATTTTCAAAATCTTGCCAGTCACATAAAAATAGACATTTGGACCAATGGAACAGAATAGAGACCAGAAACTAATGCACAGACTTACAGCCAACTGATCTTTGACAAAGGCACCAAGAACGTACATTGGAGAAAAGACCGCCTCTTCAATAAATGGTGCCAGGAAAACTGGACATCCATATGTAGAAGAATGAAAATAGACCTGCACCTCTAAGCCATATACAAAAATCAACTCAAAATGTATTAAAGATTTGAATAGTTAGATTTTATAGGAGACTTACATCATTTTTAGAACATCACTCCAGAGCAGGGATCCTATGGGACATGTGGTTGGGCAGGAGCCATACTTGTAGGCTGAGGGCCAGGCAGGGATTCATTTCTGACCAAGGGAAACAAATTAAGTTAAGAAGAATCTAGATGTCCCTAAAGCAATAAGGAAAATCTGCTGAGTACTTTGGGATCTTCTTTTGGTCAGCTTGACTCATAACCTGACATCCCTGCGTCTCCTGAGGGCCACGTGATCTAGCTACTTCCAGCCCCACATACATTTTATATGTTGATTAGTTTCAGATTTATATTCCCAATCCCACCTCTCTTCTGAGCTCAAATGTCTCTAACTTAACTATGTCCAAAATGGAACTTTTGATCTTTCTTCCTGATTTTGACACTGCTGTAGTCTTCCCTGTCTAGGAATAAAGCACCTCAATATACCAGACACTTGGAGTCATCTTTCACACCCATCTCCCTTTACCACTAAATTTTATTCATTGCCAAGTCATGTCTATTCCTCCTCCAAAATCTACTCTCAGTCCTACCTCTTCTGACCACCTCTAAGCTACCATCATCTCTGCTTAGATCACATCAAGTTATCCTGACTGGTTTCCCTGCTTCCACTCTTGCCCCCGACCCCATAGTCTATTTTCCATAGCCTACTCTTGTCTTTTGAAATTGCCGATCAGATCACCTCATTCCCCCGATGAAAACTAATTAATTCGTTAGTTAATTCAATAAATTAGTATAGGGATCTATGATGTTCCAGGCACTATTCCAGGTGTTGAGGATACATTAGTAAACTAAACATCCCCCAATCCCTGCTGTCATAGAGCTTATAAGACAAATAAATAAATAGTGTGACAGAAGTGTGAAGTGCTATGGAGGAAAATAAAGTATGGAAGGGGTTAGGGAGAACTGGGGTGGGTGTGTGATTTGAAGTGGGGTGATTAGGGGAGGTCTCACTAAGAGGACTGTTTGTGGGGAAAGACTTGAAGGAGATGAGAGAGTTAGCTATGTGGATATCTGAGGGAAAGCACTGCAGGCAGAAGGAATAGCAAGTGCAAAGATCCTGAGGTGGGAGCACATGTGGGCAGTGCTGAAAAAGAGCAAGAAAACTAAGGTGGCTGAAGTGGAGCAAGCCAGAGGAGTAATAAGAGCTGAAGTTAGAGCAGTAATTGGCTGCTAAGTTAGGAAGGGCTTTGAAGGCCATTGTTGGGAGTCATCTGAAGGCTTTGAGCAGAGAGGTAGGCTCCACCTACCTCACCAACTTCAGCTACTCTGGCTCTTTTCTTTTCTTACTATACTGAATCCATGCTTATTGATGTTCTTTGAACACAGTAAAATTTTTCCCTTTCGTGGCCTTCACCATGGCTTTCCCTCCCCCTGGAATGCTCTTCCCACCAGATCTTTATTCCATGGCTCACCCCTTTACATCATTTAGGTCTCTGCTCAATGGATCTTCTCTGACCATAGCTTTATTTGGGGGGTGAGGGGAGGGCCGCTGGCCTGTGTGGGGATCTGAACCCTTGACCTTGGTGTTACAACACTGTGCTCTCACCAACTGACCTAACTGGCCAGCCTCTGACCACACCTCCCTTCTATACAATTAGGGTTCTACCAGGAAAACAGGAACCACACTGTATATTTTAATAAGATAAAGTTTAATACAAGGAATTGGTTACATGGATGATTGAAAAGTTTGAGAGTCCAACCAGGAGAGTGAGGTGACCTAGAAATTAGCAACAGCTTGAAGTTGCTACCACATCTAGTCTGGAGGGACAAAGAAAGGAGGTTTTTCCGAGGAACAAGGTCACTCTGCAGAAGATAGAACTGTTGCAGACCTGTCCTGCAATGCAGCCTTAAGTGCGATGAAGTCACAGCAGTGACAGAGAGAAAGGTGGAGAAAGATCCTGGCAGCTCCCTTAGTCTTGACTGCCAGTCGCCTACCTGTTCCTCCCATTGGTCAAGGCCAGCCAGGAGCTGCTAACACAGGAGACAGGGAAACACAGCCTACACAGATCACCTCCCTAGCAGTTGAGAACCGAGCAGGTAAAGAGCCGGAAATAGACCTCAAGATAGCACACCCCTCACCCCGTCCTTTTACCCAGCTTTATTCATTTTCAGAGCACTTATCCCTATTTCTATTCCCTTCTGTTCTAGTATGTTCTGTTTTGTCCTTTTCTGCTTTAGTGTTGCTATTGTATTCTATTCTACTGTTTCTATTCTATCATTTCTCTTTTATTCTTTACTTGTTTATTGTCCATCTCTTCTACTAGGAATGAACTGCACAAAAGTAGAGACTTTGTTCACTGATGTAGCCCGAGTACCTAGGACAGTGGTTGGCCTATAACAGGTGCTAAATAAGTATTTGTCTAGTGAATTAATTTGCTTACTGTTAAGATACATGAGGGAAGAAGGGGCTGGCGGGTTAGCTCAGTTGGTTAGAGTGTGGTGCTGATAACACCAAGGTCCAGGGTTTGATCCCTGTATGGGCCAGCTACCAAAAAAAACCAAGATCTATTAAGGGCAGAAAACATGTCTGTTATGTTCATTATTGTATGTCCAGTGCCTGCCACAGTACATGGTTGGCACTTCTATTAATTTCCTAAGGGTGTTGTAACAAATTATCACAAACTTGGTGGCTTAAAACAACAGAAATTTATTTTCTCATAGTTCTGGAGGCCATAGGTTTGGTATCAAGATATCGGCAGGGTCACACTACCTCTGAAGGTTCTAAGGGAGAATCCTTCCTTTTCCTTCTAGCTTTTGGTGGCTCCAGGCATTCCTTGGCTTATGGCTGTACCACACCAGTCTCTGCCTCTGTCTTCACATGGCCTTCTCCTGCGTGTGTGTCTTAATAAGAGACTTGTAATTGGATAATCAAGGATGATGTCATCTTAGGATCCTTAATTACATCTGCAAAGTCCCTGTTCCAAATAAGGAAGGCCACATTCAGGGTTCTGGGACATGGACATATCTTTTTGGGGTTGACTAGTCAACTCACTACAGCAGTCAATAAACATTGGCTGACTGGCTAGACTGACTAGTCTCTCTCCCTTTATTATTTTCCCCTCTCCAATCCTTCTTCCACAAAGATCGCTAGACTGATCTTTACAATGAGAAAAAAAATTAATTATATTACTTTCTTCTTGGAGTTCTTTGGTGGTTTTCCATCCTAGGGGGAAAACACCCACACTCCTTGGCACAGTTACAAGGTCTTCCATCTGTTGGCCCCTGTCTCCCTGTTCAAGTCTCTGTCCCCTCTCCCCACTTTTCACTTTGTGCTCCAGCCACGTGGGTGTGTGGTTCCCTGAACACCCCGACCCTCTGTGCTTTTGTACATGCAGTTTCTTCTTCTTCAAATACCTTCCTATCCTTTGGCCCTTTGGCAAACTCCTACTCATCCTTCAAATCTCAGCCCAAATGCCTCTTCAGCACTGCTGTCCCCTGCACACCCACCCCATACCCCCATTTAGGTTATTCCTAATGTGTGCACATGCTCATTTAATGTTTGTTTGAGTAAATAAATAAAGTAGGATGGGTACGGAGAAGGATAGGGCCGGAACTGTGCTCAGGTCTGAAAGAAAAGGTGACGGGCAGAGTCAGCACTAGGAGCATGCAGAAGTGCCAGGGATGGGCTGGTGGGATGTGCTGTGTCTGAAAAGCATTTGGCTTTTGTGTAATAGGACCTGAGATATGATAGATGCCCTGTCCATGAGGGAGAGGAGGTGACATGGCACAGAGGTGTGTGGCCTGGTGTTGGGGGCCATTGGATGTGAGGCCCGGGTGGTGGTGGGTGGGCTGCCATGCTACAGAACCTGGTCTTCTCAGGCCAGAGTTCCTGGGATGGGATTAAATACCCTAGCAGAGACCACCCTCCTCATGAGACCCAGGGACAGCTGCAGCCAAGTCTGAAGCAGGGACCTGGGAGCACAGGTGAAACAGGATGGAGAGTCCTGGTGACCAGAGGCCTCTGTCTTGGCCTCTGGGAGACCAAGGGGAGGGAGAAGATAGATGGGGAAACCAGATGAGACCTTCCCGGCTCTTGGGGATCCAAGAAACCCCACAAACTCCACTTCATATGTTCACTGGGCTGAGTAATAGTCTCTAGTTACATAAGCACAGAGAGTCCTAAATGAAAGGACTCCAGGTCATGGGGTCCTAATGGAAGGACCCTGGTCTCTGGGGGTCATGAACTATAGGTTCTGGTCATTGAGAGGCCCGAGTGAGAGGCCAGGTCACTGAAGAAGGCCTGAGTGAGGTGTCATCACCACTATGGAGACTGAGTGAGGGGTTCTGGTTACTATGGGGCCAGAGTAAGAGGCCCTGGTCACTGAAAGGTGGGATTGACGGATGAATGAGGGGCCCTGATTCCTGAGGAAACTGACCTATGACCATGACCATGGTCACTACAAGACTTGAGCAGGAGGCTCTGGTCACTAAAGTCTGAGCAAGGGGACCTGGTCACTGGGGGCTTAAAGGAGAGGCCATCTCTATTAATCCCAGACTGAGGCAGGGAAAGTTTCTGTGCTCCCAGTTAATCCAGCAAGCTTTTTCTGCATGCTCTGGGCCTGACCAGCAAGGCTCACAACAGTCAGCAGATGGCACTGTGGCCTCACACGAGGTCTGAACTCAGAGAAGGGGGCAGCTGGCAGGCAGTCCTTGGGGTGAAGAAGCTCAGCTGAGACAGGCTCAGGTGCAGCCTTCCCTAGCTGTGGGAGCTGCAGGGCTTGGGGTGGTGGGGGAGCTTAGATGGACCCTGACCTAACTCTCTAGGGTGATGTTCCAAGGTAGATCTCCTGGAAGCAGAGAATTCTGAGCCGTGAGTTAGGAGGCCTGAGTCTGTTCCATACTTCAGTAAGAAGGACAGGCTTGGTTAGTAGCTCTGGAGCTTAGAACAAACTTCACTCCAAACGTGGCCTGAGATATGCAGATACACTTTCACCTCTGGGTAGATTCAGCTGTCCCCATCACATCACAGATCTAAGACAAATTAGGGTCTACCTTGACCAATAGAGCTGTCATTTCCCAGAGCTCTCAGTGTTCTGGGCCTTATGAAACCCAGACAGAATTAGAGTCTGTGCCCTGTCACAGTCAGAACTTGTCACAGCTCAGAACTCATCAATACCTCACATAGCAGGGCCTGGTCACATGCCAGAACCACTCTGCATTTTAGGGCCTTGTCATACCCCAGATAAAGTCACAGAGCAGGGCCTTTCATGTACAGAGCAACCCAGGGCCTGTCCTGTAAGTCTTTATATACTGGCACTTCCCAGGGTCTTGTCACAGCCCATGCTTGGCTCTGAGTTGTGACAGTATCTGGCACATGACAACTGGGATGTGACAGTATTGGGTACATGACAGAGCCCTTCAATGTGCCTGTATTTGAGAGATGACAGAGCCTTGGGCTGTGACTCCATGGAGTGCAGTGCAGTAACTAGTTCTAAAACCTGCACCTGTGGGTTTGGCCATCAGCAAGTGTTCACGATTAACATCCATACAATTATGGTGACAAGTGCCATGGGGGATACAGAGTGTATAAAGCAGTGTTTCTCGAACCATCTGTGGTAACAAGATTAGTTTCATTTTTTAAAATTTGCATTTTGAATCCATTGCAGACTGACATTTTTGTAAAATACAATTAAATTACTAGAAAAATAAAATTGAAAAATGACATAAAATATAAATCCAGTTTTTAAAAATAAACCTCTTATTTTGGAATAATTTTAGATTTACAGAGAAGTTGCAAGGAGGGTAGAGTGTTGCTGTGCACACTTCACCCAGCTTCCCCTAGTGTTAACATCTTACATAGCCTCTTAAATAACTGTGGTACATTTGTCAAAACTAACAAATTAACATTGGTGCAGTACTATTAACTAAACTAAAGGGCTCTCTTCAGATTTTAGTGGTCTTTCCACTAATGTCCTTTTTCTGTTTCAGGATCCAGTTCAGGATACCACATGACATTTAGCACAATTTTTATTATTAGATTCAAATGACATACAATTATTCTGTCAAATTGCTATAAAAGTTTCTAAGCGCTTACTCTCAGTTTCTGAACTTATATCATCATGGTCCACAAACAAACTATTTGTGGACTGGCACTGGTCCGTGGGCCACTCCTTGAGTAGTGCTGGTGTAAAGACTAGTTGTCATATTTATGGTGGTGTGGCAGGAGAGTGAGGGAGTGGGAAGCAACAGGCATTTGCAGTTAGAGCACAGGGGTGCAGAGGAAGGAAAGTGGCCATATGGGAGTGGGAGGGGGGCTTGACTACGGCCTGCATGGAGCAGAGAGAGAGGAGTGAGAAGCTTTCGGGAATGAAGCCCCAAAAGACACCCAGTAAGACTGTGATCCTGCAAGAGTGCATTTGTGTACACTGTATTGAAGCTTTGGTGTAAATATTTGCAACAAGCATCAGGTCCTGATGACGATTTATAAGCTCATTGAGCTAAAAAGGTGTCTGGTAGAGAACTTTGGACTTGAAAAGACTAAGTTGTATATGGCCTGGGAGATACCAACTTCTGAACCAGGCCTCTGCCAGTCCAAGGACTCTGATGAGTCAACATTGTCTTATAAAGACTTAGGTCTAGGATCACATGACATAAGATCAGGAAGCACAAAGGTTTAGGGATAGTAAATTCCCCCTGAGCAAGGAGGAAGACAGCAGAACAAGGTGGATGTGCTCGTGCCAGGGCTTTATCCTGCCCATGTTGTGATCTAGACCCCCAGCAACATCCTCAAGGAGGATTCTGAGAATGAATGAGAATTATATGGAAGTGTTGGCATGATGTCTGGCATGGAGGAGGAGCTCCCCTTTCCTGCTTGGAACAGCCCAGCTGGGGTTTTCAGATTTCTCATCTTCACCTGCTTCTTTTCCTCTTGGCTGCATTGGTTCTATGAAGCTGGAATCCAGGTCCTCTAGGAGTTGCCTGGCCAAGGTTTCATTGCAGCCCAGATTCTGCCTGCTTCTTTGCATTCGAGACACTCATCCTTCAGGTATCAGATGGAAGCCTCCAGGAGGCCTTCTCCAGCCCTTCCCTCCCGTCACCTCTAAGATGCACAGTTTGCTGCTGAACACTTCCTACACTTTACCAACACTGCTTATTTGATTATGAATATAACAGTGGCAGAAATTGTGCCTGTCTTATGCTCCACTCTGCTTCCAGCACCCAGCATGTGCCTGACCCATACTCAACATTTAGTACATATTTGTTGAATAATTAGGAGTAAAGTATGTAGTTTCTTCCTTTAAATGGTTTTGAGTGTAGTTACTAGAGAGTAGTACTGAATGTGTAGTCAAGTGTACAAATAACCTTTGCTTGGAACTGAAGGATGCCTGGAAAAACGATGGCCCTGATATATTTGAATTCTATATACCAGGAAGGTGGAGTTAGGAATCTCTGGGAAAGGAAGAAATTTATTCCATATATGGTTCTGGGAAAACTGGTTAGTATCAGAGAAAAAATAATCTAGATCCTCTGCTCACATTGTATATCAAGTACTTTCCAGATGGACTAAAGAGCTTTAAAAAAAAAAAAAAAACATACCTGAGAAACCTTAAGATATTTATCAAATCTCTGGAAGGAAGTAATGTTTCCATCTTAGAAGCAACAGAAGTGGTCACAAAGGAAAAGTTTAACTGACTTGGCTATAGAGGTTTTAAACTTTAACATGTCAAAAAATAAAAGGTAACTAAAATAGAAAGGCAAACAACTTAGGGAAGTATTTGCAGTCAGCTGCAGCGAAAACTCCCATAAATTGATTTTAAAAGAATACACTGACACACTGATAAACAGGCAGAGTATGTGACCAGATGGTTTCCAAAAAGGAAAGACATGGAATGGTGCTTAATATTAACAATGAAAGATAACTCCAGGAAGGAGCGGTTAGTGAGGGCCAAAGAGTCAAGGAAAATGTGACGATGAGGTGGCGTGTGGGCTTGTCGGATGCTACGCATTTGCTAGCCTCTTCCGGCTCCCCTCTGACTTTGCAAGATCCTGAGGCCTAGAGCTGGCTCTCTTCTTAGTGCCTCTCTGGCCACCATTTTCCATCTGTAATGGAGACGCCTTTGTCATGGAAGCATACCACCATGGTACTTACAGAGGTCGAGCAGAGGGGCGTTCTGGAAGGAGGACGCTGTGGCGGTGGTGGGTAGGGAGCTGGCAAAAGGCCCTGCTCTCTGCATCGCCCCCTCCCCAGCAGCTTTAGGGTTTTCTGACTTAAAAACTCTCCTGCTCACCTCTTCCCCCAACTCCTAGCCAAGGTCGGGCTGTTCCTTTTTCACAACTCTCCCAGGAGTGTGGGCAAAACTTTCTTTGATTTCTCTGAACACAGCTCAAACTGGCATTTTTGTTTTAGAATCTTTTCTTTATATTACTTTTAATAAATATCTTTTGAAAAGTTAAACAGGCAATACAGGGCCGAGCCCGTGGCGCACTCGGGAGAGTGCGGTGCTGGGAGCGCGGCGACGCTCCCGCCGCGGGTTCGGATCCTATATGGGACTGGCCGCTGCACTCACTGGCTGAGTGCCGGTCACGAAAAAGACAAAAAAAAAAAAAAAAAAAAACAAAAAAAAACAGGCAATACATATTCATTGGAGAAAGTACAGATATAAATGGCATTTCCTGAAAGATTTTCTGAAGAACAGAGAGGAAGAAAAAATAGAAAATATAAATAGTTCACCAAAAGTCAAATTTCCAAAGCACAGCATTCACATGTCACAATGTGACCCTGCCCTGCCACTGGGCTTTCCAGCCACCTCTCCTCAGGGTTCCAGGCCTTCGCGTCTCAATGGGAGGCCACACTGGAGAGGTCTCCTGACATCATTATTGCCTCCAGACCAGAAAACCACGATTCATACTTGCGTCGGCCCTACCTCTCAGCTCCCTTTCTGGTCTAAGGATTGTGACTCATCCTCAGCCTTTCTCAATCTTTTCTCTACTGCCCACGCACGATGGATGACATCCATATTCATACACACTTTCAAAGGTTAGACCCAATTTTATTTAAACCTGGGAAGAAGTTTTACAAGAAATCAGAGCCAAAGGTAAAAATAACTATTACATCTCAATGCAATACGATGATTTGAAATTGGCACGACCGTGGGTGTGTTAGCAATCTGCCCACTCCTGCTGGCTGCACGTGTAGCACGGGCTTTGGAGATGCAGTTCCTGAGCACTGGCTGTGCTGCTGCTCCTTCCTCTCCCTTGTTAGTGAGGGTGACATTATTATAGGGGTAACTTTAGTAGTGGGTCCCCACTAAGCCTCATACATAATATTTTTAACAGCAGTTATGGTGCCTTATTGTACATCTAGTCACCCAATTAAACTTTTCTGTTTATTACTGTATCTCTAGTGCCCAGCACATTGCCTGCTGACACTGAGCAATAGACCATTGGATGAATGAGTGAACAAACCCATTTTGCTGTGAAGCTTGTATGCCCCTTGCTCTGACTCTAAGAAATCCTGTCTTTCCTCTATTCCTCTCTCCCTGCCAGTGCCACCGGCAGCCCTCTGCTACTGCGTTTTCTAAACACAGTTTGCCTTCTTGTTTGGTCTGTTTGCACTAGTCTAGTCTAGTATGCCAGCCCAGACACCTTGGCCCTGTTTCCTGGGCCTTCTTCCCCAGCACTTTTTGGGTTTTCCAGTCCTCAGGAGTCTTTGATATATTCTTATTTAGAGTGAGGGTTTTCTCCAGCCTTCTCCTCCCTTTAGCAGAAATTCCAAGTTGTCTTTCTAACTAGATTTTGAATCCTTGACAGTAGATTTATGCCTATGCCTTTCTTTTATATCCCCCAGAGCATCTAGCACAAGCCTAGACACATGTTAGTTCCATCTCCTTATTGCACTTTTTATTAAGTAAATAGCCTTGTAGCTTGTCTAACATCTGTGTCTCCTATATAGAGGTAAGTTCCACAAGGACTAGGATTCCATTTTATTCACTGTTGCATCCCCAACACCTAACACAGGGCCCAATATACAGTAGAGCTCAGTAGAGATGTGAATGAATGAATGAATGAGTGGATTGAATGATTGGCGCATTATACCTTTGATAAACAGGGGATGGTGTCGTTTTCCTGAAAACTGGCCTTAATGCTGAAGGCTTTGTTTCTGAAAGGGAAAAACAGGCCTTGGGGCAGCTGGTGTCTAAGAGCAATATTTAAGGTTTACAGGCACTCCTTGGGCAGCTCAGTCAAGTGCAGGGGAGTCCAGTATGGGACTAAATATAGAGAAAACTTGACACTGGGAGGGCTGGGAATGGGAGTGGGGATGGCGAGTCACAGTTTCCTATATCTGGCCCACCAATTTCTCCCATAAATCATATTTACTTTGGATCCTGTACTATGTTCCCAGAGGATCTGGGGTAAAAGTGGAGTTTGGTTTGTTTATCTGTTATGCTGTTCACATGGGTTAGTGTGTGGCAGAAACATTTCAGAAGGTTATTGCTAATCACTCCTGAAGCACATGGACTGGGGTGGGGGAGGACAAAGCTGGCCTTTTGGGGGATAATCCCTGGGATTATACCAATTTGCCCAGCAGGATCCATACCTCCTAATGAGGCCTGGGCACAGCTGTGGCCCCTGTCTGGACAAGGGCCTAGGGACAAAGTAGGAGGCAGAGCCTTGGGGGCAGTAGGCTCTGACAACTTCTCAGGGGACCAGAGGGAAGGGACCTGCCTAGCTTGTGTTATGCTCACTAGGCCTCAATTAAAGACCTTTGGTCATGGTGCCCTGAGGGATGGGCACCAGCCTCCCGAGGAATGGGGCTGGATCAAGACTGTTAAAGGCCTAAACACTTTAAATATTATGGTTGTTTCCCATATGTTATTCAAAATAAAGTGGCATAAACCTATAAACCATAAAGTAAATGCAGAGGTCAATAAAGTTCAGGTTTATCCCATGATGGTCATATTGGTGATTTTCTACAATACTGAATTCTTTTAAAAAAATGGGTTTTTTTCCCCTGTTTTGTTTTGGCCTTTCTGCTTTAGTAATGCCATAAGCTCTTTCTTATCTGCCTATTGAAGAATCCATCCTTGATGAAGGGTTTAAGGGAGGGTCCCTGTCACTGAGAACTGAGTGAAAACTGGAGAATCTGAGTGAGGGTTCCCAACTCACTAAGATGTTGAGTGAGGGCCTTGGTCATTGATAGGATGAGTGAGGGTCTCTGGAGGCCTGAGAGACACCCCTGATCATTGTGGGTGTTGAGCTATGGCGCTGTCACTTGAGATGTCTGGGTGAGCGTCCCTAGTCACTGACAGTGCTGAGGGTGGGCTCTGGTCAGCAAGGGGCCTGAACAAGATGCTCTGGTCATTGAGGACCTGAGGAAAGGTCCCTGATTACTGAGGGGTCTGAGTCAGGGGCCCTGCTTACTGAGGGGCTTGGTGGAGGTATCTGGTCACCAAAGCCTGAGGGAGAGGCTCCCAGCACAAATTCTTGAGTGTGGTCAGTGGGGCCTGAGTGAGAGGCTCTGTCTGTGAGAGGACTGAGGAGGATGCTTGTGACACTGAGTTAGGGTCACCAGCTTCTGAGGAGACTGAGGGTGGGGGCCTTGAGAGGTTGAGAGGGTTGAAAAAAGGGCTCTGGCCACTGAGACATGACTGAGGGTCTTTGGCCAATGGGAAATCTGAATACAGAGCTCCTTCCATCAACTTTGGGCTCACATGGGTGGGGAAAACTGCTCAGTGAGGTGTCCAATAGCTGAGATTCCAGGATTAAAGCACAGAGGTCCTTAATTCCTCCTTCCTTCAGCCTGACCTGTAGACCTTCTAGTCACCAGTAGATGGCACTGCAGCTTCACATGTGGAGGGGGCAGCTGGCTGAGGTCCCTAGGTGGGGCCCAGGTGCAAGCAGGTGAGATGTGGGAGAGAGAGGTAATTGGTTGCCCCTATGACTGGACTCCCTGGGGGCAGGGAGGAACCAGGTTTGATGACCCACGGTAGATCCCCTAAGCACAGGCCACATCCTGTTATCACCAGACCAACTAGTTCAAATGCAGTGTGACTCTTTATGTTCATTTGTTTAGCAAATGTACATCCAATATTTCTGCTAGGCACTGAGGATACAAAGACGATTAAACACGGTCACTATTGCTGAGAAACCCATAATATTGGGGGTGAAAATTTAATATAAATAAAACAATTACAATAAACGTGATAAGGACTGTAATACAAGGATGTACACAATACTCTGAGAGCCCAGGGAAGGCTGGAGGAGGTTGTGAACATGCAAGGAGAAAGAGGTGACATAGGAGCAGGGTTTCAAAGTGTGAACAGGGATTTGGTTTGTGAGGCACAAATGAGAGAAGGTGTCTAGGGTAGAAGCAAAAGTGTAAGGATGTGAGGTATGTGAAAGAGCCTGGGGTGTTCAGGAATCTTTGCGCAGTCCCACACTGGATTCCGTACCTGTCGCATAAAGCATGGGGTCCACTGAGACCCTGGAATCTTCTGACCTTGAGGTCCAGGCCTTTCTGCCTCCCTCCAGTCCCATTGGTGCCTATCCCACAAAGTGGCCAAAGGTCTACCCCCATGAGTAGAGCACAAGGCCAGGCTGGCCTACCACCTAATGGGCCTGGTTTGTGGGGGCCTTGGACAACCAGTTCCACTTCAGGGCTGTTTCAGACCAAGGCTGTTCCCTCTGCCTGGACAGCTCTTACCACAGATTCTGTCCTCTCCAGTGACCTGTGGTGTTTGGTTTCTGGCTTCTCACCACCCCATCTCACCCCCCACACTTCCTTTTTTTTTCTGAGCTCTGGCCCACAGTGTGGCTCACAGGATGCCTTCAGTTCAATATCTATTCATTTATTTGTTCACTCTTTGTCCAGGGCAGGTAGGCCTGGTGGTCTGAGGGTTGGGAATGGGGGCCATAGATTCAGGCTGCCTCCACCCTGCAAGTGAAACCCTGGCCCAGGGGCAGAAGGTGGAATTCAGGGAGTTCTGCTCCCCCATCCCACCTGCAGCTGCTGGCCCTGGAGGCCGGCTGCAAGGGTATCTTGCCTGGGCCTCAAGTGGGGCTGGGTTCAGATGGGCCAGGGGATGAGCCCTGCTCCTGCTTCCACCTGTTATGAGGAGAAGGTTGCTTCCTCTGGTCAAAGTGGTGTTTAAACCGGCTGGGACAGGTCAGGGGGCTTCAGTCACCAATTGCTATCCCAGTCTCCATTAGTGTGTGCCATCCGCATCTGAAATATTCAGGTTTCTGTTTAATTACTTTAGTAGCCAAGTTGTGATTAGAGGAGGGACAGACTACAGGCAGAAACCCAGTTAGGCAGCCAAGTTAGACCTCATGAGAGTTAAGTAAAGAAGAGTGATAGGGAGAAGAAAACATATTTGAGGGGTACTTAGGAGGGAGGATGAATAGGACTTTGTATCAAAGTAGATATGAAAGGTAAGGGAGAATGAGGAATTTGGGCAAATAATAAATGTTAATATTTACTAAGTATTTGACATTTGTAATATGAATACTTTATCTCAATAATCATAGCAGCCCTCTCTAAGGTAGGAATTGTGACCCCACTTTCAGATGAGGAAACTGGAGCTCAGAGAGGCTATGTGACTTGTCTAAAGCCACACAGCTACCTCGTTTTCCTATCTTCAGCCTCATCCCTCTCCAGTCATTAAAATGAGTGAAAACTCATGCCACTCTGCCTCAAATTCCACCCAGGACCACTTGACAGAGGAGAAGACTGATTTTGCAGGTAGCTCTGCTCAGGACACAGTCACCAGGCAGAGTGGGTAGGGTGAAGGGAAACCCATCTTTCACACTGCCTGGAATGACACATTTCCTGGGGACAGATTTACACTGATTCTTGGGTGGTCTGGTGATTTTTTTTTTTTTTCTTTTTGGCAGCTAGCCAGTAACAGGGCTCAAACCCTGGACCTTAGTTTTACAAAAACTATGCTCTAACCAACTGAGATAACCAGCCAGCCCAGTGTCTGGTCATTTCGTCAGATGGTCAGATACTGGGAAGAGCAAGATTAGAGAATCGTTGGCAAGCTTTGGAGAAGGGATTTGTGGATAAGCTTCTCAGAATGGGCCCAGACACTAAAAATATTCATCTTTCATGAATGCTTACCCGAAGGTTCTCACTACTAAAGACATTCTTAATGACTGAGCAGGCAGAATGATTCAGTCTTCAGATGTTAGTTATCTTATTCTGGATATTCCCCTTCCTCTTTTAGTCTCACCCACTCTCCCTGCACCACACACACCAACCAGAGCCTGAGACGAGGGTTTCTGAGTAGGTGGTTTGTTTGGCAAGTGGTCCCACAGAACAGGAGTGAGGGCCGAGGATAGTGCACCAGGAGGAAGAGCCAACACAAGATATACAATGGAGTTAATCACTACTGTGGGCAACCGAGCTCCATCTGCTACGATCTGCTAAGAATAGGTATAGGGTACTTCTTGCATTTACTTATCTACTGGCTCCATCCCTCATTGGTCAAGAGTTGCCCCTGGGGGGTTAGCTGTCCCACACGTGGAGGTTGTGTATGCAGGAGTGTGCCCCAGGCAAAAAGTGAAGTTGAGTCAAACTGCTGACAAGAATCCATATGCAGGAAACTAGTTGCCAATGGCTGGAGGAAAAGGTCAGCCAAGAAGATGTGGGTTGGGACCTCAAGATGTGTCTGATACATCAATCAAGTCTCCTTCCTGAACCTTCCCAGTCCTTGCCCAGTGGGTTCATAAATAAATTGGCAATGGAATCAGGGATGTCAACTAGGTTTGAGCTAATAAGAATCTGGCCAAGTCTTATTTGGCTATACTGCCAAATTGCCTGTTAACAGTGACAAACTCTTAATCCAGATTATGGGACCATAATTCTAGGAGATCAGACAGCTATTGGTACTAGCTAGATTTTTTTTTTTTTAAAACACATTCCATTACATAAGTGAATGAGATTTGCCCTCATAGGAATAGACACATTATGGATTTGGGTATTTCTTCTCTATTTGTTATGCTTTTACCAGTACTGACATCTGTGAATTTATTGAAAGCCTTATGTATTATCATGGAATCACATATACTGTTACCTCTTGTTATCAATTTTCTAATGCTGTGTAACAAACCACACCAAAACTTAATAGCTTAAAACAGTGACCATACATTATTGCTTATGAGTCTATGGGTCACCTGGTTGGTCAGCTGGGAGTTGACTGGCCTAGGATGGTTTCACTCACACGTGTCTGGCTGTTGGCTGGCTGATGGCTGGGTGACATGGAAGACTGGGCCATGTGTCTCTCATCATGCAGCCAGCTAGCCTGGGCTTGTTTACATGGTAGGGTCAGGGTCCCAAAAGAGAGACCAGAAGCCTGAGGCTTAGGTTTGAAACTGGCACAATGCCATTCAGCTGCATTTTATTGGCCAAAGCAAGGCATAAAATCAGTCTAGACTCAGCAGGTAAGGATAGACTCTACTTCTTAATGAGAAGAACTGAAATATCACATTTCAAAGGGCATAGATATAGGGAAGGGTGAAGAATAGGGTCCTTTTTTGTAATTAATGTATCACAGCTCTTTCAATAAACATTTCATAGAAAAAGAAGACAGACAATGGACCAATGTCCATGCCATTCATTGATTTCATTATGGGACCTGTAGAGGATTGAATTGTGTCCCTCAAAAAGATGTGTTGAAGTTCTAGCCCCAGTACCTGTGACCTTATTTAGAAATAGGGTCTTTGTATACACAATGAGGTTGTATTAGTCCATTTCTGTTGCATATAACAAAGTACGTGGAGCTGGATAATTTGTAAGAAAAAATTTATTGCTTATAGTTTTGGAGGTTGAGAAGTCCAAAGTCCATGGAAAACATCTGGTGAGTGTCTTCTTTGGTGGTGGCTTTACAGCAATGCAGGGGTCTCACATGGCAGAAAATGGCAGAGCAGAGAGAGAGCTCCTCATGTGCTTTCCCTTTAAAGCCCTCAGAACCATGCCCACGACTACCATTAATCTATCAACTTACTATTCAGTGAATGGATCAATCCATTCACTAGGCATAGTCCTCACAGTACAATCACCTCTTCAAGACCCCACCTTTCAATTACCATAATCCCACTCTCCCAACAGTCACAGTGGAGATCAAGCTTCTAATACATAAAACTTGGGGGACAGAATTTAATCCTTATCAGAGGTTAAGACAGTTATACTAGATTAGGGAAGGCCCTAAATCTAAAGACCAGTGTCCTTATAAGGAGAAAGGGATTTGGAGATACCCAGGACAGAGGGAAGAAGGGCATGTGAAGATGGGGGCAGAGACTGGAGAGATGCAGCCACAAGCCAAAGAATGCCAAGGATTGCTGGGAGCCACTGGAGGCAAAGGAGGATCCTTTTCAGAGCCTGCAGAGAGAGTGTGCCCTGCTGAGACCTTGATTTTGGGGTTCTTGCATCCAAAACTGTGAGAGAATAAACTAACAAATTTCTGTTGTTTTAAGCCACCAACTTAGCAGCATTTTGTTACGGCAGCCCTAGGAGGCTAATACACACCCCATCAAGCAGAAGTCGCTGGCATTATAGAAAAATGGATGCTCGGCTTTGGCACTAGCTGGGGAACGATCTCTTGTGAATTTGACATCTTGTCTTGATGGTGATGATTTATGCACTCTGCCAGCTATATAGACACACACACACACGTACATCTCCAGCATTCTTTCCCGAAGTCAGTATACATAGGCCCAGGGATAAAGAGGTAGAGATGGAAGTGTCACCACTCGTAATTATACTTCAGTAATTATTCTCAAAATGTTGGCTTCCTGACACCAAGATTCTTTTACTACTACCCCAGACAGGGACATTTCCACTAGGGGGTCATAATAATAATTCCACTACATTGGAAACTGGTCATTTCACATTTCTCATGACCCCATAGCAGAAAAGGAAAAAGGTGTCCTAGTGTTATGTAGGATGATTAATCTTTAAAATAATTAATTAATTAATTTTTAATTGACAAAAATTGTATAGATTTATGATGTACAACATGATGTTTTAATATATGTATACATTGTGGACTGATTAAATCAAGCTGCCTCACATACTTATATTTTGGTGAGAACACTTAAAATCTACTCTCAACAATTTTCAAGTATACAATACATTGTTATTAACTATAGTCACTGTATTGTACAGTAAACCTCCTGAACTTGTTCCTCGTATATAAATGAAACTTTGTATCCTTTGACCATCTCCTCATACTCCCCCCTGCCCCCCTATCCCCTGGTAACTACCATTCTACTCTCTGCTCTATGAGTTTGACTTTTTCAGGTTCCACATACCAGTAAAATCATACAGTATTTGTCTTTCTGTGCCAGCTTATTTTACCCAATGTATTGTCCTCCAGGTTTATACATATTGTCTCAAATGACAGCATTTCCTTCTTTTTTAAGGCCGAATAGTATTTCATTGTATATATGTACCTCATTTTCTCTATCCATTAGGATGATTAATCTTGACCACTATTGGAGAAAAGTGCTTTCCCCCCACTCTCAATGGTTCATTTAGTATGGAGCTCTCTCTCTCTCTCCCAAGAAGAGAGGTCAATGACTGAGGTGAATGATAAATTTGGGAAGAAAAAACTGAGACTATTGGTTCAGCTCCTCCATTTGGTTCATCTCTTTGGGAGCCAGGCTGACCACAGGAGCATGCATTCTGTAGGATGTTTTAAAGGGGCTTGCACCAGTGGGGAGACCTCAGTTTTTCAGCATGATCTATAATGGGGTAGGTACACCTCTTTTTATTTCTGGAGTGCACTATTAGAAAGCTTATTTACCCAATGATATAAGCCAGCTTCTCTAATACTAACTTTATCAGTGACATTGGCTTCTACCCTTTAGTTGGTATTGAACTCAACAAAGAAAGAGAGGTGCTACTTATTGAGAATCTTCAGAACTTCAACATCTGATTCATTGGATGAGGAGCCTTAAGAAATAAACAGGGAGTAGAAGAATTTGGGAACCCAAACAACATGTCAAAAAGCTTTTGGTGAGGCCAGAGTCCATGGCTTTAGGTTTGGACTGCAGTAAACATGCATTTGTGACCACAGTGGTTTTGTGGAAGCTTACATTAAGCCATGAGGCTGGCTTTTTTATGAATGTGGTCAGTTTTTATTCTATAAGCAAGCCATGAGGCTGGCTTTTAATGAATGTAGTTGGCAGGAAGCTTTAGGTTTTCAGTGCCAGCCATGTGAAATGTGGCTTTTCACCTTGGTGGGTCCCCACAGCTCTTGGAACTTTACCTGCAGGTGAAGATCTGATTTTATAGAGGCAGGACTATGGGTTGGTCTTAGTGGTACAGTAGGTGGGTCTTGTCTACCATCAGCCAAAATGCCTCCGTCAAGGTGCATGTGAGTAGCCTCCACATCCACAAGGTTAGGCCTTAGCCAGAAACTAATCTGGGCAGAAGGTGCGGGTGGCTCAGCTGACACTGGCCTCAGCAGATGTCAGCTGTACAGGATCTAGCAAGCATGTGCCAGCCACATGGATCTCAGCAAAGGCACAGTCATAGCAAAAGTGACAGCCTTGGGTGTCAAGTGCTGCAGATCATCCTTGAACTACACAGGTATTAGAGTTAGCAGATGTGCATGGGCTGTTGGGGGGCCATAGAGATGCTGGTAGGCTGCACTGCAGTGCCTTAGTACACAGGGCATCTGGAGCAGCACTTCATCATGGAGAAAAGACCAAGTTCTTCTGTATCTGAGTGTTTTTAGACATTGAGGGTGGTGCAGAACAGTTATTAGTTTTATTATTCACCAGGGTAGATAGACTGCTCCAAATCTGATCCACTAAAATATTGTTTTGGAATGACTTCATCCAAGAAAAGGAAGCATGGAGGGACTAACCTTGAGTTCTTATGGCTTATCTCATGCACAAGAGCTGGCTCTCACCACATATTGAGAAGACTGAGATAGATGAATAAAAACAGTAAAAGGATCCACATAGCATATCCATGTGAAAAAAAAAAAGAAAGAATAAAAAATAAGCAAATAAACAAACAAACAAGAAAAGGAGATGCATCTAGGTTTAATTGCACATAAAGAGTGTATCAGGGCCAACCCTGTGGCTCACTCGGGAGAGAGTGGCGCTCCCGCCGCGGGTTCGGATCCTATATAGGACTGGCCGGTGTGCTCACCGGCTGAGCGCGCTGGGGGCGACACCAAGCCAAGGGTTATGTTCCCCTTGCCGGTCGCAAAAAGGACAAAAAAAAAAAAAAAAAAAAGAGTGTATCAGAAAAGCATAAGATGCCCAAGTTATTTTTAGCTCAGAAAACAGTAATTAGGTCCTAAATAAATCTAACAAGATTGAAAAAAGCCTAGATTTCAGAGCTGACTGGAATGACTCCTTCTGAAGGGGTTCAGTTCTACAAAACTATTAAGAGGCAGCTTCTCAAAATGAGAGAGAGAGAGATCATAGTATGAGCAAATAGGAATCCACCCCTTAAAGATGGGGACAGATGCACCAGCGAGTCACAGAAAAACTGAACAGAATTGAGAGAGAAAGACCAGGAAGATTACTGTAAAGTACTCAAAGCTATATTAGGTGTTTCCAGATTTGTATGTGCTGGTTTAGGTACTCTCCCTGTCCTGAGAAAATGTGTCTGAAATATTTATGAAATAGGGCTCTAAAAGAAGGCATAGTAGGGCTGGCCGATTAGCTCAGTTGGCTAAAGTGCAGCCTTGTAACACCAAGGTCAAGGGTTCAATTCTTCCTACTGGCCAACTGCCCCCCCTGCCATGCCCCCCCCCCCAAAAAAAAGAGAAGGCATAGCAGAGATGTGACATATTAATTAATGTGGAACCAGGAAGAAAAATGATGAATTGGGTTTAGGTTTGGGTTGGATGGTGGTCTGTTGAGAGAATACTTCCTGGGTGGTATTACCTAACTCTGGATGAGAATGTTTGAACAGTGAGTGCTTTGGCATAACCAGAACTCATCAATTTCATGTCTTAATTATTAGCCACAAAACAAAATCTAGAGAAATAGGTTAGAAAAACACATGCTAAAGTGTTAAAAAGAACTACTACTCAGGCCTACACTATTCAAAAGTCAAGAAGACAGTGTCTTGAGAAAGCCCATGGCTGAGTTATTGATTGGTGTTTATTAGGCCTGACCTAGGTGATCAACCATCCTGGTTTTCCTGATGTTAGCACCGAAAGTCCTGTGTCCAAAGTAAACTGGAATAGTTAATCACCCTACTAACAGGGACCCAAGTTTTTCATGTGTCGATAGCATCTTCGCTTTGGGAATTTGGTGATTGTTCTCTAGTGGGAATGATTGCAGAGATAGGGAGAAACTTCTCCAGGCAGCAGGTTTCTTGGGCCTAGGAAATTTACTTAGCAGGAGGTAGTGGTGATAGCCATTTGGGGAACAGGACTGAAAATGCCCCCTTGCTCCCATCCCAACATACCAGAGCACCATAGTCTTGGAAGCCACACAGAACAGACATACACTTGGGGTATATTGGGATGCGAGCAGCTTGGGGCTTAATAGGTATATGAAATTTAGGATATTTTGAGCAGGTTGAATGGGAATGAAAAATCCTTTAAGTAAGGCTTAATGACTATGTTTGCACCATTGCAAATTTATACATTTTACAGAAAGACATTAGTTTTAGATATCTCTCCCCAAGAGAGGAGGGAGAAGACATGAGTCCATGATTGGAGTTTCTGCCGAAAGGTGTTAAATGTAGAGAACTTAATGCAGAATAATAGTATAAAGATCCACATACCCTAATCCACCATAGCAATTATCAACTCATGGTCAATCTTGCTTTGTCCATATAAATCAAGAAGGAAGACAAGCTATACATTCCTTGTATAGTCTGTGAGAGGATGGGTTAGTCTCCCTAGTCCTGGGGTTCAGGATCTAGAAGCCCATTTGCTAAATGATGTAACCACATTTGCCGATATCAACTTTATCAGTAATGTTATTTTGATCTCTCATTTGCCTTATTCTTTTGCTTTATTGCTCATTTAGTTCAGAACCTGGTCAGGCAACAGGAGGGTATTATTTATTGGAGCCCCTAAATACCCCAACAACCACTGAGAATTAATAGACTAGTTACTTTGATTAGACAAACTTTTTGTCTACCTTGTTCATAGATCCTGTAAGAGTTGGACATACTCACCGTGCTCATCTTGTTGGGGTTTAGAAAATGATACCCCAATGTATGGCACTTTGGCGTGCTGAGTACTTTGAACGGAAGGACATCAGAAGGGCCTTCGAAACAAGTTCTTTCTGACCTTCTCCCGCCCTTGCTTCTCCTGCTCCCCTTTCTCCCCAAGGAAGGCCATAGAAACTAAAATCCCTCTCCCCCAAAGCCAGCTAGAAAACCTAGAAATATTACTCTATCCTTCCCCCACCTTTCTGTGTAAGAGCTGGCCATAAAGAAATTCTTTGATTTATCTTGTCTGAAAGTAGGTCATAATACTTTCATTCCAGAAGGAGTTCTGTCCTATACCTAGGGGGAAGGAATGCCACACAGAGAGGCCAAGAGGAATCCAAACAGACAGGTCTTGCAGGTTTCCCCACGCTGTCTATTACAATTATAACATACCCTTTTTGTCCAATCACATTTCTACATGGCTGCTCATTCTGCATCAAACCTAAACATAACAATGGACAGTTTCCCTGGGTCTTTGGGTCTTCATTTCTTTCTTTCTTCTTCTTTTTTTTTTTTTGGTGGCTGGTTGGTACAGGTATGAAACCCTGAGTCTAGGTGTCATCAGCACCCTGCTCTAACCAACTGTGATAACTGGCCCTCCCTGGGTCTTCATTTTTGAAGGCTCCTCTGTCATGTAAAATTTTGATTAAATAAGTTTGTTATGCTCTTCACTTGTCAACCTGTCTTTTGTTATAGGAGTGTCACCATGACCGCCCATACAGTCTCATTCCCTTACCCCTGGACAACAGCTGATTAGAACTGACTCAAGATCATCAGTTAGGTGCTCCTTCTGTCTCTCAAGGAATTCAACTAAGACACAAAGATTGCTATCATTTGATGGTAGGCCCTTGAGCTGGACTGGGATGGCCATTTTCCCAACTTGTGCACTGATGATAAATAGCCACAGAAAGCCCTACTTTGGGAGAAGTAGAATGGAGCAGGCACATAAAGAGAAGTGGACATAAGAGATCAGGAAGCTCTTGAAGATCAGAGGGAGGAGCCTAGCTCTCTGATCTTCTTAGTTCACCAGGCTTTTCTTGTTTTTAGATTCTGTGAGATGTTGTTTGACCCTAAACTTATGAGATGGAGGAGATTATACTCACCAGATTTGCTGAAGAGAGAGTACTGCAGTTCTTTGGAAGAACTTTCATGACAAGCTCATTTGAGGTAGAGGCTGAAAAGGCAAGTGGTCTGTCTGAGTGTGGGCAAAACATCTGCAAGAGAAAGGAAAAGCATTTGCTGATGACTCTGCAAAGTAAGAGGGAGGGAAGAAAGAGAGTAAGAGGTGGTGGGTAGAGCCTGTGACATTGACATGCACTTCTCATGACCAACCCTCCAAACCTTCAGAGTGCATTTTTTTTGGGAAAATTGATGAAGGGGCTGTGCTTGACATAAGATTCATGTGGAAGAATCAAGGCAGTGAGAGGCAATGTGGGAACCCTGAGTGGGTGTGTGGTGTGAGTGAATCAGAGCATGCAAAATTTTGGACTTAAAACTGGGGTTAGCACTAATTCAACCAAATGATTTCTGGTCACTTTGAATGCCCAGCCCCCCGAACTTCCACTTTTACAGGACAGTGTCCTCTAATTTACAGGAAAATGCAAACACTTCAGTCTTATTGCCCCTTGAATTTGTCATTCCTGTAGTGCTATGCTATCATTGTGGATATTTTCCCCGAGGTCTCAGTTTGGCCTTTCATTAACACTTGATGTCTCTCTCCAGTAAATCAAAGGAGGAGACAGTTGGGGCAGATCTTTCTTTTCCTTGCAGTTCTCTCTCCAGTCTTTCCAAAATTACTAATAGCCCAAGTGGTTATATGCAGATTTTTTTCACTGAAGAGTTGTGGCAATTTCAGAAGGGCGATTCAGTGTTGAAGTGTTAAGAATAAAGCAGTCCTGTTTTAGACTTTCTCTTTACGTTTCAAAGGGATGGCACCTACAATCTATATCCTTCACAAACTCCTTGGTTTTTGTGAGAAATACCCTCACCCGTCCGAGGCCAAAGGATGGACACAGAGACATGAAGTACAGCGAAGCGAGACTTTAATTATAGCCTTGCAAGGTTCGGGTGTCTGACCGGCAGGCACACGGAAAAGGGCTGTAGCAAGCAATTTATTCCCTAGTGCGCAAGTCCCTGCCCCCACCTTCTCATTCGTCGGGGTGCATAATCTTCCTGGATGACGTCTAAGAGTACCCCAATTTACTACCCCCTTGTAGGAAATTTCTTTGTCTGAGGTCTCAGGAAAAGCCTGTGAAAAAGGCCCACCCAAAACCCTGTGAAAGGAGAAACATTAGGAAATGAAGAGAACAATAAAGGGCTATTGACTCATTACCATCTCAAGGACAACTTTATCTCTTCAGCGACCCCCCAGGAATGGGCTGGACCAGTCGGACAACTTTCGGGCTGGGCCTGAATTATTTCTGAAAATGAATCACTTAGATTATTTTCTTAAGTTTTTAAACATACACCTTCTCCTCCATAGACCTTTAAAAATTTACTCTATTTGAAACTCCACCAATTTCTTTGGGAAAATCCCATGCCTACCCACAGGAAGGGATCTCACGTTTTGAATCTCTCTTTCTCCAAAGTCACCACTCTTACCCTACCCCAATGTCCTAAATCTGGGTGTGCCAATTTGAGGTAGGGTACCCAGGACTTCTACCAGTTGAAAATGATGCCCATTGCCACCCAAGTCTTGCAGAATTGTGTGTGTAGGGGTGGGGCTAGGGGCTGGGGAGGAAAAAGAAGAGCCTCCACGTCTGTAGTTAGTTGTGGATTTAGATCTTCGTGGCTGGATTTCCTTTTCAGTATTCCCACGTGTGGGAGCAGAAATCATGTCTGTTTATTTGATTAATAGAATTGTTATATTAGCTCATACACTGCTCCCAGGAACAGACATTAATTTTTAGAGAATACAATCTAAACCCATATTGAAAAAGGATATATTTCCTCAATTAGAAGGACATTTTACCTTTTCCCCAGAGTTAGTGGGCCCCATTATTGTGCAGAAAAGAGGTCTGGTTTCTTTCCTGCTCTGCCTGGGAAGCTATTGAAATAATAAATAAGCTATATTATCCCTTAATGGCTCCTCCCTTTTGTTAATTCAGGAAGGAAGGGCTCCAGTCTTAATAAATGGTTTAACAGTCTACTTTGGGGGCTGGGGTGGCCACCTTCACTTAAGTTAACCAACCAATCACTGCCTGGAAGAGACATGGATTCTGGCAAGTAGATTGACAAGCAAAAGAGCCTTAAAAGTGTGGATCCTTTCTCTAGCACCTCAGGATGGTTCAGAGTGGTAAAGATCTTCTCAGCATGGGAAGAGCAGTTTGGTGAGGCTTCATTAGCTTGAGTGGATTTCTGTTAGTTGCAAAAAAGTGATTCCTGACTAGGATCCGCTATAGTAGAGGCCTGGAGAAATATGGGTAAAATGTGAGAAGGCCCTTGGCATGGCTTCTTATTCTGCCATGTCTGGTAGTAAAGGTTAATTTGTTAAGGGACGCCCCAACCCCTACTGACCTTAACATATGCATTCTGCTTCTGTACAAATCGCTTGCTAAAATAAATGAGGGAATAAACAGAGTAGCATGGCCAACGCCATTTTAGGCGGCTCTGCCATTTTAGCCTGGGAAGTCCCTATGGGGAATCCAGGGTGGGGAGGGGCTACAGGGCTACCCACAAAATTAGCTTATGTATCGCTGGCTTGCTTGCATTGGCTAGATTGTGTCAGGCGTGAAAAATTCCCGCCTAGCTAAAAATAAAAGCTGCGAGAGGTTTCACCTCGGGGCTGCGCACTTCGATTGGCCTGCGTAGCCCTGGCTGCCAGAAATACACTCTTTTCTTTTTCCTATCACCCGGTTCTCATCGGCAAATTTCTTTTACCCGTCGGACGTTGGCCATAACAAATTAAAACTGTAGCACAGTTCTAGGCTAATTCTCCAAGGGTTCAGACTTTTCAGGAATGAAAGTTTGCGTCAGTTCACCTGGTAAAGAAACCCTAACTAATGTAGGTATTTGTTAAAACCATGGGCATAAAATGGATTATAGAAGATAGACAAAATAAAGACCAGCTTTGCTTCTTAAACTCAGCCATCAATTTCTTATCCAATTAGCACTTAATTTTTATTTGACTTTAACTTCACCCTATTTTTATTGTTTTATCTTATATATAATCTAATTCTATTTTAACTCGTCTTAACCTACTTCTCCCTCCCTCCCTCTTTCTCTCTTTTTCTTTCTCTTTCCCAATATTTGACATTTAAAATCTTGTTCCTCCCCCTGACCCCCATTCTAATGATCCCAGATTGATTAGAAGGACGAGATAGCGAGTCCCTGACTTGAAGAACACAAGATTCAGTAAAGGTCTAAGCAGCACAGGCTACTTTCTGAGAGGACAGACCGTATGTATGAGACAGTCAGGAGGCCTTTTGTGTGCCCCGTCCCCTCACTAAGATCTTGATCCATCAAGATTTGTGCTTACATAGGTAAGCTGCAGGGTTCACCAATGATAATTGCTTTCAAATTCAACCAAGAAACTATGGCTTTGGACTCTTGGGGCATCTTATGGAGGCTAAGTCCTAGATCTAGCCTGGGATCAGGTCAAGCCTAAATATTGTGGCTGTAGAAAAAGCATTTTGTTGCCTGCCCCTAAATTACTTGTGTAGATAAAACAAATTAAGGCCTGTGAAGAGCCTAAAGCAGAGGGCTATTTACAGAGGATGAAGTGGACACAAACCAAAACAGTGCATTCATTCCTCTCATTTCTCAACCTTTGTTGCCAGGATATCCCCATGGCTTGAAGATTCTCCTTTAGGGTGGGTATATCTGGTGAATGAATGTGATGGTGACTTCTCTTGGATTGGTGGGTGTTGCTTGTGTCCTTCCAAGGGTGCTGATTTCAGTAAAAGCCAAGAAACATCAATTGAACAAGCAGGGTTCAATGCTCCAAACACGTAGCCCTGGCCTGTGTCCAGGCTCTGTACACTCACTGTGTTTCCTGCACTCCAATCGCTGATTCTCACTGGACTACCTTGCTCAAGGCTGTTGCATCATAAGTAGAGGCTTATGTCTTACGAACTTATTTGCTCCTCAGGTTTATTACAAGCGTGATCCACTTCTTATTCATGCTCTACTTTGCTTAGCAAAGCGAACTTTACTTTTTTCAACAAACAGATTTGTATTGGGCACTTTTATGTTCTAGGCTCTTCTCTGCTGGACACTTGATAGAACTAAGAACTAAAATATCTGTGGCAACCAGTAGCAGATAAGTGCAAGGTGACATTTACTTTTTTACTCAAAATTGCAGGTTCCAAACGAAACATACTCATCTTTCTCATTGCCTTCATATCCCTTTTCCAGGGTGAAGAAGGCTTACAGCAAACATCCTAAGTGTTTTCACTATATAGGCAGAAAAGAATCTTGCTACTTTGTCAGAAACAATTTTTATTATACTTCCTCAAAAAGAATAAAATCAATAACAATAATATTCTCATAATAAGGTAATCCATGTTGGAAGGTGTATATGCGAGAGTGCAGATCCAGGTCTTGAAGCATGGGACCATTTCAGGAACTTCTCTCTTGTGTCCTTTTCTACCAATTATATTTTATTTTTATTTGTGGAGTACAAAATTATTTTTTTATTTTTATTTATTTTTTTTGGAATTTTAATTTGTTTTATTTTATTTTATTTTATTTTTCTTAATTTTATTTTGTTGATATACAATGTGGTTGATTTTTGTGGCCCATTACTGAAACCTCCCTCCCTCCTCCCTCTCCCCCCTCCCACCCAACAATGTCCTTTCTGTTTGCTTGTAGTATCAACTTCAAGAAATTGTAGTTGTTATGTCTTCTTCCCCCCGCCCCCCGGTTTTTTTTTTTTTTTGTGTGTGTGTGTGTGTGTGAATTTATTTATTTATTTTTAGCTCCCACCAATAAGTGAGAACATGTGGGATTTCTCTTTCTGTGCCTGACTTGTTTCACTTAATATAATTCTCTCAAGGTCCATCCATGTTGTTGCAAATGGCAGTATTTCATTCGTTTTTATTGCTGAGTAGTATTCCATTGTGAAGATGTACCACATTTTCCGTATCCACTCATCCGATGATGGACATGTGCACTGGTTCCAACGCTTGGCTATTGTAAAGAGTGCTGCGATGAACATTGGGGAACAGGTATACCTTTGACTTGATGCTTTCCATTCCTCTGGGTATATTCCCAGCAGTGGGATAGCTGGGTCATATGGCAGATCTATCTGCAATTGTTTGAGAACCTCCATGCCACTTTCCACAGAGGCTGCACCATTTTGCAGTCCCACCAACAATGTATGAGAGTTCCTTTTTCTCTGCAACCTCACCAGCATTTATCGTTCAGAGTCTTTTGGATTTTAGCCATCCTAACTGGTGTGAGATGGTATCTCAGTGTAGTTTTGATTTGCATTTCCCGGATGCTGAGTGATGTTGAGCATATTTTCATATGTCTGTTGGCCATTTGTATATCTTCCTTAGAGAAATGCCTACTTAGGCCTTCTGCCCATTTTTTAATTGGGTTGCTTGTTTTTTTCTTGTAAAGTTGTTTGAGTTCCTTATATATTCTGGATATTAATCCTTTGTCAGATGTATATTTTGCAAATATTTTCTCCCACTCTGTTGGTGGTCCTTTAACTCTGTTAATTGTTTCTTTTGCTGTGCAGAAGCTCTTTAGTTTGATATAATCCCATTTGTTTATTTTTCCTTTGGTTGCCCATGCTTTTGGGGTCGTATTCATGAAGTCTCTGTCCAGTCCTATTTCCTGAAGTGTCTCTCCTATGTTTTCTTTAAGAAGTTTTATTGTTTCAGGGTGTATGTTTAATTCTTTAATCCATTATGAGTAGACTTTAGTGTATGGTGAAAGGTATGGGTCTAGTTTCATTCTCCTGCATATTGATATCCAGTTCTCCCAGCACCATTTGCTAAAGAGGCTGTCTCTTCCCCAGTGTATAGGCTTGGTGCCTTTGTCAAAGATCAGATGGCTGTAGGTGTGTGGGTTGATTTCTGGATTCTCTATTCTATTCCATTGGTCAGTGTGTCTGTTTTTATGCCAGTACCATACTGTTTTGGTTATTATAGCTTTGTAGTATAGTTTAAAGTCAGATAGTGTTATGCCTCCAGCTTTATTTTTTTTGCTCAGCGTTGCTTTGGTTACGCGTGGTCTTTTGTTATTCCATATAAATGTATGAATAGTTCTTTCCATTTCTGAGAAGAATGTCATTGGAATTTTGATGGGGATTGCATTAAATTTGTATATCACTTTGGGTAGTATGGACATTTTCACTATGTTGATTCTTCCAATCCAAGAGCATGGGATATCTTTCCATCTTCTTGGATCCTCTCTAATTTCTCTCAGCAGTGGTTTGTAGTTCTCATTATAGAGATTTTTCACCTCCTTGGTTAACTCAGTTCCTAAGTATTTTATTTTTTTGGTGGCTATTGTAAATGGGCAGGCTTTCTTTATTTCTCTTTCTGCATGTTCACTATTGGAGAAAAGAAATGCTACTGATTTTTGTGTGTTGATTTTGTATCCTGCTACTGTGCTGAAATCATTTATCACCTCCAAGAGTTTTTTTTGTAGAGGCTTTAGGCTGTTTGATATATAGGATAATGTCATCTGCAAACAGGGACAGTTTGACTTCATCTTTTCCAATCTGGATGCCCTTTATTTCCTTCACTTCTCTGATTGCTCTGGCTAGTACTTCCAACGCTATGTTGAATAGGAGTGGTGAGAATGGGCATCCTTGTCTAGTTCCTGTTCTTAAAGGAAAAGCTTTCAGCTTTTCCCCATTCAGGATGATATTGGCAGTGGGTTTATCATATATGGCTTTAATTAGGTTGAGATACTTTCCCTCTATAACTAACTTATAGAGGGTCTTTGTCATGAATGAGTGTTGAATTTTATCAAATGGTTTTTCATCATGTATAGAGATGATCATATGGTCCTTGTGTTTCATTTTATTAATATGGTGTATCACATTTATTGATTTGCATATGTTGAACCAACCTTGCATCCCTGGGATGAATCCCACTTGATCGTGGTGAATAATTTTACGTATGTGTTGCTGTATTCTGTTTGCTAGTATTTTAGTGAGGATTTTTGCATCTATATTCATCAAGGATATCGGCCTGTAGTTTTCTTTTTTGGTTATATCTTTACCTGGTTTTGGTATCAGGATGATGTTTGCTTCATAGAATGAGTTTGGGAGATTTGCGTCTGTTTCAATCTTTTGGAATAGTTTGTAAAGAATCGGTGTCAATTCCTCTTTGAATGTTTGGCAAAATTCTGCCGTGAATCCGTCTGGTCCTGGGCTTTTCTTTGTTGGGAGCTTTCTCATAACAGCTTCAATCTCCTTTATTGTTATTGGTCTGTTCAGATTTTCTACATCTTCATGGCTCAGTTTTGGGAGCTTGTGTGTATCCAGAAATTTATCCATTTCCTCCAGATTTTCAAACTTGTTGGCGTATAGTTGTTGATAGTAGTCTCGAATGATTCCTTGTATTTCAGATGAATCAGTTATAATATCACCTCTTTCATTTCTAATTTTTGTTATTTGAATCTTCTCTCTTCTTTTTCTTTTTAGCCATGCTAATAGTTTGTCAATTTTATTTATCTTTTCAAAAAACCAACTTTTTGATTCATTGATCTATTGTATTGTTTTTTGGGTTTCAATTTCATTAAGTTCTTCTCTGATCTTAATGATTTCTTTCCGTCTGCTAACTTTAGGTTTGGATTGTTCTTGTTTTTCTAGATCTTTAAGGTGAAGTGTTAGGTTGTTCTCTTGCCATCTTTCCATTCTATTGAGGTGAGCATTTAATGCAATAAATTTCCCCCTTAATACTGCTTTTACAGTATACCACAGGATTTGGTATGATGTATCATTATTTTCATTAGTTTCAATACATTTTTTGATTTCCTGCTTGATTTCTTCTTGGACCCATATGTCATTAAGTAGAATGGTGTTTAATTTCCATGTGTTTGTATAGTTTCCAGAGTTTCGTTTGTTATTAATTTCTAGTTTTAATTCATTGTAGTCTGAGAAAATACATGGGATAATTCCAATTTTTTTGAATTTGTTGAGACTTGATTTGTGACCTAATATGTGATCTATCCTGGAGAATGATCCATGTGCTGATGAGAAGAATGAATATTCTGAGGTTGTTGGATGGAATGTTCTGTAGATATCTGCCAATTCCAATTGGTCTAGAGTCTTGTTTAGATCTTGTGTTTCTCTGCTGATTCTTTGCCTAGATGATCTGTCCAATATTGACAGTGGGGTGTACAGGTCCCCTGCTATTATGGTATTAGTGTCTATTTCCTTCTTTAGGTCTAATAGAGTTTGTATTATAAATTTGGCTGCTCCGACATTGGGTGCATACATATTTATGATTGTTATGTCTTCTTGATGGATCAGTCCTTTTATCATTATGTAATGTCCCTCATTGTCTCTTTTTATGGTTTTTAGTTTAAAGTCTATTTTGTCAGATATAAGAATAGCTACTCCAGCTCGTTTTACTTTTCTGTTTGCATGGTAAATCTTTTTCCATCCTTTCACTCTTAGTCTATGTGAGTCTTTATGGGTGAGGTGGGTCTCTTGAAGGCAGCATATAGTTGGGTCCTCCTTTTTAATCCAGTCAGGCAGTCTGTGTCTTTTGATTGGGGAATTTAAGCCTTTTACATTAAGAGTTGTTATTGAAAAGTGTTGATTTATTCCTAGCATTTTATTGATTGTTGTTTGGTTGTCTTAGGTGTCTTTTGTTCCTTGTTTTCTGATTTACTGTTTGTTTTCTTTGTTTGTAGGTTCCTTAGGTTGTAGATAGACTTTTTGCTTGTTTGTTTTCTCTTCATGAATGCCAGTTTTATTATACTAGTGGGTTTAGATTTTTCTTGGGTTTTTATGGCAGTGGTAGTTATTTTTCAGGAACCAAACCCAGTACTCCCTTGAGAATTTCTTGTAAGGGTGGTTGTGTGGTAGTGAACTCCTGCAGTTTTTGTTTGTCGAGAAGTACACTATTTGCCCTTCATTTCGGAAGGATAGCCTTGCAGGATAGAGTATTCTTGGCTGACAATCTCTGTGTTTTAGTATTTTGAATATATCATCCCATTCCTTTCTGGCTTTTAGGGTTTGTGATGGAAAGTCTGATGTTAGCCTGATTGGGGCTCCTGTATAGGTGATTTCATGCTTCTCTCTTACAGCTTTTAAGATTCTCTCTTTGTCTTTCAGTTTTGCCAATTTGACTATAACATGTCTTGGAGAAGACCTTTTTGGGTTGAATGCGTTTTGAGATCGTTGAGCTTCCTGGATCTGAAGTTCTGTGATTTCCCTATACCTGGGAAGTTTTCTGCCACTATTTTGTTGAATATGTTTTCAATGCAATCTCCTTTTTCCTCCCCTTCTGGAATACCCATGACTCGGATATTTGAGCGCTTAAGGTTGTCTGATATCTCTCTCAGATTTTCTTCAATACCTTTGATTCTTTTTTCTTTTTTTTTGTCTGCTTGTGTTGTTTCAAACAGCCCATCTTCAAGTTCAGAGGTTCTCTCTTCAACTTCGACAAGCCTGCTGGTTAAACTCTCCGTTGTGTTTTTTATTTCACTGAATATCTTCTTCAGTTTGGCAAGTTCTGCTACATTTTTTTTCAGGACATTGATTTCCTTGTACATTTCCTCTTTCAGGTCCTGTATACTTTTCCTGTTTCCTCATGTTGTCTAGCTGAGTTTTCTTGTATCTCATTCAGTTTCCTTAGAATTATCACTCGAAATTCCTTGTCCGTCATTTCAAGGGCTTCTTGTTCTATAGGATCTAGAGCTTGAGATTTATTATCTTTTGGTGGTGTACTTTCTTGATTTTTCGTATTTCTGGTATGTTTTCTTTGATGTTTATTCATTGTGGCAGGGGGTTTCACAGTCCACAGATCAGATGAAATGAGCAAAGTATCTTCTGTTCCGCTGGGCAGTCTGATGAACACAGCAGGCAGACTCAGAGGAGAATCGGGGGCAGCGCGCCGAGTCCCCCGTCCGAGTGCGCTGTCGCCCGTCAGCTCCAGCTCCGCTGAATTCTCCTCCAGCTACTGCCCTGTCTTCTTTCTTCTCTTCACACCTAAACTTCAGGAGCTAATGATCCCGTCTTTCATACTCCGTGTACTGATAGGGCCTGCGGGGGCTGCGGGGGCCCCTCCTCAGCCGCTGGCTCCGTTTCACGTCCTAGCCACCCCCACTGCTGCCACCACGATCTGCCAGTCTGCGCGATTCCTCCTGCAGGGACTCTTCTCGGCCCCGGCTGTCAAGCGAGGGCTCCCAGACATCACCTCGGCCTGCCGCCACCTCCTCCAACTCTCCCAGCTCAGTCGGAGCCGATCGGCGCCACAACCGAATCCGAGGCTGAAGGAAGAAGGGAGAAGGGGGAGGGGAGAAGGGCCAAGCGCGCTCCCCTCCCCGGGAAACTCACTGCCACTTACTCCCAACCCGGCCGCCATCACCAGCACAAAATGGCGATGAGAAGAGAGCCGGTGCTTCGACCACCATCTCTTTTCTACCAATTTTAAATGGTCCCAAATGCTGATGTAAGAAGTCACTTCTCCATTAAATGCTCTGCAATTTCATTTATATTGATCAGTTCTCGTCAAGATGTGGCTTTCAAGCAAAATAGAAGATGACTTTGTCCCATCTCTCAGAGAGGCCTGTGTTGTTGTTATTGGTAGCTTGGAAGGTTGAGGCAGCACACTGACCCTGTGCGGTCGTGTTATCGAGAGGTGCACAGTCCAGCATAGCAGCCACTTGCCACATGTGGCTGTTAAATACTGGATAGGTGGGTGGTGTGACTGAGGTCTTAGTTTTACATTTTATTTAATTTTAATTAATTAAAATCTAAAATTAAACAGCCACATGTGGCTAGTGGCTATCATATTGGATAGTGCAGAACTACAGAATCCCTTACACAAATTTAAGAAAATGGGTACACTCTCTGCACCAGGAGGCGGGATCGTGTTTGACAATGTGATTCTATAATACTTGCACGCTTGTCTGAGGGACTGTGGACCAGCTGGTGGGCAGGAAGCTCATGTGTTATATTCCTTCTTAAGCTTCAGTGAAAGGAGTTCCAGAAAGGTATTGTAGCCAAGCTGAGGCTAGGTGAACACACCATTTTAGTAAAAGCTGTGGGGTACTTTGACCATATGGGGACAGTTTTGGAAAATATTTTCAGCTGCTACTCAAATCATGCCAGCAAGCCCCTACCTTGTGGGTCAAGAGAGACCTCTTTGAGGTCTCATTTCTCTACTACCTAGTCATAACATCTAATCATCTTTCAGCAGCATTTTACAAAGTTCTCTCTCACCCACTATCTCTTTGGAGGTGATGTGAGGAGTGGTCTGAAGATCAGAGAGGGTAAGTGATGTGGCTATGGTCACCCAGCAAGTAAGTGGTGAATGGCAGAGATAGGATTCACAGACAGTTCTCCCTGTTTGTTCGGGGCTTGTTCCTCCTTATCAAATCCATCTGAGTGCCTCTTTTAATTATTTTAAAACAGCTATGTCACCTTCCTCATTTTGCCTTTAAAAATCCTTGCCTTCCTTTGCTTCCCTCGGTAGGTACACCAATGGTTCCCCATATGGTCACATGGCACATGTATTCTCGGAATGCAATCTGTCATTCATTCCTGAATAAACTTATTTTTTAAAGAGCCATTTTCTCTGTTGTTGTTTAAAGTTGACATAATCTTCTATTTACAGCTTTGGCTCTTGGGCACATCTCCTTTCTTCTCTGATTGTCATAGCTCCCTCACGCATGGGGTAGCAAATGAAAAGAAATAAACCGAATGAGTGTATGGGAAGTTACATGTGAAGAATTATGTGGTGGTTAGTTTTTGTTTTTCAACAAATTTCATTTTGCTGGATTTGGACTACTTCCCTAGCTGCTGTGATATTTATGGTAGCACGGTTTATTTGTCTAAGGAGCAGATGCCTGGGTTGGATCCCAGGTCTGCTATTTATCAGAGTGTGATCTTGGCAAGTAACCTAACCTCTATGTTTCCCTGACTCCTCACTGTGAAATGATATAGGAATATCGTCTTTTGCAGAGGGTTATTATGAGGATTAATTGAGTTAATACACAGGAAAAGTTTAAAACTGTGCCTAGCAACTATCAGTTCTGTTAGCAGTCATCAGTGTAGCTAGCCTCCAGGGATAGGGTGGAGAAGAGGTGGAAGGCAGTAGAATTTTTTTTTTTTCTTAAAAATCAGAGCTTGGGAACTAGCAAATATTTCTGAGAGAACTCTAGACTTATTTTTATTTTTATTATTATTATTATTATTTGTGGCTGGCTGGTAAAAACTTTAGACTTTTAAAGGCTGTGGAAGTGGTAGGATCCAAACTGAGATTTCCAAGGGACAAGGGGGGACTCAGCTAATACCTGGGTTATAAGTGGAATAAACACAAAATTGCACTAAGATTTTATACACACACATATAGTCAGTTCTCATTATTTGCTGTAGTTATGTATAAAATTTCTGGGAACACTGAATTAGTGAATACTGAATCATTGCTTCCAGGGGAAATACAGGATTAGGATCTTGCAAGCCTCTGGTCACCACAGTTTCATCAACCAATCAATACATGATCTTGTTTTATGTGCGTTTCTGCTTTAAAACACCTTATTTAATGAATGTTGTTGATTCTTTAACATTGCACTCACGGCTGACAGCACTGTAACTCATGCCTGAACGAAGCTTATCTAACCCATGTGTCCTCTGTGTAAGGCACATCACAGCCTTGTGCTTAGGAACATTAGACAGTACTTCAGCACTATGTGTGGGGGCTACTGTCCACAGTGAAATCACCAACAAAAAGCACGAGAATGTGGAAAGCATGGCAGTAAATAGACAATGAAAAGGACACTGTTTGCAGTAGGAGAGCTGAAACAAGAAGGCACAGTATTGCAGGTTGGACCTCAGCTGGGAACATGTGCTGTTGGGTGAGTTGGAATTGTTTGCCACTTTGTGCATGTCTGCAAATGACCACAAAAGTGACCTGGGTATTGATTTTGGGATTACAAATGCATTTAGGCAATCAGACAAATTTGCTAATAATCCACAAATAATGAAGATGGACTGCATGTATCAAAGGATGGAATCAGCAAATAGGAGGGCCCGGCAAGTAAGGGGTGATCTGCCTGGCTGGATGTGGGGAGGGACTGTGGGCCCACCTTTTGTCCTCCTGACCCTTGACCCTCAAGAACGCTCAGCAGCTGGTCCAAGGCTCTGTGATGTGGGTCTGATTCTAAACTAAAGAGCGCGTTCTCAGTGCCAGGTGCCTGTGGCAGCGGTGTGTTCAGTTGATGGAGTGCAATTAATTTTTTTCTGAAGAAATTTCGTGAGCCTTGGGACACTGATTCCGCTTTTTATTTCCTGTGTGGGATTGGGCTCCTCATTCTGTCACTCTGCTTGCTATCTACACAGTAGTCAATTTTTACCAAAATTTGAGAAAAATAAAAGCATCAATCAAATAAGGGAACCTTAGGACCAGTCCCTGGCAGAGATTGAC
Source organism: Cynocephalus volans (assembly GCF_027409185.1). Taxonomy (NCBI): domain Eukaryota; kingdom Metazoa; phylum Chordata; class Mammalia; order Dermoptera; family Cynocephalidae; genus Cynocephalus; species Cynocephalus volans. The sequence goes on along the minus strand of NC_084463.1, from coordinate 106,624,301 downwards.
TCTTGATTTTTCTTTCTCTTCCCACTTAACTTTATTTTAATTAGCTTAAATTTAAATTTAAAAGCTGATACTTGATTCAGTTATTGAGGACTTTTAAGTATATTTGGGGCAACTTGGGTATGTGAATCTAGTTTTTCTTTTTTTTCCTTTTGGGGGCTGGCTGGTACAGGGATCGAACCCTGGACCTTGGTGTTACCAGTACCACGCTCTAACCAATAGTTTTTCAATTGTCAATTTATCAAGTCTAAATATAGACCAATTATTTCCAATGAAAATTTAGTATCTACATCAAGATTTTCTGTAAATATTAAATATAAATCAAGAGCCAGAGTGTGGCGTGAGCATGGGGAAGCAAAAGAAAACGAGGAAGTATGCGACCATGAAGGGAATGCTTAGTCTGAGAGATCAGAGGCTTAAAGAAAAGGATAGATTAAAACCCAAAAAGAAAGAAAAGAAAGATCCCAGTGCGCTGAAGGAAAGAGAAGTCCCCCAGCACCCTTCCTGCCTATTCTTCCAATATAATACACAGCTGGGCCCACCTTACCACATCCTGGTTGATACCAACTTTATCAACTTTTCCATTAAAGCCAAACTGGACTTAGTACAGTCAATGATGGACTGTCTGTACGCCAAGTGTATCCCTTGTATAACTGGCTGTGTAATGGCTGAAATTGAGAAATTGGGGCAGAAATATCGAGTGGCTCTCAGGATCGTCAAGGATCCAAGATTTGAATGATTACCATGCACACACAAAGGAACTTATACAGATGACTGTTTAGTGCAGAGAGTGACTCAGCACAAGTGTTACATTGTGGCCACAGTTGACCGGGACCTTAAAAGAAGAATCTGGAAGATCCCTGGAGTTCCTATCGTGTACATTTCTAACCAGAGATACAACATCGAGCGGATGCCAGATGATTATGGAGTCCCTCGGTTCTAATTTATACAAGACAAACTTCCTCTGCCTTCCTTCAGCCAACTTTCTGTCTTGCCAGTTTATTAAACATGCTATAGCATGAATTATTCTGTTTACCTGCCTGCTCTTTTATGAGCTGAATATAGTTAAATACACTCACTTTTTGATGCTTTTTTGAAAAAAAAATATATATATATATAAATCAGATTACAAAGATCTAAAATAATGCAAAATATCTAATTAATACCTTAAAAATATGATTACATGGCAATATGTTGGATATATTGAATTAAATAAAATATATTATTAAAATTAATTTCACTTTTTAATTTTTTTAATATGGCTATGAAAATATTTAAAATTACATACATTATATTTATATTGGACAGTGCTGAACTACAACCTTATTTGTTCCTTCTCACATTATTTGTGACGATGGCATCAGGCAGCAGTAACACAGCGTCCACTCCTGAGTCACAAACCTGACCTGTTGAGACTCCACGGGCCTTCTCCAGTAGTCTTAGTCATAGAATATGATCATTGTTTTTTCAGGATCCCAATTCATCCTTCTAACTTTGCAGGGATCCAAGTTTGATTTTCTTGGTAAGTCCTCCAGGCCTCACTAGATGGCACTCTAATCTGCTTTCCTGGGGATACTCCAAATTCTAACTTAAGTGCAAAGAGCAGTCTCCATTCTTTTTTGATTATTCACATTTCAATTTTACAGCCTCCGTAAGTACAGTACCTTCTGGAAATGTCATTTTTCTGTCTCCATCTATCTTCCCATTCTACGTGGAGCCGTGTAAGTATATGGTCTCCTCAATATCTTGTACAAATTTTAGTGTGGAAGTATATATGAGTAAATTTTTCTCTCCCTTCCCCTGTTATCTCCCCTCCCTTCTCCTCTCTTTTCTTTTCCTTACCTTCTCCCTGCCCCCTCCCTTCCTTCCCTACCTAAATCATCTGTAGCCCAAATCAATAAAATGGTTCTAGCTCCTTATACAATATTCCTTCCTCCTACATTAGCTTCCCAAGCAAATCAAACTTTGACCTAATCTATACTGCTGGAGACGTGACTGCAATACCAATTCTCCTTCCTCCCCTTTGGTCTTTTGTGTGGTCCAGACCCTGAAGCAGTCTGCTGCATTCTTATGGGGCAGGAGTGCTTTACTTATTGCTATCTAGCCCATTAATTGTGTGCCTTAGTTGCAATGTGGTGACAGGAAGACTATCTTAAATCTTAATCTTGTCTATGCCAATTAATATTTCCTTCATCCAATTCCTCACAATAACAAGGACTCATGATTAAGCTGCAGCTCCCACAAACAGACAAGTTGAATAGCAGGTGGTATGTTAACTTTGCACAGTGTATTATCTCCAGAGGACTCAGTGGATTACTGTGATACCATCATGCTTAATTGGACAAGATCTTGATTCTAAAACCTGGGATACCATTCTGAAAGACTATTCCACTGATTTCAGGGATCATTCACACCTTTGGATTAAATGGGTAAGCTTACAGACCTATATTGAAACATTTTTACCTTTTTCAAAGCCTCTCAACTGCTATCCCTGGCTGACTTAGTGAATGGATTGTTGTACATATGGTCTGGTTCTGAGCAGCTTTCTGTTCTGCTTCTAAAATCCACTGAATAATTGCTGCCCATGGTATCTTGGTCAAACCCATCTTCAGTGGCCCATTCTCCCTCTCAGTCCAGAAGGCTGCCTATGAGAGGTAAGAAACACCATTCCTCAATGATCTGCCCTGTCCTTTGCCATGGGGGTGGTAAGATATATTACTGGATTAGAGGCTATAGTTGAGAAATGATATATTAGCTCAAAGTAGAGGGCTGTGGCCCTTTGATGGCGGCTTCTTGGTGATTTGTGTAAGAATGCAAGCTCACATTCGGCAAGAACTTCCCATTGTCAGAGCCCGTTAGATTCCTCAGATTACAGAAAGAGGTTCAATAGAGTCTAGCTAATAACTGCTTTCAGGCTTTTTGTCTTTTGGAATGTTCCAGGGCATTTTTGCAGGAGGAGACCAACTCCTACATCCTGACAATTGGCTCCAGGAGCAATTATATCCTCCAGAATTCTGGGCTTCTGCCAACCTCAGTCTCATTTCAGGTGCATAGTGCTCTGATGTACCCAGTGTGCCTTGGCCAAAACATCCATCCATGGCATATTGATTAGTTTACTTGTTAATTTTTTTTTCTGCTTCTATTCCTTTTGGAAGGTGCCTGTATGTGTACTAGTTTCCGAGGATTGCTGTAACAAATTACCACAAATTTAGTGGCTTAAAACAACAGAAATATATTCCATCAAAGTTCAGAAGGGCCGAAGTACAAAATCAATGTTGTTAGGGCCACACACCCTTGGAAGGCTCTGAAGGAGAATCCATTCTATATCTCTCTCCTGGCTTCTGGTGGCTGCTGATCTTTGGCATTTCTTGGCTTGTGGCTGCTCTCCAATCTCTGCCTCTATCTTCACATTACCATTTTTTCTGTGTTTGTATGGCTTCTCTTCTAAGGGCATCATCAGTCATTGGATTTAGGGCCCACCCTACATTAAGGATGATCTCATCTCAAGATCCTTAACTTATTTATATCTGCAAAGACACCCATTTCCAAATAAGATCACATTTGAAGGTACTATTAGGACCGGACATATCTTTTTGGGGTCCCTTTTTAACCTACTACAATGTGAGACACAAAAATAGTCATTTGAGTGGGTAATATGCCTGATTCTTGCCATAGGAGGCATCCTCAAACCTCTTGGTTATAGTGTACCATTAAAGGATCTTCTATCTATTTGGATATTTTGATTTCTGGAGTCGGTACAAATTCTCACTCCCTGCTGCCCCCATTTTAATAGCTATTTTAATTTCCAGTTGCTCAGAACTCCTTCATTGTGTGAAACAGCCTTACCCCTTCTGTAGACAGGATGTCTATGACAAAGGGTGGAAGGTAGTGCCAGCCCACTGAGGCTCATTCCCTCTTAAATGGGTGCTTCTGTCTTTGCCTCAGGTTGTCGCTTTTGATTCATAGGTTAAGTCCCTAGAGGATGCCCCCGTTTGTCTGGGCAGCTGAAAGTGAGGGTCAGGATCAGGGATGTTTCTTATATAATGAACTTACGTAGATATCTCTCATCCTCTCAGATTTTTTTTTTCCCCATTTAATAAAGACTGCTAGATTATATCACTACATGAGACAAAGATTTCCAATTCACAAAACAACACAGCAGCTTTGGGTGAATCTCTCCACTAGCATCCAGTAATAAGCCAACAACTGTTTTTCAAAAGCAGTATAATGCTCAGCTGTTGAAAGCATTATCTTAGTCCCAAATCCTAAATACCTCTGCTATGTTTTCCTTAATAGGACCTGCTTTCCCTCCACCCCCCTCCCAAATCATGTTGGTGGGAGAGGCAGAAATCATAGAGACCTCAGGCCTCATCTTTCCTTCTGACTTACAGGGATCAAGGGGTGAAATTGACTAGAGTGTGTCTTGTAACTTGCTAGGGTCAGTCACCAAGGTTCTTCTCAATCTTAGTGAAAGTATGTAGCCTTTTGGATGACTGAAGATGTAGAGTGTGTAAGAATTCTAAGTTGGAGCATATGCTGACTCTAAAACCCAAACATCCTTTAACTGTTGTTCTTTGTTGGGGTGGGAGGTCTTGTTTCATTACCTGTCATGGGTTTAAGCACTACCACTCTAGGTAACCCCAGTCTGCTGGATCCCTGTGGCTGGTTCCTGGACCTAATGCCACATTCTCATCCCCTTGGGTATGATGTTAAGAACTACAGTGCCTCCGGCACTTTTGTTTTAGGGAATCTTTGTAACATCATGTAGTGGGGCACCTGACCACTGAAAAAAGAAACAAGGATGGAGAATGATACCATCTAAGGCACTGTAACCTGGTCTGCCTCTCAGAGGTTTCCTTTCCTCAGCTCTCGCTTAAAGTAAAAGCAGCACCCAGCTGTTCTTGACATAGGTAGAGACAGAGGACTGAACCTTGTGCAGGCCTTTGTTAGGCAGATCTATTTCAGGCAGGTCCAGCCCTGATGAAAAGTGTAGTGGATTTTTTTTTTTTTCTTAATAGAGCCAACTCTTCCTCATAGTATGCTGTGCTCTGAGGAGGGGCTGGGTCAGTATGTAAAAGGAATCCATGACAAGCAGGGTGGGAAACACTTTTATTTAAGTTTTTTAAAGAGTTTGTTAGCTCAACTACCATACATTCTACTAGTTTTAGCAAGACTCGTATCTGGGCAACTATTAGTTTAATTATCTGCATTCTATTGGGAGTCTTCGGGTTCTATTAGCTTTTCCTACAGAGAATTTCATACTTTCAGAGAATTAACCATTTGTGGGGGTCATCCTGGGTAAAGGAATACTGTAATGCTGATGGTGATTAGTCAATGGGTATATTAGTTTCCCAGGGCTATCAAAACAAAAACTATTACAAACTAAGTGGCTTAAAATAACAGAAACTTATTCTCTCACAGTACTGAAGGCTAGAAGTCTGAAATCTAGGTGTGGGCAGGGCCATGTTCCTTCCGAAACTTCTAGGGAAGGATCCTTTCTTGCCTCTTTCAGCTTCCGCTTGTCCTCAGGCGTTCCTTGGTTTGTGGCAGCCTGACTCCAATCTCTGCCTCTGTCATCACATGCTGTTCTCCCTATGTGTCTCCAGTCATATTGGATTAAGGACCCACTCTATTCCAGTACATTCTTGGCTTAACTTTATTACATTTGCAAAAATTCTATTTCTGAATAAGGTCATATTTGAAAGTACCAGGGGTTAGGGCTTGAACATGTCTTTCTAGGGACACAATCAACCCACAACAGACTTCTACTTTTCATGCCCACACCAAGGGATTTGAAGGAGTACATTTCTGCCACACCCCTGATTTAGAGAATAGAAACTCTTAAACTAAGATCACTGCCTTAGCGGTGTTAAATTTTTTTAATTGGGAGGTCATCAGGCTGAGATGGCTCCAGTGCTTTGGGTTCCTTCATAAGCAAACAAAAGCCCAATGTAAACAGTAAAATGAAACTAGACTTTACCAACCAGAGACCACCAATGAATTTCTCATTAGGGACTTTCCACTCTAACAAATAAACTATATTTTCTCTGTCTTACTTTCATGTTCAGCTTCTAAAACCTCACTGCCCACGCTGTTGCAGTAGAGCCCTCTGAACCTCTTTTGGTTCTGAGTGTTGCCTGATTCATGAATTGTCCTTTGCTCAAATAAATTCTTTAAATTTTTAATGTGCCTAAGTTTATGTTTTAACAGAGGGTATCATTCTGCATCCTTGTTTTCTTTATTCTTTTCTCACCCTTATTGGAAATTGCAATATGGCTCTTCCATGGATACTCCATGACCAAGGTCATTCTACCACAGTTTCTGTCAATCTGGGCTTTGTTGACTCAGGACATTCTTCTGGGTTGCCCTGTGTTATTTTTGCCCACCTCATGGGTTTCCATTTCCACTAATAGCCAGTTCCTATAACTTTTATACTTGAGGTTTTGGGGATACTGGTAGAACTATCATTAGCTCTATTGCTAAGTTTTAAGGTCCTCCTTGTTCTACACATCCACAGAGGGATTTAGCAGGTCTTTAAAAAATAACTGTCCAGGGCCGAGCCCGAGGCGCACAGTGCGGCACTGGGAGCGCAGCGACGCTCCCGCCGCGGGTTCGGATCCTATATAGGAATGGCCGGTGCACTCACTGGCTGAGTACAGGTCATGAAAAAGACAAAAAAAAAAAAAAAAAAAAAAATCTATCCAAATAGTTCTTGCTCCCAAATGCTCTGGACTCCCTTAGCACGATACTTCAAGGGCAGTGATTCTTTCATAGGTTTCCTGTAGTAGGTATTTTTTATTGACTACCCATTCCTAGCAGTCCCCAGGTTTTTGTACAAATATCCACTTTTCATCCTATACCACCTATATGCTCCTGGGAAAGCTGAACCTACCCTGCTCCAAAAGTGGACTTAATTTGTTAAAAGGTAATTACAGTCTTTCCTCAATATCCTTGAGGGGATTGGCTCCAGGATGCCCACGGATGCCAAAATCCTCAGATGCTCAAGTCTCCCAGTCAGCCCTCTGTATCTGTGGGTTCTGCAGGACTTCGAACGTATTAGCTCTCTTGTCAGTGACTGGTTAAGGAACTCAGGCCTAAGCCCATCAATGCGTGACACTTTTCTAGCTATTGAATTTGGATCTGGAATGGCCATTAACTCAGTGGAAGGCAAGTGGGACAATTCTGGGGGGCTTCTGGGAAATAAATGTCTTAAACTTTAAGATGGTTCACTCTTTGTTTTAGATCTTGTGCAGAGATGTGATGCCTGGGATTGCTGTAGCTACCTCACATTCCCAGCCTGAGAATGAAGCTGACACCTGGGGGGAGGGTGGGTGGGTGGTCGCATAGTCGAAAGAACTGTAGAGAACCAGATTTGGAGCTGTGACCCACCCACTCTTAGTCATCACTCTACCAATGGTCTTTTTTCAATTATGTTTGAATTGGATTTCCTGTTACTGAGAACTGTTTGAATTGAGTTTTTTGTTCCCTCGGTCTGAAAGCATTTTCACTGGCACATCCCTGATGCTTCTCTCTGGACAAATGTAGATTCACTAGAAGAGATGATGATTCTCACCGGGGAGCCTATTTTCTTTTGTGTTAAGCAGAGGGACCAGGCTCCATGACTTGGTATTTGCAGAAGTCAGGCCTCAATTTAACATTGCCAGATTTCTGGCATTAGTTGCCCATCCTCTGCTGTACTTCTGTGTAAGTCAGAACTGGGGTCCTTGCAGGCCCGAGGGACTGCTTCTTTCACAATTATTATCCAGTGACTCTCACAGGGTGGGTGAGGAGAGGAAAAGGGAGAGAGCCCATTGGGATCAATGGACTGTGCTCACTCTCTTCCTCTGTATAGAACAATTTCAAATCTTCACTCTCAGCCGATATTTTCACTTACTTCGAGGCAGGAGCTGCAACCAACCTCCATCAGAACAAGGACTTACCAGTACTTAATCTAATCCTTTCAAGGGTTTCAAAGTTAGAGGCATCAGATCAGTCCTCCAAGTTTGTGTGCAGGAGCTGGGCGCCCCTGAGCTGTACCCATGAAGTCCAAAGAAAGGAAGGAAAGAAAACTACATAAAGAAAACAGGGCAATGCTACCCAACAGGAAAAAAACTGAAATGCAGGAAACGAAGCCTGGGGCTAAACCCTGGCCATGACTATTAGGAAAGTACCAGAGGATGCCCCGCCCGCCGGCCCACACCGCGCAGCCTGTGCAGTCACAAAGTGGGGCCTTGGGCCTAAACAGTCCTAGATCTGTCGCAGAACATTCCAGGTCCTCCCTGTCCACCGCGCCCACTTTGGGCGCCACGCAGACACAATCTTCAGCGGTGTGGGAGACTGAGGGTGCGCGACAGCGGAGGCCCCTCTGGTTATGCCTGTGCCGCGCTGGCACAGTTTCTTTGCCCACTTGATGCATGAAATAAAACTTCCGTGACTCGCCCTCTGCAGTGGGGAGAGTGTCCCAGAAAGAAGCACACCAGGGAATTGGGGAGGAGGACGGGAAACTCAAACTCAGAATGAGAGAGTTTTCGCAGCCGATTCGCAGCCAACCTGCTTCTCGGAGGGTCCCGGGGCGGGGCAGCAGGAGGGGCAGCGTCTCCGAAGGACCCCGCTGAGGACATCCCGCCCACCGCCCGAGAAGGCCAACTCCGCCTGCCTGAGTCACGGCTGGATCTGGGGAGGAGCCGGGGAAAGGCGGCCCCAGCCCAGAGCGCAGCCGGAGGCCGCAGGGAGTGCAGGAGGGCTGTCGCGGATATGGGGGAGAGCGCGCTGGAGCCGGGGCCTGTGCCCGCGGCGCCGGCGGGGGGCCCCGTGCACGCCGTTACGGTGGTGACCCTGCTGGAGAAGCTGGCCAGCATGCTGGAGGCGCTGCGGGAGCGGCAGGGCGGCCTGGCTCGGAGGCAGGGCGGCCTGGCGGGCTCGGTGCGCCGCATCCAGAGCGGCCTGGGCGCGCTGAGCCGCAGCCACGACACCACCAGCAACACGCTGGCGCAGCTGCTGGCCAAGGCCGAGCGCGTGGGCTCCCACGCCGACGCCGCCCAGGAGCGCGCGGTGCGCCGCGCGGCCCAGGTGCAGCGGTTGGAGGCCAACCACGGGCTGCTGGTGGCGCGCGGGAAGCTTCACGTCCTGCTCTTCAAGGTCAGTGACTTCAGGCGTCCCCCAATCCAGGCTGTTTCCCGCCTCTGGGACTCCCTGAGAAGGCTCCCTCCTCCTATCCGCCCACCACACCCACATTCCTGACCGCCCGCAACTGCGGAACAGACTTCAGAGCCGCACCCACTTCCCACCACCCAGCCCCATCCCCCCCCCTCACGCCAGAGCCCAGCCCGGCCGATGCAAGCCCGCCCGGCCCTAGGTCGGGCCACGTCTGCAGAATTTGGTCCAAGTCCCAGCCCATCCCCAAACGACAGTAACGGTGGTAGAGTGCACCCCGTGACGGTTCCCTGCCTCCTCCAGTCCTTGCTCTTGCGGCCATCATCCTCGTCTCTGCCCCTAACCAGCTTACGTTAGAAACTTGTGCAGTTCGCTCGCAGCTCTCCCTTCCTTCCTCTTCTCCCGCCCGCCCCCTTCCCATGCCTGCCTTTTCCTTCCCACTTGGGCTGCAGAGGTGAAGGGTGGGGCGGGTCCCGTTGTGTAACTGAGGAGTGGGTCTCAGGCTGGTCCAGGGTAAGGGGCTGCCAGGGTCAGTGCTGTGTCCGTCATATGCAGGAGGAGGCTGAAATCCCAGCCAGCGCTTTCCAGAAGGCGCCAGAACCGACGGGCCCGGCGGACCAGTCCGAGCTGGGCCCCGAGCAGCCGGAGGCCGAAGTCGGAGAGAGCTCGGACGAGGAGGCGGTGGAGTCCCGGGCCCGGCGGCTGCGGCGTACCGGGCTGCAGAAGGTGCAAAGCCTGCGAAGGGTCCTTTCGGGACGGAGAGGCCCCGCAGCGCCGTCGCCCACGCCCGTCAAGCCGCCTCGTCTCGGGCCTGGCCGGAGAGCTGAAAGCCAGCCCGAAGCCCAGCCTGCTGTGGCATCCACGCCGGAGCCAGAGCTTCCGCAGGATACCGAGGAAGATCCCGGGAGACCTGGAGCTGTGGAAGCGGCTCTGCTCCATATAGAGAGTGCGGCCTAATGGCTGGGGCTGCCTGCCCACCCCTGTGCCTATGCCCTGTCCTAAAACAAATCCTTTCAGAATGTAGCACTCACACCCAAATAAGGAGCGAATCCTGCATCCACAACCACGCTGTGGCCCTCCCTGCCAAGGGCTCCTTCAGCCTAGTACCCTGTGTCTTCTAGAAGAGGTGCAGCTACTCACACCTGCTTGCCATTCACTATCAATAAAAGTAATTTCACTTGATCCAGACTCCATGTGAAGGGGTGGAAAGGTGGGGGGGCGGGAGGCGGGGAGCAATACAAAGAATAAGGCAATTGTTGGAACCTGGAATGTAGCTTGAATGTCAGTCAGATCATTGTGTTTCTCCAGTTTCCACTGAAATATCCTGCTGTACAGTTGCTCCTTAAACATTTCCCTCATGGGGACATACAATCGCGATTTTTTTTTTTTTTTTTTTTTTAGCATCCAGTACAGTCCCTTGCTGTAGGTGCTAAATAAATGTCAACTAATGATTTTCCTCTCAGTATCTTCTTCCACTACATAGTCTTTAAAGTTGGGTTTTCCAGGATTCCTTTCTGGGCCCTCTTTTCACTCTGGGTACATTAGGGTTCATTTCCAGGCCTCTCCTACTAGCTACATACAACCCAGACTACTGCCTTGATCTGCAGCTGAAAAATACTCCTAAAGTAGCAATCTATCTTCTACCTTTTAATTAAGTTGCATTTCGATTCAGCAGCTATTTATTGAGTACCTACTATGTGGCAGACCCTGCTAGGCATGGTTCAAAATTTCTCCCTGTTTTCTTTACCAGTGAATGGAACCATCATTCAAACAGAAACCTGAGAGACCTTGTTGGCTTGAGGACTCTCTCTCTCCCTCCTACATGGAAATAGTTATCCTATTGATTTGACCTCTGTAGTCTGTCCACTTTTCTTGATGTCCGTGGCCACTGCCCTATTTTCAGGTCTTATCTTTCACTTGACCAGTATTTGAATTGCCAATCTGATCACATCACTCTCCAGTTCAGACCCTTCAATGTCTCCCCGTCACCTTCAGAATAAAGCCCAGGCTCTTTAACGTTATCTTCAAGGCTGTATGTGATCTAGTCCCTGCCCATTTTTGTAGCCTCATCTCTGGCCACTTCCCCTCATGCTACCATTGATTCTTGTGAACACCAAGATGGCACTATCTCTGTTTTCAAGGAGCTCAGAGATACAAACAATGATTTTAATGAACGATGTAATGCAGTGATAGTTATATGTGGGTTATTCTGAGAGCAAAGAGGGAAGGAGAATGACTCAATCCTAAGGAAGAAAAGTGGGGGACGTTTAAGGAAGTGTTCTTGGACATGGTCACTAGTGAGATGGAAAACAGGAATGATGAGGGGCAGTAGAGCTCCGTGTTAATAGTTTGAGTTCTCAGTTCCCTTATCTATAAAATGAGATCATAATAGTCCCTATCGTGTTGTTGCAGGGATTAAGTGACATCAAATGCCTAGCTCAGCGCCTGGAACATAGTTTCTGCTCCATAGATTTCAGATATATAATTCATTTGTCCACTCATTCAACAAATATTTACTGAACTCTTAGTGTATGCCAGGTACTATCTTAAAAGCTGAGGATACAGTGGCACATAAGAAAGACAAGATCCCAGCCTTCATGAAGTTAAATTCTGGTAGGAGGAGACAGGTAATAAGCAAGTAAACGTAAGAACCAGGAGGGCCTTCTGGTTAAGGGTTCTGAAGAAAAGAAAACAGATTAAGATACAAATAATGACTGGTGTGTGTGTGTGTGTGTGTGTGTGTGTGTGTGTGTGTGTGTGTGTGTGTGTGTGTGTGTGTGTGTGTGTGTGTGTGTGTGTGTGTGTGTGTGTGTGTGTGTGTGTGTGTGTGTGTGTGTGTGTGTGTGTGTGTGTGTGTGTGTGTGTGTGTGTGTGTGTGTGTGTGGACTTTAGATGAGGATATTGGGGATTAATAATGAGACCAGAGTTATATGTATGAATTACTCCTTGACACTTGAGTTCAAGTAGTGTCACATTTTTTAATTTTTACGGATTTAATTAGAATAATTTAATCTTCCACCTGCCATGTTGGTGGGAGTCTATTATCACTTATTTTAGTTGTTTTCCCCTTCCCCAGATTGTACAAGTATACTTGGGGCTCACACCATCTCACTGTCAGCCTTTTAATTTCTCTGATGCTGTTACTCCTTACAACCACATGATGTCACTGTTGTTGTGCCAGTGTCCTACATGATGCTTCATCCAACTGCTCTGAGGTCTGCTTGTCCAGCTCCATGGGTTGAGGGGGAGTGGGGGTTGAGGTGGGGTGGGGGACAGGGGTCCTTCCATGTACGGAGGCTGTGCAATAGCTCTATTTTGTCTGGGAAAATACAGGGCTCCTCCTCCAGGCTCCCAAGTATTAGTGCTCAGGCTATGCCGGCTTCCCAGCAGCTATGCCTTCAAAGTTCTGTCCTCTCAGAGAGGCTGGGATGAACAGGCTCAGTTCTCCACACTCAAGAAAAAATTCTTGTTTTTCCACATCCCTGGGAATCTCCCAGATTTTCCCCTTTCAACCCACAAGCAAAATTAAGAGCCTAACTGCACATTTCCTATATAAAATGTCTTGACCCCTAGAAATCCAAAGGCTTGGCTGACTTCAGGGAGAAGGGGAATGTTATTTTTTATTCCTTCCTGATTGGCTTATAGCAGTGAATAATAAAATCAAGTTAAAAAAAATTAGTTCAATTTCTTAATAGCTCATTTTGTTGCATTATGTTCTTCATTGCCACTGCCAGTTTTTATTATTAATATTATTATAAATTAAAGGGAGTGAAGATACTGACAGAGTACCAACTTGTCACCCAGCATGTGTGGCATTTAGGCAGCTGCTTTAAGCAGGTGGGAGGCACATTGGTGGATCACTAAAATTCAGACTTTGGTTCTCAGCTCTTCAGGCAGAAGTGCAAATTTATTATGTGTTCCAGCACGATTAGGTTGATATGCAATCACTGAACTCAGAAAACACTGATTAACTTGAGTGCTGAATTTGTAAATTTCTCTAAGAAATCTAACTGCCAAGTGACTGGAATATCCTAGCTAGCTAGTTGGAACATTTTTCATACTGCAACAGATTCTACTCGGGAAGCCAAAGTAAGGTCTTAAAGTATAAGGAAATAGAGCAGTGGAAACTGGATGAAGATAATGGGCAAGATTATCTAACCTGGTATGCCCATTTTCTACTGTGATAGTCCTCTTACATGGGTAAATATATATATTCCTGAGGAAATTTCTTCCCTAGTCAAGTACTGGAGATCCTTTTGACTTTCCTTTGTTGGGAGTGGAGGAATCACATAACTTTAGAGTTGAACTCAAAAGCCATCTGGGGCACTTGCATTCCCAACACTAAAACGTCCTCCACTGTCTTGATGCTTATCTTGAGCTGATCTGTGCTTGAAAAAGTCCAGTGAAAAGGAACTCATTGCCTTTCAAGCAACTCTGTTTTTGGACCACTTTGACTGAGAGAAAATTTTTCTTTATATCAATAGCGTGATGTCTCTGTGGTTTCTAATACGTGACAATTTGCCCTCTTTCAGCAACATGTATACAACAATATCCTTTATTTTAGTGCTGTGTGTGTCCTTGGAGTCTAATGACAGCAGACCACACAGGACTGACTCATCTAGGATTTCTCTCACAATCTCTTCTTCAGGTCAAATATTACTGGTTTATACATCTATTCCTTGCGATATGTTCCTTCAGGTCTCGGCCATGCTTTTGTGAATTGTTCTGTATCTGTTTTAAATAGAGAGGTGGCAAGGTGCCATGGACAAAACAGGGCCTTCATAGTCAAAGACATCTGAGCTTGATTGCTGGATAATGACAATTCCCTTTCCCAAGTCTATTATGAGAATTAAATAAGATTGTTTATTCACTCACTCATCCTCTTGATATTTGTTTTTCTAGGTAATGGAGATCGAAGGTGCATTTTATAGTTAAGGATACTGTCCTTATGGAACTCACATTAAATCAACAATTGTAATGGGGGTTTTAAATAAGTGCTACGATGCGAGAAATGTAAAGTGGTAAAGAAGCACTCATATGGGCCTCTACAGCAGGTAGAGGTAGCAATTACAGGGGAGGTCTCCTGAGGAGAAATAATCTCTCCTACACCCTTATTTCCCATCTTATTATATTATTTCTTTTCATGCAAATTTCTCAAGTAACTTTTAGAATGACCTGAGGTATAACAAAAAAATACATTCATCTGAGTACCCCATTGACACATTAAATCCAACATATCTAAAACTGCACTCATCTTTTCTTGAAAATCAAGATTTTCCTGTGTTCACCTTATGAAATGTTACAATCAAAGACCTGACCCTTCACCTGCACCCTCTGCCCCAACCCCCACACCCAGTGATTCACCAAGTCCTGCAGATTCTTTATCGATAACTCTTGTGAATTTTTCCCTTATAAACAACACTAATAAATGTGGAGCCACTATGAGGATCTGAGAAGAAAGCTCACACACTGGAAGGCAGAGCCTAGAAATAAAGAGAAGTTGAGTACTTCTGCTTGGTAAAATGGAGCTAATGATGCTACCTACCCTGCAGGTTTGTTGTGAGTTAAGTGAGTGAATACCTGTAAAATGCTTGGGACTAGCCAGGCACGTGAGAGCTTAATGTTCACTGAGTTATGATCACTTGATGCCCATGTTCAGTCACCCAGGAAACCAGCTCTTACCACAGGCACTTTCATTTATGTGAGCTAAAAAATATATTTTTGTTTAACCCTCATTTTAGTTTTTTTGTGTATTTGTTTTTCCTCTGCAGCTGAGGGTCTTAACAGATACAGCCCCATTGACACTGGAAACAACATTGAAAGCAAGAGCAGCATCTTGCTTATCTTTGTGTCCCCAGCACCCGGCGCGGTGCCTGGCATAGAGTAGGCACTGGCTAAATATTTGGAGAATAAGCGATTATTCTAGTGAGGTGCTAGGAGTATGAGGATGAACAAGAACCTGCCTTCAAGTTTAGCACTATTTGTTGTTCTTTTTCGAAGCTCTGTTGCTTCCTCTCAGGCATACAGACACTATGCCTAGAGTCCACAATACTTTTATGGGCCCATAAAAATATTTTAATTTTTAAAAATAATTAGAAAAAACCGAACTTTTTCGTCAAATAAAATGTTTTAATATATAATATTAAGCTATTCATCTTTATACAAACTCAGTTGTAAAATATAATTAAAAACATTTTTTTAATGGAGGAGGGTGCCCGTGAGGGCAGAAGTACGTAGGTCCCACAGAAATCATAACGCAGCCCTGCTCCCTCTGCCTCCCCTTTGTGCTCTTCCTCCATGGAGTTTTCATGATTATTTTCCCTCTCACACTCATCCTCACATAGTTGATCCCTTAATTTGATTCTAATTTTCCCTTTGATCTGATATTTACTATTTTACGTTTTTTGGCTATTATTTAGAATTAGTCTCAGGCCGGCCCGTGGCTCACTCAGTAGAGTGCGGTGCTGATAACACCAAGGCCACGGGTTCGGATCCTATATAGGGATGGCCGGTTAGCTCACTGGCTGAGCGTGGTGCTGACAACACCAAGCCAAGGGTTGAGATCCCCTTACTGGTCATCTTTAAAAAAAAAAAAAAAAAAAAATAGAATTCGTCTCAAAAAAAAAATTTTTTTTTTTATTAAAAATGCACTGGGCCCACTTTATGCCCTTCCCAGATCCACGTAGCCCTGCCTACCCTGCCCTCAGGCCCTTGGCCACTAGCCCATCTTCCTGCTCAGGAGCCAAAGCTCTAATGGTTGCCACATTTGTCTCATCTCCTGACACTGCCCATTGTTCTGGCCATGTGGCGGTGGAGGCCAGGCTTGGTTTGAGATCCATTGCACCAGCCACCATAGGAGCAACCTGTGGCATCTCTAGCACTCAGGTCCAACCAAGCAGATGCCCAAAGGGACTGTTTCCAGGTGAAATGGTTCCATATGGTTGATCAGGTAAGTGTGTTTTCTTAAGAAGCTGTAGCCAGCTCACTATTTCACCACCTTGTCTTTGTTTTCCTTCCTTCTTTGCTTTACTTTCGTTGTTTTTCTTTTCTTGCTTGCATTCCCCGTTTCCTCTCACTCTTGCTCCCCTGAGATTATATTCACCAAAAAGCGGTCACAAATAGGTTACATTTATTACGACCCTCTCTATGCTAAGCACTGTCCTAAGCTTTTACATTGTATCCTTTTGTCAGCTCAACTCCGTGAGATAGGAATCATTATCGTTTCAGTGTTATAGATGAAGACAGTTAGGCATAATGACACTAATTGTGCTTTGCTGTTGATTGCTGGTTTAGATAATTCTCAATTTAAGGACCTCCAAATCTTTCAATATTTGTAGTTGAAAGCCTGTAAGTTAGGCTTCACATGTTTGTATTCTATGCTCTAGTTTGAACTACTAAGTCTTTAAAATTCATGATGAAATATTAGGTCACAGTTTTTACCTTCTCTGTAGCAACAATTTTTTATGAATGTTTTTCATTTGTCATTTATTTTTCTAGTTCTTTTTCTCTTTTTTTTTTTCTTAGAGTAACTTGATTTAAATTCTGCTCAATTTTTAAAACTATTGCTTACCATTGAATGAAGTGATTTCTTTCTGGACTATATTTGGGTGAGCCAGACAATGATCTAGGCTAGCAAGAATTCTCCCTAGACGCAAGGTTTTTAGTGTGAGTTTTTTCCTTTTCTTTAGCAATTAACAATGCAGAGTTTCTCTTCCCCTGCTCCCTGAAATTACTTGCTGCAAGATGGTTGTCTTTAATTCTTTGTTCAGCTCTGCAAACTCTATTTCTCTGAGAATAAAACTAGTTTTAAGGAAGCTCCTGCCAGCAGCCCATGGACATTATTCTCTTTTCCACAAACTAAATTTTATTGCTTCTACAACTTGAGGGTTTGCCTGTTCACCTTGGAGAATTATGTTCTGCCAGTTTGTGTGTGTGTGTGTCCATGTGATTTGCAGTTATGGTTATGCTTTGATCTTCACTGCTATTGGCAGCACTTCCTACTGTGGTTTGGGCTTTGAGATATTTCTTAGTTTTCATCAAAGATGGACAGAGTTTGCATTTATGGTCTTCTTTCCTACTTTAGGATTATTTCCAAGATGATAAGTAGAAAACATAGTCTTTATTCAGCCATTTTGAAAGAAGAGCTCACCCACCTCTCCTTGTGCCCCTCAGTCCTGTGAGATTGAGCTTAATTATTCTGGTAGTTATTTTTATTTAATCTACCACCTGTTTCTTGATCATGAACATTTTGTTAGGAAGTCTGGCTTGTTAGAGAAGATGGATTTTGGCTAACCCTATGCTGTGGGTTGAATGGTCCCCCAAGTCCATGTATTAGAAACTTAATCCCCACTGTGACAGTATTACGAGGGCGGGAAATCCTATTACAGTAATTGAAAAGTGAGGCCTTGAAGAGGTGATTCGATTGTGAAGACCATGCCCAAGTGAATGGATTAATCCATTGATGGTTTAATGGTGGTCATGGGTGTGGTTCTGAGGGGTTTAAAAAGAGAAGGTGTGTGGAGTTAGCTCTCTGTCTTGCTCTTACCTTTCTTGCTATGTGATACCCTGCATCACTGAAGTCACCACCAAGGAATACCCTCACCAGATGTGTTCCCTGGACTTTTGACTTCCCAGCCATCAAAACTGTAAGCAATAAATTTTGTTTTCTTTGCAAGTTACCCAGTTCCAGGTATTTTGTTATAAGCAACAGAAATGGAATGATACACCATATAATGTGAGTCATGTTGTTTATGGACTTCTATAGACCTTCCTCTTTTTACCAAAGAATGAAGAAAACATTGTCCTCTCTTTATCACAGAATGAAGAAAACATTGTCCCAACCCAATTTACACAACTCTTTATTTCACAGAGATCCATGGTCTAGAACCATCTAAAGTAATGTGGATTGTAGAATATAGCATTATTTTTATGACACCATTAATTCTCCAAAACCAATTAAGAATGTCAAGTTACAATTAGTCAAGGGTTCAGATCCCATTTCCCCAGCCGCCAAAAACCAAACACCAAAAAACAACCCCCCCAAATACATGAAAAAACTCAACAATTAAATTAATATAACATTAAAATACAATGAAATCAATACTAAGACTTATTAGAGAAACATAAAATGAGCAGGTTTGTGTAGAGATATCGTGTAGAACAATATTTATAGGTCCAAGTAATTTTCAAAAAATCAATTCACAAAAGATATTTCAGTTTTTATCTTGTGTTCTCATTTACATTTAGTTCTCCCAAATATCAAGCCAGATGTTATAATGTTTTTAAATAAGAGCAAATAGAGAATTTAGAAAATTTTAGTTATAAGAAATTACAGTAATTTCAGCTTTAATATAACTGACTCTTTGCATGATTAAAATATGCCCTTTTCATATCCCCCAAAATGCATTTTTTGTAAAAAATATTTTGCATGATTGTAACAGGGATAAAACCAGAATTAAGGCCCATACATAACTTATTTCACCAATAAACATTTTTCTTTTTAATTAGTACCATCTAGTAAGGAAATATCCAAGTTGAGAGGTATTATATCATTTTGTTTTATTATATTATACACTTTTAACACAACATTTTTGCATTTAAAATGAAATACTTAGTATAAAAGTTGCCAAACTTGAAATTATACAAAGTAATTTTTAAGAAAACTCATAGGAGTTTACTAAAATGGAAATTGTTTTGCCCTTCATAATTCTAAAGCAGCTTCAGAAGGCTGAATTTTTAACTGGCTGAAAAGACTCCCTCTAGACGAGTCCATTTCTGTTGCTTATAACAGAATACCTGAGACTGGGTAATTTATAAAGAAAAGAGGTTTAATTGGCTCATGATTCTGGGACAGCTGCATCTGGCCTGGGCCTCAGGCTGCTTCTGCTCATGGCGGAAAGTGGCAGGCAGCCAGCAGGTACAAACAGATCACATGGCAAGAGAAAGCAAGAGAGAGAGAGAGAGAGAGAGAGAGAGAGAGGATGAGGGAGGTGCCAGGATCCTTCAATCAACCAGCTCTCCTGGAAACTATTGTAGTGAGAACTAATTCACTTCCCACCCCCCACCCCAGCCCCAGGGTATTAATCTATTCATGAGAGATTGCCCCCATGACCTAAACTGCTCCCAGCACCACCATGTTAGGGATCAGATTTTGATCAGATTTTGATATGAGCTTTGAGGGGGCAACATATCTAAACTCTATCACCCTCCATTCTCCTTTCTCCCACTAGAATCTATATTTGGGAGAAACTTCTTAATAGTTGTCTGGGTATGTTTCATTTTAAGTATTCGTTTTTTCCCCCTCCCTGATATGTTGCTTGATTCAGCCTACCAAGATCGTACTTATCCCTGAAACAGAAGATTGATGGAAAAACCATTCTGAAAAAAAAAAGTTATGGTTGTAGATTTAACTCATGGTGGCATTTTACCTTCCGCATATCTAGTCCACCTTATTTCAGCATACTTGGAAAGCATGGATCATTCTGGAATAGACAAATAGACAAAACTGATCTTTTCTTTTCTTTTTTTTTTAAATTTCACAGACAAATCACACATTTAACCAGAAACAGATAAGATTTACAATTTCTCAACTTCTCACACGTATAAATCACATATTTTTTCTGGTCAAAACATACTCTTCAAAAAATAAGTTTCAAAAAGAAGTTACTTATATTTATGAATGGAAGTTTCATGTTCCCAGTTAAGTGCTTTTAAACATTTACTTAGAAAGCATCTATTCAAACAAACATATTTTGGAAATGCTGTCACATAATTTCAAGGTCAGAATATATCTCTTTCTCTACCCTCACTGCCTACTCCTGGAAGACATTCCTTTACTGCATGGATGAAAAAGTTAAGCATACTCATTTCAAACAGAGTAATTCAGAGTTAAAAGCATCAATTTACAATCAGCACAGGCATAAGTACTTACAATTTCAATGTTTTTGCTTGTTTCCAGTCTTTTCTTTGCTGTTCCTTTAGAGACGGTCAGTAAATTTGGAGAATAAACATATCTCCACTGTCATCCCCTCTCACATCCAAAACTTTAACTTCTATCCAATTTTATTTATTTATTTATTTATTTTTGCTGTTAGGATTTTTCATTATTTCATATCCTCCCTCTTTTATCTTTTTTTAAAAAAAATATGACCAGTAAGGGGATCTTAACCCTTGACTTGGTGTTGTCAGCACCACGCTCTCCCAAGTGAGCTCACCAGCCATCCCTATATGGGATCCGAACCCATGGCCTTGGTGTTATCAGCACCACACTCTCCTGAGTGAGCCACAGGCCAGCCCTTATCCTCCCTCTTTTAAAGTTGACATGTCAAGGGACATTTCACATGAAGAAGGAATAATTACTTCTTTAATGTGATAGAATTTGTCTTTAAAATTTCCAGAACATTATGCAGATCTCGGGTACTTAAAGTGCCCAAGAATACATAAAGAGATCAGAGGGTACAGATCATAATGGAAAAGGGGAAAAAAAACCCAAATGGTATCCATTAGGGAAAGCCATTAAAAGACCATGTCACCATCCGGTAACCTCATGGGAGAATAGGTTTTGGTATGGAGAATTTGTTAATCTCTAGATAATGGTATAAACTCTCAACAGAGCCATAATGAAAACTGTGGTGGGCATGAGATACATTAGCAGAGAGTGAAAAACTGTTCCTCACCACCAAAGCAGACTCCTGTCACTTCAGTGAACAGGTAAACTGCTTATAGCACATACTAATGAAAGAAGCCCTCTATGTCTAGACAAAGTTGTCCACTATAATTGTTATTATTTAGTATTATTCTGGGAGCTTCAGGCAATGTAATAAGATAAGAAAAAAAGTATAAATATGTGAAAAGATGTTAATTTATCATTAATTTAGAGAGCAAATATATAACCATATAAATTGTGTAATTTCCATATATATATGGTATACAATATACTCGTATATACAATAGAAAAATATTTATTTTTCGGTAGTGGGATGGGGAAATATAGACTTACATATTTTTTATTTTCTATAATTTTCCAGTTGTTTGCACTTTTATGAGTATGTATTAATTTTGGTAATAAAAAGGAAAAACTATCTAAACCTAACTCAGAAGCCCTTAGGCTATAATTAAAATGCCTCTTTATTTTTTTCTAACTTTAAACGTATATAAATACTTCACATACTCATTGTCAAAATAAAACTTTATTTCTTAGCTAAACTGTATATATCTTTCATAGCAGAAGTATAAGCAGAAATTTTGAATCTAGAATTACATTATTTTTTTTATCACTTCTTGGCCTTTTGGCTAAGATCAAGTGAAGAATTACATAATTTTTTTTCTTTATATACATTTTCACTTTTATTCTAGTTTTTTCTCTTCTAACTATATATAGGCATATGTATAATCCAGGAAAATTTTATTATAAGGAGTTAGGCATAGGAGACAATAGCACAAAGAAAAATACAACATCCACAATAATGACATTTCATGCAGCTATCAAAAATGACTTAAACTACTTTTGCTAATATGAGAAAATTCTCAAAATATAATGGTTAAAAATATTAGTAAACCAGAGCCTTTACCCAGTATAATCCCAGCTATGCTTTAAAATTAAAATGTGCATAGGAGGAAAAAGACTAGAACAGATGGATAACAGTGATGAGTGTACAGGGCACATATTTTCTTCTTTATACTTTCTTCTTAGTTTCCAAATTAAATTATGTTTACAATCAGACCATATTCTTTTATAAAGAGAAAAAGGTAAATATCAAAAAATGTTAAGCAACTCAGAAATAGACCCAAGTAACTAAAGGCTGTCAGAAATGAAAATGGAATTTGTGGGTGTGAAGTAGAGGAAGGAAGATTGCGGCAATTCTATGCTGATACGTGAAGAATTCAGAGAAGAGTTGAAGAGAATCGATTTAGTAAGAGTGCCTCATTTGATTTACAGAGAATGGTGTCTTGAGACTGTAAGTTTTATTTTTCCAGCATCCACATCGGGTACTCTTAGATTGTGCTGAAAAGCCAGAAAAATGCAGAGCCCAGTCATTGCTGCAGTCATTCCCTGCTTGACAAAGCTTTAATAATGGAGTACTCCTATATTCCAGCTGAGCAGGCTCATTCTGATCACGTCAGCACAAATAAGAAAATAAAACCTCAGGCCTCTGAGTTACTAATAGGGAGTTAAAGCTAAATAAAGAGGTGACAGGACGGGGGTGATGGCATGAATCCTAAGCATTGGCTTTCAAGGCCTAAATACTTATGCTTCGCACAGTATCTTCAAATTAGGGTGTGACTGAGAACAGACAGAATCAAAGGCAAGAGTATTCACTGGGGGAAAAGAAGACGAGATGGCAACACCCTATGTAAACATAGGGTGAATTTTACTATGCACATGTAGATGCAACCTCTTGTATACTCAGCATACCATATTTCAAGAAGCATCTCAAAAAGTAAGCTTGCCATCTTCCATCCCATTTTTTTCTTCCTTACTTTTGTAAACCATACCCCCGTTGTTTCAATTCCCAATGCTCAAAACTTTGTCTCCTCTCTCTTAATCATCTTCCATATGCAGTTGGTCAACAAATCTTGAAAAAGCTAGCTGTGCAACATTTCACAAATCCATTCCCTCATTTCTGTTTCACTGCCACTATCCTAGTATAGAATCTCATTGACTCTCATATGGGCTCCTGAAATCACCTCTTAAATGTCTGTACTTGAATACTGACATACCCAGTTGGTCAAAATATTAATCTTGATTTTCTCAAAAACGTGTATGACTTTCTCTTCTTCTTAGCCAAAGTAGCATTCTTGTATGACATTTGTTATGTTCTGTTTGTGTAATTTTTCGTTCTTCTATTCCTCATTATACTGTAAGTCTCATGAGCGTGGATATATTGAGTTTATCTTTCAGACCTTCACAATTCTACACATATGTTTAGAAGTCATGAAAATGCTTGTTCCATTTCATAGTGGGCCCTTGGTATGTAATTATTAACTTAGTGTCCCTTTCTTCTTTCTCAAGTGCCAAGAAATTCCTACCAAAAGCATGCCTTAGGTAAGAGACATTGAACTGATATGCTCTTTCTGAACCATAAAATTTACCTCCTGAGCACCTGTTTTCTCCAAATCACTAATCAAAGGTGGAAATAGATTAATGCCCAGTTCATCCAAAATAGACTGAGATTATCATCCCCTTTTCAGAGCTGCCTGTTGACTGGCAGGTGTTAACACCTCCATCTTTGTTGGGAATTGATGCCCATGAAGTGTTTTAGGCACAAGTGGATGCAGCTACTGCACTTTGATAGTCACAAGTTCCTGACTGTGCCTAACCCTGGGATGACGGTTGTTATACTGTCAACACACGAGATGCTCTGCTTACTTTCCTGAGAGCTATTTTCTCTGTCACTAGGAGCCACTGTTTCTCAGATTCTCTTCCACTCTACCATTGCCAGTGCTCCAATATTCTGCTATAAAATTGAACCCCCTAACCTTGCTCCAACCAGGATTGGGGGTGAATGATTCCAAAGGGGAATATTACTGATCTCACCATTTCTCTGGAAACCCAGCTTTATTCAAGAATTCTTATTTCAAAAAGAAGTTCCTGTGTTATAGGATTTCCCTTCTTCCCTACCAAAAACTCAGCTTGCAACTTTTCTCTCAAGCAAAGGGCTGGGATCTTGATCTTTTCTCCAGATCAGTGGGTTGGAGATGTAAGAGAATACCTCAAACAGACTCATGGTCCTTTGGCTTTCAAGTGTATTACCTAGCTAGACTGTTAAATATACTGAACTTTATGATAGTGGGGGATTTTGTTCCTCTAAGCCTTTGCTATTAGCCACTAACATGACCCTGGACTTCCAAGGTTTATCAGCAAAAGAGCATTAGATATTTGGTTGTGAACATCCCTCTTTTTTTTCTTCCTGGAGGACAGATACAATAAGATCCACACATTTTATGTAGCACCTTGCAGGTTATACTTATGAGAAGAAATTAGATAGGAAAAATGAAGTTCTGATTTAGATTAAACAAAAATCAACTTAAGGTTTATTTGAAGATGGCAGAATACTAAAAGTGTGAGGATAATAGAAATACCTGAAAACAGAGGAAAAACTTCAAAGCAAGATAAGAAAATTTAATAACTATAGACAAAAGTAAAAATAAATATAATAATAAATTTAAAAGTTTAACAGCACGTCTTAGTCCATTTGGGCTGTTATAATAGAATACCAGAAACTGGGTGGCTAATAAACAACAGAAATTTATTTGTCACAGTTGTGGAGGCTGGGAAGTCCAAAATCAAGTTACTAGGAGATTTGCTGTCTGGAGAAGGTCTGTTTTCTAGTTCATAGATGGTGCCTTCTCTGTGTATCCTCACATGGTAGAAGAGGTGAGGGGGTCTCTCTTTCAGGCTTCTTTTATAAGGGCGTTATTCCCATTCATGAAAGATCAGCTCTCATGACTTAATCACCCCCAATGGACACATCTCCTAATACCATCACCTTGGGTGTTAGGATTTCAACATGCGAACTTTGGGGGGGGGCACAAATATTCAGACAATAGCACAGCTTCAACAAAGAGCAAAGCTACAAAAGCAAAACCATAGAGAGAATCTCTGCAATGTGGTGGAAACTTAGTGGACTGACTTTTCAACACCCAGGAGTAGCCACGCAGATCAGCTAGAGTTCTACTGTGATTTACTGATCCCTGTTCTCTGGTCACAGCTGACTGGCCCAGTACTATGCACTCCATTCAAGTTAGGTCAATCACAATCCTTTCTCTAGACCAGTTGTTCTCAACTGTAGGCAATTTTGCCCCACAAGGGATATTTCTCAATGTCCGGAGACATTTTTGAGTGACATGACTGGCATCTAGTAGCTAGAGCTCAGGGATGCTGCTAAACGTCTTAGAATGCAAAGGACATTCTCCCACAACAAATAATTAGCCTGTACAAAATGTCAGTAGAGCAGAGGTTCATAAGTCTCATGCTTGATCGATCCCTGGTGTAGGCCTTACATAGACTGATTTTTACTTGAGTATCTATAAATAAGAATTGGGTGAAAAATATTCTCCTGGCATGCAATGAAGGGTGAGATGGGGGAGCTTCAAGTTTTACTTATTCTTTAGGTCAGAGAGGAGACGTTGCCTAGAATTCATAACAACACTGATATGAGACAGTTGTAATTCAGATAAATTATTTGGTGGAGAAAGAGTTAGGTTTATTATTTCTATTTTTAGACAGTAATAAACTTGCCCTATGCTTTTTTCTTCACAGTACTGTATATAACACTGTATCAAAGCATTAATTTAACAATGTTTACTGTCAATCAAAATTAACCTCTCAAACTGCCATCCTGTAATACAGAACCAGCTATTTCAGTTGTGAAGTACATCCACAATCCATGTTTCTGCATATGGTGCAAAATGGAAAAAGATGCAAAGTTACTTTAGGGTGATGCTTTTATCAGACACCTGCCTGTGTCTGTGGTACAGAAGAACAGTTTCTGGAATGTTTCCACAAAAAGGCACCAATGAGCAATGAATAATATCAGAGGCACCAACAAAGAAAAATAAAAGGGAATGAAAGTGTGTAAGATCATTTGCAAGAAGTGATTTTTTTAGGGCAAGATACAAAAAGATAGGAGTATGTTTATGTGTGTGTATTTTTCAAAGATATTCTAAAAATTGATTTTAAGTACTATGTTCTGATTTTTGATTTGGGTGTGATTATACAGAAAGGAAGAAGAGACAAAGTGTGGATCCAGTGTAGATACACATCGTCATAACAGCAGGATGTTAAAAGCAGCTTAATGATGTGGACAAGGGCACTCAGGACATTGCACGTTGATCAGGATTGTCAGCAGTTTGTCTGAAAGTCACAAGGAGGATTTTAAGTCAGAGCATCACGCCTACTTGAGTTGTGCCTCTCACAGCCACTGTGCATGTGGTAAGTTTACTTGACAGCCTCTCATGGCAGCCAAGCCACTGTCTATAGCTCCTGATTTGGTGGATGCTTCAGCTTAGCCAGGACCCAGTGGAGGGAGCAGAGAGGGCTTCTGAGACAAGAGAAATACTGAAATGCTTAGGGGAAGCTTGGTAGTTCCTGAGGCCCGTAAGAATGATGTTGGCAGGTAGATATATTTCTGGAAAACTAATCCCCGAAAAATGCTTATGAAAATATTGGGGTTATTGAACATTTCCAAAAATTTTGTTTCTGTTTAATTTAACATCACAAAAGGTGGCTGTATCAGTTCATTTCTGCTGCTTATAACAGAATACCTGAAACTGGGTAATTTATAAAGAAACAAAATTTGTTTCCTACAGTTCAGAGGCTGGGAAGTCCAAGGTCCATGGAACACATCTGGTGAGGGCCTTCCTGTGGCGACTAGGGTGTCACATGGCAAGAATGGGCTGAGCAAGAGAGTGTACTTAAACCTTCTAACTCTATGCCTTACTCCTCCTCTCAAGTGAATTAACTGACTTTGGGAGGTGAATTGGGCATGTATGGTCCAGTCCTGCATTCCTGCCCTCTGTCTTTTACTCTGGGCTCTGCCTACCTGCAGAGAGCAGGAGCTTTGATTGCTGCTTGACCCGGTGATTTTTCAGGTCAGACTGTACCTAGGTAAATCTGCCTAATACTGGAGGAGTTCAGGATTGGGAAGTCTACTGCTGCCACGTATCAAAGTGTGCTTCCAATCAAACTTTATTAATGAAAGTGTTTTTTCACCTCCGTCTGCCTTACCCCTTCAGAAGTCAGGCAGGGAAAAGAGTTGCCATTTATTGGGCCTTCTAACCTCCCAATATTTATTAGAAACTTTAGAAAATAGCCATGGAAAATTATGCGAAGAACTAATTTCTATGGATACTGCAGACATAGTGATTGTGGGTGTGTAATGGACAAAGCCCAGGAAAAGATTGTAACTGAACAATGCTTTTTCATGTCCAGAACATGCAGAATCTCAGAATCCTCCACAGCTTTCAGAATGTATCTTGCCAGGGCAAGGGAAACTACATCATAAATGTGACTTCTAAATACACAGCTCTTTTGAAAAACTACCGTAACTAATTATAACCACGTTGGCTCAACAGACGTACCTCCATTCCATCATCTTTCTTTCTGGAAACAGAATACCACTAAGAGCTCCTACAAGATATCCTCTTGGTAGGCTTAAAAAGTCCCTTTGCTGACAAGTACCCTTTGCTTACACACCTGCTTGGCAGGCCATGCACATCTCAAACACTCAGGGAAGCCCGAAGGAAAGGGAGTAATCCTCCATTATTAATCCATTCACTAAGGCATGGTCCTATCATCTAATCAACTCTTCAAAGCCTCACCTTTTAATTACTATAATAGGATTTCCCACCCTCAACAGTTACAGTGGGGACTGAACTTCTAATATGTGAATTTTGGGGGACAGCACTACTTGACCAGAAAAATGCTTTCTTTGTCTTCTGTTCACCCCTGTAAGAGAGCTCTCTGGGGTCCCTTTTATCATGACCTAGTCACCTTCCAAAGGTGTGAAGGGGTTGTATCACAAGTGTGTCGTTGTTAACCGTTTGATATACAGCCTATCACAACTGAGTCCTTTGTTTCTGGATCATCTAATTTGGCACAAAGCTATTTTACGCTGGGAAAAAGAAACTTCTGGAGAATTGAGAAGAAGTTACTTTTAGTGGGGCGTCTGCATGTAAGCATGAAGTTTTACACGGCCTTGGTTTAAACAAGCTTATAAAACCCCATGTAGCTGTGCTTCAGCACTGTATCAAGCTTGTCTGTAAGAGTTAGTACGAATATGGAGGTCTTAATTTTGTATTTTTCCCTAAAAAATATACCTTTGGGGTGCATTCAGCTCTTTAAGAGAAGCTGAATGACCAGGCCAATGTCTGCCAAGAAGTGTCAGATCACCTCCATCAGTAAAACAGAAAAAACACCAAGTGGCTTCCAGACAGGACTGCCACCATAAAGCTTCTAGAAAACTCCAGTGCTAGGTTGCTGAGGAGGTCACCAAACTGGACTGCCTCAGAAGTCACTTTGACACTGTTGTCTTAAGTTTCTAGGCCCTCTGTGGCAGAGGCAAAGACAGGGCACATGTGATCAGCCATTAAATGGTGGTTTAGTTACCAGTAGGTATTATTTTTTTATTATTTTTTTCATTATTAATATTATTTTTTTATATTTTGTGATGCTGTTTCGGAGCAGTTGGGAGGGAGGGGGAGAGAGGAAAGGGGGAAGGAAATGGGATGGAAGAAGGAGGAAGGAGGAGGGGTGGGATTGAGGCCTGTGGAACCCCCCACATTCCCACAGGGGAGACCAGGGGGCTTCCAGTGGTGGCTTGGTCATTGCTGGGCTGGGTGCAGATGTAAGGGGGGTGTAGCAAAAGCTCTCACCCCCACAACTACCCCAGCTCAGGAACCTGGGGCCCTTCTTGCTGTGACAAGTGGGTATTAAAAGATAATTTTCAGAAACAGGAAAAATCATGACTCTCATACAGATATAAGAATAAACGTGTCATGAATTTTATTTAACTCATTCACAAGGAAACTAATGAAGTGTGAAGGTCAAAGGAGAATCCTAAAAACAGACACAGTTGTAGATCATGAATATTGAAGTGAATGCGCAAATAGAGCCAAAATTGGTGTTTCTCCACTCAACAGAATTCATTTGCATGTCTATGGACAAGAATTATTTAGCATTGCTCTCAGTTGTCTACAATTTGCAGAGTTGTAAAACAGCTCCCACAAAATCAGAATCAGACAACCCAGGTGTGCACTAGAATAACAACATGTAATTTTCCATTTAAGCACAAATTTTTGCTTACTGCCTTCCCACTTTGATCAAAAAGAATCTCAAAGACTCTTGATCACATAATGAGTATGGCCTTATTAGATATGGCCTGGTTATTTACATAGGTGCAGCAAGAGTGTTAATTTACCATATGGGCCTTTTTCAGTTTTGCTCTACTGGACGTTTCTATAAGGAATCTCAACTTGGACTTCTAAAAGCCTCTGTTAATTTGCTCTACCGAGGCTAGGAAGCCAAATCCAAAGAACTTTCTCCACAAGATTTTACCTGCAGTGCCTATACATTTTGGGCAAATTCCTGTCTTCTTGAAATTATCAAAACATCTCAAGGATCCTGGCCTGCCATGGAAGTAGCCTCCTTACCAGCTCTAAGGCTGTACTTTGTAAGCCAGGTGCCACGCCAGTGTTCCTGAGGGCTTTCCCAGCACTGGCTCCATAAAGTCAGGCATAGTTCCCTAAAAGTGACTGGTCAGGTGCTCGCTACAGCTTCCCCACGGTGGCAGGAAGCCCCTCTGCTGACCTGCGCCACAGAGGAGACTGGCAACCAGGGCAGCAAGGGCAGCCTATCCTTCTCAGAGCTGCTGCCTGGTCGCTGTGACACCAAAGATCTTGGACTTGGACCAGGTGGTGCAGAGGTCAGAAGAGGGTGTGCTCCTGCAGCCTGGGAGAGAGGACTTGGAGGTGGTGGTGGTGAGAACTCAAATCAGTTGTTCATAGTACTCCTGGCTGGAAATTATTTGGTAAAGTTCCTCCCAGAGAGAATCTTTAGGAAACTTCCAAAAATCATTCAGCAGGATTATGAAGCATAAACAGGGAGGATCTGTAAACCACCACGTCAGTCTTCAAGACATAAGAATTCTGAATTTGAACTACTTTCGACCACTGTTCTGATCTTAAGCATGGGACATTATATGATTGATTACTGCTTTTATGTCCTACGTGAGAAATTTTTGCCCACTCCAAGGAAGACTTTCTGCCAAATCTGTGTAAGATCCCCAACAAGAACTTAAGACTATGGCTGAGTCTCAAAATTGAGAAATTAAAGCAGTTAATAAAGAAGAAAGAAAGAAAGAAAAAAGTAACTTAAGCAGGAAGAAATATTGCAAGTTCAAGGGTTATTTGGACCAGAGAAATACTGCCCAATTGGGAAATAATGTATAGAAGGAGAAAGTACTCACTGTGGTGCAGGGATTGCCCCCTAGTGTTCCTGCATAAGTCTGGAGTCTAGCTGTAGGATATGAACGAGATATAATTTCTGACTTTTGAAATATTTCTCTCAAGAGGAAAGGAATGGTGAAAAGCTTTGCTTAAACAAGTTCTCTCTGAATATATTATTCTCTGTGATATAGAAGGTATATCTATTGGAGATCAGGGTGTTAGTCTGAAATTAAGCTGGACAGATCTTGGGCATATCTATCTCTATGCATCTTTCAGATGGGTGGCCTGTATCATGATGTCTTACATGATATCTTAGGAGTACATTTATGTTACAAGCCTGATGTTGGTTATGTCCAAGGGATTTCCTTCAATGTGATAGTGCTCATTTTCAATTTGGAAGAGGCAGATGCCTTCATTGCATTTGCAAAAATCTCATAAGTAAGGCATGCCAGCTGGCCATTTTCTGTGTGGATTGCAGCAAGATGTTGAAATATTTTGCAACATTTGAAGTATTCTTTGAAGACGATTTCTCCAAACTGTTTTTCATGCTAAGTCTTATGGTCTTACAACACCAGACACATATTTGATAGATTAGATATTCACACTGTTTCAAAAATCACTACTCTACTGGATCTGTCCTGTCCTGTCTGGGCTGTGTTTTGCAGAGAGGGGGGAAGAATTTTAATTTTAAAACTGGACTAGGAATCCTCCAACTATATGAAAATGCTTTCCTACAGATGGACTTTATTTATTTAGTATAGTTTCTAACTAAATTGCCAAAGGGTATCATGTCAGAAAAGATGTTTAGCTGAATTGCAGTCACTGAAATGCAGAAGAGCACCAAAAAATGGAATTAGAACTTTGTGTCTGTAATGAAGGATATTAAAGAAGGAGACAAGAATAACAGTGCCAGTCTGAACAGCTAACCTAAATAATTCATAGACTAATTGATATTAAAAAAGCGTTTTTGATAGAAGTTTTTTGTTCCCTATGTAAGAAGCGTGGAAAAAAGTTCGAGAAATCCAAAAGAATCAGGAAGTGAAAAATAACTAATTTTGAATTTTGTGTCTGAAGTAAATGAAATGAGTAACCTATTGACAATATTATTTTAAAAGTATTTTGTAGGGAGAGCCATTTTACAAAGGAAAAAGTTTAAATGGCTAGTTCATACACCATAATTTGGGGTGAATAGTTAAATGCAATAACATTTTGAAATTAAAAAAAAAAAAAACAGTGGCTGGTCATACTCAACAAATAAGGAGAATTCTCAAATATGACATTCCATGTTGGTTTGGTTATGCAAACCAGACAAGGCCTTGGTTGCATAAACAATTTTTCCCATTATATCTACTAAAGAGAGAGCAGATTCTTATTGAATCTATACAAGTAACCATTTTGCCATTAAAAGTAGAAATAGTGAATAAGAGTTTTTGTATTTTGGGAGAGGTCAGGTAGGGAAAATAAGATATCATCTAAAAATGTCCTAATTCAGTTTACAAAAGCAGAATCTACTAAGTTGTTATAGGCTATAGATAATAAGAGAAGAAACCTCCTTACATATGCAGCACATAGGACATTCAAAACATTAGCAATATTCCAAACAGATAGCTACAAACATTTCTTGTTAGTTCATTCAGACCTATGTAATTAACTCTTTTTCTGCTGGATCTTGTGTTAGCAATACCATGAACCTGTCTGCTTCTTGACTAAGAAGAATTCTGGAAATCCTGACAGCCCACTGGCACAGTCTTTAAGTTGTTTAAGTGGTGACATCAGACGCCTATAGCCAAGATCTGTTCTTTGAAGTGTCAATCGTTTCAAGTACCTGGTTTAGTCCTTTTCCACGGGCTCTGAGACCATCCTGCTTTGCAAAAGACAAGAAGATGCAGAGCCTGAGGCTGATTGTAGAGCCTTCAGAGAAGCATCTGAGTAGCAGAAAAACCCTACCTATAGGTGCCAGAGGCTTCAAATGACTGTGGCTAATTGTTGATAATTTTTAAAAATTAAAGGTCTAATGAGAGTTCATAACAAGAATAATGCAACTGACAAGGAAATAGGTTGTTTCTGCGGCATGCAAAACAAAGCTAATCTCCCCCCCCAAAAAAGCTTTAGACAAAATATCTATACATTTAGTGATTAAGGATATTTTCACAGAAGACAGTGAATATTACATTTAATTTATAAAAATAGAAGAACATAATTTTTATGGAGGAAAAATTCCTGAGATATAACATATACAATTCCCAAGTCATAGTACATATAATATAACAAGAATATATCACCATGCCTATAGTAAGAATATACCAGGAATGTATTAAGAATATCAAGTAAAGAGATTTGGAGTAAGTCTTAAGCATCCATATTTTAATAAAACTCCATAGATAAGTCTGATGTTCATCCCCAAATGACAACCACTGGCCTGGAATATGCTGGATTCAAATTAAAGAAGTAAACATTTAAAATAATAACTAAGATTATGACTGTTAACACTATACTGTTACCTTACAACAAAGTGCCATCAAGACTGTGAAAAACAGAAACATTGACAAATCTCCAGGAATTTCCCACGAAGCATTCAATTTCTAAAAAATTTACATTAAGAATATTTTAGCTACACAAATTTAACCTAGGGAAAGCTGAGCATCTTATATGATTTGACAAAATTCTTCTTGTGAAACTTACCAATAATAACATAAACAAATAAAGCCTAATTTTTTTCTAATACCTCTCTTTCATAAAGTAAAAGAACAAATCTTTGAATTTTCCAGGAACCCGCTGGGAAATCTCAAAGATAATTTTAGGGAGGCAAAAATCAAAAGTTGTCAGGAGATTTGAACAACAATAGTTGGCTGCATTTGAAAGTGACAGTGAAACATATAAAAATAAGCACAGATTGTAACATGATTGTAAAGAAACTTACTTTCATAAATGAGGAAATTTTGTTTACTTTTTAAAAATAATTAAGAACATAATAAAATTAACATAAGGCATAGAAAGTTATTCTGGTAAGACTTGGAATCTTGCTATCTAGGCAGAATACACAGAAAAAGAGCTTTTCATATTGTAGGGGAAGGCAAAAGAATAGTAAACTAAGGAAATGAAACCATCAAAATTGAGCAAATTTTGCATTTCATAGCTTTTCAGACTTGGGTGTTATGAACCAAGGCAAATAAAATTTATTTCCAGACAGAAAGTAGAATAGTACTTACCAGGGGCTATAGGGAGGGGGGCTAGGGAGTCATCGTTTAATGGGTACAGAGTTTCATCTGGGGAAGATGAAAAAATTCTGGGACAGGATGATGGTGATGGTGGCAGAACAATGTGAATGTACTTAATGTCACTGAACTATACACTTAAAAATGGGTAAAACGGTAAATTTTACAGTGTGTATATTTTACCACAATAAAAACATTTATTTCCAAGTTTTGTCCTTCATAGTGCTTTTTTATATTCCAGAACAAACTGACACTTTATTTTAGGACCAATTCTCAGGGTGTCTGCAATGTCAGAACTAATTTTATAATATTACTGATTTTTTTAATATGAGATACATCCATTATTGCTATCTTCAAATGATTCAGTGAATAAGAAGTTTAAACATTTCTCAATTTCAACTTCTGATATGGTAAATGGTGATAGTTAACACCCCTTGCTCTCCCCACAGCCAAACCTACTATTTATTTAACACTATACACACACAGTATAAACATACTGTGCGTATAACATAAGGTTCACAATTATCCACCCTACCCCCAGCCAAACACAACACAACAATATTTAAAGTTTTCAGTGTATTTGAGGAGTGCAAAAGAGGTTTGGAGACAAAATAAAAAATACAAACCCCTGAGAACCACTACTTTAGGACAAAAATGCTTTTTTCCCTTGAAAAACAGAAGCTTATAAACAGTTGTATTCTCTGAAACTATCGCTTCCAAATATAGTCTCAACAACCAACATAAATGATAGCTTTTAACCAAAGTAACTTAGTTCTATATCACAGAGAAAGCTGGAAGAGGAGAGGTGAATAATTGTGAACTATATGTCATACTCCAGCTTTTAAACAGACTAGCAGCTGATAAGTACACATAATACAACTTTCCACTGCCACACACACCCCTTAGAGTACAACTTATCAAAGTGGCAACAATGAACACAGTCATTAACAGACCACAAAATATAACCTCTCTGTAGCATATAAATACAAGAAGCAAAAACATATAAACTTAAAGTTATGATTAGTAATCAGTGTTTCAGTATTCCGTCTTACTCAGAAATGATATTTGTACCCAAATAATTACCCATTAATTCAATTTTAATATCAGTCCAGGATTTTAATTTGCCTTAAGCTCTTGGAAATTCTATTCAAGCTGACATATTACAAAATAAAAGTACTGTTGAAATAAAACGTTTGTCAGAATAAATGATTCAGTTTAGTTAAAAACATTTATATTTTTCATAATCTTAAGCATCAGGAGTAATTTTAGCTTATTGACTAGTAAACTTGTATATACTAAAAAAATCATGTTCAAGTAGAATATTGTTAGAATTATACGTAAGACTAATAAATCAGAGGAAACAGCTGTTTTTATTAAGCCCCAAATATTAAACTAGGCTCATTTTCCAAAGATTTACCTAAATTTGTGAACTTAAATTCTTAAAATGTTGTGTTGGTGTTTGTAAAATTATTTTTTAAATGTAGCACATTTAAGTATTAGAAATTCAATTCCACTATTTTCTAAGAATTTTAGAATATTTTGTTTATATAATTCTCTTTATATAATTTCCAATCAGAAAAGAGCTCCTTTACATGAGACTTTAATTTATTAATACCATCTAGAAGTAGGAAAATATTATATACTCACACAGTGAGAGGTAAAAGCCTTTCTAAATTACAGACACATAGACATACAGAGACAAATAAAGAGAGTTTATAGCTTCAATTAAACATTTTCAGTCAGAGTAAATACAGAAACCCAACAACTCACCATTTCTGGTATGAAAAGTCTGTTCTCCTTTCCTGTGGGCACCAGGATTCTTAATTGATTTGAACTCAAAATAGACAAATAGACAAACAAAAAGGACTAATAATCTAGATTCTTCATCGTCTCTCACACACCAGGTCTCCATAAATCATTATTCCATTTATAGAGAGCACCAAATTTTCTAGAGACCATAGACCAAATTTTCAGTCATTGCTGTCACTAATGATTATTGGCTGTGAGTGAACTGAAACCCAAACCCAAAATTAGTAGCAAAGATGCATGAATAAATGAATCCAAAATCGTTTTTTGAGGATGGGGAGGGGATGTGTTTTGCATTGCTGTTACATTTAACTTAGAGTTGTAAAATAGCTCCCATTGAAGCACAATCAGATAATGGGAAGGATAGGCTACAAATAAGGCATGGTTTTATTGAAGCTCATAAGGTTATCATTAACGTTGAGATGCTGATGTCACTTCCCATGCTAGAAAGATATGTTCCTACTGGACCTACCTGTAATCCAGTCACTCCCAGGCCCCACCTCATTACTCCAGGATAATGTTTACAGCCCTTCTCCAGCCCCAGCCAGCCCTATAGCTTTCACCCAATCAGGCCAGGCACCCCCACCTAACACTCACAATATCACCAGCCAGGCCACGCACAATGGAAAAAAAAAAAAAAAATCAACTTTCCTTCCATGTTTCTGAAATCCCAATAGGAAAAGCTAAAAATGGGCTTTTATTTTTTAAACAAATTATTTACTTATTTATTTATTTTTGGCAGCTGGCTGGTATAGGGATCCAAACCCTTGACCTTGGTGTTATCAGCACCATGCTCTAACCAAGTGAGCTAATAGGCCAGCCCCATGAAAATGATTTTTTAAAACTTGAATTCATTTCAAATCTCTCTAATTTCAGTTTCCAACGTAGAAAAAAAAAGAAAACCACCCACAAATCGAAAAGTATTTTCCTTAAACTCCTTTCAACTGGAAAAACTGTAGGCTTCCTCTACTTCTCTGAAGTCCTTATGTAAAAGTTCTTATTCACTTGGAGTCATGATGATTTGCCCAAACTTATTTCTGAATGGATAAATAAAAAAGGGGCGGGGGAATCCTTGGGAAAATATACTGTAGTAAACTGTTAATAAGGACAGAAAGAAAAACAGAAGGCAACCTGTCATTCACATGTCTAAAATAATGCTCAAAAAGGTAGAGATGCTTCCTTCTCTGAGAGTTTTAAAATGAAAATGTATGGTGCACTGTAGAGTCAGAAAGCATGACATGACGTTAAAGTGGGCTGTCAGTCTTGAATGCAGCTGAAACCCAGAAGCAAAGAAGAGCACAGTAGGTAGGCAAATCCCCTTACTTCAAGGTGGGGTGCTAGATCCCCTGTGTAGGACCAGCAGAGATTTTGTGAACCTTAGATCAACACCCACTCCTCAACACCTCACTGTTCAAGGTTGAAGAACCGAAAAAGAGAGACCCTGGAAAAAACGCTTGAGGACCTGTGGCATTTTCCCCTTCTTCTCCTCAGCCTGGGGTGGGGGCTGGTGGTGGTGAGCTCCTCCTCACCTCAAGTCTCCTGAGAAGAGGCTTTAAAAGATCAGTTGGAAAACAGTTTCCCTTGGAATGGAGAGGGCCAAAGTGACTGATTGACCCATGTTGGAGAAGATTAAAGGCACGAGGCTGTGGCTGGAGCCCGGTGGTAGGAGGAAGAGAAGAGCCTTCACCACTCAAAGCAGAACTGAAGAGTGTATTTCTTGTGGACCAGATTCAGGAAGGGAGAAAATGACCATGATGGCTGTTTTCAAGGAATCCCCACCCAAGGGGGCTTCCTGCCAGAGGCTGCTGGCCAACAGGGGATTACTTATCATCAAATGCTGAAGTCAGCGGAGTAGTGGCCAGCAGGGCGATATCACAGCCCAGTGTTTCCACTGGCGCTGTCTACAAGGGCCCCACATAAGTGCCCTGTGAGTGATGGCGTTTGTACTGAACACCTCCTAACATTAGGGAACGCCACCACCAAGCACTACAGCTCCCTAGAGTAAGGCCTTTCCTCCACTTGCTCTTCCGTTCTCTCCCCTCCACCCCGAACCCTGCAGGACCATGCCATAGAGAGAGTGGGGGAGGAGAAGTAGAAGCACCAGGTGGGAAGACAAAAAAGCCTGCCCCACCTCCCTCTCCTCACCTGAGGCTTCCACCCTAAATCAGCCCAGGCTGGGGGAGGAGAGGATGAAGTATTTGACTTTGAGTTCAGAGTTGTAACTATGACATGGGATTGGACATTTCAACTGCTGAAATGAGACTGTTTTAGTTTTAAAAATGACTGGAGGATTTTAAAATTTTTCTTAGAGTGTCTGGAAAAGTTATGGGAACTTTTCCACTAAGGGGAAGGTAGAAACTGAGATTTCATTAAGGGGCAAGGTAGAAACTGGCTCCTTAGCAGAGGGAGCAGGAAAAAAAAAAAGTTGCTTTCTGATTATACCCTATTATTATTATTATTTTAACATTTTTTTGTACATATTCAAGGGGTACAGTGTTTTGTTTCAATACATGCATATACTGCACAATGATTTACATGGAGTAGATAGCATAATTATTTTACCCATTAGTCCACATTCCCTCCTCTGATAACCATTATTCTACTGCCTACTTCTATAAGACCAACTTTTTTTTTTAGATTCCATACATGAGTGATATTATGCAGTATTTGTCTTTTTGTACCTGACCTACTTCACTTAACATCATGGTTTCCAGTTCCACCCATGTTGCTGCAAATGATAGGATATCATCTTTTTCAATGGCTGAGGAGTATTGCATTGCATAAAACATATATCACAGATTTTTTTTAATCCATTCATCCATTGATTATCACACCCTATTAAATGCCACATGTTTTTGTCTCTTTTGTACTGCTATAATGGAATACCACAGACTAGGTAAGTTATAATGAACAGAAATTTATTAGCTTACAGTACTGCAGGCTGGAAAGTCTGAGATCGAGGGGCTTATATCTGGTGAGAGACTCCTTGCTGCATCATCCTGTGGTGGAAGGGTAAATAGAGAGAGTAAGAAGGGGCCAAACATCCTTTTATAAGGAGTTCACTCCTACAATAACAGCATTAATCCATTCATGAAGGCAGAATTCTCATGGCCTAATCACCTCTTAAAGTTCCCACCTCTTAATGCTGTTACAATGGTGATTAAGTTTTCAATACATGCTTTTTGGGGGACCCATTCAAACAATAGTATCACCCTTTTAAAATAATAACTATACAAATTTGCTCCAAAGAAGACAGTCTCTCTTTCCCGATCTCTTACAGGCTGACTGCTATTCTATAAAAGTTCTACAGGGCTTCAGAACTTTCTGTCCTGAGGAAATTCTAATCAGAAAAAGACCCTGAACATGTTGAGAAACTTGTCAACAACGAAGGACACAGCAATCAAGCCAGAAAATAATATCATTTCACTTTTTTTTTGAGGGAGGGTCATTTAAGATTGGCTTCAAATTTTGAATATTCCATGAAATTCATCAGACAGAAATTTCAGGAGATGAGGGCTTGTTTGACAGGGGAAGAAAAAAAAAAATCAGGGTTGGTTTTACCCAGCTGGTCAAAAACATGGGGAAATCAAATTGGACAGAAGATGAAATGAATTCTAAAAACTTACTCACAAGGCAGGTCTTTGTATCTTGTGGAACTTACGTCCCAGGAAGCATGCCAAAGAACCTCTTAGTGAATTCTAGAGACTCTGCACCTTAGAGTGGCAAGCGGATACCAGCTAGAGCCCTTTTCTACCTCTCTGTTGAGAGCAGTAATCTTTGATACAAGTTACCAGCTGAGGAGAGAATTATCTTCAAGGATCACGTGCATGTGTGACTTCAACATCAACTGTGCTGTTTATTTCTAAGCACAGTGAATGTTTGTATGCATTTGCTAACAAAATAGGTGCATTACAATCATTTCTTTCCTCCATAATATTTTGAAAGATCTTAAAACATATTTGAGGAAAAGGGTATTATGGAGTTACTGGTGTAGATATTGTCAACATTCCTTCAGAATCTACCATTTATCTGTATATGAAAACCTATCATACTAGGTTTGGTAATTTATTTTTTTAAATTATTAGGGAGTCTACAGTGAACAGAACTGTCAGGGCTAAAAACGAACTTGGATATGCATGATTGGGGTGAGAAAATCCAAAAATTATATCCTATATATTAGTACTTCTCACTCTTTAATGTGTATTGGAATCACCTGGAGATCTTGTTAAAGTATCGGTTCCAATTTAGAAGGTCTGGGGTGGGCCTGAGATCCTTCATTTCTAACAACCTCCCGGGTATCACTCTGTTGGATAACACCTTTAAGAAGGGAATAAGTTGAAGAAAAGATAAAAAAGAGGGGAAAATGGAGTGAAGGTGGAATGGAGGATTATAAACTCCAGTACTTTCCCCCGGGGCTATGCTCTGGGACTACATCCAGGGAAGGACCTTCAGATTCTTTAGCAACCAATTCTCTTTGGAGGAGTCCTTTGCAGAGTCCCCTTATGAGAACTGTATCACCTTACTTAACTTGAATCTCTGTGGTAGAGTCAGGAGTGGGGTGAGGTGTTCTCTCTGTATTTGGAGGAAGAGGTTATTATATTTCCAAAGTAGTGAAACCTTGGCAGAGGTTACGGCTGTGTCCTAGGGCAGGGGAAGTGCTCCAAAAAGGGGAATGGAGAAAACAATGGCAGGAGACACAAGGAACTCCAGGAGAGTGTACCTGAGACATCACTGAGGGTTCCTAGAAATAAGTTTCTGGTGGGGCAATTTTAAGGGGCATGATAAGAGTTGGAGAAATATATGACCTCCCAAGAACCACACGTGTGCTTCAGAAGAGCCAGCATTTGGACGCCTGCTGCCGATCTGTGTTAGTCAGACACAGAGAAGAGAGCATAGCGTCATCTGGCCAAGGAAGGGGACACTTGCCTTTTTGCTTTTCCTTCTCCAACACTAGCAGGAGGAACTGTAAAAGGGAAGTTATGGGAGAACCTGAGAGCCAGACTATGCCTTATCTCTCTTTCTCTGTATTCTAATAATATATATTAAACATTTAAAAACATTTCTTTCTGTGAATTTGCACATTTATAATATTTGCCCATTTTTCTATTGTGCTTGTATTTTCTTACTAATTTATTAAAACTCTACATATATTAATAAAGTAAGGGCTTTTTTTTTGGAGAAGAACATGAATCAGAGGTCCTCAGTTATTAACAACTATAATGATGGCAGCTAATCTTTATTAATTACTATTTTCCAGGTACACTATCAGATGTTTTACATGAATTCTCTCATAGTCCTCCTAACAACCTTATGAGGCAGGGACTGTTACCATCTCAGTTTTATAAGTCAAGAAAACTGAGATTTAAGCAGCATAGACAGTTCATCCAGTGTAACACAGCTAGTGAATGTTGACACCAGGCTTTGAACCTAGGAAAAAGCTCTGGAGGAGGAGACAGGAAAGGCAGCAGGGTCTTGAGAAAGCAGAGGATCCTGGAGAAGGGAGTGTGCCAAGGCTTTGGGCTAATGCACGTTAAGGTCACTATCTCCTCCTCTCCCTCTTTTTAAAACAAATATTAACAGCAAGAGAGAGCTCTGGGCCAGGTATTGAGTAAAGAGTGGTGAGGAACGCAGACAGGTCACGGAGCTCACTGTGTGAAGGGAGAGAGCCACAAACACAAACAAGAGTGTAATATCAAATATTTGTTTGTGCTATCAAGAAAAATTAAAAAGGTATACAAGAGATAATGGGTGGAGGACAAATTAGACTAAGAAAGTAGGAAAGGCTTCATTGAATTAGAAATATTCAGACAGCAACCTGACAAAGGAGTGTAACAGTTAAATGAAGAGGAGAGAGGAAACATTTTGGGCAGAGGAAATTGCTGATGAAAAAAAGAAATCATTCCCGATGGAGGAACAAACAGCACTTTTGAACAAATGAAAGATGCTGGATTGGTAGGGGTCAGCAGGGAGGAAAGTGTTTAAAGTCTCAGGAGGGGAATCACAGGGTCTCTACCCATCATTGGGGTGGATTAGCAAGGGTTTTTGCATTTTGGGGCTAGAGTCTCAGAGTTTGCTGTTCAGTTATGGAGTCAGAAAGTGACCCTTGAAGGTGTGGAGACTGGGCATCCTGAGGCAGAAACTAAACTTGGGCTTTCTCTGTTTCAGGGGGTCCTATTCTCATAGTAAAAATTCCAGGTTTCTACTCCATCTTTTCTCTCCTAATTTAGTCAAACCTCTGCACTGGGTTTTCAAACTATCCACTCTTTTCCACCTGGCCCCCCCCCCCTTTTTTTTTTTTACCTCTCTGCCCTTTTAATATAGCATTTCTCCTGCAGATATGAAAGAAATAGCTCAATTTTCTTGCTTTTTCTCAAACCGACACTGGCATTTCCTACCTTTCCTCCTATGCCTAAGACTATTTTTCTTTCCTGTAATTCCTTTTTCTTTTCATATTCATCTGAAAAAAATTCTAGAGCTCTAGACAGTAGCCTACCTCAGAAGGTACTTCCTTAACAAAGCTTTCTCACACCCCTGCAATCAAAACCCCTATTTTGCCCGTTGTTGCCTGTTCAATGTGAGCATAGTCTGCTTGCCTTAAAATATTTCATGTTCCTCTGTGTCTTCCAAAAGAGAGTGAGCCTGTCCAGCCATGGATCATGTTACATTCACTTTCACGAATCCAGCCCCTTGCCTGCAGTTTTTCCTCTCTTTCTCTATAGCGGGAAATACTTGTTCACTCACATTGATCAGTGGCTCAGCCAACTTTGTAATCCTCACCTCCTAGCCATATTACCAATATTCCATGAAGGTATAAATCACTTGAATGTTTGTTAAAAAGTCAGATTCTTGGTTTTTTCCCTAAACCTAAATAATCAGATTGTCTGGGGGAAGAGAGCCAGAAAATGTATTACTAACAAGTGCCCAGTTAATTTTTATCATGATGGAAATTTTGAAAATACTGCTGAGTACATTTTAGGTCAGGGAATTATCAGGTGCACCCTAAGCTAGATGTTTGTTCACTTGCCTTTTTTTCCCTCGCTCTGGCTGAGCAGGTGTTATTGCAATAGGACTGCTTTTTCTGAAGCTTCCAGCTCTTTATAATGAAAGGGAAAAAATGTGTTTTAGATATAGAAGCATTTCAAGAAGGATGTTTGGAGCTGGGAAGAAAGCCTGGGCTGGAGACCTAGAGCAGAGATTAATTTGCATAAAACAGACTAGAAACCCAAATTCGGGAGAGAATCTGCCTAGATCAGGAGTGCCTAATATGTACTAGGAGATGTTAGGTGCTTTACGCATAACTCAATACAAATTTAATCTTCATGATTGTCCTTTTAAAGTAGGTTTTGTTATCTGAATTTTGCAGATTAGGAGACTGAGTTTCAAAAGATCAAGTGACACAAGTCATAGGGTTAGGAAGCAGAAAAGCTCCCAAATGTACTATGATTGTCTATTCATTCAACAAATATTTGTTGAACACCTCCTGTGTACCATGTACCTTTCTTTAAACACAATCTATCTTTTTTTTTTCTAGCAGCTTTTAAGCTTTCCTCTTTTTCTTTGGTTTTCTACAGTTCTACCATGATGGCTCTAGGTTTGCAGTTAAGATGCTTGAATTTGTTAGGGCTGAGACTAAGTAAAGTGAATGAGGTGCTTGCCTTGGGTACACAACTTAATGGGCATCAAAAAACTCAGTAATCAAGAATATTTTAATGAATATTTTTAAAATTAGAATTACTGCAAAAGTGCATGATAAATATCAAAATGTTAAAGACAAAATATAACAGAGCTGGGATTAAGGTGAGGCAGGTGAGGTCAAGTCATGCAAGTGTAGGGTTGGATCCTATCTTTATTAAACATTTGGATATTTTGTTGGTTATAAGGTCACCCTACTTAAAGTGGGATGGAACTACACAGGGGCATGAATACAAGGAGGTGAGAGAGAATCATTCGGGGACATCTTAAAGCCTGGTAATCACAATAACAAAAGATATAATATAATTATATTGGGAAGAAAGGGGAAATAGGGGTGTGTATGTGTCTGGTGCACTGGTGGCAGAAATGAGAGTTAAACCTTCATCTTCCATGGTGGGAAGTCAATAAATAATGCTGCCAAACAGAAAAACGAAGAAGTAATATTAGCATGTACTATGGTCCCCTCCAAAACTCATGTTAAAATGTACTTGCTATTGTGACAGAATTAGGAAGTGGAACCTTCAAGAAGTGCTGAGAGCCCTCATGAATAGATTAA
Organism: Cynocephalus volans; assembly: GCF_027409185.1. Lineage (NCBI taxonomy): Eukaryota > Metazoa > Chordata > Mammalia > Dermoptera > Cynocephalidae > Cynocephalus > Cynocephalus volans. The sequence goes on along the minus strand of NC_084463.1, from coordinate 106,580,936 downwards.
TGCCATTATCACAAGAACAGGTTAGTTATTGCAGGAGTGGGCTCCTGATAAAGGGATGAAGTTTGGCGCCCATCCTTTCTTTGTTTGGAGTGCTTGCTTGCTCTTCCACCTTCCACCATGATGCAGAATGAAGACCCTCACCAGCCGCTGGTGCCAAGCTCTTGGACTTCCCAGTCTCCAGAACCATGAGCCAAATAAACTTCTTTACATTATAAATTGCCCAGTTTCAGGAATTCTGTTATAGCAGCAGAAAACAGACTAAGACAGAATGTTATTCAGAAATATGGAGATAAATACTAAAAACAAAAATGGATAAAAGATTCAAAAGTGTTTCCTTCTGGGGAAGGGGAAATGGGGGAGAACAAAGCAGGGGCGTGGGACTGATAAATATCTAAATGTTGTAGAACTAGTTGACTCTTTAAACTATGTGCACATGTGACTAATAAACTTAAAATAAGTTGCCATGGTTTGAATGTACCCCCAAGCTCATGTTGGAACTTAACCCTCAATGTGGTGGTGGAAGGTGGAGACTTTAATAGGTGATTGGATCTCCAGGACTGTGCCCATTAATGGATTGATCCATTCATGGTTTAATGGGCTGTCATGGGCATGGTTCTGATGGCTTTAAAAGGAGAGGAAGTGAGAAAGTTAACTCTCTTTCTCAGCCCGTTCTCACCATGTGGCACCCTGGTCGCCTTGGGACCCTATGGAGAGTTCCCACCCAGAAGAAGGCCCTCACTGGATTTATTCCCTGGACCATGGACTTCCAGCCTCTGAAACTATAAGAAATAAATTTCATTTCTTTATAAATAACCCAGTTTCAGGTATTCTGTTAAAAACAACAGAAATGGACTCATTTATAAGTGTATGAACATTTGACATATCATAAAAAAAAAAGACTCTGAGGTAATCATCATGGGGAAGACAGAAGTTTATTGAATTTCATTATGCGGATGTTATGATTCAGTATTATTTTTACTTTGAATTACATATGGGGGTGGGTGCCAGAATTGTCTCAATGGTAGGGCCTCTAACAACCTTACTGAGCTTGTTCATTTTCCAGGATTGCTACTCCATCTCATGAAACCCTCACAACTACATAGAAAGCCATGAAATATCATGACAGATGAGGGAAACTGAGGCTCAGAAAGGGAGAGTAAGCAGTTGAAACTAGTCTTTCTATAGTTGAAAGCAGCATTGGAGTAGAATGGGTACCAGATCCTTCTGCCAGAGAGACCAGGACACTTGTGCTAGCTCCCTATACTGAACATGCATACTGGTTTCCTCTGGCCAAATCTCCACTTTTGCTGCCTAGTTCTGGTTTGACTTGCATCACCATTTTTTTTTTTTTTTTTGTGACCGGTAAGGGGATTGCAACCCTTGGCTTGGTGTCGTCTGCACCGTGCTCAGCCAGTGAGCGCACCGGCCATCCCTATATAGGATCCAAACCTGCGGCGGGAGCGCTGCTGCGCTCCCAAGCGCTGCACTCTGCCGAGTGTGCCACGGGGCCGGCCCTGCATCACCATTTTAAGTTGGTGAGTGTAGCTTCTCCCTGACATATGAGGGTACTTCAAAATTCCATGATTAAATTCAGACTTTCTGAGTCTCAGAAAGGGAGAACAACCAGTCAAAGCTAGTCTTTCCATAGTTAGTAGATAGCATTGGAGTAGACTGGGTGCCAGATCCTTCTGCCAGGAAGACCAGTGTTCATACTGGGCTGCAGTAAATAAAAATTCCATGGTAAAGTCAGGCTGTTCTTGCCTCAACCGTCCCATGGCTCTCGCTCTTGCCTTTTCTGGGCTGAACTGCAAGTCCACATATCTAGGCAGCCCAGGGGCTGGCCTTCAAATGCCCTGAAGTGCTACCCTATTACTTCAGGGAAGGCTGATACTGCTAAATTTGGAAGGATCGGAGACTCATCTTGTTTGAGACAAGAAAGAGATTTCCCTCCCTGCCCACAAGTTGAGTTCTACCTGGAAAGTTCTGTCCCTGTCTAGGTGGGGTCTTTGCACCTTCTCCCGCCCTGCCACCCCCACCTTGCCCACATTCAGTGTTGTAGCCCTGATTCTTGAAATGTAGTTGGGATCATATATCCCGGTGGGGAATATCTCAGGTTTCTGCCTCTTTCATGTTGCTCAAAGCCTGCTTGTTTCACTCGGGGAAATTGGACAGCCTTATCACTCAAAGCTGTCTTATCATTCAAATGTACATTCCTCAGGAGCCCTCCATGTCTTATCTCTCACTACTTATATGCCTAGTTAGTGTTCTGACGCCCAAAACTGTTTGATTAAGACAAAGTGCTACTGCAGTGAACCTAACTGGTTAACTATTTCCTGCCCTCAAGATGTGGCTACATGGCTGGGCTAGAATTCGTTTTCCAAAAGACTGGAACCTCTCCAGAGGGAGGTGCTAAGCTTTGTGCATGCTGCTAGTGATGAACCAAGAGTCTGGCTGACCAAGTGAACCCTAACGTTGGGAGGGAGTAAATGAGTGGGGAGGGAGCAGACAAAGGACAATGATTAGAATCTGCAGTAAGGGCTGCAGTTTCCAGGAAGGCCCCACCTCTAGGCATTGTCTCAGCAACCACAGATGAGACCAGCTTTCTTCCCTACCCCTTCTCCTTTCTTTCCTTCCCTCCCACTTGCACTCTCCTACAGATCACTCGAAGGAACAATAGAACAATGTTTTTCCTTCAAGTGTCCCCTGCTCCCCCCTAGTTCAACCTGACTAACTAAAGTATAAGGTCATCCTCTGGAGTTTTTGAGACTTAGCCATGAAACTTGCTTTCTCAGAAAGTTTGAGGGAGTGAGATTTCCAGGACAGCTGTCCCCTTCTTATTTTGTGGGAGTTGATCTTCAGGGGCTCCCCTGTGGGGATGGGGATATTACACCTGGGGTTTGCTGAGAGATCCGAGCCTGCAGAGCTATAGACTTAACATCTGTTCTTCTACTTTGAGCCCTGAGAAAAGCCCTGAGTGATTCCAAATTGCTCCTAACCTTCATTCCTGTCCATCCCTGAATGATCCCTCTGTGAAATCAGAGTCAGGGTGTTCAGTGAAAAGAGCATGGGCTCTGGGTTCAGGCAGACTTAGGTTCAAATTCTGATCCACTACTTTCTAATATCATCTAATAGCAGGCCCTGAGCCTCCCCTTGGACCCAGAGTTCTGTCCCTCAGTTATGGGTGGTTGTCTGTCTGCAGAGGGTCTTGTTGCTTGGTGCTGTTGCTTCCTCCTGGTCTTGAAGCAATCTCCAGTCTAACCCTTCTCATACTGTGTACTTGGAACAATGATAAATATGAGCATTGTTACAGTTAATTTTCAAAATGGCAGTGTGAAGTTAATGCAATTATTCCCATTTTACAGCTGAGACCAAAACTTACTGAGATAATGCACAAAATCACACAACTTTTAAATGGCAGGGTCAGGACTGGAACCCACGTCTTCAAGGCTTGAAAGAAGGCAACACAGCAGAAAGGAAAGAGAAAAAGCTTTGGAGTTAGATACCTGAGCTCAGTTCTTGGCTCTATTCTCGCTGCAGGACCTCATATAACTCCTTTAAGCTTTCTCAGCTTCACTTTCCTCATCTGTTGAATGAAGACAAATGTTCTGTAGCAGTGTTCTGAGAATGAAATGAATCAGTGTATATAAAATGCCTGTCTCATACACCAAGAAGCATTAGATTTCACCACCAGCCCCTTCGTCATCCCACCAGGCTCAGTTATCCTCTTCTCATATTTTGCTGTTCCCAGACCAATGGGGAAATCAGGCAGGAACACAAATAACTCATAGAAGAGAGAAAGCAGTAAGTTCTGTATGAGCATACAAGATTTTCTAGAGTGACCAAGCAGGACTTCATGGGGACTGTGATACTAAATCTGGACCTGACATGTTTCAATGGGTTTCAAGAAATGGAAAATAGATGGAGGAGCCCAGGATTCCACATCTGGTATCTGGACAGGGCATAGAGTGGAGTGATGGAAGTTAAGTATTCTGAAGGCTAAAGGGTTACAGTGTGTTTAGTGGTGTTATTCAGGCCATGCCCATGTGCTAGGTTCCAGGCTAGGCTTGGGCCACAGTACTTAGGCTCACGCTCCAGCCTCAAAGAGGCTGGACCCAGCCCTTCCCCACTCAGCTCCCCATGGCCATCTGGTGGCCATCAGGAGCCCAGGCCCAGCTAGAGAAGCTAACAGTAGGGCAGCTTTCATCATCCCTTTAGAAGGGACGGTGGGGAGTGCTGGAGAGCCTACAGACAAGCCTCCTCCCATCCCACAGAAAAGTTGGTATGAGAGAGAAAGGCCCAATATCTCCTCCAGCTCCTCAGACCAGCTGGGATTCTATTTTTAACCAGCACTGTCGTAGGTTGACAGCTTGGAACGCCTTCTCCCTCCTTTTCTTCCTTCTTCCTGCCTCTTGCAGCCCAGAACCCTTTAAAAACGATGGATCGGAGCAAGCTGAGCACTGGTAAACAGATGACCCACTCTCCTTTCTCACTGTCCTTTGCTCCATCTTGCCTTTCTTCAGGGTAGTTAGTGGGTGGACTCTAGAGGCGTTCTGGCTGTGAAGCCGATGAGGCTTAAATTTCAGGGCTCTTCACTTGCACAAGCACTGGAGGGTCAGGCCCTGGTCAGGGTCCTAGAAATTTCATATCTGTAATTTTTTATGCTTTTTCTTCGAAAAGGCCATCCAGTTTTATAAAATGTCAGGTCCCACAAAACTTGGATCTCCATCTAATGGTCATGGCTTCTTCCCCATCTCCAGCTCAATGTCTACAACACTGGAGTACAGAAGCTGTCCAGGATGACAACCAAGAGAATACACACAGCCCTACCTAGCTTCAGACCAGGGGCTTTCTTGGCAGGGGGTTGTGCACAGGAGTGGGTGGTACTAGGAGGGGCCTAACAGGGAGGGTACTCCACAAAATCCAGTGCTGCATCACCTGTCCCAAAAAAGTCCAGAAAGAAAGTCCAGGAGGAAGCCAAGTCATTTATTATTTCTTAAAGAGGATGGGTGAGGAAGGAGGGGCAGGGCCGCAGTCCTTAACCAGAAAGGGATGAAGGAACTCTTTAGTGCAAAACAGCCTGTTGGTCAGGGAGATGTGAGATTAGGCCTATTGGTATTTTCAGTGCTGGTTGGGGAAGGGCATTGTGAGGTCAAACTGGGATAGCATGGAGCATCCCAGGAGTCAGTCCTGTGCCAGGCTCCACAGACCCTAAAAGAATCAGTGCCATTAAAGTATGTGTATGAGGGGCAGGTCAGCCTTTGTCAGGTTCCCACTGTGTAGGGATAGTTCACTACCAGGGATGCTGTGTCTGTGTCTGTCGGAAGTCAGTGGTATGTTTCTATGGGTGGGGCTCTGTCCTACATCAGCAGTGTGCCTCCTTTCCTTTGTAAAACAACGTTCTTGTTTTCTGTGTGTCAGGTAAGCCACCTTTTTCTGTGTGTTCAGGTTAGTCCGTGCTCTTAGCTGTCAGTCTTGTGTTAGTTGTGATCTATCTTCTTGTGCGACTGGTTGGGTCTCTGTTTGTAGAGATCACCTGTCCTGCCTCAGCCCCCACTCACCCTCTGCCCCTCATCCAGGCCCCAGTGTGCTGATGGTGGTGTAGCTCAGCCTGGACAGTGAAGCAATGGAGGGGGTGGGAGGGTCCTCCTCTGGAAGAGGCCTGGGGCGAGCTCGTGGAGGCCGTGGACAGCAGCGGACGCACGTGTCCAGGCAGGCCTGGCGAAAGCGCCGGTGCATGAAGCAGTAGACCAGAGGGTTGACACAGGCCGAGGCATAGCTCAGCAAGTGAATGAAGGAGATCGGGGCACCGGAGAGCGCGCGGTGTGCACCTGGGCCATCAAAGGCACGCCATGTGTTGGCACTGTACACTGGCAGCCAACACAGGAAAAAGAGCACAACAATTACCAGCAACATTCGCACCACGCGCTTCTTAGCCAGCAGCTTGGCCTGGGTGGGCCGGGGGCCGGGGCCTAGCATAGGAGTGGGGGCCGTCAGTGCCGACAGCTCCAGCGCGGGCCGGGAACGTGGAAGTTGCACGTAGCAGCCGTCGCTGTCCTCACCACTCAGGCCAGGCTCAGGCCGGCAACGCCCATTCTGCTGGATAGGACCTTAACACAGAGGGCAGGTGATGAGAGCAGAGGCAGTCCTCCCAACCTCCAGCTCAACCCCCAGCTGACCTCACTTCCCAGGCTTAACCCCGTTTCCAGCCTCCTTCTCACGCTCCTTTCAGACCCACCTACTTTAGGTCCCACCTTCTTCCCAAAGCTCCGCCCCTGCTGGATTTCCCCACCTGCTGCGGCCCCACCCTGGCTTCGGACCCGGCTTTGGCTCTCGCTGTCACTGTCACCGTCAAAGCGAAGTCCTAAGTAAAGCTCGCGGGAGATAAGCCCATAGGCCACGGCCATAACTACACCCGGGACGAAGAACAAGAGCAGGAGCAGCAGTACCGACCTAGAGACAGAATACAGACCAATCACGCGAGTCTCTGTCCAGCTGCAAACACAGATGGAGGAAGAGCCAAGGGCTAGTGTTTCTAGGGGTATGGCCAGGTATGTCAGGTAGGAGTAGGATTTTGGGGTGCCACTGGGAAGGGCTAGAAAACTTGGGAGGGGCCCCAAGTTGGAATCCCAAGGTGATAGGTGCGGAATGGGAATTGGTATGGTAATTCTTGGAGCAGCTGGAGGAAGGTTCTGGGGAATGGTGCTAAGCATCTGGTGGAGATGGAGAAGGGCATTCCTAGGACTAGGTCTTGGGCACCCTCACCAAGTCTGGCTGACCCGCGCACTGGGCCAGCGATGCACACACTGCAGCACACGGGGCCCCACTGGTTGCACGACGGTGTACACAGGGTAGGGCACCATGAGCAGTCCGGACAGCAGCCACGTGGCTACGATCACACGAGCCGCGTGGGAGCGAGTCTGCCACACACGCGCCTGCAGTGGTCGACAGATGGCGCTGTACCGTTCCAGGGCGATGGCTACGAGACTTAGCGTGGACACACTCACAGATACCCCTAAGCAAGGGAAGAGGAAGGGGTCACCTGGAAAACTGGCACTACACACTCACCAGTGTGACTTCCTCAACCCCCACTGAGAAAGCCCCCTACATCCAGCAGGACTTTTGGAGGGGAGAGGGATAAGGGGAGCTGGGTGTTTATCTCACTCACCCATGAGGTAGGAAATCGCCTTGCAGATGACTGTGCCAAAGATGAATGTGCCCATGAGATTGGGCAGGAGGGTGAAGGGCATGCAAGCCACAGCCAGCAGGAGGTCGCTGACTGCCAGTGAGAGCAGGAAGGCATTGGTGACAGTCCTCAGGCGGCGGCTCAGTCCCAGCACCACGATGATGAGCACATTTCCTCCAACACTCATCAAAAAGATCACCGCATAAAGGGTGACTCTAACGGCCAGCTCCAATTCTGGACAGGAAAAGGGAGAGGTGGCAGTAGAGGATTTGGTGCTGACTTAGCCAGATCCCTTATCCCACTTATCCCTAACCCTCACTACTCAGTCAGATCCTTATATCCCAAGAACACTTCCTCCCATCCCTAACACACCCACCAAGGACCTACTCAGTAAATGGTGAACTTGAATCCTTTACCCTTCTAAACCCTCAAGGCTTCAATTGGCCTAATTCTATTCTTCCTTAAGAAAGCCTGTCTCTTCTCAAGGTTTGTTCCAAATCCTTCCTTCTCTTTGCAACTAAACTTCTTGAAAGAATTATTGGTACCTTCCCACTTTCTCTTCAGTCCACTACAGTCCAATGCTCTGTACCCCATCATTGTTTGGACACTTCTTCCCAAGGTCACTAATCTTTAACTGCGAAGTCCAAAGGTCCCTTCTTGGCTTATTCTATTTGACTTCCCTGTAGTATTTGACACTGTTGACCAACCCACTACCTTTTGAACCATGTCTGATCATGTACTTTATTTTCTAAACAAAAACAAAGGCAAAACAAACAAACAAAACCCTTCACTTACTCTCTACTGTCTGCATCCCCTTAGCAATGTCATCAGGATCCTCCAGGAACTGTCCTCTTCTTCTTCCCACCTCCTCCCTGCACTGCAACCACTTAATTCACTGGATGACTCAGTTTCTTGAATGCATCATATGCACTCGTGACTCTCTTTATGCTCAAGTTGGTTTCTCAGCCTTGAATACTCTTTCACCAATCCCCCCCTCCCTTTCATCACTAACTTGCTTTCTGCATCTGGTGAATTCCTATTCATCCCCTACCTGTCAAGACTCAGATGGACTGCCACCTCTTCTGTAAGGCCTTTCTGGATACCTCATTTGATATTAATCTCCCCTTTGTCTGACCCATGCATGTTCCTTACACATCTATTAGAACTCTTTTGACTTTCTGCCTTATATTTTAATTACCTCCAATCACTCACTCTCATTCAACAGACATTTACAGGGACTTCCTTTGTGCCAGGCACTGGAGAAAAAGAGATGAATGTGAGTATGAAAAACTCCCTGCCTGAGTATGACCAACATCTAGAGCTCACAGTGGAGAGGGAAACTGAGATACATAAACAGATAACTGCCACACCATATGATAAGGGTGAGGTTCAGGGATGAACAAGGTGCTGTGGGAGCTCACAGAAGGGCACCTAGAGTTTCTGGGTGAGACAAAAGGCTGGGAGACTGGCCCCATTCACTTGTGTCATTGTCTATTGGGAGATTGATTCATCTTTGTGCTTCCATATGACAGCCGAGCAGGCCTAGAGAAAATCAAATTGACTTGAACTGGACCGAATCACCTACACCCATGGCCTCAGCATGAGGGAGGTTGGAGCTTGAAGGGAGAGAGGGCAGGGGGTAGAAACTTCAGGTTGGTGGGGAAGAAAGGGCCCAGAGGTGTGGCCCTCTCTTCTACAGCCCTATCTGGTACATTGGCTGACTCTTGTCTTAGCTCCCAAATTGAACTGTTTTCTCAAAACAATAATCAACTTATTTAGAAATTGTTGTAGGCATAAAGTAAGTGCTGTTTATAAGAAATCCCCAAACTGAACTCAGAAGTAACATTACTTACTCAGGACCACACACCTATTAAGGGGCTGAATCAGAACAGAAGCCAAGGCTCTGGATCCCTAAAATGCTTTGCCTCCTACTGCTCTCTTGCTCCTTTGTCATTCATCATACTGCCTCCTTCTTTTCCCAATCAAATCTTAATCTAAATGCCTTTCTGCCTCTCTACACTTTATCATGACATTTCTCATTGCATTATTATGCCAAATTCTCTGTCTTCCCCACTATACTATGAGCTTCTTAAGAACAGGGGCAAGGTCTCTCTTGTTCTCCAGTGCATGCCTAGCACTGGCATAATGTCCGGCACATGTGAGGCAGTCAACACATGCTTGTTAATGAGTCTTGAATAAGTCTGTCTTTCAATACAGAAATATACCTGCTTTCCCCCTTCTTATCCATCCCTCATCTCTATAAAGGTGTTCCATCATGCCCACGCCTCTCTGCCACAGTCTTTTTGGAGACATATGTTGGAGGGTTCTTGGGGAATAAATGACAGGCTGAGATTTCTGATACATTACTGTTGCTACTCTATACAAACAAATCTGTGTCTCCTTTAGAAGCTAGGCCCCTCTCTGTAGGGAGGGATTATGGGAGGCTTATTGTGACAAATATGAGGGGTGTGTGTGTGTATGTGTGTGTGTGTAGGGGGAAATAAAGAACCTTTGGGAAGGCGATCTCTGTCAGAGAGGTCCTTGGACCCAGAAAAAAGAGTTGGTGTCTATCTTGTACTCTCTGTGTCTCCTCCAAGTCCTCCTTCCCCTCACCCTTACCCCCGGCCCCTTGAACCTCTTTAGTTCCATTATCTTTCTCACATCCTCCTCTGGACATCTCTCTTCAACTAATTCTTGATGCAATTACCACACCTCAAGTTGGCACAGCTCTCTGAAGTGTGAAAAGCCCATTTCTCATTAATTCATCCAGTTGATGCGTCCCATGTGTGTGCCCTTGAGCTTGGCTAACTGTGCTGAACGATAAGGACGAGGCTAGGCCTCCCCCTTATGAAGTTCCCACTCTGCCTGGGGACTCCTCAAAACTAGAGAACAAAGTCCCGGTAAAAATGATCAGCAATTGTATAGCACTTTGCTATTTTTACTGAGCATTCCTAGCTATTATCTTTTTCCTAGCCACCACTCTCTAGGTCTTGCTATCAAATGGTTAGGAGATGTGAAAAATTCTAATTAAAAGCAATCTTAAAGTCAGGGCTTTGGGAAGAAGGAGAGGGATGAATAAGTGGAGCACAGGGAATTTTTAGGTCAGTGAAATTATTCTGTATGATACTACAGTGGTGGATACATATCATTATACATTTGTCAAAACCCATAGAACTGTACAACACAAAAAGTGAACCCTAATGTACACTAGACTTCAGTTAATAATGTATCAGTGTTGATTCATCAATTGTAGCAAATGCACCACACTAATGCAAGATGTTAATAATAGGGTAAACTGTGTGTACGCGTGTGTGTGTGTGTATGTGTGTGTGCATGTGCATCCATATGTGTTGGTGTGGTGGAATACGAGTGACCACAGTAGATTCAGTGACTAGGAACCTAAGGCAGGAGTGGAATCATGGGAGATGGTACCTCCTGGTGTACAGCCACTAGTGTCTTGATATTCTAGTCTATCTGTGGGCATCAGTTGCTTGGGGACAAGAGGAGAGCAGAAATCAGAGTAGGAGACTCAGAAGACGGGGACAGTTCAGCTTTTCTTCTGAGTTCTAGAGGATCTGCATTCATGCTGTCTAGATAATGGCAGAGAAGTAGGAGCACAAAAACTTCAGACAATGTCACATAAAATAAAAACTGGGCTTTTCTAAGAATGTACTGCACAGAACATTGAAACTGCTGCTATCTCAAATTCTACTTTCCACCAGGGTGTTGAATCTGGTCACCCATGCACACAGACATCAAAGTAATACTCATGTTTTTGTAGTGAGCACGGATAGCATGCAACTGACTGTGGGTAATAGCAGGGTGAATGGATGGAGGACATCTAAGTGTCAGCAGATACTGAGGAAGCAGAAGTAATACGGAAGGGTTTGTAGGTAATATCAGAGTGAGCATTGGGTAATACTTTAGTCTTTGAGATAATATCTGGGTGGGTGGAAGTAACTCATTTCTGTGGGCAATATCTGGAGAAGAGTGGCATCTACATATCTATAGGTAAAATCTGATTGAGGGTGGTTACATTTAAGTTTAGGTAATATCTGAGTAAGCGTTGTAACTTTTGAATGAGCACCACGCTCAGCCAGTGAGCGAACTGGCCATCCGTATATGGGATCCGAACCCGGGGCCTTGGTGTTATCAGCACCGCACTCTCCTGAGTGAGCCACGGGCCGGCCCAGCGTTGTAACTTTTGAATGAGCAAGGATAATATCCAAGTCTCCGTAGATAATATCGCATTTTGTAGGGAACACCTTCAGGAAGCATGAGTTATGTTCAGAGGTCTGTGTGTGAATGGGGGAATATACAAGTGATGACAGTAATAGCTTAGTGTGCAGAGGTAATATCCAAGTATGTGTGGGAAGTATAGATGTAAGATATCAACGTAACATGCTAAGTTAAGCCAAGATGTTAATCTTGATTGAGTAAAACAACTGAGCACCTGAGTGAACACAGCTAATATCTGAGTCTTTGCAGGTAATATCTGAATGTGTGAGAGTAATATATGTGATTTTATGGGTAATATCTGGAGAAAGGTTACTTTAGTGAACGTGGGGGATAACTGATTGTGTGTGGATAATATTAAAATGAAAGTGAGTAGTGTTTGATGGATGGGTAACATCTAAGAGACTGGGGCAATATTAAAGTGAGTGTAGATAACATCTGTCTTTCTGTGGGCAGCATCTGAGTAAACATGGAAATACTCAAGGCTGCATGGATTACATGAGAATAAAGTGGTAACATTAAAATTTCTATTGGTAACATTGGAGTGAGCCTGGGTAACATATGCCTCTGAGGGGGTGATATCTGGGTGAGTGTGGATGACAGGGTCTCTGTGTGTAATGTCTGCTGCCTGGGTAACGTCCAAATGTATGTGAGCAGCAACATCCAGATAAGTGAGGCCAAGCCTTGCACCTGTTCTGAATTGCTCCACATGCTCCTTCCTCAGGGCCCTTGCTCTAGTAACTATCCCTTTTCTCACCTGCACCTTCAACCTTCCTCTTTCTTGGCCTATTTCTCATCAAAATTTTTAAAATGCTTGTCTCTACTACACATACACACACGACAAAACTACACAAACACACACCCTTCCTGAAACCCATGCTATTTCTGGCACTATCCTGTTTTTCTGTGTCTCTCTCTCCCTGCCAAACTTCTTCAAAGTTATGTCTACACACCCTGGTTCACTTCTCACAACCCCCTCCTCCACCAGTCCAATCTTCAACCTATTATACGAGGGCACTTCAAAGAGTTCATGGCATGGTTTGTATTATATTTTAATTCTATTTTTTTATGAACTTTTTGAGGTACCCTCATACAGTCAGGCCTCAATACCCACAACTCTTCCTAAGGACTTCGTTATTGAATCCAAAGGATGCTATTCTTACTGTTCTGTCCTCATCTGACTTATATAGGCAGCATTTGACATCACTTGCTCCACCCTGCTTGATACTCTCTTTTTCTTTGCTTTTTGGAAGGACATAGCTTTTGGCTGTCTGATGGTTTCATCTGAATATCCTTCATGGACTCTCCTTCCTCTGTCTGTCTTTTAGATATTGGTCTTTTGCAGGATCCTGTCCTTGGACCTTTTCTCTTCTCATTCTCCACAATCTTTGTATGATTTTGTCTATCCTGTGAGTCTCTAGACAAACACCTTTCAAGTTTATGTTTCTATTCAGACCTCTCCCACAATTTCCAGACCTCTGGATTCAATAGCTTACTGGGCAATACCGCCTGCATATAAACTTAGTGGGTTCCAAACTGAATTTAAAATCCCCTCTTTCAAATCTGTTTTTGCTCCTTTGTTATTGATCTCATTGTATAGCACCAACATCCATTCAGTTGTCTAAGCCAGAAACCTGGATATCATCCCTTGACCGCTTCCACTCTTTCCATTTCTAGTCGGTTGCCAAGTTCTGTTGACTTCACTTCCAGAAGTGGCTCTCACATCGATCTACTTCACTCCATCCCCACTGCCAGTACCTTAGTCTAAGCTAGCATCATCTTTCACTTGGACCAGTGTAAGATAATAGCCACCTACATGTCCTCTTGCTTTCCATCTTATGTCCTCCAATCCATCCTCTACACTACAGAAGCAATCCTGGCAGTACCACTGAATCTTTCAGTAGTTCCCATTGTCCTTAGGATAAAATCCACACTCCTTAGCCAGGACTAGAAGGTCTCTAGCCTGAGTGATTACTATTCCCCTTTTATGGTATATGTTTTAGCTGCTCAGAAACAATGTCACACAGAACAAAATTTCATGATTTAAACATCCTGCCCCTCACTTGGGATGCCTTTTGCATCTTCTGTCCCTTCATTTGGCTGGCTCTCCCTCAACTTTTTGAGTTCAGTTTATACCTCATCTCCTTAGGAGGCCAAGCTTAACTCCCACTGCTAGGTTAGACCGGAGCTGCTCCTCTGGTGGTGTTCCTACTATCTTCCCCTATCAAGGCACTTCTCCTTTCTAAGCAATTCCCTGCTTACTTGTCTGTCTCCCCCACTGACTCTGAGCTCCACGAAGTAGGAATTTTGTCAATTTTGTTTAACTTACATCCCCGCTGTCTAGCACAATCTCTGGTTCAATAAATATTTGCTGAATGAAGGAATCTAAGTGAAAGTGTGTAATACTGGGCTGAGAAAGCATGAATTATTTTGAGGGGTAAATAAATACTTGGACTACAATTTATTCCAACTTTCCCTTCTTGACTTTAGACTAGTTTCCTTCTGCCTAACACTGTTCCCTCTCCTAGAATCCTACTCCTTCCTTTTATGCCTACTGAACTCTAACTTGAAGACCCAGCTCCAGGTTCTATCCTCTGTGAAGTTCTTGGACCCTATCTCCTATGGGTGCCCACAGTTTGCACCCTCCTGTAGGACTTCACTGATGACTGATTCTTCCATTGGCTTGTCTCCTCTCTACACTTGACTATAGACGGATGAGGGTGCAGACTGGGTCTAGTTCATCCCTGTGTGCCCAGCACCTAGCCTAGGGACTACAATAGCAGGTGTTCAGTAAACACTGAAGGAAAGGAAGGGTGCAAGAAGGGAAATATATATATATGTATTATGTGTGTGTGGGGGGGGGGGAGAGAGAGGGAGGGAGGGAGGGAGGGAGGGAGAGAGAGAGAGAAAGAGAGAGAGAGATACAGATGATGAGGGCAGTGAAAGTCATTTTGAGGACTGAGTGATTGGAAGCAGTCTGAAGGGGTGGGGTGGGGAGAAAAGATAATGACACAAAGGGATGGGGTAATGAATGAAGGAGGCAGCCAGGCTCTAGCAGGGGGAGACCTGAAGAGAGGCAGGGTGGAGGGAGGGCTTGGAGACATTGCTTGGAGAGAGAGAAAGAGAGATGGCACAGAGCCTTGAGAACAACTCCAACTCGGGAGACAGAGGGGTTTGAGGATGAGTGAGATGGAGACAGGTGGCTCTAACCAGTTTCCCCCGGTGTTCACCAAATTCAGATTTGAGGATCTTTTTCGGGAAGGCTGGGGGTGGGGGTGAGGGGCACAGGAGATTATAACTCTAACTTCCCTTTCAGGCCTTCCAGAGTACTCCCTCCTCAATCAGCCCCTTTCTTTTCCTAATCTCGCCTGCCTTCCTTCTTTCCCTTCCCTATTGTGGCTCAATGAACTGGATGTAAAAGGAAAAGAGGTCTGGAAGTGTTGGCAAGAGGAGGTCCTTGCCTCCGGACAGTCTAGGAGGGGGCTGTGCTTTGGGGTTAACCAGGAGCTCTAGGTGTGACCAGGGTGTGAAAGGGGTTCTGAGCAGGTGATGTGAAGCTGTGATGGAGTTGTAAGAGCTGTGGGAGCTGAATGTGTGAGGGGGAGCTGTTTGGGGGCTGAGGGGATACTAGGAGGGGGAACAGTGTGGGCGCCTGAGGAGGCAGTGTAGAGAGGTCTTGGGGGCCTCTATTAGTGTAATGGGGCACAGTGAGAAGGAGCTTGTTCAGGGGGCTTTGGGAGGTACCTACCTCGTGTCCCGGCTCCGCGGATGCGAGGGGACTCGCAGCTGAGGTTGCCAGTACTGCTGCTGTTGAGGAAGGGGCCACCCGCGCGACACAGGGACGCCCCCGGCCCAGGTCCGGATCCCTGCACGCTCCGGTTCAGCTTCAGGAGCTCCATCGGTCCCGCCGAGCCCGCTGCCTCCCTCAGCTCGGCCCGGCGGGCTCCCGCCACGGCTCCACCTGCCCGCTCCGAGATTCCTGCTCAGGCTCCCGCCCCCATCTCCCGCCCCGCCTGGTCCCCGCCCCCAACCCCGGCCTCTGCGGCTCCACTCCCGCTCCGCTCGCCCCGCCTAGGCTCGATGCCTCCCAGGCTCTGCTCTGCCTCTGTCCCACTGGGTGACTCTCCGCCCCCTCCCCAGCTCGGGAGTTGCCCCCTCCCCGTCCCGGGTGCTGTCCTCCAGGCTCGCCCCCTTCCCTAATCTCTCTCGTCTTTTCTTAGAGCCTTCTCTCTTGCCCACCCCTCTTTCCCACCGCCCCCGACTCCGGGGAATTCTTGGGGAGGGGAGAGAGATTGTGGGTGGTGGCTGTGTCGGGGGAGGTTGCGCGGGGAGAAAGGATGAGAGGGATGGGATAGGGTGTGGCTACCGCGGGGTCCAGCATCCTTCTCTGGTGGGTCAGAGGACCTGGAGGTGGCATTGGAGACCCCGCTGCTGCGCAGAGGCTCTAGCCTGCGCCTAGCACCACGGTTACCGTTCTGTGCCGCAGTGGCATCAGTGGCCGTGACACTGTTGCTACCATCGTTCTCTGCAGCTCCTAGCCGCAGGACTGAGGTAACCTCTGCATCTGGTCCCGCATCCTCCATCTCCTTTCTCAGGCCCAACACCCAGGCTTCCACCCAATGCTCCCAAAGAACCCTAAGCAATGGGGAGAAGAGGGAAGTCGGGGGAGGTTGGCATTTGTTCCCAGGGGAGCGACGGCCAGGGAAAGGGCTGCCTGAAGGAAGAGTCTGACTTGGGTTTTGAGGGCAGTCAGGGGTGGTAGTGAGAACTAGCCAGGATAAACCGCGGTGGGGTGAGAGTGGGGTATGATTCCAGTCCCCTCCCAGCGCAGGCAACAGAGGGAAGGCGGCGGCTGGCTCTCTCCGCGGTCTCCAGGCAGCGCCCACCCCCACCCGACACGCTGACGTTCCCTGTTTGCTCTCAGCGCAGGTGGAACCGCTTATGTAGGGTGTCAGGTTCCCACGAGAGGGGGCCGGAAGGGGGCTGGGTCACTGGGGACAGTGGGAACAAAGCTGAAAGGTGGGTGTGCAGGACTGACGTGGGTTCAGCTCTTTGGGACAGTACTTGCCTCTACTGTTTCAGCCCTGCTCCCTATCCATTCTCCTATAATTCCAAAGAAACTCCAATATGACCCGAAATTCCATCTTCTGGCCCCCGGCAGCAGCTGTAAGAGGTGGAGGCATCGGCGGAAGAGAACGTTAGAATGAGGATGGGATTGGGTTTATGGGGAATTCAGAAGCACTTAACTAACCAATCTTTGGGGAGGACCTTTTCCAGCCAGCACTGAGCTTTCAGGGGCTGAAGCACTGAAGGAGAGTTTAAGCCTGGGGTGGGGGTAGGGATCTAATCACCTGCTCCCTCTTCTCTTCCTCTTGGCACTGCCTGCCTTGCACATCAGAGAGCCCTGGACCAGGGCAGCTTGATTTGCTGTTTGTTCAGTTCCAGCACAGGTGGAACCTCAGATAACCTGTTGAACTTTTCCCATATTAGGTGGATTGGTAGGGAGTGCAGGTAAGGGAGCAGAGGAAATGTTGGGCAGAGAGGAGTGAAAATTGAAGTAGATGGGCATTCACTTATTCAGCAAACCATGTGCCAGTTATAGGGCTGTGCACTAGCTGTCTGATCAGTCTGTCTCTGAATAGCACCGACTCTAGTGGGGATTTTCCCAAGTATACCAATGACTGCAATATAAGATCATAAGTGCATCCACTAAGATGCAACATCAGAAATTTAAGAATCATCCTTGATGCCTTATTCCCTTATGGTCTTTCATCCCTGTGGTAGAGGCTATGATGCAAAACCCAGACTCCTCTTCAAAAATGAAGGATTTACTCTCCAGCTGCTGAGAGTGCTGCTGGAAGACAGTACTCCACTGTCAGCCCCTTTCAAGAATTGCCTGATCGGAAGAAAGACAGCTCATCCAAGGTCATGTTCCCTTTCTGGGGCATCCTACATCCAATGACTCATCAGCACAGAAGTATAAAGGTTCAATCCTTTTACTCCAAAGGAGGACAACTCTGAAAAATGCACACAACCCCAGAGCTCCTCATGGGCTTGACCGAGGTCTCTTTTTCCCAAGTATGCCAATGGTTATACCCCTAAGTGGGCCACCGTATTTGACTGATGCCTCCCTACATCCATCCTCCACCTGATAGCCAGAGTGATATGTTCAGAATACAGATATGATTATGTCACTCTTCTAACCTTTGCTTTTGGGATAGAGAAACCTTTTAACTGGATTTATGAAGCCTGGATGGCCTGGATACTGCTGACTGACCTCTCTAGCCACCTTATTTCAAGTCATTATGGTTCTTGTTTTCTCCCCTTTAGACACACTGGCCTTCCTTTAGACCCCCCTTTTTTTTTGACCTGTAAGGGGATCGCAACCCTCGGCACGGTGTGGTCTGCACCACTCTCAGCCAGTGAGCACACCGGCCATCCCCGTATAGGATCCGAACCCACGGCCTTGGCGCTCCCAGCGCCGCACTCTCCCAAGTGAGCCACGGGGCCGGCCCTAGACCCTTTTTTTGCTCGATGTCCTTCAGTTACATGACTTTTGCATCTGCTCTCGAAGCTTCTCTTTTCCTTCTCCACCTAATTAACTCACTCATCTATCTGATCTCAGCTCAAGCAGCAATTCCTCAGGGTTGTTTTTTCTGGCTTCCTCTCTTGTGGTAGGCAGAATTAGAAGATGACCTCCAATGACTCTCACCCTTGTATAGTTTTCTTCTCTCGAGTGTGGGTGAACCTCTAAAGATGATGAAGTACTATGACTCTCATGATTATGTTACATGGCAAAAGGAATTTGGCAGATGAAATTAATGTTACTAATTAGATGAGCTCAAGGTGGAGAGATTATTCGATTAGTCTTAACCAAATCACATGAGTCCTTCAAAAGCCAAGGGTTTTCTCTGGCTGGCAGCAGAAGAGGGAATCGGAGAGATTTGAAGAATAAGAAAGATTTCAACACATTGTTGATGGCTTGAAGATGGAATGGACCATGGGGAAAGGAATGTAGGTAGCTGTTGCTGGCTTGAGGATGGAGGAAGAGACAAGACAAGTACCTGAGATTGTCCTTTGGCTGAGAACAGTCCCCAGCTGACAGCCAGCAAAAGAATAAGAACTCCAGTCCTCCCCTGAATGTCTAAAAGAAAATTCAGTCTGGCTGACATCTTGACTTTAACCTTGTGAAACCCTGAGCAGAGAATCCAGCCACACTGTGTCAACTTCTGGGCAACAGATCTGTGAGATAATAAACGGGTGCTGTTTTAAGCCACTAAATTAAATGGTGATTTGTTATAGCAGCAACAGAAAAAAATAACACACCTCCCATCTCAGGATCAGCAAATGTAGATCCTTACAAGCCATGCAAGTAAAATCTGGGATCATTGGAAATTTGTTAAGATTTACAAATATTTGGAAAGATTACAGTGGCAGCTAGTATGGAGAGCAACTTAAGGGGTAGGACCAATTGGGAGTACATGATAGTAATTCAGGTGAGAGATGATAGTGGCTTGAACTAAAGTCATGGAGGTAGTGACAGATCCAAGAGCTACTTAGGAGGTAGAGAGGCAGAATTTGGAGACTGTTTCCATGGAGATGGTGAGGGAAAAGGATGAGATAAAAATGAATAACAAATCAATTCAAAATGGATTAAAGACTTAAGTATAAGACCTGAAACTGTAAAATTACTAAGGGAAAATATAGGTGAAACACTTCAGCAACTATGTCTGGGCACAGACTTTATGAACATGAGCCCAAAAGCATAAGCAGTAAAAGAAAAAAGAAACGAATGAGACTATATCAGACTATATCAAACTAAGAAGCTTCTGCACAGCAAAGGAAACAATCAGCAGAGTGAAGCGACAACCTACAGAGTGGGAGAAAATTTTTGCTAACTATGCATCTGACAAGGGATTAATATCCATAATATACAAGGAACTCAAGCAATTACACAGTAAAAAACAAATAACCCAATTAAAAAATGGGAAAAGGAGCTGAACAGACATTTTTCAAAGGAAGACATACAAATGGCCAACAGGTACATGAAAAATGCTCAACATCTCTAGTCATCAGGGAAATGCAGATTAAAACCACATTGAGACCACCTCACCCCAGTTAGACTGGCTATAATTGAAAAGATGTTGAATAACAAATGCGGGCGAGGGTGTGGAGAGAAGGCAACACTCCTACACTGTTGGTGGGACTGTAAATTAGCACAACCACTACGGAAAATAGTATGGAGTTACAACTACGATCTTCCATACGATCCAGCAATCTCACTTCTGGGTATATAACCAGAGGAATGGAAATCATCATATCGAAGGGATACCTGCACTCTCATGTTCGTCGCAGCTCTGTTTACAATAGCCGAGACATGGAACCAACCTAAATGTCCATGAATGGATGATTGCATAAGGAAACTGTTCTATATATACACCATGGAATACTACTCTGCCATAAGAAAGAATGAAATACTCCCATTTGCAACAACATGGATGAGCCTGGAGAAACTTATGTAGAGTGAAATAAGCAAAGCACAGAGGGATAAATACCACATGTACTCACACATATGTGGGAGCTAAGAGAGAAAGAAGGAAGGAAAGAAAGACCACAGTAGAGCGCTGGACTTGCAGAGGGAGAGAACATACCTTGGGCTACAAAGTGGAGTGGGGGGGGAGGAAGGGGGAGGGAGGGGGATGTTTGGGATAATTGAGTGGGGGACACGGGGTACGAATGCAATTTGTGGTAATGGGCACGCTGCCAATATGGATCTGGCCCTCACATTTTGGGCATGAGGGGTGACAATTAGCTTTGTATCTCATGAATATTCATAACCAATAAAAAAATGAAAAAAAAAAAAAAAGAATAACATTTCTGGTAACCAGAAAGGAAACTGTTTGATGATTACCTACTATGTACCAGGCATGTTACTTTTAATTAAATTTAAATCTCACAAAGAACTATAAATTTAGGTCCAAATTTAGGAAATCACTATTTTAGATGAAAAAAATGTGGCCCAGAGAGAGTTTAAGTAACTTGCCCACAGCCACAAAGACACTAGGTGAAAAAGCCAGAATTCAAAGCCAGGGATTTGGAAACCAGAATTCAAGTGCTCATAATATGCTGCTTCCCAGAATGAGCAGGAGTCTTACTAAATTTCTCTGATCATCTTCTTTCTCCCATTTCACACAATATATTTCCAAATTTTTCTTGAGTCATAAAATGTCCAATTTCATCTCCCGCCCTGACACACACACACACACACACACACACACACACACACACACACACACACACACACACACGGCATCCTTCACCCTCAATAAACTCCAGCTTCATAGAGAAAATAGTAACTAGTGGAGATCAACTCCCACCAGCAAATCTGTTCCCTTTTGAACATGTTAAGTTTCAGATGCCTATTAAACATCTAAGTAGAAATTCCAGTGGGAAGCTGAGTATACAGGTTGGATAGGATGTAATGGAAACCACAGAATTAATGAGAGTATGCAGAATGAGAAGAAATGGGGGACCAGGTCAAATGTTTGGAGAAGACCATTATTTAAAGGCTGGATAGAGAAAGACCAGACTGCAAAAGAGATCGAGAAAGAGCAGATATGACAAAAACAGGCAGTGAAGCATCATAAAAGCTAAAGAAGAGGTTCACAGAGAAAGTGCTGAACTCATTCAAATGCTGCTCCTGGATAAGAAAAATGAGGACTGAGAAATGTGCTTTGAATTTAGTGACCTGCAGATTCTTGGCAACCTTGGAAAGAGCCATTTTGGTGAGGTCATCAAGGCAGAAGACAGGGTGGGCATACTGAAAACTGAATGTGTTGGGAAGAAGTAAGGGAGTGAATTTAGGCAAGGCTTTAAGAAGTATAGTTATTAAGGAAAGGAAAGAGGGTAGAATAGAGGAGGATGTGGAATGAAGGATTCTTTGTTTTTTTAAAGATGGGAGAACTAACACTTTTTTTTTCTTCCTGATAGGTGGAATTACTCCAATGTATAGAAAAGACTGAAGATGCAGGAGAGAGCTGGTTAATTAATAATGCAAGGTTGCAAGGTTCCTAAGGAGGTGGGGAGGAATGGAATCCAGAACAGAAGTGGAGGGTCCTGGCTTTCGATAGGAATAGAGACTCAATTGTGAGATGGATTTAGTATAAGAGGATAATTATAGGTGGAAATAAATCATGGCCAATCAGATAACTATATTTCCTAAACTTTGTTTGTAGCTAAGTGTGGCTTTATGACTAGGACGGTGGCTGTGGGTGGAAGTGATAAGGACAGCTTCCAGATTGGGGTCTTAAAGGAGAGAAATGAATCCTCTCTCCCTCATTGCCCCTTCCTGCAGGCTGAAGGTTGATGTGAAGGTACGCCACTGTCATCATGCAGTGAGGATAACGCTCTAGGAACGGCAGAGCAACAAGATGGAAGAAGCCTGGGTCTCCTGTACTCTCAAATGATTTTACCATTCCTGGTTCTCCTGCATTAAACAGAAAGAAACCCTACAATTTTTAAGCTCCTTACAATTTTTTTCTCTGTTGTCATAGCAACCTAACCTGCATCTTAACTGAGACAGTAGATTTGTAGATTTGCTGTTTGATATTTCTATTTTCTCTATAAAGTTGGAGTTCTGTTTATCAGTGAGTCGTGTGTGTGTGTGTGTGTGTGTGTGTGTGTGTGTGTGTGTGTGTGTGCGCGCGTGTATGTATGTGACTGAAATTTTAGGAATTAAGATGGCTTAAGAAAACTCTATACAAAGGGAGAAAAAAAGTGGAGACCAGAGGAATGTAGTAAGATAGTAAGAAAGTATTGTAGGCCCACTTGAGAGTTGATGACCATGAATTTCTAGTGGTATTAGTTTCCCTAGCAGAGCTCAGTGAGTTGGATACAAGCAGGAAGAATGTTGATTGTTCAGTTCATCCAAAGTTGGGATTCTACCAGATGGGTGGGATGGAAAAATAATGGGACAAGGTGAAATAATGGGCCATGAAATCTCAGCTAAACATGGAGAAGAGAGAACTCTAAGGCAGGTGATGAAACCTAAAGGAGTAGTAGATAGGCTCCAGAAGATTGGCGGTTGTCAGCACCAAGGCCAGGAAGAAGGTAGCACAATGAATGTGTGAGCTTCCAGAAGAAGGGGTATATTGAGAGTGAAGAAGAAACACCAATGAGTGCAGAGGCCCCAACTCTGTGGCACATGGGTTGTGAGAGGATGAGAAGCCACCCTTTTCTGCAGAGTATGTACCATCCTTAGGGGACTGCTTGTTTTGGTTACCACAGGAGTTGGGAGAGCATTCAAAGAAGCTGAGGATATAAGAGCTTGCTGATCTTGGAACAGGAGTTACAGAGAACAAAACTTCCCTGAGAAGCTTTCCTTAACCTGACAAGTCTGGGTTAGGGGTCTCTCCCCTGTGCTTCTGCAACACCCTGTACCTCTCATTATGTATTTGGAGATAGGGCCTTTAAGGAGGTAATTAAGGTTAAATAAGGTCATAAGGGTGGGGCCCTAATGTGATAGGACTGGTGTTCTTATAGGAAGAGGAAGAGATAGACAGACACCACATCTCTCTCTCTCTCTCTCTCTCTCTCTCTCTCTCTCTGCCATGCACAAAGGAAAGGCCATGGGAGAACATAGCAAGAAGGCAGCTGTCTGCAAGCCAGGAAGAGACCTCACTAGAAAGTGAAACTGCCAATACCTTGATCTGGGACTTCTAGCCTCCAGAACTGTGAGAAAATGAGTTTCTGTTGTTTAAGCCACCCAGTCTGTGGTATTTTGTTATGGCAGCCTGAGCTGACTAATACATACCCCTTTCTCCAACAGTTTCTCTAACCACTCTCCACACTACTCTCATTACTTATTTTCTGTCTTTCCTTTATTCTCACACCTAGATGCTGGCTCCAGCTGAATGGTCATACTTGGCTTCAGGAACCTTGAATTGCTTACAGTTTCCTTTTGCATACCATATTATTCACCTCCTTTGCACCTTGCTCATGTTCTCCCCTCTACCTGAATGCAGACAGGTGATGGGAGATGAGGGCCAGGAGATGGTAGGTGTAGATTGATTTCAAGAAGATAGTTTGTGAAGAGGAAAAAAAAAAAAAAGTAATAGCTACAGTGGAGAAAGGGAGATATCATAAGCAGGGTGGGGGGCGGGGGATGAAAATGCAGTGCTAAGAGAGTAGAAGTTCATTTCTCAAAATCAGGAAATTCCATCTGTGTCAAAGAAAAGCTAGTGTTTGGAGAGAATGGGATTGCTCAGGGTCAGGAAACAGAGAGACTTTAGATCACAGCAAGGAGGGAACTGCAAAGTCAATATGGGGAACCATTGGAAGGAGACCTGGAGTCTTGTCCTGAAACAAATCAGAAACCTAACAGGGCAAAGAAGTAGGTGCAAGACTTCCTAAGTAGGGCCAGGCTCAGTCCTGTGGGAAACCGTCTTTCTAACTAAAGCCTTGACCTGCCAAGGTTGTCCATTCTTTGGTTTTGGTTTGATTTTTTTTTTTTTTTGAGGGGGGTTCTGGACCACCTATCTTGGCTCTTCTAGCTACAACAATTTACCTTTCCCTTGGGGAAGTCTCAGCCACCCCTGATACTGCCCCATTGGCACACATGTGGGCACATGATCCTTCTTTCAGTATTCTATATCACAACTGAGATAAGAGGGGAACATTTAAATAATACCTCAGTAAGTGTTCAGGGGAAATAATCAAAAAGGAGAATACAGTGACTAATACATACGCAGATAAACTTCTTTATAGGTACTGCTTATTTTAGGTAGCTTGCAGGTCCACAAAATATCAGCACTTTACTCAGAAAACCCAGTGTTCACACACACAGTAGTGTGAGAGTCATGTGCTCTGACGCACACACAGGCAGCTGGGATCTAGTGCTAAGAGAGAAACCTGCCACAGTTTAGTCCTTGGGGTGCCCAGCTCACCCGCTTCCCCACTAGCTCAGCCCCTCCCTGTGTCTGATGAGGCTGCCTTCTCCCCACATCTTTCAAGGCCTTCTCTTTTCTGCATTTCTATGCTGTGCAGATATGCTTCTGTGCTGAGCTCCTGCCCACGCATTCTCTGCCCACACACAAGGCCCTTCTCCTGGGATAAACATAGAGGGAGCAGGGAAGCTGGAGCCAGAGCAGGCAGGGATGTTGGGCAGAGGAAAGAAACCAGGGCAAGGACTGGCCTTTTAGGCCCCTGGGGCTTGTACTGGGAGAGAGCAAAGGCATACCCTCAGGGACTGGCTCTGGCTGGATTGTCACATGTGTCTTCAGACATGGGGCCTCACAGATGGGCCAAGAGGGGCCTGGATCTCCCAGGTCAGTGTCTTACTTGAAGTTTAAAAAAGCCAAAGGAAGATTATTCAGAGAGAGGGCTTTCATGAATATGCAAACTATTAGCCTCTAGGGCCCCGTGGGACCTGCTGGTGAAGGCAAAGGCTGAGGACAACAGGGAAAGTTACTGAAACTGGAAAGGTGACGACAGACATAGAATGCATCCATGGGCTTCTTGGTCCATGTGTTCTGGGGGTGAAAAGCACAGGGAATTTTCAATCTGTGGGGAGGGCAGTCCTGAATGTTCCTAGACAGTCAATGGTGAACCCTCAACAGAGCTGCTTTAGGCTCTGATTTGATACAACCTCCTCAGTAATGTCTCTCAGCATTACCACGATTTTAGCACTTGTGAAAAAATCTGAGCAAGGATTTTCACAAACCAGGTTGATGTTGCAATTCCCCAGCCTTTTCTCCTGTCCCTAAGTTTCCATTTCTACATCGGTAATTCTCCCAGCTTTTCAAGGCAATTCAATCCTGAGGCCTGGGAGAGAACTGGAAGGAGGGGCAGGAAGGGGTGCTTTGCGCCATCTGCTGGGCAGAACTGGCATTGCCAGCACAGCCTGGAGGTCCAGCCAGAGGACTTGGAACAAGCAGGGCAGGACCACCTGTGCCCCAGGGCCCTCAATGGCACAGCCGCTGCTAGAGGGACATAAATAGTAGTCACTACTACTATTAAGAAATTTCTGTCTTCCAGGCACTGGTAGGCAGTTTATATTCATTATCTCATTTACATTTTAATTCTCTGGCTTTTCTCTTAACAACCCTGAAAGATTTTGTAGAAAAGGCTGGCTGAGAGTCTTCCAGAAAGTAAATGGTTTCCAAACTAAAACCCAACTCTGATTAGCCCCAAATACATGCTCTTTCCCATCTGTTGTATTTTAAGGCGAGCCTAACACTTGCCCTGACTTGGGCCATGACCCTGATCCCAGCACTAAGCCAGCTGAGGATCCATCTCTGAGCTCTAGCCTCAAGCCAAACTCTGGCTTCAGCCCCAAACTAGAATCCACCCACCCTGCCTCCGGCTCCTGGCTCCTAATGTTTGCACTCGATCTTTCCTTGGGTTGGATGGCCCCTCTCCCTGTTAATCTGATTTCCTTCCAAGTTTGATACTTTATTTCCATCTGTCTTCCAGGGCTAGCAGCCAAACCCTAAGAAAGAAATGGGTAGGGTGGGGTGGGCTGAAGAAGCTTCTGTGTGGGAGTCACTAACTGGGAACTCTGAGGAGGGGTGTACATCCCAGATCCTAGCCAGGCTGAAGTATCTTGAGGATTGTGACCCAAGAAGAGAAGTAGGTCCTATGGGAGGGAGAAGATCCAAGCCACAAGCTGCTGGACTCTCAACAGGAGGGCACTTGAACAGTCTTGATATTCCTGCAGAGATCTAGCAGTGACTCCCAAACTCCTGCCCACACCTCACAGCTGCATATGTGCAGACCCTGAAGCTGAAGTTAGCAGCTCTTCTCCAGAGTGGCAGGTGGTCCCTTGTGTTTGGCTGTAGCTCCAAGATCACATTTGAGTATATTGGGCATCCTTGGCGGGGATTCACAAGCTTTGCCTCTCACAATTGGCTTCTGTTCCCACAGTTACCACAGTTACTGCCACACAGTAATTCTCAAGAAAGAAAGGAGGATGCCTACCTCAAGGTGAGGTAGTTCCTTTCCTTATCTCCCTAAAAGAAACAGTATGACAGACCTGGGTTTCATTCTATGTGACTTAGGGGCCCTGTAATATTGGGAAATTTATGTAATCCCAGAGTCTTGGTTTCCTCATTTCAAAATGGGGTAATAGTGGCATCTTTCTCATACAGTTGTCAGGATTAATTGAGACAATACATTTAGACTGGGATCTGGCATAAAGTAACTTCTCAGTAAATCTAATCTAATATATTTAGTTGCTCTATGGGCTTCAGTTTCCTGGTCTGGAAAAATAAGCATAATACAAATTTAAACTTAACTAACATTTAACTTCCTAACATTGTTATAAGAACAAAATGAGATAATGTATGTATAACATATGTTATGAATGATTCCATATTGGTGTGTAAAAAATTGGACATTTCCTTGATTCTCTAAATCAGACAATTTTCACTTAAGTTTTTAACCACCAACCATACAGGAGATTTAATCTCAGCTGTGTTTTGTGGCTTTCTTTCCACTCTCTCTTCCCCAGTTTAGGGCCTTACAAAAGTCTCTGGGGGTTTTATGTTGTAGAGAACATCTGGTTTTCAGATGACACTGACTGTGCTGGTTTGTAGTCTTCTTCAAGCCTGCATACCCCTGTAGGGCACTGCTCTGAGGCTTTGGTGCCAGCTCTGACATAGTGATCGTTCTCCAATTTCCAAAGACTCAACTCTCAGTGTTTCCTATTCTGGATCCTCTGTGGAAGTTCAGGCTGCTTTTTCTCTAGAAACCCTGTCATAGAATTTTTACTCATATTACCTTTGCACTCTGATGTTATTCCCATGATTATGGCAAAGGGACTTTCCAAATGTAATGAAGTTAGTTAATAAACAGATGACCTTAAAATAGGGAGATTTTCCTGGATTATCTAGATGAACCTAGTCCCTAACCTAATCAGATGAGCCTTAAAAAGCAGAGATTTTTCTCAGTTTGTTAGTAGAAGGGGAAGCTAGAGATTTGAAGAATGAGAAAAATTTAATGTGCCTTGGTTGGCTTGAAGATGAAGGAGTCCTGTGTCAAGGATTCAGGGACCTCAGTCCTACAATCAAAAGGAACTGAATTCTGCCAACAACTTGAATATGCTTGGAAGCAAATTCTTCCCCAGAAGCTCCAGATAAGAGCCCAGCCCAGCTGACACCTTGGTTTCAGCCTTGAGAGGCCCTGAACAGAGGGTCCAGTTGAGTGACACTATGCTCAGATTTCTGACTCACAGAACTGTGAGATAATAAATGGGTCCAAGCTGCTTTATGTGGTAATGTGTTACAGCAGCAAAAGAAACCTAATATAACACTTAAGAATTTCATTTCTTTTCCTTTTCTTGGATAATCTTCTGTACTTGTGTCCAGAAGCTTCTGTTTCTTCAACTCTAAGCCCTCACAGACAATTGGGTACAATTTCCCTCTAAGTGAATTGTTTGTGAAAACCTAGGAGCCCTAGTTTTCACAAACAAAATCTATGGCAGATAGTTTCTGTCAATTTCTGTTTCGATCCCATAGGATTCAAAAAGCTTTAGGTTTAGGGGATACAAAGATTTAGGTACTTTCTTATGATGGCAGGAGGGATAAAATGAATAAAACCCAAATGAACATTTCAGTAAATTTTCTGCCACATATATAAGTATTTAGCCTAGTGCTTAATGCACGCTAACTAATATTCTTTGGACTAAAAGAATTTATTTTTATTTTTTTCGTTATTCCAGGAACTTAAAATTGCATTCACTTCTGCCCAACCTAACCTAACTCTACCCAGCTTGACCCAAATTGTCAAAACTTTGTCCTCAACACAGTGACAGAAACTGCCCCACAACTAGAGGACCCCAGTATGGAATTGCTGATATACAAAGTGACTTTTGGTGTGGTGGCTCCATCATGAAGAATACGATTTCATCCTGGAACAGTGGAGACAGAGAAAAATGCATAACTGGCCACAGAAGAGTCTTGTTTCTATATCCATAATATGCCAGGTAACCAGTTATTACCACAGGATTCTATGGGGTGGCAGGGGCCACCTGTTATAAGAGAGCCTTCACTGGGGACAGGTGTGCATGTTGTAGTATGTCAATAAAAAGCTTATTCTCAGTTCCTTAAATTCATCAGTTACCACCAAAATGACCTTCACAACATACCCACCCATTTTAGTTCAACATGATTTGAAGGCAGAGATGGTATAAATACCTCTCGAGAAATTGACACACATCTTCCTCTAACATTGGACCTCTATCTACTTCAGCTCTCTTCTCTTTGGTTAGCAAATATACATTTGGGTACCTACTATGTTCCAGGCACAGTTTTGGCTCTGAGGATACAGAGATGAACAAGACAGACCAAATGCCAGCCTTTAGATCTTATATTTTGTGAGGAAGATATCACAAAATAACTACATATTTTTAAATGATTAAAAGTGCAATGATCCTTATAATCTCTTCTGAGAGTAGAGACTTGTCACTCAGTTTTACCTGTAAGTTAAATCCCAGTACATTTTAAAATATCACCTGGCACAGCTCAGATCTGAAGGATGGCCAAGCCCTAGAGGAGCTGAAGTGGTGACCCAGGGTGAATCTGATTGAGATGACATCAGACTCCATCCCATAGACCCAACAACATCCTCTCTGTCCTAAACCTGCAGACCTCCATCCAAATATACAAAAGTTAATCCAAAACTCCCAACACACTCATTCTAATTGTCCCTTACTATGATATTTCATTCCACCCAGTCTCTACTCTCCACCCTATATTCTGGAATACCGTGCAAAGGAGGGCTGGATTTCTGCCAGCACCAAGGCCAGCTCCAATAACTAACTTGGTAGGACAGGGCTAGGCGAATGGTCCTGGGAACTACTCTCCCTTTGAAATCAGCTCTGGATACAGGGAAGCCCTGGCCCCAGACTCCGGGATGGGCCAAGGGAAGTAAAAAGAAGCAGAGGTATCTGCTCTGGCCCACTCAGCTAGATCTCACAAAGAGAGACCCTCAGACCTCACAAAGCTGAGAATATACACTCTGGGACACAATGGTTAGTGTGTGTATGTGACTATATCTATGAAAGCACATGCACACACATAGCAGTGTAATCTATTAGCCTGATTCACCTTGGCTCAATATCGATTCTCTCTTCTTCAGATACCCCAAGCTCTTTGAATCCAATGCACCAGCTGTTACACAGCTCATGCCCCTCACCCTGTGAATCAGAATTCAGACAGAATTCATCTTGTGCCTTTGCCTTTTCTTTTCAGCCCCATAAATGCTTAGTGAGGAGGCAAATACTTCATTTAAGTGCAACTTGCAGGGTACACTTGTGAACATCTGTGGCATTCAAAAGACTTCTTGAACCAAGAAAACTTGGGGTATGTTTTGTGTTTTCACAAGAGCATATACACCTGTGGAGGGCATCTATGTGTCTGTTGGTATATGATTGTCAGCATATGTGTGTTCAGGAGATGGATGACTGAATGTGTATATATTATGTGGGTGTAAGTTATATCTATGCTTGTGAGAAAGCATGGGCGCTCTGAGAATGGGAACTCCAGAGCATTTTAGATAAATGCCTTGGGACCGGCAGGTATACGTGCAACTGTGTGTGTGTGTGTGTGTGTGTGTGTGTGTGTGTACTGGTGAGTGGGGGATTAGTGTGTGCTGTACTCCTACATCTCTAGCTGGGCATCTACAGGCCAACTCACTCTTGTCTCTGTGACCTAGCAGACAGGATGGCAGAATTTCTATAGACATGCTTTCCTACAACTCTGGATTCACATGGGTCCTGGGGATAGGATAGGATCACTCTGGGCCTGAGGGTCCCTCATGGCTGGCCCTGCCCTCTCCATCTTTGGAAGTTCCCTCCCCAGGCTCGCCCTCATCATCAGCCTCGGCCAGGTCCTCAGGCATCGGCCACTCTCGAGTCTGCCACTCCAGCCGTTCTATGCGGTAAGCAATCTTAAGTGCACCGGACTCCAGCTCAGCCAGGAGGCGAGCAAACTTGGTCTGTAGATCATCAAGCTGCTCATCAAGGCCTCGCAGCCGGGACTCTGTGGCCTCCTGTAAGGCAATCTCAGCTGCCTCGGCATTCACGTCCAATTTATTCATTTTGAGCAGGATCTCACGGCCCTTCTCCTCCATGACGGTCTGGGCTTGTGGATACTCGCTCAGCACCTCCCGCAAGTCCTCCTTGCTCAGGCAGAACAGGTCCGAATAACCTAGGCTCTTGATGTTAGCTGTACGGCGATTCCCAGACATGTTCCCTGTGGCCCATGGGCAGATGAGAGGATAGTTAGCAGGGGGACAGGAGGTGGGATTTCACTCCTGAACCAGGGCCTCCACTTCCATATTCGTGTTTCTGAGCCTCTCTTTCTGCCTCATTAATTCTCTCATTCAGTAATATACTGGGGACCAGGCCCTGTGCTGGGTGGGTATCAGAGACCTGCCTCAAAGAATTCAGTCTAAGAGGAGATAAACATTTAATGAAATTGTTACATAACAGTATGGCTGATGCAGTGTAGATGTATGCACCAGGTACTGTGGGAAGACAGGCAAAGAGCCCCGACCTAGCTGTAAGGCAGGGAGTTTGGGGAAGCCTGGAGGAAGGGATGCCTGAACTCAGTAGGAGTACCTAGGGGTAGAGGGAGACACAGGGAGGGCAATCTAGCCAGAGAGAGGAGCATGAGCTGCGGGATAGAGGTAGAAGAGAGTCAGGTGTATGCAGAAAACAGTAAGCAGTTCAGACTGGCTGAGTGCAGGGTGTGGGGAGTGGAGAGAGGAGAGAGCCAGGTCATGCTGGGTCATTCATGTAAGCCATGGCAAGGACTTCAGACCTTAGGCAGAGAGAAGTAAGAAACTGTTGAAATATTTTAAGCAGGGGAGCTACATGCTATCATTTATATTTCAGAAAGATGTTGGTGGTGGGGGGTGGGTGGGAAGATCATTTTGGCTGCATGTTGCAAATTCTCAGAGCTAGAAGGACCTTTGAAAAAGGGGGGGGTACTATTTATTGAGCACTTGCTATGTGCCAGGCACTGCATGGGTGTCTTACCCACAGAGCTCATCTAATCTCACAAATAACTCTTTGGGTTTTTAATACCATTCTCACTGGACAGGTGAGGAAACTGAGGCCTAAAAAGGGAGGTGGCTTGTCCAAAGTCAAGCAGACAACAGCCAACTGCATACAGGATGTGGAGTTTGAGGGGGTCATTGGAGGACAGATGTGAGGCCTTTAGAACTGCTAAAGGGTGGGACTCTCTGGCTGAGAGAGACAGAGACAGTCTAGAGCACATCTAGCCTCAGTCAGTGGCAGAGTGCTCACCCCCTTTTGGGTTTATCCCTCTCCCATGGCTTCAGTTTCTTTACCTGTGGTCAGGCATAACAACAACTGCACGGGCTGACGAGAGGAAAACATGAGCCAGTGTACAGTACCTGGCCTGGCCCAGAGGTGATGCTCAGTAAATGGGAATTTCTTCTCTTCTACATTTCTTTTCACTTGGCTGTGAGAAAGTTGTTCCTTGTACTAATCCCAAGTGTGTATACTGATTATTGTGTAAGTTACCAAACCTCTCTGAGCTTCAATTTCCTTATCTTTAAAATGGGGATAAGAATAGAACCTATTTTAAAGAGCTGCTGTAAAAATTTAATGAGTTGATAGGTGTGAAGCACTTAGAACAGGACATGTAGTAAGTATGAAATAAATATTAGATATTATTATTATTATCTCTGTCACTTTCCACGGGTCAGTATCCATAGAGCATGTCTACTCTCTCTTCTAAGGACCCACCCTGCTCACTGACGTTGGCTCAGCTTCTTCTCAGGGAACAGATCCTCCATGTCCTGCTTCTCTCCTGAGCCCTCTAGTGACTCAGGTTAGGGCCAGGTTTTCTTAATTTGTAAGTCCTGAGTACCATGGAGTCCCAGCACTGGATTCTGCTGTCTCCAGGCTATTCCCCAGCCCTGTCACCAGAACAAATTCTGGGGTGCCCACCTTTGATGTTGATGATGCTGATCTCCCCAAAGTAGAGCCCCGCACCAAGCACAGCATACTGTGTGACACCGTCATCTGCCACCACGGCCAGTTGACCCTCGCGGATGATGTACATCTCCCGGCCAATGTCCCCCTTGCGGCATACATATTCGCCTGGTGAGTAGGTCTGAGGCTGCAGCTTCAGCACCAGCTCTTCCAGCAGGCTGGCCTCACAGTTCTGGAAGATCTGCACCCGCCTTAGAGTAGATAGGTGTACAGACACAGCCACTTCTGCCCGCAGCCGCTCGGGCAAGTGCTGTAAAATGGCTACTTCATTGACCATCTTCTTGTTGATCTGCAGGTGCTGGTACCTGGGAGTAAGGGCAGTGCTATTTCCTCACCAGCCCCATATGTGCCTGCTTCCACCCCTTCTATCAGGGCTCAGCTCAGCTTCAGCCAAGGTTATGGAAGTACCTGACAATTGGCTAATCTCCTTCCCTGTTCACAGGTATGCTTTGACCTTTTCTAACTCATCCAGGGCACGGAAGCCTCCACCACTTGACAATGAATAAGGTATCCTTTACCTCTGGTCAGGCTCTACCCCACCCACCAATGATGATGGTGATGTCTTGTACCACCCCACACTGATACCTCCCTCGATCACCCATACTCTCTAGAGACTCTCTACTCTGGATCCCCAACTTTGTGGCACTTCCTTTTGCTTGGTCCACAGTACAGATTACCATGACACAGTCAACCATCTTGTTGTTATTGATCACCCTATGGGGGGGTGTTGTCCTCTCCACCCACCCCTTCCAGGGTCTTCTGAGCCCTACGAGGCAGTGGCACTTGCCATTCTCTGATCTCCATGCTACCCTTCCTTGGGCATGAGTTCCTCTCCCGATCAGTCTCCACCCTGTCCCCCAAGTCCAGGTTCCCATAATGGAGGAATTCCCTTCCCAAGCCCATCTAGATGACCCACCAGTGTGCCATATTTTGACTGTCTTGCCTGGCCCACTAGGCCATGGGAAGCCAGTCACCTCCCTCAGGTTCCACCCCATTCCCCTCTCCCTGTCCTGGCCTGGAACCTGGGCATTCTCACCAGTCGATAACTCGCCGCTCCAGCCGTCGGTTGATGTGCTGCAGCTTCAAGTACCTCTTCACGAGCGCGTGATCGGGGTAGAAAGCCGCATCTGCAGTGTTCATGTTGTAGATGACAGAGCTCATGCTACCCATGATGGTGGCGAAACCCATGACGGCCAGCAGGAAGTCGCCCACCATGAAGAGATACTCCTCCTCCTGGGCTGGCAGCGGCGTATCGCCCACCGTCGTCAGGATCAGCGTGGAAAAGTAAAAACTGTAGAGGTACTGGCGCCGCAGGCGCTCGAAGCCAGGCTCTGCGGGGTCCGGGTACACCCATGCGTCACGCCCGAAGCCCAGGTACCGGGACAAGGCAAAGTATAGGCAGCTGTTCCAATGGATGACGACAAAAATGTAAAGCATTAGCTTGGAGATGCGAAAGGCGTTTGGGTAAGCTGTGCGGGTCTCGGTGCGGTCAAAGGCCTCGAAGAGGCGGGGCACACGGAGAAAGCGGTTCAGTCTCAGTGTGGGTGTGTGCGGGCCCAGCTGCACATAAGCCACGTCGGTGGGCATCAGGGAAGCCAGGTCCAACAAGAAGCTCCAGGTGCGAACGTAGCGACTCGCGATCCTGCCCTTGTCCACGACCAGAATACCCTGATCTAAAAATCCTGGGGGGCGGGAGGGAATGGCCCGGGTGGGGGCGGCCTGGGTGAGGGTGGGCAGGCCAGGGTAGAATAGGGAGGCAGTCACCAGGGTGGGGTGGAGGCAAGCATAATCTTGCTCTAGGGTTTCTTGGGTGAGCACGGGGATGTTGTCAAGCAAAGGCACATGAAAGTGCAGCAATGGAGGGGGATCCTTTCTTGTTACTAGGAGTCTCTCTTTAGAAGGAAACATGGAACAAAGGTCAGTTCTAGGGGCTCACTGACCTGTGTGGAAGCGCACCACGATGTCCAATAGGTACAGCAGGTCGCTTGTGTAGTCCAGCACCAACCAGGCCACCAGATAACCGTGCTGCAAGTCGGGAAAACAGGCTCTGCAGGGCGATGATAGAAAGGATGGGCTTAAGGGCACCCTGTGTGTGAGATGCAATCTTCCCAGGCCCCTCAGAACTCTGCCTTGGGCCCTCCCGTGGGCGCCGCCCATCCTTTGGGCCCCACCCAAGAGCTACCCCTCTCTTTGGCCTCACTGTTTAGCCTCCATCCTCGCTTAAGGCCCCTCCCTTAGTGCCCCTGCCAAACCTGCACACAACGATGATGAGGTTATACATTACTGGGAAGACCATTGTGTTCAGCCACCAGTAGTAGTAATCCCCAGATGGGTCCAGGACAGGCACCGACTTCCTATGGGCAAGAGGGGAAGTCTTCCTTCATTTATTCATCAGACATTTCAAAGCTGTGGTTGTGAGTGTGGGCACCAAGAGGAACGAAGCTCCATCAAGTAAAGTGGACAGATCAGACACAGGGAACCAGAACTCCTCACCTGGCCTTAGATGGGGCAGAGGGGCTGGACTCTGTTGTCTTCACTTTGCTGTCCTTGCTCATGGTTCTGTGGCCTGGTGCTGAAGTTTGAGACATCCAGGGCTTCTCTGCCTGTAGGCAGTTTTGGGAAGCGATAGCTAGTGTTTGACTGACTGCAAGAGGCTGCCCTTGGGCTCCAGCTGTGACTTCTCTTTGAAGCTCTTAGCAACACAAGCAAAGCTAGCTGCTACTGAGGGGACAGAGGCAGTAGCTGCAGCACCCTGCACTGTCTCCCAGGGCCTGGGTTTACACCTGATCAGCTAAACATCTCTAATGAGGTCCCTGGAGAATGTGTGTGTATGTGTGTGTGTGTGTGTGGGGGGGGCGGTGTATGCTTCAGAGAGAAGCCTGGGCCTTTCTGTCTTCCTCTTCTCCTCCTTCCGCCCCCAGCTGAGCTACATATGGGCCCTCTAGGTCAGTAGATCTGGGTTCCAGTGTAGACTCAGAGACACACTCGGTTTTACCTTGTGTAAGTTCTCTGCTTGGGCCTTACTTATTTATTTAACAACTATTTACTGAATAGCTCATCTGTGTCAGGTGCTAAACTAATCTCCAGAGACAAAGAGATGCCTCTCACATCAGACATGAGCTCTGTTCTCTTTTCATTACCTGCACCCTTATCTACATCCACGTCTACTTTACCTTCTTCCTGCTGGATGATGTGATGGGGGTTATCCTATGGTGCTTTTGTCCTCATTTCCTTCCTGTTCTTGCTAATGCCTGATCTCACCAGCTATTCTATGTGTTTTCTGGATCCTCAATCTTTTCAATTTTTCACTTTCTGTGTAGATGCTTAAATATCCTATACCCAAACAACAAAAAGAGCCCCTATAAATTCTCCCTTAACCTGTTGTCTCCTTTACTACTATCATGTTTTTTGGTCCACAAATCAACATCAGAACACCTGCTATGTGCCAGGCCAATATTGTGCTAAGTATTGGGGGTAAAAGACAAATGAGACATATTCCCTGTCCTGTAGAAGTTCACCATCTGGTAGGAGAAATAGGCTGACAGGAAATTACACATCAGGTAATTACACAGGGGTGGTCATTGCCAGGGTACTGATGAATACTCTATTAGATAGGTACACAGAGGGCTGTTACAGTACATAGGAAGGGTCCCAGCTGAGCCTGGGTTCTATAGGATGAATAGGAGTTATGTATAGAGATAGGAGGGTGAAAAGCACTAGAGGCAGGGTGCACAAAGGCATGGAGACATCAGAAGTCAAGAGTGACTGGGAGAATGTTAGTTGGTTTTTTTTAGAGGACCTGGGAAGAGGGTAGTGGTGAGAGATAAGGCTGAATGATGGACAGAGGCCAACTCAGGGAGAGTTTTGTTGGCCACATTATAAAGCTTGGATTTTACCTGAAGGCTTGATTTTACATAAAGGATTTTGTACATTAAGCAATACGGTCAGATTTGTATATTGGAGAGTTTCTTGGAAGAAACCCTTGTAGCCCCCAATTCATTTTTTTGAAACTCTCTTTTCCCATGACTTCTGTGACATCATAATTTTTTTAAAAAAAATTTCTCTTTAGTCTCTTTCATAAGGTCCTCTGCCCATCCCTTCTATGTTGATGTTTTCTTAGGACTCTGTTTTAGGCTTTCTTTTCATTCCATCCTTGTGATTCTTTCTGGCTGATCTAGGTCACACAGGATTTCCTTTCCCATCTAATGGCTCCCCAAAACTCTCCCTGAGCTGCAATTATCTACATGACTAACTGTTCACTGGATGTCCCCATTTGGATATTCCAGTCACCTTCAACCCATGGTGTCAATAACTGAGCTCATTATCTTCCCTCATCTACTCTTTCTCCTATAATCCTCATATCTATCCTCTCAGCCAAAAACCTATGATCAGTATTTATTATTTTTATTGTATGACATTGTGGCCGTTTTAAACAATGGCCACAAATTCTTTGATGCTGCTCCCTTGTGACTATTTCAACAATAGAGTATAGCAGGAGTGGTTTTGTGACTTCTGAGGCTATATCACAGAAGGCCATGCAGCTTCTTTCTGGTTCTTGTGGCATGCTTGTTGTCTGGTACTCCCTCTAGGGATGCTTCCTCTTGAAACCTAGCCACCACATTGTGAGAAGCTCTGTTTGACAGTCCCAGCTGAGTTCAGCCTTTGAGTTGTCCCAGCCCAGACATTAGACATGTGACTAAAGAAGTCTCCAGATGGTTCCAGCCACCAGCCTCAAGTCAGCCCTAGGCATTTGAGCTTCCTAGATGAAGCCCCAAACATCATGGAACAGACACAAACCATTCCTTCTGTCTTGTCCAAATTCCCAGAATCTGTCAGCATAATAAAAGGACTGTTTTATGACACTAAGTTTGGGGTGGTTCATTACACAGCATAGTAGCCAGGACAAACATATAGAAAGGTGCACAATTCCTAATGTCTTGATAAATTTTCACAAAGTGAACATGCCCATGTTACCAGCAATCAGATCAAGAAACAGAACATTGCCAGTATTTAAAGAGCCTCACTATACCCCCTTCCAGTCAGTGCTTTTCCAAGGGTAATCACTGTCCTGTTTTCTAATACTATAGTTTAGTTTTGCCTGTTTTTGACTCGATATAAGCTAAGCATCAGCTTTTAATCCTTTCTTGTTATTTTCCTTTCATATGCACCTGCTCATCAAGCCCTGGATCTATCTTCTATTGTCCACATGTCCACTTCTCTGCATTCATACTACTCTAGTTTGGGCCTTATCAGCTCTTGTCTGGTCTTTTGCAAAGGCCTCACCATGATAAAATCTAAACTCCTTATCATGGCCTACAAAACTCTCCAGTACCTGATGTCTGTCCGTGTCTTCAGCCTCATCTCACACAAAGTTTCCTATGCATGCATGTTCCTTAGGCTCCCAACACACTGTACTGACTGCAGTTTCCAGAGCACCTCCTGCATGTTGTCCACTCTTTCTTGCCTTGGTATATTTTAATCCTTTGGGCTGAGACTTCCATTTCTTTTTATTTTTAAATAGTTTTTATTTTGAACTAATATTAGGCTTACACAAAAGTTGCAAAAATAACACAGAAAGTTCTAGTAAACTCTTTACCCATGTTCCCCTAATGTTAACATCTTCTGTAACCATAGTACAATGATCAAAACCAGGTATGTAACATCGGTACAATACTTTAAAATAAACTACAGACCTTATTTGAAACTTCCATTTATTTTAGTTTATCTTTCTCTTGCTTGTTTCCCACGACTCGGATGAGACAGCTTCTCCTCATGGAAGTCTTTCCTAAGCCCCTTCTCCCTTGCTTTCTCTCATACTCTACACACACAACTCATACAAAGTGCTGCTCCGTAGATGGTCCCCCTACTATAGCTCTTATTACACTACGTTGCAATTGTCTGTGTCTGGTTAAAGGGCTGAGGTCCTGGAGGGCAGAGATAGGTTCTAACTGATCTGGGATCCAGCCTGACACCTGGGCACTTTTCCGTGTTCCTTGACGAAGACAGCGCCCAACGGGTCACGGAGCAGCACAGCTCATAGGTGTTGGAGGAGGCAAAAGACGGGCGGTCATAGCACGGTTTATTAAAGTAGAAGCCAAGCGACGCGCGCAGGTGGGCCAATAAAGAAGTAGATTGTTCTCAGTCAGCCATCGGTAGGACGCCGCCTTTCCACAGACCCTGCCCACCTGCTGACCTCTCCCCTCACACCTATCCTTTCGTGCTAGCCACGCCCCTTCTGCGCCCACTGTTCCACTCAGCTTCGCCCAGGACCCTTGGCCCCGCCCCTTTCGCCCTGGTCTCTCTTTCAGCCCCACCTTTCTCCTAAGCCCCGCCTTTTAGTCTTTCCATGCCTCTAAAAGTCGCCTCCCTTCCTAGGTCCCACCCACTGCCCTCTGGTTCGACCTTTTCTTCCCCGGCTCCGCCCCCGCTCCGCGGGCCTCCGCCTCCCCAGAGGTCTTCCCCTATGACACGCCGGAGTCCTAAGGGGTGGGGTTTACAGTGCGAAGGAGCGGAACCTGGAGGAGAGGCGGTTCTCTTCCTGAGGAATGTCGTCGTCAACCCGCCCCTGCACTCGGCCGTTGCCAGGTAACAAGCGTCAACGCTCCGGCTTTGGCTGGACCCAGCCAATGAGCTGGCGCGCCATTGCCCAGTCGTGCGACGTTGGGCGGTTACGTGTAGTGCGCGGGGGCGTGGGCTGCGTGTGGCGAGGGGCGGGGCGCGGCCGGTGCGCCTGAGGAGCGATGGCGGCGGCCTGAACTCACTTAGCACTGCCGAGACGACAGGGCCTAGCCAGGGTCGGCGTTCTGTGAATGAACGGTACTCATAGGCCAAAGGGCCGGGAGAGGCGCGTGGGGGTGGGCTGAGGGGCTGAGGAAGGAAGGCACCAGGTTTGGTGATTGTACTCGTTGTGAGGGGATGTGGTGAGGGGCTGGCAGGTGGTGAGGGGCCGGGTGTGAGTGTCCAAGGTAGGGGAACAGAGAGCCTAGGGGTGAGAGGACAAGTAAGGGGCTGGGTGTAGGAGGAGCTGGGGTGCTTTCTGATGGCCAAGTTGAAGGGACTCATGAACACGGTTTACTAAGGGGCAGGGGTGAGGGACAGCCCTGGGACCAGAGTTGAGGGGGAGAGTAAAGGGTGAAGGCAGGAGCCTGCGGGATGCCGGTGGATTAGTGAGGGAGTTGAAGGCAGGGCATGGGAGGAGGGAATGAGATTTGAGGGACTTGGATAAGGCTGAGAGGTTGATTCTGAGGCCTCCATCGATGGACTGTCCTGTCCAGTGAAAGCAGTAGGTTTAGACAAAGTAGGACAGCTTGGGTGGAAGTGTTGTGCGTTTGGTTGTCGTGCACCCCTGTACTCTATCTATTTTGGAGGACAAAAAATGAAGGCATCGTGAGCAATAGTAACTGAGATAATGAAGATTATTTCTGAGGCTTAATTTTCAACAGAGTAATCACTAGAACTCCATTTCTCTCACATTCCTCCTTTGGACTGCAAACTTGAAGGAGGGCCCTCTCATGAAGGCTTTTTGGCTGTGACTACTTATGTTTGTTTTATGTCCACCTGCTTGTGGGTAACTTTACTCCACTGCTGCTCCTTACCTCTGCCGAACTGTGTGTCTTTGATGGTTGTCATCTGTATTGGACTGACCACTTCCAGTTGCTAATTCTGCTTTCATGGAGGTCACATAGTTTATTATGTACAACATTATGTTTAGGTTCCCAAACTGGGCGGCTTTGCTCTTCTTTTCTTACAGATAACTTTAAAAAAAAAAAACACATGGAGGTAAATGTATGTAGAATAAACTGCTCCAATTTAAAATGTACACGTACACATCTGTGAAACCATCATCACTCTCAATATACTGAACATTTTCCCACCCCCAAAAGTTTTCTCCTATCCCTTTGCAATTCATCCTTTCTTCCACACTCTGTAATTGGGTTTACTTTATCAGTGTTTTATAGGTCCCCTTCTCCCCACTAACCCACACGCACATGGAAATTTTGAAAATTCTGGAAAGTTGGGTTGACACTCAGTGATAATGGCTACTTTTCACTAAGTTTTCCTCTCTGCTGACAGTCTCCGATGGAGCTGAGACATCTTGACTCTCCCCAGCCTCAGGAAGAGTTAGGCCTTTCCTATCCAGACCATTTCCTGAGACTTAGGGGCAGCCTTAATCCCATTCTGGTACGGAGTCTCAGCCTCAGGACCAACTATTCTTTCCTGTGGTATTGCTTTTCTCTGGAGGCTAAACAGGACTTCATACTGGTGGAACCCCTGGCAGCCTGCTTAGACAGTCAGAACCCTATAGGACTTACATGTATAATACAGGGTTTAGAGCAGTGGGTCTTAAATTTGGGTCAAGGACCTAGTCCAGTTATAAAGTTTATATCCATCCAAGGTGGAAGGAGAGAAGTAGACAGCATAGTGAGTTTTTCATAAGGATAAATTTATTCTGAAATTAACATTCCTACTCTTTAGGTGTTGAAGTGCTTTTTCACTCATAAAGGGTGACAGGAGATGGTGGGTTTTAAAAAAAATGGTCCTATTTGCCAAAATAAAAAGTGACAACCCTATTTTTAATTTTTAATTTTTTAAAAATTATTTTTTCTGGTTCATGAAGTCCCAGAAATTTAGAGTGATGATGGTGTGGCTGTTGTATTAGGTTGAGGAAGCACGCATCTGTGCAATATTTGTGTATAACTTCCGACATCTGAATAGCATTCATGCTTTACATAGCAATTTCAAATCTTACTGGA
This sequence comes from Cynocephalus volans, assembly GCF_027409185.1. Lineage (NCBI taxonomy): Eukaryota > Metazoa > Chordata > Mammalia > Dermoptera > Cynocephalidae > Cynocephalus > Cynocephalus volans. The sequence continues at coordinate 106,539,742 of NC_084463.1, read as the reverse complement.
TTTGCATAGATACCTGTGAAGTAAGCAAAGGTAGGAATTCTTACTTTATAGATGAAGAATCAAGTTTAGAAGCCAGAGGTCACATAGGGATAAAGTGGCAAAACTGGACCTGAAATTTAGTCTCCTGAGAATGAGAGTGACTTGGGGAAAGAAGCTTTGTAAGGGCCGAGCCCATGGCGCACTCGGTAGCGTGCTGCGCTAGCAGCGCGGCGACGCTCCCGCCATGGGTTCGGATCCTATATAGGAATGACCGGTGCGTTCCCTGGCTGAGCGCCGGTCACAAAAAAAAAAAAAAAAAAAAAAAGAAGCTTTGTAACAGAGAGTGAAGGTGATGTGGGGCAAAAGGCATGTGATGTGTAGGAAGGGTTGTGATGATACGGAGGACCTTATGCTGGCAAGAAGCATTTTTTATGATTTCAAATTGTTCTATTCCCCAAAAGGGATTAAAGGGACTTTGAGGGTGTCATGGGGATGAATGTTATGTTTAATTCTGTGACAATGAAATAGGAACAAATATATATAATACCTGGATCACATCTTATAATGGATCACATGATGCTAGTGATAGGATAAGTCAAGGCACATGCCAGAGGGTTCTTAGGGACTGTCCAAATTTTTGGTTATACTGGAGAAAGCCTTGGATTTTGTAAGCTCATTGCTTGCTATACTGAATTCTTTGTAGAAATAGTAGCATGTTGAGTATAAAGGGTTTTGATTTATGTCGTATAGCTGAGTGGTAGGTCTGAGAGGATTAAACATAGATGAGGAAGATGATATAGAGATAGAAACGTGTTTGCGGTACTGTGTGTAGTCATTTGTTCCATATTTGCTATGTGCCAGGTACTCTGCTAAGTGCTGGAAGAATAAATTCATTCATCCATATATTCATTTATTCATTCAGCAAATTCTTCTTGAGCATATATTCTGTCTTTGTGATGCTCACGTTTTATGGGATAACAAGATAAATATGACATGGTCCTCTGATCATGGAATTCTTAGTCAGATTGGGAGAGAAATACACATGAAAAGATAATTTCAATTTAGAGAAAGAATGTGAAGTATAAAAATATATCATAGTGAGGTGGCTACATCTCTGTATCTAGTCTCAGTCTCTCCTTATGTTTCAACCATATATATCCAGTGGTCTACTATAAATTTCTGCAGGTATCTCAAAATTAACATGTCCAAAACAGAACTAACTCATTGTCTTTGGCCAGAAAGCCCACTTTTGCACCCATATGTCCTATCTCAATCCAGTCAAAGATTTCAGTGTCATCTTACATTCTTTCTGCTCCTTGATTTCCCTGTTATCTCTCTTCTCTTCATCTCTATTGTCATATCTTCACTGTTAAAGCTTTAGTTTAGCTCATTCTTGTCTCTCATCTGATTTTTTTTTGTCTCCTGCCTTAAAACTTGCTGTTTTCTAGTGCATCCCTAGAATGATCTTTCTAAAAATACAAATCTGATCATAGAACTCCCCTGCTTAAAAAATTTTGGCTCTTTGTGTCCTGTAGGACAACTTCCAAAATTCCTTAATATGGCGTCATTTGGCCTCAACTCACCTCTCTAGCCTCATCTCTTGCCACTCCCTACTCTGTGTTCTAGCTTGAACAAATAGTTCATAGTTCCCTAGAAACATGTTACTTTTTTTGAGTCTTGAAATTTTTTCAATAGCTGTTTCCTCTACTAGGAATGCCTTTTCTTTTCTGTCCATTAAACTTTCCTTATTCTTTAAGATCTAGTTCAGTTTCACCTTCTCTTTGACATTTACTGTCACCCTCGCACACAGGATTAGAGATAACCATGTGTGACATGAGAATTCATTGTTGTAAGGGAGAGTCATTGTGTGATAGAGGTTCACTTTGTGAATTATAAGGACTCTGCTGGAGTCAGGTGGGGAGATCCTTGCAAGAGGCAGAGGTGGTATTGGGGGGAAGAGAGGGAGAGAATTGGGACCATATCCTGATATACCATTTGTCTGAGGGATATAAAAGCAGGGAAGACATGTGTGAGCCGAACTTTAGATTTGTAGGCACCTATTAGGTAGTTGGTTTTTTGTTTTTGTTTTTCCTTTTGTATTCCTGTGAGGTTTTAATCAGGTCTCTCTATTCTCAATATTTAGGAGGGAACAGACCGTCCATGCCTCTTATGTCAGTCATCAGTCTTCTTGCCTAGGAAGAGCTATTGTAGGGAGAGATAAGCCTCAAGACTTTCCTGACCTGTTCTTGAAAGGTCGTTTTGGTCTCTCCCTGTGTGATGTAGGTGTTGTAGGTGTATCCTTGCCCCCAGCTCCCTCCTCTGTACCTCTCCCAAGGGCAAAGGTTCATAAGTGAGGCTGAGCCACTTCCTTCCCTGTGTCTGCTGTTCCAAGGTCAGTGAAACCTTTGTTATGTGCCTCTTAAGGGGTGTATTTTGGGCCCTAAGATGAGTGTCTGACCTTCATCATTTGTGGGTCTGAAAGATTAGCTCCTCATTCCTCTTTTTACCCTGTGGTTGAGCCGGAAGATAAATCTGGGCGGGGGGTTGGGGGGGTGGGGTGGGGGCAGGGAGTTGGACTTTGCTGTGGAGGAAGGGGCACTGTAAGAGTGTGGTGATTCCATCTCTCTCTTTGTCTTGTTCTGAACTTTGCAGAGAGTCTAAGTAGGTGACAGGAACACCAAGCTATAGCCTTCTTTTATGTTTTTGCAGTTTGTAAACAGGGTTTATCCAGGTTAAATGTTGGGCTTTTGCATTCTGAGATACTGATTCCAGTGTGGCTCATCTCTTTGAGGTCTGTGAAAAGGGGTGGTGTGGAGGGGTGAAGAAAGGTCCTGGAGGTCCTGGAGCAATAGTGGAAACTCCAGGTATATTGCAAGGTAGGAACAGTTTGTTAATCTTTGGAACTGAGTTCCAGAAACTGGAGGCAGTTTAGTTTTGGACATATTAAAGCCTTACTTTGCTGTGACTGTATGCTTGACCCTTCTTCAGCTCACTAGCTCATAGGGGTATGTGTGTGAAGTGGTGAAGATGGGCGTGTCAGAGCAGGTTAGATCTCCTCTCAGATGTGGGCACCTTGGTCAAACAGGATCAGGAGAGGGAAGGAAGAAAGGAACATGTAATTTATAGAGCACCTGCTTTATGTCTGGAGTGCTGCATAGATTATCTTTATTTAATTCTTAAAACTAATAATATTTTTATTTCATCAGGAATTTATAGGTGAGGAAACTGAGACTCAGATGTGTGAAGTGATTTATTTAAGATCCCACAGCTGGAAAATGGAGGACCGTGATTCAAACCTTTGTTTGAGAGACTTCAGAGCTCAAGCGTTATCTACGACTTTGTGTTTTTCTTGTTTGACTGTAGAGTGTCTATTTGTTTTTAGTTCTCAAACGAGATGTGATTGAGAAAGTATTCTGTGAACAGTAATATTCATGTGTCTGCAAGGCTCCTTGTAGGTCGCAGATAGCCCAAGGTGGGGTTGAGAAGAGTTTAATAAAGGGACTGTATTTACAAAGGTATGGGTAGAGTTTAAGGAAACCAACAAGGGATGGTATAGTATCTCAGGGCTAATAAACAGTAAGCAGTGCTATTAATGGGACAGTTCTTACCACTTTTTTCAACTACTGACTTTGCCTTCTCCAGTCCACACCTACTTGGGCAGATGGGTAAGTACTTTGTCCAGTGCATCCCTACTGCTGATAGCTATTAGTCTGTGTATTTGTTTGATGGTTTATGGGAAACCGTGTGTGAAAGACTGAACATCCATTCTGTGGCTCTTCCACCTTCTCACTCTTTCACTTCTCCCCCACTGTCACTCTTTTGTGTGAGTAAGGGTGGGAAGGTGGGATGAGTGGGGGTGGTAGTAGATGTTAGCTTCCCTTTATCTTCATTTTCATGTTTACCTGAAGTGACACTCATCTTTTATCTGTTACTGTTTTCCTCCTTTCTCAGAGAAAGTGGTATACTTCTTTTTCTCAGACTAATCCTATGCCTGATTTCTGTCTTATTTATCTATAACCTTTCACTTTCTTCAGACTTCTTTTCTCACTTGACACTCTTGAGGCTCCCCATCCTAAAACAAAACAAAAACAAGCAATAAAAACTCTTTTGACTCCCCTCTTCCTGCAGCTTCTTCGAGTTGTTGCCCTATTTACATACTTCCCCATATCACTGAATTTTCTGAAAGTGCATGTTCCACTTCTTTGACTCCTATTTATTCTTTAACCAGCTATAGTCGACCCTTCGTGTCTGTGGGTTCTGCATCCATGGATTCAACCAACTGCAGATGGAAAATATTCGGGAAAAAGAATTGTGTCTGTAATAAACATGTACAGATTTTTTTTTCTTATCATTATTCCCTAAGCAATACAGTATAACAATTGTTTACATATTATTTGCATTGTATTAGGTATTATACATAATCTAGAGATGATTTAAAATATACTGGAGGATGTATATAGGTTATATGCAAATACTACACCATTTTATAAAAGGGACTTGAATATCTGCAGATTTTGGTATCCATGGGAGGTCCTGGAACCAATCACCAAAAGATACCAAGGAATGGCTGTACTTTCCTAAGTTTGTCAAAAACTTGATTGCTAAAACCAGTGGACCATTTTCAATCTTCATTCTACTTGATCTTTCTATAGAATATACACTATGGATAACTTCCAGTTTCTTAAAACTTTCCTTGATTTCTAGATCATCATTATTAGATTTCTCCTTCCATTTCTGGCTACCTTCATAATCTTCTTTAAAGACTTCTCCTCTGCTTTTCTAAATCCTGGTTTTCCCTAGGATTTCACCCCCAGCACCTTTCATGATCTGCTGATTTCCTTGAATAAAATTCCATCTACTTCCATAGATTCATCTATAACCTATGAGCTGGTAATTCTTGAATTTATGTCTCTAGTCTTGATTTCACTTGAGCTTAAGTATGTTGTTTCTACTTGCTTTCTGGAAATCATGAATATCCTGTAGGTGTTTCAAAACTTAACACATCCAAAACTGTACTCATTCTCTTTTCTAAAACACAATTCTCCTTGTTATGTGCTCCTAGTCCATTAGTGGCATTATCTTTTATTAAATCTCCTATACTTCATATTAGTGCCTTGTGTCATCCTCATTCCTTTGCCAGGTCTTGTTGCTTTTACTTTGTGATTAATTTAAAACTGGAGGCAGATTATCTGTATTTGCATCCCAGTCCTGTCAATTACTAGCTAGCTAACTTTGGGCAGCTTAACCTATCTGGGTTTTGATTTCCTTATGTGTAAAACGGGGTAATAGTACATATAGGGTTTTTATGAGCTTTAAATGAGCTACTTCATGTAGTGCTTAGAATGGAACCTGGCACACAGTGAGTGCTTAATATAAATACAGCTATTATAATTATTATTAATTCAACATTCAGTTCCACAAGCATTTTTGAATGCCAGGCACTATATTGGCAATGAGATTTCAAAGAAGAATGAAAGATATGGTTCCTTTTGTCAAGGAGCTTGCTATTTATTGGTAGAGACATTACAGGTATAAATAATTTCAGTATTGCATGGAATATGTTAAGATAGAGATGAATCTTAGGTTTATCTTTTCTAATATTGTTCTTACCACCTTAGTGCATGCCATTACTTCTTTTTTTTTTTTAAAGGACTTTATAATAGCTTTCTATAAATTGTCCACTTCCATCTATCTTTCTGTGCTCCGCCTTATACTGCTATCTGATGTATTTTTAAAGGCAAATCTGATCTTGTCATTTCCTTGTTTAAAAACCTCCTTTGTCTCCAGGGTGTCAATAGGTAAAACCCAAACTCCTTAGTATGATATTCAGTGATGTTTATAACCTTCACCCATATTTATCCTTCAACTCAATATTGTGCCTCTCTTCTCTAAAATAGTCTGTGATTAAGCCACACTGAACTTGAAACTGTTCTTCAAATTTGTCATGCTCTTTCATAGTGCCATGTTTTTTAAGCCAGTCAAATTTAGCAGTGGGGGCATACTATTTTCATATGAAGGAAACCTTTATCTCTTTTCTCTGTGAAACCATTATCTAATTAGTAAAGACCTAAGTCAGATATTACCTCTCTGATCCCTCTTATAGCACACCAGGCAGAGTTAATCACTTTCCTTCATGTCCCGTGACACTTTTGTAAATACCTCTATTTATAATATTTGTTGGAGTTTATGTTTGTGCCCCCCACCCGCAACTGTTTTTTACCATTTCTGTATTTCCAGTGGTAACTTAGCACAGTGCTCATTACTTTAGCAGTATAGGTATAAATTAAGTTAATCAATGAGTAAGCCCTGTCTGCTCTTTAGGACTGGCCTGTTCCTTCACCTGTCCTACAGTAAGGGCAGAAAGATGGAGTACCTTTTCTTACCCATCGTAAGGGTCATGGCTGACATTCCTATAACAAAAGACAGGTTAATAAGAGAGAAGCATAACAGATTTATTTAGTCAAAATTTTATGTGACACAGGAACCTTCAGAAAAGAAAACCCAAAGATTCAGGGAAAATTGTTTTTATACTTAGGTTTGATGAAGCATGGGTAGCCATGTAGAAATGTGATTGGACAAAAGGATATGATCTAATGGTAATAGACCGAGTGGGGGAACCCAGCAAGGGGTTCAAATTCTGTTCACATTCTTCTTGGACTCTCTGTTGTAGCATTCTTCCTCTCAGGTATGGGGCAGGACCTCTCTAGAATGACGGTCTTGTGATCTACTGTTGGACAAGGGTATGTCAGAGAATTTCTTTATGGCCAACTCCTAGACAGAAAGGTGGGTGAAGGTTAGAGTAACATTTCTAGATTTTATGGCTTGTGTTGGGGAAGAGGGTTCTAGTTTCTGTGATCTACCCTGGGGAAGAGGAATTCTGGTTTCTATGATTTGCTTTGGGTAAGAATAAGGGGCAAGAGGCAGGAGGGCGGGAGAAAGTCAGAGAGACCTTGGTTCTGAGGCTATTTCTAAGGCCTTCCAATGTGCATTAGTTCAAAATATTCCATATGCCAAGTGCCATACTTTGGAGTATCATTTTCTGAGTCCCAACACTACCTTCCTTTAGTTGTGAGCTAGTAATTGTCTGAGAGAGTATCTGGGTGAAAGGAGATATTGGCTAATATAACCTTGGGGCAAAATGTGGGGCTGATGCCAAGTCTCTGGATTCCTTCAGCCCTTGTTGAGTGTAAAGAGGAAGGGCAGGCTGGTCGGTTACTTCAGTTGGTTAGAGTGCAGTGTTGTAACATGAAGGTCAAGGGTTTGGAATACCATACTGGCCAGCTGCCAAAAAAAAAAAAAAAGTGATAAATAAAAAGAGCCTAAGAGGAAGGGCTGCTGAACCACACCTTTCCTCTGAAGGTTTTATGCTTGTGAAAGGCAGTACTGAATCAGGGTGTGGTGGCGTGATGGAAGAAGAACTATGGACCATGGCCTGGGCCAACAGCTATTTTGATACTTTTCTCCTTTCTCTTGTGAGGGTATCTCATCATATCCCGTATCCCTGCGAGTGAGTATTGTATATGTCTGACAGGAGTGGGGGATATGTGTGTATATGGGAGTGTTCTTTTCTAGAATGAAAATAGCTCTGCTCTTTTGGTTGACTCTGAATTCTACCTCTTAGATTATGTAGTCAGATAAGGGTCTATTCACCCATCTCCCAGAGGCTACTTGCTAGGTTTCTAGTAAGTGACCTGTGATAGGCAGAAAGAAATTTCTTCCTCAGTAGTCTCAGAGGGCTGGAGTCAGATCAAGATTGGGTTTCTTGTTTGTTCATTCATTCATTAATACATTCATTCATTCACTTAGCATTCGTAATTCATACATTCACCAAATATTTATTGAATCCCTAGGCACTGCTCAAGGCACAGTGATATAACACTAAATAAGACAGACAGACCTTGCCCTCAAATAGCTTATCTTTTAGTGGGAAAGGTAGACAAATAAACAGGTAATTTCAGATAGTGAAAACTGCTAAAAAGAAGGTAGGATTAGGAAGATAGAGAATGAAGGTGGGAAGATGTGCTGTTTAGAAAGAATTGTTAAGTAAGGCCTCTCTGAAGAGATGGTGTTTGAAAAGAACTTAGCCATGAGAGCAATATGAAGAGCAGAAGGACATTCCTCGCTGAGGGAACAGAAAATATTCAAGAAGGCCTGTGTGACTAAAATATGAGTGAGAAGGAGAATGGTAGGAAGTTATACAGATGAGATTGTATAGGCTCCTATAGGCCAAGGTAAGGAATTTGGATTATTACTATTGTGATAGGAAATCACTGGAGGGTATTCAGCAGAGGAGAAATGTAATATAATTTAGGTTTTAAAAATATCACTCTGGTTGTATGGAGAATAGACTCTCAGGGGAGCAAGAACGGAAGCACAGAAACTAGATTGGAAGCTATTGCAATAGTGAGACATGTTTTAAGGGTGGAGATGATAGGGTTTGCTGATAAGCTGGGCATTGGAAGTACGTGAGAGAAGAAATAAAGACGATGCTCATGTTTTTGGCCAGAGTGTGGAGGTGAATGTTGGTATCATTTACTGAGATGGAGAAAGTTGGGGGAGTAACAGGTTTGGAGGTAGAAATCATGAGTTCTGTTTTAGAAGTGTTAAGTTTCAGGTGCTGACTTTGTTTGTTCATGTATATATATGAATGGAGTTTTCAGTGGAGTGGTGGTTCTAAGTTCTTCCTGATGGGGAATGGAGAGAGGTAAGCTTCTGTTTATCCCTTCCATTCTCTCTCTTGAATTAGACTTGCAAGTCTGGACTAGTCAGTCACCTCTGGGCTTGCCACTCTAGCCTGGTGTAACCTCTGGCTCCATGGCCAGCTACTGGCTCCTACAGACCGGATGAAGCAGACTGGAGACACAACTGGAGAAGGCCTCCAGCTGGCAAATCCTCACAGTGTAGTCTACTGGCTGCTGGCCCTGCCCCGTCTGCTTCATGGAGAGAATGAACTGGCTGAGCAAACTGGCCTCCAGGGGCCCTGGGCACCGTGTACCTCAAGGGGCCAGTCTGCAGACTCCTGTCATGGCTGACCCTGAGACCTGCCTCATGGTCTTCAAGAATCACTGGTCCCAGGTAGGAATCTATACACCAAAGGGCCTAGTCTGCTGGTTACCTGAGTTCTTATAACCTTCTATGTTCTGTGTTCTCACCATCCCATTTAATCACCTTATCATCTTAGGGTGATTCTTTCTACCTTCTGTCCTTTTTCCCCAGGTGGTGCGAATCCTGGAGCGGCAAGGCCATAGGGCAGCTTCTGGGGGTGCAGATGATCTCAGTGCTGTGCGCAACCACACTTACCAGATGTTGACACTGCTGGCAGAGGATCGTGCAGTCCCCTCGGCCCCCACAGGCCCTGGGCCCCTGTTGGAGTTTGCCCTGCACGAGAATCTGCTGACCCGTGTATTGGCATGGCAGCTGCAATGGGATGAGCTTGGGGATGGGGTTGAGGAACGGCGGGCTGAGCAACTTAAACTATTTGAGATGCTAGTGAGTGAAGCTCGACAGCCACTGTTGCGGCATGGTCCAGTTCGTGAGGCTCTGCTCACCCTGCTGGATGCCTGTGGCCGCCCTGTGCCCAGTAGCCCAGCACTGGATGAAGGCCTGGTGCTACTTCTCAGCCAGCTGTGTGTGTGTGTGGCCCGTGAGCCTTCATTGCTCGAATTCTTCCTACAGCCACCTCCTGAGCCTGGAGCTGCCCCCCGTCTTCTCCTCTTTTCTCGCCTTGTTCCTTTCGTCCATCGAGAGGGCAGCCTGGGCCAGCAGGCCCGTGATGCCCTACTTCTGCTTATGGCTCTGTCAGCTGGGAGCCCCACTGTGGGCCGCTATATCGCGGATCACTCTTACTTCTGTCCGGTTAGCACCTCTTGGCATGGCGGGTAGGGTTTGGCGTGTAAACATTGGACAGCACCTTCCTGTTTGGAAGATGTGGAGAGGCTATTTACCAGGGCTTTCTCCTCCAGGAATTGGCCTCCTGGATTTGAAAGCAGCCCCCTGGAGTTGGAGTGGGGGTGAAACATGGGCTTAGATGGATAGGGCAGGAACTAAGGCTCTTTATGGGCCAGCGTTCCCAGGTGAGGTCCTGGCACATTGGGTAGCTAAATACCTGTTTTGGTAATAGCTTTTACCCCACTCCCATCAAAACTCTGGATTAATAGTTCTCCTGTCCCTCTTTTTATATCGTCTGAGCATTTGGTAACCTCTCCTAGGTGCTGGCCACAGGACTGAGTGCCCTTTACTCCTCACTACCCCGAAAGATTGAGGTCCCAGGAGATGATTGGCACTGCCTGCGACGGGAAGACTGGCTGGGAGTGCCAGCCCTTGCACTTTTTATGAGTTCCCTAGAGTTCTGCAATGCAGTTATTCAGGTAGGACTGGGGTTCCCAGAAGGTCTGGTCCTTTGTCACTTTGGGGTGGGTGTGAGGAGATGCATTCCTTGGAATTCTGCTATTCTGCCATCTTGGAAGTAATACACCTACCTTTATTGTACTTTTCTACCTGCTTCCAGACAGCAGTCTCCTCATAATCCTCCTCCTTCTCTCTTGTACCACTACAGGTTGCTCACCCTCTGGTGCAGAAGCAGCTGGTTGATTATATCCATAATGGGTTTCTGGTTCCTGTCATGGGCCCTGCCCTGCACAAGGTGAGAGTCATAAGTGGCAAGGCAGATTAGGGGCTAGGCCATGGGGTATAACCTCAGTGCCAGGACCAATGTGGGAGGTTGTGGGTGGGGCGCTCCTCCCTTTTTCCCTATCTGCTCCTGGTTTATCCTTAGAACTCAGGGAAAATGACTCAGTTTATGTGCAGGGAAGCCCTAAATTTCCATACTTTCCCTTCCCTTTGTCCAGACCTCTGTCGAGGAGATGATTGCCAGTACTGCCTATCTGGAACTTTTCCTACGGAGTATCTCAGAGCCCGCCTTGCTCCGTACCTTCCTGCGATTCCTGTTGTTACACCGGCATGACACCCACACCATACTTGACACCCTCGTTGCCCGTATTGGCAGCAACTCCCGGGTATGGTCCTTACCTCTTTCCTGGCTTACCTGGGTAAGCCATTTCTCTTTCTGACCTTTGTTCTGAGAGGGTGTTCCTGCCATTCTTTGGCCTTGTCTATAGTAATCACTTCAAAATTTAAGTGGCATTTACTTTCTAGCATTAAACTTTTAACGATTTTAGGTACAGATTTTAATCTACTCCCCTACTATTATAATAAATGAATCTAGAACACAGTTACCTTTTCTATATGACTTTGGCTGCTCATCATGACTATTGGTTTTGCCATTGTGCAGTGCTTGTAACGTAGCATTGGTCCAAGGTTCTGTGTAGCTGTTCATTGCTCTGTGGCTGGCTATGGGTGACTTGAGATCACTTTAGGTTTTGTGTCTTCTCTGATAGATGATCCAGCTGTACTGGTATAATTACCTTCTCTCCTCTTTGGATTTGCTGCATTTGAGCTAGAATTTAGGGTACCCACTCACCTATCTACTTAGATTCCTTCCTCCTAAACATTTTTATGAAATGTTCACTGTGTGCTATAGTGTTTGCTGGTGCTGGGGATGTGATGATAAACAAGGTAGATGTTGCTGACTTCATGGAGCTTACTTTATAGAGAAGGTAGACAAACATGTTAATAAAATAATTGAAAATTGAGATCAATGTTAAGAAAAACCAAAAAGAGTTCTTAGAAAATAATAGGGTGGTCGACGGCTAAGCCACTCTGGGGCAGACTTTTTAGTGTGTACCCACTGGGGCCTGGGCACGCTGCATTTGTTCTGTGTTCACTGTGCAGGCAGCTGCTCAGGCCTGCTGCTGGGAGCCCCTTCTTCACCATGCCTGGCACCTGCCCACTGCTCTGAAGGGTATGGGGAGGGCCACTCCCTGAGGAGCGAGGACCCTGGAGCAGGTGCCAGAACCCACAGCCCTGGGCCTCCGTGCGCCAGCTGCACCCATAATGCAGGGTCTGCAGGGCATAGCCTGGCCTTCTGACCTACTCTGTGTCTATTTTCAAGAAACAATTCAAATTGCTGCTTGTATTTTACTGTACCTGCCAGTATAGGGACCATATCTGGATCCTGTTTCATTTTTAGAGTAACTTGGTAAAAATGCTGCTCTTGATGCCCCATCCTTCCCATAATTAAACTGCATGTAAGCTCTGAGGAAAAAAAAAGTAGGGTGGTCAAGGAAGATCTTTCTGAGGAGGTAACATTGAGCTGAGACATAAAGGTTGTGAAGGAGTTAGCCTATTGAAGATCAAGTAGAAGGACAGTTTAGCGGAGGAAGCAGCATGCAAAAGACATCAAATGGGGGAAGAACTTACCGTATCTGAGGAAATAAAAGACCAGTGTGACAGAAGGCATAGTGAGCATGGGGTGAAGGGACTGAGATGAAAGTAGAGAGGTAGGTAAGATTCAGATCATGCATGGCCTTGTAGACCATGGTAAGAAGTTTGGATTTTAACCAATAGAAATGTATATAAAATGGGAGTAAATAGTTTTTAAGTAATAAAGACCTGAAGGCTTTCTAGGGGAATAAAGCATTATTTTAGCTATGGATTTTATAGTATTTATTTTGGCTCTAGGATCATTTTTGTTTTCTTCCTTTATTACAAATAATTGAAGTTCCCTGATTCCTCGTGTTTAAAATAGAAGTTCTTCAGTCATCGCTAATATTCTGGAAAACTGTTCTAGATAATTGAGGTACGTGGTAGTAGAGTTCCAGGTCCTGGATAACTATGTTTCATATAGGTATGGTTTCTGAATAGCTAAGATAGGGTATATAAGAGATATTCCAGACTGACTCTGATTAGACCAGTGTTTCTCCCATTCTAGTACTAACCAGGCTTGACCCTCCTTAGCTTCTAAGATCGGGTGTGTTTAGGGTGGTATGGCCATAGACTAGACCAGTGTTTCTAAACTAGGTGTATATTTCAGAATCATCTGTGGAGCTTTGAAGACGACAAGTCCAACAACAGATTCTAAGCTCTACCTCAGATCTCTTGAATTACAATCTTTGGGAGGAGGCCCAGGGCATGTATATTTTTAAAATGTCCGAAAAGTAATCATGATACATGCCTTGTGTTAAGATTTTTTGGTATAAACCGTAGGGAATAGCTGTCCAAGGTTTAATTTTACGAAGATGTCAAGAAAGTTTTATTTCTCATTATACTGAATTTAGGCCATATTTGGCCTCATGGAATGTCCTATTCATGTTTGCAGACAGTTGGTTTCCTTCTTGAGGTTAATTTTTTTTTGTGTGTGGGGTTTGATCACCTTCCTTTTGTCTTAATCTTATCCTAAATTCTCCCTCATTGTCTTTAGTCCTTAGTACTTATTTCTGTTAGTCTCTCATTTGATCTCCTGGCCCTAGGAGCCTTTCATGTTCTTGGGGTTTTTATTCTTGGTTCCTGGTTCTTGGAAGAACCAGATTTCTTTTGGTTTTCAGGATGCCTGTGTTAAACATGTAGATGCTTTTCTTTTCAACTTCTGGTCCTTTCAAGCTTGATTCTGTTGGCTTGACTTTGTAACTTATGTAGCTTGTCTTTTGTGCCTTGAAGTGAATCATTCTGGCTAGACAGTCTGTGTGCCTCACTACCTGTATTTGTTTCCTATTGCTGTCACAACAAATTACTACAAACTTAGTGGCTTAATACAAAACAAATTTATTATCTTACAGTTCTGTACGTCATACCTCTGACACGGATCTCACCAGCCTAAAATCAAGGAATTGGGTCCATGGGGGGAGGGTGTTCCTTTCTGGAGTCTGTAGAAGAGGATCTGTTTCCTTGCTCACTTGGGTTGTTGGCAGAATTAAATTCCTTGCAGTTGTGGGACTAATATCTCTGTATTCTTGCTGGTTGTCAGCTGAAGACCACTCCTAGCTTTCGGAACCAACCAGATTTCTTGGCTTGTGGACACTTTCTTCCATCATTATAGCCAGCAATGATGGGTTGAGTTGCTTTCATGCTTCAAATTTCTCTTCCTTCTTTTTTCCCCAGGTGGAAAAGGTTTTCTGCTTTTAAAGTCTCATGTGATTTGATTGGGCCCACCTAGATAATCTAGAATTATCTCTCCATCTCATATGCCATAATCAATTACATCTGCAATTCCTTTCTGCCATGTAAGGTAAAATATTTATGGGTTCTGGAGATTAGGATGTGGACATCTTTGGGAGGCCCCTTTTCTATCTACCATACTACTTTTCAGGAGTCTGAAGTTTTTCAGTGCTACTTAAAGTGGTCATTTAGGATAAGTCTGCGGAATATCCTTGCTGTCCAAAATGTGAACTGCTGTCTCACTCATCACTTTCCTACTATGTGGTTGGCTTTTAATTCTCCCACAGTCATTTATCAAATAATGAATATCTAGACTGTATAGGTAGTACCTTAGACTACAACTCATTAGTTGTCTTCAGGGAGCTCAAGGTATCTGACATCCTTGCCATAAAGGAAGTGTAGAGAAAGTGCTATGGGGTTTCAGAGGAGTGAGGGAGAGCTTATATGTGTTTGTTCTCTTTGCCTAGCCAGAGATGAACTCCCCTTTTTTCGTTTCTAAGACAAGGTTTCCCCTGCTTTGGACCCACCTACTTCTTCCTTTTCCTGTCAGCTGCCTTTGAGCTTTTCTTTATCCAACCTTCTGAGACATACACTGGTGTTGGAGAAGTGACTCAGACTACATGTTCACAGCCCCACCCATTTCCCAGTTGTGATTCTTCCCGTTTTCTCTGGTTTCTTGTTGGTAGGCATTCAGTTACGGTGTTGCTGCAATGTCTGCTGACAGGGATTCATTTAGTTATCATGTTGCTGTTGTCTCCTGTTAGTCATTCATTCAATCACAGTATTTCTTAGCATCTCTTTTCATGGGTTTTCATTTAAGTATTCCTGGAGTTTCTACAGGCATATGTATGGTCTATAGAAATCTATTGGGTGTGACACATGGTTCATTTCTATCTGTGAATAGTAAAGTCTTGCCCATAAAGATCATGTCATCATCTAGTTAATACTTGAATAACTGTTATGTGCCAGGCCCTGTGTACATTTGTTCCTTTAGTAGTGGTTGGTTGGGTGTGGGGCTGGGGGTTGGGGGTTCCCATTTGGTGAACAGCTTGGAAGGTAGAGAGCTCTTATGGTGACTCCCTCCCTCCTCCCCCACCCCCAGCTCTGCATGGTCTCTCTGAGTCTCTTCAGGACCCTTCTGAACCTCAGCTGCGAGGATGTCCTACTGCAGCTGGTTCTCAGGTACCTGTGGGGCCAGGGCTGAGGGATGGCTGACCTTGAACTCTCAGGGTTTTGTGCATTGCTGGGGTGATGGGCTGTATTAGGGTTGCTCATAAGTATCCTTTTGGAGCCTGGCTTAGTCATATAGTTCCATTGGCCTGATGTTCTCCCAGGCCCTGTCCTTCCTTTCTGATTCACCCTTTGTCCCCTTTCTGCTGTCTTTCCCAGGTATCTTGTCCCATGTAACCATGTGATGCTAAGCCAGAAGCCAGCTGTGCGTGATTTAGACCTATATGGACGAGCAGCTGACAAGTTTCTCTCCCTAATCCCACGCTGTTGTCGGCACCGTGCCTCCAGCCCACCTCGTCCAGAGCATGCCTCGTGGGCACGAGGTGGGCCTAGCAGAGAGGCAGGGAAGAGGGAGGACATCATGGGTTTGGCCTGGGTTTTGGGGGAATCTAGTAAGAAGGCGGAGCTAGGGTGAGGGGAGGAAGGTGGCCATGAGTGGCATTCTGTCTTTGGAGAGGTTGATGAGGAGTTTTGCAGGGGGAATCCTTAACTTCACCAAACAATTTAGGGTGGGACTTCTGGGAAGAGCTCTTCTTCTTTCTAGTCCTGTACTCTTCTTGTTTCCATTGTTTCTTTGATGGTGGTGGAGGTAAGAGGGGGTGGTGAGTGAGGAAAAGGTTAATCTGGAGGTTAGAGAATTAGCTGCCTGAATAGGTTCCATATTTTTCCCTACCCCTTTCTCTCTTAGTCTCCCTAGGTGTTTTATCTTTCCTGAACATCTGTCTCCTTGATTTCTTTTATGTTTTTTTTCCCCCTTCTCAGGCCCTGGAAGCCCAAGTATTGACTCCTCTTCTGTGATGACAGTGCCCCGGCCCTCCACACCGTCTCGTCTGGCTCTTTTCTTGCGGCAGCAGAGCCTGAGTGGTTCTGAGTCCCCAGGCCCAGCCCCTCGCTCACCAGGGCTTGCTGCATCCCCAGCCTCCAGCCCGGGCCGACGGCTCAGTCCTGCAGAGGAGCCTGGTGAACTGGAAGACAATTACCTGGAGTATCTGCGTGAGGCACACCGTGGTGTGGACTGCTGTGTCCGAGCCTGCCGTACCTGGTCTGCCCCCTATGATGGCGAGCGGCCCCCTCCTGAGCCCAGTCCTGTTGGCACCCGGACTAAGAAACGCAGCCTACTTCCTGAGGAGGACAGGGACAACGTGGGGGAAGGGGAGGAGGAAGAGCTGGGGAGTAGGGGACTGGCTGGGGGTGCAGGGGAGGGCCTTGGCCACCTGTCCCCTCCCCAGCTTAATGGGGTGCCAGGACCATGGCCTGAGGGGGCCAAGAAGGTTCGTCTTTTGCCACAGGAGGGAGCTGGGAAACTGTTAGAGGGTACCTCTGAGGGCATGGCAGGACTAGAGGGCTTTGGGCAGGAGCTCCGGGAGCTGGAGGTGGCATTGAGCAATGGGGGAGCTGGTTCAGAACCCTCCATAGAGCCTCCCCTACCTCTTGAGGAGGAGGAGGCCTACGAGAGCTTCACCTGTCCCCCTGAGCCCCCTGGCCCCTTCCTCAGCAGCCCTTTGCGGACTCTTAACCAGCTGCCAAGCCAGCCCTTCACTGGTAAGCTACTTAGCCTAGGCCTTCTCCTTTTTGTACTCTTTGCATGTTCTCGATCTGTTTGTGCTACTTTCTGAAACTTCTTGGCCGTGTTGTTTCTGTGTATTTGCCTAGCCCCTCATTCATTCTGCTTGGGTTCTTTCCAGATACATATCATGTGATACTTGTGTCCCTATGTCTGTCTATACATCTTCCATGCTTGTGCTGGTTTGAGTATTGACTTATGTCTGAGCCTTGTATGTCTGTCCTATGTGCATGTTCCTCCTCTTCTGCTAGTCTGGCCATTTCCTGGGATTTGCAGTTAGGATATTCTGTGTTTGGTGTTTCCTGATGAATCTCAACAATATTTCTGAACTATATGGAAGACAAATGTGCTGTCCTAGTGGAGAGTCACCTATCAACCCTCTGTTCCATGCCATTTCCACTAGCTTATCTTTCTTTGTGTTGGGTCTCCTGTCAGCTCTCTGTGGCCCAGGGTCAGCTCTTCTGGTGGTTTTCCCCTACTCAGCTCCTTCTTTCTTACTTCTTCAAAGAAGTACCCAATTTCAAGTTTCTCCTGTCTACTGTCCTTATACCTTCTTGCTTGCCATAACTGCCTGGTAACACTGGCTTAGGGATTTGCGGTTAGTAGTAAGGACTGAAGCAGATAGAGTGAAATACCTCTTTGAGGGCAAATGACAAAGTGTGGCCCTGAGTTCTCCAGCTGTTATTTTGGGCTCTTTAGGATGCCTCTAGAGCTAGACCCCATCTGAGTGGTTGAGCTAACTCCTCTTTGTTTTAGTGTGAGAGCCAGCCTAGCCCTCCTCCAGCTGTAATCCTCACTTCATACCCCATGCCAGGAAAAAAAAAAGCAAAAAGCAAAAAACCAAAAAAACCTCTAGTAAGCAGTGTAGTGGCTAGGCTAAGACCACTATAGGCCTTGGATTAGGTATACCTTAAGTTAGCATCCCATCTCTGCCATTGATGCATGTGAATCACTTACTATAATGCTGGCACATTGTGAAAACTATAAGTGGTAGCTCTTCTTTGGGGGTATCATCTCTGGGTACATAGCAGATTTAAGTTGGCCAAGGGAGCCACCCATCTTCCAGTTGTGTGTAGTCAAATTGTCATGCCTTGATCATGTCCTGACTCACTCTTCTTGCAGATTACAGAAAATATATCTTTTCATTTATTTAGCCTCTGCTTTGCTTCTTCCTGCTACTCAGTACCACTAGGAGGTGGTGTGCAGGTTTTACTGCAGTCTTGAGGTATTGAAGGTTTTGTCCTTTTTTTAATTTGTAAACTCATCTGAGATTTTTGAATTGTCTTTGCAAGAGACTCCCAGGAAATGAGAGGAACAGGATGATAAAGTTATGGGGTATCTTAGGACTCTGTTAAGCTAGAGTTAGAGCTAAGGCTAGTCATGTACACCTGGAAAAGATGATGTTCAGGATTTACTGCTTCCTGCCCTTTATTGTTTTCCTGTCTCAATTCATTGTACAGTTCATAGATACACTCCCTTTCCCTCCAGGATCCCTGATCAAGGCTGTTGGTTCTAGAGTCCTAGTGCTGGTGATGTGGCTTAGTTGAGGCCAATTCTCCTAGTAGATAATACTAATCTATTCTGTTATTTTCCTTCCCACAAAAGACTCAGTCCTGAATCAGTTTTCTCTGCCCCTGAACTAAGGTATTCTTTTGCTTCAGATTTTATTGCACCTTCTTGGTTCCTAGCTCCTGAAAGACAAGCTGATGTCTTTTCTGATTCCCCAAAGATTTCTCCCCTAACTTTAAATTGGCCCACATAGTTACTTTCTTTGTCTTTGCTACAGTTTCTTCTTGCTTTCTTACAGGTTTAGTGTTATCCTCTGCCTATTCATTCTTCTGTCATGCCTCTTGAATTTCATTTTTATTTTTTATTGGTGGCTGGCCAGTATGGGGATCTGAACCCTTGACCTTGGTGTTATCAGCATCACACTCTAAGTGAGCTAACTGACCAGTCTGAAGTTTTTTTAAAAACTGAGAAATATTATGTAGCTTATGGTTATTTATAATTGAACACTTCAAATTTTCTGGATCTCAGACTGAATTCTTTATACTTGATATTTCTTAGATCTTCTTAATCACCTTGTGAGGTAGGTATATTTTCTTATTTTACCAAGTAGGAAACTAAAGCTTGGAGAGTTTTGATTTTCCAGTAATATAACTAGTAAAGGATAAGGCTGAAATCTGAAACCAGATCTCTGACCCCAGAGCTTGAGATCTGGTTCTTCAGCTAGAATGTGTGGAAAGCTGGCATATGGACTCTGGTGGGTCCATGTGGTGTCTGTCTTCTTATTTCTTCTAAAATAAGTGGTCATGGGATGTTTAAACATACCCAGAGACTGACATACAAATAATTTTCATCCAGTGGGGGTCTCTTTTGGGGAGGAATGTGTGCAGTGTGCATTGTGTTCAGGCCTTATATCCTTGTGCCCACCCCCTCCCCCCAGGCCCCTTCATGGCCGTGCTCTTTGCCAAACTCGAGAACATGCTGCAGAACTCCGTCTATGTCAACTTCCTGCTGACGGGGCTGGTGGCCCAGCTGGCCTGTCACCCCCAGCCCCTGCTCCGCTCTTTCCTGCTCAACACCAACATGGTCTTCCAGCCCAGTGTCAAGTCCCTGCTGCAGGTGTGCGATGCATGCATGCATGGGTGCGTCCAGGCTCCATGGTGGGCCAGGCCCTCAGCTGGAGTGACCCTGGGTGGGCTGGGAACAGGCCCAGTGGGACTAGAAAGGAATGTGTCAGTCTTTCATGACACAGAAATGTCATGAAGTTGTGCTTCATAGGTGCTGGGTTCTGTGAAGAATAAAATTGAGAGCTTTGCGGCCTCCCAGGAGGACTTCCCAGCACTGCTATCCAAAGCCAAGAAGTACCTCATTGCCCGTGGCAAGTTGGACTGGGCCGAGGGCTCTGCAGCAGGACCTGCCACCCGCCGCAGCGATCCCCTAGGTGAGGCCTATCTCATCCCCCACTCCTCCCCATCCTAGATAGCCTATTAGCCCGGGTTTATTGAGCTCTTATTAAGGGTGAAACCTTGTGCCAGGAACTAGAGAACTGAGGAAGATTGAGTCTTGGGTCTTGATGTTCATCCTCAGGCTTCTAGTCAGAAGGTAGAACATAGTTCTAGCTATTAAGAGCCAAATCAGCAGTACCAGCAAAAATTGCTCTAGGATTTGGTGACAAGCAAGGGGACAGAGTAGTCTCTAGGTTGTGATATTGTTACAGCTTAGTAAAGGGTGTGACATTTGACATGGGCGTTGAGAGATGGTTAGGGTTTAGGTAGGCAAAGGGGTGGGTGGTCTTATTCTTTTACTCAGAAAAATCTGGAGAGTGACTAGAAGATTGTAATAACAGAGGGAGCAAGGTCCTGAAGGTGGTGGAAGTAATGGGATCTAGAATATCAGAACAGGGTTAACTTTGGACAGGAAAAGTTTTTTTTTTTTTTTTATCCCCCTTTGAGGCAAGTGAAGAGAGAGCAAGGAGGAAATGAATTGTACCAATGCAGTTGTGGAGTGTGGTGCGGAAACCTAGGGATTTCATGTCATCCTTTATTTGCTAATTGATGCAGAAGGCAAAACCAAATGCTGAGAGCATAGATGAGAGCAGAGATGAAATGGAGGCTTAAGGAGAAAAGTGTATGGGTTGGGAAGAGAGTACCATGAGCATTATTATGAAACTGTGTAGATCCAGCTGAAGTTCCTTAGCATGATTTCCTTATGGTCTGGAACTGTGACTATTTCTTTTTTCCACAGTTCTGGCACTGGGGTCGCTGTGGAAGGGCCACGAATACAAAGATAGATAAGACACAGTCCAAGCCCTTCAGTTCACAGACTAATGTATGAGGTAGAAGACATAGAAACTATTATAGTATGTTTACATAAGGGCAGTAAAATAGGAAGTCAGTGGAGGGTAAATGAGAGGAGGTTTCCCAGAGAGGTGGGGATAGTAAAGTTAAGCCAGGAAGGATGAAAAAAGTGGGAAGAGCAAAATTCAGGCAGAGGGAGTTACAGAAGCATGAAAGTACCTGGAGGGTTCCAAGAAGATAGGTGTGGATGCAAAAGCAAGGTGGGGTGTGGAAAGTTTGAGAAGAGGTTGGAGAAGAAATGTGAGCCTGGTTGTGAAGGGCTCTGAATGCCAAGATTTATAAAGCATCTCTGTAGCCAATATTAGAGGTAGGGAAAGGGAAATGTCATGATCTAGAGGCTGGAGTCTAGGCTTTGATAGTGGATATGTGTCTAGACCAAGGAATCTAGGCAAATAATCAGAAGAGAGAGGAGAGCGTTTTAAGTGGCTCTTTTGAGTTTAGTCTGACATGTTGTCTGCCCACAACCAGTAGGAGGGAGGTTTTGGTGGGTATAGGACAGAGACTGGTGAATGGTGAAGTGGTGGTATAGGAGAGCAGATCTCGGAAGGACAGTGGAGTATGATGGAGATGGAATAGTCACTGAACTGTGATTGCATATATAGCCCCTGGGGGTACTGGAGAAGCAGGGGATGTGGGTCAGGTGTTATAGATAGGCAGGGGAAGATGGAAGTGGTTGACTCTAGCTCGGGAGGATGAGCATAAAATAAGGGCATGTCATGGACTGAGGAGAAATAGTTTGGTGATGGTAGAATGGTGATTGGAAGGAGAGGAGAATCTCTCAGGGTGAGGGGGCATGGAGAAGGAAGGAATCTTGGCTAGGAATGAAGTGGCTAATGTGTTGACTGGTTAAGTCTGAGGATGATGGTTGGCTGGGTGGGGAGACTGGATAAAGGGAAAACGGCTGGGCAGGCAGCATTTTGATGTTAGAGTGAGAAAGAACCCTTCTCTACTCTGATGACTCTCAGAGGTGGGACAGGAAATGGTACCTGAGGTTCATTTCTGGTCCATTTTGTCCTTTCTTCCATTCCCTCAGAACCCTAGTGGAGAAGTCCAAGAACCTAGGGGGTGGGGAAGTTTCCTTTCCTAGACCAAGGAAAGGTCCCTGATCCCAGCACCTTTATGATAACCCTGTTTATTCCCAGCGAAGAGCCGGAGGCCATCCTTGGGGGAGTTACTCCTGCGTCATGCACACAGTCCAACCAGGGCCCGGCAGGCGGCACAGTTGGTCCTTCAGCCTGGGCGAGACGGAGCAGGACTTGGCCTAGGTGGGGGCTCCCCTGGGGCTTCAACTCCAGTTCTACCCCCCCGGGGCGGGGCCCCTGAGCGCCAAGGTGAGGCTCTACGAGTCAAGAATGCTGTCTACTGTGCAGTCATTTTCCCTGAGTTTCTCAAGGAGTTGGCTGCCATCTCCCAGGCCCATGCTGTCACCTCGCCTTTCTTGTTGGATACTACAGAGGAGGGATCTGGCCCTCCCATCTCAGGCTTTGGGCCCCTCAATCCTTAACTTTCTTTCATGGACAATCAGGGCCATGGCTGGCCTGGGCTAAGGCCAGGGCACAGGCTCCTTTCTATGTTTGGAGGCAGTGGCAAAAGGACTTTTTAATTTATTTCAGATGAATGTTTTATGGAGAACTTGTTGCAATATGTATAAAAGGGAAATCTCTATTCTTTGCTCATTCTTGTTTTCTACCCCTTTTCTTTGGGGCTGGGGCCCCAAAAATGGTTGTACATAGATGGGGAGGTGTCAGGGGTATTTTCTCTCTAGTGAAGACATTGATGCCAAGGTTTCAAGGTACCCTTTATGTCCTTAGAGGGTGAGGGGACTTGAAGCCTAGGGAGAAAGTGGAGACTCCCCCTTCTCTGGACCCCAGTAGGAAGAAGCCAAATGGGCCTAGGATGGTTTGGGGGAGCAGCAGCTGATGTTTATTGGGGACCAGTATCCCTGTGACAGATCTTGGGGGCCTTGCCCCCTGCGTTTCTTGCCTCAGCTTCAGTTGTCGCTGTCGAACTCCGAGGACAGACCCTGCAGCAGGGGCAGGGACATGGAGTGCCGGTCGGGCTCCCCGGGGTCCCCACCCTGGGATCCTGGTGGGGGGCTGCGGGGACTGAAGAGCCAGTTCTCTGCTAGGGTTGGGGATAGTCACAGCTTAACTCATGCCCTGGTCTTTCTGCCTCCCCAGTCCCTTCCTCTGGTCCTCTGCTATTCCCACCCTCTTCACCAGGACCATGCTTCCATCTCGGCCTCCCCTGGCTCCCTCACTCCATCCCCCTCACCAGAGTTCTGTGCAGAGTTGTGGGTGCCCCACACATTCCTGGGCTATCCTCCCCATGCCCTCTGCCTCCCGTACTTTGTCCCTCTCATCCCTCTCATCTTCATTTCTCTAGCAGTACCTGACAGCATCCGGGGCCCCCTCCGGAAGGGGTTTCGGCCCTTGTAGGAGAATCTGGTGGGTCTACCGTCTGGCCCTTCCTGTGGAGGTGGCGTAGCTGGGGCTGGGACAGGTGGGGGCACATCAGCAACTTCGGGGCCATTGGCAGGTTCTGATGTGGGGTCCAGAGGTGGCACGATGCTGAGGTTGGGTCTGACCCAGTTGACCCCATGGGGCAATGGGTCCTTGGTTAGAGGCTTCTGTGGTCCTACTACACCCTTGGGCTGCAGTGAAAACTTGAGGCAGGAGAAAGCAACAGGCAACGACCGCTGTAATCGGAGCAGCTGAGGCTCACGGGCTGTAGGCAACAGCTCCAGCTGCAGCCAGGAGCAGGAGAAGACCTGGTAGATGACGTAGATGCTGTGGGTGCTTCGGAGCCAGGGAAGAGTCTGCTGTAGGCTCACCTGCCCTGGTGGCAGCAACAGGAAGGCTACCTTCTTGCGCAGACCACCCATATGTAGGCAGATCCGGCAGGGCTGACCATCCAACAGTCGCATCTCTTCATAGGCTATCTCTGCTTGGCCATTTGGTGAGTATTCTCGAGTGCAGTGGGCAAAGGCACCATCAGACCCTGACTGCTCCAGGAGGTTTGGTAGTGGCCCCACTGGTTTCAGTGCCCTCCGGCCCTGTCGACCTGGCAAAGCTAGGCGGGTGTGGGCTAGGCGTGCCTGTTTCACTAGCACACCCAGTAGGTCATAGCAGGGTGCATCCGAGAGGAAAGGTACTGCCACGATTTTGGACCCAAAGCGCTCCTCGATGACCTGCAAGTGGCCAGTTTATAGGTCAGGGACTGATTTAGTCCGGTATTAACGTATTCTATTCTAGATTGACCGTCCCACCATTCACTGTTAAATTGCATCTCTACAGTGTACTAGGACTTATACCTCCCGCTTATCTCCTAGTTCTCCCCTGTGGTAAAACCTTGAATGTCTGCTATGTGCCAGCCTATGCCAGAGACTGGGAATACATAAAAGAATGAGACTTTATCCTTATCCTAATATAGTTCAGTCTAATGGAGGAGACAAAAATGTATAGTAGTCAGCTAAGTAAAATAACAGAGAGCAAGGTATGAAGGAGACAAGAGATTTGACAGCCTATTTTTAATAGAAAGGATCAAATAAAGTTTCTTGGTGGTAATGCTTGAGCTTTGAAGGAATTAGCCAGGTAGGAGAATGGTCAATCTAGGCAGAGGGGAGAGTCAGTGTAAAAACCTGACCTTATAAACCAAGAGTGGCACATTTAGGAACATACAATTTCATATCACTTACATGAACTGTATAAAGAGGGAAAGGCACTCAGGAACTAGACTATGAAAGGCCTTTGTGTATATGCTGAGTGACTGGAACTTTGTCCTGAGGGCAATGGGAAGCCACTTGAAGGGCTTTGGGTGGGAGGGACAGAGTCAGATAGATATTTTAGAAAGCTAGTTTTTAATGTAAAGGCATAAAGTAAGGAGAGAGAGATCAACTAAGAGTATTATAACACTCCAGGCAAGACATGATGAGGCCCTGAACTAAAATAATGGGGAAAGATATTAGAGATATTTAGGTTATAGAATTAGTAGAAGTTGGTCACTTAAGGGGTGTGGGAAAAGGAATCTTCAAGGATCATTCCTAGGTAATTTGTTATATGAGCGATGTCATTAACCAGGAATGGGCACAAGGAAATGGGTTTGGAATGTTCATTCTTAACACTGTGTCTGTTACCTTTTAGTATATGCCTTCTGCTCTAGCTGCAGGAGATAGTTCTTTTAGGGAATTTGAGGCCTCATCTTGGTAATGCTAGTTCTGATATGCTGTTAGGGATTCCAGTTCTCCTTGGTTTTCCCCTTTTTGTCTTGGCCTTTTTGGGCTTGGTAATCCAGTTCTGGAAAGTTTACTTCATGACCAACTGGAAACCCTTTAAGATCCTCCCTAGTAATCTTGACTCATTCAGCATTTTGTTGGCTGAGACTTCTGTCCCTCTGTTCTGCTAGGGAGTAGGGGTACACAAAAAAGCCCTTCTTTAGGTCTCTTTCATATTTGAGCCCCATGCTTGAAGTGCTGTATGCTACTCCCTACTTCTAGCCCCCAAATCCCACATGTCTGTCTCCCTACTGATGACATTGCCCACTTTGCTGGCCTTCTTCGTAGAATTCATCAATGATCCCTTAAGGATGGTCTGCTTTTTGCTACAAAAAGCTGTTTTGGAAGTACTACCCCCTAGCATAATAGGGTAGTTAACTGATGGAGTTATATCTGTACTTTGGACCAAGTGTGGTAGTTTGAAGACTACCATCTTTTGTCAGCTGGCCAAGGAAATAACTGATGTTCTTTCTTGATCTGTATGGAGGAATTTCCCATCATTACTTCTTTGCTTCACTGAGACACGAAACAGTTTCTTTTTGGGTGCGGACATCAGGCTGAAGAACAGGGCTCTGAGAAGGGCCAGTTATGTTTCCAGGGGTGAAAGCAGAGCACTGGTTGGTTGGCATTTTTGGGTAGAATGCTTTTGCCCCATGACAGTGAAAACATAATTATCAAGCATAACTTCATAATCCCACCCTAGCTGCTCCTTTGATGTCTAGGATTCTGCACAAATAAGACAAATGGGAGTGTCTTCAGGAGAGGTCCCTCAACAGGAGTGTGACATTTAAAATACCTGATGCTCATTGTCCAAGTTTCTGCTTAAAAAAAAAAAAGGTGAATCTCTGGTTTAGCTGAAGGCTCTTCCACAGCATATAGGCATTAATTTGCCATGGAGTTTTATTGGGCCCTCCAGTGGTTATCCTAAAATAGGAAAAGTAAGGAGCTCAGTAACTCAGTTCTTTGCTAGCGTGACTGTGTTCTTGGTAGAGTCACCATCTGAGACCTACTAAGTTTCTGCTTCTGGGTGGAAATTCTATGGACCTTAGATGCTTGAAAATTTAGGTTTCCCGGGGGCAGTCTAAGAAAGTGATGGTGGAAGATTGTCTCTCTAGATATAACTTGGTTGCTTTGAATTCTGACTGGGGAGCTCTTGAGCCACATTCTGTTTAGCCAAATGTTTTACAAAGTGCTCAATAAACTGTCAGCAGTTCTGGAGTCAGGAAACGAGGTCATTCAGAGGTGTCCCTTGAAGGTGCCACATACCACTAGTGATTTATCCTACATATCTCTATCCTGATTTTCCTGACAGTTTTCCATTCAAACAGGATAGTGAGTTTTTTTTATACTTAGAGATGGTGTAGCTTTCTAATAGTGGAAGACCCCATTAACTTTCACCCTAATTCTTATTGATGTAGTCCAGGACCAACCTTCTACACTGCTGAAACCAGTTCTTCTAATACTTGGGAAGACCTTGGCTCTCCTGTTTCTGCTTCCTTGGGAAGCTGGCCTTTGTGGTGAGCAGCTACCCCATCTAGAATGGGATCTACATGCCTTGAAGGCTGCTTTGAGTCTTGTGGGGCACTGCTTTAAGATGGTTGTTTAAGCTTGGTGGGCTGCCTTATATGAGTGCCTTAAATTCACTTTCCTTTAAATTACATAGCCAGAACCTGATCCCTAAATTGTCTAATCTGAGAAATTTACTGCCATTTAGCCTGTAGCTGACAAGTGGTTTGGTGAGATTTGTTGGACACTTGCAAACCAGATACATCTGAGATCTCTCTGCTCCTTGAAATCTTTGTATTTGGCTCACAACCTAAATTTCTCACTCTGTGGAAGTGAAGGGGAGGAGATAACTGTGAGGGGCTTGGAGGTAATGTCTAGGCTGTACAGAAAACTTAAAGGGTCTTTTGTGGTCCACCCCTGTACTTCTGTGGCCTCATTTTCATCACTACTCCTTTGAACTCTGCTCTAGAGGACTATTTGCAGTTCACAAATATGCATTTTTCTTTTTCCACTCCTGGCTTTTCCATATGCTTTACCTTTAATAAATATGCTATTCACTGACCCACCCATCTGTTCATTAACTCATTAAGGTGTTTATTAAGCACCTTTTATGTGTCAAGTCCTCCTTTCCCTCTTTGTATGAATAACTCCTACTTGTTAGCTAGAATGTCACACTCTCCAGGAAGCTTTTGTGACTTCCTTTGTCCTATCCCTGCTTAGTGCTTCTCCTCTCTGCTCTCAAAGCTCCTTATACATTGCTTTTCAAGGAACCTTTCTTACTAATTTTGGAATTGTGATTAAATGGGACAATTTTTGCAAAGCACTTTACCGAAGTGCCTAGCACATAAGCACGCACTGAGTAAATGTTAGTTATTGTCTTTAGGCTTCCTACCTCTTCCTACTCACAAGCTGCTCAGACCCATCCAGGTCACACTTTATTACTTCCTCTTTAGCCTCCTTTACTTACCTTATCCTTGATGAGGGTCCAGGTGGCATCAGCTTCATCCAGTGTCAGCAGGTGGGGGGTACCAGCCAACATGGTGGGTGTGGGAAGGATTGGGCAGGGCAGTGGCTGCTGCAGGAACCCCAAGCTGCCCAGGGAGGTGAGTGCCCAGGCCTTGGACTCTGACCTACTGCAGCATGAGGTCATAGAGGTCCTGTTAGGTGATGGACCCTTGGGTTGGGAGAGGACAGTAACTTTCTTAGCCTCACCACAGCCTGTAGTTTATACTCTTGAGTCACCTATCCATCCTTCTGGTTTAGGGGAGGAAAGTGCAGGTATCTGTTAGGGTGCATTTGTAAGAGTGTGTGTGTGTGTGTGTGTGTGTGTGTGTGTGTGTAGTTCTTGGTGTGAGTTCTTTGAGGAAACAGGATTAGGACTCTCCTCCCTTCAGCAGCCTCTCTGAAATAATTTGCTGTCTTATTAGCTGCAGGTAACTTCTTTGTGAGGTTGAACCTGGGTCCTGAAGGACATGGGAGAAGTATAGATCAGGGCTTATGCTGAGAACTAAGCAGTGGTTCGCCACCTTGGCTTCACTTTGACGTTACCTGGGAGCTTTAAAAATTACTGATGCCTATATCCTATCTCCAGAGGTTCTGATTTAATTGGCCTGGAGTGTGCCTGGGCATCACAATTTCTAAGAGCTCCTCAGGCAATTTTAATGTGCAGTCTAGGTTGAAACCCATTATTAATAGGTGGGTTACAATTGCAATGAAAACTAGGTTTGTGTGTAGGAAGGTGCCATGACTGAGCAGTGACAATGTAGAGGGTAAGAATCTAATTGGGATAATGTTGCCTTAGTAAGTGGAGAGAATTTTCAGGAAACCAGAATTACCCAGGTAGATTTGAGGAAATTTTCTTCATGCTCTATACCCTGTCCAATGCCGATTTGTATCTAGTAGCTACTCTCTCACTCCAGCTCTTATGTATGGATTATCTCCCCTTGTGTTCTTTGAAGAACCACTCTAGAGAGTCTTTTCAGTAGCTATTTTCCCACTCCCTGCCTGTCTAAGGAGTCCCCTCTCTGAGTCTCTATGGAGATTCTCCTTTGTGTCCAGGAAGATCTTTGTGTGTAGGGGGTATCCTCCTCTGGCCCAGCCCATTGTGTAGAGCTGTCCCACAATGTTGGTTATCATCTGAGCTGGCTGAGGTGGTATGAGTGTGGGGACAAAGGAAAGGGTCCTACAGTGGTGAGAGAGTGTTGTCAAGAAAAGTTTCTTAAAGGAGATATATAACTGGCCTCAGGGGAGGGCAGGTGTCCTTAGAACTAAGGATGTGGGTGCCTGGACTTTGAGCAATGGTTTGACAGTGGGTGTAATCCTGTTTTCCAGGAGAGGAATTAATATCAAATATGTGTTGAGCTCTTCTGTGCTAGGGGCTGTGCCAAACACTGTGAGTGCATTATCTTAGTTAAACCCTTTAGTAACTTCTCAAAGTAAGGTACTGTTTTTATGCCATTTTACACATAAAAAATGGGTTCAGGGAAGTTAAATAATTAGCCCAAGACAGACAATGAGTTAATAGAGGATCTGGGATTCAAGTCAAAGTCCATTTGATTCCAGCTTTAGCCATTAAACAATATTTATTTTTGGTGAAGGGAGAGACCAACATGTTCCTTCTGTTCGCTCTAGTGTGTTCTGGGAGGGCTGCTTGCTAGATGGAAAGTACAAAGTGGCCTAGTGAAAAGGAAATGGGCAGGATGAGAGGAGCCACAGTGGACCAGATCAGAAACCCCAAATTTCTCATTATGACAAGTGAAACCGTATTCCTTCTTCCTTATGTCACTTTAGCATGTTTTTTATTATGGTTGACAAGAAGTCACCTGGTGTAGTATAGTTGGCACCTCTGTTCTCTATAGGAAGGATCTCTGAGTGAGGTAGAGGCAGTGTAAGAGAGAGATATACACAAAGACAAGAGACATAGACATGGGGTAAAACTGACAGTGCAGAGAGAGATGCAGAGGTACATAGACAATGAGAATGACTGATAAACAGAGACAGAGAGTGATGCACATTCAAATCCTGAGGGGATTCCAGAATGAGAAGGGGGTGGTTGAGGTAGGCGTAGGGGTGGTGGGCTGTTGGTGAAGTAGGATGAGCAGGATCTCTTTAGGATTTTTGTTCATGGAGAGGAGCTCAGAGGGAAAACTGGGTACTGATGAATTCAGCCAGAAGCCCATACCTTCTGTCTTTTCTCTTGCTGATTGAGTACTGTGATTCTCTAGGCTCCCTAAATTCTATATTGCTCCACCCTGACATTAAGTAAGTCTGTCTTTCCTTTTGGCTCATAGAATTTGAGACTGAAAATTACTAAAGGAAAACAGATGATAGCTGAGTCCTGGATGAACCTGGTGAGCTCCAGGGCTGGGCTGTTTGGGCCATATCCTGCTCATGGGGTTTGCCTCCATTGTTGCACAGTCTTGGGTCTCCCTGGGAAAGAGGCACATATCATCTGTGGAATATCTGAGAATGACCTGAGTGGAAAGCATGAGGGCAACAAGCAGATGGGTCTGTTTATCCAGAGAACATGCTGTT
The DNA here is from genome assembly GCF_027409185.1 of Cynocephalus volans. Classification (NCBI taxonomy): domain Eukaryota; kingdom Metazoa; phylum Chordata; class Mammalia; order Dermoptera; family Cynocephalidae; genus Cynocephalus; species Cynocephalus volans. Next base: position 106,509,741 of record NC_084463.1, on the reverse strand, counting down.
CTCTGCATGAACCTCTAGGGCAGTGTAGAATAGTGTTGACAACAAAGACTTTAGAATGATAAGGTAAAGAGCCCTAACAAGTCTATTCTCTTCTCTCAGGCTTCAGGGAAAGCTGTGCAAGTCCCTAACACCTTATTTGAAACTTTTTCGGACAGATATGTTTTGGAATTTAGAATTTTTCTTATTATAGAAAGGGAATATAGTACATATATCATATGTTAAGGAGTACCCCACTGGAATTCAGGACAGCACCCTGTAGTCAAACACATCAACATCTCCACAGTTAAATTTATGAATATTCACGCTAAATGAGCTAAATAAAGACTATAAATAGGGTCATGATGTTGAGGTCAGGTTTTGGGACAAAGTTATGAAAAAAAATATTGTTTCTATTGTTTCTTCAGAGATTTTTTATTTTGGAAATGTAGATAAGGGATTGTGGGCTTATAATTAATTCTTCTCAGGTTGTTACGAGGAACAAGAGAGTGCCTGTAAAGCTTTCTAAACATATCACATGGTAGGTATGTATTCATTCTCAATCTGGAAGAAAATGCCGGTGTCCAAAGGGGTGGATTTTTGGCTTGAAGGAAGAAAATTCTTACAATGGACAACATACAGCTTTGGAACCAGCTACCTTGGGGGTTTGTGCACAACGAGGATTGAAGTTGCCTTAGAAGAGAGTTTTCTTATGGTGAGGGTGTGCGGGCAGAATTCATTGCTTATGAAGATTGGCTGCATATGATTTCACTTTTCATTAATGGAGGGGAAAGACAAAAAATGTGTGTGTATGTTTTTGTGACCCAGGATTATCATACATACATTTCTTTATAATATATTGCTTTATTACATTGTAATAAATATCTTACTGCATACATGTTTGTTCGCATCTTGATTATTTTTTCAGGATAGACTTATTAAAGGAGAGTCACTAAGGGAAGGATATGAACATCTTAAAGACTCGTGACCCATTAGGATTAGAATTTTGTCACAATTATCCACAAGATCATTGCCTGGAGGGCTTTTAAACTCAGAATTTTATGAAGAACATTTATTCTTGAGAATGACTGAGCCTATACTTAGGTTGATGTAGATTTCCCCCCGCCCCATCCACTTGGATTCAGTGTGACGATGCCTCTAAAAACCAAGCAGAGCTTCTGGGCTATCTCTTCAGTTCCTTTTTAATGAAGACCCGGTGAAATCCCATGTGGCCCTGGAGATGGCATCATCTGCTTTTTCTGTTCTGCAGCTTCTCTTCTGTGTGTCCCCACGGTGCTTGGTCCAGCTATCTGTGCCGAGTGGGCTGGGTTGCTCCTGGCTTCAGTGGCTTTTTGGTTAACTCCAATACCTGTGGTTATGATAGTTTTTTTCTGGAGAGCTTGGGTCTGCATCTGCAGCCTGCAGCTTTTTCAGATCTTATAACAGTGACTCCCTGCTTTCTGTCTGAGATTATACTCATTCTAAACTCCATGCTGGCGTGAAAGACTTGTTATGCAGTATTTCTTCCAGAATGGAGTCTTAACTGAAAATGAATCCCCTGTTGAGCAACACCACGACACTTCCCCTTTAATATCTATGCTCTGTAAACTGCAGTAGTGTGAAATATTATTTTATCATATTGCACTGACATTATGTGCTTCTAGTGATGTTGGCCAGGACAAATGAGGGTGCTGATGAGGATTTTATTTGGGGATTTTAGGACTTTACGTTCTTGGTTGAGGGTGCACAAAAGGGCAAACTGACAAGAGACAATAGTGACTCGACTTCAGGCAAACAGGTGATGTAGTTAAAATGATTTTTTTGTATATCGAAATTTCTTTCAGTTAGACCCCTGGTCCCTGAAGCTGCAGGCTTAGGGAGAGAAATTCCAGCTGTTAATTCTTGGGGCTTTGGTGAGAGTGGGGAGAAGCAGAAGTAGTGATTACACATGAGACCAAGAGCACTGTCTGAATTGGGAATGTCTTAAAAACCAGTGTTCTGGCCAAATTGGGACCACTGGGCACATTAACTCCTTCCCTGAGAATGGGCTGAAAACAATTTGGCTCCAGGAATAGAGAGGGCTGTGATCCCAGACAAGTACCCAAGCACTTTCCTCCAGAGGCAGTATAACTCTTTAGCAGTGCCAATCACTTCCTCCAAGTATGGGATCTGTAGAGGAGCTTTTGTATGGGAACATGGGAAGACTTAGATTGAAATGATGGAGGTGGGGCAGAAAAGGACTGTTCTTTAAGTTAGATCTTGTTTATTGGGATCCCATACTAGTTTCCTGATCTTTCTTATTTTCCCTGCATGGTAATGTGTAGCCCCCTGCCTCCTGCCTCCTCCCAAGCAGGATGCATGGCTAGGCCAAAGTCTACAGATGCCAGTGGTGCACATAGTAGGGGCTTCACAGCAAATACCTGTTGAGTGATTATCATGATCATGTGCAGTTGGTGAGATGACACACATCCAGACCCCAGACTCTCCTCCGAGTGTCCCACCTCCTGCACTCCTAGTCTCCATTGTAATCACTGTTCATTAGAACTGGCTTTTTCTGAATGTGAATGTTTCCATGAGTCGGTCCCTGATCTGCTTGGTGCGGGCCCCATAAATGAGGGGGTTGAGGGCAGGTGGCAGCAGCAAGTAGATGTTGGAGAGAAAGATGTGCATGGGCTTTGGTACAGTGTGACGACCAAAGCGGTGTGTGAGGTAGGAGAAGAGACCGGGCACATAGAAGGCCAGAATGACACAAATGTGAGAACTACATGTACCAAAGGCCTTGGCACGGGCCTCCTGGGTAGGCAGCCGCAGCACAGCATGGGCAATGAGCCCATAGGAGCTGGTGATGCCCAGAATATCCACACCTGACACAGCCAGTGAAAGTGCCAGCCCATACAAGTTGTTTGCCCGTGTGTTACCCACCACCAGCTCAACCACTGCCATGTGTGCACAGTAGGCATGACCTATGGTCTTGGCTCGGAAGTGCTGAAATCGTGCCACCAGCAGAGGGAAAGGTACAACAATAGCCACAGCTTTGAGTGCCAGTGCTAGTGCTGCATAGCCCACACGGGTTTTGGTGACTAGGATCGGGTAGTGCAGTGGGCGTCCTACTGCCACAGCACGATCACAGGCCATGGCCAAAAGCACACCAGATTCCACGGCAGTCAGTGCATGCACAAAGAACATCTGGACCAGGCAGGCAGCATATGGCACAGGTCGGGGCCCAAGCCACAGCACGGCCAGCAACCCTGGGGCTATAGATGTGGCTAAGCTCAGGTCTGTGGCTGCCAGTGTGGCCAGGAGTAGGAACATGGGTTGGTGTAGTGTGGAGTCTATCCACACCACTGCCAGCAATGCTCCATTGCCCAGCAAGGCCAGCACATACATGGGCCCAAAGACCAGTGTCAGCCAGGCCTGGTCACCCCCTAGCCCTGGAATGCCAGTCAGTATGAAGAAGGTTGGGCAGAGGAAGGTAGAGTTGGGCTGTGGAATTTCTGCCATTCTGTGAGAGGCAAAGCTTTAGAGCTCATGGGGGCATGACTCCTGCCAGGGAAAGAACAAAGGGAGATATTTCAGGGGTATCACAGTGGCACAAACTCATCCATTGGGTATGTATAGGGGTAGTGCAGGGCTGGAAGGATCACAGGGTTATAAACTTTGGTTGGGGGTTTTGGATGGATAATTAAGGTCACACTAGCTAAGATAGGAGAATCCTTTGCTTCTAAAAACCTGTGAGTCTTGTAGGAGGAGAAATAGGGGAACAGTGGTAGTGAGGAAGGAGGTTACTGCTGCGGTGGCTGGTACAGCCAGAGCCCTCCAATTGGAGGTCAGCTGAGGTAGAGTTGAGATGAATGCTTTTCTTCCTCCGGGTCCAAGTAGTGTCAGTCTCAGTCTCTGTATATGGGGAGAAAGCCAGTGCTGGGTGGGGATCTGGTCTTAGGCAATTCTGTACCTGACTATGTATCCTCAGGCAGAACCTATGAGCCTCAGCTTCTTCAGCTCTACAGTGGAGGTGGGCACAATGATCTTAAGTGTTTCCAGCTCAAACATTCTGGTCATGAACATTCCAAGAAGAAAGGGAAGCAGAGTAGAAAGAAAGGGAGAAACAGTAGTAGGAGTCAAATGTGGAGTGAAGCTGGGAGCCTGGTGTGGCAGGAGAAAATTTGGTGGGTTTTGGGAGTGAGGGGTGCTTACGTTATTCTGAACTTGATGCTGAAGTAGTGAACTTGAGCACCAGCTGGAGAGCTGAAGTTGGAGTTGGGGAGCAACGGAGAGAGACGATAGCAAGAAAAGGAACTTCTCTGTCTCCTTCTTCACGATCCAGAAGGGGATCCTACTAGAGTATCATTCCTGGGGTGCCAGAGGGAATGGAGAAAATGGCACTCAATCCAGAGTAGCAGCCATATAAGGAAGAAGCATCTGTGATATTGGAGGAGGCAGGGCGAGTAGACCGACTCCTCCCCGAATCTATCCCATAGAAGAAGCTTAATAAATGTTGCATGGATAAAGGAATGAGGGAGAAATCACCAGCTGAAGGCTTGATGGGGGAAAGATCCTGAGCACTATGTGTTGGGGGCTTTTGTTCACTTTGATGAGTGCCTGTGGGGCCCTTTATGTGGCTGTTCTACCTACTTCCCTCAGGGCCCTTACTCCTCCCACCTGTGCCACATTAACTCTTCCCTGCTCTGCCTCTTTCCTCAGTGTTACTGGGCCTGGCAACTCAGGAAGAAGAATAGGAGACAGAGATGGGGATAGGCAAAGAAAGGAACTATGGAGCAAAAAGATCTGGGAAAGCAGAATACTTCCTCTGGGAGTTCCTTGCTGACTCCCTGAAGTCTGGAAGAGAAGACCTTGCTTTATTTTTTAATAGCTTCTATCCCACTGTATTGTAATTACTTGTCTTTCCCCCACTAGACTGAAAGAGATGCAGGCGTTGCTTCTTATTAACCACAGTGCCTCCACTGCTCATCACAATGCCTGGCATTGTGTCCATGGAGAAGAGAAAGAGTTATTTACCATCAACTATAGGTCTACCAGGTACACTTCTTTCTTCTGTGAGGAGACATAGCTTTAAAATCACCACACTACACAAAATCATGCAATAGAAACCACAGAGCTTATTGGAAAAATGGGGATGGGGCACAACACTCAAAAACTTCATCAGTGATACATTTAAAAGAACATAGGAACCTAATAAAAATGGTAGCACCATTTTACACATGTTAAATAGTTAGAAAATACATAAATACTCTAATTATGACACTTTAACTTGAAAAGACCTGGCATTTCCCTTATGGAAGTGCATATTGGAAACAGCCTGTGAATTATTGTGAAGTAGTGAAGGAGTCGTATCTGAAATTGGGCAGAAAGTTGTAACACCAGATGTGGGTGGGTGTGATTCATAACAAGTGGTGAACTAAGGTAGCTGATAGATGTTTGAGGTGTGTGCTTATGTGCCATGTTGGGCTTTCCTACTCAGCTCTGTTCAAATGGGTGAAGTTTTCTGTGCTCACATCATTTCTTGAAAAGGGAATCACACATAACTAAACATGAAATTCACATTATGCTGAGTTCCCTAATATATCAATTGTGTTCGAACAAATTTGCATTTCAAAACCAGTGTCACAGCAGAATTGAATGAATCTCTTTTGCGCTTCGCCCTGTGCCATGTGGTGAGGCTACAGTGGCAATAAGACTGCTATCCTTGAGGTGCTCACAGCCTACTAGACACAGTGATGTAAACAATTTTTGGAGGGAAATTAAGGTAATTTTGTTGACTCAGGTCAGTACCAGATATGATGGCAGCACAGAGAAAGAAGCCTTTCACTCTTCCTGGGGGAGTTAGAAATCTTTTCTGAATCACAGTAATGGTTAATAGTCCCATGGAGCTTCCTATGTGCAGGCACTGCTATAAGTTGTAACCTTACAACAGTCATTTGAGTAGGTTTTACAGACAAAGAAACTAAGGCACAGAACGATTAACTAACTTGCTCATGATCACACAGCTAGTAAATAGCAGAGTTAGGATACTAACTCAAACAGTTGCTCTAGCGTACTTACTCTTAGCCAGTACTTCAAATGTTTCAGCTGAAATTTAGTGTGTGGGTAGGAGTTTTCTAGAACTGTTGGGTCAAAATGTACCTGTTCCTGGGAAGAGGAGTTCAGGAGACTTTGGGATTGGCAGGTGGGGCTAGGATTGCTGATTGGGGAGACGTAGAAAGAGCTGCAATTATTTGGCAGTAGATGGTAATCTCTCATCCACCGAGAGAGGAGAAGAACACTCAAGAGGTGGGAGCAGTGGGTTGAGAGCAATGAAGGAGAAGTTTGGAAAAAAATGCTCTTGGCTTCAAGAGCACACTAATGGGACTTTTGGCTGTCTTGGGAACTTGCTCTCTGTGCAAAGATTATTCATAAGATAAATCATAGATCTCTTAAGCCTAACAAGTCCAAAATTGGTACCATTAGGTTCTTAGAAATCTGTGTATTCTGCACTTTTCATTCTCCAGTAATCCAAGATGTATTGGAAGATATCATTGACTGTGTCCCAGAAAATTTCTTGGTTGGTTCCTGTAATAGTCTGTTCTTGTTGCTTATAACAAAATATGTGGAACTGGGTGTTAGGCAAAGGTTGGAGGGGTTTGAAGGACTCAGAAGAAGAAAAAAAGATGAGGGAGAGTCTGGAATGTCTTAGAGACTGGTTACATGGTGTCGAGCAGAATGCTGATAGAAATGTGGACTATAAAGACAATTCTAAGGAGATCTCAGCTAGAAATAAGAAGCAGTTTATCAGAAACTGGGGCAAAGATCACTCTTGCTGTGAACTGGAAAGGAACGTGGCTGCATTGTGTCCATGCCCTAGGACTTTGTGGAAGATGGTACTTAAGAGTTGTGAACCAGAGTACTTGGTGGAAGAAATTTCCAAGCAGCAAAGCATTAAGGAAGCTGCACGGCTACTTGTAACAGCCTACACTGAGTTACTGTGGCAAAGGCATAACATACAGCCAGAATTTAAAGGGGAAACAGAGTGTAAAAATTTAGAAAATTTGCACCCTGGCCATGTGATAGAGAAGCAGAGAACATGCAATGGTGGAGCCCAGCAACCAAGAAGATTAGTACAAAGGAAAGGGATTATCAAGAGAAGGAGAAAAAGGCCCTGAAGGCATTGCAGAAGTCTCTGGGGCCAGCTCTTCCACTTCTGGCCCAAAGACCTAGGGAGATAGAATGGTCTTGGGGAACAGGCTTAAGGAGCCCTCCACCAGCTCACTGCCCAGAACCACGTCAAGAAACTGCTTCCAGAACCCCAGCTGTTTTGGCTGCTCCAGCCATGGCTAACTTGGCCCCTGGTGTGGCTGGTCATACAACTTTGGAAGATACAAGCTGGAAGTCTTGGCAATGTCCACGTGGTGTTAGGTCTGCAGGCCTGCAGAATGCAGAACTGTGAGGGCTTGGAATCCTCCGTCCAGATTTCAAAGGATGTATGGAAAAGTCTGGGGGCCCAGGAAGAGATTTGTCTCAGGAGCAGAGTCACTGCAGACAGCCTTCATTAGAGCAATGCCGAGCGGAAATGTGGGGTCAGAGTTGCAGCAGAGAAACTCCATCAGTGCCATGTCTAGTGGAGCTGTGAGAGTGGGACCACCATGGAAACCACAGACCTGTGGAGCTACCAGAGTGGAACACCAGCCTGGGAGAACTAAAGCATCACCTGAAATCAGGAAAGCCATAGAAGCAGAGCTGGCTGAGGATGGGGGGACCTAACTCCCACACCAGTGTGCAGAGGATGTTGAACATGGAGTCAAGTTACTTGATTCACCAGCTTTGAGATTTAATGCCTGTCTTGCTGGGTTTTGGACTTGTTTGCAACCTATTTCTCCTTTTTTTGGCCTATTTCTCCCTTTTGGAATGGGAATATATACCTATGTTTGTCTCATCATTGTATCTTGGAAGTAGATAACTTGTATTGATTTCAAAGATGGGATTATGAACTTTGAACTTTTGAGCTGAAACCAGTTAAGATTTTGCGGATAAAATGAATATATTTGCATGTGAAAAAGACATGAGTTTTGGGGGACCAGGGGCAGAATGTAGTGGATTGAATTATGTCCCCCCAAAACTCAGTGAAGCTTGAATAGTGTCCCCCAAGTTTTATGCATTAGAAACTTAGCCCCCACTCTGACTGTTAAGAGGGTGGGAAATCCTATTATGGTAATTGAAAGGTGGAGCCTTGAAGAGGTGATTGGATTGTAGGACTGTGCTGTAGTGAATGGATCAAAAATTGTGGTCAGGGGTGCAGTTCTGAGGGCTTTAAAAGAAGAGGAGAGTCTGTCTTTCTCTCTGCTCTCTCTGCTTCCACCGTCTTGTAATGTGAGACCCCTGAGTCACTGTCACCACCACCAGATGGACTTTGGACTTCTCCGCCTCAGAAACTGTAAGCAATAAATTTCATTTTCTTTATAAATTACCCAGTTCCAAGTATTTTGTTATAAGCAACAGAAACGGACTAATACAGTCCCTAAGGCCCCAATCCATATTTACAGAAGCTCCGTCAGCACATGTTGGGGGTCACCTGGCTAGTCTTTCCCTGTGACATTGGCTGTTAGAAGAGAGGATTTGGCTATACACCTGTGACCTTGTGGGAGCATGTGGCAGAGCCTGCTCCCCAGAGGAGTGTGCCAGCTCTCTGCGGGGAGTGGGGTGGGGAGGGGGAGGAGGAGAGGCTTATTTGACCTCTCAGGTGCTTCTAGACTGACACGGAAAATAGGACAAGAGGGTTCTGTTTGGAGATTGATCCTGATTTTTTCACTTCTTTGGCTAATTCAGCTACTGCCATCTTCTATAGAATAGGGTTCTCAGATATCAGCTTGTGTCTATGTGGGCCTGTTCTATGGTTTTGCAATGAAACTGATCCATGAGCAGCAGCATGAAAGAGTAGATGTTCCGTTTACACAATAGGATACAAATCAGAAAATACTGGGTCCTAGTGGTGCCACTTCTAGAAACGTCTGAAGGAGGAAAACTCTCAATTGTCAAATCTCAATTCTCATGTTAGTGTGAGATGCCTCTGTGACTCATGAATATCCCAGTCTTCACCTTCCCTCAGTTTCAGGAGTGGCAGAGGGACCCTGTAAGATCAGGTGGCACAAACCTATGGAGATGTGGAAGGAATTATGGAACCACCACACCTATTCTGTCTTCTAGCTTCACTTTCACCATTTTATCTCAGGCTCCCCAGTCCTTCCATGAGAAGGTCCTTAGTATTTCATAAAGCTCTGGGACATTGGGGGTCCCATTCCTTAGGATAGTAAATGTGCTTGCATTGAGGTTGCAGATTTGAGAGAGGAATTGTTCTCCCTCCCCATTTTAATAGGATCTGGTAGAAGTCAGATTCTGGTAGGAGTAAGGAATAGATCACATTTAGTTTTTATCAATCCTCCTGTAATATTGTCTTCTGTCATCTGTCTCTACTTCCTCTGCAACAGGGTCATTCCTTCCAGTCTCAGAATTTCTGGGAATGACACCATCTTTGACCATATATAGTAATGACCCTAGTGTCTTCCTGCATGCTGCAGCCACAGTTGCCATCCTTATCTTCAAAGTTACACTGTACCTGTAAGATTGGTTTAAGATCCTGAAACCCCCTTAATTTATGCAATCATTCTATTCCCTCATTGTGAGGCATGGAAGAGGTATTTTTTTGACTAAGGCTCAATGACCAATAATGGCTCAGTAGACCGTGCTGGGATAGTCTTCCAAAGACTTTTCTTATAGAAAACTTCCCTGTAAGTATTCTCTGGCATTTATAAGAGGGTTCCTGAGGGGACTCCCTTTATTAGAATTTGGGTTGAGGCCATCTCTCAAGAAATTAATTCCCCAAAGTTTTTCTCTGAGGTAATAGATAGCGCCTTTATCTTTAACCATCATTACCTTCTTCCCTTTGAGCTCACGTCGCATGGGTGATTCTTACAACCAGGGAAAGCACTAGTCATTCACAGAATTCAGCAAACATTATTGAGAACTTATTCTATGTCAAGCACAGTACTATGGATGGGTAAACAGTCTTTCCCACATTTGTTTTGGACTACGTGTTTGTGTTCCCCCCAAATTCATATGTTGCAGCCCCAAACCCCAAAGTGATGTTATTTGGAGTTAGGGTCTTAGAGTTCTTATAAGAAGGGGAAGAGCAAGATCTCTCTCTTTTTCCTCATGCCATGTGAGGACACAGTGAGAAGGCAGCTGACTGCAAACAAGGGCAAGGGCCCCCACCAGAACCTAATCAGCAGGCAGCTTGATCTTGGACTTCCCAGCCTCCAGAACTGTGAGAGAGAAATTTCTGTTGTTTAAGCTACCCAGTCTATGGTGTTTTGTTATGGTGGCCCGAGCAGACTAAGAACATTCAGCCACTATGGCCCATCTCCTTAAGAGCTTGTGACTCCTCTCTGAGAGGCCCTTTCCTTAAGAGCAGAGACTCCTCTCTGTCTCCAATGGAGTAGGTCCTATTTTACACCTCACATCCTTATTCTGGAATATAACAGCAGCCTCATAACTGATCTCCTTGTCTCCAATGTGCTTCTTTCTATTTTATTTTTTTGTCATGCTTTTATTAGAGAAGGGGCTAATAGATATAAAAGTATAAAGAATAAGAATAGGCACATGTATCAACACACCCAGAATTGACAATTATTAACATTTTGTCCTGTTTACTTTTAGTTCTTTTTTAATGGAGGCAATAAAAATTACATTAAATGTCTCTTATCCCCTATATTGTTTCATTCTCTCACCTTAGAGACAATAATTATCATGAATGTAGAGTGTATTCTTTAATTCAGTTCTTAATGTTTTTTCCAGTTGGTGCTTTTAAATATTTCCATAAATTATTTTCTACTGTATATAGGAAACTATGTTTTTGAGTTTTATTTATGTAGACAAAAAGATCTTTATCATCCTTTTAAATTGCTACATAATGTTATTGCAGATGATTGTGCCAAATATTTATTACTGATAGACTTTAAATTGTTTCTGGTTATTTTTGTTACATATAGTGCTATTGGTATCTTTATACATGTCTCCATTTTTACATGTGTGAGTTTCTCTAGAGCATATAACTAGAGGTGGAATTGCTGGGTCATAACGTAAGCACATTTTCATCTACAGCAGATATTGTCAAAATTACTCCTCAAAATAGTTGTTCCAATTTGTATTCTCACTAGCAGTTGAAAGATCCTGTTTTTTTTTAACATCCTTGACAACTCTTTGTATTATCAGACTCATATTTTTATGAAACTGATTAATAAAAAATTATCTTGTTTTAATTTATGTTTTTCATATATTTATTGGTCATTTAGGATTCCTCTTCTATAAATTTCCTGATCATTTTCATTGCCCATTTTTCTAATCAATTGTCTTTTTTCTCTCTGTATTTATTTGTAGAAATTCTCTTACGTATTCTAGATACTAATTCTTTGTTTATTGGAAATATCACCTTCCAGTCTGTTGGAAGTATATTTACAGTATTATTTGTCTTTTATTTATAGTATTATTTGTCTTATGGAAAATTTTAATTTTAATAAAAAGCATGTCTAGGACATGTGCTTTTTAATATTATTTATTAAATTATTTATTAGATTCTTCCTTCCCCTGAAGTTGTAAAGGCATTATTGTACATTTTCTTTTTATAGTGTACAGACCTCGACAGCACTTGGTATTGACTCCCAAGTTATGATATATTGAACACTTAACTATGAGCCAGGCACTGGGCTAAGCACTCTACACATATATCTCATTCAATGTAGTATCCCTATGAGGTAGACACTGTTACTGTTTACATTTCACTAATGAAATAACAGGCATAGGGAGCTTGCTTCTGATCACAAAACTTCTAATGAGTATGAATTTGAATACAGGTCAACATGAGTTCAAAGCGGATTCTCTTAATGACTGTGTAGTATCAAGGTTATGTTGGCTTTGTAAAATTAAATCAGGTTGGTTTTCGTCTTTTCTCATGAGTAATTTCATTTCTCCTCAGCCTGCATTTTCCCTCCCTGGCCAATGCACCATTCAGTGTTTAAGGAGCATCTGCATTACTTTGCCTAAAATCTTTAGGCAAATAAGATGACTTTTTTCCTGACTTTCGAGTTTACCTAGCATTCTTGCATCCACCCAAATCATTATCTTCTTTGTCTTCTTTCTTTCTTTCTTTCTTTTTTTTTTTTTTGTCTTTTTCGTGGCCAGCACTCAGCCAGTGAGTGCACTGGCCAGTCCTATATAGGATCCGAACCCGCAGCGGCAGCGTCGCTGCGCTCCCAGCGCCGCACTCTCCCGAGTGCGCCATGGGCTCGGCCCGATCTTCTTTGTCTTCTTCATTATATCTTCTGTCCATGATGCATTTAGGACTTTCTGCCTCCCCTTGTAGGTGCTATTGTGAATTCTGTGTCACATGACCCTCCCCACCAAAGGTCTACAACTGTGACTTCCAGCTTCCTTAAAGACACATTTAATGTTCCATAATTCCCTGGCCAGTACCCCTTTTCCTCTCCCTTCCCTTGTGTACTAACAGCAGGTAAAACACCTTGAGGAAGTTGCTTCACTCTAGGTGTGTCAATAGCAAGGGCTGACGATTCATTGCAAATGTCAGTTTTGTCTCAGTTTTTACATTGCTCATATCTGCCTCTTTTGCAATGTGCCACCAATACTTTCCACATTGGCCAACCACCTCCCTGTATGTTCCTAGCTTAAACTTCTTCATTTTTGTGTAGAGGGCACAATGTCACAGAGTTATTTTGTAGCCTGTGGAGCCTGGCATGGACTGTCGCTTGAATTTTAGCCAATATGTTATCACAGAGTTTTCTTCCTCATTTTGATGTTTGCTTCTTGTGCTTAGTCTGTTGTCACTGAACCTCTCAGCTTTCTTCCCTCTTTGTACCTTCACCATAACTTCCTTGAAGATAACAACTGCATTTGCCTCATTTTGCAAATTTTGTACCTTTTGACCATCACTGCCTTAAAAGTCATATTCATACCATTCATATTTTTTGCTTTTCATCTCATTAGGTTTGCTTTTTTGCAAATCACTCTAAACATATTTTTAAAAATATTGCTTATTGGTTGTCTCTTCTGAAAATACATATTTCGCAAGTGTTTACTGCAACAAAAAAATAAAGATACATAAAGAAAAACAAAATTTCTCTTCATCCTATTGTCTTTCCAACCCCTCCTCCACTCCTTACATAATTTTTGTTAACATGTACATTTTTCACACCTTTCTCCATGCTCATATGCACTTAGTACAAACATATAGGTTTTTAGTTTTTACTTTTATTTTAAAAATTTTGAAATTAAGTAATATATTTTTTCTGCAATTTCCTTTTACTAATTTGACAAATATTTAATGAGCACCTACCTACTTTATATCAGGTACTACACTTAGATGCTTAAAAATAATATATTGCAATGTGATATTTGGGTACATTTATATGGTATGCAAAGATCATGCCAGGGTATTTAGCATATTCATCACCTCAAACATTTGTCACCTCTTTGTGTTGGAAACATTCAAAATTTTCTTAATCAGCTACTCGAAGTTATACAGTAATTTGTTGTTGACTAAAGTCGTCTCCCTGTATTGCTGTAGAACACTAGATCTTATTCTTCCTATCTCTCTACAATTTTGTATCCATTGACTCTCTCCTCTCCCCCCTAACAATCTCTAGAAACCACTATTCTACTCCCTACATCTGTGAGATCAACTTTTTTTTTTTAGCTTCCACATATGAGTGAGAACATGTGGTATTTCTCTTTCTGTGCTGGCTTATTTTACTTAACGTAAACTGTACCCTATGAAAATGTACAATTAAAAAATTTTTAAAAATTACAAAATAGTATGTTGCAGACATTCTTAGGTCAATTGATATAGCTCTAATGTATTCTTTTAAAACAGATGTATACACACATACAAACACACACAAACACATACACATACATACATTTTTGATTATGAGGTAATTATATATTCACATGCAGTTGTCAGAAACAATACTGAGAGATTCCGTGTAATATTGATCTAGTTTCCCCCAGTAGTAACACCTTACAAAATTATACTACAATATCACAATCGGTATATTGATATTGATACAGACAAGGTACAGAATAGTTTCATCACCATAAGGATTTCTCCTTTTGTAGGCATACCTATCTTCTTCCCTCCCTCCTACACCCCCATCGATAATCCCAAGAAGCCACTAATCTCTTCTCCATTTATATAATTTTGTCATCTCAAGAATATTATATGAAAGAAATCCCACAGTATATAACCTTTTGGGTTTTTTTTTTTGACTCAGCATAATTGCCTTGAGATTCATCCAAGCTGTTGTGTGTATGAATAGTTCATTCATTTTTATTACTGAGTGGTTTGTTATGGTATGGATGTACCACAGTTTGTTTAACCAGTTTTGGGCCAGTACAAATAAAACTTCTATGAACAATTATGTATGAGTTTTTGTGGGAACATATGTTTTCATTTCTCTGAGCTAAATGCCTAAGAGTATAATTTATGTGTCATATGTAGTCATATGTTTAGATACTTAATTTTATAAGAGACTGCCTGCTATAAACTGAATGTTTATGTCCCCACCCCCCCATTCATATGTTGCAACCTAATCGCCAATGTGATGGTATTTAGAGGTGGGCCTTTGGGAGGTGGTTAGGTCATCAAGTGAGAGCCCTCATGAATGGGATTAGTGCTGTTATAGAAGAGACCCCAGAGAGCTCCCTCTCCCCTTCCACCATGTGATGAAACAATGAGAAGACAGCCATCTATGAACCAGGAAGCAGTACTTCACCAGGGAATGAATCTGCTGGTGCCTTGATCTTGGACTTCCCAGCTTCCAGAACTGTAAGAAATAAATGTTTGTTGTTAAACCCATCTGATCTATGGTGTTTTTGTTATAGCAGCCCAAGTTGACGAAGATGCTGCCAATCTGTTTTCTGAGAGGTTATACCATTTATGTTCCTAGCAACGATTTCCCTACACTATGTCTTTTATTTCTTTTTCTTATTTTATTGCAGTGGCTAGGACTTCCAGTATGATATTGAATAAAATGAGTAAGAGTAAAATTGGATATCTTTGCTGTGTTCCTGACCTCATAAGGAAAGCATTCAGTCTTTCATGATTAGTATGAGATTAACTATAGGTTTCTTACAGATGTTCTTTATCAAATTGCAGTAGTTCCTCTCTATTTCTAAGTTGTTAGGTATTTTAGTCATGAGCAGATGTTGGATTTTGTGAAAAGCTTTTTCCTGCTTTGACATGATTTTATGATTTTTCTTCTTTAGCTTGTAGATATGGTGAATTGCACAGATTGATTGTTGACTGTATTGTTGACTGTTGAACCAACCTTGCATACCTAGAATAAATCCCATTTGATCATAACATATACTTTTTTATGAGTTGCTGTATTGCTGGAGATGATTTGCTAATATTTTGTTGATGGTTTTTTTTTCTTTTCTTTTCTTTTTTTTTAAGGCATGGTGTTCATCTGGTTTTGGTTCAGGGCACTGAATTGGGAAGTGTACCCTAGTCTTTTATTCTCTGGAGGGATTGTATAAAAATTGGCATTACTTCTTCCTTAAAGTTTAGTAGAATTCTCCAGTGAAAGACTCTGGGCCTGGAGATTTCTTTTTAAGCAGACTTTTAGTCACAGATTCAACTTCTAAAATGGTTTTAGGACTATTTAGCATAACTATTTTATCTTGTTTGAGTATTTTAGTTTGTAGTTTCTGAAGAATTGGTCCATTTCTTCTAAATAGTCAAATTTATGAGCATAAAGTTGTTCATAATATTTCCTTATTATCTGTGGTGATAATGAAACTGTAGTGATATGCCTCATTTTTTCCTGATATTGATGATTTGTATCTTTTTATCTTTTTCAGTCTTGCTAGAGGTTTATTAATTTTATTGATGTTTTGCAGAGCCAGCTTTTTATGTTTTTTTTTTTTATTTTTACCATTTAAAATTTTAATTTCTGCTTTTTTTGGAATTTATTTTATTTTATTTTTTATTATTATGAATATTCATGAGATACAAATTACCAGAAATTGCTTTTATACCCAGTGTCCCCACCCAGTTGTTCCCAAAACACCCCCTCCTCCCCCTCTCCCCCCCTAATTTCTGCTTTTAACTTTATTATTTTCTTCCTTCTGTTTGCTTTGGGTTTATTTATCTTTTCCTCCCCTAGTTTCTTGGGATAGGAACTTACATTATTGATTTTAGAGCTTTCCTTTTTCCTAATGTAGACATGTGGTGCTATAAAAGTCCTCCGAATACTCTCAATACTGCTTTAGCAACATTCTACTCATTTTTATGTGATACATTTTCATTTTCATTCAGTTCTATGTTTTTAAAAAATTTCTTTTATGATTTCTTGTTTAACTCATAATTTATTTAAAAGCATGCTATTTAATTTCTAGGTGTTACAGATTTTCCTGTTCTCTCTCTTTAGTGATATCCAGTTTGATTCGATCATGGTCAGAAAATAATCTGTGTGAGATAGAACTTTAACACTAAGGGGGGCTATTGGAAGTCCCAAATTACAATTATGGAATTGTCTACTTATTTTTTTGGTATTTTCAGTTTTTGCTTAATGTGTTTTGAGGGTCTGTTGTTTGATGTGTACATACTTGGGATCATTATGTTTTCCTGGTAAATGAATTCTTCTATCATTATATAATGTGTCACTTTGTCACTAGTAATTTTCTTTGCTCTGAATTCCATTTTATCTGAAATTAATATAGCCACTCCTGGTTTTTATTTATAAATGATTGCATGATATGTTTTTCCACCCTTTTATTTTCAACCTTCCTATGTCATTGAATTTGAAGTTAATTTTTTTGTAAAAGCATATATATAATTGGGTAATTTTTTAAAAATCCATTTTTCCAATCTCTGTTTTTTAATTGGTGTATTTAGACCATTTAAAATTCAGGTAATTATCAATATGTTAGGACTTGTTTGCCATTTTATTCTTTGTTTTCTCTTTGTTTCTCCTGTGTCTTGTCCCTCTGTTTGTTTTCTTGCCTTTTTGTGGGTTACTAGGACATTTTTAAGATTCCATCTTGATTTACCTACAGTGTTTTTGAGTATATCACTTTGTATAGTTTTCTTAGTGATGTCTTTGTCTATTAAAATATACATGTGACTCATCATAGTCTGCTAGTAGCAACATTTTACAACTTTTAACAGAAACCTTATTTCCATTTAGGTTTCTTTACTCTTCCCACTTTCAAATATCATTGTCTTGAGTATCAGTTAGTGTTATAATTTTTGTTTTAATTATTGCAATTATATAAAAAGATCCTGAGAAGAATTTACCTATAGTTTTACTCCTTCTATTGCTGTTCATTCCTTCCTAATGCTCCAGAAAATCCTTCTTTTGGCAAATGCAGACACCCAAGTAACTGACACTCCTCTCAGTATAAAATGGACCCACTTTATCTGTTGTTTTGCTTTCTGTGATTTCAGTTAACTGTGTCACCCACAGTCCAAAAATAATACACACAATAGGATATTTTGAGAGAAAGTATACATTCACATAAATTTTATTATAGTATATCGTTTTAATTATTCTATTTTATTATTATTTGTTGTTAATTTCTTAACTGTACCTAATTTGTAAATTAAACTTTGTCATGGGTGTTCACATATAGGAAAAAACATTGTATATATAGGGTTTGGTACTATCCATGGTTTCAGGTACCCACTGGGTGTCTTGGAATGTGTCCCCCCACAGATGAGGGGGGACTACTTTATAGAATATTTTCATCATAGAAACTCCCTCTGCTTCCTCCCACCCAGAGGCGATCACTATTCTGATTTCTATCACCACAGACTAGTTTTTGTCTTTTGTAGAACCTCACATATGCAATTATAGAGTATGTATGTAGCCTTTTGTGTTTGTATTCTTTCACTCAGTATAAGTATCTTGAGTTTAGCCTGTGTTGTTGCATGTTTTAGTAGTTTTACATTTTAATTGCTGAATAATATTCCATTTTATCAATCTATCATAATTTGTTTATCTATTCTCTAGTTGATGGACATTTGTGTTGTTTCCAGTTTTTTGCTACTATTAATGAAGTTACTGTAACAATGGTATAGAAGACTTTTTTGGACTTACGTTGCTATCTCTCTTGTGTAAATACCTGAGAGTGGGATTTCTGTGTTGATACCATTCATCTCTCTCCTACCCCCTGCCCAGGGGATTCCTAGCAATTTCTTTGCTCTAAAAGTTAGAAGACGAGTTAGGAAGAATTATTTCCCTCTCAACAATATGAGAGTACTTTAAGTGCTTGTACAGGGTGAAGTTTGCTTTTTTCCCCATTTTTTAAATTGTCGTAAAATACACATATCATAAAACTTACTGTAATAACCATTTTAAGTGTACAGTTCAGTGATATTATGCACATTCATATTGTTGTGCAAACATCATCATTGTCCATCTGCAGAACTCTTTTCATCTTGCAGAACTAAAACTCTATACCCATTAAACAATAATTCCCTATTCTTTCTCCTCCCAGCTACTGGCAACCAACATTCTACTTTCTGTCTCAATGATTTTGACTACTTCAAGTAGCTCATATAAATGAAATCATGCAGTATTGGTCTTTTTGTGTCTGGCTTATTTCACTTAGCACAATGTCTTCAAGGTTCATCCATGTTGTATCATATATCAAAATTTCCTTCCTTTTTAAGGCTGAGTAATATTCCATTGTTTGTATATATTACATTTTGCTTATTCATTCATCTGTTGATGGACATGGGTTGCTTCCATGTTTTAACTATTGTGAATAATGCTGCTATGAATATGGGTGTACAATATCTCTTTAAGGCCCAGCTTTCAATTCTTTTGTGTGTATACTCAGAAATTGAATTGCTGGATCATATAGTAATTTATTTTTAATTTTTTGAGAAATTGCCATACTGTTTTCCACAGCAGTTGTATCATTTTACATTCCCACCAGCAGTGCATACAGGGTTCGAATTTCTCCACATCTGGACAAAACTTATTTTCTTTTTTGTTTTTATTTTTATTTTTTATAGTAGCCGTCCTGATGGGTGTGAGGTGGCATCTCATTGCGGTTTTGATTTTCATTTCCCTGATGATTAGTGATGTTGAGCGTATTTCCATGTGCTTATAAATTTTGCTTTTAATGTTGCAAAACTTTTAATCAATCTTCAATTTATTTCATTCCTTTTTTTTTTTTTTGGAAATTACTTTGAGTGATCAACCCTGCAGGGTTGCTTCAAAATTATCCCTCTTGGCTGTCTTAGTGTTTCTGGACTGAGTCTGAATACTTTGACATGTTCATATGAGGGCTTTTGTCTCATCTTCTTATCAGCTACTCAGTCTCTCTAAGCCTCTACTTTCTCAGCTGCAAAATTGATATAATAATAGTGCATTTTCTCTTGGACTGTTCTGAAAATTAAATGAGGTCATTTAGGTTAAACTCAACACAGTGACAGGAATGTAGTAAGTGTTCAACAAATGTTAGCTGTTATTGTGTTATTTTGTTGCTGAGATTTCTGTCACTGCTCTTATGCTGTGTCTTCAACTACTTTACATGCTTTTTGTCTGTCTAATGATCCCTAGAGATAGTGATTCCTCTTGGCACTAAGGGAACGGCTTTTATTTCTCCTTTGGTTCATTGATCCCATGCTCAGTGATCCCAGGGGTAACTCTGACATCTACCTCCAGAAGAAGGAATCATATGGCTGCTTAGTATCTAGATATAAGAGTCCTGAATAGGTCAGGGACAGTGATACTCTCTCATGCCAACATGATCAGTCTCCAGCCTTCTCTTTTCTTCTCATTTCTCTTCTCTCAGAATAAGCACAGTGGTTTGTTTGTTTTTTTCCCTGTGTGTGTGTGTTTTAGTTCATCTCTACTACTTTCTCAATTCTTCAGCTGATACTGTGATATAGTAGGTGAGTTTAAGAGCATTGGCAGTGGCACGGGAGGGATTGGCAGGAGTCTATGCATATATTTGTGTGTGTGTATTTAGGAGTACCTGTAAAAGACAAAGACTGAGGTTGGGAGAGAGGAAATGGATATGTTAGAGAAAGACAAGGGGTCAGTGAGACAAAGGATAACAGAGGGATTGCAGTAGGACAGAGCACAAAGTGAGGAGTGTCAGCATTGGTAGAGATACCAGTGGGACTGGGGGTGGACATTTGTTAGAGATAGGAATGGGAGTGCATAGAGGGGCCAGGAAAAGCACCCTGAGGATGTGGGGGAAGAGAGACTTCTTGATTAAATGTTTGAGGGCAGATTATAGAGCCGTCAGAATCAGACTGTGCCAGGGAAGGAGATATCAGTGGGTGCTATTCATGAAAATGGCTCAAATTTTGATCATTACCTTGTCTTTGGCAAAATAAGCAAAGGTACTGGAGAAAGATTAATTCACTAATTCCATGGCTCATTTATTCAAATATTTCTTAAGTACTTACAGTATGCCAGGCTCTTTTCTTAGTACTATGAATGCCTCAGTCCCAAACTGAGGAGGACTCCTGAGCAAGGTTTCTCTTGATAATCTGGGTGTCAGGTGTGTCGAAATCTGAAATATGCTCCTCAGTGTATTTCCTGTTTTGCATTTTGTGGAACAGATATAGACATTGGGAGAGGAAGGGGTTGTGCCTTGAAGCTGGGGTTCTTCACATTTTTGCCACCACATCACGAGAACATGGCAGATGATATTTACACATGATACACCACCATATGATTACTCAAATTTGGACAAAATCCCCAAAATGCTTATAGGGAGTAAAACAAATAGGTAGGTGCACATTTTTCTTGAGATGTTTATTCATTAAAAAATATGAGTCATGGTGGTTACCAGAGGCTGGGTGGTTGGAGGATTGGAGAGATGTTTTCAAAGAACACAAAATTTCAGCTGGACAGAGGAATAATTTCAAGATGTATATTATACATTATGGTGACTATAGTTGATAGCAATATATTGTATATTTGAAAATTGCTAAGATAGATTTTAAATGTTTTCATGACAAAAAATAAGTATGTCGGGTAATGCTCCTGTGGATTAGCTTGATTTAGCTATTTCAAAATGTACACACAATTAATACAAAACATATTGTTGTACACCATAAATATATACAATTATTTTTAGTCGGTTAAAAAAATAAATAATTAAAAACCATGAGTCACTGTTAAGGGTATATCAGTGATTTAAGGGAATCTCAGTGCCTCTGCAGCATAGGTAACCCTGGTTTTACAATATGAAAACATTTTACATGCTGGCTTTAAGTGTACGTGGGCAAGAGTGAGGTTATTAGAACTATAAATCTGAATAAAAACCACAATAATAGCTTTCTGAGCACTTTATATGGATTAACTCATTTAATTTTCACAATTGCCTTATGAAGTTTATTGCTATTCACATCTTACAAATGAAAAACCCGAAGCATCCAGAAGTAAAGTGACTTGCCCCAAATCATCTAGTCAGTCAGGGAAGAACTGGGAAATAAACTCAGGAAGCCTGGGTCCAGAACTTAATGTCCTCAACTACTGCACTATGTTCTTTTCACTCAGCGTGGCTCCTTGCTCCTTTTCTATTGTTCTGGCTCTGTTTTTCTTGCTCAGCTGGATATTCTCTTAGAGCTCTAGGAGGTACTTTTTGTGAGACTTTGGTTGTGCCTCTTAGTGTCTGTGAGTTTTCTTTCTTCTCACCCCTAACTTTTTCCTAAATGAGCCTAGAACCCTTCAAAGGTGCTCGACAGAGAAGGAGCTGGGCTGAGCAGGAGTCCTCAGAAGCCACTGAATGAAATGAAAAGTCCTTCCCACAGACAGTGACCTAATTTCCAGAACCTCATTAATAACTGTCCAAGCCTCATTGCCCCTCTCCCCACCCTGCCTTTGGTATCTCACTTATTGGGGTGATAAAACATCATCTGAGTTGTAGGCAGAGAGCAGGAGTTGTTTTTATGAGGACTTCTATCAAGCATATTACTGTTTTATTGACAATAAGTATGTTAATAACTGGAGGGGTTGGGAGATGTGATGAGAAAATAAATGTCCAATCAATTTCCTTCTAAGGAAAATGAATTTGTTTTCTGGAGGGGCTTTTGTATATATAAATTTGACCCGAACATTTTAGAATAGAAGCAGAGCAATGTTACCACTAGCCCTTCCTCTTTGTGCTTATCCCAGCAAAGCTCAGCCTCTCCTTTAAGTAGAAGTTGAACAAATATTTGAAATACATGGCTTGGAGGATATCAAATTATTACCTGGGTCCTTTACTTGTCTGAATCTGGCCCTGTTCCCCTCCTTGTACCCACATGGAGTCCCATTGCTCCCTCCCCACAGCTCATCATGCTCTGAGCAAGTACATTTGTGTAGAGGCAGGGGGATGAACTAATAAATTGAGGATTTCATTTCTTTGCATGTCCTCTTCCCAGGGACCCTCTAACACTATCATCAGAAGACCCATATAGTATTTATTTGGTACCTTTATACTTCAGATTCCCTTCCTACTCTCTCCATGGTCCCTTTTCTCCATGTTTCCTTCTAGATTCTAAATCACTCATTTTTCCTTAATCCTAATAGCTGACAGATAGTTCAGAACTTCAGAGGGCAACAAATTACCTGAGTGGTGAGAAAGCTAAGACAAGAAAAGTTCTGTACTTAACCCTCCTACCACCAGGGAAACCTGATTTTTTTCTGAAGGTGGGGTGGGAAGGAGGGCTGTATTAGTGTAGTTAGTGGGGGTGGAACGTGTTGATTCCCTGTACTCAGAATAGTTTCTCTGGGAGGCTTCTACAGATAAGGATCTAGACACAATCAAGAGGAGCCACTTGTTTGAAACTATTTGGAGAGAAGCATGAGACGTTCATGAAGAGCAGGTGATAAAAATTGCCCCTCTCAGTTTTGCTGCCCCACTGCTCACTGCCTTTAGGGAAGATGTGAATCTGGGTCAGAATAGAGAAACCCATAAATTCCTTAGGCTTCTTCTAGATTTCCACTTGGTACTCCACTTCCATGCACAGGAAACCACAATTGCAAGTGTCCTGTGAAATGGTCAAGGTAATACCCACATAAACTTAATATGATTAAATATAATCAAGTTAAAAAAGTTTAGCTAATACATTTTAAGTAAGGAGATATATGTGTTGTTATGAACACAGGCCATTACAAAGTGGTATGTCTTGAGGTATTTTAAGGTTAAAATTTGGGTAAACAGAAGTAGAAGGCGAGGGAAATTCAGGTAAACACAGAAAAAGCAAAATCTGGGGGAAGGCACAAACATAAAAAGGGTAGGGGACAAATGCTATGTGTCTCAAAATGGTAGAATGAGGTCAGAAAGTTAGGATGGGACTAAGCTCCGGGGCAGGGTGATTGGAGGCAGGTGCAGTCTCTGTTGGTTACTGAAACATAACTGCTACAGAATGGCTGTAAGCAAATGAAGCACCAAGGGCCAGAAGCCATTCCTACACTCAAGTAAGCATTGTCTGGGAGAACATTCCCCTGCAGGGTCCAGCAATTTAGATATCCATGCTATCATTTGTGATCTTAGCACACAGTTAGGGGTGCTTTCTGTTCCTATCACTTTCTTCAGACTCATCAGCTTCGGAGTCATTATAGAGAGGACCGTGAAGAACATCATGACTCACACCAACCGTACCATCTTCCACCCTGAAGTTTTTGTCCTACTTGGCATCCCTGGATTGGAAGCTTATCACATTTGGTTGTCAATACCCCTTTGCCTCATGTATATCACTGCAGTCCTTGGGAACAGTATCCTGATAATGGTCATCATCACAGAACGTAATCTTCATGAGCCCATGTATTTCTTTCTGTCCATGCTGGCCATCACGGACATTCTGCTGTCTACTACTACTGTGCCCAAGGCCCTAGCCATCTTTTGGCTCCATGCCCATGACATTGCCTTTCATGCCTGTGTCACCCAAGTCTTCTTTGTTCATGTGATGTTTGTTGGGGAGTCAGCCATCCTGTTAGCCATGGCCTTTGACCGCTTTGTGGCCATTTGTGCCCCGCTGCGATATACAGCAGTGCTAACATGGCCTGTCGTGGGAAGGATTGCTCTGGCCATTGTCACCCGAAGTTTCTGCATCATCTTCCCAGTGATCTTCTTGCTGAAGCGGCTGCCCTTCTGCCGAACCAACATCGTCCCCCATTCCTACTGCGAGCATATTGGAGTGGCCCGCTTAGCCTGTGCTGACATCACTATTAACATCTGGTATGGCTTCTCAGTGCCCATTGTCATGGTCATCTTGGATGTGATTCTCATTGCTGTGTCTTACTTTCTGATCCTCCAGGCAGTGTTTCATTTACCCTCCCAGGATGCTCGGCAAAAAGCCCTCAGCACTTGCGGCTCCCATCTCTGTGTCATCCTCATGTTTTATGTTCCTTCCTTCTTTACTTTGTTGACCCATCGCTTTGGGCATAACATTCCTCGACATGTTCATATCCTGCTGGCCAATCTTTATGTGGTGGTGCCACCAATGCTCAACCCCATTGTCTATGGTGTGAAGACTAAGCAGATCCGGGACAGTATAGCCCACCGGTTCTTTGACATCAAGACTTGGTGCTGTTCCTCCCCTCTGGGAATTTCCACACCTCACTTTCGTCAAGGAAGCTAGATGTGAAATGCAGAGATTTTCTGGACTGAGAGGGCTTTTTGTTCTCTTTCTTTTTCTTCTATTTCATCCTCCTCCTCCCTTCGCTTCTTTTTTTTTCTCTTCTAGCTCTTTCTCTTTGCCTCCTTCTCCCGTTTCTTCATTTTCTCTATCCTCTTCACTCATTCCTTTGTACAACCCCAAAGTGATAACTAAGTGTACCTGCCTCTCATATGAGCATTTGGTATCCTTAGTAGACTAGATGTACTCTAGAAGCACAAGGAGCCAAATACCACATGAAATGCGTTTATAAACAAATGAATAAAAATAATTTTATATTTAACATCTGAAGGGGTTCCATTTTTTAAAAAATTCCAAAATGTGCATTAATTCTTTGTACATAATCAAGTAACTCTTCACTGACTTCTACAATGGCCAGTGATTTTGAAAAATAGCCATACATGACTTTCAGCCATCTAGAAAACTTGAAATTTCAGTTCAACAGCTGCCTTCCCTGAAAAGTCCTTCCTCATTTCTCCAGGCAAGCCAAGGCTCCTATCTTTGCATGTCTAGTGAATCTTGTACAAATCTCCAAATGTTCATAATGAATTATAATGGGATATTCACTTATTTGTACCCCCAACTGAATGTAAACTCCTTGAAATCAGATACATTTCACTCATATTTGTACCTTCAGTACATTATAAAATGCCTGGCACATAATAAATGTTTGAAAAAATAAATGAGAGCACAATTACCTTCCAAAAGTCAGAACATGCATCTCTATGATACACTGGAATGACCAGCTAAATTAGTCCATAAAACCAGTGATTAGTCAACCAGCTCCTCACAGAGGCAGTTTGGCATCATGGAGGCAAATTGGCTGTTGATCTGCATTGCTTACTTCTCACATATTTGCTATAACTCAGAGACCAGGGAATCGACAAAGTCGGAAGAAACAGAATACTTTTGATTCTCTCTTCTACCTGGCTTTTGACCAGTCCCAGTATTAGGAATTATAGCACATTTTTCACGGCCAGGTTAGCAAGTTGAAATATTGTCTTGGGGTTCATGGTCTTGACCTTCATTTTTTCATCCTTTTCCAGAAAAGGTCAAGTACTGTACACTAATTTCTTCAACCACCACCTACACTGTTGAGTCCCACATTTCTCTCTCTAGTCTAAAACTCTCCTTTGAGTTTTAGACACACAAATCCATCTAATAATAACTGGTTATCTCCTCCAGGTTATAGTACTCCCACTCAAGTCAAGTTTTCTTTCTGTATTCCTTTTCTTGGGAGCCAGTTTATTATGTTTTCATCAGCTTCACTAAGCTGGACTCCCTGGTCTTTCTCAACTTCTTTCCCGCAGGGCTGCTCCTCAACAAGTCATTGGTTAGTGCTCATATTGGTTGTACCACTAAATAGTTATGTGGATGATAACTTTGTAGTTATGACTGCAAAGTCATGTCAGGATTCAAATCCTGTCCCCATCGTTTTCTGTGCTGAACTTGTGAAATTTATTTAACGTTTTTAGTCCTCCATTTTTTTAGGTATAAAATGGGTAACTTAGAGGGTACTTTCATAGGATGTTGAGAAGATTAAATGAAATAAACCATACATACATACATGTGGTTTATATATATTAACATACATATGGTTTATATGTATACATCACTTAACATAATCCTTAGCTCATAGTATCCAAGACATTTTATTAATACTAAGTTATTGGTATTGTTAGTCTTCTTTTTAACACTGCCTTTACCAATTACTTACGACTTTTATCATCTTTCACCTCAGATATTGCATTAGTTTTAACTGATTTTTAATGTTTTCAGTCTTTTACACTTCAACTTAAACTATAAAGTGACTCTAAGTTAAGCATTGTAAAAGGCAGAGCTGATCAAGCTACTTTCTACCAAATGTGTTGGAGGATTCTTCATTACTTACAGAGTGTTTTCCACAGAATATTATGTAGAAATAGATATTGGATATCAGTAGATATTTTATAAAATAGTTCCATGGTCAAATGTGTGGAAAATGCTGACATTTTGTGAGGTATGCACATGGCCATCCAACAGAAGTTTAGAGTTTGCAGCATTTCCCACACTTCTGTGACCGTAGATATTTGTAACTGTGTTCATATAAATTTTGTTGATAGCATGCCAATTTACACCTCTAAAATAGTTCTGTTAGCCACAGTTTGGAAATCACAGGACTACAGAGCAAATCCTAAGCTAAGCATTAATTAAATAATCTGGTTCTAACTTACTTTTTCATTACTATCTCAAAACATACCAGTATATTATATAAATAATACATTAATATATAATATAGTAACAATAATAATTACAATAACAGCCAATGTTTATTAAGAGGTTATGCTAGGAACCACGTTGAATGCTCTGCTTCATTATTTCATTTAATCCTCATACAACCTTATTAGGTAGAGTTGTTATTATCTCTGTTTAATATACAGGGGTACCGAAAGCTCAGAGAGGATAAATAGAGTCACACATCTGGCAAATGGTAGAGTACTGATACCAATTCCTCTTTGAAGTCTTCACCAATTGCCCCAAGTCGGAGGTAATCACCTTATCCTCTGGGTCTCCACAGCAATGACCTTTATGGTCTCAACTGAATATTAATTACTCTATTTATGAAAGCACCAGAGCCTGAGTTTCATGAGGGCAGAGCTTACTCATTATTATAGCTTACTCATTATTATAATTCATTATAGTTTTAGCATCCATCATAGGGTTCAATATACACATGTATGGATTGAAATGTTGGTAAGGTGGTTGACCTCTGGACCCTGCATTGTTAGATATTATCTAATTTTATGACTGAAAATCACTCTCTCAACACTCACACATCTTCCCTCTCCCCACACTTAGTTCCTTCTTTTTTTTTTTTTTTTTTTTGTCTTTTTTCGTGACCAGCACTCAGCCAGTGAGTGCACCGGCCATTCCTATATAGGATCCGAACTCGCTAGTTCCTTCTGATCTACTGTTTCTTCTACCTCTTCACAGGTTTCTATGTACATTGAGGTATAGCAGGTAGCTGCTGGGCTTTAATATTCTACATATCGGCTAGCAGTAACTTAAATCCACTCTGTGTCCCTTTATTAGTCATAAATATGGGTCAGTTAGCAGATGCATTATGTACACTGTGCTGCAGGAAGGACATAGCTAGATTACCCACCCTTTCTGATTCCTGAGTCAGTCAGTCTCTGGAGACTGGTTCTGCTGGGGTCTGCTTCTGTCTAATTAAACCATACACTCCCTAAAGACTTACTGGGGTAGAAGCTGTCTCCTTACCCAAGGGATTCCTGAGGACAATGTACAAATACTGCCCCATTTTACTCTAGAGTTTGCATCTGGAAGCTTCTTTCACATGTTGGGGAAGAGCTTTCTTTTCAGTTGGGGTAAGTTTCTAGGCAGGGAATACATGTTTGCATCCTGGGATTTTTAATCTTTCCTGGGATAAACTCAGTAAACTGTTGATTCAGACAAGATCTTCTCAAGTCCTCTGGATAGTGTAATATAAGTACACACTATCCGGTGTCTACATCTTGACATTTTGAACTGCTACAAGCATTTCTGCTATGCAGGGCTGGTAATAGAGTTAATTTTTTTCCAGGATGCTAAAGTAGCTAAAAAATAGTGAAATATTGAGAAGTAGGTATGTTAAAATTCACATTAATTTAAGTTTAAATATTTTATTTATACAAAAATTAGAATTTGTTATAATTTTACTAGCTTTAATAGGAGATACTCATCAATAATATTTTAAAAATAAAATTATGGAAAAAGCCATTAAAAGTACATAAGAGCATATATAGGGGCTCCCATTTTTCCTTTTGCCTCAGGCTCCATTGTTAGATCCTATCTTTATTTAAAATTTTCATATTTTGTTTATTGTTAATTTTTTGCATTAATTTTCATTTAAAAAAGCATCTTTTAAAAATCGTATTTATTTTAATTACTGTTTTTGGTACCTGCTTAAATTTTGCACCCAAGGTAAGTGGATCACTCATCTCACCTTAGTTCTGGACCTAGGAGAGTCAACACCTGGAGGACTGAGATAGTCACACAAAAATGGAGCCCGTGATGATGTCTTGAATCTTTGGATAAACATGATACTAGATACATATTTTTCAGTTACAGGGCAAAGACATTTCTCTATGTGCTCGTGCCAAAGTGGAGCTGGATTTTCTGTTACTTATAAAGTGTACTGATACACAGACAGAAAAAAGAATTATCTTATACATTTTAATCTTCAATTTACTTAAAAAAAACCTTAGCTATGTGTCTCAGTTAATATTTCTTTTCTTAATGGAAACAAAACATTCTATTGTAATATATGTACCATATATATATATATATATATATATATATTTTGCCCTATTGACAGATATGGAAGTTGTAACAATTTCTTTTGCTATTGTGACAATGTAAGCACTGAATATCTTTATAGATATATCTATATGTTATCACACTGTAATTTCATCAGGTAGTTGCCAGAAGTGAAATCACTGGATTAAAAGATTTGCACAATTAAAATTTTTCATAGCTATTGTCAAATTACTTTTCAAATTGGCTATACAAAGTTACCTGCCACCAGCACTGGGGGCTAATTGTTTTCCTTATGTTTTGCAATCTGATGGGAGAACTACAATATGTCAATATGATACTGATTTTCATTTCTTTAAATTTCCTAGGTTTGAGCATCTGTTTATATGTATATATAGAACATCTGTTTTTCTTGTAGTATGAATCACCTATTTTGATTCTTTGCACATTTTCTAATTTTTCCTAATTCATTTATACAAACTTTTAGTATCATTGTCCAACGTTCCTTTGGATCTCAATGTTAGATGTAATTCTAACTTGAAGTTTGTTCCTGAGGAAGATAGTTTAGATATGATGTGCATGAGAATTATAATATTTCCAGAGGCTCCTCTGCCTTCTCTTGCTTACCTTCCAAGATCGTATCACAACCATTGTCATCTCCATCATTATTGCCGTCATTACCACAAGTTTGTTCTAATATATATAAAAGAGTGCTTTAAAAAAATACAACACTAAACTGTTGAAAGATTAAGGTTGGCATTTATACATTTTAAGTTTTCAATTAGCAATAATCACGCCTCGGATAAACCTCATTGGCTACGATACTGCCACTGCGCAAAGCTTGGTATTTATTACATTTCACATGTGAGGAACTATTACCATTATTATATTTAAAAAAATCCTTTTACTCATCCAGAAAATGGACCAAGTGACACAGACACAGGCACTACCCATAGAGACCTGAGTGTCTGAGCTGGACACATGAACAAAAAACAAGTTACGGGGTCATATTGATAATAGGAAAAATGATATGTCACACAAATATTCAGATGTTAAAAAAACAAAGAAGCTAATATTTTATGATTCTTTGTTCTCTTCTCTATCTATACATTCTCAGTCCCTCACACCCAATCAGAGCCAGTTGTATGGCTTTAAATTCTATTTATAAATTATGATGGCTTCCAAATCTCCAACCTAGTCTTTTCTCTTGAGATTCTCATTCATATATTTAAGTATTCCTTGACATCTCCAGTTGTACGTTTAGTAGGTATCTCAAAATAAACATACCTATATTAGAAAGAATAGTTTAGGCTATGCTACAGTAACAAATCATAAAATTTCATTGAATTAGAAAAATCAAGTTTATTCATCTCTTATTAAAAATGTAGTGTGTGCCAATAGAATCTATTCTCCATTTAGCAGCGGTGGAAACCTGGATCCTTCCATTTTGTGATGTTGCATTTTTCAGAGTTGCTAAAGCAGGGAAACAGAGAAAGAGAAGTGAGGCACAGTGATTATTAATTGCTCTGGTCTTGAAGTGATTTATCACTTTAACTCACACTTTCTTTGGTGAGCATGTGGTCTCATGGCCCCAACTTAACTGCAAGGGAAGCTGGGAAATGTACATGTATTCATGGATTTGCAATAAGTACTAATTGTCTCTGCCACCATCTGTACTTTTGGTTACTTAAGATTTCTGTGCTCCCTTTTTCCTATGTACAGGCCACACTCAAATCCTCTCTGTAAGAGAGACCCCAAAGTTCCATCTGGGTACTTCATCCAGCTCCAAGTGTAGGATCTTCAGGTGATAATAATATTTTCATCAGATTTGGTTGGGGTTCTTCTTGCTCTAGAGAGCTATGATTTAAAAGGAAAGTTAGAAGTCCCGGTCAAGATGGCGGAATAGACGGTCCCTAGCATCACTGTCTCCCAGATATCAACTAATTTACCACTATATAAAAAAAGCAACAACAGCCAAGGGCTGCTAGAGCTCAGGGGAAGAGGAGGAGAGACCTATTGAGTGCATGAAGGCAGGAGAAGCCACGATGAGAGAAAGAAAAAACTGCTCTGACCATTTTGTGCTGAGGCCACTTTAAGGCTGGAACTGCTGAGCACATGGAGCAGGAACTGGCAAAAGCTGCAGCTGTGCCCTTCAGATGGAGTTGCTTGGAGGCAGCAGGGGAGATGAGGGCCTTGGTGGCCCCCAGGCCAGCAAGACCACTAATAGGGTTCCCGTGGACACATATAGGAGAGAGGGGCCACAACAACTGAAAAAATGGAGCTACTCAGAGGCTGGTGTGTCATCGCAAGGGACTGGTGCACTGCCCGTCCCATGGGAAGTGTTTGCAGCATGGGCAGTGGGAGAGATGGGCCCACTGGGGGAACACTGGGGCACAGCAAGGACAGGTGTTCTGCACCCCAATCAGCATAGGACCACTCAGAGGAGACTGGCCAGGAATATAGAATTGCATGGGGTGCAGTTTGATGAAAAGACTCAGGCCCAGATGAGAGTTACTACACAACCCACATGCACCAAGTTTTTGGAGAGCTGGAAGTACCCATAAAGTCAACCAATATAACCTGTGCTGCACAAAAAGCCTTCCCAAGGGAAGCAGCAGCAAAGCAGCAATTTAGCTAAACCACAGAGCTCAAGTAATGGTCCCAACAGGAAGTTCCCAAACTTTAGAAGTAAGCAAAGGAGAAAAAATTAGTTCTGGCTCAGACACACTGCCAGTGCATGGATCCAGGGACTGGAGCCCCCTCCCACAACCTGGCACAACACCAGCACCTCAGGGCCCACTTGGGGACCCAAGGGATGGAGCCGGGGACTGGACCCCCCCACAACCAGGCACACTGCCAGCACCAAGGAGCATGCCAAAAACATCACCTCCATGTGGGTGGCCCACCACAGCCACCACAATAACCATGGCTGCCACAAAAGTGGCTGGACACCACAATCACTATGCAGATGGACCACCAGCCACTGGAGTACGTTGACACAAGGAGAGTCACCAGCAGAGATAAAGAAAAGAAGAGGATGTCTCTCTCCACAAAGCCCATTCCAGAGTGACAGAAGAAGCATCTGCTCTATGATAATACTGGGAGACCTGATCACACCACTCAGCATTGGACATATCATCTAGGCAACAAATCAAGAGAAACCATTATTCTTTCAGAAGAAAAGAAGAAATCTAGGGTAATTAGAGGGGGGAGGGGACAGGGTGAGGGGGTTGGGGTGAGAATGGACAAGGAGCATAAAGAATAAGTATGATTTGTAACAATATATATGCTAGTAATATTGATTTGATCAACATATCTCAACGTTGAACCCCCAAAATATGTATAATCAATTTTGATTCAATAAAAATAATAAAATAAAATAAAATAAAAGGAAATTTATATGCTTGTTCCTCACCCCCCTTATAAAATATACAATGGTGCAAGAGGGCTATTCAACAACCACTTGGAAATGTGCAAAAATGAAACACACAAAAGTCATTAATTCATCGCAATTTTGAAATCCCTACTGGGCAGACATTGGGAAGGCTCTATGACTTGTTCAAACACAAGTCTCTTGATTAGACCCTTTAGCATGAACTCTATTCTTCATTCCTCTCTGTGGCCTGTGGAAGTTTTTCTCTGGAAGATTCTTTTCTTTCTGGGCTACATCTAAAATGGGCCACATCTTCTTAGGCCACATCTAAAATTGGCATTGGAGAATATGTCTTTCTTGGGGATGGCAAGGCCCTCTCAGTCCACTTCCTGGTGCTGAAAAGTTGGGGGCCAACAATATATTAATTTTTGAATGGTCAAAGGCTTTCTTAGCTGAGCTCTTGGTTTCTTTGGCAATATATATTTATTGAAGATCTAGTAGGCTTCTTGTATATTTGGTTCCACTTATGTGCCAGTAAACATGGCCCATAATCTTTCAAAGGCACATTCTCAAGTTTTCTCTATTTTTCCCTCCATTACTTCCATGTACATTTCTCTAAACTTACTGGAGGCTAACTTGAAGTTATAACGCTTTAGTGGGAAGATCCCACCTTTAATTTGAACTTTATTCATCTGAGATGTTTCCTGGACACCATATTCATAACATGATTTTTATCCTTAGGCAGTTTAATTAACTGAGAAATTTTATTGGGAGATTTTATGTACAGCTTTTAAAAACCATCTTTTACTGTTTGGAGTTTAGAAGCAGTTCATTTTTCCATCTCTGCAAGGCTCAGGGTTTTTTTTTAACCTTCTGTGGTAGAAAGAATAATGCCCCCTCCCCAAAAGATACCTCTGCCCTATTCCCTAGAACCTGTGAGTATGTTAAGTTCTATGGCAAAAGGGAATTAAGGTTGCACATGGAATTAAGATTCTAATCAGCAGACCATAAATATATCCTGGATTCTGTGGGTGGAGCCAATTTAATCACAAGGATCCTTAAAAATGAAGTAGAGAAGCAGAAGGGTCAAAGGGTCAGTATTAGAGTGATATGATTGGGAAAGACCCAACTGGCCATTGCCATCTTTGAAGATAAAATGGGGCCATGAGCCAAGAATTGTAGGCAGCCTCTAGAAGCTGAAAAATGCAAGAAGACAGACTCTTCCCAGACCCTGCATAAAAGAGTGCAGCTCTGCAAGTGCCTTGATTTTAGCCCTGCGAAACCCATTTCAGACTTCTGAACTCCAGTACTGTAATATAATAAATTTATTTAAGCCCCTAAATTCATGATAATTTGTTGCATCATTAATAGAAAACTAATACACTCACAATTTCCATTCTTTTCTTCTTGTAAAGTGACCAATTTCCATTTCTTTCTTTCCAATTTTTTTCATTTAGCTACCTCACCAAATGTAGCCAAAACATAACCAACATTCTATTTTCTAACATCTCTTCTGCTAGAGCTACAAGTCTGGGAGGCAGATGATCTGTTTTCCTTACAGGCTGCAGGTGTACTGTTTTTCCATTGCATAACACAGATCATCATCTTTTCAATTTATGTTATCAGATTCCTCACCATCCAGCTCCTATTAAAATTCTGCGTGCATCTTGTTATTCCCTCATTTTAGAGTTAATTACTTGCAGCCACAAAGATGGGTGAGATAGTACAGAGAACTCATAATCCTCTTCACCACCAATCACATTCGCATTAGTGTAAACTCAGTTACAGGATCCCTAGCAGTCAATGGGTTATTATGTAGTAGCACATAAGCACTTATGCCCCTTCCATAGTATAGAGCTGTTCCTGGGAAGTAGCTAACAAGCTAATGACCATTATGGGGCCATGACTAGTTATGGCCAAAGAAGTGTGGGCAGAGGTGATGCCTGTCACTTCAGGCTGAGATAATCAAATATCCAGTGTAACTTTCCCATGTGCTCTTTCCTGTTTCTGGTGACATTGGAAGACGCGTGCTGAAGATAGCAGCATTTAAAATAGAAGGAGTTTGGAACCCTAAGGCAGCACTTGGAGGGGAGCCATTAGTAGTCATTCAACTGGCAACATCATGATTTTCCTTTCTTTTCTGTATGAACAACACATAGTGCTTTATTGTTTTAAACAACTGGAAATTTGAAGTTGTATTCTTCCTAACACGGTAAATCACAGAATTAGTCTGATTTTCAGAATTTTTGAGGGTCAGGAAGCATATTTAACTAACGGGTTTTAGGAGGACTAAATGAGATTGTGTTTGGGGTAATTTTTAAGCTGCTGAGTGCTCCATACAGGATATTACTGTTAACAGTTATGCCTCTTCCAGGTGGAAATGTTAGAAGCTATTAGGTTAATTGGAACCCTTTTCAGTGACTGCCTCTATCCTTTTCCTATTCTTTGGAGTCTGAAATTGCTGATCACTGGTGGATGAAGTAGGCTGTCCTGTTGGAAAAGAATGCATCTTCTGTCCTCACATCTGTCTCTGAATATAGCTCTCAAGTTCATCCATGCTAGTATAAGGTCTGATTACCTGTATCTCTGCTGTGAGTTTTCAGCCTCCACGTTCTGCCTTGCATTAAACCACTCAGTCTGGATGATCTCATGGTTCCTATCACTGCTTCACATCTAGGTTCTGTCCTTAAAGTAGCTGATCCTCAAGTGTGTATTCATCCAGAAGTTTCCTGAAGGCTCTCCACAGTTCATGGTCCAGAAGATTTTTTTGATACATTGGAGAAGATACTATATTTACTGTCGTCTGACTGAGCCATTCATTCACACAGAATTTGTTAGGTAGCTGCAGAATAGAGTCTTGTGCTACACACAAACACTAGACATGAGAGAGATAAAGACAGTAAAAATTCATTTAGACTCCACAAAAAGGGCACTTGAAATAATTTTTACAGCCTTTGAATTTTATTGCAAAATAATTTTAATTACCACTATACGGATAGCACATTCAAGATATATTCTCTTATCTTTCGATTTTCTTAACAGTCACATAGGGAAATAACGACCATTTCCAGTGTACAAATTAGAAAAGAAAATAGGGAGATTAGGTAAATTGCAAAGGACACTGTTTTGTCTTGTGGGTTGCAGTTGACCAAAGTAGAACACAGGCTGTCAATTGGAATTTATTGGCTTATAGAATAGGAGGAAAGACTTAGAAACTATATTGCAGGAAGGGCAAGGATATTTGACCATCGAAAGAACTGGAACTAGCCTCCTTCATCCGTCATCGCTATTTTCAGTATAGGAGCTATATGTCATACTAAAGATTAGCTTTCTCTATAGCCCGGAAACTAATAGTTATGGAGTTTTACATTTTAAAAATTTTGCTCACTGGAGAGAGACAGTATAAAATTTAGGGAAAAGATCTCTTTGACTCAGCTAAAGTCAGGTTTCTACTCCCAGTCTGAAGTGCTGTGATGAGGGGTGGGATGTCATTACACAGACATGGTAGCTCCATGTCAACCACGTAAACACGGAGGGTTTTTTATTTATTTATTTATTTTTAGAAAAGAAGGGTTGAGCAGATAAAAGAAGCTGCCAACTATAGTCATGTGGCAAATACGAGCCAAAATCATTCGTAAAACCTAGACCTGATTCTCAGAGATCCCTATAACCCCCGTGTTTAACTGTATTTATGTGGTTACTGTCTGTATTTCCTTTTAGACTGTAAACAGTATGGGGGTGAGGTCATGGCTTCCTTGTTCACTACATTATCTCCAGCATCTCAAGCTCAGTAAATAATAAATAGATTTTGAAGAAATGATTTCAGAGGATAGTCTGGAGTTGTTCCATTTTTCTAAAATATTTTAGTGTTTTTATCTAGAAATTTGTGAGTCACTTAACTCGTGAAAATGTGATAAAACCTTAAGGAAAATTGCCACCAAAACTTAAACACTTAAATAAAATTAAATTTTAAACACTTTATTTCATAGAGATATTAGTCTGTTTCTGTTGCTTATAGCAGAATACCTGAAACTGGGTAACTTATAAAGAAATAAAATTTATTTCTAACAGTTTCAGAGGCTGAGAAGTCCAAAGTCCAGGAAATACATCTGGTGAGGGCCTTCTTTTTCTTGGTGATGATTCTGAATACCAATGCAGAGTATCACATGGCGAAACGGCTGAGCAAGAGAGAACACTAAGCTTCTCAGTCATTCTCCTTATGAAGCCATCATCCCATGCCCACTACTCCATTAATAGATCAATGTATTCACAAGGACACAGTCCTAACAATATAATCACCTCTTTAGGGCCCTACCTTTTTTTTTTTTTTAATTTTATTTTGTCGATATACATTTTGGCTGATTATTGCTCCCCATCACCAAAACCTCCCTCCCTTCTCCCTTCCCCCCTCCCCCCCAACAATGTCCTTTCTGTTTGCTTGTCGTATCAACTTCAAGTAATTGTGGTTGTTATATCTTAGGGCCCTACCTTTTAATTACCATAATAGGATTTCCACCCTCTTAATAGTTACAGTGGGGATTAAGATTCAATGAGCTTGGGTGGCCATTCAACACATAGCAGATATCTTATGGAATATGCTATATAATTTTCTTTTTAAAATTAATATTATTTCTTGAGAAATCACTCCTGTAATTCTAAAGTCCTATAGACATACTGCATTTTATCTTGTGAGTAACGATGCAGTGAACATTTTTAAAAAATAAAATTCGGTTTTTTTTAATGGATTATTTTCTTTAGATAAATATCCAGGATTAGGTTACATTTTAATTGATTTCCTTTATTGTTTTTCTGTTTTCTATTACATTGATTTCTGTTCTGTTTTTACTATTTCTTTTGCTTGATTTGGCTTTAATTATTATCCTCTACTTTCTAAAAATAGAAGTATATGGTCTATCCTGGATAAACATTTATTTGCACTTGAAAAGAATGTGTATTCTGCTCAAATTGGGTGGAATCTTCTATAAATGTCAATTATGTCAAGTTGGTTGGTAGTGTTGTTTAAGCCTTCTAAATTCTTGCTGATATTCTATTCTATTAATTATTGAGAGTGGCATATTAAAAGTGCCAACAATTATTGTTAAATAGTCTGTTTGTTCTTTCAATTATGTAAGATTTCATTTCATACATTTTGGGCTGTGTTGTTAGGTGTTTGTACATTTATAATTAGTGTATCTTTCTAAAAGGTATTGACTTAAAATTATGAAATGACTCTGAAATATTTCTTATCTTAAAGTCTTTTATTTGATATTAATATAGCCAC
Source organism: Cynocephalus volans (assembly GCF_027409185.1). Lineage (NCBI taxonomy): Eukaryota > Metazoa > Chordata > Mammalia > Dermoptera > Cynocephalidae > Cynocephalus > Cynocephalus volans. Next base: position 106,472,121 of record NC_084463.1, on the reverse strand, counting down.
TTCAGCATTCTGATTATTGTTTGCGTAGCTTATATTTTATTTTCTTTTTCTTTCAAACTATTCGTACTTTCAGCCAAAGTGCTTTTTTCCTTCACATTTGATGTTATCATTGATATATTTGGATTTATATCTGCCAGTTTTCTTTTTACTTTCTGTATGTCTCAAGTTTCTCTTGTTTTTGTTCTTCTGTTACTCATTTACTACTATTTCACTTATTTTATGTGAAATTAATATTTTTAGTGTACCATTTTGGTTGATTTTTAAACAATGCTTTAGTTATTTTCTTATCTGTTGTCCTATGGATGCATAATTTTTTAAATCACAATTTACTTTAGATTATTATAAACAATTCTGGTAAAATACAGGAACTTTGCTCCGATACATCTTCATTACATCCCTCTTCTATAATATTACTGTTATATAAATATTTTCTGTCTATATATGTTATAAACTCACCAATGCAGTATTATTGCTATTGATTTTTATGATCTTATATTTTAAAAGAAGTTTTGAGAAAAAAAGAAAAAAGGCTATATTCATATAGATTTTTATATTTATCTACATATTTACCATTTTTAACACTCTTGTTTCTTTCAATGGATTCAACTTATTGTCTATTGTTATTTCCTTTCCTCCAGAATAATTTTCTTTAGTATTTTTTGTAAGACAAGTCTGCTATGAATGAATTTTCTCAGCCTCTTTTTTCCATCTGTGAATACTTTTATTTGCCTTTATTTTTGAAGAATAATTTTGATATATAATTCTTGGTTCACACTTTTTGGCTTTCAGAACTTTGATTATGCTTTTCCACTGCCTTCTGGCCATTGTTTCTGATGAGAAGTCATCGATTAATTATAATGTTGTCTGTGATGAGTTGTTTTTTTCTTGCTGCTTTCGAGGTTTTTTTTTTTTTTTTTTTTGTCTTTAGTGGGTTGACTGTTATGTGTGTACATAGAGATCTCTTTGTTTTTATCTTACTTTGGCTCCTTTAACTTCTTTGATATGTAGATTAATTTTTGGTTAATTTTTCACTTTTTAAAATTATGGTAAGATACACATAACAAAACATACCATCTTAACCGGTTTTAAATGTGCAGTTCAGTGGTATTAAATATATTCATAATTTTATGCAACTATTACCACCATTCATTTCCAGAACTCTTTTTATCTTGTAAAAGCTAAACTCTATGCCCATTAAATAATAACTCCTCATTCCTCCCTCTTTCCAGCCTTAGGCAACCACCATTTCACTATGTCTCTATGATTTTAACTACTCTAAGTACTAATATAAGTGGTATCATACAGTACTTGTCTTTTTGTGACTGTCTTATTTTACTTAGCATAAGTCCTTAAGGTTCATCCATGTTATAGCATATGTCAGAATTTCCTTCCTTGTCAAAGCTGAATAATATTTCATTTTACGCCTATGCCACATTTTGTTTATCCATTAATTTGTTGATGTATACTTGGGTTGCTTCTGTGTTTTAGTCATTGTAAATAACGTTTCTGTGATCATAGGTGTACAGATATCTCTTCAAGTTTTGGCTCTCACTTCCTTTGAGTATATAGTCAGAAGCGGAATTGCTGAGCTGTATAGTAATTTTATTCCTAGTTTTTGAGAAATCACCATACTGTTGTGGCTATACTATTTTACATTCCCATCAATAATGCACAGGGTTACAATTTCTCCACATCCTTTCCAACACTTGTTATTTTCTGGTTTTTGGTTTTTTTTAATAGTAGCCATTATAATAGGTGTGTGGGGGCATCTCATTATAGTTTTGATATGCATTTACCTAATAATTAGTGATATTGAGCATCTTTTCATTTGCTTATTAGCCATTTGAATATCTTCTTTGGAGAAATGTATATTCAAATATTTTGTGCATTTTTGAATCTGGTTTTTGTTGTAGAGTTTTAGGAGTTCTCCATATTGGCATATCAATCTTATCAGATATATGATTTACAAATATTTTTTCCCATTCTGTGAGTTGTCTTTTTGCTCTGTTGATAGTGTCTTTTGATGCACAGAATTTAAAATTTTTATGAAGTTCAATTTGGCTATATTTTTCTTTTGTTGCCAAATCAAATGTAGTGAAGCTTTTGCCCTATCTTTTAAGAGTTTTAGGACTTACATTTAGGTCTTTGGTCCATTTTGAATTATTTTTTGCATGTGGCATTAGGACAGGGACCAACTTCATTCTTTTGCATGTGGATATCCAGTTTTTCCAGTACAATTTTTTGAAAAGACTGCCCTTTTTCCACTGAATGGTCTTGGCATGCCTGTTAAGAATTATTTGACAATATATGCAAGAGCTTATTTATAGCATCTCTATTTCTATTCCACTGGACTATTTGTCTGTCTTTATGCCAGTACCACACTGTTTTGGTTACTGTAGCTTTGTAGTAAGTTTTGAAATCAGGGACTGTTTGAGTCATCCAGCTTGTTCTTTCACAAGATTGTCTTGGCTATTTTGGATCTCTTGGTATTCCATATGAATTTTAGAATGGGCTTTTCTATTTCTGCAAAAAACTTCATTTGAATTTTGATAGGGATTGCATTGACTCTGCAGATCACCTTGGATAGTGATATGGATTGCATTGTGTCCCCCAAGTTTTATGTATTAGAAGCTCAATCCCCACTGTGACTGTTAAGAGGGTGGGAAATCCTATTATGGTAATTGAAAGGTGGGGCCTTGAAGAGGTGATTAGATTGTGAGGACCATGAATGGATTAATAATGGTGGTTGGTGGTCATGGGTGTGGTTCTGAGGGCTTTAAAGGGAGAGCATGTGAGAGTCTTATTCTCTCTCTCTGATCCACTATTCTGCCATGTCAGATCCTTGGGTCACTGTTGCCAACAAAGAAGACCCTCACTGGATGTGTTCTCCTGACTTTCCACTTCTTGTCCTCCAAAACTGTAAGCAATAAATATTGTTTATTTACAAATTACCCAGTTCCAGGTATTTTCTTATAAGTAACAGAAAGAGACTAATACAGGTAGTATTAACATTTTAATAATAGTAAGTCTTCCAATCCATGGACATGGGATAGGTTTTCACTTATTTATGTCTTCTTTAATTTCTTTAAGCAATATTTTGTGTTTTTTTTCATTGTACAAGTCTTGTGCTTCCTTTATTAAATTAACTCCTAAGTATTTTATTATTCTTGATGCTATAGTAAATGGATTTTTAAAAAAAATTTCCCTTTCAGATTGTTATTTGTTAGTGTATAGAAATGCAACTGATTTTTGTGTGTTGATTTTGTGTACTGCTACTTTGTTGAATTTATTTATTAGTTCTAACTTTTTTTGTGTGTGTGGAATCTTTAGGGTTTTCTATATATAAGATCAAACAGAGATAATTTTACTTCCTTTCCAACTAGGTGAATTTTATTTAGTTTATATTTTTTCCTTTCTAATTGCTCTGGCTAAAACTTTCAGTAACATGTTGAATAGAAGTGGTGAAAGTGAGCCTTCTTCCCTTGTTCCTGATGTTAGAGGAAAAGTTTTCAGTCTTTCAGCATTGAGTATGATGTTGGCTATCAGTTTTTCATGTATGGCTTTTACTATGCTGAGGGGGTTTCTTTTTATTTATAGTTTGTTGAGTGTTTTTATGATGAAAGGGTGTTGAATTTTTCAAATGCTTTTCTGTACCAGTTAACATAATCATTAGTTTTTTCCTTCTTCTGTTATGTGAAGGAGGAAAAATTGGATTTTGAACCATCCTTGCATCTCAGCAATAAATCCCACATGGTCATGATGTATAATCTTTTTAGTATGCTACTGAATTTGGTTTTCTAGTATTTTGTTGAGGATTTTTGTATTAATGTTTATAAGGGATATTAGTCTGTAGTTTTGTTTTCTTGTAGTGTCTTTGTCTTCTGGCTTTGGTGTCAGGATAATGCTGGCTTCATAGAATGAGTTAGAAAGTGTTCTCTTCTCTTCAATGTTTTGGGAAAAGTTTGAGGAAGATTAGTGTTAGTTCTTTAAGTTCTGGTAGAATTCACCAGTGAAGCCACCAGGTCTTACAGGGTAGGGTTAGTGGTAACAAACTCCCTCAGCTTTTGTTTATCTGGGAATGCCTTAATTTCTCCATTACTTTTGAAGGATAGTTTTGCTGGATGTAGGATTCTTGGTTGACAGCCTTTTTGTTTTTTGCACTTTGAATATATTGGCTCACTTTTGGCCTCCAATGTTTCTGATGAGAAATCTGGTAAAAATCCTTTTGCGGATTCCCTGTATTTGATGAGTTGCTTCTCTCTTGCTGCTTTCAAGCTTCTTTCACTGTCTTTGACTTTTGAAAGTATGATTATAATGTATCTTGGTGTGGGTCTATTAGAGTTTATCTTACTTATAATTCATAGAACTTCTTTGATATTTATATTTATGTCTTTCATCAAATTTGGGAAGTTTTCAACCATTATTTTTTCAAATATTTTCTCTGCCCTTTTTCTCTCTTCTCCTCTTCTCCTTTATGATGTTCCACAGATCCCTTAGGTCCTGTTCACTTTTTTTCAATCCTTTTCATTTCTGTTTTTCAGACTCAATAATTTCCACCATTCTATCTTTAAATTTGCTAATTTCTCTTCCTGCTTAAATCTGTTTTTGAATCTCTGTAGTGAGTTTTTCATTTCAATTATTGTACTTTTTGGCTCCAGAATTTTTTAGGGGGGTTCATTTTAGGTTTTCTATTTCTTTATTGATACTGACATTTTGTTCAAACATCGTTTTCTTCCTTTAGTTCTTTGACCACTTTAAGACAGTTATTTTTAAAAAAGTCTTTGTATAGTAGTTCTGGCACCAGGTCTTTTTCAGGAACAGTTTCTGTTTTATTTATTTATTTTTTTCCTTTGAATAGGCCACATTTTTATGTTTCTTTGTATGCCTTGTGTTTTTTTTTTTTTGTCAGAAATAGGGTATTTGAATCTTGCAATATGGTAACTCTGGAAATCAGATTTTTTCCCTTTCCCAGAGTTTGCTGTTTTTTGTTATTGTTTTTGTTTACTGTTTTTTAAAAAATTGTCATAGGATATCTTCAGGATAAGCTTGAGATGAAAACTTAAGGTATTCTCAGGTCTTTTTTGAGCCCATCCTTTTTCCTGAGCATGCGCAGTCACTTTCTAATTTTCCTCATATACACAGTTGCTTTTGAATGTCCTAGTCTTTAATGTCTGGCTCCCAAAAGAGGAAAAAAAAGAAGTGGAGTGGGGAGCAGGGAAAGGGCACCAGTCATTTAATTTCCCTGGAAATCACTTCAGCTGGATGATATGGAAGGGTTTGCAAAAATTAGCGAGGTGCTGTAGCAATGGCTGCTGCCTCCTCATCTGCATCTCTGTGATTAGAAGCAGAAATTACTGATCAGAACACAGATCCATGATATTTGGAGGACAGCATTTTTTTCATTCGCTCTGGCATCTGAAAACTGCATGTGAGCTACTCCTGGTATACATGCACAGCTGCCTGCTGCAGGACTGGTGGTGGGGGGATGGTTAGCTGCTATTGTGCTAAGGAGTGAAATTGACTAAAATTAACCAAAACTTTAAAACCTTCTCCTGCAAGTTGCATGTCTTCAATAGACTCTAGAATTTCTACACAATTACATCAGACAGATTGTCCCAGTGTAATTATTGTCTAGATGGGGAGACAGATTCCTGGTGCTTCCATTCTGCCATCTCCCCAGAATACTCTCCCCCCAAAATGTTTTTGAGCATTATTTCTTCAAAATAGTTTTCTGCTTCTTTCATTTTCTCTCCTCTCCTTCTGAGTATGTTATACTTATGTTAAAATTCTTGATTTTTAAAAGAATTTTTCCCTTTGCTCTTCAGCTTGTGTACTATTTGTTTATTTTCAAGTTTAATAATTCTTCCTTTTACTGTCTCAGATTTGCTGCTGAGAATCCTCATGAATTTTTGTCAGTTATCATACTTTTTGACCCGAGTAATTCCATTTAATTCTTTTGCATAGTTTCTATTTCTTTTTTGAGATTTTTGTTTGCTAAGTCATTGTCCTCAGGCTTTCCTTTTATTCTTTAAGCATGTTTCCTGTCAATTCTTTGAACATATTTACACTAGATAGCAGCAGCTTATTTTTGTTTGACAAATCCGTCATCTGGGTCCACTGAAGAACAGTTTTGTTAATGGCTAGTCCCCTCCACCTTCCACCCCCACCCTGAGATTGAGTGATAAGTTCCTATTTCTTTGCATTTCTCATATTTTTAAAACTAGTCAAATTAAAAAATATATTTTTTTCTGATTTTTTTCTTTGAGCATGTTGTTACTATGTTTTTGTTTGACTGCTTTTAGTAACTTGCCTGGAATCTGTGGACTCTGTCTCTCAAAGAGTGTTCACCGGCTGATATCTGCTCAGATTGTTTTTAGAAATGTGATTTTTTGTTTTTAAGCTTGGATTTTTACAGGTTGCCCTTTGTCTACAGTGTTGTGAGGTTGGTAAGGAACCAAACACTGAATTAAGAATTTTAACAGAGTCTTTATTAGCTGGCTGCTGACTGCCTCCCCTAGGTACTTTGGGAGAGCAGCAGCTAGCCTTGGTCTGGTGGAGTTTATAAAGGCAAAAACCATATTCCTTTGAACACGGGTTTGCCCAGGTGCACAAAGCAAGCTAGGTAGCTAAGTTACAGAAGCCAAAAGTGAGCCATTAAAGCAATCAAGCATAAAATTTTTCATTGTGTATGGTTCTCGTTCCTATGTAATGGTTCACTGTGTATGGTTCCTGTTTCTATGCAACAGTTTTTGTTTCTATGCGAAGGTCAATGATTTCTCACACAGAGGGGGGTAGTTTGACGATGAGAATGGAGTAGTGCCCACCTAAGATGGCACTGGTAATGTTCAGGGTTCTCTGCTACATTCCCCACTGGTTTTATGAACATGAGTCAAATCCTAGACTCATTTGTGTTTAATCTGCTGTAGTGGGTTTTTAAAACCATTAATTTTATTGATTGAACTCTTTGTTTGATATATTTAGTAAGACAGGTAAGGGCACGGGGCCTATTGTGAAGAACAGTAGAATTAAAAGCAGCGGACCAGTTAGGGCAGTGAGGAGAGTTGTTAACTAAGGAGACCAGGACAGTAAGCTTTCATACAAGTTGTGGCCTTTGTTTTTTAATTCTTGTCTTTCTTTTAACTTTTTCTGATTAGGGAGGGAAGAAACAACAAGTTTCTTCTAAAGCTACACATAATCCACCTTGTTTTAGGAATAAGAGATCTAGGCCCTGTCTGTTTTGCAGTACCACTTCAGCTAGGGAATCTAAAGAGGTTTCCAGTCTGCTAACAGATTTTTCCAGTTCACCTTGGTCTAGATAAATTTGTTTACTTAGATCCTTAAAGTTTTGATTATTCGTTATTCGATCCAACTATGCCTAAACCTATGAGTAAGGGGACGAGGACTGGGGGAGCAATTTTTGTTATTAGGTGTTGTCTTCCTGCCTCTGCTTCATAAAAATAGATTTGGGGAATGATGTGGACAAGAACACAGAATTCAGTTTTGTTGGGTGTAAGGAAGAATTGGATGGCCATACATGGGGTTAGTCCTGTTAAGCAAGCAAACCAAGTGTTAGAGGGGGCAATAAGGTAATTGGAAGCTTGGGAACTGTGGTTTGCACTACTGATGGTTATTGCATATGTGCATGCTGTTCTATAGGGGAAACTCTGGAGATTATAGTTATTAGCTCTTATACAAAGCCCTTGGTTTTGTATGCCACCAAGCATGAGTTTGGGTTTCCTTCCCCATGGACAGTTTGTCTTTGGCGATTGTAGTTAGATTTAGAGACCTAACAGTTTTGTTATTAACATCCAGAGAACTGTTTACTCCTAGGCCAATGTAATATGGTGGTTCTGGATTTAAGCATAACCAGCAATCTGTGGCTGGCTATATTAGGGTTTGACTGGTTGATAAACTTGAACACCAAATCTAAAGTTTTTAAGAGAGGATTTGTGAAGGCATAATCGAAGGTTTGGTTGAGGGACCTGGGTGTTGGAGCTTGGGGGACAGGTTAGGGTTCAGAGAACATGACGGAAGCAGTAGGAGATCCTGGTTAGGGCCTATTGGGATGTTGGGGCAAACTTCTCCTTTTAACTAAATAGTGAATTCACCACCAGGGTCTCATCCAGTAACATACAATCTTAGATCCCATGTTCTGCCTGTCTCCCACATGGTGGTCATAAATGGGTTCCAAAGCCTGACAGGTTCGTAGGATTGCATGTCCCTGGCTGACTGTAACCTGGAGGTGGGGGTTTTCTGTTATGGGATATGTAGAGGTCTGTATTAATCCAGGAAGCCTCAGTTTCACAACCCCAAGTGGTGTAGTGATAGTTTCCTTGCCCCTGACAGGAAGGGCTGCCTGCTGCAGGGCAGGTGCAAAACTGGGTCTGTTGGAGGCTTGCTAATTATTGAGAAATTTGAGCTGTGAAAGCCAGACCATTGTCAAATCTCAAAGTCATAGGCAGGCAAAATGTAGGGGCAATTTCTTGTAATGATTTTTTAAGTGTTATTTGAGTGGTTTCAGTTTTTGTAGGAAAAGCTTCCACGCACCCAGAAAAGGTGTCTACAAATATCAAGAGATAGCGGTACCCATGTTGTCCAGGTTTTACCTCAGTAAAGTCAATTTCCCAATGTTTTCCGGGGCTGGATCCTTGTGGTCTGGTTCCTGCAGGTACTTTGGACTTTTGTCCTGGATTTACTTGTGAACAAACTTCACAGCACTGTACAAAGTCTTTTGTTAATTTGTCTAAATTATGAATATAATATTTTTTGCAACAATTCAGACAATTTAGTAGCTCTGAGGTGTGTTCCTTGGTAAGGCTGTTCTATTAACTGTGTTCCTAGGGCTTTGGGTAGATAAATCCTATGATCTGGTAAAACTTTCCAATCTACATTATTACCTGAGGCTTGTGATGTTTTTGCATGTATGACTTCTTCTTCAGTGTAGTGTGGGACCGGTGGTAATTGGGGTGCCGGTATGACTACCAAAGAATTTAATGGCCCCACTGGTTTTAGTGTGGCCTCTTTTACTGCTTGGTCAGCTGTGGCATTTCCTCAGGCCTCAATTGAGTCACCTTTTTGGTGTCCTAAACAATGTGTAATGGCCACCTTTTTAGGATACCATATAGCCTCAAGAAGAGCTAGAATTTCCTCTTTTTTTTTTTATGTCTTTTCCTCCTGATGTTATTAGTCCCCCCCACCTTTTTTTGTCTTTTTCATGACTGGTACTCAGCCAGTGAGCACACCGGCCATTCCTATATAGGATCCGAACCCGCGGCGGGAGTGTCGCTGCGCTCCCAGCGCCGCACTCTCCCGAGTGTGCCACGGGGTCGGCCCAGTCCCCTTTGTTTATAAAGGGCCCCATGTATGTGGGCTGTAGCAAAAGCATATCTACTGTCTGTGTATATGTTGATGGTTTTGTCTTTTCCATGTATGAGAGCTTCTGTTAAGGCTATAAGTTCAGCCTTTTGAGCAGATGTCTCTTGGTTTAAAGTTTGAGCCCAAATGACTCATTCCAGGGTTGCTATAGCTGCCCTGCCCTAGCTGATTCTGTTGGAAATGAAGCTGCTTCCATCAGTGAACATCACCTCATCAGGTTTCATCCAGGGCACATCAGTCAGGTCAGGTCGGAGTCCTTGGAGAGCCTCTATAATTTCGAGGCAGTCATGGACCAGTTCCTTCAGGTTATCATCCGGGAGGAGAGTTGCTGGGTTCAAAGTTGTTGTCTTAAGGAACTTTATTTGAGGCTGACCTAAGAGTAATGCCTGATATTGAGTGATGCGGGCATTGGTGAGCCAATGCTCACGTGCACTTTTCAAGAGAGTTTGTTCAGAATGGGGCACTACTAGGCTTATATTCTGCCCTAGGGTTATCTTGTCAGCTTCCTTCACCGGTAAGGTGGTTGCTTCTATGGCCCAGAGACAGCCTGGCCATCTGGTGGCTACATTGTCTAGCCTCTTGGAGAGATAGGCCATAGGCCTCTTCCATGGGTAAGTACTCCCTTGGTGATGACTTGTCTTTCAGCAACAAACAGGGTGAAGGGCTTATTTACATCTGGCAACGCTAGGGCAGGTGCCATGGTAAGCACCTGTTTTAAGTCACTAAAGGCCTTTTGTTCAACCTCAGTCCATAGCAAGGAGTTATGTTTTCCTCTGGTACTGGAATACAGGGGCTTGGCTATTTCAGCAAATCTGGGTATCCAGAAGTGGCAGTAACCCACAGCACCCCAAAATTCATGGACCTCTTTTTCAGTCTTTGGGGTTGGGATCTTTAGGATTGTCTCTATTCTTCTTGAGGATAAAGTTCTCTTTCCCTCCTGTAGTTCATACCTCAGGTAGATTGCTTTTGGGGTACATAGTTGGGCCTTTTTGGCTGAGACTCAGTACCCCAGGGCTTGTAATTCCCATAATAGGTCTCTTGTGGCCTCCTTGCAAGTCTTATAGTCTGTAGTGGCCAACAGGAGATCATCTACATACTGTAATAGGGTGACCTCAGGGTGTTGTTTCCGATATGACATGAGATCTTGGCTCAATGCTTTGTCAGAAAAGGTTGGGGAATTTTTAAACCCTTGAGGTAGACATGTCCACATCAGTTGTCCCAAATATCCCCCCTCAGGATCAATGCATTCAAAGGCAAATAGAGGTTGGCTTACCTCAGCCAGCGGGAGGCCATAGAAGGCATCCTTAAGGTCTAACATGGTATAGGTCTGGTGAGATGGTGGCAGCAAGCTGAGGAGGGTGTAGGGATTTGGAATGTTGTATGGAGGGTCTCCACACACTTGTTCATCTCCTGTAGATCTTGGACAGGCTGGAAATCCGACATGCCTGTCTTCTGTACTGGAAGGAGGGGAGTGTTCCAGGCCAACTTGCATGGAACTAAAATGTTAGCCTCTTTTAGTCTCTGTATGTGGACAGCTATCCCTCATTTGGCTTCCAAGGGGATGGGATACTGTTTCACTCGAACAGGTGTAGCCTGGCTTGTAAGCTGAACCATGATAGGGGGCCAGTGAGTGGCCTAGCCTGGGGGGTTTGTTTCTGCCCACACTCCTGAGATCTCCTGTTGTAGTTCCACTAGGGTGGAACTAAAGTCAGTGGAAGGGGACTCTGTAGCTACCATATATTCTTCACTGATTGGGCATGTTATTGTTATCTGTGTAGGGGGTGCAGGATTAAGAGTCAGTTTTGCTGTTTCCCCCTGGAAGGATATGGTAGCCTGCAGCTTGTGTAATAAGTCTCTTCCCAGCAGTGGTTATGGGCAATCCACCATGACAAGGAAAGAGTGGGTAATTGTGCCCTGCCCTAGATTAGAGATTCTAGCTTCTGTCCAGGGGTAAGATTGGAACTTTCCTGTGGCTCCTTGGACTAAGGTCCTTTTGGCAGACAAATGTCCATCAGTTTCAGTTAGGACTGAGTAAGTAGCCCCTGTGTCCATGAGGAAGTCTACTGATTTGCCCCCTATTTGTAATGTTACCTTGGGCTCCTGGGGGCTCATAAGTATGGAGCCCTGGCCCTGTCAGTCCTTGGAGGTGTCTAATTGAAGGACATAGGGGTCTCTTCCCTTTAACAGGGGACATTCATTTTTCTGGTGGCCTTTTTCCTTACGAAATGCACACTGGTCCTTTTTTTAGAGGGGGCTTTGTCTTCTCAGGTGGGTTTCCATTCTTCCCAAATTGGGGTTTTATATTTTTAGGCCCTTTGGTTATTCTTTGAGATTTGGTGAGGGCCATTACCATTATTTTGGCCATTCTCTTTGTTTGTTCTTCTTCTAGGCTATCTCTGGCATTATAGACCTTCTGGGCTATTTTAACCAGCTCAGACAATAATTTACCATCAAATCCTTCCTGTTTTTGAAGCTTTTTTCTAATGTCTGGGGCCAACTGGGTAACAAAGGCAATGTTCATTGCCTGCCTATTTTCTGGAGCCTTGGGGTCCTCAGGAGTGTAGACCCTATAAGCCTCCATGAGGCATTCCAGAAAAGTGGCAGGGGACTACTTTAGCTTTTGAATGGTTTCACTTAACTTTCAGAGATTAGTGGGTCTACAGGCTGCTGCCCGGAGTCCTCTGCGGAGAGTCTGGTGATACTGATTGAGAGCCTCCTTACCTTGATCTGTATTTGGGTCCCATCTGGGCTGGCTAAGGGGGCACATGTGGTCAAGGCAAACAGGACTGTCAGAAAGTTGGCTGTTCAAACTGGTAATGGTTTTGAGGGCCTCTTGGTGGATGTGCTCATGTTCTTCTGAAGTGAAGAGGGTCTGAAGAAGTTGTTGGCAATAATCCCAGGTGGGCTGGTGGGTAAAGAACATCTCCAAAAGGGAGATGAGGCCTTGAGGTTTCTCAGAAAAGGAGGGATTTTGGTTTTTTCAGTTATACAAATCACTGGTGGAGAAAGGGACATAAACCATGAATGGTGCTTGATCTTGAGGAGTCCCTGGGGAAAGGGGAGCTTGGTGGAGAGAGAGTTGAGGCACAGGAGAAAGGTTGGTAGAGGTAGGGTCAGAGTCAGATTTAAGCCTGGAGTGGTAAGAAGTGCCACTCCAAGTATGTGGAGGGCTGAGAAGTTCAGTAGAATCAGGAGAGGATGGGTAAGGTGGAGGTGCACTAGGGGAGACAGAAATGGGGGGAGAAAGGTCAATAAGATCCTCTAATGTGTCCTGTAGGATGGGGGATACTGAGGACATGACAGTTTCCTTGATGAACCTGTGAGAGGAATAGGTTTAGTCACAAGAATTTCTGTCTTGTTGGTACCTTGTTTAGTTAAGCAATATTTTAAGCATTTTTTTAGCCAGCATGGTTTTTCTGTAACCAGTTCAATCCAAACCTGTATATATGGAATTTTGTCTGAGTGGCCTGGTTAGCCAAAACAAACCTCCCCTACTCAGTAGGTGGTAGGGAGGTCTGTAGTTCCATATGAGGGCCATCCAACTCCAAAAGTTGGCCAATCTAACTCACAAAATTTCCTTAGGTCAAAGGGGTTGACCAAAGTTCCAAAATCAGTGGCCTTCATTTAGAAGTACCTAAAATTGTTAATCATACACTGTAGGGGGGTTGCCCCACAGACCTGTTTGGAGGAATTTTGTCCTATTATGTTATATAGGACCACAGTTAATGACACACAATAACACACAACTGGCAACACACAAAAGACAGAGACAAGCGGCCACGTCCAAAATAAAAACCAAAGAACCCGGCGACATCTCGCAGGAGTCCTAGACCCGGGAAGTAATGCTGCATCTAGCCTTCTGCTTGGGTCTCAAATCAGAGCTCTGATATCCAAATGCAAAACCAAGTTTTTGAGATCTCAAACCAAGGCTTACCTCTGGCGGTCCAAGATGCAGAGTAATAGGACGAACAAAGACTCTGGTGCCAATTGAAGAATTTGGTTGCATTGGGCTGTCATCCGGGGGCCAAAGGACCCTGGGGCCGAGGAACATCTTCTCAGTGGCCTCCCCTAGGGCCTGCAGTGAGAGCAACCCTGGGGCCAATTTCTTTCTTGGTGGCCTTGCCTATGGAGACTTGCCATGTTGCCCCATGTCTGAAGCTGTGGTTTTTGGTTCTGCTGAGTGACAAGATCTTGCTGGAGCCTCCAAATGTTGTGAGGTTGCCACCCAGGAAAGGAACCAAACACTTAATTAAGAATTTTATTTATTTATTTATTTATTTGTCTTTTTCGTGACTGGCACTCAGCCAGTGAGTGCACCGGCCATTCCTATATAGGATCCGAACCCGCGGCCGGAGCGTCGCTGTGCTCCCAGCGCTGCACTCTCCCGCATCCGCCACGGGGTCGGCCCGTCCTGCATCGCCGCGCTCCCAGCGCCTCACCTTGAGTGCGCCACGGGCTTGGCCCCCGAGAATTTTAATAGAGTCTTTATTAGCCAGCTCGCGACTGTCTGCCCTAGATACTTTGGGAGAGCAGCAGCTAACCTTGGTCTGGTGGAGTTTATAAAGGCAAAACCCATATCCCCTTGGCACATGGGTTTGTCCAGGTGCACAAAGCAAGCTAGGTAGCTAGGTTACAGAGGCCAAAAGTGAGCAGTTAAAGCAATCGAGCATAAAAACTTTCATTGTGTATGGTTCTTTTTCCTATGTAATGGTTCACTGTGTATGGTTCCTGTTTCTATGCAATGGTTTTTATTTCTAGGCGAAGGTCAATGGTTTCTCACACAGAGGGGGGTAGTTTGACCATAAGAATGGAAAAGTGCCTACCTAAGATGGCATTGGTAATGTTAAGGGTTCTCTGCTACAATAGCTTAGTGGACTGCCAATGACTTATCAGAAATTGTTTTCAAATGTTTTGAGCCAGTAGGGCTAATGGGTCTCTGAGCCTCTGCTAATTGGTCTGTGTGTGGTTTGGGGAGCACTTTCAAAGTTCAGACAGTTATCAAGTCTTCCCCAATTTTTAATTTCTATCAGGACCCCTTGATTTTTTTCTGCATATGCTCTCAGTCTCTTGCACAACTCATTCTGTGTGGAGAGTTTGGGCCCTTTGTGGTTTCTCCAGAACTTTGTGCAACCGTCCAATCAGTCAGGCGTGTCTGGAGAGCTTATCAAACCTTCTGTGGTTCTCTTCTTTCTAATGTCTCCCTAAAAACCTCTGGCCAATCTTCCTGTCTGCTACTTACCCCAACCAGGACCATAGCCTCTGGTTAAGACGGCTGCAGACCTTTCCCATTTGGCACTGGATATGGGTTTTCCACCCTCCTCTCTAAATCAAGTCAGCCCTTTCTAGCAGTGAAGCTACTGATTTTGCTGCTAGTCTTTCCATTAGAACTCTCACTGACTGAGCTGGGAGTGCAGGAAGTTGAAAGGGAGCAGTCTCTGTCAAGAACAACACAGGATCTATTCCTCTACCTGAAATTCAGCAGCTGTTTATGATGCTTCTCAATTTGTGGTTTTCCACTGGCTGTTTTAACGATGAAATGGGTCTTTCCAAGAATTAAACTATGTGTGTGTGTATATATATATATGTAGTTTTCTGAGAAGAGGATTTATGAATGCCTCACTCTGCCATACTATTTTTTTTTAGGTAAGATGATTATATTTCCTCAGTGTTATGTCTGAGCAAACGTGCTCCATACTTGGGCTCCCAAGTTTACAGCCCTTTAGTTTTCATTCACATGCTTAGCCACTCTTCTCAAAGTAGTCCCATCATGCCAAAGAGCCTAAGAAAGGGCTCCGCCTGCAGTCACCTGAGGAACCTGGAAGCAATTCACTCCCTTGTAGGTTTTCCAGATGAAATATGGGACACCTGGTTAAGTTTGATTTCAGAAGAACAATGGATACTTTTTTAGTATAATTATATCCCCAATACCACACAAGGCATAATTTAACTAAAAAAATTATTTACTATTTATCTTACTATTTATCTGAAATTAAAATTTAATTGGACATCCTCTATTGTCATTTTCTAAATTTGGCAATTCTGCTTCCTTGTCCATCTGAATTTTGCCATTGGGACCAAGACATAAGCTAACACACACACACACACACACACACACACACACACACACACACACACAAGACATAAGCTCTACTTCCCTGGAAAACACGCACGCACGCACATACACACACACACACACACCCACACACACACACACACACACACACACACACACACACACACACACACAAGACATAAGCTCTACTTCCCTGGAAAACACGCACACACGCACATACACACACACACACACACACACACACACCTGGAAAACACGCACGCACGCACATACACACACACACACACACACACACACACACCCCACTTGTGAGATTTCCCCTCACATAGGTCCAGGAACTCAGTTGAGATTATCTTTACTCATCATGTAAATTCTTATTATATTGAACTTCAAAACAAATATAACAAAGTTTTGAATATAATGAAGCAATTAGGGGGCAGGTGGTCTCACTTCCTTTCTTTGTGATCTTGTACATTAGACCTTTAGACTTGTTCATCCTACGTATATGCTAGTTTGTATCCTTTGAAATACAGCTTCCCATTTCCTCCCAACTTCTCAACCCTTGCCCCTGATAACCACTGTTTTATTCTTTATGTATGTATATTAGACTTTTTTTTTGTAGATTCCACATATAAGTGCAATCATGCAATAATTTCTTTCTGTGTCTGAATTATTTCACTTAGCATAATGTCTTCCAGGTCTATTACCTTGTATATTTACCACATTTTCTTTATCCATTCATCTGTCCAAGGACACACAAGTTGTTTCCATATCTTGGCTATTGTAAATAATGTTACAACAAGTGTAGGAGTGCTGGTATCTTTACTAAGTGGTGGTTATATCTCCTTTGGGTATATATCTAGAAGAGAGATTGCTGGGTAATATGATAGTTCTATTTTTAGTTTTTTAAGAAAATTTTATACTGTTTTTCATAATGACTATACCAATCTACATTTCTACCAACAGTGTGCAAAGGGTTCCCTTTTATTCACACTATTCCCAACATTTTTTTTATGTCTTGACTTTTTGATAATAGCCGTTCTAATAGGTCTGAGGTGGTATTATCACAGTGGTTTTAATTTGCATTTTTCTGATGATTAGTAATGTTGAACACCTTTGGCAATTTTTATGTCTTTTTTGGAGATATGTCTGTTCAGGTTCTTTGCCCTTTTTTAATCAGGTTGTTTTTCTGCTATTGATTTGTAAGGGTTCTTTATAAATTTTTGATATTAACTTCTTATCAGATATATGTTTCATGAATTTATTTTTTCCAGTTCACATGTTGTCTTTTCATTTTGTTGATTATTTCCTTTGCTGTGCAGAGCTTTTTAGTTTGATGTAGTCTCATTTAAAAATTTTTGCTTCCATAGCCTGGGATTTTGGTGTGATATCCAAAAAATAATTGCCAAGACCAAAGTCGAGGAGCTTTCCCCCTGTATTCTCTTCTAAGAGTTTTATAGTTTCAGGCTTTACACTTAGGTCTTTTAACCATTTTGAGTTGATTTTTGTGCATAGTGTAAATTAAGGGTTTACTTTCATTCTTTTACATGTGGAAATCTAGTTTTCCCAGCACCATCTATTGAAGAAACTATCTTTTCCCCATTGTGTCATCTTGGTGCTCTTGTCAGAAAATAGTTGACCAAGGCTTCCAATCAAAATGGCAGAATAAATGGTCCCCAGCATCACCCTCTCCCACAATCAATCAATTCACAGCTATTTAAAAGCATGAATGCCAAGCTGGGGGCCTCTAGAGCTCAGGGGAAGAGGAACAGAGACCTATGGAATTCATGAAGGCAGGAGAAGCCATGATGAGAGACAGAAAAGACTGCTCCACCCGTTTCAAGCCTGACCGTTTCAAGCCTGGCCCTGGTGAACACATGGAGCAAGAGTTGGCAAAAGCTCCTGTCATGCCCTTCTTATAAAATTGCTTGGAGGCTGCCAGGGAGGAGGGCCTTGGTGGGCCCCAGTCCAGCAAGACCACTGACAGGGTTCCCGTGGACTCACATAGGAGTGAGGGGCCATAGGCAATTGAAAAATGGAGCCACTCAGAAGCTGGTGAGTTATCACAAGGGACTGGTGCATGACCTGTCCCACAGGAAGTGTTTGGTATGTGGGGGGTGGGGAAGATGGGCCCATTGGGAGAACACTGGGGTACAGCATGGACAGCTGATTTGCCCTCCAATCAACACAGGCCCACTCAGTGAAGACTGGTCAGGAATATAGAGCTGCAGGGGTGCGGTTTGCTGAAAAGACTCAGGCCATGACCAGAGTTTCCACATAACCCATTTTAGAAGCAACAAAAGGACAAAAGATTAGTCCTAGTGAAGAGTTTAAGTGGTGGGTATAGTGAATAATCCAACACAGAACTGAAAGAAAAAACAAAAAGCCACAGATCAAAGTTCTGATATTAATCAGTAAAAGTCTAACACCACCAAAAAACACCTATAAAACCTAGAAGGACCAGAAGGCCCTCAGGCTCCCAAGCTAGGGTGAGGGGAGGGCCATGGGCCTTGCCCACAGCCTCCCAACACGTGCATCCAGCCCAGTGACAACCACCAAGCCACCACTGGTAGTGCCCTGGGCTTCCAAGGTAGGGCAGTTGAGGGGCCAAGGGCCTCAGCCACATCCTTCTGATGTCTACATGTAGCCCAGCAGTGACCACCAGGCTGCCACTGGAAGTGCCTCAGGCTCCCAAGCCAAGGCAGGGATCCAGTTCACCCATGACCGAGCTGCTGCTGAAAACCCTCTGTGCTTCCTTGCTGGAATGAGGGGGTGCCATGGGCCTTGACCATGCCCCCCTCCTTCCTCCTCCTTCCACTCTATCCCCCTCCACTTTCCTCTGTCCCCGTCTACCCAACCCAACTGCTTTGCAACAAAATCTTAAAATGTAAAATAAACAAACAAACAAACAAATAAATAAGTTAGAAAGCACTAAAAAAAAAGGTGGAGTCTTTAAGAGGTGATTAGATTGTGAGGACTATGCCCTCGTGAATGGATTGATCCATTCATGGAGTAATGGGCATGGTTCTGATGGCTTCATACGGAGAGCAAATGAGCAGGTTAGCTCTCTCTCACTCAGCCCATTCTCACCATGTGATACCCTGGTCATCACAGCACCCTGTAGAGAGTTCCCACCCCAAAGAAGGCTCTTACGAATGGGCCTCCTGGACTGTGGACTTCCCAGCCTCTAAAACTGTAAGAAATATATTTTATTTCTTTATAAGTTAAAATATTAGTTGACTGTTTATGTTTTGATTTATCTTGGGGCTCTATATTCTATTCTATTGGTCTAAGTATCTGTTTTTATGCCAGTACCAGACTGTTTTGATCACTATAGATTTGTAATATAATTTTAAATCAGGAAGTATGATGCCTCTAACTTTGTGGGGTTTTTTTGTATGTGTGTGGTTCCATATACATTTTAGGACTTTTTCTATTTCTGTGAAGAATGCCATTGGAATTTTGATAGGGATTGTGTTAAGTCAGTATTTTGCTTTGGGTAGTATGAACATTTTAACATTATTAATTCTCTGATTCACAAACACAAAATATCTTTCTATTTATTGGTGTCTACTTAAATTTCTTTCATCAATATTTTATAGTTTTCAGTGCTTAAATCTTTCAATTCCTTGGTTAAATTTATTCTTAAGTATTTTATATTTTTTGATGCTATCATAAATAGGATTTAAAATATTCCTTTTTCAGCTAGGTCATTATTTATGTATAGAAATGCTACTGATTTTTGTACATTGGTTTTTTATTCTGCAACTTTACTGAATTCATTTATTAGTTTTAATAGTTTTTTTTCTTTTAATTGTGGACTCTTTGGGGTTTTCTACATATAGGTTTATGCTATCTGCAAATAGAGATAATTTTACTTCTTATTCCTTTCAGATTTGGATATATTTATTTCTTTTTCTTGTCTGGTTGCTCTTCCTAGTACTTTCAGTATTATGTTGAATAGAAGTGGTAAGAAGTGGCGTTCCTGCCTTGTTCCAGATCTTAGTTGGAAAGCTTTCAGTTGTTTCTTGTTGATTATGATGTCAACTGTGAGTTTTTCATAAATAGCCTTTATTATGTTGAGAAACTTTCCTTCTATACCTAAACTGTTGAGTATCATGAAAAGATGCTGAACTTCATTAAATGCTTTCTCTGTATCAATTGAGATAATTATGTGGTTTTAATCTTTTAGTCTGTTAATGTAACATATCACACTGATGTGCATATGTTCAAACAGACTTGCATGCCAGGAATTAATCCCACTTGATCATGATGTATAATTTTTCTGATGTATTGTTGAATTCAATTTGGTAATATTTTATTGAGGAATTTTGGATCAGTGTTCTTCAGAGATATTGGCCTGTAATTTTCTTTTCTTGTAGTATCTTTGGATTAGGTATTAAGGTGTTGCTGGCTTCAAAAACTTGTGTTCAGAAGTATTACCTCTAGGTCTATTTTTTGAAAGGTTTAAAAAGGATTGCTAATAATTCTTCTTTGAATGTTTGGTAGAATTCAGTTGTATAGCCATCTGGTCCTGGGTTTTCCTTTGTTGGAAGATTTTTAATTACTTCTTCAATCTTTTTATTTGTTATTGGTCTGTTCAAGCTTTCTATTTCTTCCAGATTAAATCTTGGTAGGATATATTTTCCTAGGAATTTATTTTCTCTGGGTTACCCAATTTGTTGGCATGTAATTGTTTATAACAGTCCCTTATGCTCCTTTTTATTTCTGATGTGTCTGTTGTAATGTCTCCACTTTAATTTCTAATTTTACTTATTTGCATCTTCTTTCTTTTTTTCTTAGTCTAGCTAGGAGGTTTTCAATTTTAGTTATTTTTTCAAAAAACCAACTCTTGGTTTTATTGATTTTTTTTCCCTATGGCTTTTCTGTTCTTTAATTGATTTGTTTCTCTTCTGACCTTTATTATTTCCTTTCTTCTGCAAACTTGGGGTGTAGTTCGTTCTTCTTTTTCTAGGTCCTTGAGTCATTTTTAAGGTCCATTAAGCCATTTATTTGGAATCTTTTTTCTCTTTTAGTGAAAGCATTTATTGCTACAAACTTCCCTCTTAGAATTGCTTTTACTGCATCTTGTAGGTTTTAACATATTGTGTTTCCGTTGTCATTTGTCTTGAGATAGTTCTAAATTTTTCTTTTGATTTCTTCTTTGAACCATTAGTTTTTCAGGAACATGTTTAATTGTCACATATTTGTGAATTTTCCAAAATTCCTCTTGTTATTGATTTCTAGTTACATACCATTGTGGTCAAAAACAATACTAGATATGATTTTAATCTTCTTGACTTTGTTTATATTTGTTTTGTAGCCTAACATATGGTGTATGTTCGAGAATGTTCCATGTGCACTAGAGAAGAATGTACATTATGCTGCTGTTGGATGGAAAGTGCTATGTATGTCTGTTAGGTTCATTTGCTCTAAAGTGCAGTTAAAGTCCAATATTTTCTTATTAATTTTCTTTCTGGCTGATCTATCCATTGTTGAAAGTGGGTAGTGACTACCTCGACTATTATTGTATTGCTATCTATTTCTTCCTTCATGACCATTAATATTTACTTTGTATATTTGGGTGCTCTGATGTTGGATGCACGTATATTTACAACTATTATGTCCTCTTGATGAATTGACCACTTTATTATTAAATAATGACCTCCTTTGTCTCTTTTTACAGTTTTTGACTTGAAGTCTATTTTATATGATATGAGTATAGCCTCCTCTGCTCTCTTTTGGTTACCATTTGCATGGAATATCTTCTTTCATCTCTTCTCTTTCAGCTCATGTGTATCCTTAAAATTCAAATGGGTCTCTGGTAGGCAGAATATAGTTGGATTTTTAGAAAATGTATTCAGCCACTCTCTGTCTTTTGATTGGAGAATTTAATCCATTTAGATTCAAGGTTGTTATTGATAGGTAAGGACTTAATCCCACCATTTTGTTAACTGTTTTCTGGTTGTTTTTAGATCCTTTGTTCCCCCTTTCTTTCTCTCTTGTGTCTACCTTTGTGATTAGATGATTTTCTGTAGTTGTAAGCTTTGATTCCTTTCTGTGATCTCATGCTTCTAGTCTCCAGAACTGTGAGAAAATAAATTTGTGTTGTTTAAGTCACTCAATCAAAGGTATGTTTTTTTTTAAAAATTTTTTTTAAAATTTTTTTTTTTTTTTTTTTTTTTTTTTAATTTTTTTTTTTAATTTTATTTTGTCGATATACATTGTGGCTGATTATTGCTCCCCGTCACCAAAACCTCCCTCCCTTCTCCCTCCCCCCCCTCCCCCCCAACAATGTCCTTTCTGTTTGCTTGTCGTATCAACTTCAAATAATTGTGGTTGTTATATCTTCTTCCCCCCCCCCCCGGTTTTGTGTGTGTGTGTGTGTGTGTGTGTGTGTGTGTGAATTTATATATTAATTTTTAGCTCCCACCAATAAGTGAGAACATGTGGTATTTCTCTTTCTGTGCCTGACTTGTTTCACTTAATATAATTCTCTCAAGGTCCATCCATGTTGTTGCAAATGGCAGTATTTCATTCGTTTTTATAGCTGAGTAGTATTCCATTGTGTAGATGTACCACATTTTCCGTATCCACTCATCTGATGATGGACTGGGCACAGACTTCATGAATACGACCCCAAAAGCACGGGCAACCAAAGGAAAGGTATGTTTTAATGGTAGTTTGAGCTGAGACAGATTTTGGTAATGAGAAGTGGACTGATGCTGTAATAAATACCTAAAAATGTAGAAGAAGCTTTGGCATTGGGTAATGGGCAGAGAGGCTGGGAGAATTTTGAGGTGCATGCTAGAAATATGGACATTAAAGGGTCATGCTCATGGAATCCATGTGTTGTACCATGTTCACCACCATCCTGAAGCAGTAGCCTTTACAGAATGGTAGAATGGCCTTTTGAAGATTCAGTTACAGTGCCAGCTAGGTGGCAATACCTTGCAGGGCTAGGATAAGGTTCTCCAGAATGACGGATATGCTCAAAATCAGTGTCCAATGTATGATGCTGTTTCTTCTATAATTAGGATTCAAAGGTCCAGGAATCAAGAGATGGATTTGGGAATGGTATCACTCACTATTATTCCTAGTAATTAACTAGCAATATTTTTGCTTTTTGCTCCCATGACCTTATTCTCTGATACCTTAGATATCTTAATTCCAGAGAGAGAAATGCTTCCACCAAGAGACACAACAGTGATTCCATTGAACTGGAAGTTAAGACTGCCACCTGGCTGCTTTGAACTTCCTCATGCATCTGAATCAATAGGAAAAAAAAGAGAGTTACTTGATAGCTTTGGTAGTTTATCCTGATTGCCAAGGGGACATTGGACTATTACTATACAATGGAGGTACAGAAGAGTATGTGTGAAATATAGGACATCTCTTAGGGTGTGTCCTGTGATTAAAATCAATAAAAAACTACAACCCAATGCAGGCAGGACTACTAACGGACTAGATATTTCAGAAATAAAGGTTTGGGTCACTCTACCAGATAAAGAACCATAAGCAGTAGAGGTGCTTGCTGAAGGTGAAGGGAATATAGTATGAATAGTGGAGGAAGGTTTTTATAAATACCAGCTATAACCATGTGACTTGTTACTGAAACAAGGACTGTAATTGTCATGAGTATTTTCTCCTTATTATGTTATGAATGCAAGTGTGTGTGTGTGTGATATGTTTGTTTTCTTTTCTCTCTCATTCCCTTGTGATGTAATATAAGGTGTATTCATTTTATATCATAATACTTAAGTGTTATTAAGTTTACATCATAGTATTAAAGTTATAGATAACAAGGAATAGAATAAACATCACCTAAGGAATTTACCTCCTCTTCTGGGAAAGGGGTTAGTTTAATTTCGGTTGTCTGTGGGATAGTTGTATCATTTTGGGTAGAATTATCACCTTGTTATTGTCTTTATTTGGAGATTAAGTGTGGTTTAAGAAGATGTATAGGGGTGGCAAGTTGACAAGAGGTGGACTTGTGATAGTTAACTTTATGTGTCAGCTTGACTGGGCCATGGTGTGCCCCGGCATTTAGTCAAACATTATTTTGGGTGTGTCTGTAAGGGTGTTTCAGGATGAGATTAACATTTGAATCTACAGACCGAGTAAAGCAGATTGTCCTCCCTAATGTGGGTGACACTCATACAATTGGCTGAAGTGTTAAATAGAGAAAAAAGGCTGACCCTCCCAAGAGTGAAAGGGAACTCTCCCATCTGACTGCCTTGAGTTGGATGTCTTTTTCTCCTTTCAGACGAGAACTTCCACCAGAAGATCTCCTCATTCTCAGGCCTCCAAACGTGGACTGGACTTATGCCATAGACTCTTCTGGTTCTTAGGCCTTTGGACTCAGACTGGAACTATACTATTGACTCTCCTGGGTCCTCAGTTTGCCAGCTGAAGATCTTGGAACCACAGTGTCCTAAGATGGAGGTTATTTTATTGATGAGAGCTTTCTTCTTTTTTAATTGTAGGCATTACAGTAATAAAACTTCTCTCTAATCACAGCTTTATCTGCATATTGTAAGTTTTAGTATTCTGTGTCCTTATTTTCATTCATTTCAAAGTTTTTTCTAATTTCTCTGTGATTTATTTTTTGACCCATTGGTTAGGTGTGTGATGCTTAATTTCCACAGGTTTGTTAATTTTTCAAATTAAAGAAAATCTCAATAGATTTGTAACAAGTAAAGATATTTAATTAATAATAATAAAAACAAAAAAAAACCCACCCACAAATAAAAGCCCAGGATCAGATGACTCCACCAGGTAATTTTACCAATACTTTCCTTAAAGAAAATTGATACCAGTTTTCTACAAATTAATACAAAAAACAGAAGGAAGGGATCATTTTGTAAATCATTCTATGAGGCCAGTATTAACTTGATACCAAAAACAAATACATTATAAGAAAACTATAGATGAATATCTTCCATGAGTGTAGACACAAAATCCTCAATAAAATACTAGCAAATAGAACCGAGCAGTATATCAAAAGCTTTATACACTATGATCAAGTGTGATTTACTTTAGAAATGCAAGATTGATTTAACATCTGAAAATCAACTAATATAACACACCATATCAATAGAAGAAGAAACAAAACTACATGATTATATCAAGACGTAGAAAAAGGACATGATGAAATACAACACCCTTTCATTATAAAAACACAAACTAGAAATGGAAGGGAGCTTCCTCAATCTGATAAAAGGCATCTACAAAAAAGCCACAATTAACACCATACGTAATAGCGAGAGACTGAGGATTTCTCCCTAAGATCAAGAACACGACAAGGATGTTTGCTCTCACCACTTCTGCTCAACATTATACTTAGATTCTAGCCAGGACAAAGACCCAAAATCTGAAGTAAAAGGCATTCAGATTGGAAAGGAAGGAGTAAAACTATATCTATTTGCAGATGACATGGTCTTGTATATAGAAAATCCTAAGGAATCCACTAAAAACTATTATAACTAATAAATAGGTTCAGCAAGTTTGCAGAATACAGATAGATATATAAAAATTCATTTTATTTCTATACACTAGCAACAGACTATCCAAAAATGAGATTATAAAAAGGTAATTCCACTTACAATAGGACTAAAATGATAAAATATGAATAAATTTAACAAAAGTACAAAATATATACTCTGAAAAGTACAAAACATTGTTGAGGGAAATTAAAATGACCTAAATAAAGGGAAAGATATCTTTTGTTTATGAATCAGAAGACTTAATATTGTTGAGATGTCACTACTACCTAAATTGATCTACAGATTCAAAGCAATCCCTATGAAAATTCCAACTGGCTTCTCTGCATAAATTGATAAGCTTATCATAAAATTTACATGAAAATTCAAGGCACTCAGAATAGCTAAAACAACTTTTAAAAGAACAAAGTTGGAGAACTCACATTTCCTGATTCCAAAACTTACTGCACAGCTGCAGTAACCAAAACTTTGTGGTATGATAAAAGGATATACATATATATCAATAAAATAGAATTAAACATCCAGAAATAAACTCTCATACTTATGATTAATTGATTTTTGACAAGGATACCAAGTCAGTTAAATGGGGGAAAGGAATAGACTTTTCAACAAATGGTGCCAGGACAACATCCACATGCAAATGAATGATGTTGAACTCCTTTCTTACATCATACCAATGAACTTGAAATGGATCATAGACCTAAATGTAAGAAGAGAAACTATAAAATACTTAGAAGAAATAAGAAGAAACCTTTATGAACCTGTGTTGGGCAAAATCTTTGCAGATGTTACAACAAAAGCACAAGCAACAAATAAAAAAAAGACAAATTGGACTTTATCAAAATTTAAAACATTTATACCTCAAAGGAAAGTAAAAAGAAAACCCACAGAGTGAGAGAAAATACAAATCATATATCTGATAAAGAGCTTGTATCTAGAGTATTCAAAACATTCTTACAACTCACCATTAAGACAAATAACCCAACTAAAAATCCAGTTTTAAAACTGACAAAGATCTGAATGGATGTTTCTTCAAAGAAGATGTACAAATGTCCACTAAGTACACGAAAAGGTGCTCAACATCAACAACCACCTGGAAAATCCAAATCAAAACCACAGTGAAATTCCACTTCACACCCTCTAGGATGACTATAATAAAAAAGGCAGATAATGGTAGATAATAGCAAGTAAAAAAATGGATTTTTAATTTTACATTAGTTTTAGATTTATAGAAAAGCTGTGAAGATAGTGCACAGAATGTCCATATATGTCATTCCCAGTTTCTTCTATTATTTACAACTTCGTTTAGTATGGTACATTATCACCTTTAATGAACCAATATTGATGCATTATTATTAACTAAGGTCTAAACTTTATTCAGATTTTCTTAATTTTTACCTAGTATCCTTTTTCTGTTCCAGGATCCCATTTGGGTTACCTCATTGCATTTAGATGCAATATCTCCATAAGCCCCTCTTAGATGAGAGTTTTTTAGACTTCCCTTGTTTTTGATGACCTTGATAGTTTTGAGGAGCACTTGTCATGCATTTTGTGAAATGCCCTTTAACTGAGATTTGTCTGATGTTTGATGATTAGACTGGGCTATGTGTTTTTTGAAGGAAGACGACAAAGATTAAATGCCTTTCTCATTATATCATATAAAATCATATCATAGATACATAATATGAACATGACTTATTACTGTTGATGTAAAATTGATTGCCTGCTGAAATAGTTTTTGTTGGTTTCTTCATTTGTAAAGTTACTCTTCTTCCCCTTTTTTATACTGTGCTTTTTGGAGAAAAGTCACTATGCACTTAAAAATTGAGGATTTATGCTCCACCTACCTGAAATAGTGTAACTACATAAATTTTTGGAATTGTGCATGGGAAATTTGTCTATTCGCCCTCATTTATTTGTTTACTGAATATATCAGTGTGAACTCATGGATATTTATTTTGTACTTTGAATTATAATACAAAAGTAGGACTTCTGAGATGTGACGAGTTTAGGAGTTATCACTCCTATCCTTACAACAAGAAATAGCTGAACAAAAGGAAAATTAATGACTTTTCTTGGACCCATCAGAAAATTGATGTCACAGGGAAAACTGCCACACCCAACTTTGGGACAAGTGAATACAGAAAATCACAGCTTCTTGTATCAGAAGCTGCTGGAGCAATAAACTGGTAGAAAGATGTCAAAAGTAATTTTGACGAATTGCTGGAGGATGAGCGTAGACTAGCATGAGAGTGAAAAATGCTTTAGGGCAATCTTAGGGAGGCCTCACACTTTATCCCCAGGAGTCCCACATGTTCTTATAGTGAAGATCCAAGAAAAATCCCTAGTGGATCTGGCAGGAAGAGGGGAAAAGATAACATTGTAAAATAAGCCCATATCCTCCATAACAGAGGACTTCTCTGCAGGGGAAAAAGACTACTAGAGCCATATCCCACCTTGAGGAAGGATATTTCTCTGACTCCAGGATGTTGGTTGGCCCTGTGACCTCAGTTCTCTGATGGGTCCAAGAAAAATAATTGATTTTCAGCTTGTCCAGCTTTTGCTTTTTTTTAAGAATAGGAGTGACAACTTCTGAGCTCTCTTCTCCTGTTGCAGATGAAAGAAAGTATCTGAGTTTTCTTTTGAGGTCAGTTCTTAGCGACATAATTTTTTTTTTTTTACTAATTTGTTAGTTTTCTAATCTCTTTATACTCATTTAAAAATGTTCATCACTTTTACTTAATATTAGTGAGAGGCTTTGTCTGTATTATCAGGTATTACAAGAAGTGGAAATTCAATCTCTTGGATGGCCAGGTTAAAAGAAATTCCAGTTTCTCTTTTGGGGACTTATGAAATGTCAAAATATCTCAGGGACTTAGTCCAAACACCATATGGAAAGAGGAAGAGCTTATGCATCCATCAGTGGGCAACATTTTTCAGCTGTCAATACTTCTGTTCTTGATATGTGGTATCACTGTTAAAACAGGTGAAAGCCCGTGATTCAATTCTGCCTAGTCCATAGATTTAATAATGCCCTTGCTACCTAAGTGACTCTATCTAAGGGAACGTAATTCTATTGCTTGCATTTATAGGCCTAATGTTCTCACTTGAACTTCCTAGTTTACTGGCACATTAGGTTTCTCTTTCCAAAGTCTGCCATGATGCCATATAATTGGGTCTGCAGAGTCTTCTGCCTTATCTACGTGCCATCCTGGAGCTGATATTTCACCCTTGCTTTTCTATACTCTGGCATTAAAATAAATAAATAACAATTTTACTGACTTTCCTTTCTCTCTGTGCCCAAATATATATCATTTCTCTTATGGGAAAAGTTCTCCTTTAGAGACCTTTGTTGCCATTTATACTGCCAACAGACTATAAGACCTCATTGGAATTTTCTTAATTTATTAGAGAGTTCGAAAAGTGTTGAATGTTAGAAAAAAGTTGTTGGGATATTTCTTTTAGAACTCTAATGCGAAAGAACTCACGAGTTGGTAAAGAGTTTGTAAAATGACAAAATAATTCCTGTCAAATTCTTGACTTACATTTATGTTACTAAGAAGGTTCTCTAGAGTGACTCTTTCTAGATGATATAAAATCTACCGTCTTTACCGTTAGATAGGAAAACTGTTGCTTATTTTATTTTATTTATTTTTTTTGTGCTGGCTGGTGCAGGGATCCTTGGTGTTCCAACTTTTAAATGGAATTTTCTTTCATTAAAAGATAAGTGATATATAATTTCACCTTTTTAAAATTGAAACATACTTGATTATTCATATTTGTGAGGTGCAGAGTTGAATATCAATACCTGTGTACAGTACATGATGATCAAATCACCTTTACAAAACGTAATCATTCTTTCTCTTACCTTATTTCCCGCAACATGCCTCCTCTCCTATTCCCACCTCTAATAACCACAGTTCTGTTCTCTCCCTTTGAAAGTTCAACATATTATTGTAATTGTTGTTTCTTTCTTTCTTATGTTAAATTCCATTTAAAAAAATTAGTATTGGGTTGAATAGAGAGAAAGAGTTAAGAGCAGGGACTCTGGAGCCTGAGTGCTTGGGTTCAAATTTCATTCTGCAACTTCCTTCCTATTTGACCTGGGGGAAGTTTCTCAACTCAATTTTCTTGTCTGTAAAATGTATAAATAACAACTGTGCTTGCTTCATAGGTTGTTACAATAATTAAAGGAGTTAATATTTATGAAATGCTTAGAGCAGGGCCTTGCACATACTATGTGCTATACAAAATAGGTGAATTAATGTGAATTGATTTTTCTAGAAATTGGGATAGGTGAAATTTTAACCAAATCATGTTGGGCACCATAGTCTGTGCTTTTTCTGTCATTTAAAGTTGGCTCACTTCCTGGACACATACTCACCCAAACCAAGCACCCTCTGTAAGCTCACTCTCAGCTCCTGAGTCCTAAGGGCATATACCATGGGGTTAAGGGCTGGGGGAATGACAATATGCAGCACATTGAGGAGAACAGGAATGAGGGGAACACTTCTTCCTACCAGATGGGTGACAGAGACTACAATAATAGCTGTATAGAAAAAGAGAATGAGGATGAGGTGGGAGCTGCAGGTACTCAGGGCCTTAGATGTTGCTTCAGAAGAGTTCAACTTCAGCACTGAGTGAAAAATCAAGGCATAGGAAGCAAAGACCAGAGCCATGTCACTCCCAACCACAACCCAGATGAAGGCCAACTGGTAAAATCTGTTAATGGTGATGTCATCACAGGCCAGACTGGTGACCCCCAAGTTAGAGCACAGGCAGTGGTCAATCTCATTCCTGGAGCAATAGTGTCTCTGGGCAGCCAGCACAGGCACTGGGATGGTCAACAGGCCATTTCGGAGCACCATGGACAGTGCGGCTTTGATTATAAAAGCTTCAGTGACTATGGAGGGGTACTGAAGGGGATAACAAATGGCTACATATCTATCCACTGCCATGCAGAGGAAGATGCCTGACTCCATGCACATAAAAGAGTGGATGGCATAGATCTGAGCAAAACACTGAGGGAGGCTGATGGCCTTGGCATCAAGCCAAAGGATGGCTAGAATCTTGGGCATGATGGTGGTAGCCAGGCCAATGTCCACTATAGCCAGGACACCAAGGAACTGATACATCGGCTGCTGCAGGGTAGACTCATGGTGGATAATGATTAAGACAAGGAGATTGGCACCAAGAGCTAAGAGGTAGAACAGAGCCAGGGGCAGAGAGAGCCAATGCTGCCACTCATGAATGCCTGGGAATCCCATCAGGATGAACTCAGATACTTGAAACCATGAGCTATTGGTCATATTCTGGGTGATATCCGTATCATGGGTGTCTTGTTCTCAGCATCTGCCTGTGGATTAAGGGAAAACAGAATAAGGCTGTGGTTAGTTTAACTGGGGTCAAAATTTGTGTAGAGGAATAAGGCTTACCCACAATAACACTGTCCTTTTTTTTTTTTTTTTTTTTAACATAATGTATTCTCACTCCTCTTGCCATCTTTGGAAAAAGTTGAGGTAAGAACAGAAGGGCCAAAATAGATTCTAAGATAAAGATTTTAGTAGAATAAAAGTGAAGATTTACTAGCTTTATTTTCCTGAAATTCTGGGTGAATTTTTTTATGTGGGAAACATGGATGCAAAGAAGGAGATGAGTACATTTTAAAGAGCCTTATTTTTAGCAGGTAAAGTTAAAGGGCAGAGGTGTTGTCTCCATTTTTGGGGATCTTCAGGAAGAGACTAAGTAGCCATAATGGAAAGCCCAACCATGCTTTTCTTATAAACAGTGCCTTGCAGTTGGCATATGGTTTCTGACACAGACCATCTCATTTAAACTTCATTATGCCAGGTGTTATTTACATATGAGGAAACAGAGGTTGGATGAGTTGTCTACATAAGAAACTACAGCAAAAATTTTAATCTTTTGCACTTAATTTCAGCACTCTATCAAATTATAGCCAATAGGTTAGTGCCCTTCAGGAATGTCATTTGCTTCCTTTTCTGATTATGAAAGTAATGTTAAAGACATACTTAAAGTTGTGTTTTCAAATAGTTAATTTTATTAATAAAAAATGTAAGGAGAAAAAATTACCAGCAAACTTCCAACCATATCCAGATTTTTCTATGGGATAGTATGGAAATAAAGCAGGACTTTATTGCACACATTTAAACTTTTTTTTTTTTTTAAAGTCATTTCGTGGCTTATTGTTGGAACTTTAACACTTGGTGCTCTCTATTCTTGATTTTGTTCATTCTTGAATTGTTGGAGAATATTTTCAAGTGATTGTATTAAAATGTGTACTTGGGCATTACGCTTTGGGAATCCTTGAATATTTTAGAATTCTTTTTTTTTTTTTTTTTTTTTTACCTTTATCCATGAATAATACCATGCCTTGTAAAACATTTAGGTATCAATATTAATTTTCCCTAATCTCTGCCTTTGCTTCATTTCATGGCATTAAGTGTAAGATCCTCTGAGGAGAATGAATGACTATACCACTTATTGACTGTAATAAGCATATAAGGGTACTTCAAAATGTTCATGGAAAAATAGAACTAAAAGATAATATGAATATTTCCATGAACTTTTTGAAGACCCCTGTTGGGAAAATATAAAAAATGGTCAGGGCCCCTCAGATGTTCAGAATCTTGCCGAGCATCTGATGTGATTGCGCATGTGCCGCCCCGCCCACTCCCGCCATCTTTCCCAGGGAGCTTCCTGGTGCTGAGACCTCACGGCGCTGCTGCTGGGATTCTGGGCCTGTGTTCTGTGCCTGTGAACGTATTTTGAACTGTGGCCTTAAGTATAAAGGACTAACGGCTGTGATACGCGGAGCTTCTGGAGACGATCTGGGAAGCCGTTAGGGCGGCTGCTCCTAGCTCTGAATACAGCCTATTGTTTCTTCACCCACGGCTCGTAGACCTGCGTGTGAAGGGTTCGTGACCCAGTCTGGACAACGGGCGAGGGGTCTGTGAGCCCGAGCCCTAGCTTTACAACCGCTTGTATATTACTGATGAAATTAACAAAGAAAAATAAATAAAACAACAGCACTTTTAGAAAACAAACAAAAACTAGATATAAAAATACCAGCAACCAAAGGTAGTGATCTTTAACATTTAGAAATATTTAATTTTCAGCATTTTTCTTTGTAGTCTTCTTACATAGTTGATGTTTCATGTAAGCAGGATTTTCATAGTGTGCCTTTTCTTAACATAGTATACATAAATTTCTCAGTTCATTGGGAAACTCTTTATAAACATATTTTTAATGACCACTAAATGCTATCAAATGGTTTTATAACATTTCCCTCAGTTTTTGTTTGGTTTTACATGCTGCAAATATACATACATATATACATTTGAATATGTGCATATTTTACCTTTACAAGTCATGTTTATACTATTTTTCTTTTATGTTTCTTCTATCTTTTAAGTTTAAATAAGACTCTTTAACCAAGAATTTATGAATGGTCTCATGGGAGTCTGCGAACTTCCTAAGTTTATATGGAAACATTTTTCTATATTCACATTATTCTGAAACGAGGATCTGTTTACAACCCACCATCCAAACAAGAAACAATTACAGAATATCATTCTTTACTCAAAATTTCGACCAATATTCACTTCACTATGATTTTTAATTTTTGATAGTTGACCTTTTGGTTTTGTGATGCAACTTATTTACATGGAATTTCTTTTGCACTAATGAGAGTTACGTAAATGCATTGATTTCAAATAATTAAACAATGGCTTCTACATCTCTTACCGAGTGATTATTATGCCTCCTTTCTCACAAAGTGAATTTTTATATACACAAAATTCCATTTCTGGGAATCTACTGTTTTTATTTCTTTCTGGTTATTTTTGTGTTACCACCAAACTGAATTAAAATATTTAGTTTTATGATTTTATGATAAACAATTTACAAAAGGACTATATTCCTCTTATTATTCTCTTTAATTTAAAGCCATTTCTTCATGCACTTATTCTCCAAATTAATCTTAGAATTCCGTTGTTGAATTCTAAAATAGCATGGTTTTGGTTGGATTATGTTAAACCTGCAGATTAATTTTGAAAAATACGTTGACATCTTTATTTTATCAAGTCTTCTCATTCATAAATATGGACCCTCTCTACCTTTATTTAAACCTTAAAGAAACCCATTAAAGTTTTGTACTACACTATTATTATTATAATTCTTAGTATTTTGTGATTTCTTAGTGAGTATGATTGTTTTTCTGCATCATGTATTCCAAAGTGTATTTCTGGCATATGGAAATCCATTGAATTATATTTTTTAGTGTTATTATGTTAGTTTTTGTTATTTCCTCTTGTATTTATCTACTTTGCTAAACTTGTGGCACTTTTAAATGTTTTGTGATTTTTTTGTGTGTGTTATATCAACTAATTAATTGTTGGTGATAAACATCTTGTATTGTTTTGTATATTGCAATTGTATTTGTTTTGTTCTTTTGTCTTGTATATCACTTATTTTGCTAAACTCTCATCAAATCTTAAAATTTTCCCGTTGATACACTTAAAAAAATTTTTTTTTCTAAGTAAAACAAAAAATTGCTTGCGAACAGTGATATTTTCTCTCTTTACAAATATTGATATTTCAATTTTCTTTGCGTCTTAGTGAAATGATTGGAAATTCGTGATTGATGTATTGTAAAATAATTATGATATCAAACATCTTTGACTTTTTGGTTGAATTTAATTTAATGCGAATTCAGCTAGAATTTACATTAAATATGATGTCTTTTGTTTTTAAAGTTACATGTCTTTTATCAGACATAACATTATTAATTCCTTTTGCTTGGAGTTACTCTTTGTTCTGGGAATCTTTGTATATAATTTACTTTTCTAGATCCCCTGGCTTAACATTTATTCACTGACAATCGTAGAAGTCTGTCTCATTTCTCTCCTGTTTCCTGGTCAGAGACCTTAGTCCCTACAAAAATGAAGAGCCTGAGAGAAGGGAGGAACTAAAAGTGAAGAATCAAACAAGGAAAGCTGACCATGGAAGCCAAAGATAAGACATGTAATCACATTCAGAGATCAGGACAGAATTACAAGACATGGAACATATCAACCACCTCACCTCTCAAAATGCAGATCATTGACTGGTTTACTAGTTATTTCAGGAAGGGCAAAGAAGACGCTCCCAGGCTGGCTATGACTTCTGTAGCTGTTTCTACTTTCCTGGCTGCAGCTGCGTATGCTCAGCCTTTTCTTGTTCAGATCAGATCCCTGTTCTTGCTCAACACCCCTGGAGTCTGGGGTTTTAGTATAAAACCCTGAAATGTCTGGTCCTGTTGTGCTGTTCACTAGGCCCTGCACACTCTATTCCAAGCATCCTCAAGGGCCTAATGATGTTAACATTGCAATGGGAATAGGACCCAAGTGCTCTTTGGGGCTAGCCAAATTTCTGGGGGTATACCTATTCAGCCCTAGTCCCAGGGGCAGCCTACCAAACAGAAAGATTTTCACTCCAGGCTCCTCAAGCATTAATTTATCCCTGTCTGGTGAATATGCCCCTCATTATAGGAAGGTTCTGAAGTCAAAATATTTCTTTATGCCATATCCCTTCCAGAGATTGCCCGTATTTGTTTCTTGTTTCACAAACTTTCAGTAACCACTTTGTTTTCTTTCTCTTCTTTATTTCCTGAATACTTTTTATCTGACTGCATTTACTTTTGCCTCAACACCACATAGAATTGCTCTTGCTAATGATCTTAAATTGTCAATATAATGAATGCATTTAGAATTTAATCTTACCAGAATCCTCTCCAGTATTTGTTCGTGTTGATTGGTTCTTTTTTTCTAGAACCATTTCCCTCTTTTGTCTTTCATTGATAGCATATTTTTAGTGTTAATTAAACTGGAACAACAGAGTGATAAAATTATCTTCACTGATAGAAATGTCGATCTTCTCTGGGAAAGACTGTTCTCCATGGTAATTTTCATCAAGCAACTTACCCATAAGAAAAATAAGTCTTCTCAGTGGGTTTCTTCATGGTATTAGAGGAACTAAATGATAATAGTAATAGAGTGGGATGGAATTATACCCACTCTTGGGTCGCAGACAATAAATTAGTGATATGGTCTTAAATAAACCTCAGATGATTGACTAATAAAAGGAACCCCTGTATGGCATGCTATATAATGGATACATTTATGAGCTTGGACAGGGAGAATTCAAAGAAGGGCATGTTGATGCTCATCAGGAAAACGCTCTTTTGAATTTAAAGGTAGACTAGACCCAGCAATGAATGCTCTAATCCACTTCCTGGAAGAGTCTTCCTGGGTTCCTGAGGTGAGTGGTTGCGAAGCTATTCTAGTGATGCTATGATGGGACATAAGTGGATGGATAGATAGATAGATTAATGGATAGATAGATGGGTGGATGGATAGATACGTCTACACTGACTCCCTCTGAAGCTCAAAATTGATCTGTTTGTTAACAGGGACAATGAGAGACTTAAGGCCACTATGGGCTATATCCAGACTGATGTATAATTAGCAAATGGATTTTATTGGCCCCAGAAGGGTACTGATAGTTCCTGATTGGGATAGGCAGATGTTCCGGATTTCAATTTTCAAAGAAAGAAATGGAAACAAATGATTTAAATATCATCAGAGGATTAGAACAGAAAATATTTTAATTTGGACTCTCTGTATAGTCTCATATCAAAGAACTTATTTTATTGCCTTATATGGAACCTACAAAGAGGGGGTTAATTTATTAGCTGAAGTGATTGATCCCAGTCACCAAGGGAAAATTAAATTGCTTCTAAACAGTGAAGGCAAGTAGACTATGTTGGGAGTATAGAGGGTTATCTGAGGTGCATCTTAATATTTCCATGCCCAATAGTAAATGTTAATGGAACCAACTAAAATAGAGCAGAATGACTTGGGATTCAGGCCCTTTGGGAATGAAAATTTTGGTCACTTTACCAGGTCCTAGAAGAGGTGGAGGAAATATGGTAGATATTAGTTATGGCTTTGTGATAAACTACAGAAATGAGAACTGTAGTAGTATTGAATATTTTATTTGCTTTTTATACATATGCTTTTATTTCTATATGCTAACCATTTTTTCTCTCTTGTTTATTTTTATTCTATATACAAGTTATTGAAAGTTAGTTTTACAATTTAGTCTTCAGGCAACATAATATTCAATGGGATTCTGACCGAATTTGAGGAATAACATACCCAGCAATGCATACAATGAACCTTGGGTCTATACATCTTGTTCTTTTGGGGGAAAGGGTGAGAATTTCTTTATTTCTAAGAAGTATCAAGTTGTTTTGTTGTTGTATGGGAGTTCAAATGTATATAAAGGGTGCATGTGGAAGCTGAGTAGTTAAAGGTGGGAAGTATGCTGGTAACTGATGTATTACATTTCAACTGCAAATTTATCCTTTTTGCTTGCTCGGTAAAAATGGATCTGGACACTTTAAGTGCTACTCTTGCCAGCTAGAGGGCACTGAAGGAAAATTTTCTTTTCCAGTGGAGCTAAAAATCACATAACATGAAATTTACACTTTAACCATTTTAAAGTGTTTCAACTCAGTGGATTCCAGTACATTCACAATGATGTGAAGCCATAACCTCTGATTCCAGAACATTTTTGTCACTCGCCTCCCCCCCCCCGAAAAAAAACTCTATTAAGCAGTCACTTCTCATTTCCTGTTTCCCCTAATCCCTGAAAACCACTAATCTGCTTTCTGTCTCTAAGGATTTGTATATTTTGGACATGTAATAAGATGAAATTATATAATATGCGACCTTTTCTTGCTTTTTTCACTTAGAATAATGTTTTCATGGTTCATCCACATTGTAGCGTGTATCAATACTTCATTAGTTTTTATGGCTAAATAATATTCCATTTATAAATATACCAAATTGTGTTTATCCATTCATGAAATGATGGACATTTGGATTATTTCGATTTTTTTTTTGGCTATTGTGAATAATACTTCTGTGAACCACATTTTTGTGTGGGCATATATTTTCAATTCTTTGGGCATATATCTAGAAGTGAAATTCTTGGCTCTCATGGTAACCCATGTTAATCATCTGAGGAACTATCAAAGTGTTTTTCAAAGCAGCTGCACATTTTACGGTCATCCAGCAGTGTGTGAGAGTTTTAATTTCTCCACATCTTTACCACCACTTGTTATTGCCTGCTTTTAAAAAAATTATTGTAGCCATTTTAGTAGATATGAAGTGGTATCTCAGTGTGGACTTGCATTTCCCTGATGCCTAATTATATTGGACATCTTTTCATGTGCTTATTGGGCACTTGCATATATTTTTTGGAAAAATGTTTATTCATTCCTTTTGTCCATTTTAAATTGGACTTACTTAATTGGTTTGTTTGTATTTTTACTATTGAGCTGAAAGTGTTCTTTCTCTCTCTCCACACACACACATACACACACATGCTAATATGAGAGTACCTTGAAAAAGTTCATGGAAAGATTTGTATTATCTTTTAATTCTATTTTTCCATGAAGTTCCCTCAAATATATGACTATATCGTTTCTTATCAGATATATGATTTGCAAAAATTCTTTTCCTATTTTGTGAATTGTCTTCTTACTTTCTTAATGATATCCTTTGAAGAACAAACATTTTTAATTTTGATGAAGTCAAATTTATCTATTTTTTGTTTGTCTTGTTTTGTGCTTTGGGGGTCATATCTAAGAAGGCCTTGGCTAAACCTGGTTGTGAAGATTTACCCTTATATTTTCTTCTAGAGTTTTGTAATTTTAGCTTTTACATTTAAGTGTAAGAATTCATTTTTTTATATGGTGTGAGGAGGGGTTC
This sequence comes from Cynocephalus volans, assembly GCF_027409185.1. Classification (NCBI taxonomy): domain Eukaryota; kingdom Metazoa; phylum Chordata; class Mammalia; order Dermoptera; family Cynocephalidae; genus Cynocephalus; species Cynocephalus volans. Next base: position 106,434,331 of record NC_084463.1, on the reverse strand, counting down.
AACTTCATTTTTTTGCATGTGGATATTTAAGGATCCCTGCCCCATTTGTGGAAAAGACTATTCTATCCTCACTGCATGACCTTGGCACCCTTGCTGAAAATCAGTTGACCATAGATGTATGAGTATATTTTTGGACTCTTACTTCTATTCCATTTAAATATTTGTCTATCTTTATGCAAACTCACATTGTTTTGATTACTTCGAAGCAAATTTTGGAATTGGGAAGTGTGAGTTCTCCCACTTCGTTCTTCTTTTCTAAAATTGTTTTGTCTATTTAGGGTCATTTGCAATTCCATATAAATCTTTAAGTCAGGTTGTCCATTTGTCTTAGTCCATTTTCTGCTACTATAACAGAGAACCACAGACTGGATAATTTATAAAGAAAATAAATTTATTTGGCTCACAGTTCTGGAAGCTGGGAAGTCCAAGAGCATGGTGCTGGCATCTGGTAAGGATCATGCTACAACGGGGGATGTAAGGGATAGGGAGCACATGAGACAGATAATTGGGCCCAACTCATCTTTTTTTATCAGAAGCCCGCTCCTGTGATAATGAACTAGCTCCCATGATAATGGCATTAATCCATTCATGAGGGCAGAACCCTCATCACCTAATCACCTCTTAAAGGCCCCACTTCTTAATACTGTTACAATGGCAATTAAATTTCCACATGAGTTTTGGTGAGGACATTCAAACCGTAGCACCATTTCTGCAAAAAAAAAAGGCATTTGCTATTATGATAAGAATTGCATTAAATGTGTAGATCATTTTTTGCAGGTATTGACATCTGAACCATATTAATTCCTCCATCATGAACACCGAAGTCTTTCCATTTATTTAGGTTTTCCCTAATTTCTCTTAGAAATGTTTTGTAGTTTTCACTGCACAAGTCTTGTACCTCCTTGGTTAAATTTATTCCTAAATGTTTTGTTGCTTTTGGTGCTATTGTAAATGGAATTTTTTAAATTTAATTTTTGAATTGTTTGTTGCTATTGTGTAGAAATACAGCTAATTTTTTATGTTAATATATTCTGCAACTTTGCTTAGTTTGTTTAAAGCTCTAATTCTTTGTGTGTGTGGATTCTTTAGGATTTTCTATTTGTAAGATTATGTCATTATTTAAAATTAAGTAGAACATCAGAGATACTTTTACTTCTGCCTTTTTTTTGGATGCTTTTTATTTATTTTTGTTGCCTAATTGACTTAGTCAGTCTAGGAAATTTTTGTTAATTTTCTTCATCATTTAACAGAGTTCATTCTTGTTTTATTGATTCTCTGTATTGTTTTTCTCTTCTCTGTTTTTTAATCTCTACTCTAAATCTTTATTATTTTAAGTTTTCTTTTTGTTTTGGTTGTAGTTTTGTAGTTTTTACTTCTTTTTCTTGTTACATAAGGTGAAAAAAGTTAGGTTATTGATTTGAGATTTTTTTTTAAATGGAGACATTGTAAGTATAAATTTCCTTCTGAGCACTGCTTTTTCCTGTGTTTTTGTATGTTGCATTTTCATTTTCGTTTCTATCAAGAAATGAAATTATTTTATAATTTCCCTTTTGATTTCTTCTTTGATTCATTGGTTTTTTTAAAGAAAGTAAGTTGTTTAATTTTAACACACTTTAAAAAATTTTCAGGTTTCCTTTGGTTATTGATTTCTGACTTTATTTCATTGTGGTAAGAGAAAATAATGTGCATGATTTAAATTTTTTTTTCAGCTAAATCTTATTATATGGACTAGAATATGGTCTGCTTTGGAGAACATTCCCAGTGCTGTTGAGAAGAATGTGTATTCTGCTGTTGGGTGGAATGTTTTTTATATACCTGTTAGGTCTAGTTGGTTTATAGGTTTACCTAAATTTTTTATTTCTTTATTGATCTTCTGTCTAGTTGTTCTAACCATTATTAAAAGTAGGGTGTTGAATTATCCAAGTGTTATTGTTGAACTTTCTGTTTCTCTCCTCAATTCTGTCAGTTTTTGCTTCATGTAATTTGAGGCTCTCTTGTTTGGTGCATATGTGTGTATTGCACATTATTGTAGTTTCTGGATGGATTTACCTTTTTATTATTATACAATGTTCTTTATCTCTCATAACAATTTTTAAAGTCTCTTTAGTCTGATATTAGCATAGTCATATACTAATATAATACAGTATACTTTTCTTTTGCTTACTATTTGCATGGAATTCTTTTCCATACTTTCATTTTCAACCTGTTTGTGTTTTTGGCTTTAATGTTAGTCTCTTGTTAGTCTCTTAAAAAACTCATTTTGGCAATTACTGCCTTCTAATTGAAGAGTTTAATCCATTTACATTTAATGAATTACTAATAAAGAAGGACTTCTTCCATTCTGTTATTTCTTGTTACATGTCCTTTCTTTTTGCTCCTCAGTTTTTCCATACTGCCTGCTTTTGTGTTATACAAATATTTTGTAGTATACCATTTTGATTTCCCCCTCTGTACTTTTTTCTCTATATTTTAAATTATTTTCTTACTCTTGCCTGGGGATTACAATTAACATCTTAATTTATAATAATATAGTTTTAATTATTATCAATTTAATTTTAATAGTATACAAAAACTTTGCTCCTGTTTAGCTTCATCCCCCTTTATCTTGTTGTTATAAATTACATCTTTATACATCGTCTTCCTGAAGGACTCCCTTTAGCATTTTTTCATAGGGTAGCTCTAATAGCTATGAACTCTCTTTTTTATTCTGTTTTTGTTTGTTTTCATCTGGGAATTATTTGGGAATGTTTTACTTTTTCCTTTATTTTTGAGGATAGCTTTGCTGGATACAGAAATCTTGGTTAACAGTTTTTTCTTTTAGCACTTTTAGTAAGTCATCCCACTGATTTCTAGCCTATATGGTTTCTGATGAGAAAGCAGCGGCTAATCTTATTGAAGATCCCTTTTCTATGACAAGTTGCTTCTCTATTGCTGCTTTTAGAATTTTTTTTGCCTTTGTCTTTCTAAAATTTGATTATAATACATCTTGTAAATCTCTTCGAATTTATTCTACTTGGAGGCTGTTGAGCTATTGAATACGTAAATTCACATTTTTCATCAAGTTTGTTAAGTTTTCTGTGATTATTTATTTAGATATTATCTCTTATCTGTTCTTTCTTTCCTCTCTTTCTGGAGATTTTATTATGTGTATGTTCATATGATTTATTGGTGTCCTACAGGTATGCTAGGTTCTGTCCACCTTTCTTCATTCTTTTTTTCTGTTTACTCCTTAGTTAAGGTAATCTCAATGGATCTGTCTTCAGTTTATTTGATTCTTTCCTCTATTTGCTCAAATGTGCTATTGCACCTCCCCATCCAGTGAATTTTTCAATTTACTCATTGTACTTTGCAACTCCAGAATTTTTATTTAATTTCTTTTTATTATTTTTTTCTCTTTATAGATATTCTCTACTTGGCAAAACATTGTTCTCCTGGTTTACTTTAGTTCTTTGACCAGGGTTTCCTTTCACTCATTAAGTATATTGAAGACATTTGATTTAAGGTTTTTGTCTAGTAAGTCCTAATACCTGGGCTTCCTCAGACAGAATTTTTATTAATTTATTTTCTCCCCTGTGTATTAATGTATTTTTCCTCCCATATTTTCTTATTTCTTTGCATGCCACATAATTTTTGTTGAAAAGTGGACATTTTGAATATTATAAGTAGTAACTGTGAAAATCAGTCTTTGTTGATGGGCTCTGTGTTTCTTTAGAAGCACACCTTCAACATTCAACCATGCAGTTTACAGCTCTGCCTTGATCTTTATTTCCTGCCTGCACAGAGCATGAAGTTCAGCCAGACGTGAGGGCTCAGGGACTTTTCAGCTTTTTTCTGAGGTGCACCCAGCCCTGGGCATGCAAATGGCCCCCTCGACTCCCCCAAATATGTGGAAGCTTTTCAAAGCCTTTATTTCCAAGGCATCTCACTTCCCAGTGTTTCTTCCCAAACTTCCTAGTATGTCTATTGTTTCCCCAATAGACACTGTCATTCCTTGCCTCAGCTGATGGAGGCTAACACATTCATCTTTAAATATTCTTGAAAGGCCCCCAGATATCTGCCACTCCACCCTGGAAGAGTTCTGAGTTAGGTAAAATAAAGGCAAGGCCTTTGCACCTGTCCTTCAGTGAACCACCAGAGAACCACAGTTCTTTAAGAACAAGGTCAGCTCTGCTCCCTCTGGGAGCATAAACTTGTACAGGAAACATGAGACTGCTGTTTTCAAGACCACCATTGAACTGGAGAGGGAGGAATGGGGCCACAGTGAGTTAGGGTGCCACAAATTCTCTTCTATTGAGATTCAGTCATTTTTTTCATGATCAAGTGTCCACCTGTTGCTGCAAACATTCAGTTAGTTCCAATAAGTCAACTCTGAAAATTTGTGCCAGTTTATTTGCTGTTTTGGTAGAGGGACAGGCTCCTGGAGTTCCTTAGTTCACTATTTTCACTGAAGTCACTGGAAAGGGATTTATTTCTGATGTGCTTTCTGTCAGGCTTAGATGTAACATGTATAGCTCTTCTGGTGCCCAGCTCATGCAGTGTATCTGCAGTATAAGATAGCCAATAGCATTCACTGGCCAGCAGCTTCCCCTAGTATCCCTCTGGGATGGTTTTGTAGCAGAGAGTCTTTGGTGAATTATCTCCTTGTGCACAACTTTCCTTGGCACCCTATAGTGTGGATTTCCAGCAAAGCATGATGGCATTTTCTTGCCTTTTCACTGTACTATTCTGTGCCCTCTCCAATAAGGCTGGATCTCAGCACAGAAGTTTTCTTCCTTGGGCATATATCTCATCTCTAGTGGCTGTGGCTGATCTTTACGTCTGCTATTTTTGTATTCTTTAGAATTTTATCTGCTTATTAGTCAACCCCTTGATATTCCAATCCGTTCTTATAGTTAATAACTTTTTATATTAACTTATCCATGTTCAAATTATCATGTGGTTTATTTCTCCTTTTTGGATCCAGAATTATATATTGGAGGAATGACGCATACTAGAAATTTCAATGAATGATGAATTTAATAAAGCTTCACAGTCAAATAGAAATGAATTTTGATAGTGTAGTTGTGAATACTGAGTTCTAAAATATTTTTGAAATATAAGTGAAATGCTTTAAAAAATCAATAATAGCTCAGAACTAAAATTTTTAATTATTTCATTAAAATTTAATATTCTAGTTATTTTTGCTTTTAAACAAATCACCATAAACATAGTGGCATCTAACAACACCTATTTTATCACACTCACTGATTCTGTGCATCAGGAATTCAAGAACCATGCAAAGGGAATGGTTTACTTATTCTGCATAATATCCGTAGCCTCATCTCAGAAGACTTAAACAGCTGGGGGTAGTCAAATGGTTAAGGACTAGAATCTGTTGAAGGAATCTTCTCTCACATGTCTGGCTTCCTGGGCTATTGTGATTCCAAGGCTGTGCTCAGCTGGTACTGTTGACTGGAGTACCCATATATGGCCTCTTCATGTGGCTTGTAATTCTCTCTGCATGGAAACTGGATGCTGAGTGGAAATGTCTTGGAATGAGCATCGAGGGAGCCAGCATTCCAAGATACATAGGTAGATGCTGCATGGCTTTTTCTGGCCTGAGTTTCTGCCTCATTCTGTTGATTGAAAGCAAGTCACTGAGGCTAGCTCATATTCATGAAATAAGGGAATTAGATTCAACCTCTTGATGGGTAGTTAGTGCTTTAATGTGTTGTTACATTGCAGAATAGTATGTGAGACGGGAGATATTATTCTGGTCATCTTTGGAATATTCCATACCTAGTGAGATGTTCTGTGGAGAATAAAAGAGACATAAAAATGCTAAAGTGCTTATCTTGAGCTTGAAATTGGAAGGAGAAAATACGTTATAGCTATTATATAATTTGGGCATACTGATAAATAAGTATGAGTTTGAATGTGTTCGTGAAGCTGTGAACATAACAACCTATCAAACAGACATATTTAATAACACTTTCAAATCAATGAAATGGGGGAGTGGTAAGATCTGTGAAAGAGATCAAATCAGGAAAAGTCAGGAGTAAAAAAAAGAAACCACCAGAAAACATAATGAAAATAAACAAGATCGCAGGGGCAAAAGCAAACATAGAAATTATGATAAATGTGGATGGACTAATGCCCCTATTTAAAAAGTAAATTCCTCAGATTTGGTCAAAAAATAAGGACTCAATTAATGGTGTTTCCAAAAGATAGACTGAAATTAAAATGGCAAAGGGATATGGAAATAAATGAAAGGAAAAGACAAATAGGCACATACTAGTAAAGTAGCATAATGGTAGTAAAATCATATAAAGCAAAACATATGGGCAAATATGACACACATGACAAAGAGGATAGTTCATACAAATAAAACAGAATGCACATCCTTTTTTATGCTCGTGGCACATAGACAGCAGAGAATAATTAATTGCACAAATCTTTCTGTTGTCACAATTTTTGCTGAGACAAGATGAATGTTAAGTGTACACATATTTTCAAAAGAATTGAGAGACACATCTTCATGTAAGTTGTTGAGAGTGTCCTACCATCTATGGCTATACTGCCTGAAGACTCCCAATCTCATCTGATCTCGGAAACTAAGCAGGGTCTGGCCTGGTTAGTACTTGGATGGGAGATGGCCTACAATCTGGGCAACTACACATAAACGCATGCAATGTGTTTTTGAAGAAGCAAATAAATTAATAAAAAATTATATATATATAGATCTCTCTCTCTCTCTCTCTCTATGTAAAAGTCTGGAAGCAGCTTTAAGGGTGGCTCAGCATTGCCATTTACTAGTTTTATCTAAACTGCCCAAGCCTCAGTATTGCCACTTACCAACCCAAGCTACTATTTCTTTGAAGAAAAGGATTAACAGTGATATTTTAGCAACTTCCTAACTAAGAGGAATTATATGAAATTACTTGATCCGTTATGGGATCATCAAGTTACAGCCCTTTTCTGTGACTGTGTTTCTCCTACCTCTTTTTATTGGATGATTCATTAATGTGAATCAGTGGCCACTATCGAGGAAGGGTGAATCAGCTGCTCTCTTTGGAGGAAGTTTATAGTCTCAGGTAAGTTTCCAAGCATAACTCTAGTATGGCCTGTCCCACGACATGGATCGACTTCCTGAAGCTCTGCTATGCTGTCCAACATCCACTACCCTGTGAAATAAGCTCATGGCTTCTGATGTGGCTACTGTCCCAGTGTTATCTTCTAAGTGGCTGTCTGAGGTGGACTCATATGCAAATTTCCTGAGGTCATTATTCAGATCATGGTCCAGGATATTTTCTTTGATAAACAGGATTCAACAGACCATGTTATACCCCTGATTGACCACATCATGAATAAAGCATCAATTAAGCACCTATTATATGCAGAGTTTTGTATGAGGCTCAGAGAAAGTATACAATGAACATGTGTCAGGGTTCTTGTACTCAAAATGTGTGCATTTTTGTTAGGTGAGCAAACAGTAAAAATTCATTTAGATTTAATTAACTGGTTGTTTGGAACTATTTTTTAAGGGCATTTTATTTTTTAAAATTAAAAAAATGTTTTATTGTGGTCAAATACACATAACATAAAATTTGCCATCTTAACCCTTTTTAAGTGTACAGCTCAGTGACATTAAGTACAACCACATTGTCGTGCAACCGTCACCACCATCCATCTCCAGAATGTTTTCATCTTCCCAAACTGAAGCTTTGTCCTCCTAAACACCAACTCCCCACTCCCTCTCCTGTGACTTTGGCAGCCACCATTCTACTTTCTGTCTCTATGAATGTGAAGACTCTAGGGAGCTCATGTAAATGGAATCATACAGTATTTGTCCTTTTGTGATTGACTTCAAGCATAATGTCTTCAAGGTTCATCCATATTGTAGCATGTATCAAATTTTCCTTTCTTTTTAAAGTCTGCATGATATTCCATTGTATGTGTAGACCATATTTTGTTTATCCATTCCTCTGTTGATGGACATTTGGGTTGCTTCCACTTTTTAGCAATAGTGAATAATGGTGCTATGAGCATATGTGTATATGTGTTTGTTTGAGTACCAGTTTTCAATTCTTTTGGGTATATACCTAAGAGTGGAATGGAAGGTAATGTGGTAATGCTATGGTAATATAGAATTTTGAAAATTCTATGATTTTTTGAGGAACCACCAAACTCCTTTCCACAGTAGCTGCACCATTTTACATTCTCACCAGCAGTGTACTAGGGTTCCAGTTTCTTATGTCTTCATCAACATTTGCTATTTTCTGATTTTTTTTGGTTATTATTCTAGCCATTCTTGTGTGTGTGAAGTAGTATCTCATTGTGGTTTTGGTTTACATTTCCCTAATGACTAATAATGTATTGGCCATTTCTATATCTTCTTTGGAGAAATGTCTATTCAAGTTATTTGCCAATATTTGGATTAGGCTGTTTGTCTTTTTGTTGTTGAGTTGTAAGAGTTCTTTATATATTCTTAATACTAGACCCTTATCAGATATATGATTTGCAAATGCTTTCTCCCATTCTGTAAGTTTTTCTAAATTATATTTTTAAGTAATTTGATGAGTTGCAAAGTTGTGGTCAGTCTCTAATATTCTTAGTTCTGTGCAGCATTCCTAATTTGTAAGGGAGCTTCATCAGTGCACGGTGCCTGGATGCAGGTAGTGTGCAGGTATGAGCAGAAGGGCTGGTGTGCCTCGGCTGGGTACCCAGCACAGTAAGGCATTTTCTAGGACCCATTTTCTTCTTTTCCTAGAAAGAAAACTTTGCCACTTAGTTAGATCGTTTTTTTCATTCGTATGTCATATTTCAAAGCATGCTTCCTTTATTATCTCTTTTGATGTCGTAGCATGCTTGTGAGTTAGCCCAGCAAAATATTATTATTACTTCTTTTAACTTGAAGAATTGAAGCATAGGAAGGTTTTATAAGTTGTTCAAGTTCTGGAACAGAGCAAGACTAAGAGGGAGAATAGTGCTATGGTTACTCAATCAGGCTTCCAAGGACTTGAATTCCAGCTCACCCACTTAAAAACTGTGCTGTCAGGGGCAAATTATATAATCCCCAGGGCCCCATTTCCCTTAGCTATAAGTTGGGAATAATATTGTACCTGCCTCACAAGGTTATTGTTAGGATTTAATCAGATTATATACATATATATACCTTATCAAAGTTTCTGGTCTGTAAGAAGTACTTATCACTTGTTAATCATTAATTTATTACTGAGATTTTCTGGTACAAAAATGGAATTTTTCTCTGTCCTTTGTAATAAAGATTTATTGTTTTCTTTTTCTTATTATGAAAATTACATATGGAAAGCACATAAATATATGAGTTAAAGAAAATTCATGTAAATGTTATTTTTAAAGGCTTTGTTTTCTATTGCAAGTAATATTACAATGAACTTTTTTAAGAAAAAAGTTTTTTCTTGCGTTAGACTGTTTCTTCTGGATATTTTTCTAAAAACAGAATTGCTGGATAAAATAATTTGAACATTTATGAAGATTTTTTTTTTTTCTTATGTGCTGCCTTTTTTTTTTTTTTAAAAAAAATTTTATTTTCTCGATATACATTGTGGCTGATTATTGCTCCCCATCACCAAAACCTCCCTCCCTTCTCCCTCCCCCCTCCCCCCCAACAATGTCCTTTCTGTTTGCTTGTCGTATCAACTTCAAATAATTGTGGTTGTTGTATCTTCACCCCCCCCGTTTTTGTGTGTGTGTGTGTGTGTGTTTGTGTGTGAATTTATATATTAATTTTTAGCTCCCACCAATAAGTGAGAACATGTGGTATTTCTCTTTCTGTGCCTGACTTGTTTCACTTAATATAATTCTCTCAAGGTCCATCCATGTTGTTGCAAATGGCAGTATTTCATTCGTTTTTATAGCTGAGTAGTATTCCATTGTGTAGATGTACCACATTTTCCGTATCCACTCATCTGATGATGGGCATTTGGGCTGGTTCCAACTCTTGGCTATTGTAAAGAGTGCTGCGATAAACATTGGGAAACAGGTATACCTTCGACTTGATGATTTCCATTCCTCTGGGTATATTCCCAACAGTGGGATAGCTGGGTCGTATGGTAGATCTATCTGCAATTGTTTGAGGAACCTCCATACCCCTTTCCATAGAGGCTGCACCATTTTGCAGTCCCACCAACAATGTATGAGAGTTCCTTTTTCTCCGCAGCCTCGCCAGCATTTATCGTTCATAGTCTTTTGGATTTTAGCCATCCTAACTGGGGTTAGATGGTATCTCAATGTGGTTTTGATTTGCATTTCCCGGATGCTGAGTGATGTTGAGCATTTTTTCATATGTCTTTTGGCCATTTGTATATCTTCCTTAGAGAAATGTCTACTTAGCTCTTTTGCCCATTTTTTAATTGGGTTGCTTGTTTTCTTCTTGTAAAGTTGTTTGAGTTCCTTATATATTCTGGATATTAATCCTTTGTCAGATATATATTTTGCAAATATTTTCTCCCACTCTGTTGGTTGTCTTTTAACTCTGTTAATTGTTTCTTTTGCTGTGCAGAAGCTTTTTAGTTTGATATAATCCCATTTGTTTATTTTTCCTTTGGTTGCCCGTGCTTTTGGGGTCGTATTCATGAAGTCTGTGCCCAGTCCTATTTCCTGAAGTGTTTCTCCTATGTTTTCTTTAAGAAGTTTTATTGTTTCAGGGTGTATATTTAAATCCTTAATCCATTTTGAGTTGATTTTAGTATACGGCGAGAGGTATGGATCTAGTTTCATTCTCCTGCATATGGATATCCAGTTATCCCAGCACCATTTGCTGAAGAGGCAGTCCCTTCGCCAGTGAATAGGCTTGGTGCCTTTGTCAAAGATCAGCTGGCAGTAAGTGTGTGGGTTGATTTCTGGATTCTCTATTCTATTCCATTGGTCAGTGTGTCTGTTTTTATGCCAGTACCATACTGTTTTGGTTATTATAGCTTTGTAGTATAGCTTAAAGTCAGGTAGTGTCATGCCTCCAGCTTTATTTTTTTTGCTCAGCATTGCTTTGGCTATTCATGGTCTTTTATTGTTCCATATAAATGTCTGGATAGTTTTTTCCATTTCTGAGAAAAATGTCTTTGGAATTTTGATGGGGATTGCATTGAATTTGTATATCACTTTGGGTAGTATGGACATTTTCACTATGTTGATTCTCATTTATGAAGATTTTGATAAATTTTACCAAAATTGCTCTTTGAGGTGTTTGGTCGAATTTACAGTCCCACTAGCTGTGTATAAGAGTGTTAATCTTGAGTGACATCACTAGGGCCATTTCATTTTTCTATTTTTATTTTTTAGGTAATAGAAATATTCATTGTAATTTTAATATGCATATTTTGATTAGTGAGGCTGACAGTTTTCAGTATTTTATCAGCCATATTTTTCCTATATGAGTGGTAAATGCACATAATAACCAGGTCTCTGGAGAGCTAAAACCTCTGTCCTTTCTTGACACCTCAATGGATTCCTAAAGCTGGAGTTACTTGGTGGAAACATCTTCAACCAGACCAAGCAGTCTCTGAAAGCCCAGTCTGAGCTCATGCATCCTGAGTACATAGACCACGGGGTTGAGTGCAGGGGGATGACATTGTGCAGCACGTTAAGGAGTACTGGAATAAGGGGAATCTTTTTCTCTGCAAGGTGTGTGACAGCACAATGATACCTGTGTAGAAGAAGAGGATGAGGATGAGGTGGGAGCTACAGGTGCTCAGAGCCTTGGACATTGCTTCTTGTTCAGCCTCAGCACAGAGCTAAGGATTAGAGTATAGGAAGAAAATACCAGAGCCATATCACTCCCAACCAGGATCCATGCTAAGATCAGTTGGTAAAATTTGTTCACAGTGATATCATCACAAGCCAGGCTAATAACCCCCAAGTTAGAGCAGAGGCAGTGCTCAATTTCTTTCCTGAAGCAGTAGTGTCTTTGCGTAACCAGTACAAGTACTGGGATAGTCAACAGGCCATTTCTGAGCACCTGTGGCTTTGACCACAAAAGCTTCAGTGACTATGGAGGGGTATCGAAGGGGGTGACATATGGCTATGTATCTGTCCACTGCCTTTCAGAGAAAGATACCAGACTCCATACATAAGAAGCAGTGGATGGCATAGATCTGAGCAAAACACTGAGGGAGGCTGATGGCCTTGGCATCAAACCAGAAGATGGCCAGAATCTTGGGCATGATGGTAGTGGCCAGACCAATGTTCAATACTGCCAACATGCCCAGAAAATGATACTTGGGCTCCTGTAGATGGACTCATGTTGGATGGTGATCATGATGAGTAGATTAGCACCGAAAGCTAAGAGAAACAGCAAAGCCAGTGGCAGGGAGAGCCAGTGCTGCCACTCAGGAATGCCCGGGAGCCCCATCAGGATGAACTGGGAAATCTGGAGGCTGGAATTGTTGGTGATATTGGCAGCAATATCCATGGCACAGATGCGCTAGTCTCAGTGTCTGTTCATACAACTGAAATAGGAGGAGGTTGTGTTTGAAAATTTAGCTGAGGGTTTTGATAAGAGCTTCTTAATGGTGACCCAGTTCCTTTTATTCATGAATGAGCCTCAACTCTTTTTTGGCTTCTGGAGATATTTTACAGAGGAGCAACAAAGAAAACCCAAATAAATTCAAAACAGAAAAGTTGGGATAATTGTATGTCATCACCTCTTGTGTGCCAAATAAGCTTGTGCAAATATATCAACCATAGTCTTTACCACTAACAGATAAACATTAATATTTAGTTTACTTACTTCCATTTTCTGTTTCATTTTTTAAACAGTTTATATCATTATACTGAGTTAACTTTGTATCTTGCACTTGTCTTTTATCAGTATGTTCCAAGGCATTACAAGGGGTCTTCAAAAAGGTCATGGAAGGATTCATGCTATCTTTTAATTCCATTTTTCCATGAACTTTTTGAAATACTCTTGTATAAGCACTCATTAAACATTTATTGCATGGATAAACCTAAGACTTTTTAATATCATTAAAATGTGTAATCTTGATTTTAATGGCTGCTTTATATTCCTGTATTTGAATATTCTATAATTTACTTACCAATATTTTGCTTTTAAGATTATTTTCCTATGCCCAGTGGCAAACACACAGCTTTGACTTTAATAGAAAAAGAAAAAAAAGATTATTTTCCTTGAGTAGAATTTAAAAAGTGACAAAAAAGTGATTCATAGAAAGGGCATAGCCATCTTAAAATTTTATTTTTAATAGCATTTTGATTTTAAGGTGTAATATGTGCATGGTACAATTTCAAATAAAATGAAAAATACAAATAGTGAAAAGTAAGACTCCTGTGCTTGGGCCTCCCAAATCCCTTTCCTTTTCACCAGAGGCAGTCAGTAATACCAGTTTCTTGGGAATCCTTCCAGACACAGTTTATGCACGAATAAGAATAGGTATTTTTTTCATAAAAAACAAAAACAAATGTTAGCATATTAGTCATACCTTTTTCTCCTTTATTTTTTTTCTTTCTTTTTTTGAACTTAATATTTTGGAGACTATTCCATAAAACCATATAGATATGCCTCATTATTGTCAAGTTGGATAATTTTCTACCACCTGGATGTCCCATAATTTAATGGGAACGTTCAGTGTTTTATTACTATGAAAATGATGCATTAAATGTACTTGTTCTTATATCTTTGCATTTGTCTGTGTTTATCAATAGAATAATTTCCACAAACTGAATTTCTGAATCAAAAGGAAAGAAATAATTTTGGTTGACATTGCTAAATTGTCTTTTAAAGAGGTTATTCTGGCCCTGTATGAGAATATGGGCATTTTGAATCCTCTTGATATATACCGAAATGTTGCTTTACAGATACATTATAGCACCTTGCACACACAGAATTTGCTCGTGACTGTGTCTGTTTCATCATATTTATGTCAACATTGGGAATTTTAATTTTAAAATATTTATTAATAGATAAATAGAGAATATTTATTAATAGCAAAAATTTGTTTTTCAGTTTTGGTTTAGTTTTCACTACATTGTTGAGTGAACTTTAACATTTTCAAAGATTTATTTTTTATTTATATGCTTACTCATTAATTTTCTATTTTGTCTTATTGTCTATTTATTATTTGTTTGTCTACTTATTATTGTCTGTTGTCTATTTATGTCCAACATGTCTCAGTATTAAATGAAATAATGTTTTTAAAGGGCTTAGCAGAGAGTCTGGCAGCACAGCCTTATTAATTTTTATGGGTTTCACTATATCTTAAGAATATTACTCTATCTTTTAATTAATTAATTAGTTAATTAATTAAATCATTTTTTATTTTTATTGAATCAAAATCGATTATACATATTTTGGGGGTTCAACATTGAGATATATTGATCAAATCAATGTTACTAGCATATATAGTTAGAAATCATAATTATTCTTTATGCCCCTTGTCCAATCCCTCTTCATCCCCCTTTCTCTCTCCCCACCCCCCTCTAATCACCCTAGATTTCTTTTCTCTCTCTGAAAAAATAATAGTTACTCTGTTGATTTGCTGCCCAAATGATCTGTCCAATGCTGAGAGTCGTGATCAGGTCCCCCAATACTATCATAGAGCAGATGCTTCTTCTGTCACTCTGCAATGGGCTCTGTGGAGGGAGACATCCTCCTCCTTTCTTTATCTCTGCTGGTGACTCTCCTTGTGTCAATGCACTCTGGTGGCTGGTGGACCATCTGTATGGTGGTTGTGGCGTCTAGCTGCCTTCACGGCAGCCATGGTTATCGTGGTAACTGTGGTGGGCCACCTACATGGAGGAGATGTTTTTGGCATGTTCTTTGGTGCTGGCAGTGTGCCTGGTTGTGGAGAGAGTCTGATCTCCGGCTCCTTACCCTGGGTCCCTGTGTGGGCCCTAAGGCATTGCGGTGGGGTGCCTGGTTGTGGGAGGGGTGTCCGGTCCCCTTCTCCATGCTCTGGGATCCTGGGCAGGCCCCAAGGCACTGTCATGGTGTGCCTGGTTGTGGGAAGGGTGTCCGATCCATTTCTCCATGCCCTGGGACCCCAGCTGGGCCCAAAGGTGCTGGCACAGTGTGCCTGGTTGTGGGAGGGGGGTCCTGACCCCTTATCCATGCTCCGGGTCCCTGGGCGAGCCATGAGGCACTGGCACAGTGAGCCTGGTTGTGGGAGGGGAGTCTGGTCCCCTTCTCTATGCCCCGGGTCCCCAGTAGGCCCTGAAGTGCTGGTGCATTCGTGCCTGGTTATGGGAGGGGAGGTCCGGTCCCCTTCTCCATGCTCCAGGTCCCTGGGTGGGCCCCAAGGTGCTGGTGAGGTGTGCTTGGTTGTGAGAAGTGGGGTCCAGTCTCTGGCTCCATACCCCGAGTCCCCAGTCAGGTCCCAAGGCACTGGTGAGGTATGCCTGGTTGTGGGATGGGGATCTGGTCCATTTCTCCATGGCCCAGGACCCCAGCTGGGCCCCAAGGCACTGGCACAGTATGCCTGGTTGTGGGAGGGGGGTCTGGTCCCCTTCTCCATGCCCTGGGTTCCTGGGTGGGTCCCAAGGTGCTGGTGAGGTGTGCCTGGTTGTGGGAGGGGGGTCTGGTCCCCTTCTCCATGCCCTGGGTTCCTGGGAGGGTCCCAAGGTGCTGGTGAGGTGTGCCTGGTTGTGGGAGGGGGGCTCCAGACCCTGGCTCCATACCCTAGGTCCCTGGGCAGGCCCCAAGGTGCTGGCGAGGTGTGCCTGGTTGTGCGAGGGGGGTCTGGTCTCCTTCTCCATGCCCTGGGTCCTCGGGTAGGCCATGAGGCACTGGTGCAGTGTGTCTGGTTGTGGGAGTGGGGTCCGGTCCCTTCTCCAGGCCTTGGGTCCCTGGAAAGGCCCCAAGGAGCTAGCATGGTGTGCCTGGTTGTGTGGGGGGGGTCCGGTCCCCTTCTCTATGCCTTGGGTCCCTGGGTGTTCCCTGAGGCACTGGCACTGTGTGTGTGGTATTGGGAGGGGGTTCTGGTCCCCTTCTCCATTTCCTGGGTCCCCAGGTGAGCCATGGGGTGCTGGCATGGTGAGCCTGGTTGTGGGAGTGGTAGTTCTGGTCCCCTTCTCCATGCCCCGGGTCCCCAGGTTGGCCCCAAGACACTGGCGCAGGGTGTTTGGTTGTGGGAGGGGGAACTGGTCCCCTTCTCCATGCCTCGGGTCCCCGGGTGGGGCCCTGAGGTGCTGTCATGGTGTGCCTGGTTGTGGGAAGGGGGTCCAGTTCCCAGCTACTAGCTCAGGGCCCCAAGGCAGTCCCCGAGGAGTTGGTGTTGTACCTGGATGTGGGAGTGGGGTCCAGTCACCAGCTCCAATCCTTGGGTTCCTGGATGGGGCCCCGAGGTGCTGGTGGTGTGAGTGGCTTTGAGTGGAAGTCCTCTTCCTGGCTCCATGTTTCATGTCCCCTGGTGGGCCCCAAGGCATTGGTGGTGTGCCTGAGCCAGAACTAACTTTTTGTCCTTTGCTTACTTTTAACACGGGGGAACTTCCTGTGGGAACCAGTACTTAAGCTCTGTGGTTGAACTAAATTGCTGCTTTGTTGATCTTTCCCTAGGGAAGGCTTTTTGTGCAGCTCAGGGTTCAATGGTTGACCTTGTAGGCACTTCTGGCTCTCCAGATACTCGGTGCACCTGGGTTGTGTACAAACTCTGATCTGGGCCTGAGTTTTTTTCATCAAACTGCACTCCATACAATTCTGCATTCCTGACCAGTCTCCTCTGAGTGGTCCTGTGCTGATTGGGGGGTGGATCAGCTGTCCTTGCTGTGTCCCAGTGTTCTCCCAGTGGGCCTGTCTCCTCCATTGCCCATGCACCAAACACTTCCCATGTGATGGACCCTGTGCCGGTCCCTTGTGTTGACTCACTGGCCTCTGAATGACTCCCCTTTTTTGGCTGTTCTGGCTCCTCACTCCTGTATGGGTCCACAGGAACCCTATTAGTGGTCTTGCTGTCCTGCAGGCCACCAAAGTACTCTTCTCCCTTTCCGCCTCCGAGTAACTCCATCTAAAGGGCACAGCTGCGGCTTCTGCCGGCTCCTGCTCCATGTGTTTCAGCATTAAAGCGGCCGCGGCCTGAAACACTGAGAGCAGCTATTTCTTTCTCTCATTGTGGTTTCTCCTGCCTTCATGAGTTCCATAGGTCTCTCCTCCTCTTACCCTGAGCTCCAGCGGCCCCAGCTTGGCTGATGTTACATTTTTATAGTTGTAAATTGGTTGATTTGTGGGAGAGAGTAACGCTGGGAACTGTCTATTCTGCCATCTTGACCAGAACTCCAAACTCTGTTTTGAATTCTCTGGAAATGTTTTCTCCAGTTTATTTTCCATCAAATTCTATTTATCCTTAAAAAAAAAAATGTACACACATGCATATATTTAAACTTTTATGTAGTCATGATAATTAAACTCTTTAAATTATTTCCTGACTTTTAAGCATTTAATAATGTAAATCCAGTATTTTAATAAGAATTTACTTATATTTTCTTAGGGGAATTGCCTCACATGATTGTGAAGAGGAATCTTCTTGTCAAATGACTTAGCTGATAACATAATTGTTAATTTTCTTCCAGAATATGTATGCTTGCTTTGAAAATAACAAAATGAAGTATGCTATGCAAGTTTCTATGCTTTGTGCACTGTGGCAAGGGGAGGAGGGATAAAAAATTTACTTAAAAAATAATTTTTAGGGGCCGACCCCACGGCTCACCTGGGAGAGTGTGGCGCTGGTAGTGCTGAGGCCGCGGGTTCGGATCCTATATAGGGATGGCCGGTGCGCTCACTGGCTGAGCGTGGTGCGGACAACACCGTGCCGAGGGTTGCGATAGCCTTACTGGTCAGGGAAAAAAAAAAAAATTTAACCAATTTGAAATTTATCACGAAGGAGAAAGTATCTAAATTATTTTCCCTCACAAATAGCTAAACCATTGTTCTGGTACTGGAAAAGAAATGGTGATCAACATCCTCGTCTACTCCAAACTTTAGAATGCCTCTAGAACTCTCTGTTCGGTATGGTGCTGGCTAATGCTTTTCTGATAAATCATCTTTATTGTAAGTTTAGGTGATTTGATGTTATTTCTAGTTCTTTTTTTTTTTTTTTAAATCAAGCCTTGGTGAATTAAATAGTTATCTCTGGTCAGGAGTCTTGGACCTGTAGTTTAAAAGGAAGGATCTCCTGCTTTCACCATTCCTTTAGTATTCATAGAACGCCTTCTCTGTGTCAGACTCCATGATGCAGGGGTGTGTTTGCGCTTTCCACTGGTAGGGATTTCTACTCTCTCTAACATGTCCAGAGAAGAGCTCAGTCTCACTTTTTTCACTTGTTCTCCAGATCTAAGGCCTTGTCTCTGCACATGTGAGGATCTTGAGGGAAAAGAGGACCAGAGTTGGAAGGATCAAACTAAGAAAGCAAACCAAGAAAGCCAAGGAAGGAAGAGATGGAGAGGCAGGGTGAACAGACAGAGACCTAGGAACACAGAAAGAAAACTGCTTCTTTACCCTCACCTCTGGCTACTCACTGCTAGGAGGTCCAGGAGGGATCTTCTCCCAATGAAACTGCTTTCTGTAGCTGCTTCTGTTCTCTTGGCTGCATCTCTCTTTTATGCCTTTGTTGCTGAGAGTATATCTCTTGCTCTCTCCTGGGGCTTGAGCTGTGGTACAAATTGGAGCCTCACGATGCCCTGAAACTTCTCTGCTACTCTCTGGGTCAACCATGAGGCTTTGTCTAATTTTCTTCCTGTGTGCTCAAGGGCTTGTTTTTCTACCACCACCCCAAATGGCCCCCAATGGTGTTAGAGGGGTATCAAACACAATTCAGGGAACAGAAGTACTCAACCCCCAGTCCCATGGGAAGCAAGCACTGTTAGACGGTCATCCCTGTCTTGAAGAAGGTTTAGGAAGACATGTCCCTCCTTCTGTGTGAGTCCTTTCATGCCCGCTCCTCTTCCCCAACACACACAACCTCCTTAACCCTCTTCAGAGAGTATTTTTCTGCAGATGCATCCTCTATGCTTTATCTTTTACCATTTCCTTTTCCATGGATTATCTCTCCCATATACAAACATATATAAAAATGCAGATGCCTCCTCTGCTGGATATCTCCTATTTGTCTGTCCAGATCTATTTTCCACCCTGCTCTGTACTCAGAGAGGTTAAAATCTATGGCCTGTGGTTTACAGTTGGATGTGGCCAATGTGAGGCACTGGCAAGATCAGAGAGCAGCGGGAAAGACAAGTTGAGGGTCAGTTTCCCCCACACTCATCCTACTGGATCACTCTTTGTCAGCGTCACTGATCCTATCAGGTGGTCTCTGCCCCACCTTCCATGGACTCTTGTGAAGATATAGGTATGTCTGTTTCCTTCCATTTCTCCTTAAGCTTAGGGATGGTAATGACTTTTTAAAATTTTTAATTGTGTTTATTTTGGGTGAACAACATGATGTTTTGATATACATATACATAGTGAAGTGATTACTACAATTAGGCAAATTAACATATCCATCATGTCATAGAGTTACCTTTCATTTGTTCTTTTCTGGGTGGTCAGAGTAACTAAAGTTTATTCTCTTGACCAATTACCAGTATGCAATACAATATCATTAACTATAGTCCTCATGTTATACATTAGACTCTAGACTTACTCATCCTACATAACTGCAACTTTGTACCCTTTGACATACATCTTCCCATTTGCCTTCCTCTTTCTCCCCTACCCCCCACCCCCTGTAACCACAGTTCTACCCTCTGTTTCTATGTATGCTCTTTTTTTTTAAAAAAAAATTATATTCCACATATTGGTGAGATCATGCAGTATTTTCCTTTCTGTGTCTGCCTTATTTCACTTTTGAAATAGTGGCTTTTGATGTTGCCAGCCCTGGTACCTTTCACTGTTCCGTCTTATTATTTTTTAAAACTCTGCCCATATCTTCGGAATATTCTCTTCATTATACTCTCTTCAATGACCTCTTCTGCATGTGCCATGTGTTTCCTGCTGGGACTTTGACCAACATGTTTCCTGATCTCAGCTATCTTCCTCCCTGCACTCTGCTTCTGAATCTGCTCCCCCTCTTTTTTTTCTTTTACTAAGCAGGCTGATAATAGATATTCAATAAATATTAAGTTGTGACAGTATTTCTCTTTGCTGCCATAACATCATACTCTGAATACTCCATTATATATATTAATATGAGTATATAGCAAAAATACTGGTATTGATTCCACCTACTTTAATCAACTCTCTTATTAATGCTACCAACTTCAGTGCTGCACTTTTTAGGGTCCTGAATTTTTTTTTTTTTTTTATTTTCTAGTTGCCTCTTAAAAGCTAGTGTTGTCCAGGACTTTGTACAACCTCGTCCCTTCCCAGTGTACATTATTTTCTTGGGTAATATCCACTACTATGGCTTTGTCAATGGACATCAACCAAAAATCATTATTTAAAATATTTTGGAGGTGTAATTCTATACCAATTTATTTTTCACTTCCTCTTTCCTATCAAGAGGTGCATTTTTGCTTATTTCACTCAACGTAAGTTTCTCCAGGTTCATCCATGCTGTTGCAAATTGGAGTATTTCATTCTCTTTTATGGCAGAATAGTATTCCATGGTGTATATATACCACCATTTCACTTTCAATCATACAGTCATCCATTGATGGACATTTAGGTTGGATCCATGTCTTGGCTATTGTAAACAGAGCTGCAATAGGGGCAAACACCACATGTGCTCACTCATGTGTGGGAGTTAAGAGAGAAAGAAGGAAGGAAAGATAGACCACAGTAGTGCACTGGTCTTACAGAGGGAGGGAACATTCCTAGGGCTACAAAGTGAAGGTGGCGGGGGAAGTGGGGAGAGGAGGGAGGTTGGGGAATAATTGGGTGGGGGAAAAACAAACAAGCAAAAAACTCCTCAAATTATAGTTTTAAAATGGATACATTTTATGTATGGATTATGACTCAATAAAGTTGATTTAAAATTAAAAAAAAGAGGTGCTTTTTAAAAATTTGTTCCTTGAAGGGCCCAAGGCTGATTCATGAGACTGGAAATAAGATACTAAACCTTGTACATAGATAGATATTAAGGTCATGTGGGATACTAAATTTAGACTGGATGGCAGAGAGTAAGAAGGTGGCACACATTCTGAAAGAAAAAGAGCCAGAGCATTAGGAAAGCTAAGAACACATAGCAGAGAGAGTGAGTATAAAAACATCTTGAGAAATTTTCAAGATGGGGTACAATGGCCTGCAGTGACTTTTCAAAAAATTTTATCTTGTTAACTTCCTGTATGAGCTGTGTGGAAACAGGGAATTGTATTTTTGTAGGAAGCTTTCATTTTCTGATTTATGACACTCTTATCAATTGAATGAGAGGGCTCACGTTCTACACATTAGATATGAAGAAAGTCTGTAAAGCCCAACAGATTAGAGGATGCTTCCCTCTCCATAGCTCTTAGACTCAATAGGGTGCAATGAAAACTTGAACATCCACTGGCTAAGACTTATATGGCCAGGTTTCTCCAAGTCCTTATAAGCACAAGAGCTATAGTTGATAGAAAACTCTGATTATCTGTCTATGAAATGTGAGGGGACTTCAATACGTTTGTGGAAAAATGGAGTTAATAGATAAAAATTAAAAAAAAAATTTCTTTGTCACTATAAGCTTCATTGAGTTCAAGACACTTTTGTAAGTGATGATACCAGCCATTTAGTCC
Organism: Cynocephalus volans; assembly: GCF_027409185.1. Taxonomy (NCBI): domain Eukaryota; kingdom Metazoa; phylum Chordata; class Mammalia; order Dermoptera; family Cynocephalidae; genus Cynocephalus; species Cynocephalus volans. Next base: position 106,412,662 of record NC_084463.1, on the reverse strand, counting down.
ATCCCTAAAGAGGGGGAACTTAACCACATCAAGTGCAGTCTTTTTCACATAATTAACAGAAAAAAATGGGTGCCCTTCACAGATTTTTTAAGATCAAGAAACAAAAAGAGGTCGGAAGGAGCCAAATGAGGACTATGAAGTGGGTATCTCATGACTTCCCATGGAAGCTCTCATAAAATTGCCTTGTTTGATAAGAGGAATGAACAGGATCTTTGTCGTGGTGGAGAAGGACTCTCTGGTGAAGCTTTGCCAGATGTTTTTCTGCTAAGGCTTTAACTAACTTTCTGAAAACACTCTCATAATAAGCAGATGTTTTTGTTCTTTAGCCATGCATAAAGTCAACAAGCAAAATGCCTTGAGCATCCCAAACAACTGTCACCATGATTTTTTTTTTTCTTGACCACTCACTTTTTAAAATTTTTTTATTTTTTAAAGATGACCAGTAAGGGGATCTTAACCCTTAGCTTGGTGTCGTCTGTACCACGCTCAGACAGTGAGCGAACCGGCCATCCCTATATAGGATCCGAACCCGTGGCCTTGGTGTTATCCACACCACACTCTCCTGAGTGAGCCATGGGCTGCCCCTCATTCACTTTTGTTTTGATTGAACTACTTCCACCTCTTGGTAGCCATGGCTTTGATTGTGCTTTGGCTTCAGGATCATACTAGTAAAGCCAAGTTTCATCTCCTCTTACAATTCTTTGAAGAAATGCTTCAGGATCTTGATCCTGCTTTTTTTTTTCAAAAAAATGAAACAAAAGAATTACTGAAAAAGAGGAGAGTCAAAAGATAATCCTATACATATATAAACACTTGGTTTATGACAAAGATAAAACTATAAAACAGTGAAAGGACGGTCTTTTTAGTAATATATACTAAGTCAATAGGCTATTCACAGGGAAAAATGAATCTTGATTCTTTGCGTATACACAAAAGTCATTTCAAGACTGAAAGTGAAAGGTTAAAAACAATGAAACTTCTAGATGAGAGCATACAAAAATATATTCACAACCTTGGGGTGGACAAAAATTTCTTTCTTTTTTTTTGGTATATAAAGTGTTATTTATGTACATTAGGACAAGCAATCCATTCAGGGTTTTAACAGTTTTTAAAGCTAAGTCACAGTACAGCTGAATAAATGGGTTGGTTATGATGAGGTATTATTTTGACATTTTGGTCTCTGAAGGTGTTTCTCCAGTATCCAAATCCAATGTGTTCAACAACCAGAAAAGGCCGGCAGCTTCTCATATCCTACTGAATTCAATACAGAATGCCTGCACTTCTATAAACAAGTCCTCCACATTAATAATTTTGTTATGGATCAAGGATTGGAGAGACACACACAAGACACACCGAATTTCTTCACACGTAGAGATGCAATTTGATATGTAATGGTGAATAAATTCAGGAGGTAGATCAACAGCTATAGTTAGTCCATTTACAACTTCCATTGAATGTAAGGACATGTCCACATTGACTAGGATGCAGAAATACTCAGTGATCTGGCTTGACTGTATTAATTTCAGCAACAATTCTATAGCCACTGGAAGGAAGTTTTTCACTAAGTCAGGAAGTTTGGCTGGAGTGAGGCACATATGACGAACAAGTTTGGGGTCTTTTTCCAACTCACCAAGGAGCTGTGTTTGTTGTGGAGAAGATAAGGGGCTTTTGAAGGCTTTGACAATGATTCACTTGATCTCCATACCAGTGCTGTTCTTGACACACATAGACTTATTTCACTGGATCGCATGTTCAGGCTCCATGAGATTCAGCCAAGCCAGTTTCTCCTGGCAAATGTGGAAGGGAAGTGGTGGGCAAATAAACTCTGGCCAAAAATGTTTTTCAATAGTTGGTGTATTAGTCAGGGTTCTCCAGAGAGATGGAATCAATAGGATGTGTTATTATTATACGAGAGGGATTTATTAGGGAAATTAGCTCACATGGCTATGAAGAAAAGTCCCACGATAGGCCATCTATAAACTGGATGCCGGTAGTGTGGCTCAGTCCAAGTCCAAAGGCCTCAAAACCAGGGAAGCTGATGGTGTCCTTGGTGTAAGTTCTGGAACCCAAAAGCTGAAGAGTCTCAAGCTCTGATGTCCACGGACAGGAGAGAAGAGTGTGTCCCAGCTCCCGTGGATCGAGAGAGAGAGCTTCACCTCTTTCCTCTGTCTTTTGTTCTTTCCAGACCCCCAGTGGATTGGATGGTTCCCACCCAAACTGAGGGTGGGTCTTTCGCACCCAGGCCACTCAGACTCTCATACTAATTTCTGCTGGAAACACCCTCATGGACACACTTGAGAAGATTGCTTTATCAGGTTTCTCAGCATTCCTTCATCTAACCAAGCTGACATCTAGAATTAACCTTCACAAGTGGTCTTGGTCCACTGACTAAAGCTTTCATGATCTGAGAGGCAACTGAACTGTCAAATCCAGAATTAGAAGAATCCAGGTCTGGGTCACTGAGAATACTAGGAAAGCTAGCTTTATTTTGGGTTGGCATTTCAGACTGGCATTCACCCAAAGCTAGTTAAAGCCTGCTAATGTCCACCGACTGGTCCATGTTTTTGACATCCATCAACACAATCTGGCGAGGCGTCTTTTTGAAGAATTCCCTTGGGGGTGCCAGCATCAGCTGGGAAAGAAAAAAATTTTTCTGGTGGAGTTACAGGATGTAAAAATCCTTTTTGCAGAAGTGGACTCATTTTGCACATGAGCTTTTTGTACATGGTGGTTTTCGTTTAACAAAGTTTTGAGAAAATGTTTCCAATAAAATTGTTTGACGTGCCACCCTTTACTTAACCTGCCCTAGGGCCCTTGATTCTGGGCCCTGGCTGAACACTAGAACCCCCTGGGGACCCCTTAAAATACTGTACTAGTATCTGGCCCCTCCTCCAGAGGATCTGAGGCCGGTATTAAAAAATGAAAACACCTCCCCAGGTGACTCTAACATGCAGTCTGTGATGAGAACCACCGGTGGCATTTCCCAGACTTGCCAGCTCCTCTCTAGACCTACAGAAACCTACCAAAAATTTCTTAAATAGGACATAAACAGAACATAAAACACGAATAAACTGGATTATTTTATTTTATTTTAAAATTCATTTTATTGAATCAAAATTGATTATACAAATTTTTTGGGTTCAACATTGAGATATGTTGATCAAATCAATATTATTAGCATATATATTTGTTACAAATCATAATTATTATTTATGCCCATTGGCCGATCTCTCCCCTCCCCCTCCCCCCTCTAATTACCCTAGATTTCTTCTCTCCTTCTGAAAGAATAATGGTTACTCTGTTGATTTGTTGCCTAGATGATCTGTCCAATGCTGAGAGGTATGATCAGGTCCCTCAATATTATCATCAACAGCTGATGGTTCTTCTGTCCCTCTGAAATGGGCTTTGTGGAGAGAGATATCCTCTTCTTTTCTTTATCTCTGCTGGTGACTCTCCTTGTGTCAATGCACTCCAGTGGTTGGCAGACCATCTGCATGGTGGTTGTGGCGTCTAGCCGCTTTCACGGCAGACATGGTTATTGTGGTAGCTGAGGTGGGCCACCCACATGGAGGTGATGTTTTTGGCATGCTCCTTGGCACTGGTGGTATGCCTGGTTGTAGGGGGTGTCTGGTCCCTGGCTCCATGCCTTGGGTCCCCAGGCAGGCCCCGAGGCACTGGTGTGGTGTGACTGGATGTAGGGATGGGGTCCAGTCCCCAGCTCCAAGCCTCTAGTTCCCAGACAGGCCCCAATGTGCTGGTGGTGTGCGTGGCCCAGGACTAATTTTTTGTCCTTTACTTACTTCTAAAACGGGGGAACTTCCTGTGGGAACCAGTACTTGAGCTGTGTGGTTGAGCTAAATTGCTGCTTTGCTGCTATTTCCCTAGAGAAGGCTTTTTGTGTAGTTCAGGGTTTAACAGTCGACCTTATAGGTACTTCCGGCTCTCCCGAGACCTGGTGGGTCTACGTTGTTTAGAAACTCTGATCTGAGCTTGAGGTTTTTCATCAAAGTGCAACCCATGCAATTCTGCATTCCTGACCAGTCTCCTCTGAGTGGTCCTGTGCTGATTTGGGGGTGGGTCGGCTGTACTTGCTGTGCCCCAGTGTTTTCCTGGTGGGCCCGTCTCCCCCACTGCCCGTGCTCCAAACACTTCCCATGGGACAGGCCCTGCACCGGTCCCTTGCGATGACTCACGGGCCTCTGAATGGCTCCCTTTTTTCAATCGTTCTGGCTCCTCGCTCCTGTGTGGGTCCACAGGAACACTATTAGTGGTTTTGTTGTCCTGGGGGCCGCCAAGGCCCTCTTCTCTCCTGCTGCCTCCAAGTAATTCCGTCTGAGGGACACAGCTGTGGCTTCTGCCAGCTCTTGTTCCATGCACTCATCAGCTCCAGCTTTAAAGCGGCTGTGGCCTGAAACACTGAGAGCAGTTTTTTTTCTCTCTCATTGTGATTTCTCCCACCTTCATGAACTCCACAGGTCTCTCCTCCTCTTCCCCTGAGCTCCAACACCTCCAGCTTGGCTGTTTTTATAGTTGTAAATTGGTTGATTTGTGGGAGAGAGTGATGCTGGGAACCGTCTATTCTGCCGTCTTGACTGGAACTCAAACTGGATTATTTTTGGATTAAAAACTTTCATTTCTCTTGGGTAAGCACTTAAAGTTACTGGGTTCTATAGTAAATGTTTGTTTGGTTTTATAGAAACAACTCTGCCAAATTGTTTTCCCAAGTAATTGTATCATTTTACATTCCCACCATCAATGTATGAGAATTCCAGTTGCTCTGCATCCTCGTCAGCACTTGGTATTGTCAGTGTTTTTAATTTTGACCATTCTGATTGGTCTGCTATTGTAAATGTGGTTTTAATTCACAAGTATTTGATGACTGATGATACTGAACATATTTTCATGTGCTTTTTCGAGTTTGTTGGTTCTTCAAATTTTTTCCTTTGAGAAGTGTCTGTTCAAATATTTTAGGAGTTTTTGTTTGGGCTTTCTTTCATATTATTTCTTTGCAGGAATTCATAATATAACATGGATTCCAGTCTTTTCTTAGACATATGTAGTGCAAAATGTTTTCACTCGGTCTGTAGCTTGCCTTTTCGTTTTCTTAATGGTGTCTTTTGAAGAGCAGAATTGTAAAATATTAGTGAATTCCAATTTATCAATTTTCATTTTATGGTTCATATTTTTCATGTGCTGTTGAAGAAATCTTTCCCAAACACAAGATTGCAAAGATTTTATCTTATGGGTTTTTTTTCTCCCCCCAAAGTTTATTGTTTTAGCTTTTATGTTAGGTATAAGATCCACTTTAAGTTAATTTTTGTGTGATGAAAGGGGAAGATTAAAGCTTATGAATATCCAGTTGTTTCAGCATGACTTATTGAAGAGTATCATTTTACATTTTCTTTACCTTGAGACTTTACTAAAAATCCCAATGGGCTATATATGTGTGTGTGTATTTCTGGACTCTCTTTTCTGTTCCATTGATCTATATATATCTATCCTTATACCAGTATTACACTGTCTGAATTATTGTAGATTTATAGTAATTCTGGAAATCAGATAATGCCAGTTCTCCAACTTTGATCATTTCTAAAGAGTTTCCAAAATTGTTTTGACTATTCTATGGTCTTTGACTTACATAAAACATTTAAAATTAGCTGTACAAATTTTACAAACAGAAAAGCCACCTGAGATTCTGTTTGTGATTGCATCAAATCTATAGATCAATTTGGGATGACTTGACATCTCAGTAATATTAAGTTTTCCAATAAATGAACAAGGCATTTCTCTCATTAATTTAAATCTTCTGTCATTTCTCACAGCAATGCTTTCTAATTTTCAGTGTAGAAACTCATATATACTTTAGTAAATTTATCCCTGAATATTTTATATTTTTATGCTATTGTAAATAATAAATTTATAAATTAACTTTTCCAGGTTTTTGATATCTAGTATATAAAAATACAATAAATTTGTTATTGACTTTGTATCTTATGACACTGCTGTATTTACTTATTAGTATATATTTTAGGCTTTTGTGCATATGGTCATATTGTCTTTAAATGATAACTACTTTACTTGTTTCTTTTCAATATGTGTAAATTTGTTTTTTCTTTTTCTTTTCTTATTTCCGTTACTAGGGCCTCCGGTACAATGTTGAATGGAAGAGGTGAGAGTGGGTGTTCTTGCCTTAATCTTCATTCCAGGGGGAAAGCCTTCAGTATTTTACCATTATGTGTAATGTTAGCTTTATGTTTTTCATAGATGCTGTTTATCATGTTTGGGAGGTTCCCTATTATTTCTAGTATGCTGAGAGTTTTTTTTTTAAATATTAAATGTTGGCTTTTGTATAATAGATTTATTTTTGCCTCTATTAAATGAGATGTATGGTTTTTCTTCTTATTTTGTTAATGTCGTGAATTAAATTGATTTTTTTTCCAGTAAGTGGAACTGAACCCTTGGTCTTGGTGTAACAACACTGTGCTCTAACCAATACTGTACTCTAACTAACCAGCCAGCTCTCTAAATTGATCACTTAAATTATAAATTATCTTGCATTCTTGGGATAAGCCCCATTTACTTCTGATATATTATTCTTTTTATATATTGCTGAATATGATTTGCTAATAATTTGTTAAGAATTTTTATGCATCTTTTATGAGGGATATTGATATGAGTTTTCTTATCCTATAATGTGCTGATTTTGTTATCAGATTAAAACTGGTCTCATAACATGAGTTGGAATGTGTTCCCTTTTTTACCCCTATTTTCTAAAAATTTGCATAGAATTGTTATTATTTCTTTCTTAAATATTTGATAGAATTTATCAGTAAAGCCTTGATTAAATTTCCTCTTTTTTACTACATTGCCACTGCTCTACTCCAGGATCTTACCAATTCTTCCCCACTCTAATATCACCAGCTTCTTCTTATGCCCAGAATACTATGAAAGAAATATATTATAGCACTAATGCATTAATATCACTGCCCTACTTAAACAGCTTCCTTGTCTGTTCTGTTGTCTTCCTCGACCTTTTATTTAACATATAGTGCTCTTTTTTTTTTTTTTGACTGGTAAGGGGATCTTAACCCTTGGCTTGGTGTCGTCCGCACCATGCTCAGCCAGTGAGCGCACCGGCCATCCCTATATAGGATCTGAACCCGTGGCCTCGGCGCTAACAGCACCACACTCACCCGAGTGAGCCACGGGGCCGGCCCAAAATGTAGTGCTCTTTAGAAGAGCATGTAGGGCTTCTTACAGTCTGGGCCCAACCTTCCTTTCAAAACACTCCCTCTCCATTGCTCCCTTATCATGGATCTCTTAGATGTTTGTAGTGGATTGAATTATGTCCCCCCAAAACTCATTGAAGCTTGAAATGTGTCCCCCAAGTTTTATGTATTAGAAACTTAGCTCCCTTGTAACTATTGATAGGGTGGGAACTCCTATTATGGCAATTGAAAGGTGGAGCCTTGAAGAGGTGATTGGATTACAGGACCATGTGTAGTGAATGGATTAAAAATGGTGGTCAGCGGCATGGTTCTGAGGGCTTTAAAAGAGGAGAGTCTGTCTTTCTCTCTCTCTGCTCTTTCTGCTTCCACCATCTTGCAATGTGAGACCCCTGGGTCACTGTTGCCACATCCAGATGGACTTTGGACTTTTCAGCCTCAGAAACTGTAAGCAATTAACTTCATTTTCTTTATAAATTACCCAGTTCCCAATATTTTGTTATAAGCAATGGAAACAGACTAATACAATGGTCATCAATAATTTCTTACTTCCTGAGTTTTGGTGTCCTTTTTAAAGCTAGTGAGTCATTCTGGAACATTCTATTCCCACTCTTTAACTTTTCTCTCTAAATGTTGCCTCATTTGTGAAGACATTCCTGATCCCCAGAGATATAATTTGATGGTCTCTCTTCAAGTCGTTTCCATTTTTTCAAGGTGTGGCCACAAATTTTTGCTTGTACCCCTGTGTATTAGTTCGTTTCTTTTGCTTATAACAAAATACCTGGAACTGGGTAATTTATAAACAAAACAAATTTTTTTGCTTACAGTTTCAGAGACTAGTAAGTCCAAAGTCCAGGGAAAATATCTTCTGAGGCTCGGCAGTGGCGACAGTGACTCAGGGGTCTCACAGGGCAGAAACGGCAGAACAGAGAGAAACTAACCTCTCATCTGCTCTCCTTTTGTAGCCCTCAGAACCATACCTATGACCAACATTTTTAATCCATTCACTATGGCATGGTCCTACAACCTAATCACCTCTTTAAGGTCCTACCTTTCAGTTACCATAAAAGGATTTCCCACCCTCAATTGGTACAGTGGGGATTTTTTCTTTCCAGAACCTTAAGAGAAATCCAGGATATATATGTACATATATTTGGTCTGTATCATTGATCCAGATATTCTCGATTGTGTTTGGAGCTTCAGCCTTATCCACCTCTCTTGATGTTTTATACAATTTCTGACTTCAGATGAAGGTTTAAGAGTTTCAGTCATGTGGTCCATATTCACACTAATTGAATGTCCCTGTTCTAAGACTTTTCTTTATTTTTTGGGCCTTGGTTCCTGTTATGGTTACCTGTCCATCTCCTCAGTTCCTCTTGAATGGTTTATGTATTGTTCTTGTTATTTGTCCTGCTACTCCCTCCTTCTCCACTGGGTTTCCAGGCTGGTGTCTTGCTATTTCATAATACCTGTCTCCTGCTGTCTCAGAGGTATCCTAGCATCATCTGTCCTAACTTCATTGTTATCAAGCTTGGCTTTTTTTTGACATAAAACTGGATGTTTGATGTTAATGTTCTTAATCTTGACACCTGCTATGTCTTCTCATTCTCTCTGGACTGGGTTAGTATCCCTAGAACATGGCTCTCCTAAGTGGATGATCTGATTCTGGGTAATGACCATTCCCAATCAACCCCGCACTGTTCTCTTCTGATATATCCTGTGTTGACCTCTGTCTTTCTGATAAGGGATTGTCATTCTGAAAACACACAGGTCTGGCTGAGGATAAATTTGTATGCATTTGTTCTTGCTTTTCCTCTGGCTTCATAAAACAAAATATTTCCTGACCCGGAACTTTTTCCTGAACTTGAAGAATTCATGAAGAATCATGCATGCCACCATAAGTCTTGTCCAATGGAGGCTGAACACACTCAGTTATCCAATTCCTCTCTACCGAATGTAATGTCCAAATTCTTCATAGTCTTAGATACCCTCGCACAGATTAATCTGATACTGTTTCCAGGAGTGATTTTGGTGGCTAAGAAGAGAGTCAGTTGCAGGGAGATCAGTTAAGAAGGCCAGAGTTGTTGAGTAATTTCACCAGTGTCAGATAACATATGGTAACAGTACCTACGGGACTTGGCTTAGTCTTGTACCTACCGTTTCAAGCGTAGGCCCAGGAAACACTTGCTATTTTCTTCAATCTTATTTGTTGGCCAGGTTCTCCCTTTTCATAAAAGCTCCCACATATTCATCCCTTCATGGTCTTATCTACATGTTAATCCACTCATGGTCTCCTAGGTAATGTTCTAGGCTGGTTCTGGGCATGCCCTTCCTCATCTCCCTGCTTTCTCTCTCACCCTCCCTAGATCAGATCTTTCTGGACCATCAAGCCAGGTAGTTCTATTCCCCATGACAGAAAACCTCCCCTAGCTCCTGGCTGCAGAGTGTTGGCCCCCTCTTGGCAAGACACCCTGGAGAGTGCTGTTCAAAATATTCTCTGTTAGGGCTGTTCCCTTGAGCCCCAATCAGAGGAAGAGACCTTGTTAGAACTTTGTTTGAAGAGGAGGCAGAAATACTAATTGGTGTCTAGGTAGTGGGAGCTTTATCTTGGATCTCTACAGGCAATGCTTAAAAGGGTGTTCATTAAATACCTGTTTTTGGGATCTGACTGGTAGCTTAGCTTCTCATCCCCTTGTAGGTCAATCGGTGCAGCTCCTCGGTGAGTAATGTCTAAGGATAGGCCCAAGGAAAAGAAATATACACAGGCTACATCCACCTATTAACTCTCCCCCAATTTTCCCAGATCTGCAAATCTGATAGGTTGTCTAGGGGGTAACTGCATGCTCTTGATGTCACTAGGAGAAATCAGAAATAGAGCAATACTGTGTCCATTGTCAGGAGCCTCTCTGGACCTTTGGTGTTGTATGAAACAGGCGAGGGAGGAATTGGGTATGTGTGAATTCCTCACTCTAAAGCAGGCAAACATCCTTCTAATCCTGGGTTAGCAATGGGCCATGTGGAAGCCTGCTTCTCTTTAAAAGCCCACAGGATGAGTCATAAGAAAACACTTGTGAAGGCTTCTAAATCTTGAGTCCCTAATTCCTTTGGTTCCAGATCCATTGTCTCCCTTTACCTACTTCTCTGGTGGAGGTAGTAGAGTTGAGCTTACTGAGTCAGAACTTTCCTTGAGGCACAAGGATATGCTTAGGGACATTTGGGCCCTGAGGGGAGAGTTGGGGCAACAGGTATAATGATTTCTTACAATGTTCTGAAGACAGAAGCTTAAGGATGGGCTGCTTTGAGGATAATTTGTAGCAGATGTTCAGGTTATCAGAGTCACATTTCTTAATACTACTCATTGCTCTCCCAATACCACACTCTGGGGTTGCTGAGAGGAAAAAAGAAGGAAGCAATGTGGGGGAGGATATAGTGTTTTTGGCTGGGTCTCTCCAGTTCTACACATCATCCACCCATGGGATGTATCTATCTGGTTGTCTTTGCCCAGTCAAATGGGTTGTCTCTCGATTTTGAAAGTTTCTATAGTCATAACCAGACTGCTCCTAATTCACCATTTATTACTTATAATTCAGTGACTATAATAATAATAACAGCAATAATAATATTTTCAGCATTTGCCAGAAATTTCAGATATTACATCTCGTTTCATTCTAACAATGATTCTGTGAGGTAGATTTTAGTATACTCATTTCACATTTAAGGAAACTAAGATTTGAAAATGGCTAGATGCTTTGCTTAATGTCACACAGCCGATACATGGCAGAAATAGACTCTGGACAGGGATCTTGACTCCTGGTTGAATTTATTCTATGACTCCATAACTATATGTCCAATCACTGTCTCCTATTGTCCCAGCCCTCACATCTTCTGTTGTCATCACATAGTCTCCTCATCAGCTGTGGTTTGAAAATACGGGCAATAATCATGTGGTTTCTCTCAGAGCCCAAACTTTCTTGGCTGTTTTAGAGCTGTGCTGTTTCTTCTTTCTTGGACTATGCTCTGTGGGAAGACTTCCACTTCTTTCCTTGATGCTTAGAGACCTCTTCTTGCTGTTGTTGAGGCTGTAAGATCAATTTGGCTGCACCTTTTATGCCCAGAGTGTGAATCACTTTTCTTACATTCCAAAATCTTTTCAAATCCTCGAGCCAGGTATCTTTGTGTCCCCGTGTTCGTCTTTCACTTGACAGGATTGTAGTACTTGAGGTATTGGGGTTGTTAATCCCTAAATCATTTCTTCTGTGCCCTGTTATTTGATGTCTCTATACTGCCCACCCTTGGCCATCCTGTCTCTGTGTTAGTGGTGGCCACTGCAGGGTCCTGTAGGTTCTTCTTCGACCCCACAGTGGCCACTGATAACACAGAGACAAGATGATGTCCACCTATCTTGGGGGTCAGTGAATGTGAGCTGTGGTTTGATTCTGTTAATATAGAGAGCTGTGACCCTGGGCAACTTACTCCTTTCCAGACCTCAGTTTTCTAACCTAAAAAATGATGGTATTGGACTTGGTACGTGTTGGGGACATGCATACAATTTTAATGCGATAGCCTGAAAAGAGGAGCCGGAGGGCACACCTGCTGATTTTCTCAGTAAGGTGGCTGTTATATAGAATTCTTTGGCTTTCACATTATTATTATCAAGAACTTCTGTTTACTCCAGGTCACCATAACTCTGAACTTTGTGTTTAGCTTTGTACAGCACCACCGAAAAGGAGAAGGAGATATAGGAGGTGGTGAAGTCAGACAGCCATTGAGATACTGGGCAGAGAAGCAAATGAAACGGATGGGAATAATCCAAGGAAGAGCCTGATTAATGTCGAAGCCATCAGGGACCATATTATTCTATAAACTTGTCAGTCAAGTAAAGCTTGGGAGAGCGGGATGTCTTCAAATTAAGGGATTTTCCAGATGTTGGGATTTTTGGCAGTTTCAGATGAAGGTTAGTGGGATAAATCTAGTTAACTAATTTAATCTGAGGTCAGTACAGATTAAATCAAGCACCAGCATTCAGAACTAGAGAATCGGAGCTTGATGGGAATAATTTTTATTCAACAACAATTCCTGGGCATCTGCTTAAATCTGGCTGTGTGAATTGCCCCAAGTACCACATATTGTGAAATATTTCATCCTGGAACCTGGTTTTTGAACTTCTTGTCCAACCCATTTCCCACTGGTAACATCTTATTCAATGCATTTCCCACTGACTTGCCTTTTCTGTGTTTGAAGATCTTGCAGAAATATTGACTCAACTGAAAATTATTTTTGACTTTTTTTCTGAGAACTCTGGGGGAGAGTGATTTCATAGTGATGGTGATAGTGAGACCATACATCCCAAGCTCCCAACCCCACAACATTGAATCTCACTTGCATCCCTTTCTTTGCAGTGGCCCTTTGTTCTTTCATGTGAGATGATGACGATGGTTCTTTCCAATAGTTCTTACCTTTTACCACATACTTTCTTCTTGGCTGGCATCCCAGGACTGACCGCTGCCCACATTTGGATCTCACTTCCATTTTGCTTCATGTTTTTCCTGGCACTGACTGGGAATGGTGTCCTGCTTTTTCTCATCTGGACAGAGCGCAGCCTTCACCAGCCTATGTTTTTCTTTCTCGCCATGCTCTCATTTGTTGACCTGGTCCTCTCCCTCTCCACGCTGCCCAAGATGCTGGCCATTTTCTGGTTTGGTGCCACAGCCATCGGCTCCCACTCCTGTCTCTTCCAGATGTTCTTCATCCATGCGTTCTCTGCCATGGAGTCAGGGGTGCTGGTGGCCATGGCCCTGGACCGCTTTGTGGCCATCTGTAATCCACTGCGTTATGCAACCATCCTTACCCCAGCTGTTGTCGCCAAGGTTGGAGGCCTGGTGGTGCTGCGAGGTGTGGGACTGACCATCTCTTTTCCAAGCCTGGCTCATCGGCTGCCCTACTGTGGCTCACACACAATTGCCTTTACCTACTGTGAACATATGGCAGTAGTGAAGCTGGCCTGTGGGGCCACCACTGTGGACAACCTCTATGCCTTTGCCGTGGCAATCTTTCTTGGTGTGGGGGATGTGGCCTTTATTGCTTACTCCTATGGGCAGGTTGTGAGGACTGTGATGCATTTTCCTTCACCTGAGGCACGTGCTAAAGCAGGCAGCACATGCACAGCACATGTCTGTGTCATCCTTTTCTTCTATGGACCAGGTTTTCTTTCTGTGGTCATGCAGCGATTTGGGCCACCCACAGCTTCTGCTGCCAAAGTTATCCTTGCCAATCTCTACTTGCTCTTTCCCCCTGCACTGGACCCCATTGTCTATGGGGTCAAGATGAAGCAGATTCGGGAGCGGCTGTTTACAATTCTGAGTCTCAAGCAGATGGAGCCCACCTCATTATGGTTCTTATTCATTAGACCTCAGGGACCAGGGAGGACCCACCCCCCCCACTGGTGGGGACGGTGAAGAGAAAGCAAATGAATTTATTCTGAGTGTTTGAAAGTTGAGAAATGTCTTTTGAGGCCTATGGTATTTAGATATTGGGATGGAAAACTAAGAAGGACTGAGATATCTCAGTTGGTCAATCAACAAGTAATTTTGTGATATCTTTTTCCTCTAAGTTTATGGTTTATATTTGTTGATGAGATAAATGCATTAGGCAATTAAGAAACAGTTAGAACTTCGATGGAACCTGGATTCAAATGACCTAGGAGCTCAGGGAAAGATTAACTGGATGCCTATTTTGTATATATGAAAAAATGGGGCACCTCCCACCTCTATGGCATTCACGCTCTGCCTGTCCCTGGGAGTGGACAGGCCTCTCTACCAGAGAACTGTGGCTTCAGAGAAAGAGGAGTGGAAAACCATGGAGATAATTTAGAGTTCAGGTTTATGAGAGAAACTTTTAAAATATTCATGCTCTATCTGACTCCAGAATTGCAAATAAAGCTTGGTTTCTTATTCTGTGTACTTTTTCAGTCCTCTTTTGAGAGGGATGACCCTCTACGACTCATATAGTATTATATATTTTTAATCCCTGCAAGTAATGATAATTCTTCTTCTATTTCATCATTTTTAGTCTCAGGTAGAGATACCTGAGTTAACCCTACTCCTAAGTATATTGCACATAGTAATTATTGTTCTAATTCTTGTTCTGTTGGTTTGTTTTCTGTCTTTATTCCTAATTCTCTAGCCTTTCCTGGTTTCTACCATTGACACTCACTTTAATGTGTGTGTAATATTTTTAAGCATTTACATATCCTTGAAATATATGTAGCGTTGTTTGAGTGTTACTTGTACGTATACCCGTAAATGCTCTTCTTTAGTTCCTCGGATGTGTTTGCTCCCTCCACCGGGGTTGTCTAGGCTCCTCCTCATGGAAATGCATCTCCCTGTTCTTATCTTTGCCACTTCTACTTATCTTGAACCTCAATTCAAACCTCAGTGCAGAAGATTTTTTAAACTACTTAAAGTAACTTGTTTTCTGATCTCAGGGCACTGTGTATGTTTCTTTTATTAACCATAATAATTTGTATTTATACATATGTGTATTTTTGATTGGATGAGTGATCTGTCCCCCATCCCTACTAGATAGTGATTTCCATTGTATTCTGAGTATGTTCCTGGCATTTGATATGCTATTAATAAATGTTTGTGTAATATAAAATCTCATTATTTTAATAGACTGTGTTGCTGCTAGTGTATTTCTTCATCAGTGACAATAACATAGTATGTGTTTTTGAGCAAAAGGATACATACATTTTCATAACAGTAGTCTTTCATTATATTTTGGTGAATAAATAAAATAAAGCATTGCCATCACAGTCATTACAATGCTACTGTCTTCACCACCATCACTGTGACTAACATCACTTTAACTTAGTCTTTTCAAAGGTTATAGTTTCAAATGGTGGTATTTTGGACACTATGCAGAGACACTGGAGAGCATAATTCCTTT
Organism: Cynocephalus volans; assembly: GCF_027409185.1. Lineage (NCBI taxonomy): Eukaryota > Metazoa > Chordata > Mammalia > Dermoptera > Cynocephalidae > Cynocephalus > Cynocephalus volans. Next base: position 106,397,489 of record NC_084463.1, on the reverse strand, counting down.
TATAAGACAGACTCACTGCTGTGAGGTCTCTAAGTGTTTTGGGCAAACTAGTTTTGAACAGTCCTACTCTGAATACGTTGTATTAGTGAAAAATCTTGCTAATAAGTGCAGTTCTTATGTTTTCCTCTCTTTTTCCATGGTACCCTGAGTTCTTGAGATTAAAAACTTTGCACATACACTCTCTCATTTAATGCTCACAACAGGCAAAGCTGGTGCTATCATTACTCCCATTTAACATCTGATGAAAACGTTATACTTTCTGCTAAGTGTGGACCATTTATTTTCTCATACGTCTTCTACCTCTGGTTTGGTGGTGTCCTTGTTTTCAAACAGGGTGCTCAGGTTTTTTCTTTCTTTTTTTTTTTTTTGCTTGTTTGTTTTTGTAAAAACAGAGAAGCAAACAAGCAAGCACAGACTGGTGCTTCCTTGAGGTTCATGTCATTCATGTATATCCTTCTCCACCACTCCTAGTTGCTGTTATCGCTCCTGTTACTCTCGTTCATTAAATGGTGATATGGTCAAGATCTTCTCTATTTTTTGGCCACCTGTGATCCTAGTGGTAGACATCAGTATTTGTGTGGATAAATCATTGAACAATCTAGTTTTTCATATTCTTGATTTCTTTATCCCCGGAGATACTTATATCATCCATCCACCCCCATGACATATCTTTGAACCTCTCTGGACCACTGAATTTGCCTCCTAACAGGTCTCCCTCCATCCATGCTCAATCCTTTCCTATCCATTCTCCTCAGATGATATTTTACTAATAAGATTCTGATCATGTCTCAGTCCTCTGCTTAAGATCTCTCATGGCTTTCCACGGCCCTTAAATGTGGCCTGAAAGACCCTGCATGCTCAGGTTTCTGCTTATACCCTATGCTCAGTTCCTGAGTACTACAATCCCAGATTTAAAAAATTCTTTTAGGTCTTTAAAACTACCAGGTTCCTTTCCTTCCCGCCTCATGTATTTTGTACTCTCAGCCTACCCCCACACCTCCTTTCACTTTTAACCAATTTTTCTGGTCACTAACTTGAATTAGGGCAGGCTTTCCTGAGCACCCTAGACTGGGAAGATGTTCCTATTATATATCATCCCATGACCCATAAGGATCAATTTATCATATTGTTTGTTGTTCCCATTATTTAGTAGAGTGATTGGAATTGGTAAATATTGAATATTTATTGAATATATAAGTAAATGGAGCTTTACACCAGGTGTGAATGGAATACCTATTGACTGGATGAATGAAAGAACTATGCACTTGAAACATTGTTCCCAAGAAGAATGTAGCCACTGGGTGGAGTGGTAGCTGCTTTAGTTAAAGATGGGACCAAGGGAAAGTCTGCCTGGTGATGGGAAATATGATAGAGGAGGTCTCAGTTCTTCTCATTCAGAGCATCCTGGGATGGATTGTCTGAGAAATCCTCTTTATCCCACACTTGCCATGACAATGGGGTCGATGTCCTTGGGTCTGTCACAATCCTACATATGAGAAAAGCAAAGTGCTCAACTCACTTGACGCATTTGCCTTAGGAATAAATGTTTGTTCTCTAGAAACAGATTATAAAGCAGAGATTTACATGCAGAAAGTATATTGTGAAGTATGCATGGGAATGATGGCTGTCAGTGAGTGAGACAAGTTAAACTATGATCCAGTTGTCTCAGATGCCTCAGCTAACCCCATGGGCCCTCTTGAGCTGAGATGACCCTTCAGTGTTATTTCAAATTGAAGAGAGAGGGTCATATCTTTACATTCTTGCATCACCAGTCATTGGGTGTGAGCTGCACTGGAGAAGGAAAAGTAGTCTTGTGTGAGGCAGCTCTCTCTGGCCAAAAGAGAGTGACTCAGTTATGAGCTTCCAGCAACCAATACTTTTAGCACCTGGAGGAATGAGCACATTGAACCACAGCATCCATTAAAGAACTTACTGGGGTCCAAGACTGTTCCTCAAGAATGAGAATGAGGTATCCTAGCACAGCCATCAGGATGCACAGACTTAGGAGACATGATCCGCACTGGACAGACGTGGGCTGCCTGGTCTGTGCAGGTGCCACTCCCTGCTCTGCCTCTCTGTCCAACCACCCGTCCCTGTGGGCAGATCCCTGGGCCACTCCCTTAGCTCTTTGTGCCTCCAGCCTCTCTGGAGGTTAACTTTGGCCTCATCCAGGTGTGTTTGGGAGTCCTCTGGGACCTGCTAGTTATTGATAACATCCTGCCTGCCCAGTACCTTTTTCATAGCCGCCGTCCCTGCCTTGGGGAAGTATCAAGAGTGGACTTTCCTTTTAGGGTGAAGATCACAAAACTAGTGATGAGTTGGTACATGGGAATTCATGTGTGGAAAATAAGGTCAGTTGTGGGGCTTATGGGTGCAGAAAGACTATAGACAGCTGACTTCTGCCTTTCTCACAGCCTTTGTGGTAGGGATTACTTCTTGGCTTGCCTAGTGTGGCTCTGAGTCTCCCAACACCTCTGATTGAAGACCTCTTGGTAGTGTTATTTTCCCTTGAGTCAGAGTAGTTGTTCTCTCCAAGTCTGACCTGGGCACCATCAGGGAGATTAAAAAACATAGAGAGGGATGAGGAGAGGGCACATTGCTGCAAGCTAACCTGTGAGCTTACAGATACCTGTCAATCTCATTAAACTTTCATCGCCAGCCTGAGGCATTTACAGGGCATTCAGCATGGGCTGGTTGACATCCTCAGTATCACATATAGTGCATGTAGATACAGCTGATTTACCTCCTTTACCCAAGTCTTGCCTGAGTTAGTACTCACGTTTAATATTTTTGGAAAACTTTAGCTGCACAGATTCTGAGTGATGTGTTTGATTTCCTCTTTGACATTTCAGAGACTGCTCTGCAGCCCTTCTGAAAAAAAAAAATCCTCTTTATCATTTGTACTCCCAAACTAGGGCAGAAGGTCACCATGGAAATTGAACTAGGGACTCAGGGTATTCCTGGAGCTGAGAAAGGAGGTCTCTAGTGCAATCTTCCTGATGCTAGGAATTTTCTCCTTTTCCAGGTTCTCTCCATGTTGCTAAGTCTCCATCAAGGTTGATCCTAGACTTTAAAGGATGCATCCTCAAAGACAAGCCCAGAGACCAGGAGAACAGTGCCTCTGTACCAGGCATATTTTATTGTCTATGTGTCTCAGAGTCGTCTCCTGGAGCTCTGCCTTTCAGTGCTCAATTTCTGTAATTCCTCTCTTATTAGGTTATTTTCATGGACCCACAATTTCTGTGTCTTCCCCTATTCTCTCTCTCTGTCCTTCTCTCCTTTTTTCCCCACTATCATAGAGTCCAGGCCACTGTTAAGAAGGAAATTAAGGAGGGAGGGACAAGTCACAGCCCATAGAGGAGCCTCGCTGTTCGTTAGAGGAAGTGGCAGAAATGACTATTAGTGACCACAGAAACACCCTCGTTTTCACACACATCTAGGATTCCATCATAGCCTCTTCTGGCAGAGAGATTCAGCAGGGCTCTTTCTGCCATGAAGCAGCCACACAGCATACTTAAGGTGAGGATCCTGGAGGCTCAATTGTACTCCCTTCATAAGACACTCCACTGGTCTGCTACATCTTTCCTATTCCTTAAGTTCCTTATCTGTCTTGTCAAGTTTCCATAAATCCTGTTTTTTTAAGACACTCATATACTTACTTCTTTATTAATTAATTTAATCATATGGATGTTTGTTTATTCAACCCGTGTTACTGAGTAAAAAATAGAATCCACGCACATCTGGAGCTTACCCTGGGACTGCTGGATAATCAAGGCATAGTCCCTACTCTTTAAGGACTGACTCGCTGATGGGTTTTACAGTGTGAGGTAATCAGTGCAATGACAAAGCAGTGAAGAAATTATGGTAGGGCAGGAAAGGAGACGCATCTTGCTGTGTTACAGAATTCTAGGACAACTTCATAGAAGATGGTCTCTTGTATTGAACTTACATGAATAAGTAGTAGCAGTTGAGCCACAAAAGTGCTTTGCTAATTGTCCTCTACTTCCTGGTCAGAGAGCTAAATACATTTTCACCTTTAGGTTCCTGGGAATAAAGTCCCTCCTGCTTTTCTTCTAAGAATCACAGAGGGACCTCATGTCTACTTTAACACTTAATAAGCAGCTCTAGGCTTCTACTCCAGGCTCACAAGCCATGCAGCATAAAGAAGAGGCAGCTTATGCTCAGGTGCATGTGTTTCTGCTTCTCTCCTTTACCCACTGTAGTTTGGCATCAGTCCCCCTGCTCTGATGATGCTGCTCCTACTAAAGCCATGAGTACCTTCCACAAACACTGACTTCTCAGCTGAAAAATGAGATGTAGACTGAAACTTGCATTAGAAGAGGGGAAGCTGAGAAAGACAATCAACTTTCTCACTCTGTAGATTGTTGCACACTGAAAGGTGAATTTCTGTAAGATTATGAGATTCCCGTGGACATCTCCATAAAAATGTCACTGTTACATTAAGTTGAACCTGTAACAAAAACAAAGGCTGAGCTGTATATACCCACAAGGAATTTCAGATTTTATAGCTGTCATATGCAGAATTTGTGGGAAATATTATAGTCATTATTGATTTATGAAAAAAGACACTCTGAATGGTCTACAGATGCACAAGAAATGAGTCATTCTTGACTCTTTTTATATTTACATATACATGTGCACTTCCCCCTCCATCATAGAAAAATACAATTATTTCAGACTGCATTTGTCTTTAAGACAAACATACAGACATAAACATATCCAGTTTTGAATTTTTTGTTTGAATGCTTGAGGAGTGAATCACATGGAGAAGGTTAAACAGAGCACTTAAATTATTCGGTACTTCATGTTAACACTGGGGTGTCAGAGAAACTGAATTACTATAACATATTGATAAAAGACAGACATTTCAAAAGTTTGAAACAGAGAAGTAGTGTTATAGAGACAAAGTAAAAAGGACAAAGTCCCTTCATTTTATATTTGGTCATCTTTTATTATTAATGTTGACAATAATAACTATAATTTATAAAATAATCTATAGATCAGGACTCTAAATACATAATTTTATTAATATTTACAATAAACCTGTAAGGCTGATATTATTTATTCTACCATCAGATGAAGAAATCCAGACTCATAATGTTTAAGTAGGCTGCCAAGGTTTTATTCCTAGAATATGAAAGAGAGAATTTAAACCCAAGTATGTCTGCCTCCAAAGTTTGTATTTATCTTACTATACAGTGAAGTCTCCACAATGCTATATTGAAATTATGAAGTTTAATGAGATATAGTTCTTCCTCTTGTAGCAAACCACTAAGACACTGAAAAGATTTCTGTAATAGAAACAAATAAAAACATTGTGGATGAGCAAAGAGGATCATAGAACAAAGTTCTCCTAACTTAATCTGTGTTGACATAACACAGTCAATGAGTCCTTCTGAGGGGCAGGAGACAGATAAGAAGGACCAATTCAGATAAAGGAGGAGGAAGGAAGAATACTAAAAGACAAATGTAAAATAAACTCACACAACTCTAAGCAAAACATACATGAGAGAATATGTCAACTGTAAGAAAAAAGTAATATGTAAATGATAACCTTTGAAAACCCTGTATGCCAGTCTTAGAAGTATGCTTTTATACCATGAATTAAATTCACTGAAGAATTTAAACCGTAGGAGTGACATGATGCCATCTGCACTTTTGGGAAAACCTTCTGACTTTAGGGTTGGAAAGTGGATTGGAAAGGGATTCATAGAAAAGACAGAGAGATCTAGTAAACAAGCTAGGTGAGAGAAGTTGGTAGTGGGTACTAAGGCAATGACATTGGAGGCTGAGAAAAAGGAGTGAGTATATGAGGGGTTAAAAATAAAGTCAAGAGGAATTGGTGAATGAGTAAAAAGGGATGAGAGATGAGAATGATTTAAGAATAAACCAAGTTTCTAGACTGGTAGGTAGATAGTGATGTTATTCACAAAAATATTGACAAAAAGTAGGTAGAACAGGTTTGGTTAACTTAACCCAGTCTTGTACACGTTGAGTGTGTGGGATGGCAATCAGGAAGCAAATGGTAAAACAGATTTGTGTTTCTGGATGATATTTGACTTAGAAACACAGATTTGGAAGAATGTGAGTATATAAATAATTAAGACCATGGGGATAGATGAATTCAATTCAGAGGTAATGTACAGAAAAAGGAAGAGAGGAGAGCACGGAACCCTGGAATCAGCTATAATCCAATGAGATGGAGAGGATTGTGGGGTTGCGGATGGAGAAGGAAGAACTGTGGAGTGCTGTGTCATGGAAACTGAGGGAGACTAATTTCAAAAATAACATGTGGATTTATAGTGTTTAGTAATGCCAAGAGGTTAGTAAAGAGAATGTTTTCAAGTTGACAGTTCCAAAATATAAGTACAGTAATGGTATAGTTTAAGTGTCTCTCCAAAAGCAGTGGATGTTTACTCTTATCTCTAAATAAAACTAGACTTATCCTAATTCAGACATGTGGAAGTCTCACCTGTAAAAAAATCATCTTCAGGAAATATTTTCTTCCTTGTATTTAACTTTATTCCCTTGTGTTGCAGTTTAAGTCTCTTTATTCTTCTCATGAAGATGGTAACCAGATCTGGACGATGTGAAAATGTATCAGGAATGGAGAAATCATGACTTCGGTTTCTTTTTCCTCTTCCCTCTCCAAGATATTGGTGATGGCCCTTAACAATTCCAGCTGGAGGCTACGCCAGCCTTCTTTTTTCCTGACAGGTATTCCAGGTTTAGAGGAAAGCCAGCACTGGATAGCATTGCCCCTGGGTGTACTTTACTTCCTTGCCCTAGTGGGCAATGTTACCATTCTCTTCATCATCTGGACTGACCTGTCCTTGCACCAACCCATGTACCTCTTTCTAGCCATGCTAGCTGCCATTGACCTGGTCCTGGCCTCCTCCACTGCACCCAAAGCCATTGCAGTGCTCCTGGCTCATGCCCATGAGATTGGGTACACTGTCTGTCTGATCCAGATGTTCTTCATCCATGCGTTCTCCTCCATGGAGTCAGGTGTACTTGTGGCCATGGCTCTGGATCGCTATGTAGCCATTTGTCACCCTCTGCACCATTCCACCATCCTGCATCTGGGGGTCATAGGACGTATTGGAATGGCAGTCCTGGTGCGGGGGTTGGTCCTCCTCCTCCCCTTTCCCATCCTGTTGCAGGGCCTGATCTTTTGTCAGGCCACTGTCATAGGCCATGCCTACTGTGAACATATGGCTGTGGTAAAACTCGCCTGCTCAGAAACCATAGTAAACCGAGCTTATGGGCTGGCTGTGGCACTGCTTGTGGCTGGGTTAGATGTCCTGGCCATTGCTATTTCCTATGCCCTGATTCTTCAGGCAGTGCTGAGAGTACCAGGGGGTGAGGCCCGACTTAAGGCCTTTAGCACATGCGGATCTCATGTTTGTGTTATCCTGGTCTTCTATGTCCCTGGAATTTTCTCATTCCTTACTCACCGCTTTGGCCACCATGTACCCCATCACATCCATGTTCTTCTAGCCACGCTCTACCTTCTTGTGCCACCTGCCCTCAATCCTCTTGTCTATGCGGTGAAGACTCGGCAGATCCGGCAGCGAGTGCTCAGGGCATTCTATATAAAATGATTGATCTGGTCACATCCTGATTATTTTCTTCAGAGGCTCCAGCCAAAGACACAGGAGCTCATGGGTGTGAGGCCATTCCACAGTGAGTAGTCCTTATAGTCCTACTAGTCCCATGGCAAAGAACACCCACAGTCACTTGGCTCTATAGCCTATTGGGATGTCCCTGGATGGCTGGACTTGTGAATATTTTCCCCATTCTTTTGCTCCTGATCTCAACATTTCCCTAATCCTTGTGCCAGAGGGACTTGGGGATAGGAGAAATAGATGATGGCTCTGGATATGCCATTGTCCCTGCCTTTACCCAATGACTGACCATGCAACATTGTCTGGAATGGGAATGGGAAGTCCCAACCTTTGCCTGGTTTTAGGTTTAGAATCTTCAGAACCTCTGAGTTAGTGCTGTGAGCTCCAGGTCTCTAGACTTATGTGTAGCAATAGGGTCTCTTCAAAGCAGACGAGCATTCCACAATGTGAGAAAACACCTTTCATTGTAATATTGGTGTTACTTATTTGTTGAAAACAAACATAAGTAATATCTGTAAAAGACTCTAGGAAGAATAAGATGTGATCTTTATTTTCAAGGAATAAATATACAAAGATGCTTCAAAAAGTTCATGGAAAGATTCATATTATATTTTAATTTTATTTTTCCATGAAATTTTTTTAGTGCCCTCGTATATGTGTATAGTGGATTTCTCTTAAAAAAAAAAAAGGTCTGTTTATATATTTTAATTTATTTTTGTTTTTGATTAGGGTAAGAGGAAATAAGATCAAGTACTGAGTAAATGTATATTTTATAAGGATTAATTTAACCAAACAAAAGTAAACATGTAATTATTAGCATCTAATAACCATAAAATGTGCTAGATTCTGCTGTTGGTAAACATAGCTTTTATAAATGTAGTGATAACATAGAAGTAGTTATGTCACTTAAAAATGAGTTTCTATTTCTGAAATAGTGAATGTGGAGTGACATTAATTAGATCTTCCATTTTTGCTAACAGCAACTGGGTAAAAACTTACAAGAAGATTGTCAAAATTGGTGTATTGCATCCTGTTTGTTGGATGTTGCCCTAAAATCTGGCTTAACTTTTTTGTTTTCCTGAAGAGTAATACATTTTGTTAAGTCCTGGAAGATGTCAAGTCATTGCTACCTTGAGGTAAGATGCTCAGGTGATGAGAATATTCTTGGGATTCCATATTGGTAAAAGGGGTGAAGTGGGTCATTGAACTTTCTCCTTTCTCCTTTCTTTGTAAATTTTACTCCTAATAAATAGTGGGGTTTTTTTTGTCTCATAGAGACTAAGTATTATGTCTTTAGTTTTTTTTTGGCACATATGGATTAATTAGAGAGGACTGGTATGGGTTCTTATTGCAGGAGGAATTATACCTTCTCATCAGGTCGGTTCTAGGTCTAGGACTTCTACTCTGTCAAGTTACCCTGGTAACCCTGAGCTATGGTGTATCACATATGTTGGGAAACAACTTTCTTGACCCTAGAGGTACTTTGTTTTGTAGGCTGTAAATGGAAGTGGTTTGCTCTCTCTTATCATTTATACCATTTGCTGATGCTTGGAATGTGGATATGAAGTTGGGATCTGAAGCAGCTTTCTTTGAGAATGAGGTGGAAATGTGAATTGAAAATGGCAGAGCAATAATATGGAAGAGCTGTCTTCCTCATACTGTCTGGGCACCAACCCTGACTTGAACCTGAAACAGAAATAAATTTGTATCTGGATTGAGCCACTGTATTTTTAGAAATCTGTGTTGCAGCAGACTAACCCATAGCTTAAAATGTATAAATTTTTCATCTCAGATCTTCCAAGTGGGATATGTGTTCTTCTGCCTGAAGTTTATCTTTTAAAATTTCCTTTTGCAAACATTTGCAGTTTTTTTCCGATAGAAAAATGTCTTTATTTTACATTTTATATTATTTGCTTTAAATTTTATTCAGATTTACTGTCAGAAATTTTTTCATATTATTTTATGATTATATTTTATTTTCTACTGTGTCTGTAGTCTATTCCTATTTCATTCCTAGCATTGTTTGCTTGTGCTTTCTCCATTTTCCTTGATCGCCTATGCTAAATGTTCATCAATATATAAAAATATTTCAGTATTATACTGTAAAGACATTCAGCTAAGTGGTAGCAATAGACCTTTGAATTAACTGTTTCTTGTCTTTCATGGTGACTTACATTCCTGTACATTTTGCCACTTCAAAGATGCATTAAAAAGGACATTTCTAAAATTTTATTTCACATTTTATAATTTTTTTTTATACATTCACTCTTTTCTCTAAAGGATTAATTTTTCTGCTTGTTTAACCTGGTCCTTCATTTCTTAAATGTCTGTAGATTCTGACTGTTATCTACCTGTCCACAGATGAGGATTAATCAGTTTGGGTAGTTGGTGTCAGTTTCCTCAGAGGCAGTGAAGGTCACTTTTCCTGTGCTCCAACTGTAGGAGCCTGTAGGTCACTGTGTAGGGATTTGCTAAGAGGCATAATCCTCCTCAGGCTGTCAAGGGTAAAATGGAAAGTTGAGGTGGGTTGCCTTTTCTTTTGCTAGGATAGAGAAACTTTTATACATGGAGCCAGAGATGCTACAGTATATTTTGCTTATCTATGGAGCTGTCTTTCCATACTTTTTCTTTATTTCTAACTTGGAGAACTGAAATTACTTTGAATTGCCTCTGATTCTCTTTATCTGACCCCACTTCAATTACCTGATTTGGAGATAAAGATTCACCATCTTCATTTTATATAGGGAGCAAGTTACATTGTCACTTTGTGTGCACAGAATACTAAAGTGACCCAGCTATTCTGGCAATACGAGAATAGTTATCAATTCACTAATTTATTGCTTTCAATTTCTGTTACCATTTCTATTGATTTCAAGCTTGGAGTATTCCCTGGATCTCTTAATGAGAATATTTCCCATCTCTGCATCAAGCTTTAACTTTTCCAATTCCTCTTTCCCTAGCTAATAATTTCTGTCCTCCACATGTACATACCTAAACATTGGTTTGCAGATTTTTTTCCTTCTAGTTTTTCTATAAATCTGATCCAAAATGATTTATAAATTTCATAAATGACTCAAAGTATGTGATTCAATCTAGTACAGTATCTCTTATTCAAGTACTGATTTAGAATTATTCTTATTTTAATATTTCTCTAGCCATTTAATGAGCACTTAGAGGGAGTAAATCATGTTACAGTTCAACATCTTGAATCAGAATCATTACCATTTTAGTTTAATTTAGTGACACTGCTTGTGTTGGATACATCTTCCATACTAGACCATAGGGTCCAGGAAGGCAGGAGTCTTATGTGTTCCATATAGTTTTCAATAACAAGTGCCAGTCATACTTCCCAACACAACAATATCCTCAATGATTATTTGCGATACAGAGGTCAATGAAGATGCTAAGTTGATACCTCTGCAGCGAGTGGTTTTTTTTTCCTTTTGTAATTTTTAGTGTGATTTTCTGTGTAGGACTAGGAGGACAGATCTCCCATTCTAGAGTTAGATGATCCTCAACCTGGCAGGGACACGGCATCTCTTGAAACAAGAAAGCCCAGCAGTGCTGTTAAAGATTGAAAGTGCAAATTTCTCACTTTCTATCCCATCTATGCTTGTAGCAGTAGAGAATGCCCATAGGATCTTAGCAGGAAACAGCACAAGGAAAGGGTTTCACTGAAAGGAGTTTAATAAAGGGAATATTTATGGAGGTGTTGGCAGGGTCAAGGGAACCAGCAAGAAGCACCCAGGAACTAGTAAGAGCAGGAAGCCACTACCACCCCCAGGCCTGAAGGGGCAAGGGGAGGCAGCAATATTGCTCAAACCAGGGGAGCACTGGAGCTGTGGAAGAGAGGCCCCAGTAGGATCTCTGGTTACAGAGAAACAAAGCCACTGACAAAACTGTATCAAAGTAAAGGGTGGATGTAGAAACGAGTATCTGTGTTTTTCTGTATTTTGATCTCCTGCAGGTGTTTCCTATTGTCTGAACTGCAAGGCAGAGAGTCAGGTCAGATAGCCCAGTTGAAACACCATAAAGATAAGCACCACCCCCTGCCCCCGGGCACAGACAGGTCAAGGAAGGAAATGGATTTGTGGTCAAACAGAGAATAAACAGCACACTAGGTAGAACCCAACTATTTGCCTTCTCTATGCTTGGACCTAGGGGGTAAAGTAAAAAACAAACAAAAAATCACAGAATGAAACTGACGGTTTCACTTTGGCTTCATAATCACAAACACCAAAGAAACATTCAACAACAACGATGGCAGCAATTGTCACTCACTGAAAAAAGCAGTTCTAAATACATTGGAGAGATAAAAAGGAGGTAGATTAAGTAAGATCTTGGATTAATTAATTACATAAAAAGTTTTTATTCTACTACATTCTATGCACTGTGCTACACAACATGTTAATGGACAACAAAATTAACATGGTTCTAATCCTCATTAAAGTTACAGTCTAAGTCATTTGTAGTTTTGGGTGGTCCATATTAAGAAAGTTGGTTTTATTTTATGAACAATGGGAAGCTACTGATACTATAATGCAGTGTAATTACTGTAATGGAATCTTGATGAGGGCAGAGACCATACTACTTTCATCACCTTTTTATCCTGATCACTAAATCTAGTTGTGGACATATAGTTGATAATAACAAGGAAATGAAGGACCGACATACATAGAATAATTTACATAGAGCAAATTAGCTTCCCAAATTCATGCAGATATAAAATAGCAGAATTGAATTCAAGAGAGTATAAAAAGTAGGAAATCATGTAGTTTTGTTAAGAAATTCTAGGCCATGGGCAGCCCCCACTGCCTGGCAGAAGGCAGGAGCATGACTGGAGTCTTAGGCAGGAGCCATATGCAACACCTCCTGCCTGGCAGAAGGCAGAAAAATGCTGAAAACACCACTTCTGTGTGGGAGGTCCCATAGCCACTGCCACAGCCATTGCCACTGCAAGGGCAGATTGCCACAGTAGCAGCCACAACCATTGTGAAGGCAGCCCACCACCCACCTAATTGCATTAACACAAAGAGAATCACCAGCACAGATTAGAAAGAGGAAGTCTCTCTCCTCAAAGCCCATTCCAGAGTAATTGAAGAAGGAACTACCAGATGACCAGACATCAATATAGAGATACTAGAAATATGAAAAACCAAGAAAATATGACATCACCAAAGGAATACAATAATTCTCAAGTACCAGACTCTATAGAGAAGGAAACCCTTGAAATGACTGAAAAGGAATTCTTAGCAACAATCTTAAGGAAACTCAATGAGATGATTCAGGTAGACAACATAGTGAAATGAGAAAAAAATCCAGGATACAAAGGAGGAAATTTACAAAGAGACTGATACCTTGAAAAAGAATGTAGCAGAACTCATGGAATGAAAGGATTCATTCAACGAAATAAAAAACACAACTGAGAACTTAAGCAGCAGGTTAGAACAAGCAGAAGGAAGAATTTCTGATATTGAAGATAGACTTTTAGAAATAACCCAGGTGGACCAAAAAAAAAAAAAATTTAAAAAAGAAGAAAATCTAAGAGAGCTAGCAGACAACCTTAACCATGCAAATATCTGAATCATGGGTGTTCCAGAAAGAGAAGAGAATGGAAAAGGCATTGAGAACTTATTCAATAGAACAATAATGGAAAACTTCTCAGGTATAGGGAGAGACATGGACCTTCGGATCCAAGAAGTTCAAAGCTCCCCAAACAGATGCAACCCCAAAAAGATCCTCTCCAAGACACATTGTAGTCAAAGTGAGAAAGCTCAAACACAAAGAGAGAATCCTAAAAAGAAGCAAGAGAAAAGCATCAAGTCACCTATATGGGAGTCCCATCAGACTAACAGCAGACTTCTCAATGGAAACTCTACAGGTCAGAAGAAAATGGGATGATATAATCAAAACATTAAAAGAAAAAAACTGTCATCGAAAAATACTATAACTAGCATGGGTATCCTTCAGAAATGTGGGAGAAAAGGTGGATTTTCCAAGCAAACAAAAACTGCAGAAGATCACCACCACACAACCAGCCCAGGAAGAAATCCTCAAGGGAGTCCTCCATCCGGTATCTCAAAAATGATAATCACTACCATGAATACACAAGAAAGAACAAAACCCAGTGGTAGAACAAAAATACAAATGAGAAAGAGAAAGAAACTAAATCTTACCACCTCACGATACCAACAAACATCAAAGACAAACAATAAAAGGGAAAGAAAGGAGAAAAAGATATTCAAAACATCCAAAAGAAAACTGATTAAATGTTAAGAGTAAGACAATACCTCTTAATAACAACCCTAAATATAAATGGATTAAACTTCCCACTCAAAAGAAAGACTGACTCATTGGATGAAAAAGCTAAACCCAAATATATGCTGTCTTCAAGAGACTCACCTCACCTGTAAAGATAAACACAGACTAATAGTGAAGGGATAGAAAAAGATATACCATGCAAATGGAAGCAAATAATGAGCAAGAGTAGTTATTCTTATATCAGATAGAATACACTTTAAACCAAAAACCATAAAAACAGACAAAGAAGGCCACTATATAGTGATAAAGGGATTTATCCAACAAGAATATAGAACAATCATAAATATTTATGCACCCAACACTGGAGCACCCAGATATATCAAGCAAACACTATTAGCCCTAAAGAAAGAGCTAGAACCCTATACAGTAATAGTAAGGGACCTGAACACCCCTCTCCCAGCACTGAAATGATCATTTAGGAAAAAAATCAACAGAGGAACACAGGAGTTAAACCATACTTTAGACCAATCGCACCTGGCATTTATCTACAGAACACTTCATCTAACAACTAAGAATATACATTTTTCTCATCAGTACATGGAACATTTTCCAGGACAGACAACACATTAGCTCACAATTCAAGTCTCAACAAATTAAAAAAAAGTTCAAATCATTTCTAGCATCTCTTCAGAACACAATGGATTAAAAGTAGAAATCAATAACAAGCAAAACCCTGGAAAATGTGGAAATACATGGAAATTAAACAACATGCTCCTGAATGACCTATGGGTCCAAGAAGAAATTAAACAGGAAATCAAAAAAATTTCTGAAACTAATGAAAATAAAGAAACATCATACTAAAACCTGTGGGATACTGCACAAGCAGTACTGAGAAGTTTATTGCATCAAAACTTACATCAAAAGAATGGAAAGATTTCAAATAAACAATCTAATGCTATACATCAAATAACTAGGAAAACAAGAACAATCCAATTCCAAAATTAGGAGATGATATAATTAAGATCAGAGCAGAACTAAATTAAATAGAGACCCCCCAAAACGATATAAAAGGTGAATGAGACAAAAAGTTGGTTTTTTGAGAAGATAAACAAGATAAACAAGCCATTAGCAAGGCTAACTAAAAAATAAAGGAAGATGACCCAAGTAACAAAAGTCAGAAATGAAAAATCAGACATTACAACCAATACCATAAAAATACAAAGAATCATTAGAGGTTATTATAAACAGCTATATGCTGACAGAGTTGGAAACCTGGAGGAAATGGATCAATTTTTGGACATATACAAACTACCAAGACTGAACCAAAAAGAAACAGAAAACCTGAACAGAACAATAACAAGCAACACCACTGAAGCAGTATTCAACAGTCTTCCAACAAATAAAAGCCCAGGACCAGACGGCTTTAATGCTGAATTCTACCAAAACTTTAAAGAGGAATTAATACCAACTCTCTTCAAACTATTTGAAAAAATTGAAACAGAGTCTGTTCTCCCAAACTCATTCTATGGGGCCACATCACCTTGATATCAAAACCAGACAAAGATACAACAAAAAAAGAAAACTACAAGCCAATATCTCTGATGAACATAGAAGCAAAAACCTCAACAAAATATGAGAAATGAGAATACAGCAACACATCAAAAAAAGTATACACCACGATCAAGTGGGATTCATCCCAGGGATGCAAGGATGATTCAACATACACAAGTCAATAAATGTGATACATCACATCAACAAAATCAAGTACAAAAATCATATGATTATCTCAATAGATACAGAAAAAGCATTTGACAAAATTCAACATCCTTTCATGATAAAGACTCTCAGAAAATTAGGTATAGAAAGAAAGTATCTAAACACAATAAAAGCCATATACAACAATTCTACTGCCAATATCATCCTGAATGGGGAAAAGCTGAAAGCCTTTCCCTTAAGAACAGGAACAAGACAAGATGACCATTCTCACTACTCCTGTTTAACATGGTATTGGAAACACTACCCAGTGCAATTGGAAAAGAGAAAGAAATAAAGGTCAATCAGATTGGAAAAGATGAAATCAAATTGTCTTTTTTTGCAGATAACATGATCCTATACATAGAAAAACCTAAAGATTCTACGAAAAAACTCTTAGAGCTGATAAAGAATTTCAGTAAAGCTGCAGGATACAAAATCAACACACAAATACCAGTTGTGTTTTTATACTGCAATAACGAACTAGCAGAAAAACAAATCAAAAAGAAATTGCACTTATGATAGTCACCAAACAAATAAAATACCTAGGCATTGATTTTACCAAGAAGGTGGAAGATCTCTACAATGAGAACTAAAAATCACTGCTGAAAGAAATTAAAGAGGACACAAAAAGATGGAAAGACATTCTATGCTTGGATTTGAAGAATTACCATGTGAAAATGTCCATACTATCCAAAGTGATCTACAGATTTAATGCAATCCTCATCAAAATTCCAATGACGTTCTTCACAGAAATAGAAAAAAACAATCCCAAAATTTATATGGAACATCAAAAGACCCCAAATAGCCAAAGCAATCCTGAGCAAAAAAAAAAAAAAAAAAAAAAAAGAAAGCTGGAGGCATTACGCCACCTGACTTCAAATTATACATCAAAGTTATAGTAACCAAAACAGTATGGCACTGGCATAAAAACAGACACTCAGACCCCTGGAATAGAATAGAGAAACCAGAAATCAACCCTCATACTTATAGCCAACTGATATTTCACAAGGGCAACAGCAGCATACATTGGGGAAAGGACTGCTCTTCTATAAATGGTGCTGGGAAAACTGGACAGCCATATGCAGAGGAATGAAACTAGATTTGTACCTCTTACCATACACCAAAATCAACTCAAAATGGATTAAAGACTTATATATAAGACCCCAAACTATAAAACTTCTTAAAGAAAATAGGAGAAACACTGCAAGGAGTAAGACTGTGCAAAGACTTTATAAACAAGACCCCAAAAGCACAGGCAACAACAACAAGAAGAAGAAATGTGATTATATCAAACTAAAAAGCTTCTGCACAGCAAAAACAAACAAACAAACAAACAAACAAACAAACAACAGAAAGAAATGACAATCTACAGGATGGGAGAAATATTCACACCTTATGCATCTGCCAAGGGGTTATTATCCAGAACATACAAGGAACTCAAACAACTTAACAGTAAAAGAATAAGTAACCTGATTAAAAAATGGGCAAAGGAGCTGAACAGGCATTTCTCAAAGAATGACAAACAAATGAAAAAATGCTCAGCATCACTGAGCATCTGGGAAATGCAAATCAAAACCTCACTGAGATATCATCTCGCCCCAGCTAGACTGGCCATTATCAAAAAGATAGAGAACAACAAATGCTGGTGAGGATGCAAAGAAAGGGGAATGCTCCCACACTATTGGCAGGACTATAAATTTGTGCAGCTATTGTGGAAAATAGTGTGGAGGTTCCTCAAACAACTACGTGTAGAACTGCCATAGAATCCAGCAATCCCTCTGCTGGGTGTATACCCAAAGGGATGTAAATTATCATGTTGAAGGGATACCTGTATTCCTATGTTTATTGCAGCTCTGTTTGTGATAGCCAAAAGTTGGAACCAACCTAAATGTCCATTGATGGATAACTGGATAAGGAAAATGTGGTATATGTCCACAATGAAATATTTCTCTGCCATAAAAAGGAATGAAATTCTGCCATTCCCAGCAACATGGATGAACTTAGGTAAAATTATGTTAAGTGAGTTAGCCAAGTACAGAAAGAAATACTGCATGTTTTCACTCATAAGTGGGAGCTGAAAAAAATAAAAAGAAAAAAGAAAAAAGGATGATAGAACAATCACAATGATTCCTTGAATTTTCAAATGGAGAGAATGTACCTGAGTCCAGCAGAGGTGAGAAAGGGGGAGGATGAGCGGGGGTTAGGTAGAAATTGGTAAAGGGCCACAATGTTAACATTGTGTAATGATTAAAAAAAAAAACAGGATTAAAAAAACTATCAGTATGACATATCAGGATGTTGAAAGTAGAATAAAAGAATGTGTAACAGAATGGTCAGTGTAGTCAAGCAGATAGATACAGATTTTAGTTTCAACTCAGTTTCAAATTCTTTTACCCGCATCTCAACACTGGCATCATAAAATAAAGTACGACGGGTCCCCAAGAGATCCAGCTCATTGGTTGCCGGGTCCCAGTATCCCAAACTACTGCTGTTCCCAACTGGCTTAGAGAAGGGGGTGAGATAGTGTTAGAAATTGACTGTAGATCATAAATACCTCCAAATTTTTTAAAAAAATCAGAACTAAGGAAGCAATTCCAGCTCTGGATACTGGATGCAGGCAGCTGACTTCTTATGTGGGACCTAATTTGTTGCATCCTCTGTGAGTTCAAAGGCTAAGGGAGGGGAGCAATGCTGTGCTGGGTCAATAGTACCTGCGTCACCAGAAGACTCAGAATAGGAGACTTTCTCCTTATTTCTATACTGACTTTCCTGGAAAAGAGGAAAAAGGCCATGGGCTACGATACTGGATGCATGGTTATTGAGAAATCATGTTCCTCTTGGAAGGGACTCTTCTATAGTCTCAGCAATCTCACATCATTGAATATAAGGGATACCAGGTGTTCTGTGACTGAGAACGTCATGCAATCTATCCAGAAAATCAGTCTAAGGGTTTCAGAGAGGGAAAGGAGAGAACCAGGACAGGTACAGCGTTTTGAATTTAATACGATCCTGGGAACCCAAGTACCTGAGGCTCAGGGAAAGAGCTGGTAAGGAAATGTGGTCATTGCCGTCTCTCAGTATTAAACAGGAGAGAAATCTTCTTCTTATTAGACAGGATTCATATCCGAAGAAGCAGGCTTCCCTGTGATTTTCTTCTAATCCTAGCTTTTTTCTCTTTCCCTTTGAAGTCAGTCATGTATTTGGAAGGTATCACATAGTTAAAATAATTACACTTTCCTAAAATATTCCTCATAATCAGTTTTTAACATTCTCTATACTGGACACCTTTTTCTAGGTGGTACAGTCTCAAAAATGTTCCTTAAATCAAGGTGCACTGAATTGGACACGATATTCTAAGCATGGTTGAACTGCAGCAAAGCAGAAAAGGAGTTGTCACTTTTCTCTGATCACACTACTTCTGTTAGTACAGCGTAAAGTCTCTACTGCTTCTTAATAACTGAATATACCAAAAGATCAACTCATATTCATGTCTGCACTTTCACCTAACAATACATTCAGGTATCTAATCACTTTTTCTCTATACCTATTCCTTTTTATCCCCTCCTTTCTTATCCTTTATATTTAAAGTACACTCAGTGAAATCCAGGTAGCAGAAGGATGAGCTTAATTAGAATAGTTCCTTACAATGAGAGGAAGGAATGAAGACTGGGAGGTGAAAGAACCAGAATTGGGAATTGTGAAATATGGTCATAGATGGAGACAACACATAAGGGGCAGGAAAAAGAACAAAGAGTCAAGAAAGGGATCTTTCAGAGATAGCAGAATAAGACAGGAAAAGAGAACAGGCAGAGGGTGAGAAGTAAGACTAATGCAGGATGATGGGATATTATTTGCAATGGGGTATTGTATGTAAAGCAATTCTCTTTCATACAAGATGAGCCACCAGGTTGTTTGATGCTGGTGTATGTATGAAGGCAAAAGATCTAGTAGGTCAGAGGACCAAATCAGGGGTTTCCCACCCACCAAAGGTCAGGATTTTGGGATCACAGAGCCCTTAATGGAATGACTTGTTTAAGATCCCTAAGCTCCAACAAGAACTTCGTGCCATCACTGTCTTTAACTCTAGTCCGTAGCTCTCTCAGTTCCTATTCATCCTTTGAGCTGCTTCCTGTAGCTTGCCTTAATTTCTCCATCAGTTTTCTTGGGCCCATTGGTTAACATTTTTGCTTATATTTTCTTTATTGAATCTTTAAACTGAAATTCAAAATTCCCCAAATTAAAACATTCATCTCACAAGCATTTATTAAAAAGATGGAAAATACATTTTATGTACTTCAGATTTTTACAGTAGATCAGGGAAAGAGAGGAGAGAAAGTCAGAGTGATGTGTTTCAACGAGTATTTAAATAGTAATAGCATTTTTCCCCCCCAAGGACCTCTGCCTTTAATTATCTCCCTTTTCTCTTTATCATCAATATTTTTCTTTCTGCAGTCTTTTGCCCCTTAGTTTAAATATATTCAATTTTTTTCATTACAAAAACCCTCTCAAAACAAAATCTCTGCTTTAACTAATGCCCTCCTACCTGTGAATTCAGTGTTTCCTTCATGTAAAACTGTTTCCTGAAGCAATGGTTTCTGACAAAATAATCAGTCTTTCCTGCCTCCGTTTACTCCAGTCTTACTGGCTATTTGTTATTCTGCATTTTATTTCTTTTCCCACTGAACTGTTCTTGCTAGGATCCCCATTGATTATCTAATTGCCAAATGCAATGGATACTTTCTTTCCCAAATTATTGAAATTCTTCATGTGGACACATCTGGCAACCACATTTGATTTTCAGTTATATCTTTGGTCATTCCTTTTAGGTTTCCTTTGCAATCTCTTTACCTCTTCTGGTCCCAAGCTTAAGGGTGAGTGGTTCTTAACTGAATACTTATTTACTTAACTATATCTTTAAATTGATTAAGTTCTGTGGTTTGAATGTACACTATACGTTACTGATTTCCAATTCTCTATCTTGTGAGCTTTCAAGTGAATTCAAGCTTCTTTCTCCAACATTTCATGAAGTGTATATTTTGATAGCTAATAGATGCTATAACTTATCAAAATTGGATCCTTACTCTCTGCCTCTACAACATACATCAAATCTTTTCAAATCTTTTGTTTAGTCATCTAAGTCAGGACAGTACGATTTTAGAATTCCTACTTTCTTCTTCCATACAACTAGTCAGCCTAATCTCTGTGCCATCATATTTATACCTCTAAAAGATGCCCCTTTTCAACATCCTCAGAGTTATCTTAGAGCCATTCGTTCACATACTAATTGGACTACTGAAGCCAACAGTTATTTGTTTCTTTTTAGATGTCCTTTGCTTCTTTTTCCCTTAAATTTAGGTGTGAAAGAGGAAGAAGAAAGAGATTTAGTATATTTGCTGAAAAATGAAATCATGGTCTTTACACTAACAAAATGGGGATGTGGGATAGATGAATAAATTTGTTAAGATATGAGAGACTTGAACATTTTGAATATCCATGGGAAGGATCTAAGAAAGATTAAATTCTTTGGGAATTGACTGATAACTAATAGGTCAAAGTTCCTAAGAAGGACCTTTGTGGATAGAATCCACAGCAGAGGTGGAGGGATTGCCATTAGGAGGAGGCATAGATTCTTGACTCCACTGCATGCAAAGAGAAGAACAGGGTATAGATATCGATGGGTTTATGAGTCTATAATGGGACATTGAGGAACTTGCATCTGATCTTTCTGCTGTCTTGGTGAGGCAGTTGTAGAGGTTATCTGAGAGAGGAGGAGGGGATTTAGCATTTGAAAAGAATTTTTAAATTTTGAAAAACTGCATGAAATAGGTGGATGAATAAATTAATTAGAGAAGGTTATTGTAATGAACACATATAAGTGCTCATTTGAGATTGGTGGTTATAAATTTAAACAAAAATAGCCTGCCTTTGAGCATTAATTTCTATAGTGACATTAAATTGCTCCCGTGCAGGCTTGGATTAAGTACCGTATGTCCAGGATGGGTTGTGCCAGAAATGCAATAAGTTAGAATAATAGGTTTGGGGGATCCTTTTTATATTTAATCAATGTTTACTTTTATTTTCCTTTAATCTATGATAGAATTGGGAGTGTGTTATAAAGTTTTCCATCTTAAATTTATTTTGATGTATGACAAAAAGTGAGGAAAAACTAATTTTTTACACTATCTAACAAATTACATCAGCAACACTTACTAAAAAGACCCTATAGTTAAATATGATTTCATAATACATCAGCACCGCACTCTCCCGAGTGAGCCATGGGCCGGCCCCTGATTTCATAACACATTTGTTAATTCTAGATTACTCTGTAAACTAGTGAGTATTTCTGGACTATAAGATATAAAATTGGTCAATTTGCTGTGTCATTATCACTTGGAAAATCTTTTGTAGCTTTATAGTATGTTTTAATGATGTAATTCGTCTCATCACTTAGTCTAAACCTTTGGTCTAGTCTGTCTTATCTGTTTTCCAAATTAACTTCAGAGATAATTTGCCAAACCTTCCATCATCCGTACTCATATTGAGTGAACTTTGTCTTCATTTTGGATTGGTCTTCTATATTGCATACATTTTCTGGATGAGAAAGTTTAGCACATATTTTGACAGCTTTGTTTTCTATTTATCTAATTCCCGTGTCTTATATATAAACCCAGGTGAAATCTCCATTTAGGATTTAGCTCATGACGTTACCCAACAACTACTCCACTGCTCCAGTCACTGAATTCCTCCTCATCTGCTTCCCTAACTTCCAGAGCTGGCAGCACTGGCTGTCCCTGCCCCTCAGCCTCCTCTTCCTCCTGGCCATGGGGGCCAATGCCACCCTCCTGATCACCATACAGCTGGAGTCCTCTCTGCACCAGCCCATGTACTACCTGCTCAGCCTTCTCTCCATGCTGGACATGGTGCTGTGTCTCACTGTCATCCCCAAGGTCCTGGCCATCTTTTGGTTTAACAGCAAATCCATCAGCTTCTCTGCCTGCTTCCTCCAGATGTTCATCATGAACAGTTTCCTGACTATGGAGTCCTGCACATTCATGGTCATGGCCTATGATCGCTATGTGGCCATCTGCCACCCCCTGCAGTACTCATCCATCATCACTGACCAGTTTGTGGTCAAGGCCAGTATCTTCATTGTGACACGAAATGCTTTGCTGCTTTCACCTGTCCCCATTCTCTCTGCCCGGCTCCATTATTGTGGGAGAAATGTCATTGAGAACTGCATCTGTGCCAACCTATCTGTGTCCAGACTATCCTGTGACAATTTCACCCTTAATAGAATCTACCAATTTGTGGCTGGTTGGACCTTGCTGGGCTCGGATTTCATCCTCATCTTCCTCTCCTACACCTGCATTCTAAGAGCTGTGCTTAGGTTCAAGTCCGAGGGGGCTGCAGTGAAGGCTCTGAGCACGTGTGGCTCCCACTTCATCCTCATCCTCTTCTTCAGCACCATCCTGCTGGTTGTGGTGATGACAAATGTGGCCAGAAAGAGAGTCCCCATGGACATCCTGATTCTGTTCAATGTCCTTCATCATCTAATTCCTCCTGCCTTGAACCCCATTGTATATGGGTTTCGAACCAAAGAGTTAAAGGAGGGGTTTCAAAAGTTACTACGGAGGGGGCTTTGAGTACACAGAAGGAACTCTCTATAGAAACACCTATTACTATTTTCTCTGTTTCTATTTCAGGATGTGTTATTCCAGACAATAAACTAATATATAGGTAGTGAGTATTTCATACCCACTCTCTATCTTTCCAGTATCAGGAATTAGTATGGACCTCTTAGTACCTAACTAAAGTTCCTTTGCCTAGTTCTTATAACTAACATTCTTAGGTACCTATCTTTGTGTCTAGATATTTACATATTTAAATATTTCATCCTCACAATTCTTTAGGGTAGAATTATTATTCCACTTTCTATGTTAGAAATGAAAATTTAGGTAGAAATGCTGACAAGGTCACACCTGGTGAGTGGGGGAGTATCAGTGGCAGTACAGGTCTGTCTGACACTGGGTCCTTTTTGAGACTTGGCACTCCTTCCTCAGATGCAGTTGAAGCTCTAGCTCCGTGTTCAGGCCATGATCTCTGTGTAATTTCTGTGAATCTACTACTGACAATAGGTGTCTTCTGTCTAGACCATTCTTCAGAGTCAGAAAGAACCAAGCAGAAGCATAGAACCCAGGATGTCATCGCTATCTTTTTTTTGACCATGACTGTTCAGGGTTCTGGTACAAAGGGACGTTAATCATAATAATACTAGCCTATGCCTAGCAAAAGCCTCACACACCTTCAAACACTTTATGGAAAGGCCAGGACACTGAGGACCCAAGTGGACGTAGAGGTGAGAAATGAGAAGACCATCAGTATGGGCAGAGATAAAACTGACTGTGATGGTCGAAGAGACATTCTGTGTACTCAAAACCATGCCCCGTATGCTCTGGTGCTCAAGAGCCTTGAGTGAGGGGAGTATAAGTATGGTATATGGTTAAGCTTCTGGACATTACAATCTGATGAAAATGATTGTGGAAACATAACATATTACTAGTATTGGTAGGCAGTGATGTCATTATTTACATGGGTAGTAGGGAACTGAGGGTTCAGGCTCATCTAAGAACCTCACCCAAAGATCAGACATAATTCTTACATGCAAAATTCCATAGGGCAGAAGAAAGGGCCACTTTATTAAGAGGTCTTCAAACATTGTTTCTGGTGAGTAGACTTTAAAATTATTAAATTGAGGGCATTTAAAATGTAAAGGCTACTAATCCCTTCTTTTCATCAAATATGTTCTTTGTTCTGTAAAATATCTCTTGAATGGCAAATTGCAAATATTGGGTAAAAAATATATCTTTAATATATATGTGTGTGTGTATATATATGTATGATACCTTTAATTGGAAAAGAAACAAAAAAGTGGTTAAACATCTTTAAAGAAATTTCTTTAAAGAATGAGCAGAACTTGATTATCAGTTGGATGTGTGGAGTATGTGAGAAGGAGAGAAAGATGGCTACATCTTTAAATTTATATGTTGACACTTTTATAGGTTTTGTCAAGCTCCACTCTTTTGGATATCCAAGGAATATCAGCATAAGCTTCTCTGTTTATAAATGAAGAAGGAGATTAAGTTCCCCAGAGCTAAACACAATTGACCTGGAGGTCTGGTCATGATTCATTCTTGCTTAACCCTGTGATAAAAAGTTCTTAGTTACGTGGTCTTCCTTTAGACACTTATTTTAATTTGGGGCACACATCTGATTGTTTGCACACACAAGAAAGAAAGTTTTGGTAGACTCTTCACTTAAAAATAAATAAATGCCGTTATTAATCCTGAAGGTTCTGAATTAGTCACATCTCACTTGATTTTCCATTTCTGGACACCACTGTCCTTTCTCCCACCCTAAAATCTATTTTCTTTGACTTTTTAGATACCTTTTGGAATCCTCAAATTCCCCGGCCTCAAGTTCCCTCAGGATTTTATTCCCCTTCATTGTGGTGCAGAGTCCTCCTAAGATACTAAAGCTTCAGCTACGAAAAAGATCTCTCCTGACTGTGGGGAGGGATGAGGCTTATGCAGCCACAAATCTAACCACGAGCACAGGAACAGAGAGGAGCTGGATGGCACTTTCATCTGCTTGTACAGCATGATTTTATATACTCAAGAGGAACATTAGTTTGTCAAGATGGAGCAACAGGGATTAGATTTACCCTCTCACTTGAAACAACTAAAAAACTAAACACAATATGTGAAATAATGGTTTTCAAGGTATTGAACATCATGCAGTGGAGAACAGAGATCCCTGAGAGATAATAAACAAACAGGGTCAGTCCTATTTACTAGAGAGAGATTGTTCCAGCTCATTGGAGAGAGATTCTAGGCTATGTCAAAAAGAGGACAAAGTAAGGTGTAACCTGGCAATCTTCCTGTGTCGAGGAGAAAGAGATGAGAGTCAGGGGAGACCAAGGCAGTTCACAGGGCAGTGTTCTGGAGAACAGAGAACTGCATAGAAAGAGAATCCCAAAGATATACAGAGAACCCCCAACCCTGAGCATTTAGAAGAGTACCGATCAGCATTTACATGTGAGGAAACTATCAAAAAAACTTGAAAAAACAAGACAAAAAGGACTCACACAATACCACAGGGAGCTCTGGAAGGACCTTTTATTAGTTATCTAAATTGAGGCTGTATGCCAGACTTTTCTTCTTTTTCATCAAGTAGTCATTGAATGGGGGTTGCCCCAGGCAAGATCCCTTTTCCACGTGCAATGAACCAAGATAAACATAGCTGAAAGCTGTCAGCAGCCAGCTCTCTCACAGCTGGGAAGAGGGCCTAGGTCCTCAAGGGACTTCCTGGTTGTGTATAGTATTCACAACAGGATTTGACTTGTCATGATTCTCTCTCATAGGTTAAGAGGAAACTTATTTCATAGCATTTTTTTTTTTTTTTAAAGATAACCGGTAAGGGGATCTTAACCCTTGCCTTGGTATTGTCAGCACCAGGCTCTCCCAAGCGAGCTAACCGGCCATCCCTATATGGGATCCGAACCCGTGGCCTTGGTGTTATCAGCACCACACTCTCCCGAGTGAGCCTTGGGCCGGCCCTTATTTCATAGCATTGAAGCAATAAATATCTTAAAGAAATTAGATATCCTCTATCAAGGAAGAAATGGATAGGGATGGTGGCGAGATGGAAATGGGTGTCAGATAGACAACTAACAGGGTCTAAAAAATAAGAAAATAATAGTCATACATAATATTCTGAGCAATTTTTATGCCAATGATTTTGTAAAAATTTAAAAGTATCAGTAACTTCAAGTAATAAAGCCCCAATATACTGATAACTATTTAAAAGTTTAAATATTAATTAAAGACTCTTCCCTCCAAAAGCTCCAGTACACTATAGGTTTGCAGATGAGGTCCACTAAAATTTCAAGAAATAGATAATCTCTGTCCTGTGCACACTCTTCAAGATAAAAGAAAAAGAGGGAGATTTTTACCAACTTATTTTGCAAAGCTAGAGAGATCTTGTCTCTAAAACTAGAGAATGACAGTTCAAGAAAATATTGGTTCTTTTCATTCACAAATATTAAAATCCTAATAAAACATTCATTGATAGAATCAAAGAGAATAATCAATCAATGATACATTTTGATGAATATGTTTTAGTCTAATAAGACAGTAGTAGTTTTAACATCAGATAATTTATCAATATAATTTACAATATTAATGCACTGATGCAGACTAATTACATAATAATCTCTGACAGTGGAGAAAAATTGATAAACTGCATCACCTATTTATAATTTTAAATATTTTTGAAAATTAAGGGAAAACCCCTAACCTGGTGTGGCCATTTATCAAATACCTCATAGTTATCGTAATGAAGAAACTTCGGAGGCACGTATTTTAAGATCACGAACAATTTAAGTATGCCCAGATTACTGCTACTGTTCAAAGTAAAGGAGGACATCCTGACCAACACCGTAAGACAAGGAAGGAAAAAGTTTTAAGGATCTGAATAAAAGTGGGTAGGAGTGACATCCACAAAATGGCAGAATGAGAGATCCCTGGCTTTGGTCCCCTGCAAAGAAAATCCATCTAGCAACTATCTACAGACAAGAACATCTTTATAAAAATCCCAGAAGCTGGGGATGAGGATGAGACACCCACTTTGGACCACAAAAAACAAGAAAAACTGCATTAGAAGGATAAGGGGGACAGTTTCACTTTGACTGTGTCATACCCCTCCCTCAAGCAAGCACTGCATTAAGCTAAGAGGGTTCCCCTGGGATGGTTTCTCCAGTGGTGAAAAGATAGCCCAAGGAGGACATTCAACTTCTCTAGCATTCCGAAGTGCATCCTGGGAGTCTCACTCCTGTCTCACTGCATGAAAAACACTGGGAGAATTGGCAGTAATAGATCACCTGGGGTTTGCCAGAAACAAAAAAGGAAGAAGTAAAATGGTTCCTTTTCACAGATGATGTGATCTTAAAGACTCCACCAAAAATACTGTTAGAACTAATAAACAAATTCAGTAAAGTTTCAGAAAGCAAAGTCAACATAAAAACATCAGTTTTATTTTTATGTACTAACAATAAACTATCTGAAAAAGTAAGGACAGCAATTCCATTTACAATAGCATCAAAAACAATGAAGTACTTAGAAGTAAATCTGAGAAATAAGGTGAAAGATCTGTTTGCTGAAAACTATGAGATATTGATGAAAGAAGTTGAAGACACGAATAAATGGAAAGATATTTTGTATTTGTGAATTGGAAGACTTTATATTACTAAAATGTTCTTACTACCCAAGCTATGCCAGATTTAATAAAATCTCTATCAAAACATCAATGGAATTTTCACAGGAATTGAACAAAAATACTAAAATTTAATCAAACCTCAAAAGACCATGGATACCCCAAAAAATCTTGAGAAAGACAACAAAGATGGAAGTACTTCCTGATTTCAAATTATACTACAAAGGCATAATAATCAAACAGTATGGTGCTGGCATAACAACAGACATATAGACCAAGGAAACAGAATTGAGAGTCCAGGAGTGAACCCACACATATATGCTCAACTGATATTTGACGAGTGTGCCAAGAATATATTATGGGGAAAGGATAGTCTCTTTATTAAGCGATGTTGGGAAAACTGGATATTCACATGCCAAAGAATAAACTTGGGCTCCTATCTTGCAGAACTCACAAAAATTAACTCAAAATGGATTAGAATTAAATGTAAGACCTGAGACCATAAAACTCCTAGAAGAAAGCACAGGAAAAATGCGCCTTGACATTAGTCTTGGCAATAATTTTTTCTTGGATATGACACCAAAAGCACTAACAACAAGTGCAAAAATAAATAAATGGGACTATATCAAACTTAAAATCTTCTGCACAGCAAAAAAATAATCAACAAAATGAAAAGCCAACCTACAGAATGAGAGAAAATATTTGCAAACTTTATGTCTCATAAGAGGTTAATATCCCTTAAAAATATATAAAGAACTCATAAAACTCAACAACAGAAAACAAGAAAACAAACAAAAACAACAAATAGCCCAATTTAAAAATGGGCAAAGGACTTGAATAGACATTTTTCCAAAGAAGACATACAGATGGCCAACATGTAGATGAAAAGGTGCTCAACACCACTAATAATCAG
Organism: Cynocephalus volans; assembly: GCF_027409185.1. NCBI lineage: Eukaryota > Metazoa > Chordata > Mammalia > Dermoptera > Cynocephalidae > Cynocephalus > Cynocephalus volans. The sequence continues at coordinate 106,368,641 of NC_084463.1, read as the reverse complement.
GGAAATGCAAATCAAAACCACCGTGAGCTATCACCTCACACCAGCTAGGACACTGTTATCAAAAAAAGATAAATGTTAAAAAGGAGGAGGAGAAATGGATCACCCTGTACACTGTTGGGAATGTAAATTAGTACAGCCATTATGGAAAAGGATATGGAGTTTCTCAAAAATTAAACATATCTGTTTGACATATTTTTTAAGTTTTTGAGAAACCTCCATACATTAATTATCCTGACCCAATCATTATACAACATATATATGTATCAAAACATCAGATTGTATCCCATAAGTATGTACAATTATGATGTGTCAATTAAAATAAATAAATAAATTTAACAAAAAGCTTTTTAAAAAGTTAAAAATAGAATGATGATATTATCCAGCAATTCCAATACTGGGTATATATTTGAAGGAAAAGAAATCACCGCCTGGTAGAGATACCTGCACTTTTGTTTTAATTGCCGCATTATTCACAATGGCCAAGACATGAGAACAACCTAAGTGTCTGTCAACAAATGAATGAATAAAGAAATTTTGGTGACAGATGAATGGATAAAGAATGGATATTAATGGCACAATTTTTAAATACTTTTTTTTTTTTTTTTTTTTTTTGTCTTTTTCGTGATCGGCACTCAGCCAGTGAGTGCACCGGCCATTCCTATACAGGATCCGAACCTGCGGCGGGAGCGTTGCTGCGCTCCCAGCGCTGCACTCTCCCGAGTGTGCCACGGGCTCGGCCCTTTAAATACATTTTTCTGTCACCACAACTTCTTTATCTATTTATCTTCCAGCAGTCACTTCAGTTGTTTCCATGTCATCTCCATGTCATCTCCATGTCATGACACTTAGGTTGTTTCCATAAATATATGCATAATGGAATATTAGTCAGCCATAAAAAAGAAGAAAATCTTGCCATTAGCAACAACCTGAGTCCAAGTTTTATAATTGGTACTGCCTTGGATTGAATGTCGCCCCCCAAAATTTAATTCCCACTGTAACTTGAGGGTGGGAAATCCTATTATGGTAATTGAAAGGTGGGGCTTTGAAGAGGTAATTAAGTTGTAGGACCATGCCTAGTGAATGGATTAAAAATGGTGGTCAGGGGCATTAGGAACTCTCTCTCTGCTTTGCCACTTTCTGCAATGTGAGACCACTGAGTCAACTGTTGACACCACCAAGACCCTCATCAGATGTGTTCCCTGCACTGTGGACTTCCCGGCCTCTGAAACTATAAGCAATAAATTTCATTTTCTTATAAATTACCCAGTTCCAGGCATTTTGTTATAAGCAACAGAAATGGACTAATATGTGTACTATAGTAAGAATGAACCTGCAGTACATTATGTTAAGTTAAATAAGCCAGACACTGCATGATATCACTTTTCTGTGGAATCTAAAAAAGTCAGATTCAGAAATAGAGAGTAAAATGGTGGTTGCCAGGAAATAGGGGTGGAGGAAATTGGGCGATGTTGGTTAAAGGATACGAACTTTCAGTTATAAGATAAATAAGTTCTGTGGATGTAATGTACAGCATGGTGGCTGTAGTTAACAATACTGTATCGTATACTTGAAATTTGCTAAGAAAATAGATTTTAAATATTTTCACTACACACACACACACACACACACACACACAGACACACACACACGATAGTTAGGTGAGGTGATAGACGTGTTCGCTAACTTGATTGTAGTAATTATTTCACAATTTATAGGTATATAAAATTTTCACTTGTTACACCTTATATTTATAAAATTTATTTTCAACTGTACCTCAGTAAAGCTGGAAAAAGAGGTTAAACTATAATTATTTAAAATGATATAAGAATTAAAAATAGTAAACATTTTCAGAATTAATTACAAGTTCAGTGAGACATCTGGATATAAGATAAACTAAAAAGATCAGGTTTTTTTTATATCAGCAAAAACCATCTAAAAATACTAGATGTATTATTTACCATAGAAAGAAATATATTAATATCTAGAAATTGGCATCATCATAAGTATACAAGACCTTTTAGGGCACTATTTTAAAATTATGTTTAAAGTATGTAAGATCTGATTATATGTTAGAAATAAACCATGTACATGGAAAGGACACATTAATATTTTAAAGATGTCAATTCTTCCCAAACTAATTGATAAATTCAATGTGATTTTAAGAAACATTTCAGCAAGATTTTCAGAGGAATGTTTATTAAAGTTACTCTATAGTGTATATAGAAGGTGAAATTTTCTCCAAAATAGTTTTAAAAGAAAGATTCAAGTCACACCTTACCAGATAATAAAACATTCTACAAAACCATACAATATAGAGTGGTTGGACCTAGTGTAAAATCCTGTGATGTAATAGTTTATATCAGATCCATTTATGCAGGTGAAATTGATATAATACCATTTACCAAAAATTATATACATATTTATAACCTCAATATATACATAGAAAAGCATAGATGAAAATACTCTACAGACTGTTTATAAAAGTAGTTTCTGATAGATAGGAATTTGCTTGATGTTTAATATACGATATGATATAATTTGAATTTTGAAATGCTGATGCATTTTGTAATGAGGACAAAATTTAAAACTGCTATTGTTCAGAGTGAGAATTCAAAGGATGAATATCGGATTCACACAAATGCATCAGTGTTTGTAAGTAAACAAATATAAAAAGTCAATGAATTCATGGACACATTTAAAGGCTACCAGTTAGGATCGAACAGAAAAAATAAGAATGGGAGGGCTGGGAACTACAAAGCAGCCCTTTCACTTTATATTGGCTTGATTGTACCATGTCTTTTGAAATTTCAGTTCTGGCTATCAGTCTGTTCCGGTGCTATCTTTCCACAGCCTCTTGGGCGCCAGGTGCATACCTCCCAGCACAAGAGAATAGGGCTGTGTTACTAAGTTCCCAGCAGAAACAGCTTATGCGCTGCCTGCCCATCCAGTTAGTTATCTTTTTGTTCTCCTTACTGTATTGATGACGAATAGGCCCAATCCTCCTGCACAATAGGAACGACAGGGAGTACTGTCTAAGCAGCAGGCTGCTACAATTACGCCATTCTCAAGCAAACTTACAAAGGGTGCTGGAGAATAGGTTTCTGCCTATTTTCTAGTTCAAATACCTTCCAGGCAATAATGTCTACAGGTTTATCAGATGAGACAAGGAAATTGTATAACATAAATACCTGAAACTAGATGATTTATAAAGAAAACAAAATTTATCGCTTATAGTTTTGGAGGCTGAGAAATCCAGGGAACACATGTGGTGAGGTGACTCTACAGCAATGCAGGGTGTCACATGGTGAGAACGGCAGAGCAGAGATGGAGAGGTGCTCATGTGCTCTCCTTTAGAAGTCCTCAGAACCACATCCCAACCACCATTATTAATCCAGTCACTATGGCATGGTTCAACAATCTAATCACCTCTTCAAGGCCCCCACCTTTCAATTACCATAATAGGATTTCCCACTCTCAACAGTTACAATGGGGATTAATCTTTCATATGTGGCCTTTGGGGGACACAATTTAATTGACAGCAGAAATTAAATAAATTGCTTATTACCTAACTAAATTATTTGTCTAAAATCAATGGGAGATACTATAGGCTAAAAATTAAAATACAACTTAAGTGATTTCTTTCTTGAACATATTCTTTGAAGTCTAACTCTCCCAATTCTAAATCTCTCAGATTTGCCCTAAATTAAGTAATTATACCATATATAGCTCCTCTTATGATTATTAATTACTTCACTTATATGCATTTATTTTTCCTCAGAATGTTATTTGGTGAAATGATAATGCAGTGGGAGTCCCATCGCTGGGAAGACTGGAAATGGTTGTGTGCTTAGTTCAACCCGTATCCAAAACTTAATCTTTCTTATTTAAACTCCCAATTTTTGATTTACCTAAATTGTGTGGTTTGTCCACTTCTAAAATTTAGATTTGAAACACCCTACTCTCTCTGCTCTCTATCACCTTTTAACTTCATACTCAATTTTTCAAGTATCCTTAATACAGTCATAGTTGTTGGACATCAAGACCACTAAGACATTGACATAATCCTCTTCATCTCTTTATCTCTCCTTTGTCGTGACTTTGTTCCTTGTCTAGTTTAGATTATATGGCCCGTCGTTTAATTACTCTCTTGGAAATAACCTAATCCTTTTCTCTCCCTTCACTGTAGTTACTTGAAAACCCAAACTCTGTTTACATACAAATACCTGTCTCCTCTGTGAGAATTTGAAACTTGTTAGAAAAAAATAGTCCCATATATAAACTTATTTTTTCACATTAAACTTATCATCACAAACTTCAAATGTAAACTGAATGCTACCTGGAAAGCTTACTGTGTGATGCCATTACAGTAAATGGACCCATTTTCACCAAGTTGCGCAAGACAGAATCCTGTGAATCATCACTGGTTTCTAGATTGAATACTTTATTTCAACTTCTTATATATATGTGGGGTCTTTAAAAAGTCCATGGAAAGATTTGTATTATCTTTTTATTTTACTTTTCTACGAAAATTTTTGATGTACCCTCATACCTACTTGACTATTTTCCCAAAATGTGTCCATTCATATTCATTTCCTCTGCCACTGACCTGGTCCAGGCCATCTCTTTCTTGGACCGTATAATAATCTTCCAGCTGCTTGCTCTACTTCTACTCTTGTTTTCCCTCCTATTCATCTCTCTCTCTATTAAGGTTTTTTTGACCCACCTTATGTAAAGTAATCCTCCCATACTAATGCTCTGTAATGTAAATAACAGGATTTTGTATATTTTCTTTTGTACAATTACCAAAGCTTTCTACATTTATTTGTTTTGCCTTTTTATTTATATTATCTAAAGAATAAATTTTAAAAAAATATGCACAGGTTCAAAATTTAAGAAGTTAAAAATAGTATTCTTTAAAAGTAATTTATTGTCTGTATCAGCTAATATTATTTTTGATTACATACAAGTATAGTAGAAAATCTGGTAGTGATGATTTAAACAAATTAGAATCTTTTTCCTCCATGTAAAAGAAGTTCAGAGTTGGACATCCAGAGCTGAAAATGAAGATTCACAAGGATATCAATGCACCAGTTTCTCTCTTTCTGCTTTACTATGTTTAGAATCTGATTTTCATCCTCAGTCACTGATAATTCAAGGTGGTTGCTGGAAATCTAGGAATCATTACTGTGCCTGTCCCATATGGAAGGAGTCGGGGGCGGTGGGGCATATAACCTTAATTTCTAAGCTGAGTTAGTTCACATAAAGGGTCTTCTTGGAAGCCCTACCAAATGACATCTACTAACATTTGGAATCTGTGAAATGTTGTATTTTGGCAGTATATATGGGTACCCAAATAAAAACATCGTTTTTGTTATTAAGAAAGAATAAGCGACATTGGGTAAACAATTAGCCATCTCTAATATACCATCTATTCCTGTCAAGGGCACATTTGTCCTTCCCAGAGGCAACTACTCTTACACTTTTCTTTTGTATCCTTTGGGAAGTAATTTGATTATATATAAAAATATAAGAAAGTTTATATATATATGCACACATATTTATATGTATTGGTATATGTATATGTATGTATATATACACACTCTAGGATCTTCAAAAAATTCATGGGAAGATTCATATTCCTTGTATAGCATTACAAAATTATTTTATGTAGCATTCTATGCACTGTTTTTCCTTTTCCTTCTTATAAGAATGCCAAATGCCTCTTATTCAAATAAATACATTTAGAGATGCCTGTTTTCTTTAAATGGTAACATAATAACAATTAAATCTTCTTGAGGGCAGGACCCATGCTTGTATTATTCATCATTGTATACAGTGTCTAACAGTTTATGGAGTTTAGTAATTTCAGAGCTGGGATTTAAATCCACATGTGATTTGAATGATTTTATTCTCATGTTTTTATTCACAACTTTGATGTGATAAACTAGGTCAGCAGATTTGCCTATGTTGAATTCTCTTTGCATTCTTTAGGAGATAAATATATTTGTCAGTTTAAAAAAGGTTAATAGTTTGCTGGACTTGATTTGCTATGATTTTATTTATAATATCAATATTTATGTCACCTTTATCAGTGTAGTAGAGATAGTAGAGGAGTCATTCAGAGCACAGACACTGGAATCAGATAGATGTGGCTACGAAAGTAGGATGTGTGATTTTGGGTGAGCTTCATCTCTTTATTTGTCCCCTACACATTTGGGATAATAGTTCCTACCTCAAAGAGTTGCTCTTTCATATCTATGGGAGACAATTCAATGAGAAAAAAAATATATAAAGAACTTAAGTAATTTAGTTTGTTCAGAAAGCACTCAAAACATTGGAGTTATTATTATTATAAAGGAGGTTGCTCTACAGTCTCTTTTCCTGCATTTTCATCCATGTTTGTGTGTTAGACTTATGCCCATATCCCTGGCTTCTGGGTTCCAGGCAATTTCTTACTTCAGTTTTAAACCACTCCATCCTTCACATCTCAACTCCCTGACTGTAGGAGCTCCACGTGACAGGCTTCCCAAAGGACTCAGTTCCTCACCCTGCAAGCCTCTGCTTCCCAAGCCACCTTTTCCCATCTGGGTCTAAGAAGGGAGGTAAGAAAGGAATAAAGAGCCCACAAAACTCTCAAGATCTATTCACCAAAATTCCAGCGTGGCTACCACTACAGCAGACACGTCATAAAGGACTCATCCTTTTGCATCCTCTGTAAGTTCCAGGGAGAAGAGAAGGGAGCACAGACTGTAATGGACGTAGATAGGAAGGGTGACCAGGAGTGTAGAAGACAGGCAGGGATCCTTTTCTTACATCCGCTGAATAGGAAGAAAAATGCAATGAGATGGCAGGAAGTGTGGTGACTATGGATTCGGTGGCATCCAGATATACTGAGCACCTGGGTAAGAAGCCTCCTAGATGCTCTGTCTTCCATCTGCCTTAGTACAAGAGGGTTTCATTTCCTTGCTTGGTTAGGAGATGCAGTGCAAGTAGAGAACTGGGCTTTATCTTGCCTGACCAGAAACAGGAGGTCTATAAATCTTACAATGGGCTAAAGAGTATAGGGATAGAACAAGGCCAGGAATTCTGGGTCTAGTATCTCATTGGATGATTGGCACATGGTTTCAGAGAAAGTATTGATGAGGAAGCTGATCAATTTTCTGTCCAACTCTGTCTCAGAAGTGCAGTTTAAAATAGAAAGAAAGAACTTCACTTGGACTGTTAAAAGTGTTCTGTTATATTTAACAAAGATCAGTTTCTCTGATATCTCTCTGGTAGTCCCAGTTTTGTACTTTTCTCCCAAATAGCCATTCATATATTTTGAAATTATCACTGATATTCTTGTTGTCTGCAGGCCATACACCTACAATGTGTAAAAATGACCTCCCACAGCCAGATAGAGATCAATGCCTTTTATCATTCTGCAATTCTCTATGGCTGTGTCTCAATTTGGTGAGATATTTCCTAATACATAGTGTCCTGTATTGGATAGTATACTCCAGGAGGATTTAAACTGGAACAGAGTTGAGAAAAATTCTCAACTACTTTGCTCTTGGCACAGCACTTCTGTGAAATAAATTAGTACATGCAAAACACTTAGAAGACTGCCTGGAACATATTACACACTTAGTACATGTCAGTATCGTCAATCCAGTTTTAGAATCCATAAATTAATTTTTACTCTGTAGACCATATTATTGTCTTATTGTTCATGTATGCACTTCCATATTCCAGAACATCTAGGAGTCTACTCCCTTTTCCTTCTCTTCTGTTCCAGATTTTCCCACCCTCCACAACCGTTCTTCAATGTTAAGTACTAAAGAAATAGACTTTAATAGGTTTAGAGCCTGAGTGATAACACTAGGTGGATGAAGGTAAGTGTCCCGAGCTTGATGAACTTCAGGCAATAGACGTTTGGCCTTTCCACAAGTGAATGGCTAACACATGATGAATGGAAGAAGATAAATAGGTTGATTGATTAGCAAGTGCACTTGGTGACCATGAACAGGTATGAAAATTATATAAAACAATGCTAGAAAAGAACAAAGTGTTAAGGAGAGCATACATCAGGGATGAGAAAGTAGAATATGAGGAAGATAAAGTTCAAAGGGGAGAGGGATGACTTGTATAGGGAGATGACATTTTGCATGGATAAATTGGTAGTTATTTAGGCTGGATAAAATTTAAGAAAATTCTTACCAACATGTTAGGAGCAATGGGGTTGTTTTTTGTTTGTATCAGGACAAGGAAAAAGACACATTAAGTCAGAAACCTAGCCCAGGGTTTTACCATCAACCAAGTGGGCAGGCTCTTGGAGAGCACCTGCAAGCAGTGGCATGAATAAACCCCAAAGTTTCATCATGTATTTTGTGTCATGCCCCATCCCCCTGTAGTCCACTACACAAACCCCATTGGCTACCATTCATCCTATTAATCAGAACATTCCCTTTCCCCTCCTCGGTGCCCCCTCCAGTGAGTGCACTGAAACTCTGGTTAGTTCCCCTCTCTCTTCCCTCCTTGAAATTTACCATCCATGTATATCGCAAAGGCCCAGTTATTCAAAAATCTTTTTCAATGGACTTTTATTAAGACTCTATCAGGTGTTAGAGAATGTAGGTGTGTGTAAATGGAAAAGGGCACTTTAACTGTTCTCAGGCATTTCATGGTAGGGTGGAAGGAGATAGAGAGGTACAAAAAGTATGTGCTAAGGGTTACAGAGAAAATTCTAATAAGAGAGTTGCTTCCTCGATGAACTAACTACTTCAATTATCTTTCTTTCTGAGTCTTCAACCTTTCCCTGAGCATGTAAGCATGCTGTGGTATCTTTCATTCCTGTCTTGAGTTCTTTTCAATTACAAGGTTTTAATGGAGTTCTTTAGACACACAGTCAACCCTTCCTGTCTGCACTTCCTCACCTACTATCTCTCCAGTTCTGATTTCTATTGCCACCAGTCCAATGAATCTCTCTCGTCCAGGTCACTAATGATACGCTTATTATAAAATGTAGTGGACACTCATTTGTTTTCATGTTATTGATCTTCTGATTAACTGACAAGTTGGTCATATCCTTCTTGAAATTTTACCCTCAAGTTCTTTCTAGGGCACTACTTCTGATTTTCTCATACCTTTCCAGACTCTACATTTATGCCTCTTACCTCCTACAGTGTTGCTATTTTCTAGGGTTCCAATCTCAGGCTTATGCTATTCTGTCTCACAGGCTATGTGCTAATGCTTTCTGAGTTTATATACTATGATTACTCTAATTTGTTCAAACTCCTCAATTCCAACAGCCTAGGATAAATCTCTATCTGGAGATTATATACACCTCAGCATCGATGTAACCCAATGCACACTAACCTTACTCATTTGCCTGTGTTTCTGATCTTGGTGATCCTACTTATTTACTCCAGACAGAAAATGGGTGCCATTCTGGGATTCTCACCTATCCTCTCTTTGACAACGAATCTGTCAATAACTTCCGTTTACGTTACTCCTGGAAGATGCCTTTCTTCCCATCGTCAGTGCTTTAGCCTTTGTTCAGACACACATCCGTTGTCATTCGCACTATCACAGACTTTTCTGCTCTCTCACTTACCCAAATCTGTTTGTAACAATGTGTCCAGAGTGATCTTCCTGTACCCCATATCTAGTCGTCTCTCTCCCAATGGAGATACTTCCTTGTTTTTTCTTTATCCCTGTCATTAATTCTAAAATCCTTAGCACAGAAAAGATCCTTCACCATCTGGCTTTCTCCTTTTGCAACTCTATTTTCTGTTCTTTCTTTTGACTCCTCAACTGTTGGTTCGTCATATTAAATATTATGCAGAGTTTTCTTCCAAAGTTTCTCTTAGACTCATCTCTATGCTTTTCATAATTAATTTCCTATGCCTGAAATACACTACCCACAGTTTTAGTGCATGTCAGTCCTTCACATCCATCAAAACTCAACTAAGGCATTAGCAACTTTAGGAAGGCTTCTCTTTTCCTTTCAGTTTGAGTTAGGGAATTTTTATTTGTGCCTTTCTATCACTCTGCTCATAAACCTAATAATTAATTAACTCTACAAATAATTTTGGGCACTATTTCAGGTCAAGCACTGTGCCAATTGTTGATCATGGTCCTTATTTTCATGGTATGAAATGTCTAATTGAAGGTGTGGGGAAAGAGTATTTAAACAAATTATCATACAAATGTATAACTATAAACAATAAGGATGAGACAAAGTGCTATGAGAACATAAAATAGGAGGCCTTGATCTTGTCTGGAGGGGGTTAGAGGAAACCTTCCATAGAGGGGAGTATTTGAATTGAGATGTAAAGGATAAGTAGGAAGCAAGTGGATGTCATGTGAACGCGTAAGATGCTCAGCCTTCCAAGAGAAGTAAAGTTCGAAGTTTAAAAAGAATAAACACATTTTTTCTAGAGGAGAAAATTGACCAGGAAAAATTTTCAGAATGGAAGGGAAATACTGAGGGCCCGTTTAAAGTGGGTGATCATAAATTTATAGTAAAAAAGCCTTTTCTCTTGTTTTAGGCTTATTCTAAGAGCACTGAGATGCTCAGGCACAGGCACTGGAAAATGACTAGCTATATTCACATAGGATGAGGGTTTTAACAAAGAGCTGATCTGATCAATTTACATTCTGTTTTCTTCTAGTATACCATGACTTTGGATAAGAGCTGCAACAAAAATATCCATCCCAAATTACTTTGGTATATAGTAGAAAGTAAAGACCAAATTAAAGTTTCTTTTCTCCCCTGTCAAGTGAATAAACAATTTTCTCAAAAACACTTATTAAAGGCACTTCTTTTCACTGTTGCTTTTCTTACACTGGTACCACAGTGGCCTACTTTGTTGCACATTTTAATATGTTTTAATGTATAGTGAGGTTACTGCCTTTATTACCCTCTTTTCAAAACTTCTTAGTTTTTTTTTTACTGATTCATTTTTCTTCATGGACCATGGCATTATTTGTCAAGTCCCACTAGTCAATCTTTAGGATGCTGACTGGAATTTGCTTTACTTAGCAAGAGGATCCTACATATTATTAGTTTCTTGAACAGTAAGTGAAAGTGCTACTTTTGAAAGCAATTTAAAAATTACCTCTTGTATCTACCCATACATGTAGTCAAGAGAAGCCTACTCAGCTCAAGATTCAGCCCATGACATCACTCAGCAACTACTCCACTGCTCCAGTCTCTGAATTCCTCCTCATCTGCTTCCCTAGCTTCCAGAGCTGGCAGCACTGGCTGTCCCTGCCCCTCAGCCTCCTCTTCCTCCTGGCCATGGGGGCCAATGCCACCCTCCTGATCACCATCCGGCTGGAGGCCTCTCTGCACCAGCCCATGTACTACCTGCTCAGCCTCCTCTCCCTGCTGGACATGGTGCTGTGTCTCACCGTCATCCCCAAGGTCCTGGCCATCTTCTGGTTTAACAACAAATCCATCAGCTTCTCTGCCTGCTTCCTCCAGATGTTCATCATGAACAGTTTCCTGACTATGGAGTCCTGCACATTCATGGTCATGGCCTATGATCGCTATGTGGCCATCTGCCACCCCCTGCAGTATCCCTCCATTATCACCGACCAGTTTGTGGCTAAGGCTGTCCTCTTTGTTGTGGTTCGGAATGGCTTTCTTACTATGCCTATCCCTATCTTTTGTTCCCGTCTCAGATACTGTACAAGAAACATTATCCAGAATTGTATCTGTACTAACGTATCTGTTTCCAAACTCTCTTGTGATGACGTCACTTTCAATGAGCTCTACCAGTTTGTTATAGGTTGGACCCTCCTAGGTTCTGACCTCATCCTTATTGTTCTCTCTTACTCTTTTATCCTGAAAGTTGTGCTAAGGATCAAGGCTGAGGGAGCTGTGGCCAGAGCTCTAGGCACATGTGGTTCCCACTTCATCCTCATCCTCTTCTTCAGCACGGTTCTGCTGGTTCTGGTCATCACCAACTTGGCCAGGAAGAGAATTCCCCCAGACGTCCCCATCCTGCTGAACATCCTGCACCACCTCATCCCTCCAGCTCTGAACCCCGTTGTTTATGGTGTGAGAACCAAGGAGATCAAGCAGGGAATCCAGAAACTGCTGAGGAGGTTGTAAAAGGTAGAAAGGACAATAATTTTAGAGTTATTAGTAAAGATAGAGAAATAGAAACTTATTTTTATGTTGGAAAGGAAATTTAACTTTTTAATTCTGGATTGAGTTCTGATTCTACTTTCTTTCATTATCTTAGGCAACAATGAAGGCATTCATTTATGAATCTTTGTTTTCTGTTACTTCGAAAGAAATCTCCCATTTCTGAATTCTGTGGTTACCTGGGGGTTTTCCCTGACCTAGGGCCAAGGCTTAGTCACGTGGTGCTGGATTAGAATGGGAGTGTTTGACCACTAAAGAAACATACTTTATGCAATGTCCTTGAAAAGATCTGCCTGTCTTCTGATTTGCAAGGACATAGGATCCTTTCCTGTCTCCGATTCATCTGGCAGAGTTCTGCCTGGCTTTTGTGTCAGGAATGTAGTGCTTGGGGTGAAGTACAGATGTTGACCCCAGAACTTTGGCTCCTGGGGTTGAATGATTTCCTCTGAACATCCGACTCTCTCCTTTGGCTCCTGTGGCAGATGTACCATTCGCTGGCTCCTTAGATCCTTCTAGACCCTGTCAAAATTTTCAGTCTGTGTTACCTCCCTGCATGCATTTCCTATTCTTTCTTTCTGCTAGGATATTCTTTGTTCAGTTTTTTGTTTGTAAAGGAAGTTGATGACTTTTTAGTTTTGTGGAGTTAGGGAGGAGTTGCATTGTTTGAAGTGTTCTTTTATTAACTATCTTCATCTTCATAGCTTTACAATATTAATTTCACCCACCTTACCTGACTGTAAGGAGCTTAGAACTTTCAATCGGATTTTAGGGGTCCCATCCCTATCCCACTCTGATCTGCCCATCCTAGGCATAAATGAGCTGTCCTCTTCATTCCCTCCATTGCCCTTTTGGCCTCAGCCTCCATTCTGAGCTGTGGCTGGTAAAGCTGCCCACAGTTTTCCAGGATTCCAGGAATTAAAACTCCAGAGTTTGTTATTCACAGAAAAGGGAGTTCCTTTATTTTTCAGTTTCCTTCTTAATGATGCCAAACATTAATATCTGCAAGGAATATTTTGCAGTAGTAACCTCTCTCTTTTGGAGATGAAAATGAAGATTTCAAGTTCATTATTTTTCCAAGAATCATTTTGCAGCTTTGTCAATTGGACTGTCTTATTTTCTTTTGTAATGAAGTTTATCTTTGCTGAATGACTTGTATCAAAATTTAATATTTCTATAGCATTTAAAATTAATTTTAAGTCAACATTATTTTATCATGGTCAAATATATTTAACATAATATTTACCATTTTAACCATTTTTAAGTGTACAGCTTTATGGCATTAAGTACATTCACACTGTTGTACAACCATCACCATCATCCATCTCTGGAACATTTTTGTCTTCACCAACTGAAACTCTGTACCCTTAAAACACTAAGTCCCCATTTTGCATCCCCAGACTGACACTACCATTCCATTTTCTGTCTATGATTTTGACTACTCTAACTACCACATATAACTGTAATCATAAAATATTTATTTTCTTCTGATTGACTTATACCACCTCGCACAATGTTCTTAAGTTTCATGCATGTTGTAGCATGTGTCAATTCCTTTCTAAGCTGAATAATATTTCATTGAATCTTTATGCCACATGTTGTTTATTCATTCATCCATCAGTGAACACTTGAGTTATTTCCACGTTTGGCTCTTGTGAATAATGCTGCTATAAACATGGGTGTACAAATATCTCTTCGAGTCCCTGCTTTCATTTTTTTGGTGTGTGTAGTCATAAGTAGAATTACTGAATTATATGGTAATTTTATTCTTAATTTTTTGAGAAATCATCAAACCATTTTCTGCAGTGGCTGTATTATTTTACCAGAAATGCATGAGTTCCAATTTTTCTTCATCCTTGCCAACACTCGTTATTATTTTTTGTAATAACCTTCCTAATGGGTATAAAGTGGAATCTCATTGTGGTTTTGATTTGCACTTTCTTAATAATTAGTGATGTCAAACTTGTTTTCATGCGTTTATTAGTCATTTGTGTATATTCTTTAGGGAAATGTCTATTCAAGTCCTTTGCCCATGTTTTAATTGATTTTTTTTTGTTTTGTTTTTGGTTTAATAAAACCTCTATCAAAATTCCAATAAATTTTTTGCAGGAATAGAATAATCCTTCCTAAATTTCATATGGAACCTTAAGAAACCCTGAATAGCCAAAACAATCTTAACATAGAAGAACAAGGCTGGAGCTCTCACACTTCCTGATTTCAAAAATTACTACAAATCTACAGTAAACAAAACTGTGGTACTGGCATAAAGACAGACACATAGACCAATGGAATAGAATAGAGGGCCCAGAAATAAACTATCATATATGCTCAAATGGTTTTTGAGAAGGATACAAAGTCTGTTCAATGGGGAAATGAGAGTCCTTTTAACATATGATGTTGGGAAAACCAGATATTCACATGCCCCCCCCCAAAAACAAACAAACAAAACCCTTATCTTAATTCATATATAAAAATTAACTCAAAATAAATCAAAGACCTAAATGTAAGAGTTAAAACTATAAAACTATTAGAAGAAAACACAGGGGAAAATCCTCCTGACATTGGATTTGGCAACAATTTCTTGAATATGACACAAAATACACAGATAAAAAAAGAGAAATAGATCAGTTGTATTTCATCAAAATTAAATGTCTTCTGTGCATCAAAAGATACTGTCAACAGAGAGAGAAGGCAACCCATGAAAAGAGAGAAAATATTTGCAAATCATATATCTGGTAAGGGATTGATATCAGAATGTATAGAGATCCTACAACTCAACTACAATGAATATTTTTATATGTTATAGCATTTCCTACTACAGACCTTCTGTGTTCTGGACCTAACATACTTTAGACTGATCTCAAACTTTCTTTTTTTCCCCTTTTTTATTCGTAGCTAAACAAACTGCTCATTATATCCTGAATAATCCCCACACACGTTTTGCTCTGTCTCTTTAATCATTTAACCATTTCCATATCAGCCTTCTTTTACTAATATCATCACTTGCCAAACCCCATCTTTCATACTAGGTTTAATTCAAATGTTGCATTCTATAGGAAGTCTTTCTTTCTGGATCCTTCCAAGTGGAATGATTACTCTAACATCTCAAGTAGCTGTATGTCTTTCTCTGACATTGTCATAAGCTTCTTTGAGGTTGAGAGAATATTTTATTCATCTTATTAATTCTGCATGTCTACTTTTACTGTTTCTTATATAGAGAAATTTAAAATAAAAACATGTTAAGCAAGATGGAACTTTTTCTAAGTGCACACCTTATTTCTCCCTTCCTTTGAAAACTACTTGGAAACAATGATCAAACCTTATACTGCTAAGTGTCCTTATAGTACTTACCACAGAGTCTTATTTTTATCTAGCACTGAATGAAATTTTATACAGCGAAGAATACTAGGATTGGGATAGTCTGGATAATTGGAATATAAATTTCAGATAAGCCAATTTAGCTAAATTTGTCTAGTCATCATGTCAAAGGGTTACCTGCATTCATGTTCATTGCAGCTCTGTTCACAGTAGCCAAGACGTGCAGCCAACCTAAATGTCCATCGATGGATGATTGCATAAGGAAACTGTGGTATGTATACACCATGGAATTCTACTCTACCATAAAAAAGAATGAAATTCTCCCATTTGCAACAACATGGATGAGCCTGGAGAAACTTATGTTGGGTGAAATAAGCAAAGCACAGAGGGATAAATACTGCATGTGCTCACTCTTAAGGGGGAGTTAAGAGAAAGAATGAAGGAAAGAAAGACCACAGTGGTGCGTTGGACTTGCAGAAGGAGAGAATATTCCTTGGGCTACAAAGTGGAGTGTGGAGGAAAAGGGGAGGGAGAGAGAGGTTGGGGATAATTGGGTGTGGGACATGGGGTACAAATGCAATTTTTGGTAATGGGTATGCTGCCAGTATGAACTTGGCTCTCATATCATGGGCATGAGGGGTGACAATCAACTTTGTATCTCATGAATATTCATAATCAATAAAAAAACCATAAATTTGTCTAGTCAGACTTTGCGAATGTTTGCTAAACTAATGGAGTCTTGCAAATGGTGATAATGATCTTAATCCATATTGTTGTTTTGAAGACTGAATAAGCTATTTATGAACATTTTTGTATAGCACTTTAAATGTATGCACATTAGATGAGATACTATTCTTATTCTTCTTATTCTCCTAAGCACACTGCTTCCCTCTGAATAGGAGGCAGACCATTACCCCATTCACCCTGGAGTAGGAGGTGTTCAAGTCATTTGAGTTCTCCTGCATTTCTACATGCATTTTCATTAATAGTTCATTTTCTTTTTCTTTTTTTTTGGTTGGTTATGAATATTCATGAGATACAAAGTTGATTGTCACCCCTCATGCCCATGATGTGAGGGCCAGATACATACTGGCAACATACCCATTACCAGAAATTGTAATTGTACCCCATGTCCACCATCCAATTATCCCTAACCTCCCTCTCCCACCCTCTTTCCCCCACACTCCACATTGTAGCCCTAGGAATGCTCTCTCCCTCTGCAAGTCCAATGCACTACTGTGGTCTTTCTTTCCTTCCTTCTTTCTCTCTAAGCTCCCACATATGAGTGAGTACATGTGGTATTTATCCCTCTGTGCTTTGCTTATTTCACTCAACATAAGTTTCTTCAGGTTCATCTATGTTGTTGCAAATGGGAGTATTTCATTCTTTTTTATAGATGAGTAGTATTCCATGGTGTATACACAGTTTCCTTATCCAATCATCCATCCATGGACATTTAGGCTGGTTCCATGTCTTGGCTATTGTAAACAGAGCTGCGATGAACATGGGAGTGCAGGTATCCCTTCGACATGATGATTTCCATTCCTCTGGTTATACCCAGAAGTGGGACTGCTGGATTGTATGGAAGATCTATCTGTAGTTGTTTGAGAAGTCTCCATACTGTTTTCCATAGTGGTTGTACTAATTTACAGTCCCACCAACAGTATAGGAGTGTTCCCTTCTCTCCACACCCTCACCAGCATTTGTTATTCACCATCTTTTTGATTATAGGCAGTCTAACTGGGGTGAGGTGGTATCTCAATGTGGTTTTAATTTGAATTTCCCTGATGACTATTGATGTTGAGCATTTTTTCATGTACCTGTTGGCCATTTGTATGTCTTCCTTTGAGAAATGTCTATTCAGCTCCTTTGCCTATTTTTAATTGGGTTATTTGTTTTTTTTTACTGTATAATTGCTTGAGTTCCTTGTATATTATGGATATTAATCCCTTGTTGGATGTATAGTCAGCCAAAATTTTGTCCCACTCGGTAGGTTTTCATTTCACTCTGTTGTTTGTTTCCTTTGCTGTGCAGAGGCTTTTTAGTTTGATATAGTCCCATTTGTTTATATTTTCTTTTGCTGCTTGTGCTTTCGGGCTCATGTTCATAAAGTCTGTGCCCCAACCTAGTTGTTGAAGTGTTTCACCTATATTTTCCCTTAGTAATTTTACCGTTTCAGGTCTTATACTTAAGTCTTTAATCCATTTTGAGTTGATTTTAGTGTATGGTGAGAGATGCATATCTAGTTTCATTCTTCTGCATATGGATATCTGGTTTCCCCAGCAGCATACGTTGAAGAGGAGTCTTTTCCCCAGTGTAGATTTTTGTTGCCTTTGTCCAATATCAGATGGCTGTAAGCGTGAGGGGTGATTTATGGTTTCTCAATTCTACTCCACTGGTCTGAAATAAAAATCATTTATGACAAGCCCACTGCCAGTATCATTCTGAATGTGGAAAAATTGAAGGCCTTTCCCTTAAGGACAGGAACAAAACAAGGATGCTCACTCTCACCACTTCTATTTAACATAGTACTGGAGGTACTGGCCAGAACAATCAGGCAAGAGAAAGAAATAAACAGAACCCAAACTGGAAAAAACGAAGTCAAACTTTCCCTATTTGCAGATGACATGATACTATATAGATATATAGAAAAACCTAAATACTCTATCAAAATACTCCTAGAGCTGATTAATACCTTCAGTAACATTGCATGATCCAAAATAAATGCCCCCAAATCAGTTGCATTTATATACTCAAATAATGAACTAACAGAAAGAGAAATAAAGTAAGCACATTTATAATTGTCACGAAAAATATAAAATATCTAGGGATCAATTTAACAAGGAGGTGAAAGACCTATATAATGAGAACTACAAACCACTTCTGAAAGAAATTAAAGAAGACACAAAATGAAGGAAAGACATTCCATGCTCTTGGATTGGAAGATTTAACATTGTGAAAATGTTTATACTACCCAAGGTAATCTACAAATTCAATGCAACCCCTATCAAAATACCAATGACATTCTTCATAGAAATGGAAAAATACAATCTTACCCTTCATTTGGAACAACAAAAGACCCTCAATAGCCAAAGAAACCCTGAGGGAAAAAAAAAAAAAAAGCCAGAGGCATAACACTGCCTGACTTCAAATTATACTACAAAGCTATTGTAACCAAAACAGAATAGTTTATTTTCTTGAGAAATCCTCTTGCTTATGTGAGTTAAGAACCCAAAATTTTGTGTGCCCTGTAAAACTGTCAATGAGGAATGTTCTATTTATATCCAGTATAGTCAGGGTATGCTGTGAGGCTTCCATAGATATCCCTCTTGAAATGTCAAAAGAAAACCATCAGTGACATGAAGCTACAAGACCACCCCAGTGCTCATGTCCTTTGAGACTACCTGGTTTCCAATGCCACTTGCCCCTACCTCTCCCAAATTCTCTGTGTAGTCTGGTGTGGTATGGTTGAGGGAGTTAAACAGGTTCTGTTGTACTAATTACGAAACAACAATCTGCTTTCACCACATTCAAGCAGCTGCCTTGATAAATTATCTTCTTGATTCATGGCCACACACCGTGTAAATGCATGATTACTTTGCAGCCCCTGCCTAGGTACTACAAAGAATTGTTACTATCTGGTTACCTGTAAAATAACAAAAGAAGTAAACATAACCCAGAGATGCTGTTATCATATTTTTTCTCCAGATAATCTCATTGAGTTCTTGCTTTAATCCAACTCTCCTTCTTGGCGTAGAACAGCTCCTGCAACTTCTCTCAGAATCAGCTATGACTTGGCCCTTCATCTGAGAAAAGACACTAAGTTATCATTCTCTGTTTCTGAAGCATTCTCAGTAGAAAAGAGTGATAACATATTTCCCTGATGTCATCATTTTCGTCTGTCTCTCTCCCTTCTATTATAATTTTCCCTTTCTTTGTTTTATTATTCTTCCTCATTTGGAATCCTCTTGAGTGAGAGCCTCTCTTTCAGGCACACTAACAATACATAAACCAGGCAGGAGCAGGTGCCTCCCTGGGATCTCCCTTATGTCCAGGAAGAAGTGACAGGGTTGGAAGGGTAAAGTGTAATAGGACCATCTCTATTCCCAGGCATTATTTGCGGTCACTCCTGGCCTGACCCAATGAGGTCAGGCTGATACTGAACCCAAGGTTCCCTTTGAAAGACAGAGAGACAAGTTCAAAATGACCTAGGTTGTATCTTGCCCAGTTATGCCCATTGTCTGAAACACAACTGTTGTCCCAGTCATGCAACTCAGACCTGGTGAGGTGGGAGAGAGAGAGGATGTGTCAGCATCGTCTCCAGCTCCCTCATTCCTCCTGCTGGTACCTGGAGGCTTTTAAAGGCATTTCCCCTTTAGTACCTCATGTATTCAGATGAAGCCTGTACTTACCCAGTGAGTGAGCCAGTTTCATGCTCTTATGATGCCCTATCTTTAATAATAAACATTTCCCTTGCCCATTCCAGTTTTCAATTACCCACTGCCCTGTGGGTAATAAGGGAAATGATATATATACATATATATGTAAAACATGTTATGCTTTCTGGCTCATTTTTGTGCACTGGCCATAATGAAATGACCTCAGTTTAAGTATACTACTAAATTCTTATTTAAATATGATTTTTTCATGAGTGTACGTAACATCTGAAATGAAGTTCTCTCGGTCTTAAGTCTAGAAATATTTGTTTCTCAAATGTAAATGACCCATATTTGGAATCCTATCTCTCTGATTTTTCTTGACTCTTTCCCTCTTCACCATTACCCCCATGTTGAATTTTGTCTTTTGTTTTTTTTTCTCTCTCCCCTTTCCCAGCCCCTTGAAAATGGGCCTTAAGTTCCAGGGTTAGATGTCTAAAATGGCCTTAGCCTCTGTGGGCTGGACGGAAGGGAAAGAGGAGCTTAGGGCATGAAAATAGCCTCTGGAGCCTCTGAAGGTACCTCTGGAGACTCTGAATGGCAGATGGTTCGGCAAACAGTCATAAATAACATTTAAAGTACAGCCTCCTTGAGCTGCTAGAACTGGTTTAAAGCCAGAAAAATTATGAGGAGGGGAATGATGAGGCACACAGAGACCCAGGGGTCCAATATAGGCAGGGAGAGGAAATTCTTCTGGTAGGACTTTAGCAGGTCTAGCTTGCAGATTGAGATTCTGCCAATTTCTTCAAATTTGGTGCATTCCTGCTTTCCTATGGGGGCAAAGTTTTTCTAATGTGAGCTGTACACTACACATTTAGAAAAGCTCAGATTTTCCAGGGTAAGAGTTTTTGAACTAAGTGTATATCTTCATTATTGTCTGTGGCAGTTGGAGACCAGGAGATTCTCAATTAGTTAATGTTCTCATCTGCAATTCAGTCCCCCTGGAGAAGATTGCCCTGGAAGCACCACATGAGATAGGACCAGTAATCCCAGCTGCCTTGATTACTCCCTTCTGAGTTTCCCATCTCATTCTTCCTTGTCTCTCAGTGCTATTTTCTGTTTCTCTGGCTGGGATCGAGTACCTTTCCCATTGCTCAAGACACCACACTCCCTAGAAGACTCCAGATTGGGTACAGAGTCAATTTTTTATCTTTGGTTCATTGAACCCAGGAAAAAGAGCATCATAACCAACTGGAAATAAAGCAGATGACTTTAGAGAAATAGATTTATTTCTTTAAGACACTAGGAATCTGTCCACAGGTAACTTTGTATGATCTGACTAGCAAGAAAGATAGATTTTATCTGGATCTATATCTAATACTATATTGTTTTTCAATTCCAATTCTAACTTTTGAACCTTACCTCTTTTGCCTTCCTTTGTTAATGATGTCTAGTTCTAGTCTCCAAATATATCTTATGTGAAGGAATCGTGTTCCTATTGCCCCATTTTGTTGTTCTTTACTGCATAGTAACATTGATTGTAACAACAACAACAACAAAATAACTTCACTGGTTTAAGATAAGAATGAAGGAAGAATGAAATCTAGTCTGAGTCTAGGGGATTGGGTTGCTGGGAACTGCTCGTCTCTGGTAGGGGTTTCTGTGTTGACCTAAGCTGGGAACACTGGATATGTTGGCTATCTCTGTCCTTAATGAAGTATTCCCATTCTGATGCCTGAAGATCAATTTACTAAGAAATTCATAATGAAACATCAATGTGTAGTGCTGAAAAAGCAAATGAAAACTGTAATTTTGAGCTGACCCTGAAATGGAACCAAATGAAAGAAATTCCCATATACCACCCAAGATTCTTAGATGCCATGTGTCAAAAACCAAGATTAAACTCATACGTTAAGCAAAATACAAGGAGAAATGTTTAGTTTCCCATAATTATAGATGTGCTTTCAAATACAGTAGTCAGTAGCCTGGGAACCTGCTGATTCTGGTCTGTGACTGATGGAGCATTCAATGGACTCAGATGAAGACAGCAGTTGCTGTATCCCTCACTCTTGGGATAGTACCGGTGGACCCAAATTGCTGGCTCCTGAAATTTCTTGTTTTTATCTCAACTGCTTGCCTGAGACATTAGAAGATTTGTTACATATCTTCTTATCTCAAAGTCTATTCTTTTTTTAGACCTAAGGTTCTATTTCCTATGCAGATGACAGTCATAAGTCTAGTAAAGTCTTCAAATACTCTCTGGGTGTGTACTTAGATCTACTTTCTCCTTTGCCTGTGATTTCTGCTTTTGGAGGAAAAACAGGTATTTGTGTGGGGCCTATGGCTGATCTACTTTAGCAGCAGGGCCTGCACAAGTATTTTTGTCTATAGAGGCAGAAAAAAGGAGTGATTCAAACTTCAGCTGTAGTTTGACTTCATGGTTTCAGGTCATGGCATCACCACTGTGATTTTGATAAAATGAATTTACTTACCATTACCTTTGTTTCTTCATCTTAAAAGTGGAATAACACTGGTTTTTGTCTTATAAGGACAGTCATATAATTGATCAACCAAGTTTAAACATAAACAGGTTAAAAGTGGCAAACATGGGAATTATCCAGGGCAAACCACAAAATACAGCCTTTCTGTCATTCTACTTATAGGGCTTTTAACAGAATGGATGGGTTTATAACTACAAAACACTTAGCATGGTGCTACACACTATTAATATTTTTCAGTGGTTCTTTAGAAAATGAGTCACTTCCCCACAGCTATTCACATTGTCTGGATGGATCTATTTCTGTTTTGCCCACTAGGGTTTTCTGAAGTGTCAGTGCTGATCAGGATACAGGACATGGCATCACAAAGCAACAGCTCCTTTATTCCAATCTCTGAATTCCTCCTCATCTGCTTCCCTAACTTCCAGAGCTGGCAGCACTGGCTGTCCCTGCCCCTCAGCCTCCTCTTCCTCCTGGCCATGGGGGCCAATGCCACCCTCCTGATCACCATCCAGCTAGAGGCCTCTCTGCACCAGCCCATGTACTACCTGCTCAGCCTCCTCTCCATGCTGGACATGGTGCTGTGTCTCACTGTCATCCCCAAGGTCCTGGCCATCTTCTGGTTTGACCTCAGGTCCATCAGCTTCTCTACCTGCTTTCTCCAGATGTTCATCATGAACAGTTTCCTCCCCATGGAGTCCTGCACATTCATGGTCATGGCCTATGATCGTTATGTGGCCATCTGCCACCCCCTGCGGTACCCATCCATCATCACGGACCAGTTTGTGGTCAAGGCTAGTGTCTTCATTGTGGCACGAAATGCCTTTCTCACTGCACCCATTCCTATCCTCACTGCCCGGCTCCATTATTGTGGGAGAAATGTCATTGAGAACTGCATCTGTGCCAACCTATCTGTGTCCAGACTCTCCTGTGATAATTTCACCCTTAATAGAATCTACCAATTTGTGGCTGGTTGGACCTTGCTGGGCTCGGATTTCATCCTCATCTTCCTCTCCTACACCTACATTCTAAGAGCTGTGCTTAGGTTCAAGGCTGAGGGGGCTGCAATGAAGGCTCTGAGCACATGTGGCTCCCACTTCATCCTCATTCTTTTCTTTAGCACCATCCTGCTCGTTGTGGTGATGACAAATGTGGCCAGAAAGAGAGTCCCCATGGACATCCTGATTCTGTTCAATGTCCTTCATCATCTAATTCCTCCTGCCTTGAACCCCATTGTATATGGGGTTCAAACCAAAGAGATAAAACATGGAATTCAGAAATTGCTGCAGAGAAGCATGTGAATATGTAAAATAGATTTCTAATTTCTCATCTCCTTCCTCTTCAGTGATTTCACCTCAGCAGTGAGACAGGAAAATGTGCAGTGAGTGAGTCTTATACACACTGAGGCTCGCTTCATAACTGAACCAGATTTCTTCCTTTATGCTCCTTGCTTGGTTCAGGTGGAGCTGGGCATGAGGAAGAAATGCATATTTCTTGAGTAACTACTTTGAGCCTCAGCAATTATATGTAAGTAATTTAATCTTCAAAATGTTCCTGCTTAAAAGAAATGTTCCTGCAGGTATTAGTAGTTTCATTTCACGTAGTAGAATGAGAGCTGCTTTTAAGAAGGGAAACTCCAAAGATCACACATCTGGGAAGCAAAGGAGTACAGATTAAAATCCAGACTCTAGAACCCAGGCTCTTCCTACAAGAATGCCTCTTCCACTACAATCGAAGCTGGAGACCATGCCTCTACCCCTCTTTCCTGTGTTTTGTCTTTCTGGGTGTCCACAGGAATTTCCTGCCTATAATGACTTCTTTGAGAGCCAAGGGGTTCTCAGAGAAGGCAAATTCCTTCCTGACAAAGGTTCTGCAGGACAGAAGAAGAGCGTCATATTAATATTAAGCTATGTCAGCTTCCTATTCTGTCCTACACAGCCTCATTACCTTTAGAGAAAGCCTTAAAAATGAGGATACGAGTGGAGTGAGGGGTGGGCAGTGCACACCAATGGGGTAACAGGGAAACTGACTAGGACAGTGGCTTTTCCACTTCCCCTATATGTTTAAGCTCCATATACAGTGAAATGAACATCAAGTCTTATTTAATCTTTTGACTCTTCCCAGAGGCTCTAGTTGAAGGTAAGAAGAAATTGCATATTGTTAGGTTTCTGGTTACCAGTGGGTCCAGTCAAGAGAAAAGAAACCACACTGGTTACTTGTAGAGAATTTAATGTGACCAATTGAAGAAACTTCCACTCAGAAAGGGCTTGTGTCATTAGAACCTAAAAGGTTGAGAGGGTTCCCGTAAAAGTGGGTCTCAGATCTGTGAGGCATGGTGCTGCCCCTAACTGGTACTTGTGCTGTAGGAGCTCAGAGGAGGTGCCCCTTAGCGCTGGGACTAAAACCTTTGAGGATGGGAGGCTACCCCGCTGTTGCTGGTGCTTTTGAGAGAATTTAGTGAGGCTGATTCTGGGAGTTAAGCCAAAACTCAAAGCAACCAACAAACTAACCAACAAACAAATCTGGAGGCTAGAATCAACCCCCCTGCCAGGATGAAGAGTCAATTGCTGAGGGATACTGACAAGAACAAACAGGAAGGAGCAAGTATCCCCTCCCCTGCTTCACCCTTCTAGTCTTTCTGTTATTCTTCACAGGTGGCAACTAACGTGGAGACAGCTGACAAAGAAAAGTCCCAGAGTCTCAGTCCCAGCATCACGAAACCCTAGGCCACAGTATGGATGGGCTAGTTTGGCACTGAGAGACAAGGGTTAATAACCGGCATAGCTTATGACTGCTGAGGGGCCGCTATAACATCACCCCTCAGTGCTCCTAGGGAACAAGAGACAGAACCAAGTACCCCAGTGCAGGTGGGTGAAGAGACCTGACATAATGTTAAAGGAGCAGCATTCATAGCTTTGAAAGCACTTGGCATTAAGCCAGCAGCTAGAACAGAGATCGACTACCCCACATGGTGGGAATTAGATAGAATAACTGCAACCCAACGCTTGTATAGGCTCTAGGGGAAATAGTTTCTTCCAAAGTCACTCAGTAAAGAAAAATGACACCCATTGACCTACAAGAAGGGGCTCTTACTACCCCCAGGCTTAGATCTCACTGCCTCAAGCCGGAACTGCAGATGTGATTCAGTGTTTGTTATTTTTTAGAAGGGAATTCCCTGATAGGGCTTCTCTCCCCGTCATGGTGGCTATGAGTGTTTTATCCACGACTACTTTCCTACTATCCCTCAGAGGACATTATGGCCAACTTCAGCACTGATTGCCTAAAACGAGACTAATCATGTCAATATCCTAATATACAGATAAAAATGATAGTAATAATAATGAAAACTAAGGCTCACATGTTCTGAGCCCTTGCAATGTACCAGTGTCTATGCATGAGAATATTTATCGTTCATAAGAGCCTTCTGTAGATGATTATAAAAGTGAGTTAAAAAAAATAATCCAACAGGATGTAATCCATAGGAATATGACACATCTGTAATCAGATGGTATTTTCAAACATTTCGTCCCCTCTGTTGGTCTCTCCAGGCATGCTTTCTCTACCTCTGTCATAATCTCACTAGATGCAGACCCAGAAGGAACTCAGAGAGGAGTCTCTGTTAGCTGGTGAAAATTCAGATCTTAATTCTTGAACCAGGCTTCTCTAGACCAATGCAATTGGCCTGTGTAATTAGAAGAATCTTGAACCAAACTGGGTGTATGCAGAGATAAAAACTATCAGCTTATTGTAGGGATTTGTAAAGGAGGTAGGGACCGAGGCACCTGTGGTCATCTCTCACAGTAACTAGCGCAACTTTTGCACATCAAAGGGCTCGGTATACATTTTCTTACTTATGATATTGAAGTGGCTACATGAACAGTTGGCAAATCATGCGTATATTAACTTGTTAGTTTCTTAGTAGATCCCTAAAAATAAGGAATGGACAAGTTACATACTTAGGGTTGGGTCTCTGCTCTGGTTCTAAGGAGAGAGGTTAAGAGGACCACAGATTTCCCACAGAATTGTCAAGCCCAGTGCAGGTGGTTGAAGAAAGTTGGCACAATTCTCCTTGATAGGCTTTGAAGGGAATCTACATGCAGGTAAGAATGATGAGGGTGAAAGAGAATTCCAAGAGCCAGAGCTTGAGGGGCAGACACAACTCTGCTGTGAAGTTCCCATAGCATAAAAAATGTCCTCTTACTAGAAGTCTTTCAACACAGTCTCAGGTGGATAAAAGTCATAAGTTAAAGGCATTTGAAACTGGTGGGGTACAGATGTTTTGTCAGTTTGTTTTAACTGAGAAAATCTGTGAAGGGGCACTTTGTTAACACAGGCTGACTGTGTTCCTGTACTGACCTTATCGTACTGGAAGACAATTCCTACAAACTGTACTGGAAGAGGGCATATTCGGAACATGAGAAGGGGGAGAGGAGGGACTTTCCAGCAAGCACTCATCCCACCCCCTGGTTTGCAGGTTAGTGACATTCGCAGGGAGAATTTGTGTGAAGAGCACAGAGTCTTTTGAGAAGGAAGGGCTGATACCACTGAAAGCTGCTATTCAGCATCACAGCAGATTTAAATTAAGACCCAATGGCAAGAAAGAGTATCAAGTTCTTGGAATGAAATTGTCTGGAGGAAAAAGGGAGTCTACACTGGTGACCAATTCTCAAAAGCAAGACCTAAGTATTGTTAAGGGAACAATAGTACACCTTCCACATGTCATAGAAAGCTTCTTAGTAAAAGCCATTCTGATCCTCTATTGTGCTTTGGGGTATGTTCTAAGCATTTGGGGTTTACCAATGAGAGCTCTGACTTCAGGGACCTGGTTTGGGACATCAAGGTTGTATAGCTACGGGTCTAAACAGCAATGGCATTATTGCCAGGAGTAAAGTATATTCTTTATTGTTTGCAAGTCAACAGTGCCTCCTTGTGGCTTTCCTCAGGAATAACAATATCGAAATAAATTCCAATTCTAAACTTCTGTTTGGTGTTTGGAAGAGGACTGACAGCTCTGTATTCAGAAAACTCCCTCTAACACTTCGGTGATTGGGTAGTAGGTAGCCTGGAGAAGAAGATACTGTACTTCCTGCTCATTGGGCACATGGGGATTTGAGTGTTCAGTTAAAAAATAAAAGAGACACAATAATTTATGCTCTAATTTTCTTTTCTCCAGTGATATTTAAACGTCAATATTAAATCAGTGACATGAGTCAGGTATTCATAAGAGTAGCATACATCCTTGGTATTTCATAATATATCACACTATCAATATTTGTCTAAGAATGTATGTAATAATAATATTTATTCATTTCTTCACCTGTTCAACCAAAAACTAGTTATTGAGTTTCTTATGTGTGATTAGTACTCTGATAGTCTACAGGTAAACTGTTTTCAGAAAAATTATAGTTAAAATAGCCTGTGCATTATTCTTATTCCCATTTTTACAGGTGAAACAACTGAGCAAAAAGATAAATTACAAATGGTCACTCAACTAACAGGGACCGGAGTCAGAAGTGAGAAATTAGGCATGGTGGCTACCTGAATCCATTTTTCCTACTACATTGTCTAAAGATTGAACTATATTTTTAGACTTTGACTGGTTAGATTTGTAGTTTTCTGAAGTTTTTCATGCTTTAGGTTACAGATAACAAAAGCAGAGCTCACCAAAAACCATGCATTGAACTAGACAATGCAGGTAAATTTAGTTACTATAACAAAAGATATCACTGTAGCTTAACACAATAAAAGTATGCTTCTCGTCCACATCCCATTCCAATGTATGGAGATTTGTTCCACATCAACATTGAGGGACCTGTGCTTCTTCTGTTACATGAATCCTCCATGTTCTCAGCCCTTGAGAGAAGTCCACCGGTGCTTCTGAATCTAGCTGTCAGGCAAGCACAGAGAGAGAATGTGCAGGATCTTGTAGGAGGCTTTAGGAGCCCACACTAGGAGAGACTTACATCATTTTCTCTACCATTCCATTGGCCAGACTCCTCACATAGATCCAGTTGCCTGCAGGAGAGGCTAGGCCACAAATATTCATTTCTCTTACCCACACATATAAAATATACTTCCCTGCTTCCCAAGAGAGACCACCCAAACTCTCTTCTGATCACTGTATGCAGCACAAAGTGCAAGAGCTCCAGGTGCACGTGGCCTTCTCCATCAGGTGCAGGCGTGATTTGCTCTTGGACTGGTGATATTCCCCCTCCTTCACATATTTAATGGTGAAGCAGAACAGGGTACCGACACTAAAGATTCCCAGTTGGAAGTGAAGCATGGAATTTATTTAGCAGTAACTTGTCAATCACAATGCTGGAATACTTTAGGAGCATGTGTATTGTGATATTTTTATGTCCTGACAGTGGGGGAAGCTCCCTGACTGGACACTAGTTATTTTCTAAGTGAGGAACTTTCCTGATGATTGTTTTTATGTCTTAACCATTGTTTTTTGTTTCTGTTTTTTGTTGTTTGTTTAATGTCGTTCTGCCTTTGGTGGATGATAGTGCTTTTTTCAATGTTCCTTATGAACTTATATGACGCAGGCATTGGAGAGTGTGACTTTTTTTTTGAGGGACACTACATTTGAGCCTATCTCCTGTTTGTGGAATGTTAGGGTTAATAATTTTTTAAATTCTAAATTGAAAGCTTCCTTTACAAGCCAAGCTCATGTTTCTTTGGCAATAACCCCCTCAAAAAATATAACAGGTTTCTATTTGTATCAGGTAAGTTTCATGGGCTAGTAATCACACCCCAAAGAATTTTTTAGGCATAATTTAAAATTTTTCTTTCTTTTCTTTATTGTCTTCTCCCTTTCCCCATGCCAGTTTTTTTTTCTACCTAGTGGTGTTTATTGTAGGGCTATCAGGCTGGAATAGGACAGCTATACGTGTAATTTCATCTCCTCTTAGGGCTGATTTCTATGGGGCATGGTTACTCAAAGTCATGCTAAAACTTCCTTTTAGCTTTTGACCTCCAAAAATAGTATAATAATTCTTCAAGACTCCATATTTATGTACGCTGTCTATCATTAATTTCTGCTTGAAAACCAGCGAATTTTCTGCTAAAGCAATCTATTTCTCATAATAACTTGTCAAATGAAATTAACAGTGGCAAACATACACTATTCTCTTAAATTTTTCCAACCATTTCTCCTAGAGTTAACATTCAGGTATATCTTTCCTTGTTATGTGATCTTTCTAGCATGGGATGTCAGTTTTTCTACTATCTACAGGCTTAGCCAGAATAACTTGCCAGCTGTTGAAACAAGCAATTCTAATCTGTCAGTGGTTTAATACAGCATAACTCTAATGCATGTGGAGGAAGCTCTCTTCCATGCAGTCATTCAGGGACTTAGCCCCCTTCCCTCGTGTGGCTCCACCATTTTCCAAAGCTTCCATATCTTCCAGTGGATTATCCGCATCTGGCCAGAGGTGGGGGAATAGAGTGTAGCAGACATTGGGGAGGTTGTAAAGGCCATGCTTGAAAGAGTTGCATGCCATTTTATTGCCCAGACTTAGTCGTATACACCATCTAACTACAGGTGAGGATGGAAAATGTAATTTATCTGCGTGATTAGGAGGAAAAAGAATGCTTTATGGTAAACTTAGGTTTGTCTCTGTCATTTACATACATTGTTCAACTGACATCCAAATTGTGATGTGGAATAGGGAGAAGTGCTAGGAGAACCTCTGGTTATTTTTGCGGCTCTCCTTGTCTCTGTGAGACATTGTCATCCCTAGAGGACAGTCTGTTTCTTGTTTGCCTCCTCCAAATGCCTTCTTCGGTACATCGTCAGACTTTATTTTGGAGTTATGAGAGAGGCAAAGAGATCCATTTAGATCTGTTCCACCTTTCCTAATCATTCCCATCATCTTTGGTAAGAAGGAAGAGAGGGCCACTTTGTAAGCTGCCCCTCAAGAATAGAAGTTTAATGGATGGGGTGCAGGGATTGGAACCCCTTCCCAAACTCAACACCTAGCCTGGGACTGTACAAACATATTTCTGAAATCTGCCTTGACAGTCTGCTATGAGGATGCCAGGAGCCTGGTATCTGATTCAAACAAACAATGCCTTTTCAGCTCAGACTTTGAGTTTCTGCAGAGTTCTTGTGGTCTGTCAAGAAATACAGCTGTTAGGACATAGTGGGGGAGATGAACTAGATGAGTCAATGCTCTAGGGAAGAATAGACCTTGGCAGATTTACTCAACGAAGTCACTGGATTTATTTGATTTACTTGGATGCTTACAATAGAATTAAGTACTGTGTCGGTTTGAGAAAGAGGCTGAGAATTTCCTTAGATCTACACTTACTTCTCTAAAAGTAAATGATGATTTGCTTGTAGATTGAGCCGAGAGAGATATTTATGGGTCCAGGTATTTTCTCTCCTCACTGCCCCAGAGAGAACAGTCTCCTTGAGTTTTCAGGTATATCACTGACTTAACAGAAGTCCGAGGAGCTCTGTATACTACATTTATACAACCAAGTAATATCAGCTAGAATATATTTCTGAGACTATCAGATTGCTTTTTTCTTCATTTCTTTTTTCTGCAGTGGGGTGAATACTACCTTTCTTTGTCTCATTAACTTCACTTTCCCCTTGCACCAAAGTCTTTTTTCCCCCTTAGATATATGGATTGCACAGCTTACCAAGAAAGTAAACATGTTATAAAGATGACCAGGTCTCATGTTTCCTCATTTCCACAGAGTGATGGATGTGTCTAAACGCTCTTGAGAAAAAGCCCTCTGACATTCACTTCTGGCACAATGAGACTTGGGTTTAAGTTTGGAAATCAGGTTTAGTGTCTTGACTATGTTACTGCCCATTGTTTGAATTGGAAAGATGATTTAACCTTTCCAATTATGTCTATAAAAACAGCAGCTACAATTACTCAATATCTCTGTCCTTTTTTGTTCCTTATTTCCCTTCTTCTTCTCTCCCTTACGCCTTCTTTTTCCTTCCTTTTCTTTCTCTTCTTTTTTCTATCTCACCTATGGCCTCTTCCATTCTGTTCTTCCTTCTATTCTTTTTACTAGAAGCTTAGCTAAGTTATTCTGATTTTTTTTTTTGTGACCCCAGACTTTTTGTTTGTCTTTTCATAATCCCTTCCTCCAAAGTGAGTCATCAATATCACATACTTTCAGGATGAATTGATGGCTTTGGATAATCTCAGGACAAGTTTGAACTCAGGCAGATAAAGTACAGGTATCTAGATTAATTACTTGTCTAGCTGGATCAAATGGGAGAGAGAAAATTACATGAACAGAACTAACAAGTGTTTAGAATGCAAACATTTATTAATATGAGCGTTTTCTAATGTCTCACATTGAAAGTTTGTTCCCTACTAGTATGTGAGTAAATGACATGTCTGACTTCCATTTCATGGCAGACTATGCAATCTAAGAATTCCTTTGCTGATTAATAACAAACTAAAATATAATAAACCTCCACCCAAATGCATAGTTATGGACACTGTACCAGCCAGCCACCAAAAACAAAACCACAAAAAACGAAAAAACCCTCCTCAAATGCATAGTAATGTTTGAAAGAAAGTAAGAAAATTTACCAGTGGTCAAAGGGGAATGGGAGATAAAACAAGACTGATAAATAGACCTTGAATCTGTGGCTATGTTGGGAACATTTATTAGTTTATACAATTAAGGAGTTTGCATTTTAAAGGATCATACAAATGCAGAATATGAATGTGGATACTCACAGGGGAGGAGATAAAATTAAGACTCCCAGACTCACGTAGTGCCAGGGATCTTGAAGGGCTATAACCTCACTGAAGGAGCAGACAAGAGAAAGGCCCATGCATGCATGCACACATGTACATTTTCTGTTTTGAACTAGGCTTTAGAGAGAATAGAACAAGTTTACCTTAGGTAAGTTTGATTTAGAATTTATGTTACCAGGGCCATTCGAGTTCAGCTGTCTGCCCCAAACAAAGACCCTGCTTTGACTCACCAAAATATATTATCCCAGGGCATTCAGCTCCTGGCTTAGGTTCTGCAAAATCTGCTACTGAACCCAACTCTGGCTGCCTGCCCCCAAATAAAAATAAATAAGCCCAAAAGTCAGATGTTGGTAAAAATGGAAGTCAGCTTTTATTCAGGAATACCAGTGACACGAGGAGAGATGTTAGGCTAATCCACCTGTCTGGTAAACCTGAAGGAGAGTGGCCAGACTAAAGCCATCTTAAAGACTAAGATTTACTGAGGGGTTTTTTAAAGAGGAGTCTGAGGGAATGGAACTTGGGAAGTGACAAGCAAGAGGTGGGGGGACGTGAGCTCCAGGGCCTACATGCAAGGATCCAGGTGCAAGTTCTCATCAAAGGTCCATATGGTTTCTGTTTCCATCCTTGTTGTTATCTCAGGGTCCTGATGGAGGGGGGAAATCAGCATAGTTTTACTGATGTCTTCCTTGTCTTTTCAGAGTCTGGATAGTACATGTCTTCTAGCAAGTCCATAGCTGCAGGCTGACTAGAAACCAACTTTACATTTTTATAATGTCATCTTACCCCATAACCCAGGTTCAAAATATCAAATAGCCAGAGAAAAGAGAGAACTCAGAGAAATGTATGCTAAGCCAAAAACTGTATCTTTAAAAAATCTTTTAGAGCCCTTGTGCTTTTAGGTCTCAACATGGTTTCAGTCCTGCTCGCTCTAACAGTTTCCCCACTGTCAATTGTTCCTTCCATTCTATGGAATGAACAGACTACACATCTTACTGTTTCGAGCTGAGTCAGGATGGAGAAAGGGTTAATTTGGAATGGAACTATTTGACATGATGGGAGTCATAGCTTTTGGTACAGCTGGAGTAGCAGAGGGATCAAGGGCATTTAATTTTTTTTATTATCTTAACAGTTGATTGACAACAGGTGGCTTACTCAGAGTTAGCAAGCTATACATTAATTGGTACATCAACAATTTTAAGAACATACGTGAATCTTTTGTTTAGGAACAGAATGTCTCATCCAAGCCATGAGTCCCCCCTGTAAGTCTGTGAATACGTTTAGGGAACTGCTTGTGGAGACAACACATTACTTTTCCCTTTTTGATCAAAACATTTTTCATGAAAGCTTTGATCAATTTTTTAATTGAAAAGGTCTTACTTTTTTTTTTTTTTTTATATTGATCCCTTGGTGCTGGGAAGGCTCATTCCCAGTTGGACATGTCCCACATTGGAGGGAAAGATGAAACAGAATTTAGGCAAAATTAGGGCAACATGAAGTGGGTGAGGAACTTAGAAGAGACATGCCATTTTAAAACGAATGTTTCCAATTGTATCATATCGAAGAGAGAACAAATTCTTTGTGAACTTATGTAAATAACCATAGTGTCAAAAAATCATAAGGATACTCACAAAAAGCTTTTAAATCTTGGAGGAATCAAATAAGGAAAAAAAGCAAATGTTCCCACCTCTTTTTATAAAAGTATATTTTACTAAATTGCTGTAAGTTATAGATAGCTTAAGAAAGTTTCCTTAAATCTGGAAAACAAAACATTAACGTAAAGAATCAACAAGGAAAGTTACAAAATATTTTTCTTAGTTATTTAAACTTAGTATTTGTTTTGCTCAATTTTGATTAGCAGTTTTATAAACCCATCAGATGTCTTACTACAGTTCTGAAAAACTTTTATTTTGTCCATTGATTTTAAAGTTATTTGAAACCTGTGCTTAAGAGTATTTGTCCTAGTCTTTTTCATAAATCTTATTACAGATATCTTTAGAGAAAAATCCAAACATTTTTTAATTCTACCAAGAGCAGATCAATACTTTAAGAAAACCTTGTTTTAATGAAGGGGAAATTTAGTTTTGTATTAGTGTCCTTTTAATACCAAATTTAATCTTTCGAAATACTTAGAAATAATTCCCTTTTAATGATAGCTAACTTAATCACACACACATTTTTAGAAAATAAATTTACCCTTTACGAACCATTATTATGACTGACTTAGACATTTTTATGACTTTTAGATGTTTTGTTTTTTGTCATATGTATATTTTAAACAACTAGTTATTTTGTTTTAGAACAAAATTTTACTACTTAAGATTTTTTTCATTTGAAAGTATTTTTAAACCTGTGTAATCATAACTACCTCTTCATATCCATAGTTTTTTTACATCTCTCTTTTTTTATTTACTAGTTTTTTTTCTATCAACTTACTAAATAAGACTTATTTATTTAAAAATTGTATGATCAAAAATCATTCTGTTTTAGGTTGGGTTTATAACTTTAACTTCAAAACCTCTAGCAGAAACAAATATAATCCTGTTTGACTAGTAAATCCAGGCGAAAACGTATGTTGATAATTTGAAGACTTTCTTTTATAGTAGTTTGATTTCTAAAGAAAAGCCTTTT
The DNA here is from genome assembly GCF_027409185.1 of Cynocephalus volans. Lineage (NCBI taxonomy): Eukaryota > Metazoa > Chordata > Mammalia > Dermoptera > Cynocephalidae > Cynocephalus > Cynocephalus volans. The sequence goes on along the minus strand of NC_084463.1, from coordinate 106,333,945 downwards.
TACTCTTTTTTTTTAGTTTTAATTTTAAATGAATTTTGGGTTCAGTTTTCCAGTATTTACATTTAGTTAAGACTGGCTGAATTGTATAAGAAAAACAAAATCTTTACGTGGTCTTGATTTTTTCCAGCAGGCTCACTCTTTTTTTTTTTTTTAATCTTGGCTGAAATACCATAAACACTGAGTTTTTGTTTCAACTAGTAGAGCTATATGTACAGATAGCCAAATTTTGTCCAGACACTTAAACAATCATAAATTTTTAAATTAGTTTTTGTTTTTCAAGCTTGTCAGGAGAAACTTAGAAAAAAATTTTTTCTTTTTGGTCATTGGGTCTTTAATAACGAAAAGGCATAAATTTAGTTACTCAAACCCAAACAGACCGAGTTCTCCCAAACAAGCAAACATTGCCTTTTATGTCCTTGAGTCATTTTTTAATATTGAAATAGTACCTTTTAACAAAAAAATGGCATCTTTCATACCTAAATGGTAACTTTAATAAGCAAATGGTATGGAAAGAGGACTCCCAGAGGGATTTACCAGCTTGGAGCTTATCAAAGCCCTCACTGACATGCTCTTCCTTCACTAACCAAAAGGCAAGGAATTGGTGGTTAATGCTGCTACTAGGAAATCAGGGAAAGTCCCCAAAATCCCAGCCATGGGGCTGGCCTACCACAGACAGCTGGCAACTACAGGAGGACGCAGATTTGCTCCTATAGAAATCGGGGGGCTAATCTGTCCAAGGTGCTCAGCTCCTTGGACAGATCAAAATCTGATATGGGGGGCACGTGGCCACCGGCTGAGGCTTGCCAGAATCTTGTCACTGAGCTTAGGTCTGGCTGCCTGCTCTCAATTAAAAACAGACAACTCACAAGTCAAATGTTGGTGAAAAAGGAAGTCAGCTTTTATTCAGGAATGCCAGTGACCTGAGGAGAGATGTTAGGTTAATCTATCTCTCCGGTAAACCTGAAAGAGAATGGTTAGACCAAAGCCATCTCCCCAGTAAACTCAAAGGAGAATGACCGGAATAAAGCCATCTCCTTCAGGTTTACTAGGGAGATGGCTTTAGTCTGGCCATTCTCTTTCAGGTTTGCTGGAGAGATAGATTAGTCTAACATCTCTTCTTAGGTCACTGGTATTCCTGAATAAAAGCTGACTTACATTTTCACCAACATTTGACTTTGAGTTCTTCGTTTTTATTTGGGGGCATGAAATCAGACCTGGATTTGGTAACAAGATTTTGGCAAACCTCAGCCAGTAGCTGTGTGCCCCCTTGGGAATCTCAAGGGGAGAATTTAATATAAAGTATCTGTCTTAGTTTATCTATGCTACTATAACAAATACTTGATGTTAAATCATTTATAAAGAATAAAACTTTATTTCTTATAGATCTGGAATCTGAGAAGTTCAAGATCTAAGCACTGGCAGGCTCCATGTCTGGTGAAGGCTTGTTCTCTATTTTCAAGATGGTGCCTTGAATACTGTGGCCTCACATGGCAGAAGGGATGGAAGGACAAAAAGGGGCAAAAGAAATCTAACTAGTTTCCTCCTGCCCTTCTGTAAGAGCACTAATCCATGCATAAGGACCATGCCCTCACAACCTATTCACCACCCAAAGGCCAAACCTCTTAATACTATTGCATTGGGGACTAAGTTTCAGCATGAATTTTGTAGGGGACACAAATATTCAAATTAGAGCAATTGTCCTTAGGTTGACTTAAGAGGTCCAACAAAAATAGCTCTGTTGATCATGAGTCGACACTCAAAAATTACAAAGTTAGTATGAGCAAGAGTCAAAAAAATTAGGTATCAGAGCTTTGAAAAATGAATTATCAGGCACAAGTTTTAACACAGCTATGTCTGAAATGGTTAAAGAAATAAAAAGTGGAGTCAAATGAACATGAGAAAGAATCCTTAAGTTACTGTAAAACCAGATACAGTTGAAAAAAAAAAACTCACACAAAAAATACTATACTTTCCAGAAAATCTAAAATATATAGTCACTTAGATAAAAAGGAATAACAGATTACAAAAGGTTGATATATCTGAGTTGAGAATTGGCAAAATGGGGCTAAAGTTGAAGAGTTTAATGTGAAAGTGATATAATGTGAAAGGGAATGGAATATGAAATAGAGGTTGAAAGATAAAGAGAATTGAAAAAGATCCATTATACACCAAACTGGATTTGCACAGAAGAATCTAGAAAATAGGGAGGAGAAGAAATATTCCAAGAAATAATGGTTGAATTATCTTTAGATTCCAGAAGATTAATTGTTTATAAGCAGAATAATTTTTAAAACAAATCTGGGCTTATGTACCAACATTCCAAGACTCCAAAGACAAAAAGTTCTGAATAGAGCCAGGGAGATAATATTCTACCTACAAAAGAACAGAAATTTGATGAACAATATACTTTTTAACAGCAAAAATAGATGTCAGAAAACTGAGGAAATATCTAATATGTATATATATTTATATACAAAATTTATACGTTTCATTTAATCTTCAAAAAAACCTAATGAGATACATATTATTATAATTCACAATTTACTGATGAGGAATTGAAGTAATACATGTGTTGGAAATAATACATGCTGAAAAATCAAGTACACACATATGTATAGTGAACTGAATACTGCGATCAAGCAAATTAACATATTCATCTTTTCACATAGCATTTTTTCATGTGTGTGGTGAGAGCACAAGATCTACTGTCTTAGCAAATTTTAAGTGTACAATACAATATTATTGACCATAGGCACCATGCTGCATATTAGATCTCTAAAACTTATTCATCCTTTCATCCTTTATAACCGAAACTTTGTACCCTTTGACCAACATCTCTTCATTTCCACTATTCCCCACCCCTTGGTAACAACCATTCTACTCTCTGCTTTTACAAATTTTGACATTTTTGGATTCCATACATAAAATGGGACGGTGCGATATTTTTCTTTGTGTCTGGCTTATTTCACATAATGATTGTTTTTCTTTATTTAGACTCTCCAAGTGCCTTTGATATCTACTTCTCTCACTCTACCCCCAATGCTGATTATACTTATTACAATATACTCTCCTGGGAACTGAGCCATAGGGCTCCTGGTACCAGGTGCCTGACGAGGGCACTAACTCCATGTGCAGTAGGGAGGGAAGGAACATAGAGAAGCCAGTGTCCATATAATCAGCATCCAGAGTCCCTGCTGGGGGCAGTCTAGTTTTTGCATCTAACAGTCAGAAACAGTAGCGGCACAGCCTTCTGAAGCTGGTGAGTCTAAACTTAGGTCCAGGAAAATTATGAAAAACGAGATACTGAGGTGGGAGGAGTCCAGAAGGTTGGTATAAAAAGGAGGTAGAGCTAATTCGAGAGGGTCTGGTGTAGTAGATGCCACCCCTGCCAAGGTACTTAGATCTTCATACAAGGGTCACTGACCTAAGACTGATTTCTTTTAGAGGTGAGGTTGAGTTATTCTGTGGCTTCTGGACCCCAAACTTCTGTAGGCTCAGAGACCTCTACCCATATCGTGACTAAGAGGCCAAGGCTCTGTGCCTGTGTGGGTCAGAATCTTCCTTTCTTCCCTAGTTTAAATACACCTATGAGCCAGGGTGACTGCTCCTTCTAGACAATTATAGAAGGGCTTGCATCTTCCACTACCATCTTGGTTAGTTAGTTCAAGACCTGTCTGATCTTTCCAGACTGTCGATAATTCATGGTCAGAGACCATGTTTTGTTCATTGATATCTAGAACAAGGAATCTCTTTGTGAATACCAGTCTATGAGTATGAAGTGATGGGCTTAGAGTAGTGAATATTGAAGCAATGTCCTAGATTGCCAACAACGCCTCATTTCTCAAATTAGGAAGCCTCAGTTTTACTAACGAAAATACAGAAAGGAAAAATGGTCCCAGGTCTTCAGGAATTTGAAAGGGACTATAAAACAAAGCTGATAGTACATTACTACCTGGATTAATCTGTCAGTGATATAGGATGTTTGAAAAGGACATATTTTTCCCCAACATTAGTTAAAAGATCCTTGGAGACATTTGTGACTCCGGTCTTTCTCTGCCTCTTCAGTCTTTCTAGCACTGAAGTTTATTATAGTTCTTCCCATTCCTCAAATATATTCTTTCTTCTCCATTTGCATGACTACTACCTTTGATATTAATCACTTTTTGTTTGGACTATTCAGGATTCTCCAAAAAGAGTCCATACCTTCTGTCATTCTCCTTTGACCCATATGCTGTGGTCTAAATGTCTGCTTCTCCACAAAATACATATGTTCAAATCCAAACCCCCAAGGTGATGGTATTAGAAAGCGAGATTTTTTGGGAGGTGATTGGATCATGATGACTCATGATTGGAATTAGTGCCTTTATAAAAGAGGCCACAGAAAGCTAGCTAGCTTCTTCTACCATGTGAGGACCAGTGAGAGGACACCATCTATGAACCAGGAAATGGGCCCTCACCAGAAGCTAAATCTGCTGGCACCTTGATCTTGTACTTTCCAGCCTCCAGAACTTTGAAAAGTAAATGTTTGCTGTTTACAAGCTACCCAGTTTATGGAATTTTGTTATATCCTCCCAAATGAACTAAGATACCATCTACTGCATATTATTTCCCTTTTTCAAATATTCTGTGATTCCCTACAGAGTACATGAGAATGCCGTCTCTGAAGATGCTCACAAAGCTGCCACTTCCTACCCTTAAACATTGTCTCCTGACACTCTACTCTACTATCTCCTCCCCCCAAAGAATTTAGGATTTACTATCTCATAATGCCTCATTAGTTAACATCTACCTAGGCAAGTGTTTCTGCTATTAGCATTGCTGAAAAAGAATAGTCCTCATTCACCCCCAGGGCAATGTTCTGTTTTCTGTACCCTTCTCTGCTGCTCTTAGCTTGCTGAGTTTCTGGCCCTGGTAGGACTTCAGGAAATGATAGTTGCTTTCCCTTTCCACAATAAAATCTAAAGTTAAGTATCATTTATTCTATTTCATAAATGAGAAAACTGGGCACCATAGAGTATAAATAGCTTTCAGGGTCACACAAAGATTATAAGAGATAAAATTGGAATTCATTTGTCTGAGGCCAGCTTTTAAAGCATATCACACTGCTTCATTCATCTGTAATTTTATCTCTTTCCCACTGTTTTATGATTGCCATTATTAGAGCCACAGCTATACTGCGTTATAAATGGTTTCACACAATTTCCTCTATTAATTAAGTTCTCAGAAGATAATCCTTTTTGCTTAATCTATGCTATACACTACTATGCTTAGCGTTAAGACTAGGTACCGAGAAAGCACTGACTGTTTTCTCACTCGTTCAAATAGATCAAGTCACACCGAGGAGTCATACATGAGGCTGTAGAAAAGAAGAAGCCTTATTCAGAAAAGGTATGTTTTCCATCTTATTTCTCAGATTCACACTGAGGGTCATTTTCCTCATCACATACGGAACACTGGATAGAAGTATACGTAACTGTCCCTACTCCAGTTTTAATTCTTGAATCCTTGGTTTATCTTAAAGCTCTACAACAGGGAAAAAGTGAGTATTGTATAAACTATGTTTGGAAAGTCTGAAATATTAAAAGCGAATGTCCTTCAAGCAATTAAACACTTTCCTTATCTTCTTTGGCAGTTAGAGTCTGATACCTTCTCATACAGGAGAGACTTGCCAGATGAGACAGGGCGGCAGGATCAGTAATTCCAGCTACACTGATTATGTGCCTCCAGGGCTTCCTCTTGCATCCTGCCGTGACTCCCTAGCTCTTTCCTTCTTCTTTGGCTGTGACAGCCTTTACTGTTACCCTTCTTAATACTTGACATCTTTCTTTTTGTTCAGTAGTGAAGAAAAACAGATGGTACCCCCACAAACACACAAAAAACAATTGGAATCAAAGCAGATGAATTTGCAGAATGTAGACCCCATATGCTAGGATAATTGGATTTTGGCCTCAAGGAAGCATAGACAATTTTATTCACCAGATAGATGGGTTCCTTTGCAGGTTTATTTGCCTGAAACTCACACACTAACTAGCTTCTATTCTGCCTTTGGTGACCCTCAGTTGAAAGTATTTGATTACTTTTCTTAAAGGCACCTAGTTCTAAGCCTCAAAGATTTTTTTTGTGTGTGTGTGTGTGTGTGTGTGAGAGTTATGGTCTCTTTAGAATCTTTGGGATGCTCTATCTCTACTCAGAATCTGTTATGAAGTTGTGAAATCAGCTCTAAAAAACAATTTTGTTAGCTCAAGATAAATACGGGTGAAAGGGAGAGTTTGACTTGGGATAAGGGGATGGTCTGATAGTTACCTGAACTTCTAGCAGAGTCTTCTATTGGATACCTGATACCTAAGCTGGGAGCCCTAGATTTGTCAAATATCTTTGCTTTATATATTTCTACCCTAAGTATAAAAAACCAAATCTTTGGAAGATTTCTATGATAAAACATGCTTCGGGGGGTGGGGAGATGGCATGAAGTAGAAAAACTACAATTTTGGGCCATTGTTAAAAGGAAACAGAAAGAATCACATCCAGGATGCTACCCAACAACATTGGCTGCATGTTACTAATAGCAAGATTGATCGCTGTTATGAGACAAAACGCAAAGAGAAAATGTTCAGGTTTCTAAGGAATAGGCTATCTGAAAAGTAACTATATTTAGTTCAAAACAGAACACAGAGAACTTTTCTCTCACCTCCCAAAGTGTCCATGAACACAGGTAATTTCCTCCAACCTCAGGGGAAAAGGCATTTCGACTCCAGGCATCTGAACACTTGCTTTCATCCTGCAACTTGAAAATGATGCTGAAGCTGAGGGCCCAACATGGCTGTTTATTTTTCACGTGAGAGATCCAACTTCATATTTTTATTATTTATTTATTTATTTTAATTTAAAAAAATTTTAACATTCACTTGTACATATTTGTGGTGTTCAGGGAGTTAATACATGTATATATTGCACAATGATTCACTTACAGTAGATAGCACAGTTTTGTGCCATTACCAAAGTACCTAACACAAGGACTACAGGTTTTGACATGTGCATAGTACTCACTCCTGGTTTCCATATAAAAATTTTCTTTTGTGAAAAGGAGTGGAGGCAAGCTAGATACTTTGTTCATGTCACCTTTTTACTCAAGAGCCCTCACTGATAGTATTGAATTCATTTCCTCCTATCCTCTCTAGAACTTTATTCCATCATATATTTCCTTTTCCTCCTATTTTTATTTATTTATTTATTTTTATTTTTTATTTTTTGTCTTTTGTCTTTTTCGTGACCGGCACTCAGCCAGTGAGTGCACCGGCCATATAGGATCCGAACCCGCGGCGGAAGCGTCGCTGCGCTCCCAGTGCCGCACTCTCCCGAGTGCGCCACGGGATCGGTCCTCCTTTTCCTCCTAAATCAGCAACTACCATCCCCACCTGAAAATCCTTAGTCTCAACTTTATTTTTTATTTTATTTCATTTTCTTTCTTTTTTAAAAAATCTAAATTCATTTATTTTTTATTGTACAGTTTAAGGGTACAGTTTGTTGTCACAATACATGCATATATTGTATAATGATCTAATCAGAACAATTAGTATATTTATCACAAACATTTATCATTTCTTTGGGGTTATAACGTTCAAGATCCTCTTTTCTGGCTATCTTGAACTATGCAATACAATTTTATTAGCTGTTGTCACCGAAGGGCATCAAAACTTATTCTTTCTGTCTAGCTGTAGCTTTGTAACTTAAATCTTTCTTTTGAACAGAGATAAGCTTGTACTAGAATTCCCCCCATTAGCAGAAGTTACTAATTTTCTTAGAATTTATTTATTTTGTATTTTTATTTTTAATTTAATTTAATTTAATTTTACTTCTCAAAATACATTGTACTTGATTTTCATGCTCCTTTACCCATTCCTCTCCATCCCCTCCCCGCCTGCCCCCCACATTGTATCTGTGCACTTGGCTTAAATAGTTCAAGGAATTTTTGTGGCTATTCTGTCTTCTTCCCCCAACCTTTATTTGTTTTTGTGTTTATTTATTTATTAATTTTTAGCTCCCACAGATAAGTGAGAACATGTGGTATATCTCTTCTTGTGCCTGACTTGTTTCACTTAATATAATTTTCTCTAAGTCCACCCATGTTGTTGCAAATGGTAGAATTTCATTCTTTTTTTTATAGCAGAGTAGTATTCCATTGTGCAGATGTACCACAGTTTCCTTATCCAGTTATCAGATGATGGACATTTTGGCTGGTTCCAGCTCTTGGCTATTGTATATAGAGCTGCAATAAACATCGGAGTACAGGTATCTCATTGGCATGATGATTTCCATTCTCCGGGGTATATTCCCAGCAGTGGGATTGCTGGGTCATGTGGTAGATCTATCTGTAATTGTTTGAGGAACCTCCATATCATTTTCCATAAAGGCTGCACCATTTTGCAGCCCCACCAACAGTGATTAAGAGTTCCTTTTTCTCCACAAGCTCTCCAGCACTTATCGTTCTCAGTCTTTTGGATGTTAGCTATCCTAACTGGAGTGAGATGGTATCTCAGTGTGGTTTTCATTTGCATTTCCCGGATGCTGAGTGATACTGAGCACTTCTTAATGTGTCTGTTGGCCATTTGTGTATCTTCCTTTGAGAAATGTCTGTTCAACTCCTTTGCCCCTTTTTAGTTGGGTTATTTTTTTGTTGTTGTAAAGTTGTTTGAGTTCCTTGTATATTCTGGATATTAATCCTTTGTCAGATGTATATTTAGCACATATTTTCTCCTACTCTGTTGGTTGTTTTTTTACTCGGTTGATCGCTCCTTTTGCTGTGCAGAAGCTTTTTAGTTTGATATAATCCCATTTATTTATTTTACCTTTAGTTGCCTGTGCTTTTCGGGTCCTATTCATAAATTCTGTACCCACTCCTATTTCCTGGAGGGTTTCCCCTATGTTTTCTTTAAGGATTTTTATTGTTTCAGGGTGTATATTTAATTCTTTAATCCATTTTGAGTTGATTTTGGTATATTGTAAAAGATATGGGTCTAGTTTCATTCTCCCAGATATGATTATCCAGTTTCCCAGCACCATTTGTTGAAAAGGCAGTCTCTTCCCCAGTATGTATACTTGCTGCCTTTGTCAAAGATCAGATGGCTGTAGGCATATAGGTTAATTTCTGGTTTCTCTATTCTGTTCCATTGATCCATGTGTCTGTTTTTGTGCCAGTACCATGCTGTTTTGGTTATTATAGCTTTGTAATATAGTTTAAAGTCAGGTAGTGTTATACCACCAGTTTTATTTTTTTTGCTTGGGATTGCTTTGGCTATGCATGGTCTTTTGTTATTCCATATAAATATCTGGATAGCTTTTTCCATCTTAGAGAAAAATGTCATTGGAATTTTGATGGGGATTGCATTGAATTTGTAGATCACTTTGGGTAATATGGACATTTTCACAATGTTAATTCTTCCAATCCAAGAGCATGGGATATTTTTCCATCTTCTTGTGTCCTCTTTAATTTCTCACAACAGTGTTTTGTAATTCTCTTCATAGAGATTGTTCACATCCTTGGTCAGCTTTATTCCTAAATATTTTATTTTTTTGGTGGCTATTGTAAATGGGCTAGCTTTCTTGATTTCTTTTTCTGCATGTTCACTCATGGAGTATAGAAATGCTACTGATTTTTGTGTGTTGATTTTGTATCCTGCACTTTGCTGAAATTGTTTATCAAATCTAGGAGTTTTTTTTATAGAAGCTTTAGGCTGTTCAATATATAGGATCATGTCATCTGCAAACAGGGACAGTTTGACTTCATCCTTTCCAATTTGGAGGCCCTTTATTTCTTACTCTTCTCTGATTGCTCTGGCTAGTACTTCCAGAACCATGTTGAATAGGAGTGGTGAGAGTGGGCATCCTTGTCTAGGTCCTGTTTTGAAGGATGATATGGGCAGTGGGCTTATTGTATATGGCTTTAATTACGTTGAGATACTTTCTATCTATGCCTAACTTGTGAAGAGTCTTTATCATGAAAGAATGTTGAATTTTGTCAAATGCTTTTTCAGGGTCAATAGAAAAGATCATGTGGTTTTTGTCTTTGCTTTTATTAATGTGGTGTATCACATTTATTGATTTGCATATGTTGAACCAACCTTGCATCCCTGGGATGAGTACCACTTGATCATGGAGTATAATTTTCAGTATATGTTGCTGTATTCTGTTAGCTAGTATTTTATTGAGGATTTTTGCATCTATATTCATCAAGAATATTGGACTGTAGTTTTCTATTTTTGATGCATCTTTGTCTGGTTTTGGTATCAAGGTAATATTTGCCTCTTAGAATGATTTTGGGAGAATGGCCTCTGTTTCAATCTTTTGGAACAGTTTGTAAAGAATTGGTATCAGTTCCTCTTTGAAGATTTGGTAGAATTCTGCAGTGAACCCATCCAGTCCTGGGCTTTTCTTTGTTGGGAGCCTTCTGATAACAGCTTCAATGTCTTTTATTGTTATTGGTCTGTTCAGATTTTCTATATCTTCTTGGCTCAGTTTTGGTAATTTGTATGCATCCAGAAATTTATCCATTTCCTCCAGATTTTCAAATTTGTTGGCATATAGATGTTTATAGTAGTCTTTAATGATTCCTTGTATTTCAGAGGTGTCAGTTGTAATATCACCTTTTTCGTTTCTAATTTTTCTTATTTGGGTCTTCTTTCTTCTTTTCTTAGTTAGTCTTGCTAAAGGTTTGTCAATTTTATTAATCTTTTCAAAGAACCAACTTTTTGTTTCATTGATCTTTTGTATTGTTCTTCATTTTTCTATTTCATTTAGTTCTGTTCTGATCTTAATTATTTCTTTCCATCTGCTAACTTTAGGTTTGGATTGTTCTTGTTTTTCTAGATCTTTAAGGTGAAGTGTTAGGTTATTTATTTGCCATCTTTCCATTCTTCTGAAGTAAGCATTTAATGCAATAAATTTCCCCCTTAAAACTGCTTTTGCAGTATCCCACAGGTTTTGGTATGATGCGTCATTATTTTCATTAGTTTCAAGAATTTTTTTGATTTCTTGTTTAATTTCTTCTTGGACCCACATGTCATTAAGTAGAATGTTGTTTAATTTCCATGAGTTTGTATAGTTTTCAGAATTTTGTTTATTATTGATTTCTAATTTTAATCCATTGTGATCAGAAAAAATACATGGAATAATTCCAAATTTTTTTTGAATTTTCTAAGACTTGCATGGTGACCTAACATGTGATCTATACTGGAGAATGTTCCATGTGCTGATGAGAATGAATATTCTGAGGTTGTTGGGTGGAATGTGCTGTAGATATCTGCCAAATCCAGTTGATCTAAAGCATTGTTTAGATCTTGTGTTTCTCTATTGATTTTCTGCTTAGATGATCTGTCCAATGATGAGAGTGGGGTTTCAGGTCCCCCACTATTATGGTGTTAGTGTCTATTCCTTTTTTTTTTTTTTAAGATCTAATAGTGTTTGCTTTGTAAATCTGGCTGCTCTGACAGTAGGTGTGTATATATTTACGATTGTTTTTTCTTCTTGATGGATAGATCCTGTTATCATTATATATTGGCCATCTTCATTTCTTTTAATAGTTTTTGCTTTAAAGTCTTTTTTATCTGATATAAGAATAGCTACTCCAGGTCGTTTTTCATTTCTACTTGCATGATATTTCTTTTTCTATCTTTCACTCTTAGTCTGTGTGTGTCTTTACAGGTCAAGTGAATCTCTTGGAGACAGTGTAGTGTTGGGTCCATCTTTTTAATCCAATCAGTCAGTCTGTGTCTTTTGAGTGGGAAATTTAGTCCCTTTACATTCAGAGTTATTATCGAAAGGTGTTGATTTACTCCTAGCATTATACTGATTTTTGTTTAGATGTCTTAAGTATCTTTTGTTCCTTTCTTTCAAATTTTTTGTTTGTCTTCTGTATTTGTTGGTTTCTTGGGGTGATAGATCAACTTGTTTTTCTCTCTTTTGTTAGCATTTTTGTTTTGCTGGTAGGTATTGTTCTTTCTTGTACATTCATGGTAGTGATGGTTGTTTTTGTGGTATCAAACCTAGTACTTCCTTGAGAATTTCTTGTAGGGCTGGTTGTGTGGTCGTGAACTCCCACAATTTTTGTTTGTCTGAGAAATATACTGCTTGTCTTTCATTTTGGAAGGGTAGCCTTGCTGGGTAAAGTATTCTTGGCTGGCGATTTTTGTCCTTTAGTGTTTTGAATATATCATCTCATTCTTTTCTGGCTTTTAGAGTTTCTGATGAAAAGTCTGATGTTATTCTGATTGGGGCTCCCTTATAAGTGACTTGCTGCTTCTCTCTTGCAGCTTTTAATATTCTCTCTTTGTCTTTGATTTTTGTCAGTTTGATTATCACATGTCTTCGAGAGGACCTTTTTGGGTTGAATGTGTTTGGTGATCTTTGGGCTTCCTGAATCTGGGGATCTGTGACTTTCCCTATACCTGGGAAGTTTTTTGCTATTATCTCATTGAGTATGTTTTTGAAGCCATTTGTTTTTTCCTCCCCTTCTGGAATACCCATGATTTGGATATTTGAGCACTTAAAGTTGTCAGTTGTCTCTCTTAAATTTTCTTCAATTATTTTTATTCTTTTTTCTTTTTTCTGGTCTGCCTGTGATAATTCAAACAGCCTGTCTTCGAGGTCAGAAATTCTCTCTTCTGCTTGTTCAAGTCTGCTGGTTAAACTCTCTGTTGTATTTTTTATTTTGTTGAATGAACCCTTCAGCTCCACAAGTTCAGCTACACTCTTTTTCAAGGCATTGATTTCTTTGTACATTTCTTCTTTCAGATCCTGTATGTTTTTTCTCATTTCATTGTGTTGTTTCACTGAGTTTTCTCATATCTCATTTAGTTTCCTTAGAATAGTTACTCTAAATTCCTTGTCTGTCTTTTTCCTGTTCTATAGGATCTAGCACTTGTAAGTTATTAATTTCCATTGGTGGTGATGTACTTTCTTGATTTTTCATATTTCTGGTTTCTTTCCTTTGGTGTTTTGTCATTGTGGCGGGGGGTATCCCTGTTCAATTGTTTCACCCTGATGTCTGACTTGGCTCCTGAAGGGTCTGCTGCTTCTGGACAGCAGAAACTAGCCTGGATCACCGGCTGGTCAGTTGGGGTGGTAGTCCAGAGCCTCTCAAGTTGCTCACGGAGACAGACCCTTAGTCTCAACTTTAGATTTTAAAGCATGCTTAGGTTTTCCCCAATTATTTTATATGCTGTCTTTACCTTATTCCTTTTTTTTCTTCAAATAACCATGAACATATCTTCACTTGCAGACTTAAGTTTTCTCCTCAATTTCTAGGTATATTATATTTTGAATAATTGTTGGAAAACTCTACCTAGGTATTTTGCAAATATCTCAGGCATAAAACTTCAAATACAAATTTATTTTTTTTATTCTTAAAACTCTTTCCTTTTCCCCATTCACCTCTTTAATTTCTCAGTAAAGTTTTCATTTTTTTTGTCATACAAGCAAAAAACTAGACAGTCATTTTTAACACTGTGACTTGAGATTCAGAACCCTGTTTTTTTCACCTTTCCTTAATTTTCTTCCCTTCGCCTTGCCCAATAGCAAACAGTAAGTATATGCTTGGGCAATGGTTAAATAGTGGAATTTCAAATGCCTTTCTTTAATCATGCCTTACATGCACATCTTACTGATTTCGATTTTGAAGTGCCTCTGCTATCAATTTCTTCATGTCCATCTTGAAATAAAGAAATGACTCTTGGTATAAAGAAGGGGATCACTACCTAAGGATCAGGCAGAGGATTGGTGCAGTTTCAGAGACATAGGACATTTCAGAGGACCACACTGAAGGTCCCCTCAGAGAGCAGAGCAGGAAGCAGCCTCCAGGAAGGTCCAGGAACACTCCTGACCCACTATCTTTTTCATTGTAAACAGTCCAAGGCTGGGTTTCCACAGGGCAGGAAAGGAAAGGATTAATAGTACATCAGTCAAGGCTCCCATGATAACAGTGGCTTTTCTTTGTATAGTATTCCTGTAACAGACTAGCCTGACCCTAGCAAGGGATCCCAAATTCCTTCTAGAGCAGTACATGTCAAGAAACCCACATGGGTGGGCTGAAGACAGCCAGGCTGCTTAATCCTCCAGATATGGAATTGCAATCTGAGGCCTAAACCCTTGGTATTTATAAAACCTTTAGGCCTCTCAATTTTCAGCCCAGGCTAACATAATATTTCTCTTACCTTCTAAATTTCAAAGTATATTATTGTATTTTTTTTTGACTTTTGGACCCCTCCCCCTCATAGTATGAATGTTATGACTCTTTTTCAAATGAAAAGATCCCACTTTTTTTTTGAAAAAGAGTCATAACATTCATATTCTTCCTGGTGTACTACTCAGTCTTGACTGTCTCTGTCACCAGAACTGGATATTCATAGTCCCTTCCTAAGGAACCAGATGAAAGAAAACACTTCTGAATCCTCACAAAGAGAATGGTGAACAATGGTAAATAACTTAGCAAGATAAGGATAACCGTTATGCTCAGTTAAATGTCAGCAATAATTAAGATGATGACAGTTATGGTGATTACAAAATTTTTTGAGACAAGATAAGAGCCCCAAGGAAATCCAAGTTCTACCACCTCCAGAACATATATGCTCTACATTGATATACTTCTGTCCTATATTTTAAGGTACTTTGGACTTCCAGCTTGATCAGGACACTTTACATGGCATCACCCAGCAATTACTCCACTGCTCCTGTCTCTGAATTCCTCCTCATCTGCTTCCCTAACTTCCAGAGCTGGCAGCACTGGCTGTCCCTGCCCCTAAGCCTCCTCTTCCTCCTGGCCATGGGGGCCAATGCCACCCTCCTGATCACCATACAGCTGGAGTCCTCTCTGCACCAGCCCATGTACTACCTGCTCAGCCTTCTCTCCATGCTGGACATGGTGCTATGTCTCACCGTCATCCCCAAGGTCCTGGCCATCTTCTGGTTTGATCTCAGGTCCATCAGCTTCTCTGCCTGCTTCCTCCAGATGTTCATCATGAACAGTTTCCTGACCATGGAGTCCTGCACATTTATGGTCATGGCCTATGATCGCTATGTGGCCATCTGCCACCCCCTGCAGTACCCATCCATCATCACTGACAAATTTGCGGTGAGGGCTGCCATCTTTGTTATAGCTCGGAATGCCGTATTTTCTCTTCCTGTTCCCATCCTTTCTGCCAGACTCAGATACTGTGCAGAGAACATCATCAAGAACTGCATCTGCACTAACTTGTCTGTGTCTAAGCTCTCTTGTGATGACATCACTTTTAATCGGCTCTACCAATTTGTGGCAGGCTGGACCCTGTTGGGCTCTGACCTTGTCCTTATTGCTCTATCCTACTTCTTCATCCTGAAAGTTGTGCTAAGGATCAAGGCTGAGGGATCTGTGGCCAAGGCCCTGAGCACATGTGGTTCTCACTTCATCCTCATCCTCTTCTTCAGCACAGTCCTGCTGGTTCTGGTCATCACTAACTTGGCCAGGAAGAGAATTCCCCCAGACGTCCCCATCCTGCTGAACATCCTGCACCACCTCATCCCTCCAGCTCTGAACCCCGTTGTTTATGGTGTGAGAACCAAGGAGATCAAGCAGGGAATCCAGAAACTTCTGAGGAGGTTGTAAGAGGTAAAAAGGATCAGAACTTTAGAGTTGTTAGTAAAAACAGGAAAACAGAGCATTATTTTTGTGCCACACATTAGTTCAGTATCTCAAAGTAGCAATTTTCAGTAGTAACCTGTCTCTTTTGGGGATGAAAATTAAGATTTCAGGTCCATTATTTTTATAGGCATCTTATGACAACTTTCTCAGCTCAACTATCCTACTTTCTTTTGCATTGAAGCTTATCACTGTTAATGACTTGTATTAAAATTTAATATTTTTTCAGTATTTAAAAATTTTTTCAAGTCAACTTTTTTTATTGTTGTCAAATATGCTTAACATAACATTTACCATTTTAGCCATTTTTGAGTGTACAGTTTTATGGCATTAAATACATTCACATTATTGTGCAATCATCACCTTTATCCATCTCCAGAACTTTTTCATCTTCCCCAACTGAAGCTCTGTGTCCATTAAACACTAAGTCCTCATTTTTCATACTACTGTTCCAAAAATATCATTCTATTTACTGTCTCTATGAATTTGACTACTCTAGGTACCGCATATAACTGAAATCATGCAATATTTGTCCTTTTGTTATTGGCATATTCTAATCTGCATAATCCTTAAGGTTCATCAATGTTGTAGAATATGTCAAAATTTTCTTCATTTTTAAGCTGAATAACATTCCATTGTATGTATATGCCACATTTTGTTTATTGATTCATCCATTGATGAACACTTGAGTTACTTTCTTGTTTTGGTTGTTATGAATAATGCTGCTATAAACATAGGTATACAAATATCTGTTTGAGTCCTTGCTTTCATTTCTTTTGGATATGTTCCCAAAAGTAGAATTACTGTATTATATGGTAATTCTGTTTTTACTTTGTGAGGAATCACCACACCATTTTCTACAGTGGCTGCACTATTTTTACCAGCAGGGCACATGCGTTCCAATTTCTCCATGTGCTTCCCCAAACTTATCTTCTATTTATTTTTTGGTAATACCTTTCCTAATGGGTATAAAATGGTATCTTATTGTGGTTTTGATTTACATTTCTCAGATTATTACTGACATTGAACATCTTTTCGTGCGCTCATCAGTCATTTGTATATCTTCTTTAGGGAATGTTTATTCAAGTCCTTTGCTCATCTTTTAATTGGGTTGTTTGTCTCATTTATGCTGTTGTTTAATACACTTCTATCAAATTCCCAACATTTGTGCAGAAATAGAATAATTCATCCTGAGATTCATATGGAACATTAAGAAACCCTGAATAGCCAAAGCAATCTTGACATAGAACAAAGTGAGCGCTCACACTTCCTGATTTCAAAACCAGATATTTAACATAGAAACATTCAGTTGGACACTGACCTTACAACATATATAAAAATTAACTGAAGATAAGTCAAAGACTTGAATGTAAGAGTTAAAACTGTAAAACTCAGAAGAAAAAACAGGAAAAAAGCTTTCTGACTTTGAATTTGGCAATGATTTCTTGGATGTGACACAAAAACACAGATAATAAGAGAAAAAAATACATCAGTTGAATTTCATCAAGATTAAATGTCTTTTGTGCATCTATAGACACTACCAGCAGAGTGAAAAAGCAACCCATGGAATGGGAAGAAATATTTGCAAATCATATATCTAGTAAGGGATTGATATCCAGAATATATAGAGAATTTCTATAACTCAACTACAATAAAAAATATTTGTATGTTTCAGCATTTTCTATTAAAGACCTTCTGTCTTCTGGACCTAATGTACTTTTAGTCTTATCTCAAACTTCCTTTGTTTTCTCTGCTCATTATTTCCAGAATAATCCCTATATCTGTTTTGCTGTCTCTTTTTAATTATTTAATGCTTTCCACATCAGCCTTCTTTTATTAGCATCATCATTTGCCAAACCCCGTCTTTCATACTAGGCTTAATTCAAATGTTGCATTCTATAGGAAGTCTTTCTTTCCTGATCCTTCCAAGTGGAATGATTACTCTACCATCTCAAGTAGCTGTATATCTTTCACTGACACTGTCATAAGCTGCTTTTACATTGAGAGAGTATTTTATTCATCTTTTTAATTCTGCATGGTTACTTTTACCATTCTTCATATAGAGAAATTTAATATAAAAATGTGTTAAGCAAAATGGAACATTTTCTAAGTGCATCTCTTCTCCCTTCCTTTGAAAACTACTTGGAAACAATGACCAAATCTTGTACTGTTAAGAGGCCTCATAGAACCTAATACAGAGTCTTATTTTTAGCCACCATTAGATGAAATTTTATGCAGTGAAGACCACTAAGATTAGAATGGTCTGGATAAGTAGAATTTGATTTTCAGATGAGCTAATTTCACTAAATCTGTCTACTCAGATTTTGTGCATTTTTGCTAAAATCGTGTAGCTTAGATAAGTTATTATTGTTATTCTTATTATTTTCCTAAGCACACTGCTTCCCCTGCTACTCTGTGAATAAGAGGCAGGCCATCACCTCACACCCCATTCACCCTGGGGTAGTAGGTATTCAAGTCATTTGAATTCCCCTCCATTTCCACATGCATTTCCATTATTAGTTTATTTTCTTAAGAAATCCTCTTGCTTATGTGAGGGTTATTTGTTAAGAACCCCAAACCATTGGGTGTCCCTTAATACTGTCAATGGGGAATGTTCTATTTATATTCAGTACAGTCTGGGTATGCCATGAAGCTTTCCACAGGCATCCCTCTTGAAATGCCAGAGGGGAGCCATCAGTGACGTGTGGCTATGAGACCTCTCCAGTTCTCATGTCCTTTGAGACTACATGGCTTCCAATGCTACTCGCCCCCACTGCTCTCAAATTCTCTCCACAGTCTCATCTCATATGGTTGATGGAGCAAGACATGTCCTGTCCCACTAACTATGAAATATGCTTTCACCACATCCAAGCAGCTGCCTTAGAAAACTATCTCCTTGATTTGTGACCTCACATTGTGCAGAAATTTGATTGCTTTGCAACCCCTGTCCAAGTCAGTACAGAGAATTATCACTGTCTGTTTACCTGTAAAATAACAAAAGAAGTAAACATAACCCAGTGGTGCTTTTATCATGTATTTTCTCCAGATAATCTCATTGAGTTCTTGCTTTAATCATCTGAGAAAAGCTGCTAAGTTATCATTCTCTGTTTCTGAAGCATTCTCAGTAGAAAAGAATGATAACATCTTTCCCCGATGTCATCATTTTCGTCTGTCTCTCTCCCTTCTGTTATAATTTTCTCTTTCTTTGATTTATTACCCTTCCTCATTTGGAATCCTCTTGAGTGAGAGCCTCTCTTTCAGGCACACTAACAATACATAAACCAGGCAGGAGCAGGTGCCTCCCTGGGATCTCCCTTATGTCCAGGAAGAAGTGACAGGGTTGGAAGGGTAAAGTGTAATAGGACCATCTCTATTCCCAGGCATTATTTGCGGTCACTCCTGGCCTGACCCAGTGAGGTCAGGCTGATACTGAACCCAAGGTTCCCTTTGAAAGACAGAGAGACAAGTTCAAAATGACCTAGGTAGTATCTTGCCCAGTTATGCCCATTGTCTGAAACACAACTGTTGTCCCAGTCGTGCAACTCAGACCTGGTGAGGTGGGAGAGAGAGAGGATGTGTCAGCATCATCTCCAGCTCCCTCATTCCTCCTGCTGGTACATGGAGGCTTCCTAAGGCATTTCCCCTTTAGCACCTCATGTATTCAGATGAAGCTTGTACTCACCCAGTGAGTGAGCCAGGGTTCATGCTCTTATGATGCCCTATCTTTAATAATAAACATTTCCCTTGCCCATTCCAGTTTTCAATTACCCACTGCCCTGTGCGTAATAAGGGAAATGACATTTATGTAACATGTTATGCCTTATGGCTTATTTTTGTTCACTGGCCATCATGAAATGACCCCAGTTAAAGAATACTATTAAATCTTTATTTAAAAATAATTTTTTCGAAGTTCACCTAATGTGTGAAATGAAGTTCTCTCTGTCCTAAGTCTAGAAATATTTGTTTTTCAAACATAAATGCTCTTTGCTTAGAGTCCCCCATCTCTATGATTTTCCTCAAGGCTCTCACTTTTAACCACTACCCCCATATTGACTTTTGTCTTTTATGTTTTCTTTTCCACTCCCAGACCCCCTGAAGAATGGGCCATATGCTCCATGGTCAGATGCCTAAAACGGCCTTAGCCTCTGTGGGCTGTGGGGGAGGGAAGGAACTGAGTGGAGCCGAAAGTAGCCTCTGGAGCCTCTGAGGGGCTGGGCCAGATAGTGTAGCAAACATCATAACTAGCATTTTACAGCACAGCCTCCTTTAGCTGCCAGGCCTTGTTTAAAACCAGAAAAATTATGAGGAGGGGAATGATGAAGCACATAGATACCCAAGTGTCCAATATAAGCAGGGAGAGGAAATTCTTCTGGCAGGACTTTAGCAGGTCTGCTCTTGCAGATTCAGATTCTGCCAATTTCCCCAAATCTGGTGCATCCCTGCTTTCCTGTGGGGGTAAAGTTTTTCTTTTCTTTCATTTTCTTTTTCTTTTAACACCTTAATCTTGAACTTCCCATACTCCAGAACTATAAGAAATAAATTTCTGTTGTTTATAAGCCACACAATTTCTGGTATTTTGTTATAGCAGCCTCGATGGATAAAAATACTCACCCATTTTATTTATTTATTTATATTGCTTATGAATTTTCATGGGGTACAAAGCTGACTGTCACCACTTGTGCCCAAGATGTGATGGCCAGGTAAATTCTATCAGCATGTCCATTACCACAAATTGCGATTATTCCCTGAGTCCCCCACCCAATTAATCCCCGACCTCTCTCTCCTTTGCCCTTTCCCCCACCTGGCTCCACAGCCCTATGAAAGCTTTCTCCCTCTGAAAGCCTAGGGCACAACCTGGTCTTTCTTTCCTTCCTTCTTTCTCTCTTAGCTCCCACTTATGCGTGAGGACATGAGGTATTTTTCCCTCTGTACCTGGCTTATTTCATTCAAAATAATTTTCTCCAAGCTCATCCATGTTGCTGTACAGTTTTTCTAATGTGAGCTGTACACTACCCATTAAGAAAAGCTGAGATTTTCAGGGTGAGGGTTTTTGAACTAAAGGTGTGTCTGCATTACTGACTATGGGAGTTGGAGACCAGAAGACTCTCAATGAATTTATTTTCTCAAGTGCATATCGTCTCATGGAGACGATTGCCCTGGAAGCACCATATGGGATAGGTAGGGGGTGGGTTTCCCATCACATTCTTCTTTGTCTCTCAGTGCTCTTTCCTGCTTTTCTGGCTGGGACCGAGTATCTTTTCCATTGCTTAAGCCACCACGCTCCCTAGAAGACTCCAGACTGGGAACAGAGTCAATTTTTATCTTTGGTTCATTGAATCCAGGAAAAAGAGCACCATAACCAACTGGAAATAAAAAAGATGAATTTAGAGAAATAGATTTATTTCTTTAAGACACATGGAATCTGTCTACAGGTAAGTTTGTATGGTCTGACTAACAGGATAAACATATTTTATCTGGATTTATATCTGAAGCTATATTATTTTTTAATTCCAATTCTAACTTTTGAACCTTAACTCTTTTGCCACCCTTTGTCAATGACACCTAGTTCTAGTCTCCAAATATATTCTAAGTGAAAGAATCGTGTTCCTATTACAACATCTTGGTATTCTTCACTGAATAGTAATATTGATTGTAACAACGACAACAAAATAACTTCACTGGCTTAAGACAAGAGTGAAAGAAGAGTGAAATCTAGTCTGAGTCTAAAAGAATCGGTTGAGGGCCGACCCCGTGGCGCACTTGGGAGAGTGCGGTGCTGGGAGCACAGCAGTGCTCCCACCGCGGGTTCGGATCCTACATAAGGATGGCCGGTGCGCTCGCGGTGCGTCCGGTCACAAAAAGACCAAAAAAAAAAAAAAAAAAAAATAAATAAATAAATAAATAAATAAATAAATAAAAAAATAAAATAAAATAAAAGATTCGGTTGTTGGAAAGTCCTAGTCTCTTGTACAGGCTTTTGTTCTGATATAAGCTGGGAATGCTGGGTGTGCTGGTTATCTCTGTCCTTAATGAAGTACTCCCATTCTGATATCTGAAGATCAATTTACCAAGAAATTCCTAAAGAAACATTGATGGGGAGTACTTAAAAAGAAAATGAAAACTGTAATCTTGAGCTGACCCAGAAATGGTACCAAATGAAAGAAATTCCCATATACCACCCATGTAAAATAGACACCTGATTTTATAAACAGTATAATCAAAAAACCAAAAAATGTAAAATAGCCCTAAAACATTAAAAAATATTGATTACATATTAAAGCGATAATATTTTGGATATATTGAGTTCATACTGTTAAAATTAATTATTCATGTTTACTTTTACTTTTTTAAGGTGGTTACTAGAAATTTAAAGTTACATATGTGGCTTGCATTATATTTCTTCTATAGACATTACAGGGCTGCTATAGACTACAGTCATATATCATTTAATGACTAGTATGCATTCAGATAAATGCTTAGTTAGGCAATTTGATCATTGTGTGAACATCATAGAGTATACTTACACAAACCCAGATGTTATAGCCTATTACACACCTAGGCTATATTGTATAGCTTATTGATCTTAGTCCGTAAATTTGTACAGCATGTTACCATACTGAATACTGTAGGCAATTGTAAGACAATGGTAGTTACTTGTGTATGTAAACATGTATAAACATAAAAAATTTTCAACTCCATTATAACCTTATGGGACTTCCATTGTATATGTGATCCATCATCAACTGAAACATCATTGTGTGGTGCCTGGCTGTATATGGAAAGTGATAATGTATTAGGCAAAACAGAAAGGCAAATTTGTTTCTTCTAACATTTACAAATGCTTCACATATTCACACTTACTTCTTGCCTTTGAGCAACAGAGAGGGAAGCTGACTCTAGAAGGGTCCAGCACTCATTAGGATCACTGTCATTGTTGATTAAAAAAATGGCCAAGGTAGGGCTTCAGAGCATTAAGTAAACAGTGTCACTGGAGCATATCAACCAATGCTCTGAAATAAGCCTTAGCATGGAAACCATATGAAAGTTAGCTCATTAAATTTGCCCACACTGGTTTTGGTGTACCAGGCTAGGACTCATGGGAACCTGTTGATTCTGGTTTGTGACTGATGGAGCATTCACACGGACTCAGATGAAGACAGCAGTTGATATTATCCCTCACTCTTGGGATAGTACTGGTGGACCAATATTGCTTGCTCCTGAAATTTCTTGTTTTTATCTCAACTGCTTGCCTATGACATTAGAAGATTTGTCACATATCTTATATCAAAATCTAGTCATTTTTTAGATCTAAGGTTCTGTTTCCTATACAGACGACAGTCATAACTCTAGTAAAGTCTTCAAATACCCTGGTTGTTCACTTAGATCTACTTTCTCCTTTGCCTGTGATTTCTGCTCTTGGAGGAAAAACAGGGGCAGACATTTGTGTGGGGCCTATGGCTGATCTACTTTAGCAGCAGGGTCTGCATACATGTTTTTGTCTATAGAGGCTGAAAAAGTAGTGATTGAAACTTCAGCTGTAGTTTAATTTCATGGTTTCAGGTTATGGCATCACCACTGTGATGTTGATAAAATGAATTTACTTACCATTACCTTTGTTTCCTCGTCTGTAAAATTGGAATAACACTGGCGTTCTCTTATAAGGGGGACAGTCATGTAATTTATCAACCAAGTTGGGCATACATGTTAAAAGCGGCATAGATGAAAATGATTTCCAGCAAAACAAGAAATATGGACTTTCTTCATTCTACCTATAAGGTTTTTAACAGAATGGATCGGTTTATAACCATAAAGCACTTAGAACACTGCTAGAAACTGTTATTGTTTTTCAATGGTTCTCTGGAAAATGAGTTACTTCCCCATGGGTATTCACAGTGGATGGATGGATCTATTTCTGTTTTACCCACTAGGGTTTTCTTGAAGTGTTAGTGCTGATCAGGATACAGGACATGGCATCATCCAGTAACTACTCCACTGCTCTGGTCTCTGAATTCCTCCTCATCTGCCTCCCTAGCTTCCAGAGCTGGCAGCACTGGCTGTCCCTGCCCCTCAGCCTCCTCTTCCTCCTGGCCATGGGGGCCAATGCCACCCTGCTGATCACCATCCAGCTGGAGGCCTCTCTGCACCAGCCCATGTACTACCTGCTCAGCCTCCTCTCCCTGCTGGACATGGTGCTGTGTCTCACCGTCATCCCCAAGGTCCTGGCCATCTTCTGGTTTAACAGCAAATCCATCAGCTTCTCTGCCTGCTTCCTCCAGATGTTCATCATGAACAGTTTCCTGACTATGGAATCCTGCACATTCATGGTCATGGCCTATGATCGCTATGTGGCCATCTGCCACCCCCTGCAGTATCCCTCCATCATCACCGACCAGTTTGTGGCTAAGGCTGCCCTCTTTGTTGTGGTTCGGAATGGCTTTCTTACTATGCCTATTCCTATATTTTGTTCCCGTCTCAGATACTGTACAAGAAACATTATCCAGAATTGTATCTGTACTAATGTATCTGTTTCCAAACTCTCTTGTGATGACGTCACTTTCAATGAGCTCTACCAGTTTGTTACAGGTTGGATCCTCCTAGGTTCTGACCTCATCCTTATTGTTCTCTCTTACTCTTTTATCCTGAAAGTTGTGCTAAGGATCAAGGCTGAGGGAGCTGTGGCCAGAGCTCTAGGCACATGTGGTTCCCACTTCATCCTCATCCTCTTCTTCAGCACCGTCCTGCTGGTTCTGGTCATCACTAACTTGGCCAGGAAGAGAATTCCCCCAGACGTCCCCATCCTGCTGAACATCCTGCACCACCTCATCCCTCCAGCTCTGAACCCCGTTGTTTATGGTGTGAGAACCAAGGAGATCAAGCAGGGAATCCAGAAACTGCTGAGGAGGTTGTAAGAAGTAAAATGTGTAAGATCTGATATTGGAAACTGAAGTCGATGAAGGGGAATAATTTTCATGATGCATAGAAAATTTAAATAGTTACTGCAGGAAAAAGTTTGGATTTGTTTTCCCTTCTCCTCTAGTTGATGGGGATATCTATATATTGGCTCCTGTTTTCTATTGCACTGACTGGAACCTCGGTTTTTTGCATTCTGGAGTTCTGGAAGATTTTCCTGGCTTTGTTTGTGTGATAGGGACTTGTCAAGCCATAATTACAGGAGTTTAGAGTGGTGTGGTTTGTCAAATAATGAATAAATATTATTCCAATGAATTTAAATGTTTCTCACTTTTCTAAATTGTCTAATATGTACATATGCCTTAGATTTCTCAGTTTTTCCTGACAAAGCTCAACTTGTTTTTGTGCCATGATGGATCTCTTGTAGAGATAATATCAGTTGACTCCAGAACTTTGTTTTTTAAAATTTTTTTATTTTTTGAAAAATTTTATTATTTTTATTTATTAATATTTATGGGGTACAGAGGTGACTATCAGTATTTGTGTACAGTTTGTGATGATCAAATCAATACTGTTAGCATGTTCATCATTACAAATCATGATTACTTTTTGAGTCTCTTTCCCAATTACTTCCTATCCCCCATTTCTCTCCCCCTTTACCACTTCTATAGTTCTGTTCTCTCCTTCTGAAAATTCAATGTTCTATTATGGTCTTTCTTTCTTTCTTTCTTAGCCCCACTTATGAGTGAAGATGTGGTATTTCCTCTCTGTGTCTGTCTTATTTCACTTAACATAATTTTCTTCAAGCTCATCCATGTTGCTGCAAATGGCAGAATTTTATTCTTTTTCATGGCTGAGTAGTACTCCATTGTGTATGTATACGACATTTTCCTTATCCAGTCTTCTACTGATGGACATTTAGGTTGGTTCCATATCTTGGCTATTGTAAACAGAGCTGTGATGAATATGGGAGTGCAGGTATCCCTTCGACAAGATGATTTCCATTCCTTTGGGTATATACCCAGAAGAGGGATTGCTGGATGGTATGGTAGAGAATTTTGGTTTTTATGGTAGAGTGAACAACATGTACCATCCACTGCCTCCTCTATCCATGACAGATCTTCTAGATTTTTATTTAATAACACTTCTCTGGAGTATGAGTTTCATGTAGCTCTTTCCTTCTTTCTAATGATTTTTTTTTTGTCGTTTCAAGATGACTCATATTTGTATGTGTGTGTTTTAAGTGAAACTCTGTTTCCATTTTTTCAGATGTGCTTTTCCTACTTCTGACTTCATAGTATCTTATCTGACTGTTCCATCCATCAGGTTTCAGGCACCATCTGGATTCCCACTCTGTCCTGTTTGTCTTAGGTATACAATTAATCTTACTTTTAGCTCTCTTGTGTCAATTCTCATATCCTGCCCTATGGCCAGCATAGCTTCCCATCTGATTCAGACACCTGAATTTGAAGGTTTGTTGAACAAGGATAGGTTTGTTTTACTCTTTTCAATTCCCATCCTAATCATGCACGGAAAATGGTGGAGACTAGATATTGATTGATATTTCCTGGGATTAATTTACATTGGTAACTAGCCCCTTTTTTGGAAAGTAATTGAGAGCCTCACATATATTATTTTATAGGAGTCAGTTGAGAATATCTCCTAATGTAGCTGATGTGATGACCTAACTCTTTTTTTGAGAACTTATAGTTTATCATTTGCTCAGTGCTGTATTTCATCAAAACAATAGCTCTGATCTCTCTCCTCTCTGTTTCACAATGTCAAACACTGATCCTAACCAAAATACAAAGCTTCTAAAATACTGTTCTGTTTAACCACCATTCCAGTCAGGTCCTGATTCATTTTTTTTTCTAGATTATATGCCCCCAGATAGTTTTTCTTAAAGTCTATCCTCAAGTATTCTCTTCCACATAGAAAACATACATCACTTTCTTCATTTGACAAACTATTCCTATCCTACAAGTGTCAGTTTAAACTCTACCTATTCCATAATGCCTTCCTTTATTCATCTCAGTGGAATTAATCTGACCATCTTGAACCATGTGTATATGTGCTTCTGATACTAGATTATAAACTCCTCTGAGACTGGTGAATAGTTTTATTCATCTTTTCAAATGTATGTGTTTTAGAGCTTCTAATACATTGCTTTACATATTGTAGTTGTTTTTTTGTTGAATAAAATAATACTTGAACATCTTGTTTCTTAAATTCCCTAAAATCTTCTTGGGAAAAGAATCAAGTTGTTAATATAATGTATTCTCCAAAGCACCTTACAAAGACTTTATATAATTCACAGTTCAGTGCAGTCTTTTATACCATAGAGCCTAAGACTTCTTATCTTGGAATGAAACTGACTTTTATTTAAAGCCAGAGGCATAACACTACCTGACTTCAAACTATACTACAAAGCTACCATAACGAAAACAGCACGGTACTGGCATAAAAATAGACACTCAGACCAGTGGAGCAGAATTGAGAACCCAGAAATCACCCCTCAGGCTTACAGCCATCTGATATTGGACAAAGGCAACAAAAATCTACATTGGGGAAAAAACTTCCTCTCCAAAAAGTGGTGCTGGGAAAATTGGATACCCATTTGAGAAGAATGAAACTAGATATGCATCTCTCACCATAAACTAGAATCAACTCAAAATGGATTAAAGACTTAAGTATGAGACCCAATACTGTAAAATTGTTAAGGAAAAATATAGGTGAAACACTTCAAGAACTACAACCTACAGAGTGGGAGAAAATTTTTTCTAACTATGCATCTGACAAGGGATTAATATCCACAATATACAAGGAACTCAGGCAATTACACAGTAAAACATCAAATAACCCAATTAAAGAATGGGTAAAGGAGTTGAATAGGCATTTTTCAAAGGAAGACATATAAATGACCAACAGGTACATGAAAAAATATTCAAAAACACTAGTCATCAGGGAAATGAAGATTAAAAACACATTGAGATACCACCTCACCCCAATTAGACTGGCTATAATTAAAAAGATGGTGAATAACAAATGCTGGTGAGGCTGTGGAGAGAAGGGAACACTCCTACACTGTTGGTGGGACTGTAAATTAGTACAACTACTGTGAGGTTTCTCAGACAACTACAGATAGATCTTCCATATGATCCAGCAATCCCATTTCTTGGTATATACCCAGTGGAATGAAAATCATCATGTCAAAGGGATACCTGTACTCCCATGTTTGTCGCAGCTGTGTTTACAATAGCCAAGACATGGAACCAACCTAAACATCCATTGATGGATGACTGGATAAGGAAACTGTGGTATATATACACCATGGAATACTACTTTGCTACAAAAAAGAATGAAATTCTCCCATTTGCTCCAATATGGATGAGCCTGGAGAAACTTATGCTGAGTGAAATAAGCAAAGCACAGAGGGATAAATACCGCATGTCTTCACTCACAAGTGGGAGCTAAGAAAGAAGGAAGGTAGGAACAAAAGACCACAGTCATATGTTGGACTTGCAGGAGAGAACATACCTTGGGATACAAAATGGAGTGGTGGGGGAAAGGGTGAGGGGGAGGGACGTTGGGGATAATTGGGTGGGGGACATGGGGTGCAATTACAATTTGTGGTAATGGGCATTCTGCCAGTATGGATCTGGCGTTCTTGAGTGCAAGGGGTGACAATCAGCTTTGTATCTCATAAAAATTCATAACCAATAAAAAATAAAATATAAAAATGTGTATGGTCATGATAGTAAAAAAAAAAAAAAAATTCCAGGCACACCGATTTGGCCACTGATAAGATGTGTGGATTTTGACTCACTGATCTTGAACTGAGTTCTAGTTTTCTCATTTAAGAAGAGTAGCAATTGCCCTCTGTTTATGTGATTTTTATGATTGTTGGATGACCTAATTTATGAAAAGTTTTTCAACTGGAGCCTAAAATATGCTGCTGACTTATAAATGGGAACTTATTTTTTTTTCCTGTGCACACTGCTTTCTCTAATGTCTTCAAAAGAAGGTCTTCTTCGCTATATATACCACACACTTCAGAGAGGCAATGGTCCTACCCTCTGTGTCATTTTTAGTCTCCAGTGTAATTTCTTGTCTACTGTTATACTGTCTTATAAAATCCTTTCCTTATTTGAAGCTCATGGTGTTATGTTGTGTCACCCACAGTCATTCCTTATGTTAGGTCATCTATTAAAATATTACTCATGTACCCTCATTCTAGATGTTGGCAATTGACACTCACAGTCTGATTGGAACGGATTCACACTAAAAGCACTGTTCTTCAAGATGAAAAATTGTAGGCTGTCCTTTGATAGAGAGTAGGAAAAAACGAGGTCTCAAACCAGCCAGTGAGGGATGTGTGCTCAGTTTCACTGCACATGTCTATAATTTGTCATGTTACTACTGATGTTTCTCTTGCTCTTTATGAAATGGAAAAGTTTAAAATATTTTATAATGATCTTGGTGGATTGTTCACATTGGCCATCACTTTTCTGATTTTTGAATACCTAGAATTTCATACCTACAAGGATTTTTAAAGTCATCAAATCTAGTGTTCTCTTGAAATTTTCTCCAAAGAATCTTTGCTATATAAGTATCCATGATTTGCTTAAATTCTACTACTGACAAGAAACTACCTTCTAGGATTTGGAAGAGAAGACTTCTGTTTCTGTTTGGGATTTTAAAAAGGTTCCTCTCACTTGTCTGCAATTTTTTTCCTTGGGCCCATGTGGAAACTCTTTCTGGTGAATTAAAATTCTAGTTCTAGCTTCAATAATTTTAACTATATTCCATTTAGGATCATGCAGGCTTGATAGTTCTAAAAAAGGTATATTGTTCACTACCCCTTCCAAATACTTTTCTATTCACCTGTGATGTGCTTTCTCCATTGTCATATAAAGTCTGTTAGGTCAGTATTTATTTCACTCATTTTTGCATTTTCAAATAGAATGACAAAAGCATAAAAGATATTTAGCAAATACTTATGGATAGAGTGATAATACGTGTAATGCAGTAGTATGGGAAAATGTGATGATATGAGGAATGATGTTTGGAGGAACAGGACAGGGAGAGGCCAGTGCTTAAGTGATGAAAACAGTAATCAGATGTCTAAAGCTGAGTAGTGTCTTGAGCTGGGCTAGTTGAGATAGAATTAAGATTAGTCTGAAATCAGAGCCCACATGCAGATGTTTGAGAAAAGGGAGAAAAGTTTACTTTTCAAATGAGAGATTTGCCATCATGTGGGACTCTGCTTCTCCTCCCACAGCTGTGGTGGTAATGGAACAGTATGCAGAAACACTCATGCATAGGAGGTGACACTCAGCCTATGTTGGGGGAAAATATGGCAGAATCAGTGACTCAAGCTGTTAGATGGTCGAGGAATAGCCCACAGAAAAGAAAAGCTTTAATTGAAGCTTATCTGGGCCCTTCTCACTCCATTAAGTGCCCTTTATGGCCAACTGGCCAATTTTACTCCTGCCACAGGAAAGGACTACCCAGGGAGGGCAGAGCATTGAGATAGCAGCTATTAAATGAAGAAAGTGAGAGACGTGACACAGATTAAATGAGTTAAGGTTCTGCCTCACTACCACTCAGTTTTCTCCCACTGTTCTGTACTGACTCTCTGAGAGAATGTGCAGAAGGTCCTGAGATGAGAGGTGGAGCAGAGCCTTCAAATGCTGGTGACTCTTAGAAGACTGATAGAAAAGGTAAAGGATTTAATCATTTGTGCTCAAGGGATTTAATGAGTAGAGATGAGCAATGGTTAAGGAGAAAAATCTAATTTAGTCTAGAACTGTGATATCAGGGAACATGTTACATTCAGACAAAATAAGACAAAAGGGTTTAGGAAAATGGAAAAGAGGGAACATTTCTTGGCTGAGGGAAGAACATGAGTAATGTTTACTGGGGTGAGCCATAACATAAAATCATATACTAGTGTGGCTTAATTACTGTATGGAAACAATGGAAGTTAAGTCTTACAGAGTTATTTTCTAGACATAAGCCCATGGGGACCGTACAAGGATGTTTAAAGGGGAATGGCATACTCTAAATTGCATTTTATTCAGATTGTTCTGGAAGAAGTGTTGTGGAGGTATTTGAGGGGTTAGACTAGAACAGATAGATAACTCCAGGAGGTGATTAAAGGACTCATATATCAAAAGATATATTTATATCTGCTTTATTTCAGACAGTATAGCCCTGTCCTCTCCCCACCAGCCTTGGTGCTGTTTTATAAAAACACACCTGTTATTATCCTTTATTTTGAATGAATTCAGTATTTCTTTTTTTTCTCTTTTTACTCTGTGGAATGTCCTCTTGTGTTTTATTAGTTATAACCTTTTGTTTTCTTTTAAATTTTATTTTGTTCCTTTAGGTTTACAGTATACATTATTAACTTATCACAGAGTATCTTCAAGTGATATGCAATTTCATCTATAGCATAACAAGTTTACAATAGAATACTTATATATTTACTATGCAGTTCTTATTTCCAGAACTGTTCATTCCTTTGTGTGGATACAGGTTGCCATCTGGTATCATTTTCTTTCTGCCAAAGTAAACTTTTTTTTTTTTTTTTTTTTTTTCACAATTTAGGGCTTCTGGTGATAAATGATTTTTTTTTTTTATCAGCATGTTGTATCATCTTTCAGGAGGGGTATGTTAAAGTCTCACCATGATTATGGATTTAGTTCTCCTTTTGTTTTTGTCAATTTTGCTTTATTTTAATGGAAATTGTGATAGTATGTCTTCCAATTCATCATTATAACCACTTTATTATTAAAAAATATCCCTCTTTAAATCTGGTAATGCTCATGACAATGTTTGCTTTAATCAGATCAGGATAGCTACCCCAAATTCTGCTAGTTAGTGGTTTCATAATATATTTTTTTCCTCTTCTTTTGTTTTTAACCATTCTGGATGCCTATATTGAAAGTATCTACTGGAAATAAAATGAATATATTCAATCAGATAATTTTAGTCTTCGCCACAACCTGGCCCTGCTTCAGACACTGGCCCATGCCTGCCCCAAGCCCCGGAGAAGGCATGCCCACTGACAGACTGTGCGGGTGCCCCAGGTAAGCACAACTTGCTGCTGCAACCCAGCCCACTTCAGGGGCTGGTCCATGCCTGCCCTGAACCTAGAGAAGGCACACCCACTAACCAAGCAGGACCCATGGTAGCCCATAACTTACTCAATTGTATTGATATGAGAAGAGTCACCAGTAGAGACTACAAACAGAGGAGAAAGTCTTTCCCCTC
This sequence comes from Cynocephalus volans, assembly GCF_027409185.1. NCBI lineage: Eukaryota > Metazoa > Chordata > Mammalia > Dermoptera > Cynocephalidae > Cynocephalus > Cynocephalus volans. Next base: position 106,302,093 of record NC_084463.1, on the reverse strand, counting down.
ATAGTCCACACCAAAGTAATGAAAGAAACAAGGGTCCTACCAGATGACTAAAATCAACAAAAAAATACTAGAACTACAAATAAACAAGAAGATACGACACCACTGAAGGATTATGGTAATTCTCAAGTACCAGACCCCATTGAACAGGAAACCCTTCAGATATCTGAAAAAGAATTCTGAGCATTGATCTTAAGAAAACTCAAAGAGATAACAGAATGATCAAATAGAGAACACAATAAAACAAGAAAAAATATCCAGAACATGAAGGAGGAAATTTACAAAGAGATTAATACCTTAAGAAGCAATATAACAGAACTCCTAGAACTGAAATATTCACTCAATGAAAAAGAAAAGAGAATAGAAAGCTAGAACAGCAGGCTAGAGGAAACAGAAGAAAGAATTTCAGACCTCTAAGATGGTCTTTTTGAAATAACCCAAACAAAAAAAAAAAAAAAAAAAAAGAAAAAGGAAAAAACAATTTAAAAAAATGAAGAAAATCTAAGAGAGCTAGCAGACAACCTCAAGTGTACAAACATCTGAACCATGGGTATTGCAGAATGGGAGGAGAAAGGAAAAGGCATTCAATACATATTCATGGAAATAATAATAATAGAGAACTTGCAAGGTATAGGGAAAGATGCAGACTTTCAGATCCAAGAAGCCCAAAGATCCTCAAACAGATTCAATCCAAAAAAATCCTCTCCAAGACACATTGTAGTCAAACTGGTAAAACTCAAAGACAAAGAGAGAATTCTAAAAGCAGCAAGAGAAAAGCATCAAGTCAACTATAAGGGAGTCCCCATCAGACTAACAGCAGACATCTGAGCTGAAATCTTACAGGCCATAAGAAAAAAAAAAAAAAGATGATATATTCTAAATACTAAAAGAAAACAACTGCCAGCCAAGAATTCTATACCCAGCAAGATTATCCTTCAGAAATGAGGGAGAAATTGTGTATTTCCCAGACAAACAAAAATTATGGGAGTTCACTGCCACATGACCAGCCCTGCAAGAAATATTCAAAGGTGTCCTGCATCCAGAATCTGAAAAATGATAACCACTATCATAGATTTACAAAAACGAGGAAAACCTACTGCTAAAACCAAAATGCAAATGAGAAAGGGAAGCTATCTCACGTCAAAAATCCAACTATCATCAAAGATGAAAAATAAAAAGGGAAGAAGGGACAAATAATATTCAAAACACCTAAACTAAAAGCAACACAAAGTCAGATGTAAAGCAGTACCTGTCAATAACAACCCTAAATGTAAATGGATTAAACTCCCCATCCAAAAGACACAGACTGACTGATTGGATTAAAAAGCTAGACTCAACTATATGCTGTCATCAGGAGACTCACCTCAATTATAAAGACACACATAATAAAAGTGAAGGGATGGAAAAAAATATGCCATGAAAATTGAAATAAAATAAGAGTAGGAGTAGCTATTCTTACATTGGATTAAATAGACTTCAAGTCAAAAACCATAAAAAGAGACAAGGAAAACCATTATATAATAAAAAGGAATCTATCCAGTTAGAAGACATAGCAATCATAAATATGTACATATCCAACACTGAAGCACCCAGATATGTAAAGCAAACACTCTTAGACATACAAAAAGAGATAGACTCTAATATGATAATAGTGGGTTACCTGAACAGCCCTCTCTCAGCATTAGGAATATCTTGCAGGCAACAAATCAACAAGCAAACACAGGATTTGAACTATGCCTTAGACCAATTGGACCTGACAGATATCTATAGAACATTTCATTCAACAACTATAAAATACACATTCTTCTCATCAGCACATAGAACATTCTCCAGGATAGACCACATGTTATGTCACAAATCAAGCTTCAGCAAATTTAAAAAAATTGAAATCATTCCAAGAATCTTTCCAGAGCACAGTGGATTAAAAGCGGAAACCAATAACAAGCCAACTCTGGAACTTATACAAGTGAATGGAAACTAAACAATAGACTCCTGAATGACCTATGGGTCTAAGAAGAAATTAAGAAGAAATCAAAAAATTTCTTGAAACTAATAAAAATAAAGATACATCATACCAAAACCTGTGGCATACTGCAAAAGCAGTACTAAGAGGGAAGTTTATTGCAATAAATGCTTACATCAAAAGAATGGAATGACTTTAAATAAATGACCTAACACTACACCTCAAAGAACTAGAAAAACAACAGTGCAATCCTACAGGTAGAAGACAAATAGAAATAATTAAGATACAGACAGGACTAAATGAAATAGATACCCCCAAACAGTATAAAAGATCAATAGAACAAAAAGTTGGTTTTTTGAGAAGACAAATAAAATAGACAAACCATTAGCTAGGCTAACAAAAAAAAAAAAAAAAAAAGGAAGACAAAAGATCCAAATAATGAAAATCAGAAATGAAAAGGGAAGCATTACAACTGATACCACAGAAATATGAAGAATTCTCAGAGATTATTATAAACAACTATATGCCAATAAATATGAAAACCAGGAAATTGATAAATTTCTGGACAAATACAAACTTCCAAGACTGAACCAAGAAGAAATAGAAAACCTGAACAGACCAATAACAAGCAAAGAGATTGTAGCAGCAATCAACAATCTTCCAAAAAAGAAAAGCCCAGGACCAGATAGCTTTACAGCTGAATTTTAGCAAACCTTTAAAGAAAAATTAATACCACTTCTCTTCAAATTTTTCCAAAAAGTGAAACAGAAGCCATTCTCCCGAAGTCTTTCTATGAGGCCAGCATCATCCTGATAACAAAACCAGACAAAAATATAACAAAAAAAGAAAATTACAAACCAATATCATTGATGAACATAGATACAAAAATCCTCAACAAAATATTGGCAACCAGAATACAGAAACACATCAAAAATATTATACACCACAATCAAGTAGGATTCATTTCAGGGATGCAAGGATGGTTCAACATATACAAGTTAATAAATGTGATACATCACATCAATAAAATCATTCTATTAAGATAATCATATGATTATCTCAATAAATACAGAAAAAGCTTTTGACAAAATTCAACCTCCCTTCATCATAAACACTCTCAGAAAATTAGGTATAGAAGGAAACTATCACAACACAATAATAGCCATTTATGACAAACCGATTGCCAGATCATCTTAAATGGAGAAAGGTTGAAAGCTTTTCCCTTAAGAACAGGAACAAGACAGGGATGCCCACTCTAATCACTCCTATTTGACATAGTATTGTAAATACTAGCCAGAGCAATCAGGCAAGAGAAAGAAATAAAGGGCATCCAGATTGGAAAGGACGAAGTCAAACTATCCCTGTTGGCAGATGACATGATCTCATACATGAGCTTATATACAGAATAGCCTATAGACTCTACTTACAAACTCTTAGAGCTGATTAACAATTGCAGTAATGTTTCAGGATACAAAATTACACCCAAATCAGTAACATTTTTATACTCCAGTAACTAACTAGCAGACAAAGAAATCAAGAAAGTGAGCCCATTTACAATAGTCACCAAAAAAAAAAAAAAAAAAGTGGATATCAATTTAACGAAGGAGGCAAAAGACCTCTACAATGAGAACTACAAATCACTACAGAAAGAAATTAAAGAGGCAACAAAAAGATGGAAAGACAATCCATGCTCTTGGATGGGAAGAATTAACATGAAACTGTCTGTTGTACCCAAAGCAATCTACAGATTCAATGCAATCCCCATCAAAGTACTAATGTCATTCTTTACAGAAATAGAAAGAGCAATCCTAACATTCATATGGAACTACAAAAGACTCTGAAAAGCCAAATCAATCCTGAGCAAAATAAAAATAAAGCTGGAGACATAACATTACTTGACTTCAAATTATATTACAAAGCTATTGTAACCAAAACAGCATAGTACTGACATAAAAATAGACAATTGGATCAATGGAACTGAACAGAAAACCTGAAAACCACAACTGATCAAGCCAACTGATCTTTGACAAAGCCAACAAGAACATACATTGGGGAAAAGACTGCATCTTTAAAAAATGTTGCTGGGAAAATTGGACTTCTCCTCACAGAAAAATGAAATGGCTCCTGCACCTCTCGCTATATGAAAATCAACTCAAAATGGCTTAAAGACTTAAATATAAGAATGAAACCATAAAATTACTAAAGGAAAACATAGAGGAAACACTCCAGGCAATAGTACTGGGCAAAGACTTTATGAAAGCACAAGCAACAAAAGCACAAACAACATAAGAAAAAATAAACAAATGGGACTATATCAAATTAAAAAGCTACTGCACAACAAAAGAAACAATCAACAGAGTGGAAAGACAACCTATGGAATGGGAGAAAGTATTTGCAAACTATACATCTGACAATGGATTAATATCCAGAATATATAAAGAACTCAAACAACTATACAGTAAAAAACCAAATCATCCAGTTTAAAAATGGGCAAAGGAGATGAATAGACATTTTTCAAAGGAAGACACTCCCTACTGTCATGTGAAAAGATGTTGAACATCACTATTCATCAGAGAAATGCAAATCAAAACCATGTTGAGATATTATCTCATTCCAGTTAGACTGTCTATTATTACAAAGGCCAAGAACAACAAATGATGCTGGGAAGGATGTGGGGAAAGGGGAACTCTTCTATGCTGTTGGTGGTACTGTATACTAGTACAGCCATTATGGAAAATAGTATGGAGGTTCCTCAAGTAACTACAGATAGAACTACTATATAATCCAGCAATCTCCCTACTGGGCATATATCTAAAGGAATGGAAATCATCATGTCGAAGGGATACCTGCACACCCATGTTCACTGCAGCTGGGTTTACAATAGCCAAGATATGGAACCAACTTAAGTGTCCATTGATAGCCAACTGGATAAGGTAAATGTGGTATATATACACAATGGAGTACTACTGAACCATAAAAAAGAATGGGATTCTGCCATTTGCAGCCACATGGATGAATCTGGAGAAAATTACGTTAAGTGAAATAAGCCAGACAAGGAAAATGAAATACCACATGTTCTCACTTATAACTGGGTGGGTGGTGGGATGGGGGGAGAGAGAGAGAGTAGAGAGAGAGAGAGAGAGAGAGAGAGAGAGAGAGAGAGAGAGAGAGGGAGGAAGAGGAGGAGGAGGAAGAGGAGGAGGAGGAGGAGAAAAGAAAGAAGGGATGAGCAAAAAACCCAAAACAATACATTGAACATTCAGAAGGGGAAAACAAACGTAAGGATACTAGATATGGGGGTTGGGGGTGGCAGTTTGGGTAGGGATAGGTTGGTTAAAGGGCATAAAGAAAAATCATGATTTGTAGTAATAATATGCTTATAATAAATATTAAATTATTTTTAAGTTAAAATAAATTATTGTTAAGTACTCATTTTAAAAGAAATTTGTAGAATGCGGCATATGTGTAAGATGAAGTAAGTTTCATAAGTGTAACGACTAATTGTCTTAAGGGATGCACCCTCCATGTCCCCCGTGATATTCCTTTCCATTGCAAATAATACATTTTAGCTCATTTAGTTCTCAGTCACCTCAAAGGAGACTATATGCTGATGGTATTACTCTTTCACTTTATCTGAGTTTAAATGTAGGAATCTCACTTTTCATCTTGCAAATGTTTGTGTATCTGTAGGGAGGCAGGAGCTCATGGGAGCATGATTCCCAAACCAACTCTGTCTTTCCAGCCACGGGAGAATGGCTATTATAGAGATAGCATTTCATAAAGTCACCCAGGGGCCAAAGCCACAAGCAGAGGGCCAGTGAGAAACTGAGGAGTCACACATTCTGTGAAAGTCAGGGGATGGCCAAAACAGGTGTTTGAAGAAGTTTCTCTGTAAGTAATTTGGGGAACAGTACATTGAAAAACGAAGAATAAGTGACACTTTGAGTTTCTTTCACTTAATTCATTGTATATATCAGAGAATATTGTTGCACCTCAAGACCCTCAAGGTCACTGATGTCAGAAGAACATGAGCACATTAGAATGAAGGTCAGATGTGCTCATGAGAGGTCAACTCAAGTCTGTCTCTGGCAGGGAGGCTGGCTGACGAGAAGGATTGCTTCTTTGATTATTAGAAGAATAATGTAAGTGTCTGCATTTGTGCCAACTGCCAAGAACAAAAATAAAGGATATCTTGTCCTTCACTTTAATGAACTTCGATCCTCCTAGGAGTGCTTGCTAAGAACTTTAGATCCAGGCAGAGAGAGAAAACCATGGGGGGGGGGGGGGGAAAGAAGCTATGTAATTCCTAGATAGTTCATGGGAGGAAGATTGCTTTAAAATTGGGAGGCCAGAGATTGGCTAGAACTGTGCTTAAATAACTGAAGTTAATGGTAAAAGCGGCAAATTTGGTAGATGAAGCTGAGTAGAGCTGTAGCTAGGGCTAGCTGAACAGAGGCAGTAGCCTTGGATTAGAGTTAATCTAAATCAGTAGTTAGGTCAGTTATCAAAATTGGATATAGCTCTGTCATTCTCAAAGTGTTGTCCCTAGAAAAGAAATATTAGCATTTTGTGGGCATTTATCGGGCAAGCAAATCACTCCGGAACTATAGAGCTGGGTTGTGTGCAGAAATCTGTGTTTTAACAAGTTTTCCAGGTGATTCTGGTGCACAGTCACATTTGAGAACCACTAGTCTAGATAAAAAGAAAATTCTGATGAGAAACCCACACTATATATTTGAGAAAAAATCAACATCTGCATACCTTGATCCTATATTCCAGGGATGCCCCAACAACATGCCCAACAATCCAACTATAAGAGATGATGTTTCCTCTGCTTGGGAGAAGAACACACAGAATCTGGAAACTTTTTCACCTTTGGGTTCTGGGTGGTTAAAGAGATAATCAAAGAGAACTGATGCTTCAGTCTGTGTAGCATCATATCCTGGGGCATGTTTAGGTATTACTTCGGTTCTTCCCTTGTCTTGGAATCCCCATATTCTCATTTTACCAAATTCCCAATTTCTCATTTTCCCCATTACTCATTTTCTCATATTACCAAATACATATTCAAAAAAGCTACTGCAAAGGTCAGTTTGGTATTTACTTTTCTCACCAATCAGTTGTCTTATATATATTGTCCTTATCACTAAATTATTATTTTCCCCTTTTGCTTTGCTCAGATTTTCCAGAGTGTTAAGTAAGAGTGCTGGTGGTTTGTAGTAGAGCAAGACATGGAGATGCTAAATAACAGAGAAAAATTGTCAAGAGCATTATGGTGCTTTCAATAATCTATCAGTTTTCTATACCTGGACTGTATGTATTGCATACCTATTATGTGACCAGGTGCCTGGTGTTTTTCTCTGTGCTGTAATGAAAAAATAAGATTGCATCCCTGGCAAAGTGAGCACAGACTTTTTGGAAGACAAATAGGAAATGTCAATGAGTATAGGAAAGTTTTATTAATGCATTAGTAGTAACACACTTGGAATATTTAAAGTTCATAGAGGAGCAATGGAAAGGAGAGGCATCTAAAATGAATAACAAGAAAACATTTCCAAGAAGTGTAACTCCTGGTATAGATAGAATGGGACAAGCAGCAGTTAGTTTTGACGGCAAAAGAGTGGATTCTAAGAGAAGGATACAATGCATGTTAAAACACAGAGGTGATACAAATAACAGCATATTCTATAGGTGTGGCTGAATCCCTGTGTGTGTGAGGGAACTGTGGGATCTGTGTAGAGTTGGAACATACTCATGTGGAGGGAGTTATTGTTTATTGTTTTAGCAGGGAGTGATGTGGTCCAATTTAAATTTTAGACAGCCTATTATGTCAATAGAATGGTGGATAAGCTTGACAGCCTAGAAGGGAGGAAGATCAGTTAGGAGGTTACTAATGAAACAGTCAAACCCTGAATTCATGCCTCATTTCTTTCAGCCATTTCCAGCCTCATCTTCCAGTCATGGTACTATCCCCCAACAACACAGGGACCCAGGTCACCGAATTCCTGATGATTTGCTTCCCAGGAATGCAGGACACACAGCACTGGCTATCTATCATTCTGGCTCCTCTCCTGGTGCTGGCCCTTGTGGCCAACTTTGTGTTATTACTTACCATCTGGCAGGAGGCATCTCTGCATGAGCCCATGTACTACCTGCTTGTCATCCTCTCTGTGCTGGATGTCATCCTCTGCCTCACAGTCATTCCTAAGGTCAGACCCTCCCTGGACTTGCTGTTAGGCAATGTCATCCTTCTCTAAAAAGTACCTTGTTTTACTGCTGTAAATCTTCTCATACTTGAAGGAAAATGCTAAGTGAGTGACCCATACCATTACATAAGGTTCATCACAGCTCCCAGAAATGTCCCCTCTTATGCTTAACGTCCATGTCTTTTTACGTTTTTATTATTTCCCAACTGACAGGCCCTCTCTCAATGTCTGAGTTAGTGATATTTCAAGTTACAACCCCCATCTCTCTCTTTTAAAATTTTCTTGTTAGTTTATTTTGCAACATAATTCTTATGGATTTAAGAGGATGCCTCCCTTAGAGGTATTATTTTGTGATTCTATTGCTCTCTTTTTGTTTTTTAATATCACATTTATCTATCTATCTGTCTAATCTATCTATTTATTTATATATATGGATTATACACCTACATGGAGTAAGAGCTGATTTCCTGGAAGTTTCTCCTTGACTCCGAATTATCCCATGTCTACACCCAAGGGCTCTAGAATTTACTTTTTAAATGTAATAGGATGCATATTTATGTCCTATACTGAGGTAGGAAGCATGGTTGGAAGAGGGTTGTTATGTGTATTAAGCGATGAGAGAGTGTCCAAATATAAGTATTGGACTTATTGTGTTTGATGTTGCTGTGATACATATATCCTGGGATGGTCAAGTGTGCCCAGTGGAGTTTAGGTAAGAACTGTGGAGCCCAGGGAGAGGACAGGGATAGAAATAAACACTTTTTAAACAAAAATTTGGTCTCTAGATGGAGTTAAAAGATATGTCAGGCTCTGTAGATTGGGATGCACGTAGAAGATACTTGAAATGGGGATACTGTCCCAGCTAGGATTATGGGATTGTGATTTGGGGATATGAATAGTTGAAACCATCCAAGTGTTTTTCCAAAGGTTAAGTATTTTAGGATGAGAATGGATGTACAGATTTTTTGACAATAATGATTCTGGCAGGTCCTGCTCATCTTCTGGTTCAACATGAAGCCCATTAGCTTTGCGGGCTGCTTCCTGCAAATGTTCATCATGAATACCTTCCTTCCCATGGAATCCTCTACCTTTCTGGTCATGGCCTATGACCGCTATGTGGCCATCTGCCACCCGCTGCGCTACCCGTCCATCATCACTGGACAGTTTGTCATTAATGCAGCCATCTTCACTGTCTTCCGCAATCTGCTGGCCACAGTGCCCACTCCAATTCTGGCTGCTAGGCTCATCTACTGTGCCAGCAATGTGGTGGAGAACTGTATCTGTGCCAACATTTCTGTAGCAAAACTCTCCTGTGGGGATATTCATCTAAATAAGCTCTACCAGTTTGTGAGTGTTTGGTGCCTACTAGGTTCTGACCTGGTACTCATCTTGCTTTCTTACTGCTTCATTCTGAGGGCTGTTATGCTTCTGCAGTCGTGGAGTAGAGCCACCAAGGCTTTGAGTACTTGTGGTTCCCATCTCATTCTAATACTTTTCTTCTATACGTTGCTGCTAGTCTTCATCTTCACAAACAAGGCAGGAAAGAAGGTACCCTCTGAGGTACCTATTCTTCTTAATGTCCTGCACCACCTCATCCCACCAGCCCTCAACCCCATCGTTTATGGAGTGCGAACCCAGGAAATCAAGCATGGGATTATCAAGCTACTCAAATACCGATGCTGAGAGATGAGTCTAAAATCAGGGATTATAGAACACTGTGTATGTTTTATTGATGGTTTATCTGAAAGACACAAAAAACGTGACACCCAGGCTTCTTCCCTTATCTAGATCTTAAACCTCCCTGAACTACTATCACAGTATTTATCCTCACACCCCCATCTACAAATATATGCTGAGCCCACCTTTAAGTATGCATTATTCATTCTGATGCCATCGCATTATGGTTCCTCAATCGCTTATTAAATGGGTATTTAACATCATCTGTGTACTTCTCAGTCTTTATATTCTGAGTCTTGTATTTAATTCATGGCAAGGATGGGGAAGAACTTTAAATAGAACATGGGGGGTGGTTATATATAGTATTGGGGAAACCAATGAGAACTTTCTTTCAATAATCCAGGTGAAAATTGGTAATGGCTTGGACTAATGGTGAGTGGAAGCTGAAGTTGTGGGTCACAATATTTGCAGAGAGTCCATACACAGGGTATAAAAGATGGACTGCATTAAAGGGTGATGCCAAGGCTTTTAGCAGGAACAATTGGAACAGTGAAATTGCCATTAATTCAGGAGCTAGTTTGGTATGAGATACTGGGAGTTCAGCTTTGGACACTGAATTTCATTCCATCCCAAACTCCTCTCCATGACTGTAATTTCGAAATAACTATTAAATATCCAAGTGAAGAAGTAAAAGTAAGCAAATGGACATATAGAATCTTGATCTGGGGACCACTAATTATCCACTAATTTCCATCCCTTTCTTCAGAAAACTTTTTCAAATGTTGGATATCCTCAATATACAATTGTTTGCCACCCCCAATAGACTGTGAGCTCATGAAGCTTAGAAACCATGTTTAATTCTTCTTTGTGTCAGTAACATCTGGCATCGTGCCCAGCACACAGTAGCTGCTTTTTCAGTTATGTAAATGATGTTGCCTCTCTCAAGACTTTTGGTCTCACCATGTGGCATCTGGGTTATAGAATCTTGATCTGAAAGACAGTACTGCGTATTAATGAAATTCCATATGCTGGTTTTAGCAAACATATTAAAAATATGCCATTTTTATAAGAATAAAAGCATTAGCATAATTTAGCAGAGCAATGGACTTTCTATATTCAAAGTGGAGGATACAATTTTATAGCAAGGTTTAAAAAGATGCCAAGAGCAAGATGTAATTAATAGAAAAAAAAGCTGGAAACCTCTCACTGACAGTGCTGAATGTGTGCCTCACCCCACCCCTGATGAAGATCCTGGAATCCCTGCTAAGTGTATGTGGATGGGGTGATTGTTTTAGGTTTCCATTATTTATACTTACTCAGCCAGATTTAATAATCTTCTACCATTTGTCTGAGTTCTACCTCCAGCAGCATCCAGTCTAAGATTAATGAGGATGAAATCATGAAGTCAACCAATATTTGAGGTGGATGCTTTAGCGTTGAGCATGATTCCAGTTAAACTTACCCAAGATATAATGTCTTTGTGCTGTTGCATTTCCTCTCCAGCATCACCATGACAATAGTGGTCTGGCTTTTAGGGACCAGGCTCTTCTCATGTATGTCTCTTGTCTGTAGGGTTGGGTCTCTACTTTGGTTCTGACCCAATTTTCCATTCTAATATTCTGTATTACCCTATAGTCTTCTGCCAAGCCCTGATAGTCATCTTCTCATGACCAAAGCTCCTTTGTCTGTTTGGAGCAAGAGGTCCCGCTGTCTGCAGTCAGCTCTCCCCAGGGACCACCACCGGGGACTTCTGTCCTTGCCTCCCCATGGCGGTATCCCACCCATCTGCTTGGTTATCTACTAGTTCTAGGACTTCTTGTTCTAGGCATAGACTCTGCATTTACTGTTCACTTGTCTGGAACAGATTTATCTCATATGTTCAAATGATTGACTTCTCAACATTTATAATCTTACTTCAAAAATCACCTCCACAGGGAGTATATCTTTAATAATCGAATCCATAGTCACCTTCTTCTACCATTTCTGGTCACTCTAACACATTATGCCATATTTTCCCATTATAACATTTATTGCTTTCTGAAAAGATTTAAATTTTTTCCCCATTTAAGATCTTGAATTTCCCACTAGAGTTTTCATGTAGCTTGTCTTTTTTTGCTGTTGACCGTGTCCTTTACTCCTAGAATGTCTGACATATATCAGGTGTTGGATACATATTAGATGAAGAAAGAACTTGTCCCCAGATTTGGCCTTCAGGGCCCCTACCGTGCCCTGTGGACACTATTCAATGTTTTCCTTGATCAATCTTTAGTGTCATTTGGATTTTCCCTCAGATATCTGTCTGATGCACTTAGTGATGATGGGTGAAGAGTCCCTAAAGCCTGATAATGTTAAAGTGAATAACAAATCCTTCATTTTAACGTTATCTAGCTAGTTGTTCCACGGTTCAAAGGGCCAGATTTCCTATTTGTGTTTCTTAATTAATGTTAGGTTATAAAGTATTTCATACATCTTATGTCTTCTCTGAATACTTTTTAAAAAAATTAATATCAGTCAATTTCAAATATTGATGTATAAAATTGTGAAAATCTGTTTAAGGCAAGATTTAAACTTAAGACATAAAAATTATGAGGCATTTATTTTCTTTCTGATAAACTCTGAACATGAACAACCATTGCTTACTCCAATGCTAATATTTCTTATTATTCACTAATAAAAACTAATCGGGAGTAACATTTTCCTGGATTTAAATATGGTTCATCTTCAGCTCTGTCATTGTGGGTCTTTTGGCCTGTTCCACATGCATAAAGCTAGTAAAAAGTGTTATGCCGTTTTAATCTTTTCACCATGCTTTCTCATATTTTATGTGCTGCTCTCTCATCATTTTGGTGCAAAGAGGTCATAATTCATTTTAACTCCTCAGCTTTGTTTTTATTTGTGGCAAAGCAAAAATGAATGACAGAAACCACAGTTCAGCAGAATAAGCCTTATTGTGGCCATTTTTAAAAAAAGAGTGAACTTTCTGCCTCCAATTAACCTACTTTTCTTATCCATTTTCATTAGCTTTTACATTAATGGTTGGAGAAAATCCTGATTCATATCACATACCTTAAGTGGGATACAGCTACTGGAATTTTCCATTTAGTATTTTCTGATCATGGTTGATTGTGGGTAACTAAAACCTTGGAAAGTGAAACTTCAGATAAAAGGGGACTACTATAGTAATATTTGCAAGAGTGAGATTTTTGTTAGCTATGTCAGTCTATTTAATAGAGAGTATATTGTATGAACAGAATTTAGACCTAATTTTATCTGTAATTTTTGCTTATTATTAAGGAGATGTAAATGCATTTTCATTTTCAATCTGATGCTAATTAGGAGTTTAACGGCAGTGAAACCAAAGACCACAGGGAATAATTCAAAACAGATTTATTTTCCTTAATGGATGGAGGATTAGATAAATTGACAAAGCACTGAAGACTATACCTTAAATAGATCAGCATCAATTATTTTATCTCTAGCTAAATGACTGATACTTTGGGAACTGTTCTGATTGTGGACTTAGAGGTATTTTTATTTTGGGGTCAGAAGGCAGAAATGCATGATTTTGAGTTTAGTGGGACTTTTCCTGAATGGAATCGATATTTCTCCCTTCAATAATCCTGATAACATCTTAATTCTAAAGACACAATAAAGATTCAAATAGCATTTCAGAGGGATGTGCTTTGTCTATCTAGGGCTTATAGCTATTGGGCCCCAAACTAAATGTACACGCAGTCCTGCCATCAGAAAGGACCATTAGTTTGCTCTTGGCAGATAAAAGTGAAACTGTAAATGAGGTGGATATATAAGTGGTCCTTCAAGCAGGCTTGGGTTTTGATCTGTGAACAAAGTAATAAACTGTAGCATTTGGAAGTTATCTCTAATACAGTGTTCACATTTCCCATTTGGTTTCAATTGTCATCGAGAGAATGTGGGAAGTGTCTGTCCATGCCTATGCTTAAAGGGAGGAAAAATGGAAAGACTCAATAGTGTGAGTGATGCCTATCTTAAGATAGTGAGTAGTTTCATAAACTCTTAGATCTAGAAGTATATTTTAAAACCATTAGTTTATTGTCTTCATGTGACAGATGAGGATTCTAAAGCTGAATGAGTCTACCATTTTTTCATAGTCACATCTTGTTTGTGGTTGTGCATGCCTAGAATATAGAACTTGTAACTCACAGTCTCAAGCTTAGTCTCTTTTTCAAATCACTTCCTACTTTTATCTGTACCTTGTTTCTTTTCACTTCTTTCTGCATAAAATAAAACATATCATCAATGTTCCAAGGGTCCAGATTGGTTTACATTCTCTGTAAATACCATATGAGTTTCTCAATGATTGCAAGTTTGTTCTATGCATCTTTACGCCCTCGAACTCTAATAAAGTTCCTGAACCAAGGCAGAAAATCTTTGTCCAATTGAAAATAGGCCATAGTACATTTCAATGTCATTACTAGTACATACTCTGATAACCTATTAGTACACCAAAACAGAGCCCTGTACACCAATCATAAATTGAGTCATCACAGACAATGGTGTGCAGACATTAAGGAATAGGATTTATATGATAACTCCTTATCCTAAATGCAGTAAAACACATGCTTCACATGTCAGCAATTCTTGCAAAAGCTCTACCCTTATGAGAGTTGTAGCTAACAACAAGACAGAGGCTTTGACTGAGGGGAGAGAAGAAAGGTGTTAGCCTCGTTGGAGGTAAGAGAAGGAGAGTTACTTATGGACTCTAGCCACTTTCCGTCATTAAGGACTGATATTTTAAATACTGTGGCCTTTTCTCAACTGCATTGTGTAACTGGGTTAATAACAATAATAATACTAGTAATAGTGAGTTATAATCTAGGCCACTAATATACACAGTTACGATTTAAAAAAATTAAGTGTGTAGAGATAGTAAATGCCATATTAGCTGGGACTTATTTTTCCAGTATATAATTTGTCCTCTTGAGTTCTCATATTTTAGACAAAATGGAATCTGGGAAGATTGGGAAAAAAGATTGGGAAAAAATTTTAAAAGTCAGAGATGCCAGATAGTTTTTGGAAGGGGATGCTGGCATTTTAGAAAGAGGCATAGAGTCAAGAAATTATTTCAGAATTAAACTTAATTTTCTTCTTGAAATGATGTCTCTGAGTTATGGGTTTCAACCCAATTTCCTATTAACTAATTAATAAGTCACCCTATTTTAAGAAAGCAAAGATCTGGTTGCACTTATTACCATGGTTTCTTCAGTAATCTCTGGATTCCTTGCTTGATCTCCTGGGTTCTCACCCCATAAACAATTGGGTTAAGGGCTGCAGGGATGACATGGTGGAGGACATTGAGCAACACTGGCACATCGGGGGTGACTCTCTTCTTAGCCACATGAGTGAGGACAAGGACCAGAAGGATGGTGCTGAAGAAGAGGATGAGGATGAAGTGGGAGCCACATGTGCTTAGGGCCTTGGCCACAGCTCCCTCTGCCTTGAGTCTCTGCACAGCTCGCAGTATGAGGGTGTAGGAGAGGAAGATGAGGATGAGGTCAGATCCTAACAGAGTCCAGCCTCCAGCAAATTGATAAAGGCGATTGATGGTGACATCACCACAGGAGAGCCTGGAGACAGACATATTGGCACAGATGCAGTTCTCAATGACATTTCTCCCACAATAATGGAGTCGTGCTGAGAGAACAGGAATGGGCACAGTCATAAGCACATTCCTGGCCAAAATAAAAATGGCAGCCTTGACTACAAATTGATCAGTGATAATAGATGGATATCTCAGTGGGTGGCAGATGGCAATATAGCGATCATAGGCCATGACCATGAATGTGCAGGACTCCATAGCTAGGAAGCAATTCATGATGTACATCTGAAGGAAGCAGGCAGAGAAGCTGATGAGCTTGAGGTCAAACCAGAAGATGGCCAGGACCTTGGGGATGACGGTGAGACACAGCACCATGTCCAGCAGGGAGAGGAGGCTGAGCAGGTAGTACATGGGCTGGTGCAGAGAGGCCTCCAGCCAGATGGTGATCAGGAGGGTGGCATTGGCCCCCATGGCCAGGAGGAAGAGGAGGCTTAGGGGCAGCGACAGCCAGTGCTGCCAGCTGGGGGACCTCACAAAACAGTTCAGGAGGAAGTCTGAAACCTCAGTGGAGCCATTTATGTAAGGTATCATTTGTGGTTTTTGTTTCTATGGATTTCCTTTGGTGATCTAAAAAGGCACCATCAAAACTACCTTCTGATTTTGTACTTACAATGGAAGAAAAATGCAGCTAGATATTTTACATGTCACATAGAGAAAATATGTCCAGCTTAACCTTTTGCATATTTTGATCCTCCTCATTTCTGAAATATTTTTAATTTCTGAAAGAAACAATTTTATAAAGTAGAATGAGCAATTTCAATTAGCTATGAGGTAGTGTTCTTGCCATTGAGGAATATAATAGAATAGGCACTCAGATTTCAACATTGTGGAGATGGTGAAGTAGATCTTTAATGATTCCAATCTGAATCCCTTTGCCCCATTGCAGATAATGTTTCCAGCACAACAGATAATGTTCAGTATTGTCACTCCTTTCTATTTACCTTTTACTCACACTTTATACACCAGGGACACAAATATTAAGTGGTTACCTTGCTATCAAGAAAGTGACAATCCTCTGGGGATATGATAAGAACAACAACAGAATCATGTGCAGAATATTTTGAGAGTACAGGAGAGGATTAACATCACTCACATGAAAACAAAGTGTTCCTAGCACTCCCCTCCTGATGAATTTTAAAGGCAAGTTCAAAGAAGGCTGCAAAAAATGAGTCACCTGTTGCAGTGAGAGATACCTGCAAAATTTGTGGGATAAGTCTTTTTGGGGTCTTTAAAATCATATTGTGTCCCTAGATCTGTCTACCTTGCTCACATGTCATTCAATGAGTGTAAATTTCTTTCTCTATTTAAACTTCACTGTTTTGCATCCTTGTAGCTAGTTAGTAAAATATAAACATGCTTGCAGTGTTTTGAATGAATCTTCAATAATTACCAGGCACTGTGCTAAGAAATATTAGGACCATTATGTCACTTGCTATTAAAAGAACCCTGGAAAGTGTATCTTATTTTTATGACTTTACAAATGAGAGAAATGAGATGAAGAAGAAAATTCCAAGATCACACAGACAGTAAAACTTTCAATCTAGGTGGCTCTATTTGATTTCAAGCCCAGTTCTTAATTACCTATGCTTCACTATGTCTAATAAGCTAAAGAGCATTGGTTTGACAGTCTCTCAGGATTCCTTTGTACCCTATGATGCTACGATATTGTAATTGGTTTTTTAATCCCTTAAAAAAGAAAAAAAACTATCCCCTCTAAGGTAATGAAAATTTTTGCAAGTTCAATCCAGTAATAAATATTTTTGGAATGGGGACTGAGTAGATGGGAAAGGATTTTTAATAGAATTATGACCCCAGAACTGAAAATACTTTTTAATCATCAGATCCCAATTTGATGTAACCATAAAAATGACACATTAATTTCCTTCTATGTGTATGCTTTCCTCCACATTTTTAATCCTGCTCACTTTATTTTTTCTTAGACCTCAACCTTCTTGTCAAATGGCCCTGTAAATTGCTGGGTCAGTGGAAGATAGTGGGCACTACCCTCTCCCCTTCCCCAATTTCTTTCTCCATTCCTTTTGACATTATGCTTTAAAACCAAGGGGATTCTGATTTGTTAGTGTCTGCCAGGGACTGTCTCTCTCTGAAGGCAAAAGTAGTTTTAAGATATACAGTAAGAATTTATTACCTCCCACTTCTTTTCCTGTCATTAAGAATAGCGTGTGTTAATAATGTCTTTGGTAAATTTTGAAATGGGTTTAAAGTTGTTTCATTTGTGCCAAAGAGACAGTACACAAAGCAGGGTTCCTGTTATAGCAATTGATCTCATCATATTATAAAATTATGATTCAGTTGTATCAAGCATCTTTTCAAAGAGTTCACAGAGATTGTGTAAGCTGAAGAGCTGAGATTCAAAGAGTGTCTTTAGGCCAGTACTCAGGATGTGTGAAGGCCTCTCAGATGCCCTATGTAACCATAAGAATGCTCTGAAATTTAGTATGTTGTTTGGCATTTTACTTCATGTGTGGCTGTCTTATTTTTATGACAATTATTCTTGATAACAGCCTAACAGTTTGGAACCTCTCCTGTTCCTTCTATTTGCCCTCCTGAGTCTTATTACTGTGGCTCATCTTATCTGGTCTTACTCTCTCCTTAATTGTTGTTTCTGTGTTTGTGTTGTTGGTTTCCTGTAATTGCCCCTTTGGATTCCAAAAAGTTATTTGAAAGACAGATATCTATATATCCATATCTAGCTAATCTATCTATATTTATATATATATTTATGTCTATGTCTGTTTACCGGTATCTGCATATCTTTATCTATAATATCTGTATCTATTGCCTCTGACAACTTTCTTGCTTAGTACCTCTACTACCATCCCTCATCTACACATTCTCAGTCTCTTCTGCTTGATGATTCCAGGGCTTGATTTGGAGGAATGGTTTTTAATAGTGGGGGATGCTGGAGGTGGTGGATGTCTTGATGTAACAATCACAAGAAAATACTTTCCAACTCTGATGTGGTGACCAAAGAAACTTCTTTACTTACTTGGTACTATTTATAACATTCTGTTGACACTGCTTCTCCGATTTTTCCCATTACTACATTCATATTCAAGAGTTTGGGCAGGCATTGATAGCACCGTGTTGATCCAGTGTTTTCCCACTATAACCACCCTTATCATGTTTGGTTGCACCCATCTATAGCAAATGTAAATTTCAGGTTGTCAGATTCTGACACTACTTCCTTCTATCATGTCTTGTCATTTGCACTTTAGTAGCTATTACTCTGCTCACATCTTATAAAGCATTATTGTACTTTGCTTTTAGAAAGCACAGCCCCAAATCTCACCATAGTCAAGTTGGATTAAGGATCTCCGCGTGGTTTCTGGAAGATCCAGGCACATGTAAGCATCTCTCCTGCAGGAAGAGGATCCATAAGGAAACCTAGAAGAAGCAGATATATATATATTTTATTTTCTGGGTGGCCTTGGAAAGATTATTTCCAGCAGTAGGATGGAACTTCTGGAAAGCAAAAAGGAAGAATTATTCTTCTTATTTTCCATTTTTTTCTCTTCTTGATTTTTCACTCTTTCTCTTTTTTTCTGCAACCAATAATTTATTCAATGAGCATTTAGTACCTATCCAAAAGCAGAGCTAAAGTACTTGAAAATATACATATCTTTTTTTCTCTTCCTCTTTCCGTCTTCCTGTGCAGTCAGAGCCAGCCTTTGGCAAGAGTAGGACTGAGGCCCTAAAGCTTGTTATTTATTTCTTGCCTCCATAAGAATCTGGCCAAGTCATAGAAGCTGAAGCCCAAGACCAATGCAAGGAACCAGCCCAAGCCCTGTTCCCAGGAGTATGTCACAGCACCCTAGAAGCATAAACTTTGAGATTTGGAGGTGATAATAAGGGTGACCTAGCCTCATCGTATTCAGGTAAACTGGTAAGAAATATTTCCACCAGTCTGTGCTTCAGATTTCTGCTGAGTAGATTCATAAACAGAAAGAAAATTACCTTTTCTGGCATATCTTTCTGCTATTAGCATTTCAGTTTTTAGAAATTCTTTAAGGTAAACTGAGATACAGTTTTTTTGTGTGTGTGTGTTTTTCTTTCGTTGATTTGAAGAGTGTTAAAGATATTCTGTAAGTTTATCCTTTATTGATGCATTTCTATTATAACTATTTATTTCCCAGTCTGATCCTTGTCCTTTAATTTTTTTATTATGAATATTCATGAGTTACAAAGCTAATTGTCACCCGTCCTGCCCATGATGTGAGGACCAGATTCATACTGGCAGCATGCCCATTACCAGAAATTACTTTTGCACCCTGTGTCCCCCACCCAATTATCTCCCAACCCCTCTCCCCCTCCCCCATTCCCCCCTACTCCACTTTGTAGCTCTAGGAATGTTCCCTCCCTCAGTAAGACCAACGCACCACTGTGGTCTTTCTTTCCTTCCTTCTTTCTCACTTAGCTCTCACATATGAGTAAGGACATGTGGTATTTATCCCTCTGTGCTTTGTCTATTTCACTCAACGTAAGTTTCTCCAGGTTCATCCATGTTGTTGCAAATGGGAGTATTTCATTCTCTTTTATGGCAGAGTAGTACTCCATGGTGTATATATACCACAGTTTCCTTATCCAATCAAACATTGATGGACATTTAGGTTGGTTCCATGTCTTGGCTATTGTAAATAGAGCTGTGATGAACATGGGAGTGCAGGTATCCCTTCGACATGATGATTTCCATTTCTCTGGGTATTCTTCCTCTCCCCAACCTCATACACAACTTTGTTTTGTGGTCTTTGTTATTATATAAACTGTTTGCTTCTTCCCCTGACAAATCAAGTATTTATATACATATTTTCCCTTTTAGGGCTTCTAGACTTTCAGACTTCAGACTAAAAACATTCAGTTTCTTCAACTGGGTTTCAGCTTTCAGTTATCTCAACACATTAGTTACTTTTCCATGGAAAAGCTCCAGCTTATCTACATCCCTGTGTATGAAGCTCTGGAGGAGGCCGAGGCAGTTAAGAAGGGTGCTCTATCGTCACACAGGACATGGTGTCTACTACCTCTGATTAACCCTCTGAAACACCCCTGACTCAGAAAAGGATAAGGACATGCATTTGGATAGAAGATAGGGTCCCTCTGCCTTCTGGCTAATCTTGATGTCCATGCTGCTCAGGCCCCTCTCCAGGTTCTCTTTCTAGTCTCACTTTTGGAGGATGCAGTAGAATGGGGTATGGCTCCACTGTTGTTGGAGCTCTGACCAGATGCCAGTATAGCTGAGGCTGTTGCAACCTCACTAGCTTCAGGGACTGTCCAGGGAGAACCTGTCCATCTCTATTCCTTTGCAAGGGAGGTGAAAATCAGAAATAGCAAGCCTGCAGGACCTCCTAGGGCAGATAGACATGTATTAGGAAAGAGAATGGTTGTGTCTCAGTCTGAGAAAAAGAGCCTTTGGAGGCCCACCCCTATGGGGTGCAATATTGTTTATGTGACTGGTAGTCAGTGGGTCTTTTCTCTGGACATCAAGGACTTACATACGCACCCATGTATTCTCATGCTGAGAATAAACTCTCAGAAGACACTTAACTGAGCTTTCTTTTGTAATTACCAATGACAGGTAATTAAATAACAGAAAATTTGTGACTGAATTTATGTTAGAAAGAGTATGAAATAAAGGAAATGGTTAATTACACAGAGGTTCTACAGACCCAAGTATTCATTTGTTTTCCTGAGACTAACCTTGGTAGAGAGTTATTGGCGTGAAAAGTGCTCCATCTCCTAACCACCCAAACATGAATTAATTTTACGAGCTAAGAAGGAGGTTTAGCTAGCTTAAATATTATCACATGAAGTTTATCATGGTTACCAAACCATAAGAAAATAGCTGGACAAATTTTGTGATGTCTGACTTAAAAAGTTAGCAAAATGGCATGTGCAAAATTGACTTTGGAGTGTGTGAGAGGGTAATTTCAAAGAGTTAGGTAATAATCCACAAAACATGAATCTGATTTACATTGGAGATCCATGTGACTGCCATTGTGAGAAATAACCATGTTTATGAGGAAGCTATGAACAAAGAAAATTGCCAAAAAAAACCCCACATGAGCACAAAACCAACAATTATGAATGTAGATGACCCAAATAGTAGGCACTGATTTGAGATCAAGCTGCTTCTGACATGCGTAATTCTATGTAAGAGGCTGTGAGATTAGTAGCAGCAGGTAGTTAGTAATTTATTCTTGACTAATATTTTTCCCCCCAAAATGTTGAAAGACCAAATATTATAGTAATCATAACAATGAAATAACCATCATGTGCTTTCCTAACAAGATTGCATTTATTCATTACAAAATTAGACAAATTAGGAATATGAGACTCAGACAATTTAAGCAACTTATCAAGTGACAGAGCTGGGAGTTGAATTCTGTTCTGTCTAACCTCCAGCCTTTGACCCTTGGCCACGAGTGGGAAATATTTAGAAAAATACATTACCACAAGATTACCCTTATCTTTGATCTGCCCAACATTAATGGAGTATCTTAGAAAGTAAGAAGTTAGATAAAAGCAATATTCTTAAATTATTTTAAAGTGTCACACACAAAAAGGGCTCCCTGAAAACATTTCATCTAAATAGAACTATCGGTCAAAGACACTAAAAAGTTAGGGAGCTTCTCTGAGTGTGTTATAATTATTACAAACTATTGGCGTGGGACTGCACATGGTTGCATTGTATGTGCCTTTTGTCAATACGTTTCTAAATAAAATCAGGACTTGATATCCACTGTCATTTTGCCTTGAATCTTCTTGCTCTAAGGTTTTGCTTTTGTATAATTAACATACTTTTATTACCTAAGTGTCACATTCTACCCATTCAACTGGTGCAAGCTGATCAACTCTAAGCCTTCAGGAGCAATAGTGACTTTGCTTAAAGAATGACAGGACATGAAGTGCTAAAAGGAAAGCTTTCTCTCTCAAGAATAAGAAAATGCTGTACTCCTGATTCTCCAGCCTCTTCAGGGCCAGCAAGGCTATCTTTCCCTGGGGAAGCAGAAGAAGCTGAAATCAAACATAAACTCTCTTTTTTGAGAACCAGAGTTGTAGAAGATGTGGACAGACAGAACCAGGAATATCCCTCCCTAGCAGAGATCACAGTCTCCATCCAGTAAGCTTGGCCACATGGGGAAATGAAGGCACCAAGCCACTGCTATGGTATTAGACACCTGGCCAGAGCAGGGACTGTGGGTGGGACTAGAGCTGGGCTTGCAACTGGAAAAACTTTAGGTTGAAGTATGAGGATAGGGGCTTGAAGGAAAGTGGGGGAGCATTTGGGCAGAGAAATGGCATACGGCCAGGTGGAGGTGACTGTGCCATGCCTGAGCCCTGACTCTGTGCTCTCTGAGGAGGGGTCAGAACCAGGTGGGGGTTCATGGATCCAAAGCAGAGTATCAGGTGGGAGATATCTGGAGCATCCTTCATGGAGCCCTTATGGGAACATGAGGGAGAATGCAGACTTGGAAAGGAATCACCCTTCCTTGATCATTATTAATTGGAAATCTTGAATAGTCTGCCTTTTACTTCCTTTATCATTTTCTTAAAGTACCTGCTCTGCCTTCTGCTCTCTACTCCTCTTTGCTTCCTTTGTCCTCTCTATTCTCGGATCAATCTCTTTTGTTCTATATTCGGTTTTCTCTTTTTCCATCTCTGTCGGTCACCTATTTTCTGGGCACATGTTCTTCTGTTCTCCCTGTTCTTTCTACTCTCTCTCAGCCTGTCTCCCACTTCTTCAGTCTAGATTCCCCCCACTGTGCACAGCTTCCTCCTGACCAAGAGAAGTAAACCTACAGCACCATTTTCCACTCAATGACTTTCTCTCTTCTCCTCATCACTATTTATCACTCCTTACCCCTCTCTTATCTCCAAGCCCTATTAAATAGTTTGACAGTACGTGCCATAATTTTTCAAGATTAGCACAAATCCTATCCACCTTCTATATAAAGTGCTTCAATCGACACCAAGAAAGATTATGGAGAAAAGTTTCTGCACAAGTACAACTCCTCTGAACACCAAGAGCAGCAATCTTCCAGTCACTGGGAAGGGTCCCTTGTGCAAACACCCCTTAGAGATCTCCAGTGTTGCCCCTAGAAGACTGTCTGCAGGTTGCTTGGAACTATAAAAAGGGCAGCGAGAACTTATTAACCTGGGCAAGCAAACCTTACAATTTTGGAAAGAAAGGCAGAAAGATATGAATATGGGGGTTAAGAAGAGAAACGTGAAGTAACGTTACACATCAAAAAAGAGGCCAAAAATTCCGTGGCTCTTGTGTACCTCTTAACCTGGAATTCTAGTACTAGTGGCCTGGCACACACTGATTCTTCTGATTGTATTAATCATACTGATCTTTAAGATTTTTTTTTTTAGAAGCACACTACTACGGTTAATTTTATTTGTTTAGGGCTCATTTTGCAAGCATTAAATCAAGCATGGGCTTTAATTCTTTGAGCCCAAATTCACTATTAGTGAAGATAAAAGCAAACTGTGATCCACGTATGTGGACTACCACTAAAGGCTCACAGTTAATCACATTGTAGCAGGTTATATGGAGCCAGCTAAAAAAATAGACTGCCTTAGAGTGGATTGGGGGAGAGGTGTGTAAGATGAGGTCCTATGAAACTGGGAGGTCAGGCTGAGATTACTTGGGTTCTTGATCCCACCATTTTAGGCCTAATTTCTTCATGGCCTAGGCTCTCCCTGAAATCTCACATGACCAGAGTGCAAAACCATGGTCCTGCCTCTCCTGGCAAGCCTGTCTGGGCCTTGTCCTAAAGACTCATTTGGAGGACAGGACAGATTTACACCTCACTGAGCACCAGTAAATAGCATTGGCCCTTTGGCATCATCCTTGAAGTGGTCACTGTGATAAATTGATATCTTGTTCCTTTCCCTGGTCAGGTGTCCTTGGGATTCTCTGGGTCCCCTCACAGCCTTACACACCTGGTCTTCCCTTCACAGCCTAGGAAACCTGGTCTTCCCCAGGTCATGTGCCCATGTCATACAGAAGTAATAGGGGCTGTTCTAATCCAGAAGTATTCCATCAAATCAAGGACAATCCGTTACTTCATTTTTAATACATTGTCAAGTCCTATTAAGTAGATCCCATAGAGATTAGGTAACATTTCCTTGTTTGGGCATGTCTTTCATAATTACTCTTTATTCTATACATTTCAGTTTTAGTCTCAATAATTTTTTGTTTCTAATATGAGCTAAATTCTCCAAATCTTGGGCTACCTGAACTATTGGGTATTAGGCCCAGAGCCCCGCTTTCTCAGGCATTAGGGGCACAATCTATGTTGATTTCTTTTCTGGTCATCTATTGGTGTTATCTAACAATAAGGATTTTATTATGGTAATAAGTATGTCCATTATGAAGGGAATAGTGGGGAAATGAAATCTTGTCTACACAACAATGACTGGGTCATTGACTGGAATGGATTGAATTACTGGGATGGCTGTGACAGCTAGACTGAGTCAAGCATTCTTCTGGGTGTCACCTGGATTTCTTGGTCCTTCTCCACGTGACATGTATTGCAGCTGAAGTATCCAATATGACTTCTTTACTCACAGGACTGGCTCCTGGGTTGGGATAATTCAAATATCTGAGCATGGCTGTGTGTTTTAGTCCACTTTTTGCTGCTATAACAGGGTATCACAAACTGTATAATTTATAAAGAATAGAAATTTATTTGTCTCCTGGTTCTGGAGGCCAAGAACTCCGAGAGTGGGGTGCTGGCATCTGATGAGGATCACCTAGAAACAAGCACATGCACAAGTAAGATCATGAAGGGTGAAGTCCCTTTTATAACAACCCTCTGTCAGGATAACTAACCCACTTCTGTAAAAATGACATTAATACATTCACCCAATCACCTCTTATTAAGCCTCACCTTCCAACACGTTGCATTGGGGATTAAGTTTCCAACACATGAATTTGGGGGACACATTGAAACCATAGCACTGGTCATAGGCCTCTCTATGAGGCTCCCCCATATGTCTAGCTTGGGCTTCCTCACAGCAAAGATATTTCAGGGCAGTCAGACATTTCCCTGAGCAACTTATCCAAAAAATCCAGATATAAGCTGCAAGAGGTCATTTGAGCTTGTCTCAGAACTCAAGCAATTTCACTTCCAACACATTCAGTTAGTCAAAAATGAATCCACGGAGTCATGCCAGTTTCAAGATAAGCAGATCACATGAGGTGTTGAATCCCGACTGGCATGCTACATTGGGGTGGGGACACCTTTTGAGATCAGCTACAGCAAATGCTAATTAGAGGGTGAAGTAAATCTAAAAAGTTCCACAGACTTCAGCTTCCAAACAAGGTGGAGCAAAAGGGACTGAAATTACCTTTCTATTAGAACCAAAACAACTGCATAAAATGTATTAACCAATGGTTTCAAGACACACTAGATATCAGGGAAGTGAGGACAATGATTACTGAAATATGGGAAACAAGTGAGTTGAACTCTAAAGTGGTCCTAGTTTGCAGCCTTGAAAAAGTATCCAGGCTGCACTGCGGGGAGGAAAATGGACCCAGGTGGGACTCAGTGGAGTCACTGAGCTGCGGAGATGTAGTTGGAAGCACAGAAAGACCAAAGCAGCTAGAGCTTACAGGACAGAGTACTAGAGAAGAGAACGTGGTACACAGAGGGAATGTTGAAGACCTACAGATCATTTTTCTCAACTGATGAATGTATGCGGGTGAGGAAACTAGTTGAGGTGGGTTAAGGGAGAAAGCTACACTTAAGGATTAGAAAGAACAGTATCCAGTTTTACACTGGGTCTGGATTAGTACCTGTTCCCACCAGCCAGGTAGGAAATCAATGTACTTCATAAAGCATTGGGTAAAATACAAAAAACGTCTTTCCTCAGGAGTGGGGAAAATTACTCCTAGACTAAAAGTTGGTCTGGTTCCTCCTAACAAATCTTAAGAGTAAATTCCTTAAGGGTTAAATTGTTTCCAAGTAATTTACTTGCACTCCAGAATATTTTATATTCATAAAAATATATAAGATCCAGAACCCAACAAGGCAAAATCCAAAATGCCTAGCATCCAATAACAACTTACTAGATATAAAAGAGCAGAAGGATAACTAGAAATGAGGACCATAAGGAAACTAATCAATTGTAATGAGCAACAATGTTACAATTAGAAGACAAGGACATTAAAACAATTACTTTAACTGTATCCCATATATTCAAAAAAATGAAGTAGATGCATAGAAGATATTTGAAAGACCCAACTTGACCTGCTAGAGATAAAGACAATGTATGAGATTAAAAATACACTTATGATATTAAGGGCAGATTAGACATTGTAGAAATAAAAGATTAATTAACTTGAAGACACAGTCAATTAAAGACAGAAAAATAATTTTTTAAAATTAATACTCCATTAGTTGTGTGACAACTTAAAGGGCTTAGTATTTGTGTAAATAAGAAGAATACAGAATAGAGGACAGAAAATATATCTGAAGAAATAATAGCTGAAAATTTCCAAATCTTATAAAAATTATAAATCCACAGCCTCAAAAAATTCAATGAATTCCCTAAAATAAGAAACATGAAGAAAACTACAGCAAGGCACATCACAATCACATTGCTCAAACTAGTGATAAAGAAAAAATATTAAAATGTTAAATGCATACCATTATCATTCCTGAAGCTATAGGACAGGAATAAAACAGCACAGCATTTGCACGGCTGGGTTGCTTGTAAGCACTGAGCAGACTTTCTGTTGTCTCAACCGGGATCTATGTAATTTGACTTAATAGTAGTTTCTGAAAAATACTAGTGTTGAGACAGGTAAAATGGGAGGTTACCCTAGGGACTAGTATGTGTAGGCTATAGGAAATAAGAAATGTTAAAGCTCAGATAGCAGTAAAGACCTTTCTGTGAGGTGTGACAATCACTAAACTCACCTGGAGGATTTGCAGCCTAGAACTTTGCTCTTTTATCCTTCTCTTTCTCTACCCCCATGTACATTTTACTATCCAAGGTACTTAGAGCCCTAAGGAAATATGAGTACAAGGTAAAAAATAAGAAAATAATAAACACTGTGAAATAAATACGATACACTAAACAAACCATACTATAAGAATTAGAATTAATGGACTGAACAGAATAACAATTAAAGGGGCACTCAAGGGCTCAAATCAGAAGATATTTATAAAAGTAGCATAGCAGTATTTCATATTTTTCTGAAAAATATAAATAAACAGTGTCTAGTGCATAAGTACAATATAAGTATTTTTTAGATAAATAAAAAAATTATCACACTCACAGACTTAGTGGAAGATATTGGTAACATAGAATGGAAGCATTCAGTTAGAATAAAGAACCATTTTTTTTTTTAAAGAGTTCATGTAAGGCATCCAATGGAAGAGTTGAATGGCTGATCAAATGATGTAGAATAGCATCCTACTGACCTGGATCAGGTCAGGGAAATTTCCTAGTCATGTACGATAATGGTTGGAAGTTATGGAAAGGGAGAGGAGGAAATCCATAAGAGATAATGTTTAAAGATTTCAAAATGTTGATTTGGTCTAATGAGTCACATAAGAAATAAGTAAATGGAAGGGTAACATATTTGAAGAAATGGAAATAAAGAACTACTCATAGATTTAAAAATTAAAACTACAGGTTGAAAGTCAGTATAGAAAGACAAACTAGATGTTAAAAAATAAAACTACCTAGACATAGTGATATCAGAGGAAAACGGTCAATTCTCAAGACTGCAAGCAGATCACCCACTATGTTAGATGAATTTCCAGGAAACAGATTCGGAGATTCTGATATTCACTTGCAGGAGGTATTTTGGGGAGTTGAAACTAAAAATAAAAGGATGACAACATACACAAAAGAATATTAAGATAGCATTTTAGTAATGAGCCAAAAAGTTACAATGGAGAAACATTAATGTTAACTTTGGTGGTTTTCAAGATGGCTACAGATTCTTTCACAGTCCTTCCATAAAGAAGTCAAGTCCAGTTTCCCTTCTCATATATCTAGATTGGATTTAGTGATAAACTAGTAGCAAACAGAATGTGGCAAAAGTGGTGCTGATTATAAAATACATGTTGAAAATTAAAATCTACAAAAAACCTACAAATTTGGATAGAATTCCAACAGGAACCCAACTTACCATATAATAGTGTATATTACAAAGCAACAGTAATACAAATATTGTAGCATTTCTGTAATTCAAATGAACTAATTATGGGTCAGAAACACAGACATATATATATATATGCATGTATATATATGAAAACTTCCTATTTATTAAAGCTGTCATCACAAATCAATAGAGAAAGGATCAATTATTTCTCCATATATAGACAAAAATAAAGTTGATCTATATTTAACACTATAAACAAGCTTTGTATTCAGAAATACTTAATAAGTAGTACAGAACTTCCACCAATCACCTAGAAGGTATTCAGGTTAAATATAGCACTGGAGTTGGTCCGGAGGGGTCCTCTCTGTCAGGCAGAAGATATGCTGAAAAGGAAGTAAAAATAAAGAAAAGGAAAAGCCTTGAAGAAACTGATGATGGTTGTTCTCAAATTTGAGGTGTGAATAATTCACATGGGGGTCAAAATTAAAATAAAAAAAGTAGGAAAATTATTTTTCCTAACTAAAAAATATCCAGTTATATATAAATCTCATTATAGCAAAAATTATTACGAGTTTCCTCTCTGAAAAACATATTACATTTTCTCAGTAAGATTTTTTCCAGTTTTCTCTTGCATTTTTACCATTATCATGATAAAAGTCATAATAATTCAACATCATTACATTCAATAGCGTAGTATAAGATAAACCTATCTAATGAGCATGTGCAGAAAGCCCACAAGAATTTCTCAGTGAACTTATTGGATCTATGGGAGATACTGAATATGCATGTGCAAATGGGTATGAACATACATGGATGTGTACCCAGGAGACTGACGAACTTCCTACAAGACACACAACCAATGTAGGAAAGGATTGCGAGGCAGCCATCCTTTTAGAAAGAAAGAAAATAATTTTCTTTTCCAATTTGCCTACTTGTCTTTCCCAGGAGGCCTTTTGGTATCAAGGGAAGAGGAATTGAGAAATTCCTAGAAAGCAGGGTTCCTGAGGCTCTAGAGTTATATAACTGTCTCAGATGCTCCTGGAACTAAAAAGAGCCATGATATTGGTGGGATCAGACCCCACGTTTTACATCTTCTGTGAATCTGGGTAGAGGGTGGTGAGGGGTGGCTATACCAAGATTAGCCAGAAGACCAGAGGGACTAATCCCTTCAGTCTCAGTCTGTGTTCCTTTCCATTCCTTGGTCAGTACAGCTGAAGGAGTCTGAAAAGGGAATAGTAGAGACTTCATCCTGTCTCAGGTCAGGAGGTACATGTGAGAACCTGTGCTCTGAACCTTCTATCTTTTGCTGTCCTCTAAGTGCTTGGTGGTGCCAGAAATGCAAAGAAGCTGTAGTTTGTGCTAAGGAGATTAATAGGAGATCGAACTAGAAAGTGCATCATCTGGAGCCCAGTTAAGAAAATGTGGAGTTTTCAACTACGAATATGGAAATGTAGGGGATTTAGGAGAAAAAAATCAGCTATAAATGCTTTAATCATGGGATAAAAATTAAATTTAGTCTATACATCTTCAGAAGTTGGGTACAAAGACCACAGTTGGGGGCCAGTGGGAGTTAGGACATAGATCAGCAGAATTCGGCTCAATCTAAAGAACTGCTAAAGGCTACTTCTGCCAAAGACAGAAAATTATGCTCAGAAGAGTAATGGCATACCTGTTGCTGCATGCACTCAGTAATGTCTGAAACTACACCTGGGAGGGATGTCTTCCAGATCTGCCTGAGTTTTATGAAGCTAGGTGATCCATAGCAACACTTCCATTCTTAAAATGGGGCTTCTTTGGTACTATGCTGTGGGCTTAACCTGCAGCTGGGGAAAAGACTTGGGCTATAGGTCTCTACTCTGGCCTTTGACTTTCATCTTTGACCTTCATCTTTCCCAGCTTCTTCATCCCATCCCTGGCTGGAACTAGAAATCGTTACCTCTAGGTCCTCAGTCCTACTGCTGTCATTGGTAAGATCTGATTGTAAACCAGGTCGAAAGAGGAGAGGGGAAGAAGAGCAAATATGATTTCAGATGCTTCACTTCTAGGGCTGAATAGGTGATTCAATGCTTGTTGAATAAATTATGGTTGAAGGACATGTAGAGACATTCCAGAGAAAAGACAAAGACAAGGGAAGAATCAGTGAGTGAGGGAAAGAGAAAGGAATCCTCCTATGTAGTCCTCATACATTTCATCCTAGTGCTAAAAATAATTATCCAAAGCTCTTGAGGAGATAAAAAACATCCTTCTTCTTCTAGGCTTCTCCATGAATACTTACACCTGAACCGCCAGATCTTCCATTTATCTCTATCCTACAAAGATCATTTGAAGATTCTCCCTGCTTCCAAGAAGTGTATCCATAATAACCCTTAACATTTTCTAGGAGTACTTTGTGATCCCTGGAGAAGAAAGTCATCTCGGAGTTGGTAAGATCTGGGGCTGAGTTTCGTAAGTGTTAAATGTAAATATTTTGCAGAAAGTAGACTCAGAGGATGCGATGGGCAAAGAATAAATGACAAAAATTGGGTGAAGAAGGTAGTGTTTAGAGGGGATCATTGAAAATTGACAGCCTAAAGGTGTATGCTATGGATACAAGCAAAGACAACAGAGGCTAGATCAATTTTGACAAGTGCTGTGCTTAGCGGACCCTATTAGTTTTTGACCCAAACTTACAAGTGAGTGTATGGAAAGAGAAATAGAGAAGGGAAGGCAGAGTAAAATGGAATAGTGCCAGGGCATGGAAGAGGTTCTTTAGTCACCTATTCAAGACTGGAAGTTGTATTCTATGGGCTTTTATCTTACGAACATGCTCTACTTTGTATGTCTTTCTCCAAGTGGGCCACTTTGTCAAGGCAAAGCGCAGAACCACTGGACAACAGAAACTCAGATTGGAGGGTGGTGGGTATTGAGTCATGAAATAGAAAAGTACATCAAAGGATATGTCTATAGAAATCATTTTGTAATTCTCATTGAACACTTAAGGAGTTTCCCCATAGGGCACAAACCCAGGAAAAGAATAGTAAGATACACAATATAAAAATGAACTAAGGAGGGAAGTGTATCCTATGAACAGTGGGAAGCAAGGGTCAGAGTTGCAAGTGCAAGGAAAAGGGAGATTCCAGACTGTTGGAAAACTGCCCTTAGGATTGCTTGTGCATTCATGTGTGCATATGGAGAAAAAATTAAAAACATGAAACAAAATGCCAAATAATATATGTATTTCTAGATCACTGTGAAGACACAGGACACAGGGAAAATATTAATATTTTCACTCATCTTGGACCTGAAAGAATCATTTATATTTTATTTCTTCCATATTTAAACCCTACCTGTTAAACTGTGTGAAAGACTTTTGAATTTTAATTTTCCCATATGAAAGAAAAATTATTAACAGAGTTAACTTACCCTACCTACTTCAGAGTATTGTGAGTCCAAAAAGAACTTGTCAAATTCATTACAAATATACTCTATTACTAGCAAGAGAAAAAGAATTGGGAGATTATCTAAATCTCTCCTACCTATTAGGTGGAAGGGCCGTGCTTAGCAAACTAGGTTGGGGAATCAGGATCAGGAAGAGTGAAGAGAGGAGCCCTGGAAGGGAGTGCCCGTCCTCCCTCCACTGAGTCACCACTGTCACTGGAGGGTCTTTGTGATGAGGAGAGTCTGAGAGGAGTCAGCTGTGCAGGACTGGAACTGCACTTGGGGAGTAGGAAAGACATAACCAGAAACAGAAATACTATTTTAACCTCTTCAAATAAGTATGTTTCTTTCAGCATGAAAATATCATACACTTCAGGGTTCACAGTTTTATTACAGTTTCCATTCCTGCCACCCTGCCACCAACCCAAAACTATTTCTCCTCTAAAGACCCCATTTTAAAAAACTATTAGTTTTATCATAGGTGGAGTTTGTTCTTTTTAAAATAAAATTGATGGTGCAAGTACTTATACTTATAGAATTATTTATTAGCCATAGAGGAGCCCAAGATATTAATCCAATCCAAGCTTTTCAATTAAAAAGGATTAGAATTAGAACGATAGGGTATGGATGGTTAAGAATACAGATTTTGAGACACCAGTTTCCATGTTTTTATTTTTATTTTTATTTTTTTTGCTTTTATTTCTTTTTTTTCCTTCCAAAGTTTATTTTATTTTGTCAATATACAATGCTGTTGATTATTGTGGCCCATTACCAAAACCTTCCTCCCTCCTCCCTCTCCCCCCTCCCTCCCAACAATGTCCTTTCTGTTCCCTTGTCGTATCAACTTCAAGGAATTGTAATTGTTATGTATTCTTCCCCCCCACCCCGGTTTTTTTGAGAATTTATTTATTTATTTTTAGTTCCCACAAATAAGTGAGAACATGTGGTATTTCTCTTTCTGTGCCTGACTTTTTTCACTTAATATAATTCTCTCTAGGTCCACCCATGTCATTGCAAATGGCAGTATTTCATTCTTTTTTATAGCAGAGTAGTATTCCATTGTGTAGATATACCACATTTTCTGTATCCACTCATCTGATGATGGACATTTGGGCTAGTTTCAACCCTTAGCTATTGTAAATAGTGCTGTGATGAACATTGGGGAACAGGTATACCTTCCACTTGATGATTTCCATTCCTCTGGTATAGAAAACAAACAAACAAAAAAGGCTATCTACAACCCAAGGAAACAAAAAATACAGAAAACAAACAGTAAATCAGAAAGAAAGGAACAAAAGACACCTAAGACATCCAAACAAAAATCAATAAAATGCTAGGATTAAATCAACACTTTTCAATAACAACTCTTAATGTAAAAGGCTTAAATTCCCCAATCAAAAGACACAGACTGGCTGACTGGATTCAAAAGGAGGACCCAACTATATGCTGCCTTCAAGAGACCCACCTCACCCATAAAGACTCACATAGACTAAGAGTGAAAGGATGGAAAAAGTTTTACCATGCAAACGGAAATGAAAAACGAGCTGGAGTAGCTATTCTTATATCTGACAAAATAGACTAAACTAAAAACCATAAAAAGAGATAATGAGGGCCACTACATAATGATAAAAGGATTGATCTATCAAGAAGTCATAACAATCATAAATATATATGCACCCAATGTTGGAGCAGCCAGATCCGTGTTTTTAAGTAGTGATAAGAACATACATTTTATAGGATACAGCCCTAGAATATTTGAGCACAGACCCAGCAACTGTGCTCAATAGTAAGGATTCCAAAAATAACTATGTAATTTTATGTTATATGGGTGAGCATTATGAGGAAAAAACAGGGAACTTCTAAAACACTTGATGAAAAAGACTGTCTAAAAGCACAAATTAACACCTTCACAGAGACCTCTGTCCTAGCAGACAGATTTAAGTGCAATAGACTGCATGATTTGAAGGATCTTGGAAAGACCTGACCTATACATTGCTAAGCCACAGCAAGCATCGTTTGGACTCTCTTTCACAATTCAGGGGGAAGGGAATCTGAGAATCCTTTACCTTTAATGTAAGTAAGGATACCACATCACTTTATTTATAATTTTTAAATTAGCATATTCATTGTTACAAATATGCCCCTTATCAAATCTCTTCCCTTCCCGTCTTCCTCTTCACCTTCCGCCCTCTAATAACCGTAGATTTGTTCTCTCCATCTGATAGATTAACTATTCCTCTGTTGGTTTTTTGCCTAGATGATCTGTCCAGTACTGAGACAGGTGTGATCAAGTTCTCCCCTATTATCGTAAAACAGACGCTTCTTCTATTACAGTGTGGTTATAGTTTTAAGCACTTGGGAGTAAGGGAACAGTTTCTTATTCAATTTTCTGACCACCTAATACCTAACAGAATACCAATGGCAAGGGTTAAACGATAAGAGAATAATTGGAACACTGAACTACTGTCTGCAGGGTAGGAAATGTGCACCTGGATCATTATATTCAAGATGGAAAAAAAATGAAAAGGGGATGGTAGGACCCTAAACGTGGACTTCATCACTCCCACTTTACTGCAATAAGAAGAACCAACTTTTCATCTCATTTAATGACAAGCATTTCTGTCTCATAGCTATGTGAAATTGCTCACTCTCCTCTTAAAGTTGTTTCTTCCCAAAGTAAGAAATCCTACAAATATGAAGATCGATCTAAGAAATAGAGACGAAAAAAGCAATGATTTGGTAGGGTTCATGCCTACCAAACAAAAATAAATATTCACACAAAATGGAAATAAATTAACTTTATTTTCAGGGTTTAATAAATAAAAGTATCCAATTAAAATTAAATAACTATAGCTAAAAGACCAAAATGAGGGTGGCATGGGAAATAAGGACACCTGTCTGAGTTGCTTCTTTGTGCCAGTCTCTGCTAGCTATTTGGGCACACTGTAATAGTTAAAATACAGAAATGGCAGCCAATCTGGTCAGTACAAAGAAAACAAAGGAGAAACTTAAAGATACAATTTTACAGTATCACCTGCCACACAAAAGTAGTTTCCTCCTTTCAGTTTGCATAAAGATATAACAATTCTACTGAAAATAAACATTGAACAAATCAAACATGTACAGATAAAATATACAAGTAAACTCAGTCCTATATACTGTTTAAAGTGATAGGAATACCCCCAGTAGCACGGCACCAAGAATAAATAGATGAATATGCTTGGCTCAAGAAAGCTTGCTAGGATATACAAATTATACCTAGATAAAGAAAATTGTTCTATTTTTATGTATCTATAGTCGGTAGCTAATATTTAGTTCTAACTTTACAGATCACCAAAAGAAAGTTGTAGAAATACATGGCAAAATATGACAGCACACCAAAATGGCACCATCTCCACTGAAGTTTCAGACTTCCTCCTGAACTGTTTTGTGAGGTCCCCCAGCTGGCAACACTGGCTGTTGCTGCCCCTAAGCCTCCTCTTCCTCCTGGCCATGGGGGCCAATGCCACCCTCCTGATCACCATCTGGCTGGAGGCCTCTCTGCACCAGCCCATGTACTACCTGCTCAGCCTCCTCTCCCTGCTAGACATGGTGCTGTGTCTCACCGTCATCCCCAAGGTCCTGGCCATCTTCTGGTTTGACCTCAAGCTCATCAGCTTCTCTGCCTGCTTCCTTCAGATGTACATCATGAATTGCTTCCTAGCTATGGAGTCCTGCACATTCATGGTCATGGCCTATGATCGCTATATTGCCATCTGCCACCCACTGAGATATCCATCTATTATCACTGATCAATTTGTAGTCAAGGCTGCCATTTTTATTTTGGCCAGGAATGTGCTTATGACTGTGCCCATTCCTATTCTCTCAGCACGACTCCATTATTGTGGGAGAAATGTCATTGAGAACTGCATCTGTGCCAATATGTCTGTCTCCAGGCTCTCCTGTGGTGATGTCACCATCAATCTCCTTTATCAATTTACTGTAGGCTGGACTCTGTTAGGATCTGACCTCACCCTCATCTTCCTCTCCTACACCCTCATACTGCGAGCTGTGCAGAGACTCAAGGCAGAGGGAGCTGTGGCCAAGGCCCTAAGCACATGTGGCTCCCACTTCATCCTCATCCTCTTCTTCAGCACCATCCTTCTGGTCTTTGTCCTCACTCATGTGGCTAAGAAGAGAGTCTCCCCCGATGTGCCAGTGTTGCTCAATGTCCTCCACCATGTCATCCCTGCAGCCCTTAACCCAATTGTTTATGGGGTGAGAACCCAGGAGATCAAGCAAGCAATCCAGAGATTACTGAAGAAACTGTGGTAATAGGGGCATTCCTAATATAGAATTACTTTTGAATCATTAATTAATGAATGGGCTGAAATGCATATTCATGAGTTATGATCTCAAACTGGGTAAACTAGCTATTGTGTACTCTTTTCTTAAACTTGTTTTATTTGAAGTTTTCCTTTTCTCATCCGTCCTTAAGAAATATTCTTGATGTTTCTTTTTTTGTTTGTTTTCTCTTGCTTGTAATCCTATTTTTTTGAAACACTGAGATTCCTTAAGGCAGGTTTTAAAGTGAGACATTTATGCTCCTGAACACACAGCTAATATATCAAGAATTTCATATACTTAAAAATAAAACTGCATATTTTTTCTGGCTGTGGTTTATGTAATGTATTCTTATTCTTATTTCTACAGAGTGGGTTATATAAGGGTAATTCAAAACATTCATGGAGTAATGGAATTAAAAGATAATAAGAATCTATGAACTCTTTGAAGACCCTGTTTATCAGAGAAAAAGGCACAGGCGTTGAAATTCCATCCCCAAATGATGGAAAATTGCCACTGGTTGGTCTGTGGTTAGGTCTTTTTCTCTCATTCTTCAACCATATTATTGTCTTTCTCTGTCTCTCTCTCTTCTCTTGAACTGTATCAGACAAGGTGAACTTTCGTAATGTACGTTGCAAAAGGGCAGGGATTTTTCCTTGATTCTTCATGCTTGCAACAATTGTCAGTGATTTTTTATTAGATATAAGAGACTCCTAAATTCTTATTTCCTGTGTGTCTGTCCTAGGATGCTACTCTACTGGATCCAGGGTGTCACAGGTTATGGCATGTGACAGTTTATTAGGTCTGCTGATGAGTCAGAGGAAGATGAACATTATTTTCTTATTCATTGGACAGTTTCTAAGCACACTTTCCTGGAAATTCTGTTCACTCTTAAGAAACAAAAATGAATAGAACATTATTGTTGCTTTGAGGAGCTCAAAGTTTGGTTAGGAAGAATACAAATATGACTTCCAGGAACATGTTCTTCTCAAATGGAGAGCAGTGAGGAGTACATGTACAAGCAATAAAATATTTGACAATGTAAAAAAAGCACTGAACAGAGAGTTAGATGGTCTGGGTAGTAAGTATTGCATAGCCAAAAAAAAAAAAAAAAAAAAAAAGAAAATTGTTCGGTTTCTTCCTGGGAAGAAATCAGGTGGTCTCACTGTGTTTCACATTATTCACCTATTATCTGAGAACAGTGAACAATTTGTTCTAGACTATTCTTTCCAGATATAAGATTTTGTGCCTTCATAACAATTTATATGTGTGTGTTGCTTTGTTTTGACAATGAAAGCATAATCTCTCGATAATCCAATGCCGATACTGTCTTCAAAGTCTGGGTCTTTCAGTCTTAACTGAAAGCACTTAGCATTAACCCTGGCCTACTTAAGCTTACATTCTGTAAAGCTCTGTCCATTTCTTTCTCTTCTTCATTTTGTAGTGAAAAACAATAAATTAGTATTTCATTTCTCTGAACCTGGATCTCCTGAAAGCTACTACTAGAAACGTAAGCATGCACTCACATAATGAAAAGCAATAATTTAAAACACAAAATCAACATTTTAATTAGGAATTTCTCATAAGTAAAAAAGTTCTGTTAAGATGCAAAGAGGTACACCTTTTTCTTTATTACTCAAAGAAGAGTTCCCTAAATTGCTTTCTCTCAAACATCTCAACATAACTCTTAGCTTAGAGTGCATAACTACATACCAACGAGAAAGTTTTACTTATATAAAAATATAATATGCATCTATTGTGAATTTAAGCTACCACCTCTTGGGAAATATTAAAAGTCTGCAACTTTCAACAATATTTTATAGTAACATCTACCCAAAACTTTGGGAACTAGTCTTTTCCAGAGTCACATTGTTTTTATAACAAATCCAGACATCTACAATAAGCTGTAAGGAGAGAACATTAGAGTCAAGAAAGGGACTTTATTGGGAGATTTAGAGCACAAACCATTGCAGAAATGAAAAAAATTTGAATAAGCCTTGTCTTCCAAGACACTGTAAAGGTAAGACCTTACTTTTTATAAAAGTATATGCTTGAAATCTCTGCATTGTTTTGTTCATATTCGAGTTTTGAAATTTATGGCCCATATCCAAGCCATATATTTTTTATTGTTTATGAATATTCATGAGATACAAAGCTGATTGTCACCCCTTGTGCCCATGATGTGAAGACCAGATTCACACTGGCAGCATGCCCATTACCACAAATTGCATTTGTACCCCGTGTCCTCCATCCAATTTTCCCCAACCTCTCTTCCCATCCCCCTTCCCCCACACTCCACTTTGCAGCCCAAGGAATGTTCTCTCCCTCTGCAAGTCCAATACACTACTGTGGTCTTTCTTTCCTTCCTTCTTTCTCTCTTAGCTCCCACATATGAGTGAGATCGCGTGGTATTTATCCCTCTGTGCTTTGCTTATTTCACTCAACATAACTTCCTCCAGGATCATCCATGTTGTTTCAAATGGAATATTGACATATATTTACGTGAAAAACAAGGTGGACAAATTAACAATGTGTTTATCCCAATAAATTGGTTGATTTTAATGAGTATTTCCTCTAGAAAAATGCTGTTCAAGTGAGCTACATAGTTTTTAAATTTTATTTTATTGATTATGCATATTAATGGTGTACAAAGCTGACCCTCATCACCACCTCTGCCCAAAGATGTGATGGTCAGATCAATAGTATCAGGATGCCCATTAACACAAATTGCAATTATTCCATATGCCCCCCACATTATTAACCCTCAATCTCTCTTCCCCTCTTCCCCCCACCCCCTGCATGCAAACCTATGCATGCTTTCTCACTCTGCAAGTCCAATGCACCACTGTGGTCTTTCTCTCTTAGCTCCCACTTATGAGAGAGGACATGCAATAAGGTAATTTTGTAAAATGAGAAGTACTATGAAGGAAATAGTACAAAATTATGAGTTAAATTGAGATGAGGAAAGGGAAGTGATGTGATTAGAACAATCTCTCTGATTTGATCCATTTGAAAGAAGATCACAAAAGAAGAAAATAAGCTTCTAAATCTGTAATAAGGTGATCCAATCAAGATGGCAGAATAGACGGTCCACAGCTTCACTCTCTCCCACAAATCAACCAAATTTACAACTATAAAAATGTAACATCAGCCAAGCTGGTGCCGCTGGAGCTCGGGGAAAGAGAAGGAGAGACCTACGGAGTTCATAAAGGCAGGAGAAACTACGATGAGAGAAAGAAAAAGCTGCTCTGAGCATTTTGGGCCGCAGCTGCTTTAAGGCTTGAGCTGATGAGCGCATGGAGCAGGAGCCAGCAGAAGCCACAGCTGTGCCCTTCAGATGGAGTTACTTGGAGGCAGCAAGAGAGAAGAGGGCCTTGGTGGCCTCCAGGACAGCAAGACTGCTAATAGGGTTCACGTGGACCCACGCAGGAGCGGGGAGCCAGAACAACTGAAAAAGGGAGTCATTCAGAGGCTGGTGAGTCATTGCAAGGGACCAGCGCAGGGCCCATCCCATGGGAAGTGTTTGCAGCACTGGCAGTGGGGAAGATGTGCTCACAGGGGAACACTGGGACACAGCAAGGACAGCTGATCTGACCCCAATCAGCACAGGACCACTCAGAGGAGACTGGTCAGGAATACAGAATTGCATGGGGTGCGGTTTGATGAAAAAACTGAGGCCCAGATCAGAGATTCTACAGAACACAGATCCACCCAGTCTCTGGAAAGCCGGAAGTACCTATAGGGTCAACCATTAAACCCTGAGCTGCACAAAAAGCTTTCCCTAGGGAAACAGCAGCAAAGTAGCAATTTAGCTCAACCATACAGCTCAAGTACTGGTTCCCACAGAAAGTTCCCCTGTGTCAGAAGCAAAGGACAAAAAATTAGTTCTGGCACAGGCACACCACCAGCACCTTGGGGCCTGCCTGGGAACTGGAGGCTTGGATCTGGGGACCGGACCCCACTCCCACTTCCAGGCAAACTGCACCAGTGCCTCGGGGCCACCCTGGGGACCTGAAGCATGGAGAAGGGGACTGGACCCACCTCCCACAACCAGGCACACCATGCCAGCAACTTGGAGCCCGCCCAGAGACCCAGGGCATGGAGAAGGGTACTGGACCTCTCTCCCTTAACCAGGCACACCGAGCCAGTGCCTTGGGTCCCCCGCAGTGACCTGAGGCATGGAGCCAGGAACCAGACCCTCTTCCACAACAAGGGACCCCATGCCAGTACCTCGGGGCCCACCCAGGGACCCGAGGCAAGGATAAGGGGACTGGACCTCTCTCCCACAACCAGGGACACCATGCCAGCACCACGAGGCCCACCAGGCCCAGAGGCATGCAGAGGCCCAGAGGCATACCACCTGGGTACCCGAGGTATGGAGAAGGGGACCGGACCTTCCTCCCACAACCAGGCACACTGCGCCAGTACCTTGGGGCCTGCCCAGGGACCTGGGACATGGAGAAGGGGACTGGACCCCTTTCCCACAACTAGGCACATGGTGCCAGCGCCTTGGGGCCTGCCCAGGGACCAGAGGCATGGAGAAGGGGACCAAACACACCCCACAACCAGGCATATCGCCAGTGCCAAGGAGCATGCCAAAAACAGCACCTCCACGTGGGTGGCCCAACACAGCCACCACAATAACCATGCCTGCTGAGGTGCCACAACCGCCACACAGATGGTCCACCAACCACTGGAGTGCATTCACACAAGAAGAGTCACCAGCAGAGACGAAGAAAAGAAGAGGATGTCTCTTTCCACAAAACCCATTTCAGAGTGACAGAAGAAGCATCTGCTCTATGATAACATTGGAGGACCTGATCACATCTCTCGGCATTGGACTGATCATCTAGGCAAAAAGTTAAGAGTAACCATGATTCTTTCAGAAGGAGAGAAGAAACCAAGGGCAATTAGAGGGGGGAGGGGGAGGGAATGGGGGAAGGGGAGAGGTTGGACAAGGGGCATAAAGAATAATTACGATATATGCTAGTAATATTGATTTAATCAACATATCTCAATGTTCAACCCCCAAAATATGTATAATCAATTTTGATTCAATAAATAAAATAAATTAAAAAAATTAAAAAATATATAAAAATATATTAAAAAAAATAAAAAAAATCTGTAATAAGCAGAAGCAGTGATAAATGTCCACAGGTGTAAAGGACACAGTTGTGAAGAATCTATCATATGTCAAGTGTAAATAACAAACAGATCGAGGCTCTCTAGAAGAGTAATGAGTTTAATTGTGAATAGAACATTGCAATGGGAATACACTTGCCACAGTAAACTATTTGTGTATTCAGGATGAGAAAGGAAGACAAAGGTTTTCAAAGGAAAAAATGGTGGAGGATTATCTAATTGGAGATAATTATCCTTGGCTACAGGGATCAATAAAAGGATGACACCAGTCTCGCGTTAGACAGGCAGTTGCTGGGAAGATG
The DNA here is from genome assembly GCF_027409185.1 of Cynocephalus volans. Lineage (NCBI taxonomy): Eukaryota > Metazoa > Chordata > Mammalia > Dermoptera > Cynocephalidae > Cynocephalus > Cynocephalus volans. The sequence continues at coordinate 106,260,281 of NC_084463.1, read as the reverse complement.
TCCTCTTGGAAGTAAATTTTGCATAAGGTTGTGATGTCCTCTGTACGAGGTTGTGGATTTACGGACGTTTTTATTTTTAGGGGGCGTGGCTGAGGGCCTCAGCCACGCCCCCCCCAAATCGGGGGTCTTCTGGCAGTGAGTCAGTTGTCTATGAGCTGGATGTGAATGTCAGGGAGTGTGGCTGAGGTCCTAGGCTGTCCGTACCCCAGCTCGAGGACCTTGGGGACTTCTGGCAGCACGTGATATTTCTTATCATGTACATGTGCATGAGAACTCTCTCATTCATGGCCATTACCTAGCTCATTTGTCAGGCGTTTTAACACATATGATTCCATTTTGATTCTGACAACTTTCACGGGTACAAGACCAAGGCAGTGGCCACTTGGCAGAGAGTTGGGACTCAAATCTAGGAGAGAATTTGTTTATGTTGTTGTTGTTGTTTTATTTTTATAACCAAGCTAAATTTATTTGTACATTAAAAATATTAAATAATTGATGGTAGAGTTGAGAAAATGGTGTGTTACTTCTTTGTTTTTTTTATTGGTTATGAATATTCATGACATACAGAGCTGGTTGTCACCTCTCGTGTCCAAGATGTGAAGGCCAGATTCACACTGGCAGCTTGCTCATTACCACAAATTGTGTTTGTTCCCTATATCCCCCACCTAATTATACCCCATTCCCCTCTGGGTCCAAGGAGAGAGTTTTCCTTTGAATAATAAAGAAAAAGGTGTACCTCGTTGCATCTTAACAGAATTTTCTTACTTATGAGAAATTCCTAATTAAAATGTTGATTTTGTGTTTAAATTATTGCTTTTATGTGAGTGCATGCTTACTTTTCTAGTAGTAGCTTTCAGGAGATCCAGGTTCAGAGAAATGAAATACTAATTTATTGTTTTTCACTACAAAATGAAGAAGAGAAAGAAATGGACAGAGCTTTACAGAATGTAAGCTTAAGTAGGCCAGGGTTAATGCTAAGTGCTTTCAGTTAAGACTGAAAGACCCAGACTTTGAAGACAGTATCGGCATTGGATTATCGAGAGATTATGCTTTCATTGTCAAAACAAAGCAACACACACATATAAATTGTTATGAAGGCACAAAATCTTATATCTAGGAAGAATAGTCTAGAACAAATTGTTCACTGTTCTCAGATAATAGGTGAATAATGTGTAACCCAGTGAGACCACCTGATTTCTTCCCAGGAAGAAACCGAACAATTTTCTTTTTTTTTTTTGGCTGTGCAATATCTACTACCCAGACCATCTAACTCTCTGTTCAGTGCTTTTTTTACATTGTCAAATACTTTATTGCTCGTACATGTACTCCTCACTGCTCTCCATTTGAGAAGAACATGTTCCTGGAAGTCATTTTGTATTCTTCCTAACCAAACTTTGAGCTCCTCAAAGCAACAACAATGTTCTATTCATTTTTGTTTCTTAAGAGCGAACAGAATTTCCAGGAAAGTGTGCTTAGAAACTGTCCAATGAATAAGAAAATATTGTTTAGCTAGGCTATGTTGTATTTCAGTATCATTATTGGATCACATGTTGTAATTCTTACAATCCTCTTACTCATCAGCAGACCTAATAAACTGTCACATGCCATAACCTGTGACACCCTGGATCCAGTAGAGTAGCGTCCTAGGACAGACACACAGGAAATAAGGATTTAGGAGTCTTTTATATCTAATAAAAATCACTGACAATTGTTGCAAGCATGAAGAATCAAGGAAAAATCCCTGCCCTCTTGCAATGTACATTACAAAAGTTCACCTTGTCTGATACAGTTCAAGAGAAGAGAGACAGAGAAAGACAATAATATGGTTGAAGAATGAGAGAAAAAAGACTTAATCACGGACCAATAGCAATTTTCTGTCATTCAGGACTGGAATTTGAACTTCTGTGTCTTTCTCTGATGTAAGAGGACTTCAAAAACTTCATTGAATAAACCATATTATCTTTTAATTTCATTTTCCCACTTTCTTTTGAAATATCATCGTATACTCCTGTCTGTGCAAATAATAAGAACCCATTACACAAAAAACAGCCATCAAAATACCGTAGTTGTATTTGTAGGAACATAAAATTCATTAAATATTAATGGTGTGTATTCAGGAACACAAATAATTACTTTGAAACATGCACTAAGAAATCTCAGAGTTTTGGGATTACAGAATTGGATTGTAAGCAAGGAAAAAAATAAAGAGTTAAGTGTGTTTCTTATGCAGGGGTGAGAAAAATGGAAACTTAAAATGATACTGAAGTTATACAAAAGAACACACAACATCTAGTTTACTCATTTTGAGATTATAACTCATAGATATGAATTTCAGCCCATTCATTTATTAATGATTCAGAAGTCATCCTATTTTAGTAATGCAGAGATCCAATTGCTCTTATTAAAACCCTTTTGTCCGCAATCTCTGGATTCCTTGCTTGATCTCCTGGGTTCTCACCCCATAAACAATTGGGTTAAGGGCTGCAGGGATGACATGGTGGAGGACATTGAGTAACACCGGCACATCAAGGGAGACTCTCTTCTTAGCCACATGAGTGAGGACAAGGACCAGAAGGATGGTGCTGAAGAAGAGGATGAGGATGAAGTGGGAGCCACATGTGCTTAGGGCCTTGGCCACAGCTCCCTCTGCCTTGAGTCTCTGCACAGCTCGCAGTATGAGGGTGTAGGAGAGGAAGATGAGGATGAGGTCAGATCCTAACAGAGTCCAGCCTCCAGCAAATTGGTAAAGGCGATTGATGGTGACATCACCACAGGAGAGCCTGGAGACAGACATATTGGCACAGATGCAGTTCTCAATGACATTTCTCCCACAATAATGGAGTCGTGCTGAGAGAACAGGAATGGGCACAGTCATAAGCACATTCCTGGCCAAAATAAAAATGGCAGCCTTGACTACAAATTGATCAGTGATAATAGATGGATATCTCAGTGGGTGGCAGATGGCAATATAGCGATCATAGGCCATGACCATGAATGTGCAGGACTCCATAGCTAGGAAGCAATTCATGATGTACATCTGAAGGAAGCAGGCAGAGAAGCTGATGAGCTTGAGGTCAAACCAGAAGATGGCCAGGACCTTGGGGATGACGGTGAGACACAGCACCATGTCTAGCAGGGAGAGGAGGCTGAGCAGGTAGTACATGGGCTGGTGCAGAGAGGCCTCCAGCCAGATGGTGATCAGGAGGGTGGCATTGGCCCCCATGGCTAGGAGGAAGAGGAGGCTTAGGGGCAGCGACAGCCAGTGCTGCCAGCTGGGGGACCTCACAAAACAGTTCAGGAGGAAGTCTGAAACTTCAGTGAAGATGGTGCCATTTTGGTGTGCCATGTATTTCTACAACTTGCTTTGGTAATCTGTAAAGTTAGGACTAAATATTAGCTACTGACTATAGATATATAAAAATAGAACAATTTGCTTTATCTAGGTACAGCTTGCAGATGTTAGCAGGTTTTCTAGAGCCAAGCATATTTATCTGTTTATTCTTGGTGCTGTGCTGCTGGTGTACTCCTATCACTTTAAGCACTGTAGAGGACTAAGGTTATACTCTTATGACTTATCTGTACGTGTTTGATTTGTTCAGTGTTTATTTTCAATAGAATTGTGATGTCTTTATAGAAACTAAAAGGAGGAAACTACATAGGAAACTATATTTTTATGACAGGTGAGGCTCTCAATTTGTATCTTAAGTTTCTCCTTCTTTGGTTCTGTTTGTATTGATCATATCAACTACCATTTACACAATTTAACTATTACAATGTGCCCAAATAACCAGCAGAGCCTGGCACAAACAAGCACCTTATACCGATGCCCTTAGTTCTCATTACCATCCTCGTTTTGACCTTTCAGTTCTATTTATTTAGCTTTAATGGAGACTTTATTTATTAAACACTGAAAATAAAGTTAGTGGATTTCCATTTTGAGTGAATATTTATTTGGTATGTATGAATCCTACCAAATCATTGCTTTTTTCGTCTCTATTTCTTAGATCGATTTTCATATTTGTAGGATTCCTAACTTTGGGAAGAAACAACTTTAGGAGGAGAGTGAGCATTTTCACACAGCTATGTGAGAGAAATGCTTGTCATCATTACACAAGGTGAAAAGTTGGTCCCTCTAACTGCAGTAGTGTTGGAGGGATGAAGTCCACCTTTAAAGTCCTACCATCCCCTTTTCATGTTTTTTTTCCATCTTGAATATAATGATCCAGGTACACAATTCACACTCTCCAGACAGTAGTTCAATGTTCCCATTATTCTCTCATCATTTAACCCTTTCCCTTGGCATTCTGTTAGGATTAGGTAGTCACAAAATTGAATAAGGAACTGTCCTTACTCTCAAGGGCTTAAAACTATAACCACTCTGGGAAATGATGCATAATAATAACAGATGATATGAACAATGACAGGGTAATGCACAAATTATTATGAGAGCGTGCAGGAGTGCTGATTAATTCTGAAATGAGGAACAAGCTGGAGAAAAAGAATTGTAAATAAAACGATGTGGTAGCCTTACTTACATTAAAGATAAAGGATTCTCAGATTCCCTTCCCCCTGAATTGTGAAAGAGAGTCCAAAGGATGCTTGCTGTGGCTTGGCAATGTATAGGTCAGGTCTTTCCGAGATCCTTCAAATCATGCAGTCTATTGCACTCAAATCTGTTTGCTAGGACAGAGTTCTCTGTGAAAGTGTTAATTTGTGCTTTTAGAGAGTCTTTTTCATCAAGTGTTTTAGAAGTTCCCTGTTTTTTCCTCATAATGCTCACCCATATAACATAAAATTACATAGTTATTTTTGGAATCCTTACTACTGAACACAGTTGCTGGGTCTGTGCTCAAATATTCTAGCGCTTTATCCCATTTAATCATTCAATATTCTGTGAAATATATTTTCTTTTCACCACTAAAATCAAGGAAACTGATGTTTCAGAATTTGGATTCTTAACCCTGCATACTCTATTATACTAATCCTAATCCTGTTTAATAAGATAAACTTGGATTGGATTAGTATCTTGGCTCCTCTGGAGCTAATAAATAATTCTAGAGGTAATTGAACCATTAATTGCATTTAAAATATAAAAAGTACTCACCTATTATAAAATTAATAGTCTTAGAAGTGGAATCTTTAGAGGAGAAATAGTTTTGGGTTGGTGGAAGTGTGGCAAGAATGAAAATTTTAATAAAGCCACGAACCCAGAACTGCATGACATTTTCATACTGACAGAAGCATATTTATTGAAGAGGCTAAAATAGTATTTCTGTTTCTGGTTATATCTTTCCTACTCCCCAAGTGCAGTTCCAGTCCTGCGCAGCTGACTCCTCTCAGACTCTCCTCATCGCAAAGACCCTCCAGTGACAGTGGTGACTCAGTGGAGGGAGGATGGGCACTCCCTTCCAGAGCTCCTCTCTTCACTCTTCCTGATCCTGATTCCCCAACCTAGTTTGCTAAGCACGGCCCTTCCACCTGATATGTACGAGAGATTTAGATAATCTCCCAATTCTTTTTCTCTTGCTAATAAGAGAGTATATTAGTAATGACGCTGGCAAGTTCTCTCTCTTTTTTTTAACACTGTGTTTTATTTATGTAAACTTATTCTCTGTTAGCATTTACTGTGCTAGATCAGACATATTATCCTGGCTGTATCTGGTATATTCCCAATATTGCAAGCCCAAATCACTATATTTTGACTTTGGCAAGTTATAAATGAATTTTAAGTAGATTGTTACTTTTGTGACTCACAATGCTTTGAAATACGTAGGGTAAGTTAACTATGTTAATAATTTGTCTTTCACATGGGCAAATTAAAATTCATTGGTCTTTCCCACAGTTTAACTGGTAGGGTTTAAATGTGGAAAAAAAATAAAATCTAAATGATTTCTTCAGTTTCAAGACAAGTGAAAATATGAATACCACAGCTCTGTTTACAATAGCCAAGACATGGAACCAACCTAAATGTCCATCGATGGATGATTGGAAAAGGAAACTGTAGTATATATACACTATGTAATACTCAGTCATAAAACAGAATGAAATACTCCCATTTGCAACAACATGGATGAACCTGGAGAAACTTATGTTGAGTAAAATAAGCAAAGTGCAGAGGGATAAATACCACCTGTGTTCACTCATATGTGGGAGCTAAGAGAGAAAGAAGGAAGGAAAGAAAGACCACAGTAGTGCAATGGTCTTACAGAGGGAGGAAACATGCCCAGGGCTACAAAGTGGAGCAGAGGGGAGATGGGGAGAAGGAGGGAGTTTGGGGGATAATTGGGTGGGGACACAGGGTACAAAAGTAATTTCTGATAATGGGTATGTCTGCAGTATGAATCTGGCCCTCACATCATGGGCACGAGGGGTGACAATTAGCTTTGTATCTCATGAATATTCATAAAAAATAAAGATCCATGAAAATTTTTTTTAAAAAAGGGTATTTTCCCTGTGTTCTGTGTCACCACAGTGATCTAGAAATGCATATATTATTTGGCCTTTTGTTTTATGTTTTTAGTTTTTTCTCCCCACCCACACATCAATGCACAAACAATCCTAAAGGCAGTTTTCCAACAGTCTGGAATCTCCCTTTTTCTTGCACTTGCAACTCTGACTCTTGCTTCCCACTGTTCACAGGATACATCTCCCTCCTTAGTTCACTTTTGGGTTTTCCCTGTACGGGGCAACTTCATAAGGTTCAATAAGGATTACAAAATGATTTCCATAATTATATCATTTGATTTAATTTTCTATTTTATACCTCCATACCCACCACCCTCCAATCATATTTTCTTTTGTCTAGTAGTCCTGTACTTTACTTTGATGAAGTGGCCCACTTGGAGAAAGATGTATGAAGTAGAACATGTCCTTAAAGAAAAACCCATAGAACACAACTTCCAGCTTTGAATTGCTGACTAAAGAAACTTCTTGATGCCCTGGCACTATCCCATTCAACTCTGCCTTCCCTTCTCTATTTCTCTTTCAATACATCCACTTGTAAGTTTGGGCCATAAACTGATAGGGTCCGTTAAGCACAGCACTTGTCACAATTGACCCAGCCTCTGTTGTCTTTGCTTGTATCCATAGCATACACCTTCAGGCTGTCAATTTTCAATGATCCCCTCTTCTTCACCCAATTTTTGTCATTTATTCTTTGCCCATCGCATCCTCTGAGTCTACTTTCTGCAAAATATTTACATTTAACACTTATGAACCTCAGCCCCAGATCTTACCAACTCCAAGATGAATTTCTTCTCCGGGGATCACAAAGTACTCCTAGAAAATGTTAAGGGTTATTATGGATACACTTCTTGGAAGCAGGGAGAATCTTCAAATGATCTTTGTAGGATAGAGATAAATGGAAGATCTGGCGGTTCAGGTGTAAGTATTCATGGAGAAGCCTAGAAGAAGAAGTATGTTTTTTATCTCCTCAAGAGCTTTGGATAATTATTTTTAGCACTAGGATGAAATGTATGAGGATTACGTAGGAGGATTCTTTTCTCTTTCCCTCACTCACTGATTCTTCCCTTGTCTTTGTCTTTTCTCTGGAATGTCTCTACATGTCCTTCAACCATAATTTATTCAACAAGCATTGAATCACCTATTCAGCCCTAGAAGTAAAGCATCTGAAATCATATTTGCTCTTCGTCCCCTCTCCACTTTCGACCTGGTTTGCAATCAGATCTTACCAATGGCAGCAGTAGGACTGAGGACCTAGAGGTAACGATTTCTAGTTCCAGCCAGGGATGGGATGAAGAAGCCGGGAAAGATGAAGGTCGAAGATGAAAGTCAAAGGCCAGAGTAGAGACCTATAGCCCAAGTCTTTCCCCCAGCTGCAGGTTAAGCCCACAGCATAGTACCAAAGAAGCCCCATTTTAAGAATGGAAGTGTTGCTATGGATCACCTAGCTTCATAAAACTCAGGCAGATCTGGAAGACATCTCTCCCAGGTGTAGTTTCAGACATTACTGAGTGCATGCAGCGACAGGTATGCCATTACTCTTCTGAGCATAATTTTCTGTCTTTGGCAGAAGTAGCTTTTAGCAGTTCTTTAGATTGAGCCGAATTCTGCTGATCTATGTCCTAACTCCCACTGGCCCCCAACTGTGGTCTTTGTACCCAACTTCTGAAGATGTATAGACTAAATTTAATTTTTATCCCATGATTAAAGCATTTATAGGCTGATTTTTTTCTCCTAAATCCCCTAAATTTCCATATTCTTAGTTGAAAACTCCACATTTTCTTAACTGGGCTCCAGATGATGCACTTTCTAGTTCGATCTCCTATTAATCTCCTAAGCACAAAATACAGCTTCTTTGCACTTCTGGCACCACCAAGCACTTAGAGGAGGGGAAAAGTGAGAAGCTTCAGAGAACAGGCTCTCTCATACGTGCCTCCTGACCTGAGATGGGATGCAGTTTCTAGTACCCCCTTTCCAGACTACTTCAGCATTATTAACCAAGGAATGGAAAGGAACACAGATTGGAACTGAAGGGATGAGTCCCTCTGGTCTTCTGGCTAATCTTGGAATAGCCATCCCTCAACACCCTCTACCCAGACTCACAGAGCATGTGAAGCAAGGGCTCAGGTCCCACTGATGTTGTAGCTCTGGTTAGTTCCAGGATCATCTGAGACAGTTATATAACTCTAGAACCTCAGGGACCATGGTCTCTGGGAATTTCTCATTCCTTCTTTCCTCAGGACCAAATGCCTTCCTTGGACAGCTAGGCAAGCAAATGTGAGAACAAAATGATTTTCTTTCTTTCTAAAAGGATGTACCCCTGGTAATCCAGCCTTACACTGATTTTTTGCCTTTTTTTTTTTGTTGTTGGTGAATTATATTAAGCATTTTAAAAATTGAAGCATAATTGATCATACATATGTGTGGGGTATCATGTCGAATATCAATATGTGTTTACAGTATGTGATACTCAAATCAGGATAATTACATTTATCATTATGCAATATATTCATTTTTTTTTGTGGCCCTCTGATTGTGTGTCTTGAAGGCAGTAAGTTAATCCTCTGGATACCGGGATATTATATACATGTCCATGTATGTTCATTCTCATTTGCACATGCACATTCAGTATCTTCCATAGATCCACTAAGCTCACTGAGAATTTCTTGTGGGCTTCCTGCACATGCTCTTTAGACAGGTTTAATCCAAACCATGCTATTGAACGCATTGATGTTAAATTATTATGACTTTTATCATGGCAGTGTAATGATAAAAATGGAAAGAAAACTGAAAAAATAGACTGACGGAAAAAATACAATTTCGTAATCATTTTTGCTGTAGTGACATTAGTTAAGAAACTGGATATTAGTTAAGAAACATGATTCTTCCTTTAGTTTTTTATATTCATTTTGACCCTCATGTGAATTATTCACATTTTTCAAAATTTTCTAACAAGCATCCTTAGTTTCTTCAAAGACCTTCTTTTGCATTTTTAAAAAATTTATCTTTCTGTGTATTCCAGCATTCATCCTATTTCACTTCCCTTCAGAAAAGTAAAAACTCTAGTGTATCTAACATATGTCTTCTTAATTAATCTTTTGTATGCTTATTTGGGTATCCATTTATGGTATAATTGCTTGGGTATTGAATTTAAATGAATGTCATTGGGTTATAAATCTGATGTTATTCAACACTGTAACTTAAAAATCTAAGGTACTTCAAAAAGTTCTAGGAAAAATAGAATTAAAAGACAGTATGAATCTTTCCTTGAAGTTCTTGAAGACCTTTTGTACACATGTTGCAATGTGTAAATCAACTTCATTACTTTTGACTGCCATTCAATTTACTTTATGTGAATTATTCCTTCTTATTTAGGTAGCAAACACTACATGAGCCAAAATTAGTTGTTAGTAAAAATAACATTACTGTGAATATCCTTCTACTCCTCTCTTTACGTACTTAGGAAAGATGTATATGCAGAATTATTTTTTCTGAGTTATGGCATATAAACATATTTAGTTTTACTAGGGATAATCAGATTTCTCTTCAAAATATTTACAAAATCCTCCTAGAAATTCCAAAAGTTTTATTTATATTTCACATCTTTTACACTACTTTATCTTTTTTTCTGAAAACTCAAAGGCTCTAGAATACTATCTCATAATTTAAATTTAATTTTCTTCTGAAGTCTGAGCATACTTCATATAGTGTTTAGCTATTTGTGCTTTTCATACTATGAATTACACAGTCACATACTTTGCCTTCTTTTTCTATTATTGCGTTTGCTTGTATGTTTGTTTTTATTTCAGATTTCCAAAATCTTCATGTGTATTTTAAATATTAAAGCTCCTTGTTAGCTAGATATTGATAATATCTCCTCTAGCCTGTCATGTATCTATCAATTTTAGTGTAAGCTGCACATTATTCAATGGAAATCTTTCTTTCAATTTGATTAAGTCCAACCCTATTTTTCTTTTCATAGATTATTTAGTAGGAAACATTCTACAAGACCACAAAGGTATTTTTTGTTTGTTTAATTCTTTTTTTTTTAAACTTAGGGTCTTATGTTTTATTCCGATGTATTCACATCTATTTGTGGTTTATGGTGAGTGATGTTAAGTTGGTATGCACTGGTACAGTCACACCAGCTTTGAAAATATAAAATACTGCCATGGTATTTTTATAAATATCTTCTGATCTGAGCTCCTGAGTGCCCTTGATGCCACTCTTTTCGTATCTTCTAGATCTCCCTACTATCTATCAAGTAGTGGGTTAATGTCTGACACAGCATGACCCATCTGGGCTAGCTCCAATACTATGTATAGCCTGAATACTTTCTGGTTGGTTGATGGAAGAATTGTACTAGTTATTAAATATTTTTGGATACCTTGTTATTCATGGTATTTCGAATACCATGAATATGGTTAAATATGAATCCAAATTTTTTTCTGAATTTGGAGAAATAATTGATCCTTTCTCTACTAATTTTAGATAACAGCTTTATTGTATACCAAGTTATCATATACACTTGGCTCTGTTTCAGACCCATCATTAGTTCATTTGAATTACTTACAGAAATGCTACAACATTTGTATTACTATTGCTTTGTAATACATGCTATTATATGGTAGGTTGAGTTTTTATTGGAATTCTATCAAAAATTTTTAGGTTTTTCTTTGTAAATTTTAGTTTTATACATGTTTTATAGTCAGCAACACTTTTGCCATATTCTATATGCTACAAGTATATCACTAAAACCAGTCCAGATTCATGAGAAGGGAAACTGGACTTGACCTCTTTATGAGAGGAGTGTGAAAGAATTTGTAGCCGTCTTGAAAATTACCACTGTTGACATTAATGTTTCTCCTTTATAACTTTTTTTTGTTCATAAATAAATTGCTACCCTGACTTACTTCTATGTGTGTCTTAACCTTTTATTTTCAGTTTCAACTCCCCAAAATACCTCCTGTGAGTGAATATCAGAATCTCAGAATCTGTTTCCTGGAAATTCATTTAACATAGTGGGTGATTTGCTTGCAGTCTTCAGAATTGATTCTTTTCCTTTGGTATCATTATAATATGTCTATGTACTTTTTTTTTTTAACATCTGATTTGTCTTTCTTTACTGCCTTTTAATCTGTAGTCTTAATTTTTAAATTTATGAGTAGTTCTTTATTTCCATTTCTTCAAATATGTTCCCCTTCCATTTAGCTATTTCCTTACATGACTCATTAGACCTAATTTACATTTGACATCCTTGCATATTCTCTCTTAATGATTTCCTTGTCCTTTCCATTTCTGACCATTATCGTACATGACTAGGAAATTGCATTGAATTTTCAGTGAGCTGATAGAGCTCGCTATTATGTTATTCTGCAGCATTCCTTTAGCCGTTCAGCTCATCAATTGAATGCCTTATATCTTCCATAACTTATGTTGAGAGAAATAAGCAAAACACAGTGGGATAAATACCTCATGTACTCACTCATAAGTGGGAGCTAAGAGAGAAAGAAGGAAGGAAAGAAAGAAAGACCACAGTGGTGAGTTGGACTTGCAGAAGGAGAGAACATACCTTGGGCTACAAAGTGGAGTTGGGGGGGAAGGGGGAAGGGGAGGGATGTTGGGGATAATTGGGTGGGGGACATGGGGTGCAAACACAATTTGTGGTAATGGGCATGCTGCCAGTATGAAACTGGCCTTCACATCTTGGGCACGAGGGGTGACATTCACTTTTGTATCTCATGAATATTCATATCCAGGAAAAAAGTCTGAGAGTATATTAATGCTTTTATTTATCTAACAAATACTTACATTGTACTTATGTGCTAAACACTATTTATCTTTCATTGTTATTTTGTCTAGTCCATTGATTATGATTCTTATAGTATCATTTGTTTAGTTTATTTAAATTTAGTTCACAGTGCTTATCATTTTCTTATTTTTTTAATCCTTACTCACATTTCCTTAGGATACTAAATAACTTGTTATAGTAAATGTACTTGCGGGTGGAGGAAGAGAAGGATAGAAGAGCAAATTCTAGGTTGTAAGTCCTCCAGGCGAGTTTAATGATTGTCACACCTCAGAGAAAGAACTTCTCTGCTATCCGAGCTTTAACATTTGTTTCCTACAATCTAGGCAAATCAGTCTCTCAGCTAACCTCCCATTTTAGCTGCCCCCAAACCATTTTTTTTCAGGAATTGCTATTAAATCAGATTACATAGACCATGGTTGCCTGCTCAGTGTTGTGAGAAAAGCTGATGTTTTATTCTTGCTGCATAGCTTCATGGATGGTAATGGTATGCTTTTAAGATTTTAATTCTTTTTTCTTTACCACTACGTTGAGCAATGTGATTGTGCTGTGCCTTGGTGTAATTTTCTTCATGTTTCTTATTTTTGGGGTTCATTGAAATTTTTTAAACAGTGGCTTTATAATTTTTATAAGATTTGCAAAATTTCAGTCATCATTTTTTAAAAATATATTTTCTGTCCCCTTTTCTGTATACTTCGTTCTGGACTCCATTTTCACAAATATAAAGCCCATTAAGTTGTCTCATACAGTAATAGAGTACTAATTTTTAAAAATTCTTCTCTCTTTAGTTTGATATATCTTCAAGTTCGTTAATCTTTCCTTTCTGCAATGTCTAATTTACCTTTAATCCCATCAGTGTATTTTCATCTCAGATACTGTACTTTTTAATCTCTAGTAGTTTAAGTTGAATCTTATAAATATATTCTACATTTCTCCTTCACTTTTTTGAATATATGGAATACAGTTATAGTAATTGTTTTAATGTTCTTGTCTTCTAATTGTGAAATTGTTGCCCATTTCAGTTGATTAGTCCCTTATTGTCCTCATCTTGGGTGGTATTTTTCTACTTTTTCACTTCTAGTAAGTTTTTATTGGATACCAGGCATTTTGGATTTTGCCTTGTTGGGTGCTGGATTTTATATATTTTTATTTTTATGAATATTACTAAGCTCTGTTCTGGAGTGCTTACTTGGAAAAAAGTTACTTGGAAAAAAATTATTTGGAAAAAAAATTACTTGGAAACAATTTGATCCTTTAGGTATTTACTCTTAATACCACAGATACTTACTCATAAGTGGGAGCTAAGAGAGAAAGGAGGAAGGAAAGAAAGACCACAGTGGTGTGTTGGACTTGCAGAGGGAGAGACCATACCTACGGATATAAAGTGCAGTGTATATATTTTCGAGGCTGCAAACTGGGGGCTATTTTAGATCTTGACTCATTTTTTCCCCATATTTCAGTGATTGCTGTCCTTACTTTCCTGATATCTAGTACCTTGAAACCCATTGACTAATATTTTTACTCAGTTTTTTGCTTGTTTTGTTTTCAGTAGAAAGGTAAATTCAGTCCCTTTTGCTCCACCTTGGTTGGAAGCTGAAGTCTTTGGGAATTTTAGACATTAACTTACTTCACCCTAACATTAGCATTAGTTGTAGCTGATTTCGAAAGGTGGTCCCCCAATGTAGCATGCCAGTCAGGATTCAATGTCTCAGGTGATCCACTTATCTTGATTCTGGGATGACTCTTGGATTCATTTTTGACTAACAGAATGTGTTAGAAATGAAATTGTTTGAATTCTTAGACAAACTCATAAGACCCTTTCCAACTTCTACCTGGTTTTCTTGAATAAGTTGTTCAGGGAAATGTCTGACTGCCCTGAAATACCTTTGCTGTGTGGAAGCTCAAGCTAGCCATATGGAGGATCCTCATAGAGAGAGGCCTATGCCCAGTGCTACAGTTTGAATGTATCCCCCAAATTCATGTCTTAGAAACTTAATCCCCAATGCAACAGTGTTGGGAAGCAGGGCCTAAGAAAAGGTGATTGGGTGAATGGATTAACGTTATCACAGGAGTGGGTTAGTTATCGTGAGAGCGGGTTGTTATCAATGGAACTTCACCCTTCTTGCTCTTTCTGTTGCATGCACTCTCTTTTGCCTTTCATCACAGGATGACCCTCACCAGATGCTGGCACCATGCTCTTGGAGTTCTCAGCCCCCAGAACTGTGAGCCAAATAAGCTTCTGTTCTTTATAAACTACACAGTTTGTGATATTCTGTTATAGAAGCAGAAAGTGGACTAAGACACACAGCCATGCTCAGATGTTTGAATCATCTCAACCCAGAAGTCAGTCCTGTGAGTAAAGAAGTCATTTTGGACATTTCAGCTGCAATAGATGTCACTTGGAGAAGAACCAAGAAATCCAGTTGACACCCACAAGAAGGCTTGAGATACATGGCTCAGTCTAGCTGTCACAGCCATCCCAGTAATTCAGTCCACCCCAGCAGATGACCCAGTCATTGTTGTGTAGACAAGATTTCCTCATAATTCTCCTCCTGAATTCATAACGGACAAATTTATTACCATAATAAAAAACTGGTTGTTAGATAACACAATAGATGACCTGAACAGAAATCAGCATAGCCAGTGCTTCTAATGCTTAGGAAAACAGGGCCCTGGGCCTACTCTCCGATACTTAAGGTAGCCCAAGATTTGGAGAATTTAGCTCATATTAGAAGCAAAAAATTATTGAAACTAAAACTGAAATGTGCAGAATAAAGAAAAATTATGAAAGATATGCGCAAACAAGGAAATGTTACCTAATCTCTACGGAATCTATGTAATAGGATTTGACAATGTCTGAACATGCCCAAGTGAACTCAACTGATTGTCCTTGATTCGATGGAATAGTTCTGGGTTAGAACAACCCCTATTACTTCTGTATGACATGGGCACCTGACCTGGGGAAGACCAGGTTTCCTAGGCTGTGAAGGGAAGACCAGGTGTGTAAGGCTGTGAGCCAGGGGACCCAGAGAATCCCAAGGACACCTGATCAGGAAAAGGAACAAGATATCAATTTATCACAGTGATCACTTCAAGAATGATGCCAAAGGGCCAATGCTATTTACTGGTGCCCAGTGAGGTGTAAATCTGTCCTGTCCTCCAAATGAGTCTTTGGGACAAGGCCCAGACAGCCTTGCCAGGAGAGGCAGGACCATGGTTTTGCACTCTGGTCATGTGAGATTTCAGGGAGAGCCTAGGCCATGAAGAAATTAGGCCTAAAATGGTGGGATCAAGAGCCCACGTAATCTCAGCCTGACCTCCCAGTTTCATAGGACCTCATCTTACACACCTCTCCCCCCAATCTACTCTAAGGTACTCAGCAGTGTATTTCTTTAGCTGGCTCCCTATAACCTGCTGTCATGGCAGTGTCAAGAACAGGCTCTGACCCAGGCCCTGTCTGGTTTTGTTCTCATTCTGTCAAATTGGTCATGTTACTTAACCACAATGTCTGCTTTGATAAAATTTAGAGAACCCAGACCACACATGTGCATTCTGTGGCTAGAATATAACAAACTCTCAATCAATGCTCCCAACAATTATTAGAGCAAAAGCCTGGGTCACACAGTGAGTTCTCTTTGGCTCTTTGGAATCTCCTCTCTAGACACTGCTGTCCAAGAGTGGACCAGATGGATAGCTTGCTGGTTACCGTGGACACTGGAGGAGTAGGATGCCGGGTAGGTGACCGGAGATGTGCCAGTCAGGAGACTGGGGTCCTCAGCTAGTTTAAATATGCCTAGCTGATGACAGCCTTCTCTGCTCAGCTGGGACAAAACTATGTTTCTAAATTTATACTGAGGAACTTACGTTAAGAAATTGGCACTTCCTGTAAACTGTGCCCTCGTGGATGAAGACTTTGCTAGAGAAGAGGTAGTGCCACCAGGACCCTGTGTGCCCTCCTCACCATTCTTTCTACTTTCCTCTATGGCTGTAAAGTGGTGGACACCCTTCTCTTTAGAGTCATGATTTTCGGAGAATTCATGACATCCCTAGCAAAGTCCCAGAAGTGTCATCCTGGGTGCCTTGTTTAAAAAGAAAGTGCAAAGGAAGGAGCTGAAAACCAAGGAAAAGGAAGAAGGTGAAAGAATAGAATGGGAGACATGAAGGGACTTGGCCAAAGAGGATCAAAAAGGCAAAAGAGAGAGGAGCCAAACATATGAGGGTGAAATGGGGCAGGAGCATTTGAGAGCTCACAATGCAGCAGCAGAAGCAGGAGGAGGTATGAGCTTTGAGAGTCTTGGACCTGAAAACCATAGACATGTTGCTTTAAATAAACGTCTGGGTTCATGTTATGGGGACCTAGTTCTCTTGGGAAAATGTGCAGAGCAGCAGGCTTGTTTCAGAGCAGGAGCCCATCCATTGAACTTACAGTCGTCAATGAACCTGTTTCACCTACAGGATTCCTGCTTCCACTCCAGGTGCTCCTTTAGGATTCACATCTTTCCCTTTACAAATTTGGACATATTGAGCAACACACTGCTATTTTCAGTTTTTTGTACAAACTTGAAAATTTCAAAAGCACATGAACTTAAAAATGAGTTAAGGGATGTAAATAATCACAATTTAATTGGTAGTGTTGTATCTGTGAAAATTAAAATATCCTGTGATACTTTATTGTATGAGACATGATTACATTATTTGAACATGATGGGAAAAACTTATGATTTATTTCCAAATTACAGTAATTGGTTTGATACTTTTATTGACTTTTGTAGTTACTACTGCTTTAGCAGAATAAAGTTTCTCTAAATTTAAAATTTAAAAAAAAGCTACCTCAGTACTACAATGACTCAAGAAAAGTTCATCAGAGTTGGTATTGCATTCAAAGAAAGAACATTCATTATGTCAAAATCTGGGTTACCACAGTTTCCTTATCTAATCATCCATCGATGAACGTTTAGGTTGGTTCATGAAATATTCCCATTTGCAACAACATGGATGAACCTGGAGAAACTTATGCTGAGTGAAAAAAGCAAAGCACAGATGGATAAATACCACATGTGCTCATTCATATGTGGGAGCTAAGAGAGAAAGAAGGAAGGAAAGAAAGACCACAGTAGTGCATTGGTCTTACAGAGGGAAGGAACATTCCTAGGGCTACAAAGTGGAGTGGGGGTGGAAAAGGGGGAAGGGAAGGGAGGTTGGGGAATGGTTGGGTGGGGGACGCAGGGTATGAAAGTAATTTTTGGTGATGGGTATGCTCCTAGTGTGGATCTGGCCCTCGCATTGTGGGCACGAGGGGTGACAATTAGCTTTGTATCTCATGAATATTCATAAAAAAATCTGAGTTACACAACATAATTATTGACTTTGTTGAAATAAAGGTAAGAAAATAATTTTTTTCTGAATAAACTTATGATAATTAATTAAAATTTATTTTATTTTATATGTTACATCCACTCATTTGGTGATAGACTCTCCAGACATATATAACCTTGCATTTAAAAGAAATGATTTGTTTTGTAATTCACATTTCAGCCTTACCACTCTCATATATAATATCACTGTGCTCATCTCAATGTGATACACTTCAGCAAGGCTTACTGCCAATGAAATGGAAAAAATTTATGTTTTGATTCCAAGAACAAATAAAAGTGTCCTTTTACCCTTTTGTTTTATTGGGGAGTGTTATAGAAGATGTCTGTGGGCATTTTATTATTTAATCCCTAAAAATACCATGGTCACTATTGAAAGATTTCACTGTAGGAATGCAGTGATTATGACCTAATTAGTTTAAGATAATGTGTGGTAAAGTAAAGAGTAAATTTAACATTACCAGAAAATGAATTATTGTTCACATTTTCCTACATGGTCTGGTCAAGACTTGTGTTTGTTGTTATCATCAACAAGGAAGAGTAACAACCTTGTGAGAGTCAATAGAAGCCAGCGTTTGTGGGCGGCACAATGGAAAATGCAACGTCATGAATATTGCTGCAGTTGGTTTTAAATAAATGCTATTAGGAAACTGTAGAGGCAAGAATATCTATATAATTTCAACAAAACATCTTCCGAAGGATTATAGTATTGTGAATAATAGCAGCATTGCTACAATTTTCTTGTGATGAAAAATATGAACTTAATCTTTGACAGTAAAGAGCATGAAGAAATGCTACCTGTACTGAACAAGAAGAGATGATGCTTAACACTGCAAAAAATCTTTATGTGCATTGATTGGACAATATATACATCTATAAGAATTTTTTCTCTACCCATTATTCTAAGTTTTCATTGATAAGCTTATAAATTTTATAATATGCCCATACATTTTGTAATGCATTTTAAACATTAAATTATTTATGTAGACTGAGGCCTTGCACAACTATGGGTGGCCTTGAATGCAGTTGAACATACTCTCTTAATTGCAGTCCATTGTGAAGTGCTTTCTTATGTGCTTCTGTGACTCTTGTTTTTGCTTCTGCTCCCCTGACCACTACTTCCTTGTTTTCTCTCCATCACCAGAAGTGATGCTAATCTCTCTACACCAGAAGTTAAAAATGATGTGGGGGCTCATCAGGGCTTTTTGGTGTGTTTTCTTCTCTTCTTATTCTATATTCTTTCCATAGGCCATCCATCAACATTTATTGCTTCAATTACAATCTGTAATCAATTTCCAAAGTTCGTATCTTATTTGAGAACCAAACATGTAAGTCCAAATGCTTACTATAAACACTCACTTTCGTGTCTCGTGGACATTCAAATTCAAAGTGTCTTAGAGTGTACTTCTGATCTTTCTCCAAGCTCCCAGTTGTGCAGACTATGGGATCATGCTTGAAATATGCTCTCTCTCTTACTCTTGACAGCTAATGTAAAACACCAGAGGACAAGGATCACGCCTGAGTTATATCCTGAATATCTAGCATACATTAAATCATTTATTAAATATCTATTCAAGCATTTATTAAACAAATGCTTATGGGTCTCTCCCTTATGCCAAGCACTATACTGGGTGCTGGAGATACAGCAGTAAACAAAACAGACAGAAATTCCTGTCTTCATGCTACTTAAGTTTTAGCAAAGAGAGACTGACTAAACAAAAATATGAGTAAAATTTATGGTCATTAGGTTGTGATAAAGGCTATGTAGAACAGTGAAACAGGGAATGCACTAGGGAATCATTTGTGTTTTCTAGGAATATTGCTGGAAACTATCTTAAATAATATGGTCAGAGAGGCCCAATGACCTGAGGAAGAGAGCTATGTGGACAGCGGGAACAACAAGCAAAAAGTCCCAGGAGCAGGATTGTGGTTCATGTTTTTGAGAAACTGCTAAGGAGGCAGTTTAGACAGAGTGCACTAAAGGAGGAGGTAAGATTGTTAGAAGAGGGTCAAAATGTGTAGGGCCTTTAAGCCATTGCAGAGATTTTTCCTTCTACTCTGAGTGAGTTGTGAAGCTATGCAGAGCTTTTGTGTATAGCAGTGACATAACTGGCATGATACATTTTTAAATGGTCACTCCGACTATTGTATTTGGGCTAAACTATAGGGAAACAAGAGCAAAAGCAAAGAGATACCCCTACCCACCCCCAGGAGGCCAAGGCAATAATCCAGAATTGAGAAGAGGTGGCCTGGGCTTGTGCATAGCAGATGAGGAAAAATGGTGGGATTGAAGTCCAGCAGGATTTGCTGATGGGTAATGTACCAGTTACGACGGACAGTGGGAGGCAAGGATACCTCCCCATGTATTGGCATAAAAAACTGGAAGCATGGACTTGACATTAACTGGGCAAGAGAATCCATAGACAATTGCACTCTATTCCATAAATGAACAAAGAACTGTGATTTTAAGCTCTGGTCCCTGGTGATACAGCTCCTGGAATGTTCTTCTCTTGTTATTCTACCTCTTTCATTCCACTGTTGCAGTGTGCTCTCCTGGTCCCACCCAGAGAAACAAATCCCTCTCTCTCCTGAGCTTCCAAAGTTCCTTATTCATGTGTTTAACCTTACTCTTATTACACTGAAAATAGTTCATTTTTACATATTTTTACCTTTTCCACAAGAGTGTGTGCTCCATGAGTAGTGGGACCAAGATTTACTTATGTTAGAGTCCCATTTTCTAGAACCATGCTGAATACAAAATAACTTGCTTTTTTTGTTTAAAAAAAAAACTTTTTATTTCTGTTTTCTGTATTCATTTCTTTCAAAGTGTATTAGAATTTTTTATTATAACACAGTTTGTTGTACATATCTGTGGGGTACAGAGTTAAATATCATTACTTGTGTGCAATATGTGATGCTTAAATCGGGATAATTATTATATTCAACATTGTAAAATATAATAGTTTTTCATGGCCTTTTCCTACTTTGAAAAAAATATTTTTCAATGCCTGAAAGAAAATATTAAAGTTTAATGGTAAAATATTTTTAACTGTTTTTAATATTACAAATATTCTTCCAAAGGCTACGTACCATCCCATCAGCCACACATCTGTATGTGCTGTATTGATTTTCTATCTCCACTGCCTTCCTTGAGATTTAATCAAGAGAAAACAATCAGATTTGATGTTTTACTCATCAAAATTAACAGCCTGCTATCTGCGTGCTGTGGTGAGAAACTGTACATCTTTATCCTTCATCCCGTCCAGGAAACCATAGGATGGTAAGAAGTAGGATATGCCTCCCGGTAAGAGGCAAACCACATAATTCAGATGACCAGGCATGTTCAGAGAGGAGATTAGGATTGTATTTCTATCTCCCAGTCTCTGCCTTCCAATTGTGATTTTGTGTATTCTTGATCCAGGACAGCAAAGCAAGAATACAGTTACTTTCCCATGTCATCTGCTCCGCGTCAGTAATTTCCAAATTTCTTGTTTAATCTCCTGGGTTCATACCCCACAGATAATGGGGTTCCGAGCTGCAGGAATTACATGGTGTAAGACATTAAAGTAAAACAGGGATATCAGGAGAAAAATTTTTCTTGGCAATATTTCCAAAAACTCCAGCAGGATGGTGCTAAAGAAGAGGATGAGAACAGAGTGAGAGCCGTAGTGTTCAGAGCTTAGGTGGCCACCCCTTTTGCTTTAAGTCTATGAGCAGCTCGGAGGATGAGACTATAGGTGAGGATGGAGTCAGACCCTGGAAGAGTCCAGGCCACGATTAACTGGTAGATTCAGTTCAGGGCAATGTTATCACAGAAGCCTTTGGACACAGAGAGGTTGGCACAGATACAGCCCCCAATTATGGTTTTTCCATAACAGTGGAGCTGAGCAGAGAGGATGGAGATGTGTGCAGTGATAAATATATTCCAAGTCAAGATGAAGACAACAGCCTTTGACACAAATTGGTCAGTGGTGATGGACAAGTAATGCAGAGGCTTGCAAATGGCCACATAGCAGTCATACGCTATAGCCAGAAAGGTGCATGATTCTACTGGCAGGAAGTTATTCTCTGATGACTATGTACTTATCCTGTAAAGTCCACGTGGTAAGGACATAACCTCCTTATTTCAGCTCACACCCCCCTTGCCTAACACATTTTTTGACATCTAAGAGGTGGCTATAAAATGCATAAAATGATATTTCCCCATCTTTGTTCTTTCATCTGTTTCATCTGAGATTTTCTCTTGTGTGAATTTATCTTTTTGATTTTTTTGTTTGATTAATATTTAATAAATCAAAAATTATTTAAACATCAATTGTTATTTAAATAAAATACACAAAAATAAAGAAACTAAGGATAAGAAAACATTGCAGTTTAATATACAGAAATACACCCTAAAGTCTAGATGGCATCCAGTATCAAGTTTAAGAGAATAAAAACTGGGAGTACGCAGAAGCATGATGGACTGGGAACAAAGAGCAAATCTTCAAAAACTAAATAAAAGCCATATCTCTATGTCTACACCTTTATTTGTATCTATAGCCATACACACACCCACACGCTCACTTACAACCATGCTCACACCGTACTTATATCTATACCTGTACATAGACCTATACCTATAACTGTACTGATACCTATATCTGTACTGAATGGCTTGAATGTATACATGACCAAGAAAAAAGGAAGAATTCTTAGACTAGGTGTTGAGTGAAATCCAGAAACTAAAATCATATATTGAAGTTAGCTTCCACCCCAAGGGCATTTGTGGCATCATATGAGCTTAACCTCCAGTATTAATTACTTAATGAAGCTCAGGGACAGAAGATAAAATGCAAGCTCATATAGTTGTCATATTTGTGGTGAGAACCCTTTACATCCACTCTTTTGGCATTTGTCAAGAGCACAATATGTTGTTAATGACAGTCACCATATTTCTTATCATTTAAATTTTGCATCCTTGACCAGCATCTCTCCAACCACCTTCCTCCCATGTGCCAAAGCCACCCCAGCCCCTGGTCACCACTGTTCTACTCTCTACTTTTAATGTGTATGTTCACTAGCTAGAATTTATCATTCTGCAATGTACATATACTTCAAAACATGTTGTACACAGTAAATACATACAAATTTATTTATCAATTAAAAAAATTAATAAAATGTAGGCTCAAGCAGGTGGGAATCTGTTAGGAGATACCCTACAAGAAGGGACTCTACAGCAGTACATCCAGAATGAAGGTGTGCACTGGAAATAAACCTAGTCTTCTACCTCCACTCTCAGTCCAGCCTGGAACTTCAAAGGAACTGATTACCTCAAAGCTTGTTATTGGGGAGAAAGTTTCCTTGTAAATATTGAATTATAGGCTGGTTCATTTGTGACTTTGTAGCCTGAGCTCATACTAATTGGCTCAAAAAGGAATTTAAAGTTATCCTGAATTGGCAGTGGCACCATAAAATAACAGAAGCAAGTCCACGTCCTTTCTTGAGAAACAGACTTTTATCTTAGGCCTCAAAGAATTTCAACACATGTGGTATTTCTCTTTCTACCTGGCTTGTTTTACTTAACATAATTTTCTCCAAGCTCATCTATGTTGCTGTGAATGGAAGAATTTCATTGTTTTTTTTTTTTTTTTTTTTTAATGGCTGAGTAGTATTCCATTGTGTATATATACCACATTTTCCTAATCGAGTCATCCATTGGTGCACATTTAGGTTGGTTCTATAACTTGGCTAGTGTAAATAGAGCTGTAATAAACATGAGTTTTCACTCATAAGTGGGAGCTAAAAGAGAAAGAAAGGAACAACAATCACAATAATATGTTGATCTTTCAGAAGGAGAGAACAGAACTGTGGCTACTAGAGGTGGGAAACAGGGAGATGGGGTCAGGGAGAAATTGGTTATTGGATACAAAGAATGATTATGTATTGAAATGAAGAATATGTTAGTTTTCCTGATTTGAACATTACCTATTGCACACAATTATTGATAGTCAATTCTGTGCCCCACAAATAAGTATAATTATGTTTCAATAAAATGAAAAATAATAAAAGGAATGTCAACACAAAACTTTCTGAAGAAATCAATCTGTTTGTAGTAAAAATAAAAGCAACAACAAAATCAAAAAATGAAAAAAAAAAAAAACAACACTGCAAATAATTGCAAAAGAAAAAAAAAATCATGACTTCAGCCCACAAAAATAATAGTAGAATCCAACATACAAAAACTAGAGATATTAAAGTTATTTGATAGAGAATATTGAATAAATTTTCTTACTGTGTTTTAAGGTATTAAATACAAGCTTGAAAATAGAAAGATACTTAAAAAATTTCGTGGAAAAATAGAATTAAAAGATAATATGAATCTTTTCACGAATGTTTAAAAGTACCCTTATAAGCGTACTTATAAGAAGAATGTCACATCTCCTAGAAATGAAAAATATAATTAAAATTTAATTTAAATGATAGTTTTAATAGTAGATTAGGAACAATTGAAGAAAAAATTAGTAAACTAGAAGGTAGAGCTGGAGAAAGTTTTAGAATGCAGCTTTAATGGATACATAGAAAATGCAAAAGTGCAAACAAAGACATGGAATTCTGGTTTGACTTACTTTATCTTTTTTGTTTTACTGGGATTTAGAAGACAAAGTCTGGAAGTCAATGTTTTGTTCAGGGCACTGGGAGCTATAAAAAAATAACAAAGCAGATTTGAAAAAGAATCAGGTGTATTTGAAAAATAAATATTAATATAAGAACTCAATTAATGAATTTAATAGTAGATTAGGGACAGCTGAAGAGAGTCAGTAAACTGTCAGGAAGAAGGTAAGAACTGTCTACCAAAATGAAGATGGAAAAGAAAAAAAAAAGAAAAATGTTGAAAATGTAAGAGAAAGAGAGGATAGAGTGAGAACGTCTAACATACATCTAGTCACGGTTCCCAACTGAAGAGGAGAGAAAATGAGACAGAGTCTTTTGAATGTTTCAGAAGAGATGAAATATGTCAATAACCAGACTAAGACTCAGAATTCTTTTTTTTTTTTTTTTTTTTTTTTAGCAGCTTACTTGTATGGAGATCTGAACCTTGATGTTATAACAGTACTCTCTAACCTACTGAGCTAACCAGCCGGCCCCTAGATTCAAGAATTCTAATAAATACCAAGTAGGATAAGTAAAAAAAGAGTACACCTAGATATAATTAGATGATTCTAAACGTATACCCAGATACCATGATCTAACTAACTTCAGACACCAAAGATAAAAAGAGTATCTTAAAGATCAGTGTGACTAATACAACCAGTGTGTGCCAGGCCACTGGCAGTAGAATTCCACATTGGAGGTACACATTAGCCACAGAATTTTTGGCCTCGTTTTTGAAGTGTAATCTTACTTTCAAATTACCTTCATGTTTCTCTTCTTAAACCCCTGTATTCATGTCATTCTGCCTTCCTTTCCCAACTGTAAGATTTGTTTGCCCAGATTAATAAGATCTCTCTGTCTGTTTTATAGTTCCAAATAGCCTGCAGACAGCCTTCTAGGGGCAACACTGGAGATCTCTAAGGGGTGTTTGCACAAGGGACCCTTCCCAGTGATTGGAAGACTGCTGCTCTTGGTGTTCGGAGGAGCTGTACTTGTGCAGAAACTTTTCTTCATAATCTTTCTCGGTGTCAATTGAAGCACTGTATATAGAAGGTGGATAGGATCTGTGCTAATCTTGAAAAATTATGGCACATACTGTCAAACTATTCAGTAGGGCCTGGAGATAAGAGAGTGGTAAGGAGTGATAAATAATGATGAGGAGGAGAGAGAAAGTCATTGAGTGGAAAACGGTGCTGTAGGTTTGCTTCTCCTGAGTATCTTATTGGTCAGGAGGAAGCTGTGCACAGTGGGGGGAATCTAGACTGAAGGAGAAGAAGACAGGCTGAGAGAGAGTAGAAAGAACAGGGAGAACAGAAGAACATGTGCCCAGAAAATAGATGACAGATAGAAGATGGAAAAAGAGAAAACCGAATTTAGAACAAAAGAGATTGATCTGAGAATAGAGAGGGCAAAGGAAGCAAAGAGGAGTAGAGAGCAGAAGGCAGAGCAGGTACTTTAAGAAAATGATAAAGGAAGTAAAAGGCAGACTATTCAAGATTTCTAATTAATAATGATCAAGGAAGGGTAATTCCTTTCCAAGTCTGCATTCTCCCTCATGCTCCCATAAGGGCTCCATGAAGGATGCTCCAGATATCTCCCACCTGATACTCTGCTTTGGATCCATGAACCCCCACCTGGTTCTGACCCCTCTCCAGAGAGCACAGAGTCAGGGTTCAGGCATGGCACAGTCACCTCCACCTGGCCATATGCCATTTCTCTGCCCAAATGCTCCCCCACTTTCCTTCAAGCTCCTATCCTCATACTTCAACCCTAAAATTTTTCCAGTTGCAAGCCCGGCTCTAGTCCCACCTACAGTCCTTGCTCTGGCCAGGTGTCTAATACCATAGCGGTGGCTTGGTGCCTTCATTTCCCCATGTGGCCAAGCTTACTGGATGGAGACTGTGATCTCTGCTAGGGAGGGATATTCCTGGTTCTGCCTGTCCACATCTTGTACAACTCTGATTCTCCAAAAAGAGTTTATGTTTGATTTCAGCTTCCTCTGCTTCCCCAGGGAAAGACAGCCTTGCTGCCCCCGAAGAGGCTGGAGAATCAGGAGTACAGCATTTTCTTATTCTTGAGGGAGAAAGCTTTCCTTTCAGCACTTCATGTCCTGTCATTCTTTAAGCAAAGTCACTATTGTTCCTGAAGGCTTAGAGTTGATCAGCTTGCACCAGTTGAATGGGTAGAATGTGACACTTAGGTAATAAAAGTATGTTAATTATACAAAAGCAAAACCTTAGAGCAAGAAGGTTCAAGGCAAAATGCCAGTGGATACTAAGTCCTGATTTTATTTAGAAATGTATTGATATAAGGTACATACAATGCAATCATGTACAGTCCCACACCTACAGTTTGTAGTAATTATAACACACTCAGAGAAGCTCCCTAACTTTTTCGTGTCTTTGATTGATAGTTCTATTTAGATGAAATGTTTTCAAGAAGCCCCACCTCCTTTTTTGGTAACACTTTGAATAGTGTACTTTAGAATATTGCTTATATCTTACTTCTTACTTTCTGAGATACTCCATTAATGTGGGCAGATGAAAGATAAGGGTGATCTTGTGGTAATGTATTTTTCTAAATGTTTCTCACACTTGTGGCCAAGGGTCAAAGGCTGGAGGTTAGACAGGACAGAATTCAACTCCCAGCTCTGTTGCTTGATAGGGTGCTTAAATTGTCTGAGTCTCATATTCCTAATTTGCATATTTTTTAAATAATGAATAAATGTAATCTTGTTAGGAAAGCACATGATGGTTATTACATTGCTATTATTACTATACTATTTGTTCCCCAACACTTTTTGGGGGAAAGATATTACTCGAGAATAAATGACTAAATACCTGCTGCTACTCATCTTACAGACTGTTACATAGAATTGCCCATGTCAGAAGCATCTTGATCTCAAATCAGTGCCTACTATTTGGATCACCTACACTTATAATTATTGGTTTTGTGTTCTTCTTTTGTGGGGGGACAATTTTCTTTGTTCATAGCATCCTATTAAACATGTTATTTCTCACAATAGCAGTCAAATGGACCTCCAATTGTAAGTCAGGTTTGTATTTTGCGAATTATTACCTATCTCTTTGAAATTACCCTCTCACATCCCTCACAGTCAATTTTGCATATGACACTTGGTTAATTTTTTAAATCAGACATTCCAGAATTTGTCCAGCTATTTTCTTATGGTTTGGGAACCACGATAAACTTAACTTAGTAATATTTAAGCTCACTAAGCCTCCTTTTTGCGTGATAAAATTAATTCATGTTTGGGTGGTTAGGAGATGGAGCACTTTTCATGCCATAACTCTGTCAAGGTTAGTCCCAGGAAAACAAATGGATACTTGGGTCTGTAGAACCTCTTTGTAATTAATAATTTCCTTCATTTCATACTCTTTCCAATATAAATTCGGTTGCAAATTTTCTGTAATTTCATCAACATGTATCATTGGTACCTACAAATGAAAGCTCAGTCGAATGTCTTCTGAGAGTTTATTCTCGACATGAAAATTGTAATATCAGCCTTGCCATAATTCACAGAAGACGCTAATTTTGGAATCTGAGGCCCATGATGCTGCTAAGTGATTCCCTTCTTATTTACTGTTTTCTGTAGAGATTATTTTAATACTAGAGTCCTGTCTTCTGCCCAAGGCCAGTGCCCTTCTGGGACAGAATGTGTCATTGTTTAATAGTGTTGGATAAAACCTTGATCATGACCTTGATCATGACATCTCTTCAACAATAAAGGTTTTCTGGCATTCATGTGGCCCAGAAATTACTCTAGAACTCTGATGTGTGGATTCTTGTGTCCCCATTCATGTCTTGTTAGTGCTGCCCTAAATAAGTATGTCTGTATCCTGTGATGCCATACCTTTAGTTACACAGACTTCAAGAACAAATTGTAATTAGAGGCTGCAGTTTTCACTGCCCTTACTCATACATTTAGCATCATCTCCACCAAAGAGATAAGCAAGTAAATTAAAGCGTTGATTAATGGATGTTGTGGGCTGTGAAACAGCCATTGGAGATGTATGGCTGATGCATAAGTTACTGGCTAAGCAAAGTAGCTGAGAGAAATGTCCTCTTGAACAACTTGGGATATAGGTTTGGGTGAAAGCTAGTAGCTGCAAGTGAACTGTAAGTACATGGATAGGTAGAAGCAACCTCATACTTACAACCAACTTATCTTTGACAAAGGCACCAAAAACATATGATGTAGAAAAGACTGCCTCTTTAATAAGTGGTGTTGGGAAAACTGGATATCCATATGCAGAAAAATGAAACTAGACCCATACCTCTTGCCATATACTAACATCAACTCAAAATGGATTAAAGACTTAAAAATATGACCGGAAACTGTAAAACACCTAAAAGAAAACATAGAGTAAACACTTCAGGGAGTGGGACTGGGCAAAGAGTTTATGAACGAAGACTTCAAAAGCATAGGCAACAAAAGAAAAAATAAACAAATGGGATTATATCAAACTAAAAACTTTCTGCACAGCAAACAAATGATTACCCGACCAAAAAGACAACCTACAGAATTGGAGAAAATATTTGCAAACTATACATCTGACAAGAGATTAATATCCAGAATATACAAGGAACTCAAACAACTTAACAGTAAAAGAACAAGTAACCTGATTAAAAAATGGGCAAAGGAGCTGAATAGGCATTTCTCAAAGGAGGACATACAAATGACCAACAGACACATGAAAAAATGCTCAGCATCACTAAGTATCAGGAAAATGCAAATCAATACCACATTGGGATATTGTCTCACCCCATTAGACTGGACATTATCAAAAAGACAGAGAATAACAAATGCTGGCGAGGATGCATAGAAAGGGGAACCACCCTACATTGTTGGTGGGACTGTAAATTAGTGCAGCCATTATGGAAAACAGTATGGAGGTCCTTCAAACAACTGATGATAGAACTGCCATGTGATCCAGCAATCCCACTGTTGGGTATACACCCAAAGGAATGGAAATCATCATGTCAAAGGTACACCTGTGCTGCCATGTTTATCACTGCTCTATTTATAATAGCCAAGAGTTGGAACCAACCTATATGTCCATGAAGGGATGACTGGATAAGGAAAATGTGGTGTATATACACACTGGAATACTACTCAGCCATAAAAAATTATGAAATTCTGCCATTTGCAGCAACATGCATGAACTTAGAGAAAATTATGTTAGATGAAATAAGCCAGACATGGAAAGAGAAACACCATCTCTTCATTCATAAGTGGGAGCTACAGAAAAGTAAATAAGTAAGGCAAAGAAATGTACAACAGAAAATTTATGGAGACCAATGGCAACCATGTGCTGTGAGGTGCCAGTGTGACCAAGCAGGCAGGCCTCGCCGCCTCTGGACCCCATCCACAGCCTGGCTGAGTGTGTGCCGACAAGAGAGGCCTGAACCTTTCACTCACAGGTACTGAGGCAGGCGTGCCAAATTGGCAGTCCTGGCAATATCCTAGCCAGACAATAGTGTTGAACCAGCGGACCGTGAAATCCCTCACCACAATGACTAAACACCAAAGGAAAGATAACAGAAATATGAAAAATCAACAAAGTGTACCACAAAAAGGTAATAACTCTCAAGCTCTAGATCCTATAAAACAAGAAGCCCTTGAAATGTCTGTCAAGGAATTTCGAGTGATAATTCTAAGGAAACTAAATGAGATACAAGCAAACTCAGCTAGACAACATGATGAAATGAGGAAAAGTATACAGGACCTGAAAGAAGAAATGTACAAGGAAATCAATGCCCTGAAAAAGAGTGTAGCAGAGCTTGCCAGCTGGAGAATTCATTCAAAGAAATAAAAAAAAAAAACACAGCAGAGAGTTTAACCAGCAGGCTCACAGAAGCAGAAGAGAGAACTTCTGACCTTGAAGATGGGATGTTTGAAATAACATGGGCAAAAAAGTTAAAAAAAAGTAAAAAAGAATTAAAAACATTGAAGAAAATCTAAGAGAGATATCAGACAACCTTAAGTTCTCAAATATCTGTGTCATGGGTATTCCAGAAGTGGAGGAAAAAGGAGAATACATTGAAAACATATTCAACAAAATAGTGGCAGAAAACTTCCCAGGTATAGGAAAAGACACAGATCTTCAGATTTAGGAAGCTCAAAGATCCCCAAATGTATTCAACCCAAAAAGGTCTTCTCCAAGACATATTATAGTCAAATTGGCAAAATTCAAAGACAAAGAGAGAATCTTAATAGCTGTAAGAGAGAAGCGTCAAATCACCTATAAGTGAGCTCCAATCAGACTAATATCAGACTTTTCATCACAAACCCTAAAAGCCAGAAAGGAATGGGATGATATATTCAGAATACAGAAAGACAGAGATTTCCAGCCAAGAATACTCTACCCTGCAAGGCCATCCTTCCGAAAGGAAGGGCAAATAGTATATTTCTCAGACAAACAAAAACCGTGGGAGTTCACTACCACATGACCACCCTTACAAGAAATTCTCAAGGGAGTACTGGGTTCAGTACCTGAAAAACAACTACCACTGCCATAAAAATCCAAGAAAAATCAAAACCCACTAGTATAATAAAAATGGCAACAATGAAGAGAAAACAACAACAAAAAAAGTTTATCTACAACCCAAGCAACCAACAAATACAGAAGACAAACAGTAAATCAGAAAGAAAGGAACAAAAGACACTTAAGACATCCAAACAAAAATCAGTAAAATGCTAGGAGTAAATCAACATTTTTCAGTAACAACTCTTAATGTAAAACTATTAAATTCCCCACTCAAAAGACACAGACTGACTGACTGGATTAAAAAGGAGGACCCAATTATATGCTGCCTTCAAGAGACTTACCTCACCTATAAAGACACACATAGACTAAGAGTGAAAGGATGGAAAAAGATATACCATGCAAATAGAAATGAAAAACGAGCTGGAGTAGCTATTCTTATATCTGATGAAATGGACTTCATACCAAAAACCATAAAAAGAGATAAAGAGGGCCACTACATAATGATAAAAGGATTGATCCATCAAGAAGACATAACAATCATAAATATATACATACCCAATGTCCGAGCAGGCAGATTTATAAAGCAAACTCTATAAGATATAAAGAAGGAGATAGACACTAATACCATAATAGCAGGGGACCTGTACACCCACTATCAATATTGGACAGATCATCGAGGAAAAGAATCACAAGACCTAAACAACACTCTAGACCAATAGGACTTGGCCGATATCTACAGAATATTCCATCCAACAACCTCAGAATATTCATTCTTCTCATCAGCACATGGATCATTCTCCAGGATAGATCACATTAGGTCACAAATCAAGTCTCAACAAATTAAAAATAATTGGTATTTTCCCATGTATTTTTACACACCACAGTGGATTAAAATTAGAAATCAATAGCAAATGAAATTCTGGAAACTATACAAACACATGGAAATCAAACAGCATTCTACTTAATGACATATGGTTCCAGAAGAAATCAAACAGGAAATCAATAAATGTATTGAAACTAATGAAAACAATGATACATCATACCAAAACCTGTGGATACTGCAAAAGCAGTACTAAGGGGGAAATTTATTGCATTAAATTCTTACTTCAGAAGAATCAAAAGATGGCAAGTAAACAACCTAATACTTTACCTTAAAGAGCTAGAAAAACAAGAATAATCTAAACTCAAAGTTGGCAAATGGAAAGAAATCATTAAGATTAGAGCAGAACTTAATGAAATTGAAGCCCAAAAAACAATACAAAAGATCAGTGAATCAAAAAGTTGGTTTTTTGAAAAGATAAATAAAATTGAAAAACCATTAGCACAGCTAACTAAAAAAAGAAGAGAGAAGACCCAAATAACAAAAATTAGAAATGAAAAAGGTGATATTACAACTGATACCTCAGAAATATAAGAAATCATTAGTGATGACTATAAACAGCTATATGCTAACAAATTTGAAAATCTGGAGAAAATGTATAAATTTCTGGACACACACAAAGTACCAAAACTG
Source organism: Cynocephalus volans (assembly GCF_027409185.1). Taxonomy (NCBI): domain Eukaryota; kingdom Metazoa; phylum Chordata; class Mammalia; order Dermoptera; family Cynocephalidae; genus Cynocephalus; species Cynocephalus volans. The sequence continues at coordinate 106,227,983 of NC_084463.1, read as the reverse complement.
AGCCACGATGATGTAGAAAATCTGAACAGATCAATAACAATAAAAGAGGTTGAAGCCGTTATCAGACGACTCCCAACAAAGAATAGCCCAGGACCAGATGGGTTTACATCAGAATTTTACCAAACGTTCAAAGAGGAATTGACCCCAATTCTGTACAAACTATTCCAAAAGCTTGAAACAGAGGCAATTGTCTCAAACTCATTCTCTGAAGCAAACATCACCCTGATACCAAAACCAGGTAAAGATACAACTAAAAAAGAAAAATACAGGCTGATATCTTTGATGAATATAGATGCAAAAATCCGCAATAAAATACTAGCTAACAGAATACAGCAACACATACAAAAAATTATACAGCATGATCAAGTGTGATTCATCCCAGGGATACAAGGTTGGTTCAACAAATGCAAATCAATAAATGTGATACACCATATCAATAAAATCAAACACAAGGACCATATTATCATCTCTATAAAAGCTGAAAAAGCATTTGATAAAATTCATCATTTGTTCATGATAAAGACTCTCTAGAAGTTAGGTATAAATGGAAAGTATCTCAACATAATTAAAGACATACATGATAAACCCACTGCCAATATCACCCATTTTCAGCTTTTCCCTTAAGAAGAGGAACTAGACAAGGATCCCCACTCTCACCACTCCTATTCAACATAGTGTTGGAAGTACTAGCCAGAGAAATCAGAGAAGAGAAGGAAATAAAGGGCATCCAGATTGGAAAAGATGACGTCAAACTGTCCCTGTTTGCAGATGACATGATCCTGTATATCAAACAGCCTAAAGGCTCTACAAAAAAACTCTTGGAGTTGATAAATGATTTCAGCAAAGTTGCAGGATACAAAATCAACACACAAAAATCAGTAGCATTTCTATTCTCCTATTGTGAACATGCAGAAAGAGAAATCAAGAAAACTTGCCCATTTACAACAGCCACCAAAAAAATAAAATACTTAGGAATAGAGTTAACCAAGGAGGTGAAAAATCTCTATAATGAAAACTATAAACCACTGCTTAGAGAAATTAGAGGACACAAGGAGATGGAAAGATATCCCATGCTCTTGGATTAGAAGAATCAACATTGTAAAAACGTCCACACTACCCAAAGTGACTACAAATTCAATGCAATCCCTATCAAAATTCCAATGATATTTTTCTCAGAAATGGAAAACCTATCCAGACATTTATATGGAATAACATAAGATCACACATAGCCAAAGCAATTCTGAGCAAAAAAAAATAAAGCTGAAGGCATAACACTACCTGATTTTAAACTATACCACAAAGCTCTAATAACCAAAACAGCAAGGTACTGGCATAAAAACAGGCAAACTGATCAATGAGTAGAATAGAGAATACAGAAATCAACCCACACACTTACTGCCATCTGATCTTTGACAAAGGCACCAAGCCTATACAGTGGGGAAGGGACTGCCTCTTCAGCAAATGGTGCTGGGATAACTGGATATCCATATGCAGGAGAATGAAACTAGACCCATACCTCTCACCATATACCAAAATCAACTCAAAATGGTTTAAAGAATTAAATGTACACCCTGAAACAATAAAACTTCTCAAGGAAAACATGGGGGAAACACTCCAGGAAGTGGGATTGGGCACAGGCTTCATAAATACGACCCCAAAAGCATGGACAACCAAAGGGAAAATGAACAAATGGGATTATATCAAACTAAAAAGCTTCTGCACAGCAAAAGAAACAATTAAAAGAGTTAAAAGACAACCAACAGAGTGGGAGGAAATATTTGTAAACTATACATCTGACAAAGGATTAATATCCAGCATACACAAGGAACTGAAACAACGTTACAAGAAAAAAACAAGTAACTCAATTAAAAAATGGGCAAAAGAGCTAAATAGGCATTTCTCAACGGAAGACATACAAATGGCCAACAGACACATGAAAAAATGCTCAACATCACTCAGCATTCTGGAAATGCAAATCAAAACCACACTGAGATACCATCTCACCCCAGTTAGGATGGCTAAAATCCAAAAGACTGTGAACGATAAATGCTGGTGAGGTTGTGAAAAAAAGGAACTCTCATAAATTGTTGGTGGGACTGCAAAATGGTGCTGCCTCTATGTAAAATGGTATGGATGTTCCTCAAACAATTGCAGATAGATCTACCATACGACCCAGCTATCCCACTGCTCGGAATATACCCAGAGGAATGGAAATCATCAAGTCGAAGGTATACCTGTTCCCCAATGTTCATTGCAGCAGTCTTTACAATAGCTAAGAGTTGGAACCAGCCAAAACCTCCATCATCAAATGATTGGATACGGAAAATGTGGTATATCTACACAATGGAATAGTACTCTGCTATAAAAAAGAATGAAATACTGCCATTTGTGACAACATGGATGGGTCTAGAGAAAATTATATTAAGTGAAATGAGTCAGGCACAGAAAGAGAAATATCACATGTTCTTACTCTTTTGTGGGAGCTAAAAATAAAGAAATAAATACACAAATAAACTGGGGGGAGGGAAGAAGACACAACAATTACAATTCCTTGAAGTTGTTACAACAAGCGAACAGATATGAGGTTGTTGGGAGGGAGGGGGGAGAGGGAGGAGGGAGTAAGGTTTCGGTAATGGGCCACAAGAATTAACCACATTGTATATTGATAAAATAAAATAAAATAAAATAAAATAAAAAATGTCCTGGAATTCTGCCTGCAAAAAAAAAAAAAAAAAAAAAAAAAAAAAAGAAGAAGAAGAAATATACAACAATCACAATAATTCACTGAATTTTCAAAAGCAGAGAACAGAACTGAGCCTACTAGAAGTGAGAATGGGGGAGGGAAGTAGCAAGAAATTGGTAAAGTGTCACAAAAAAATGATTACATTGTGTAATGTTGCGTATACTAATTATCCTGATTTGAGCATCACATATTGTATACAGGTATTTATATTCAACACTGTACCCCACAGATAGGTACAATCAACTATGTTTCAACAAAAAAATAATTTTAAAAAACGAAAGGAAGAAGCATTATCTATCACCTGGAGATTGCAACATTCTGAGGCAATCCTGCTATTGGATCAGTGGGTGAATAGGTAACAGAGGATTTCTCCTTATGACAATGCTCCTATACCTTACAAACTGTTCCTTTAAGACATTTTCACTGTAATTCCTCCTTTGCTACATAACACCAGGAAAACACTAACAGACACAGTTTTATTATTTACCAAGGAGTGCCAAAGAAGAGGTAGCATAATGAATGACTCATTCCACCAACATTTATAGAATAATTTCTATGTGCCTTGCACCCCCTTTTTTTTGTTGTTGTTAATTCTTACAAATGCAATAGGAGATGTTATATTATTTAACCCATTTTACAGATTACAATATCAATGCTTACTGAAGTTAAGCAAATTGTCCAACATCAAAAAGCTAATAATTGGAAAAGACAGGGTTAGAGAGCAGGTCTATGTGATTTCAGAGCAGAAATCTTTGTAGAAACATTATGCTATCTCAATTGGGGCCATAGGACAAAGAATTATTGGAAAAATTGAAGAGAGGATAGACCTCCATTATCTGTGGATACATAAACCATACAGGACAGTCTAATAGTTTTCGTGTCTGTCTCAATTTTCAGACATTGCACTGGGCTATATTTTCTTATTTTTGGTTATATGTTTATTCATTTAATAAAAAATATTTGAGGTCATACTGTGTATCAGGTACAGTACCGGGTGCTGGTGACAGAGAAATATATGACAACTGGTGTTGAGTTGAGAAGCAAAGATATAATTGAAAATCAATGTGGTGACTTCAATGACAAGTTATCCAAGAGAACTATAGCAACACAGATATGGTGCTCCTAACTTAGCCTCCTCTTTTTTGAGGCTGTTGAACCTTGGCTCAGTATTAAAAGATGAGTAAGAGTTAGAAGGACTAGGGGCTAAAAAGAAAATTTCACATCTAAGGGCAAAAAAAGCAACAGCCAAGGAAGGACATTAGTTATATTGGAATCTATAAGCAGCCTATTGCTATGGCAGAAAAAAGTTTCAGATGAGAGTGTGGGAGAGAAGGCTGGATTAGGCGTTGCTATGCTAATCTATTAGGGGGATGACAAAGTATCCATAGTAAGAATAGGTTGGGGAGATAGTCCATCTCACAAAGGAATATACAAAGCCGAAAAAGAGAAAACCCGTGATTTGCCAGCAGCAAAAGAAAAATAGATTGGAAAAATACAGTCGCTGGAACGAGACATGCTGAGTTCAAATCTTGCCTTTGCTGCTCATTTACTTGTGTAATTTTGGGCAAGATATCTACTCTCTCTGAGTATCATTTGCCTTGGTTGCCAAATAGGGATAATAATGTCATACTTGGGCATCTTTGGGAGAGCCAGTGAGATAACATATAAAGAGGTAATTATGCTGACACTAGAGTTAAACTTCCCGGGTTAGAATTTTGGCTTCACTACTTGCAAATTTGAAATATTTATCAAGTTGTTTTATCTCTCTGTGCATCTGTTTCCTTCTCCAGAGAACAGTTATAATTATAGCATCTATCTCATGTTTATTGTGTGTCTTAAATAAAATAACATACACAGTTCTAAGCATAATGCCTGATAGATGGTACTTTGTAAATATTATCTGTCACTATTAGTACACAGTATGATGTCTAGTGGAAAAGGTAGGCATTGAAACATTTAATACAAGAGTGTAAGTTTCAAAGATAGGGGTTTTCCAGTCCTATAAAAGCCTATAATAGTGGAGCCTAACATAGTCTTGAAGGTCAGACAAAGGCATCCTAAGTAAACCTACAGGTTGAATGAGAGAGAAATAGGAATCGTCTAAGCAAAGAAAGGTGGAAAGAGTGTCTCAGTCAGGGACAACTACACATGCAGAGGCTCTGAACTAAGAAAGAAAGTATGTTGTGTTTTAAGAGCACAGTGAAGGACAAGTTTGGGTAAAAACTGAGGCATTTTTTATTATTTAATTGAAATAAATCTCTATTTGAACTCTTGACAGAATAACTGTGTTTTATTATTGCTTCTTTGATCCAACCATGCCTCCCTGAATTCCAGATTTGTTCAAATATTCCAATATTTGGTGAAACAGCAGGCACTTGGAGTTTCTAGCAGTCAAGGACCACTCCAATCACCGAGCAGAACTTCTTCCCTTACATATTGTAACTTCAAGTTAGCAAATTCATTTATTTCTCTTCTGTCTTTTTTTGTTTGTGGGGAGGATGCACAATCTCTCCTTCTCCAAATCCAAATTCTTCTCAAATTGAAAGAGTTCACTTAGCATGAACTCTTCAAAGGGTGTAGGTTATCCTAAAAGACAGAAAGAGACCTCAACTTTCTGTCTGTGGTCAATTCTGAGAGGCAATGAACTACTAAGGATCTGGCTGCTTAATTGGAAACAAGATGGTGACCAGGAGGGTGGTATTGGCCCCACTGCCAGAATGGGTAGGTAGCTGAAGGCATTCAGTGGTGCCAGCTAGAGGACCTGACAAAACGGTTAAGTAACTGAATAAAGTGTAAAATGACACAATAATCTGTTCAGTCAGATTAAGTGACAATCACTGTGTTTGGCCTTGTGAGAAAAGATCAACATGATTTGTCTTTGCATTCAGGGAATGCATTGTATTAAGTAGGGCATGCAAACTTAGAATAATGTCGGTGTATTGTGACTCACTATGGTAAGATGTGCTCATGGTGTTACGGACGTACAAGAGAGTGTTGCTTTGTATAACCTGGGAGTTCAAGAAAGGCCTATAGAAGTAAAGTGTCTCTATTGTTCTGTGGTTTTGCTTCTAGTGTATCTTGTGAGTTGGTGACTGTGATGTAGAACTAGGAAGATTGTTCTGGTTTAGGGTAAGTAGCTAGTCCTACACTAGTATTGACTGATCAGTGCTTAGATGGAAAATATAACATTAATTATGTGTAATAGAAAGAAAAGGGGAATCTCTAATCAATGATCTGAGCATCACCTTACAAAACTAGGAAAAGATGAGCAAAACATATTCAAAAAAAGCAAAAGAAAGAAAAAAATAAAAATAAAAACAAAAGGAGCTGCTTAATTGGAAACAAGATGGTGACAAGGAGAGTGATATTGGCCCCATTGCTGGAAGGAGTAGGTTGCTGAAGGCGTTCCGTGCTGCCAGCTAGGGGACCTCTCAAAACGGTTCTGTGAAACTTGGGGACCTTAATACAGCAGATGTTGCTAAGCAATAATATGGCATTGATCCTGTCTCAGAAAATGTCATTAAGTAACTGAGTACAGAAAGTGTAGAAATTATAGGCCACCATCTTGAATAAATAGTGACAGGAGAAAGCTAACTAATACAGGAGATAAGAAGATCTGACTAGCATAAGGATATGCTGTAGCAGATACTGTCAGTGCCCTGCCCTGTTTCTTCTGTGCTCACCCTTCCATGAGACGTGAACAGATTTCTACTGCAAACAACCAATACTCTGCTTGGGAATGTCCTCTGGCTGTGGATGCATGCTAGACTCATGGGTGGGGAAGGACATAAGTGTCAGGATATTAAAGCCATGAGAAACAGTCTTCAACCAGTGATGGACAGAAGTTATGGTAGTATCTTTCCAGTCATTTTTATCATCAGTTGGATCTGTCTACTATCACAACTCTGTCCTGATTCATTTTAGTGGCCATCATTTCAGTAATGGTGCCAGAAGCAGGTTATAATATATAAGATTCCTGGCTAGATGCTGGAAAGACATCAGATGTTATCATGGTCCCTTTGTATTCAAAATTTTCCGTTATGGCTATTGAGATATGTGGATCACTAGGGAGTACTCCAGGAGCACCAGAGGCCATATTTAAGGGAATAACATTAATTTTAGACATTACTCACTATGAATATGAGATTACTTTTTTAGTTATTTTCTTTTAGAAAGTCAGAACCATTTATGTTCTTAATGGAAAATTATCTATCTACCTATGCATCTTCTATCTATAACATAACATAAGTTGCTATACTTAACAAGTCTTCAGGCACTTAAGTTTCCATATAACTTTTCAGCTTCTTTAGTGAACAAATTAAATCTCTTGGATTTAAAATTCCAAAATGATCTTATAGAAATTGACAACACAGCTAATCCTATTATATTAAGCCAAGGTATGCCAGCTCTTGTTGTTTATTTAATTGTGAAAAGTAAGGTTCAATTACATACGTGCAACACACCATAAAGAGGAACCGTGCCCAAGGATGTGTGGTGACAATGATTGATTTCTGGTAAGGTTTTTTTCAAGTTTGTTCAGAGAGTCAGTAGGGGTGAGGCAGAGGGATAATGCACTAGTGCCTCAGAGACTGTGTTTAAATGCAGACTCTGCATTGGGCCTTGATTTCTCCTTCTAGCTGAATCCAAACACAGATACGTGAAGCTGACCTTTCATAACACCACCCAATTTCATCCTTTCTCCTTTTGATGGTTTTTATATCTAGATTATTTTTCCTTTTTGGGTTCTATATCTGATTGCTCTCCTGGGGAACACTAAATCCTCTTTATTATTCAGGTTAAGCCTAATCTCCATCAGCCTGTATTTTACTTCCTGGCAATGTTGGACTCCACTGACCTCATATACATGTACACATATACATATATACACATAACTCCCACATGTATGTATTCACACACATATATGTGTATACATATTTATATATATCTTCAGTATCTATATTGATATACTTGTCTATCATTATGATTTGAGGGTTCTGAGGATGAAACATCTTTAAGGTTAAGAATTCTTAGGGGCTGCTCCTGGATCTGCTTTTTTCTGACCCTATAGACAGCAGAGCTAAGTGCAAGTGTAACAACTATTTATAGATTGGTCAGAAATATATAAATCGAGCCAGGAATGCCATGACAAAAGCAGTGGGTCAGAAAAGAAAAAAGATGCTGGGATGTAGAAGGTGACCATGGCACAGACATGGGAGCCACAGGTGTTGAGAGCCTTGAATCAGACCATCCATAATTGTAAACAGAACACTTTGTAGAGTAACTTCCCATAGGAGAAACCGATTATGGTAAGGTCAGTGAATCCCACAGGAGAGGCAACCATCCCAAGCAAATTATTGGTCCTGATACTGGTACAGGAAATATGGACAATGCCCATGTGCTCACAGTAGATGTGGGGGATGATATGGGCACCACAGAGTTACAACAGCAAGATAAGAAACACAAAAAGATCTTACTATCATGACTATACCTGAAATGGCCAAAACCTTGTTTGTGATGATAAGGATATGTCTTGGGAGACTGCAAATGGCAGCATAGCAATCTGTGGCCGGAACTGTCAGTACCCCAGACTCCAGGCCACTGCACAGATGAACCATGCACATCTGTGCGAGGCAGGCACCAAAGAGTATTTTACTAAAGTTGAACTAGAAGATGCGCAGCGTCTTGAATGTGGTAGCGGTGGAGGCCAGCATTGCCAGGAAGTGAAACAAGGGCTGATGGCAATTAGGCGCAGCCTGAACTATAAAGACAAAGGATGAAATCAGGTGGTGTTGGAAAAGGTTGTCTTCATGGGTTCTTGCTAATTTTCCTACACTGTGTTGAGACTTGAATCCCATTCACATCATTCTTTCAGGTCATGGAGAGACATGGTGTCAATTCTCTGCCTTAATTCTCAGCAGAAGGCTCTGAAGTGGAATGTGATAAATGACTAAAATGGCTCCCAAATACAGAACTCACCAAATTCTTGACATATTATTTTTCTATCCAAGATTTATCACAAACTTGATGTTCTTCTATAGTACTAGGAATGGTATAGTTTTACTTACATTCTAGAGGGAACTCTGTAATGTCCCAATGGAGAATGAACTGGAGGATGCCTTGGATTGAATGTCCCCCTTCAAACATAATCCCCACTGTATGTGTTGAGTGTAAAAAATTCTATTATGGTAGTTGAAAGGTGAGATCTTGAAGAGGTGATTAGATTGTGAGGACCATGTCATCGTGAATGGATTAATCCATTTGATGGTGTAATGGTGGTAGTGGGCATGGTTCTGAAGCTTTAAAAGGAGAATACATGAGGAGTTCTCTCTCTGCTCCACCATTCTGACATGTGAGACTCCTGCATTACTGTCTCAGCCAACAAGGCCTTCATCAGATGTGTTCCTTGGACTCTGGACTTCCCAGCATCTGAAACCATAAGAAATACATTTTGTTTTCTTACAAATTACCCAGTGCCAGGTATTTTGTCATAAGCAACAGAAACAGACTACTACAGAGGGGAAAAGTTAGAGTTTGAAGTAAGCTAAATGAGAGCTGATGCTAAACTGATCTAAATAAATGACAGTGGTGATGGAGAAATAAGGATACATAAAATAAATCAGCAGGGAACAATGTTTAATGTGATTTGGGAGATAAAAAAAGAGTAAGCCATGTTTGACTGGCAAGATTCTATCTTGGGAAAACAGGTGAATTTTGGTGCCATTCATTCAGATTTGGAACATAATAGGAGACAGTTTTATTTGTTGTAGTTTATGAATGTAAATGTTGACCAGTTCCAAAACATGTACATATGATGTTTATACTGAATCAGATAGAGATTTTCAGCAGGCGGAATGTTAGTTAAGCTTCCATTGTTGTTGAAGCCCAACTTTTAGACATAAATGAGTTTGCAAAGCACCAAAAAATCCAGGCACTTGACTCTGGGAACTGCAGGATTTCTATTGTGATTAGGAAAATATCATTCTTTTCCATGTTCAAAATATTTACAATTTCTGGAGAGTTATATTGGGGTGAGTACAACAAGTGCGTATGAAACCCTCTGGGTTCTCAAGGGCTCCTCAACTAAAAATTCGAGAGGTAGAAAAAAGAACCTATCTTAGATATGATAAATCAAATATCTTCAGAGAAAAAAAAATCTTGTAAATGTGCTATGCAGGGAGTCATGGATCCTGTCTATGTATTTATGTTCCCGCCTGTCCAACTGTATGAAATCCTATTGTAAAAATATTAAGTAGTTACAACGATGTAATTAATCACAGTGAATGTTTTCTATGTGACTAGGGCATGGGCATTTTTTAGGGTGGGCATTATTTTGTGAAGGCAGTTACTGGGGCAACAAAATTTTGCAAAACCTTTTTCTCTCTTCAGGAATTTTGTAGTACCAGTGGGGTTTAAATATGAGGTTTTGTTTTTGTTTTTGTTTTTACTCTTATGGGGAAAAGTAGAGATATTGTTTTGAGCTATGCCTTCCAATGGGGTGTACTGAATTATGAGGGATAAAGGAAATGTAATATGATTGGCTTGTGTGGGAGTGCCAGAGGAGTTTAATGTAAATGTTTCCAGTGTTTACTTCTGTTCTGATCTCATTATTGTCTTACTGAACTATTGTGGAAGATCCTCTTGGGGCTAAATGTCAATAGCTTTTAGGGTTAAGCATCCTAAGTACCCGTTCTCTTATCTGTTTTGTCCTGACCCCATAGATGACAGGGTTAAGGGCAGGGGGAACAACCACATACAAATTGGCCAGAAGTATGTGTATGTAATGAGGGACATTGTGACCAAAGCGGTGTGTCATGAAGGAAAAGAGAGCTGGCAGGTAGAAGGCTAACATGACACAGATGTGGGAACCACATGTGCTGAGTGCCTTGAGCCGGGCATCCCAGGATGGGAGATGGAAGACTGCTTGAAGAATTTGGATATAGGAAAATCCAATCACAGAAAGGTCAATATATCCCACTGAGAAAGCTATCAAGCCATAGATGACATTGACCCTAATATTGGCACAAGCTAACTTTGCCAAGCCCATGTGTTCACAATAGGTATGGGAAATAATCCGGATACCACAGAAAGGCAATCTCAAGATAAGGAATATGAATGGAGTCACAAACACCAAAGTCCTGACTATGATGACTATGCCCAGAATGGCTATGACCTTGTTGGTGAGAATCATGCTGTATCTCAGGGGATTGCAGATGGCAATATAGCGATCTATGGCCATGACTGTCAGCACCACTGATTCCAGGCCAGTGCATATATGGATGGTGTACATCTGTGTGATACAGGCACCGAACCCAATCTCCCTGAGATTGAACCAGAAAATGCTCAGCATCTTGGGGATGGTGGCTGTAGACAAGCCCAGATCAGTGCAAGCCAACATGGCCAGGAAGTAAAACATGGGTTGGTGGAGGCTGTGTTCAATACGGATCACAAACAGGATAGTGATGTTCCCCAGGAGGGCAATAAGATACACTGCAAAGAAGGGGAAGCCAATCCAGATGTGCACATCTTCCAGTCCTGGGATCCCCATCAGAAGGAAGGAGGAAGGACGGAACTGTGTATTGTTGGTATGAAGCATATTGGTCAGAATTCATTACAGACACATTTCTTGCTGGAGTTTTCTTGCTTCCAGTGAGAGATGTTAACTTCTTTCATAGCAAGTTGCCTATTTCTTGGAGAAACAGAAAATCCATCCTTTACTTCCATAATATAGCTGAGGCAACCTAGAGAGGGAATATAAGGCATAGTTAAAGAGACACTTTCACTTAAAAATATTTGGCTTGCCTACATAGAAAACCATGCAGAATTTCCAAATACAGCAATGATGTACTTCTCATGTTTTTCATACCTTCAATGTCTAAGAAAGAGTCTGCATATGGCATTAAACTGACAAATATTTATGGCTAATTGTGCTTGTTAACCAGTATGTAAGAATAACCAAGATATAGTATGTGTGTGATTGTGTGTGTGTGTGTAAAATATCACCAAACTGGGATTGAGGTGGCGATGCTGACTCAGCCAGCCTGGTCATTGAGGGGAAAAATACATTCTTATAAAGTAGACTGAGAAGGTAGGAAGACACTATGTGGGAGGCAATTCAGAAAAAGTGGAGGATTGAAGGGCTGGTGTTTGGATCTGAGCTAAGGAATTAAGAAATTTAGACATATTGGGAGACTATTATATAATTCCAGGAAAGTAATACTCCATCCCAGAGCTGCAGAGTCCCATCACTCACTATGTTATACTGTGTTCCCTTTCATGAACAGAAAATGCTGGATGCTACCAGGTATTTTGCAGAGCTTTTTGTGATTTATGATCTTTTCTGCCTTCTTCAGGCTACATTATATAAGTGGGCAATTCCTTTATGTTACGTGGGTAGTAGCAGTACCAATGTCTCTATAGTTTTTAAGGATACCAAAGTCGGATATTGCTTCAGCTTAGGAACAGTCTAACTTGTATTAATGTTATAGCTAGTGTACCTGATGTAGTGATGGGCAATAGCAATAGAGTGTTTAAGTTGGCAGCATGATTGCATACTGAAACAATTCAATTTGTCTGGTGTGCTTTGTGGTTGAGTTTGGGTTGTAACTGGCCCTGTGCTGTGGATACAATCTGTAACACGATGGGCCTATAGAGTGCTTGAGGGTGTGCCAATGAGACTAGGACATGATTAGAAACTTTGCTGTTGCAGAACGTATTCTGTGGTAGGCTCTGGGCCATGGGTGGAGCTGTATATGTATTATACAGTGACAGGCTTGTTGGATCCAGGTAGTGCCATATCTAGGGCAGTGCCATGTGTCATGTTACCTTGATGCTCATTTGAGTGAGATGAGTTCTAATATTGTGATGCCTTTTTTTAAGGAAAAAGAATCCCTGTGACTTGGTTATACATAAGCCCCAAGAACTGCTTTGGAAGTATAGTGGCATGTGTCATTTGGATGAGAATATGCCCATATTGTGTCCATATTTCCTTTAGTAATAAACTGTAGAGTTGCTTCCAAAGATGTGCCACAATTCTGCTGAAGAGAGGAAAGCTACTTTATGATTTGTTCACTCCCTTAGTCTAATCTTTTTCTCCTTACGGGGGTCTGATCTTATGAAAGTCAGTATGCACATCTTTCACCCACCAATGACTCTTAATTAGATTCATCTTTCTATTCACCTCTGTTCCCTGTCCCAGTATCCAACAGAATTTTTTAGTTTGCTTTTCACTGGAAAGAATAATAACTCAGGGTGTGTTAGGGAAGGAAAAAGTCTAGTTGAAATTATGTGCCAGACATATTCTTAGTGCTTTACAAATATTATTTTATTTAAAGATACAAACAGGTCTGAGGTTGGCTCTTTGTCCCCATTTACAGAGGAGGTAAAGGAGACTCAGGCCAAAGGATTAAAATTGTATCTGACTCAATAGCTGCTGCTATTAATCAGCACTTTTTAAAATATGTAAACTGGGGATAATAATACTGATCATGTAGGGCTGTTCCCAAAATTTGAAGTTATAGACATGTGGTGTGCTTACTCTGCCCTGCATATAAATAAATAAATATAATTTTAAATAACTGTAATCATCATTATTATTACAGACAACGAGGAGGAGAAGAGAAATATTTCCCCAGACCATTTCTTTTTATCCCACTTGCCACTTCTTGCCTTTAAATTCTTATTATTTCTCATGCAATGGATTTCAAATCTATATTAATATGTACCATCTTTTCAGTTACAAAGATTTAAAAACTTAAAATAATTTTTCTTTTATTCTAATTATTTCTTCTCTAATTATTAATCTCTGTTGGTTCTGTTTTGAAATTTCTATCTATTTATATTTCTATCTACATTTTTATTTCTATTTTTATTTTCACTGATATCCTTCAACTCACCAACCTTGTTAATTTGAGCTATTACCAAATTGTCCAATTCGGTTTTTCAGTTTTTGTGTTTCTTCTGATCAACCATAAACGCCACTGTGATAATCACCCCTTTAATTGTGAAGTACAATTATTATTAGCTTAATTTCTCCATGTCTATGAATAAAAGTTAAAGAAAAACAGAGGTTTTATGTTGCAATAGTGGCAGTCCTTTTAATAAAGAAACTATAGAGAGAACTTTGTTGGCAGTAAACTTAAAGTGCATAGCTAAATTATTTAATCTGTCAGTGAAATAAAAAAGAATCAGGAAATTCCTAAATGTGGTGGAGTTAAGAATTTGGTGGGAAAAAATAGCAAAAAACTGTAAATTTATGTTTAAGTTTAATTTTATTTTTTTTACTACTTCCTGTGACTTTAAATCCAGATCCTCGTCTATGATATGCAAATTTCAATCCAATGGTTCTTATTTTCTCCTTTAAGTCTGTACTTGTTACAAAGATTATATTTTCAACACATTAGCTCTAGAGAATTGCATGTTTCACTAAAATTTTAAACTAACTTTGGTGTAGGAATTTGAATTTGCTCACTAACAGTGTCACAATTAACCAATTAACTCACAATGACTTCAGTAATACTGTCATAAACAAAATCAATAATTAAAAGATTGTGTAGTGATTCTCCTGTCAGTGAAGAGAAACATTGCTAGATTCAAAGTCTAAGATAGCTTTCGCTCTTTATTAAATGTACAAATAATATTAAAATGTTATTTTCTTAGCAGATTTATTAACATAATCAAGCAAAATCTTCATCCTCTGGAGACAAAAACTACAGATAGACCTTGGCCCAAATCTGGCCCACCACTTATTTTTGTAAGTAAAGTTTTATTGGAACAAAATCATTCCCATTCACTTATGTATTATCTATAGCTGTTCTCCTCTACAATGGCAGAGTTAAGTAGTTGTGACTGAGATCTTATGGCCAGAAAAGTTAACATATTTATTTTTCTTCCTTTATAGAAAAAGTTTTTTGGCCCTTGATCCATAAGAATAAAACTCACAATAGTTCCTCATGTCTTAATGAAAAAAGTCATTATTTTATAAAATAGCCCTGAGGACTCTTAAACACTAATTCCAATTTATCTTTACAGTATTATCATCTCTACACTATGGTCAAATTGAAATTCAAACTTTCTGCACCCTTTCTTTTTATCTTCTCATTTCCATGCTTTTCTTCCTATTTCCTCTAATGAAGAAATTTTCCCTTCTAGCTCCAATAACCAAAATAGTTTTTAGTCTCTATTTAATGATATACCATCCACACAGAGTCTTCCCCAATCTGCTTATTGGAATAGCAATTCTTTTTGTTAATTTCCAGGAGTTAGTTTCCATCTCTCTGTTATGTTAGTTATCACTGGTTATCAGTGATTCTCAGAGTGTGGTACAGCCCCTGGACCAGTGCCATCAGCATCACCTGGCAACTTGTCACAAATGTAAAGTCTCGTGTATTACCCCAGACCAACTTAATCAGAAACACTGGAGATGGAGCCCAGTAATATGTTTAAAAGCCCTTCAGGTGATTCTGATGTTCACTCTAGTTTGAGAACCACTGGTAGGATCACTTGAGGTCAAAGTTAGTGTGTACATCTTCATTATATCATGATGTTTTTGTGCTGGGGCTTGCAGTGATCAGCATTCATTAGCAAATGATCATTGAAAGTTGAATGGAAACTGAGAACCTATGCTCTCAGTTTTTTTTCTTTGGCAATAGCACCACCTTTTCTGTCATCTGAAGACCAGAAATAATTAAGGATTTCTCATGTGGTATGGCTAAATCAGGGAAAGAGAAATCCTTCAGCTATTAAAATCCTTCTCATTTTTACGAAATATTCTTCTCTCTTGTATTTTTATGCATTTCTCCCTTCCAGTTTCCTTCTGACCCTCAGAGAGTTCCTTCAAATTTGTTTACTCCTTCTCTTCCTTCATCTTACCCTTAAGTAATATTCTGTCCTTGACCACAGTCTCCACTTACCCAGTATGACTCACAAGAGTGATTCCATTCACTTCCCTGACTACATTTGTTTCCCCTAGTGGTTCTCAGAAATACCTTTCTAGCAGACTTCTTCCCCAATCCTTTCTACACATATCTTCATCTGTTTACAAGACGTCTTCCCCAAATGTAATCTAAGCACATTGTATTTAACAAGCTCTGTGCTGAGTTGATCATTTCTACTCTAAAATAATTCCTCTTCCATTTTCCCAGTCCTAGTTAATGGTGTTAAACACACATTGTTGATCTACAGATTCAATGCAATCTCCATCAAAATACCAATGACATTCTCCACACAAATAGAAAAAAAATATCCTAAAATTTATATGGAACAACAAAAGACCCCAAATAGCCAAAGCAATCCTGAGCAAAATAAATAAATAAACAAATAAAACTGGAGGCATTACACTACATGACTTCAAGCTATACTACAAAGCTATAGTAACCCAAACGGCATGCTACCAGCATAAAAGCAGATTCCCAGACCAACAGGACAGAATAGAGAACCCTGAAATCAATGTACTTACAGCCAACTGATTTTCAACAAAGGCACCAAGAACATACATTGGGGAAAGGACAGCCTCTTCAATAAGTGATGCTGGGAAAACTGGATATCCATCTGTAGAAGAATGAAACTAGACTTGTACCTCTTGCAATATACCAAAATCAACTCAAAATGAATTAAAGACTTAAACGTAAGACTGGAAACTATAAAACTACTATAAGAAAACATGGAGGAAATGCTTCATGATGTAGGATTTGGCAAAGGCTTTATGAATAAGACCCCCAAAGCACAGGCAACAAAAGGAAAACATAAACAAATGGGATTATATCAAACTTTGCTTTCTGCACAGTAAAGGAAACAATCAACAGAGTGAGAAGACAACCTACAGAACAGGAGAAAATATTTACAATCTCACATCTGTCAAGGGATTAATATCTGGAATATACAAGGAACTCAAACAACTTAACAGTAAACACCAAATAATCCGATTAAAAATGGGCAAAGGAGCTGAACAGACATTTTTCAAAAGAAGACATACAGATGGCCGACAGATATATGAAAAAAATGCTCAACCTCACTAATCACCAGGGAATGCAAATCAACACTACATTGAGATATCATCTCACCCCAGTTGGACTGGCTATTATCAAAAAGACCAAGAGTAACAAATGCTGGCGAAGGATATGGAGAAAGGGGAACTCTTCTATGCTGTTGGTGGGGCTGTAAATTACTACAGCCCTTATAAAAAACAAAATCTTAGTTCAAACAGCTACAGATAGAACTGCCATATGATCCAGCAATCCCACTACTAGGTATATAACCCGAGGAATGGAAATCATTATGTTGAAGGGGTACCTGCACTCCCATATTTTCACAGTTCTATTTATAATAGCCAAGATATGGAATCAACCTCATTTGCATCGACTGGCAACCAGATAAGGAAAATGTGGTGTATATACAAATGGAATACTACTCAAACATAAAAAGAATGAAATTCTGCCATTTGCAGCTACATGAATGAGCTTGGAGAAAATTATGCTAAGTGAAATAAGCCAGGCACAGAAAAAGAAATACTGCTTGTCCTCACTGATAAATGGGAACAAAAGAAGGAAAGAAAGAAAGGGAGAGAGAGAGAGAGAGAGAGAGAGAGAGAGAGAGAGAGAGAGAGAAAGAACAATCCCAATAATGGGTTGAACTTTTGGAAGGAGAGAACTGAGCACTGTGGTTACTAGAGGTGGGAAAGAGGGAGGAGAAAGGGAGCTATCTAGACATTTCAAGGAGTTTGATATTTATCTTAGAAACAACAGGAAGAGACTGTCGGATTTAAGCTTCAGTATAACAGGATCCAATTTACAATCCAAAAACGCACTCTGGTTGCACTGTCAAAAATTTTTAAAGGCAGCAAATGCATTTGTAGTCAGATCAGTTAGGAGGTTATCACAGACGTCCAAACTGAAGATGATGTTATCATGTATTATACAGTTAGTGATGGATATTAACTGAAGCACGTTAATTTTAAAATTATTTAATAGGGTTAATCCTCTGAAATAAATGTTGAATCAGTTTTTTCTTTCCCTTCACAATAACAGAGTTAACTAAGGCATCTTTAATGTCTTAACTTTTTCTAATTCATTCTTTTTCAGGAATGGCCCCTGATATTTTTCCTTTTTAAAAAACATCTGAGAGATTAATAAAATGAGATTGAGAAGCAGTAATTCACACCTGAAGAGAAGGAGGCAGGGGCTCCGTGTGTGAGTAGGGGAGAGGGTTTGAGGGGTTATACATAGTTTTAGAAATCCTCTGTTGACTTCTTGTGGTGGCACTCAGAATAAGCGTGATGTTGGAGCTTATTTGGTCTGGTTGGAATTGTAATATTATTCTTGCAATAAAATATATAAGCTCACGTACCAATGTCTTAAAATCTTATAGATTATTACATGTTCTAACTTCTCCCAATGATTTAGGTTTTCCACCTTTTATATTTAGAATTATCTGTAAACTTACCACTAATACCACTCCCTGTCCTCATCTGTTATATTATGCTCCTGGTTAATAAACTTATTGTTACCAGAAAGAAATATTGTCTACCAATAGCATAGCTTCTGCTGCAAACTACTTATGAACACTATTGATAGAATCATCTTCACCTTTCATGTGCTAATTTTTTTCTATTGAATAAGCACTTCCATGTATATTATGTAAGTTTTTCTCCGCCATAACTCTCTGAGGCTCTCTTTCTCTTTCCTTTTCTGAACCTCTCTCTTCCCTTTCAGACACTCAATTTCCTGGGTAAGCTTTGATGAGCTTCTCTCCAGTACTGGCTTCCATGCTTTGAGGTAGAATTGAATGACCTGTTTACCCAGGCTCCCAGTCCTCCCATCTCTCAACCCATCTGTGCCCCATTTGCAGATATGCTGTAACCTTCTTCCACCAGGATGCTAATTAATTACTCAGTGTAAGAGGTTCTCTTCTGAGATGACAAAATGGAACAATACAGAGAAAGAAAGACTTCATTTGTGCCAACTGATGAGAGTTACCATTAATATTTCCCCTCATGTCTGCATATCTTTGCTCATATGATTGTATCCATATATAAATTACCGTGTTTGCTGATATCAGTTTATCACTATGTGTGTTTCACTGTGTGCTTTTGTGTTAGTATCCAATCTGCAGCTATGAATCCAGGTTATTCTCAACATTGCTTCTATCTCTCTTGCTGCTTCCCATGGAGATGGTCCTATCTACAGAGACTCTGGCTGAATCACTAGAACTCCATCATCCCATGAGTCACTTTAGTTACTCTCACTGGGATCCTCTTCCAGCATAACCAGGAGTTGATTCACCTACCTCTGCCCAGCATCTGAGAAATTGTTTGTGAAGGACTGCACGCCACAGACTACAACCTGCATGTGACTGAGTTCTCAACAGTCAGGGCCAAGGAATTATATGAGAACTCTAGTCCCCTGGGAATGGTCTCCACATAGTGGATTTTGTCCCTGGACCTTGGGTACGGAACAGAAAAATTTCATATCCCTAAGGATAGAGGATAGAGCTCTATGTTTTCTGGTCAGAGACACCTTCTGGTTACCAGTGATCTGCAATCTATGCATCTTCCAGGGATTGCTCTGCCCTGAACATATCCCAGGAGCCTAGTCAGTCAGAAGCATGATGGCCTCACGCCAAAATGTTAAATCTCACTATGGTATCAAGTAAATAGTTAACATTTGGCAGGAAGTCAGTGAAGGCAGAAAAAGAGCACTGTAGGAAAAAAATGCCAGAATCTTCTCAATGTCAGCTCAGAAATATATGTACATTAATAAATGCAGAGACAAAATTCTCACTTAAGTTTTCAAATTCTGAGGTATATCTGTTATAAGAATTACATAACATGATTTTTTGTAAACATATAGTGCCTTTATCACTGCATATAATATTAATTAGTAGAATCACCAAAATAAATATATATATTTATATAAAGAAAAGCAGTTTAATATACAGATTTAAAACACTGCCTTTTGATCCATCTATTCTATGACTTTGATCAATTTAATTTATCATTATAAACCTTGGTTTTCTGACATGAAAATGAGAAAAAGTTGTATCAATTTGTGAGATTGTTGTATGATACAGCAAGATAAGGCTTAAAAAGTGCTCAGCAAGTATTTGTTAGAAATTAATTGATATACAAACACTGGCTATTATTATAAATCTTCTAAAACATTTCCTCTGGAGTTAACACCTTGGAGTTAGGCAACTTAAATTTGAATCCCTTTTCTGCAATTTAGTAGCTGAGAAAAAATTTCTTAACCTCAGTGAGCCTCATGTTACTTCTTATAGATTCACAAGGGTGATGAGAATGACAATACACATTTCACATGGTTTTTCTCAGAATTAAGTAAAATAATGCATTTGAATAGAATAGCAGAGTGTTGTACAATAGATCCAAGGTATTATTAAAATGTTCGTTATTATTATCACTTATTTGAAATAGAACTTTTTTGATGTTTAATAACCAAAATAAAATAGTAAACAGAAAAAGTGCAGTTACTTTTTTAGTTCACTGGATCACTTATATAAGGAACTTTCATTAGTGCAAGAAATGCATTTAGTTTGGCCACTAGATGTCAGCAATGCACATATGACAAGCAAACGTTCCTGGACTCGACCTACATTTATTGAGCTCCTATGAGTTAGACAACATAATAATGAGAAGCTTAGTACCTATAAGCTAAATCAACAAAGCTTGCTTGCCATTTGAGCACTATGGATATATAACAGTGAAATCAACGACATTTATTGAACATATAACAAAAGTTCTCATGTGAGTTATCACACTAACTGCAATTTTTCAGGATATTTTAGGTATTTATTTGTAGAGCGCGAAGGTTAAAATCTTCTCTTTAGGAAAACTTAATTTCTATTATGATAAAAGAGTTTGAAGTATAGAAGCCAGACACTCTTTCTGATCATTTATAACATTCTATATAAAATTTGATATATCATAGTAAACATTATCATATTGATGTTTTTGAATTACAATATTAGTTAAAGCTTTAGAAAGCTCACTGTTTTCTTCAATACCAATGTATCTTATAAAACATGTAAAAGAACATTCCTAGCATAACAGTTGTTTCTTCGTCCTACTTTGGGCTTTAGAGAGACAGTACCCTAAAACTATGTAAGAAACCCAGGAACACAAACATGAAATCTGCATGGCAATTATGTGATTATTCTGTTCCTTTTTTCTCCACTTCAATTCTCAGTGTGAACACAGAAGATTTGATTTCAAAATGTATTAGACCAAATAACTGTATAAATTGGCATTATTTTAGATAAAACTCGGGCTGTCTAAAAGTATACATATTTATAGCCAACTGATTTTCAACAAAGTCACCAAGAACATACACTGGGGAAAGGACAGCTTCTTCAGTAAATAGTGCTGAGAAAACTGGATATCCATATGCGGAAGAATGAAATAAGATTCCTATTTGTCACCATATATGAAAATCAACTCAAAATGGATTAGATTTAAATGTAAGACCTGAAACTATAAGACTACTAGGAAAAAAACATATGGGGAACAGTCCAAGACATTTATCTGGGCAAAATTTTATGGAGAAGGCTTCTAAAGCATAGGCAACAAGAGCAAAGACAGACAACTGGGACTACCTCAAACTACAAGCTTCTATGCAACAGAAACAAACAACAAAGTAAAGAGGCAACCTGCAGAATTGTATAAAATATTTGCAAACTATTCATCTGACAAGAGATTAATATCCAGAATATACAAAAACAGCAAAAAAGCAAATAATGTGAATAAAAAATGGGCAAATGACTTGAATAGACATTTCTCAAAAGAAGACTTACAAATGGCCAACAGCTATATGAAAAAATGCCCAACATTGCTAATCGCCAGGACGTACAAATCAAAACCACAATGAGATATTATCTTATCCAGTCAGAATGACTATTACCAAAAATACAAAAAAAAAAAAAAAAAAAAAAGCAAATACTGATGAGGATGCAGAGAAAAGGAAACTCTTATACACTGTTGGTGGCAACATAAATTAGGACAGCCATTATGGAAAACAATATGGAGGTTCTTCATAAACTAAAAATAGAAATACCAAGTGATTGAGCAATCCCACAAGTGGCTATTTATCCAAAAGAAAGGAAATTAGCATACCAAAGAGATATCTGTACCCCCATGTTTATTGCAACACTATTCTTAACAGCCAAGATATGGAATCAACCTAGGTGTACATCAACAGATGATTGGATAAAGAAAATGTGGTATATATACATAGTGGAATACTATTCAGCCATAAAAAAGAATAAAATCCTTTCATTTGTGGCAACATGAATGAGACTGGAAGATATTATATTAAGTGAAATAGGTCAGGCATGGAAGGATAAATACTGCATGTTCTTACTCATATATGGGAGCCAAAAATAAAGCTGAACTTATAGAAGTAGAGAGTCATTGTGGCATCTAGAGGCTGAAAAGGTAAGGCAAGGAGGGAAAGGGAAAGGTTGGTTAACTGATACAAAATTACACCTAGATAGAAGAAAACAATTTCTAGTGTTCTATAGGTGCAAGTCATCTATAATTAACAATCTTTTGTAAGTTTTCAAATGGCTAGAAGAGAGGAGCTCAAATGCTCTCTCATCACTAAGAAATGATAAAATTTTTACCATGATGGATATGCTAATTACCTCGATTTGATCATCACACATTGTACACATGTACTGAAATGTAACTCTGTACTCCATAAATCTGTACAATTAGTATGTGCCAAAAAAAATTAATAAAAAATATTAAAAACAGCTATTCTAAAAGGACCCTGAGAACAAAAAGAGAGATGGTATCTAATATCATAAATATTATCCTGAAATAAGGACTATATAATAATTATTGAAGGGAGAATATATAAAAATACTGGGCTTCAAGTTTTGTTCAGAATTTTCTTCCAGCTCTTCATATATGTGGGCCAATGTGCTTGATATCCCACGTCTACTTTATGCTCTGTATCCCTGAGAACTGAGGAGCATGTACTACATCAATAGCCTCCTTTGCCCTGTGGAATCTGGGTGGGTTCAGCAGGAGGGTAGGAGGAGAATGACGTCAGGATATTTTTTCCGTTTCCCACCTGCTCCTTCACTACAGACTCTGTGAGTTTCACAAAATAAATCTCAACTCCTGACAGGTAGTTTCTCCACAATGGTCACTGACTATATAAACAATTTGACTGAGAAATGTCTTGTAATACATTCGTACAGTTCATGGACCTATGTGATATACAGTGATATATCAATGAAGATTTAAGACAGTGGGTAAATAATTACTTATATCTTTGTTATTCAACCACTCACATTAAGACTCTTTATGGTGTCCAGGCCACTTTCTCTTTCTCTTTAGTTCCATGAACTATCTATTCATATTTTGTTATCAAAACAGGTGATTTCCGGCCATTTCATTTCACCTGCCACAAAGAGAAGGTACTAACATTGTTATTATTAACAATACAATGACTCTTCAGAACAATATAGATCTTCTTGCCTCTTGCATTTCCGAATTCCATCTACTTCATGCTGACTGCCTCAGTACTCAGGACGCTGTACCATCCATTGCATTGCCCATGTGTAATGGATTCAGTGATTCTCTCAAAGGTTCTTTCTGTGCTTCACTGGTGATGGCCACAAACACCAGGCTTAACCAGAGCTTTCCTGAAAATGTGGATGATAATTTTTTTCTACTCGTGTTAAATTTATTGTTTGGAACTTTATAGCATAAATGTAGAAAAACACATATTCCAACCACTTGTACTGTCTAGACTCTAATCACTGCATTTCAAGAAGGTGAGATCTTTCAGTGCTGACTGCTCCGCTTCCTTCCACACAGTGCCACCAGCTTGAAGTATGGGTGATGTGCAAGTGAGCAGAGTGAGAGGAGCATCCCCATTCATACAAGGACTGCCCCTATCTCACCTGGAATTATTTAAAACTGACTCGGGAGAGCATGATATCACTGTATCAATTGGAGGTAAAATAGGACATCGATGGAAAGTACCCAGTGACATTGCAGAATAATGGTCTCAGAAGCCTTTGGAGCACATAGGTGCAGCCACTTCTCTGGGAATGGCTGACAGGTTGTAGTGTGCCTGCTGAGAGGGTGAGATAATCACTCTGTGTACCAATGTCTGGGTTGTGGAGTGACAAGATAAAGATGTCTGCTGCTGCCACTGCAGCCCTTGGATATTGAACTTAGAAGGCAACATCAGGTTTTGAACACAGATTGGGGAGAGATAGCATACAGCTCTAACAACTGTGGACCATTGGTGGATCAAGTCTTGATTTCATTCTGTGTCTGACATGAGTGAGAATCACCCCAAATCAGCATGTCAGCACCCTTCTGGTGGAACTGTCTTGTGTTATTTCATGAAAGAAAACTGTGATTTCTGGAGGGAGTTTTGTCTGCTCACCAAACTATTCTCCTGATACTAGGTCCCAGCCATGGTATCCCAGGACTACCTGATAGACATGGATCACAGAGCTCCTTAGGGCAAACGGCTGACTTTGCAAGCTGGTAGGTGTAGGGAGAAGAGTCACAGAGTTCTCTAAAAAGGAGAATTGAGGTCACAAATGTTTGGCCCATGGTCAGGGCTGCCCAACCAGATGGCATTGCTGTCTCCAGCTGGTCCCATGAACCAGAAGTGGACTGAGGAGATTTTGAGGAAGCTACTTCAAAGCACAGAGTTCCCCTGAGAAGGGAGAAGGGATTCTGTTCAGGCAGGACTCAATTGAGTACTTCAGTTGTGGTGGGGAGGAAGAGTGGCAAACTAATGCGTACAAAACTGTGCTATCTACCTTGAGTGAATCATTGTGCACTATATGCATATATTGAAACAACACAGTATATCCTACAAATATGTACAAGTAAATATTAAAGTATTTTGAATAAAAAAACTTAGACACAGAATTACCATGCACTCCAATCCACACTGTGTGCACTATTATGCTAATATCAAATTTTACCACTCATAAATATATTTAACCAGAATGTTGCTTTATACATGCCCCTTTACATCACTGACAGAAGGAAAAACTTTGTCTTTATTTAGCATGTTTATGTGTGGCACAGATATTGATGACCAGGATGCTGGCCAGTGCTTAGCATTCAGTGCTATGAAGCACAGTGATGAAGACATGCCAATTTCAGTCACTCTTTATTAATGTTCTACTTGCACCTGCACTCTGAGTTTCGGTAGTCACCCTTTTCTCATTACTAACACTAATCCTAGGCTACTAGCTCTATCTCGCTCTTTCTTAGATATCTCCATCTGGGACCCATGATGGAGCCTTGCATATATACATAACATATTTTCTACTCAAATCTCCTACAAGAGTTAAGAATTTGTCGTCAAAAGGATTTATCTGAGTGATCTTCCTTCTCTTGATACATTTAAATGATGGTGAAGACAGGTGCATTTTATACACATATGTACCCACCTTTCCTTGAATCTCAGGGGCTTTTTTATTTGTAAGATAAAGGGGATTGATCAGGCTTTAACGTATTTTCCTCTTTAAAATTCTGTTCCTCTAAAATTTTGGCTGTAAAAAACAGATTATAACCCATGTGCTCAGACCTAAAGAAACTCTACCAGGATGCAGCAATTGTGCTTGACAAGTTTTAGACCAAGAGCTGTCCAGATTCATCCAGATTCAAAAAAATTGAACAGATAAGGTTGCTTTCCTTGTCTTCTTGGATATATCTGCCTCCAGTTCTTAATATCCTTTTCTGGTGTTTTTGTGAATATTTTGCATATTGTTGTACAGACCTAGACAGTGGTTTTAAAACACAGAGCATGAGGGAGACTTCTGATTTCTAAGCAAGAGTTCTCTTGTATTTTACAAATTTCAGTTGAGTTCCCCTTTGACCTCTTTTAAAGCAAACCACATTCTCCAGCCATGTCTAGAGTTTGGAAATGGAACTAAATATTGGAAAGCTACAGGATGAATAAATTATACTGAGATTATTTTGAGCCTGATAGCAAGCCTGGCCTTGTGCTTAAACCACAGAATGAACATAATTCCCTTTACTGTTTTATGAAGTCCTGTATATCTGAAGGTAAACAGGGTAGCAAACGAGGGAAATTGTAAGATAGAATTCAACTGGAATTAGATACAGGAGGAATACAGTTGTTCATATCTAAAATGACTTCCCTTCAAGCAAACAATATTTTGTCTCCTTAATTCCTACACTGTATTCTTTCATATTCCTCCATTTGCAAGGACGTAGTTTATTGAAGAAAGAATGAAGAAGAAAAGGGAGAGAGGAAGAACATGAATTTGAACGAAGAAACAAGGCAAGAATGTTAGTAAGAAAAAGACTGAGAGGATATTAAGATAAAAATGAGTCAAAATATATAGAGAAGGAAGACAAAATTTAAATTATTTTAAAGAATAGAAAGCTATGGGATAGGAAATGTTCTAAGTCAGACACTGCCACTGAATTAAGCCTTATTTTTTATTTATGTATCTATAAGATGAGATTATCAGATCAGTATTCTTTAGGATATAAACTTACTTAGAAAGAAGAGAAATGGGGAGAGTTCTCACCCTTTTCTGTAAAAATTCTACTCCAAAATCACTGACATCTTTGGTGTAGGTGCCTTTTTCATTTGTCTTTAATCTCTGTCCACGTACATGGTGGAGGGATGGATGGGCAGTAAAGGCAGCTTTACATTGTCTGAAAACCTTAAACCACTTGCAATCAAAATGAAAAAACCGGCAATTGTATTCCTAGTGTTATAGAAGTTTTATAAAGGAGCTCAGGTTATTATAATTTGGGTTGCATGTGGCTATATTTATCTAAATTTAACACAGAATTATTCTTTCCATACAAATATCTTCACAACCTGCTCTCGGATCTGCTTGGTTCTAACTCCATAGATAACAGGGTTAAGGGCAGGTGGGACAACCACATATAGATTAGCCAAAAGAATATGGATGTAGCGGGGAATGTTTTGACCAAAGCGGTGTGTCATAAAAGAAAAAAATGCTGGCGTGTAAAAGCACAGCATGACACAGACATGGGAGCCACAGGTATTGAGAGCCTTTACTCGAGCATCTTGAGAGGGAAGGCGGAAAACAGCTCTAAGGATAAGCACATAGGAAGAGGCAATCAGGATGACATCTACAATGATATTAGAAATCACCATGAGCCCATAGATTATGTTCACCTTGATGGGTGCACAGGCCAACCGGGCGAGACCCATGTGTTCACAGTACGTGTGAGGGATGATCTGGTGCCCACAGAAGGGCAACCGCAGAATGAGAAACACAAATGGGGTTACAAGGACTAAATTTCTTCCAACAACAACAGAAGCTAAGATGCTGATGGTTTTATTGGTGAGGATCATGTTGTACTGGAGAGGGCTGCAGATGGCGACAAAACGGTCATAAGCCATGGCCACCAGGAGAACAGTTTCCATGCCTGTAAACATGTGGATAAAGAACATCTGAGTAAGGCAGCTCCCAAAACTGATTTCTTGGAGATTGAACCAGAAGATGCCCAGCGTTTTGGGGATAGTGGATGTGGATAGACCCAGATCAATCATGGACAACATGGCCAGGAAGTAGAACATGGGCTGGTGGAGACTATGTTCAGTCTTGATCACAAGAAGAATGGTCATGTTCCCCACAAGGGCAATCAGGTACACGATACAGAATGGGAAAGCAATCCAGACATGTACAGTTTCCAGTCCTGGTACTCCTAGCAGGAGAAAGAACGGGGGATGGAACTGGGTGCCATTGATAGATGACATTCTCCTAGCAAGTGTCATTCAATTCCTGTTAAGTAAGAGGATCTCACTTTCTTTAAGATCTTCTCTTATGAAAGTCCTGGAGAGATGGAAAGTCTCCAATCAGTGTGCTGGAAGTACTGGTACAAGTACTCTTTGAGTGTCTCGGTAATATTTAGAAGTGATAAAGATTTCTAGTCCAAATGAGAACTACTACCTTCTACCATTTTCTATGTTTTGTTATGATATAAATCTAGGGATTTGTTTCATGGATCTTATATGATTGCATCACATAAGGATGGTTAATTAAATGGCCTGTCTTATAATTTTCTGATTCCCTGATATTCTTCCAATAAAAAAACCTTTTGCTTATCACCCAAATTATATTCGTCTTTCTTATAAACTATAACACTATTGACTAACATACAAAAGTATCCCTGTATCCTAAAATTGTGACTAGCTTCAGATATGGACAGATCAAATATCCAGCAGAGTTTGGTAATGTCGAAATTAAAGTGTTATTAAGGAATCTTCATTTATCCCTGGCAGATAACAAAGAAAATGACCTTATTTTAACTTTTTGTGTACCTAAGGACACTTTTCAACTCTGCAGCAACTAACAAAACCTAGATTGTATAATATTCATGTACGTATTGGCCTTATCTTTGCCAAGAGAATGGCTGCAACTAAGAAGCAGAGAACTAGAAGTACTCATTTTAGTATCCCTAAAACTTTCACTTGAGGGTTTGGTTCCTAGTTGTTCAGCTTTTAGTTGTTAATTTGAATAAGGGTTTGGGGTTTGTATTAATTAAGGGTGCTTGTGTGTGTGTGTGTGTGTGTGTGTGTGAGAGAGAGAGAGAGAGAGAGAGAGAGAGAGAGAGAGAGAGAGAGAGAGAGAGAAAAGAGAAAAGAAGAGAAGGGAGACAAAGCATGTTTTATTATGTATGTGGTTGCATATATAGCTGTTCAGTAACTTTGTCAAGCAGCTATTGCACAGTAGAAATACACAGGCAAACGGTCAATAATGTCTTGTTCTATATAGAAAAAGAAGAAGACCTCGCGTCCCCAGAGAAGCTGGAGAGAAAATTGAAAGACAAGCACACAACTTGCAAGTGTCAAGGGGAAGATGCCAGGCTGAGGCTTCAAAGTGCAGTGGTTTTTGTAACTTTACTTGGAAGAATCTGAGGAAATCGCCAGGATGCTGTGTTGTGAGGTTGACAGTCCACAGTCAGCCCAGTCTTCACGGAAGGTGTTTCTCAACACAACACTTTGCCAATTGAGGGAAAAATTCCCAGGGGCATGGCAGAGGGGTCTCTTCTGCCACAGCATAGTTCAAAGCCACGAGGACGTCTACCCTCCCAAAATTTTACCCCAAATGCCTGCTTTCTTTCTGCTACAGCTGTGTGTCACGGACAATGGCAGACTGTGTGGCCAATAACATCAAGATCATTCCTAGAGGACAAAGTATTAAGTTTATCCTTCTCTAGATATACACATTGACAAAGATCCTAGCCCAAGAGCTTATGTCAAAAGCTATACATAAGAGTTACCAATCTTTCCCCAGTCGTGCTCACCAATGCTCAAATTTTGAACTTGTTGGTTTTCTTGTTTTGTCTTGTTTTGTTTTTTGCTTTTCTGGGCCTTTTTCCTGCTGACTGTAGTAAAATATTATAGAGGCTTTTGTTATCTTTAACACCATCTAGACGCGACTTAAAATCCTTCTAAGCCATTAACTACTTTGAGTTCCTTGGACAAATTCCTTCATTTTATAGATCCGTTTCTTTTCTTGCAAAATTGAGATTATAAATTCTAGCTAATGTGGTTAACTTTAAGGATAAATAAGACCAGTGTACGCATAGGCGCAAGCTTGTAGGGTACACTCAATAAATGGTAATTATTTGTCTTATTAATGCCTCCTGACAATTTGTTTTTCTTTTAGCCCAGGACAGCTAAAATAATTTATTTGTTAGCAGAAATAAGTTACTTTACTGTAAAATGCCCATTATTTATAATTAAACCATAGTGGGCTCTAAGAAGAGATGAAGGAGGGATGGCTCTGAAGAGGCCAAAGTGAAGGAGTGGCACAGGGCCAGGCATTAATATTTATCTCTAGATTTCTATCGATACACAATAACCTAATACTGCTCAGTTAGAAAGCAAACAGTTTTCTCTCCTATTCTTAAAGCTTTCCAAAGCAACTATTTTGAGAACAAAGAAGTTGCTGTGAGTGGATAATTACCTTCATTCAGGCTCTTTAGTAACTGTGCCATGAAGGAGGAGGCCCGAAGAGGAGGCTGAGTCTGGCTGAGCTAGCAGGGGTATTGTGCTTACAATAAAAATGCATTGGGTATGGTTTCATAAAGTCGCAGGGATACAGGGAATCAAGTTACAATTGGCAACATCTAAATTAGGAAAATGAGGAAGAGAGAGAACAAAATTCTGCGGACCAAATGTATACTACCTATGTCATTTTATTTGGATATTGGCAAAAGTTACCCCCTCTCCTAACCTCAAACACACACATATAACTGTGGCCTGCAATAGCATCTTCCTACCTCAGATGAACCACAACAAGCCTAGACACTGGGTCTGGTTCCCTCTCAACAAATCAATTTTCTAGCCAGAATAATCTTCACTCTTATTGACAGCGGATGTGGCCATGCTACTATGAGACTGTATTTGTGGTGTTCTAGCTGTGAACAGTGTACTGTGTGGGAGTGTGTGTGTGTGTGTGTGTGTGTGTGTGTGTGTGTGTGTGTGTGTGTGAGAGAGAGAGAGAGAGAGAGAGAGAGAGAGAGACGGATATTATTCTGCGTATTACTCATTGGTATACCACTATTCTCACCTGTGGTTATCTGACCTAATCTCAGGTGCTCTGTTGTGTTCCTTGTGAGGTGAATAGTACTTGGGGTAACTCCTCACAAAAAGGAGGCTCCTGCCCTTTTCTATCCTGATTTATTCTCTTCTTCTTTTCTGTAACATCTCACCTCTCCTGCCCAAGCATTCTTACCTCTCTAATATTTCCTCTGCCAGACCTCACTTGGAGCAGAATTGTAGCTTGAGACCAGCTTCTTGAAGATGGACGGGATGCCGCTTCAAACCTCTGAGACCCTAGCCTGCCTGATCCCATGGAGAAAAACTGTAAAGTGAGTGAGGGTGTTCCTAAGTCTAGGCATGTCCCAGAATCCCCGAGGTTAGTCTTCAGAATCTTCTGGGTATAAACTTGGGCTCAAGAGTCATTAAGTCCTTGTAAATCTTTATTTCTCTTTATTGCATCTGTAGAGTAACACTTACTTGTCAAGTACTTTTTTTTTTTTTGTCAAGTACTTTTTAACTCCTTAACTCTTTAGTTAACTCCTTAACTCCTTAGCTCAGTGGAGGAGATGTGGCATGAAGTGATAGGAAGGGAAATATCCTGAAGAGAGAGGAGTCTGGGAGATAATATCGATTCCGCTTCTCTCAGGAGCCATGAAAGAATTACTTTTATACCATTAAGTCTTCAAAGTGTGATTTCCTAGAAAACTGTTCATAGCAACTCTTTTATTTCATTTAATATAAATGTGTGAATTCTGATGCAGTCTGTCAATTGTTATAACTGGGGCTTCAAAAGGTGAAGAAGTCCCCTGAAATAGACACATTCGATTCTACGACGGCATTGAATTTTAAGTGCAAAATCATTTTTTCTCAGGACGTGAAGACTTTTAAAATTTTTTTAAAAAGTAGTTTATTTTTAACAGACACATATTGATTGTACATATTTATAAGGTACAGAGTTATATCTCAACACATGTGCATAATTTGTGATGATTAAGACAGAGTAATTAGAATATTCGTTATCCCAAAACTTTATCATTTCTTTGTGATGGGCACATTTGAGCTCCTCTCTTTTAGCCATTTGAGAAGATACAATAAATGATTGTTAATTACAGACGCCTAGGACTACTTACTGTACATCACTAGAACTTATTTTTTCATCTAGCTATAATTTTGTGTTCATTAACCAGCCTCTCCGTATTCCCCTCTCTCCTTTCCAGCTTATCTAGTAACCATGATACTACTCTCCACTTCTAAAAGTTCAACTTATCTTTTTTTAGCTGCCACATGAGTAAGAACATGTGGTATTTTTCTTTGTGTCCCTGACATATTTCACTTATCATTATGTCTTCAGGCTCATCCACCTTTCCACAAATGACAGGATTTTATTATTTCTCATGGTGGAGTAGTATTCTATTGTGTATATGTGATATTTTCTTTCCATTCATCTGTTGATGGACACCTAGGTTGATTCTATATCTTGGCTTTTGTGAATAGTGCTGTGATAAACATGGAGATGCAGATTATTTTTTGTATGCTATTTTTTTTTCCATTGGGTAAATCCCCAGCAGTGGGATTACGGGATAATATGATAGTTATATTTTAAATTTTTTCAGTAACCTCCATAATGTTTTTCATAATGGCTGTACTAATTTACACTCCTACCAACAGTGTATGAGCTTTCTTCTCTCTGCTTCCTCACCAGTATTTGTGATTTTTTTAATAGCAATTCTAAATAAGGTGAATAATATCTCAATGTGGTTTTGATTTGCCTTTCCCTTATGGCTGGTGATGTTGAGCATTTCTTAAATATACCTGTTGACCATTTATGTTTTCTTTTGAGAAATGTCTATTCTGGTCCTTTGACCATTTTTTTTATTAATTTTTCTTTTTTTACTGTTGAGTTAAGTTCTTTGTATAATCTTGTTACTAATTCCTTGTCCGATGAATAGTTTGCAAATATTTTCTTCCATTCTGCTGGCTACCTCATTGCTCTGTTGGTTGTTTTATTTGCTTTTTAGTTTGATGTAAGCCCATATGTTTATTTTTGCTTTTGTTGCCTGTGATTTAAAAGTCTTCTGAATAAAATTTTTGCCCAGACTGATGTATTGGAATGTTTCCCTTCTGTTTTCTTCTAGTATATTTTATAGTTTTAGGTCTTACATTAATTCTTTAATTCATTTTGAGTTGACTTTTTTTTAGCATTCACTTTTGCATTTGAGAATTCTGTTAACAGTCAGATTATGTTTTTCTTTTATCCACGTTATTTTCTTTACTTGTCCCACTTGAATTTTACTTCTTTTTATTGACACATTTTTTTTTTTTTTGTAAAATGGCTTAAGATTTTCTTTTTATCTGTTGTTTTTACATTTTACATTAAATAATATCCAAGTCTGCACTGGACTCTTATTAAAACTGTCATTATTAAGCACTGAATAATTTTTTAGCTGTAGATTTTTTAATTATTATTCACCCCTTCATTATTTTTATTTCTCCTTCTGAAACTCTTATTATATAAATATTACATTTTCTGGATTAAACATCTATGCACATTAATTTTTCTTCCATTCTAGTCTCTTTTGCTGTCTTATTATAGTATTTTGGTTAAAAATCCTTTCTTACACCTCTTAGATAATAAAATTTATTTTAAGCAAAGTCCATTATATTACTGAGTCATTCTATTCCGCTTCAAATTTTAATCGTTGTATTTTTAGAAATCTTTTCTGATCTGAAATTGTATTTTTCCACAACAAACAATTTGCATTTTAATAATTCAATATATTTCGGTATATTTACATCATGACACTCCCATGAATGAGAGGGCAGTGTGTTAGTGCTGTTATGTGCAGCAGGCTTGACATCAAGCAAACATTGCTTTAGCATGTGCAATGAAGCTGGAGAATATAGACAAGTTGGGGAGTACAAATTTCAAAATGGGAAAAGATTTATTTTTGAGAAGGAGAACACTTTATTATATTCCTGGGGAGAATTTTTTTTTCAAGTCTTCCTCCTTTTTAAATTTTTTTAATGGATTCTGATCTGCTACTCACTGTGAGTCTAATAGTCTTGCCAATGTACTCTCTTTTTGCTTGTATAACACTACCTTACATAAAGATATGTCTCATGCTTTTGCTAGAGGACAGAAGTAGCAATCAGTTCACTGTGTATTTCTGTGTGCAGAAGGTGAAGAAGGATTATTGGCCCATTTGGTCTATGAATATAGGCATTCATTTAGAATGCTGGTGATTGTCTCATGGTCTGCTATGCTCACTGCACTGGTTGACTCTGAGTTTAGAAATAATAATTTTGTGCTTGTTTGGGAAAAAAGTGG
This sequence comes from Cynocephalus volans, assembly GCF_027409185.1. NCBI lineage: Eukaryota > Metazoa > Chordata > Mammalia > Dermoptera > Cynocephalidae > Cynocephalus > Cynocephalus volans. Next base: position 106,194,361 of record NC_084463.1, on the reverse strand, counting down.
CCTTAATACTTAGAAGCCCTATATTTTACTTGTTTTAGATTGTCTATTTTCTAGTAATGATGTATATTTATTACTTTATATCTAGCTTATCTTTCATTTCAATATACATTTGAAAGAGATCAGAAATAAATATTTATACTCAAAAAATAACGACACAGAAATTTTGGCAGAATTTTACAGCAAATATGCAGTCATAAAATGGCTATGTCAAGTGGGTAGTTGGTACCTCATTAGTTTAAGAGATAAAGAATGTGAAACTAGATAATACATGTAAAATTAAATTGATGATTATAAAAATGTGTTAACCTGTTAGTTCTTATTTATGTTTTTACTGTTACCTCAATATTAACTCTTCTCACTGAGATGAATAATCACAATTAATAATATATTTTGAAAATATTTATTTCCTATGTTAATGTAGCAAAAATTACGAGGAATGTCATAGAATTGGGTGAAATGATCGCTATGATAACTTCCAAACTCGAATTTGACCTTATCTCTGCTTGAACAATATATTTTTTTATATTTTATTTAGGTCATTCCATTCTTTAAAATGTCCTTTACTTTAAATTACCATTCTTTCTCTTCTATTACCATTTTTGAAAACCATGAATGTGTTGCTTATATCTATTTTGACCATTTTATATATCCCTGTTACATACACTTTTTCACACTCCAAATTTTTTAAGGTTTTTTACAATTTGATTTCAGTTTCCACCCCCTTTTCAATATTTGCTTTTTTGAAGCCATGGATAATTTTCCTTTTTCCTTTTACACATTTCAATGCTCAACTAAAGTTATCCAGTTAAAACCAATAAGCAAATAAATAAATAAATAAATAAATAAATATTCATTTTTGTTCTGTCTAATATGCGGCTAAATCCAGTTTACTCTTTCTCCCTTATATATTGCATCTCATGCCACCTCTTTATTTACATTACCACTAAATGCCAGTTCTCTTGTCAGGGGCCATATGGCCTTTACTTGAATATCTCTACAAAAGAAATCTTATTACTATGTGAAGGAGATCTAGAACACCAGACAGTTACAATGAAAAGTTCTTTCTTCAGTGAATTAAAATGCCTCTCCTTGAAACCTCCTTTTGTGTGGTTTATTCTCTGTCAGGGGTCAGTAGAGAATATCATTGCAAATACATACTCAGACACACATCAACAAACATGCCTCCAACAATTGCTGCCAATATTCCTTTTTGATTAAATAAAAAAAACCTGATGGTCAAATTTGGTAAAAGGAATTTTTAAAAATTAATTTTTATCACAAAATTTCTGTATTTTTAGGCCTTATACTTTCATAACCTGGATGAATTACCTCTCATTCAGTCTTTTTTGATGAACAGAGTCTTCACCCGCTCCTGGATCTGCTTGGTCCTGATCCCATAAATGACTGGGTTGAGGGCAGGGGGGATAACTACATACAAATTAGCCAAGAGGATGTGGAGGAACTGGGGGATGCCATGACCAAAGCGATGAGTGAGGAAGGAGAAGAGCGCTGGACCGAAGAAGGCTGTGATGACACAGATATGAGAGAGACAGGTATTAAGGGCCTTTAGGCGGGCATCTTGGGAGGGGAGGTGGAAGACAGTGCATAAAATCTCAGCATATGAGATAACAATTAGAAGTGCATCCAGAAATAAGATGGAAATATTTGCAAGACCATAGTAGACATTGGCGCTGATGCTGGCACAAGCCAGATGTGCCACTCCCATGTGCTCACAATAGGTATGAGGGATGATTCTGTGTCCACAGTAAGGTAGCCTCAGGAGAAGAAAAATGATGGGAGCAATCATGCATAAGCTTCTTAGAACCACAACCACAGCAATCATACCAATGATTCTGTTGGTGAGGATGATGGTGTACCTGAGGGGGTTGCAAATAGCCACAAAGCGATCAAAGCCCATGGCAAGAAGCACAATGCTCTCCATGACTGTGAAAAAGTGGATAAAAAAGACCTGAGCAACACAGCACCCAAAGCACAGCTCCTGAAGCCTGAACCAGAAGATGCCCAGCATCTTGGGAATGGTAGCTGTAGAGAGACTCAGGTCAATCACTGACAGCATAGCCAGAAAGTAGAACATGGGTTGGTGGAGGCTATGATCAGTCCAGATCACAAACAGAATGATAAGATTTCCAACAAGAGCAATCAGATACATGGCACAGAAGGGAAAGCCAAGCCAGATTTGTACAGCTTCTAATCCTGGAATCCCCAACAACAGGAAAGAAGAGGGGTGGGGCTCAGTGATGTTGGGAAAAGTCATGCTTCTATGGGCTGATAGTGGCCATGGTTTTAAAAGTTGTTGCCAACTTCCACAGGACAATTCATCCAGATTTAACTGAGATCTGCAAAAATTAATTAAAAAATTTCAAACAAATGATATTAGAAAGAACTTTCTCTAAAGGCCTTTGCTTATTTTTTTCTTCTTTTAGCTCCCCGTAAATAAACTTTTATCACTTTCACCTTCACCTTCAGTGTGAGAGGCTGAGGTGCAAGTAGACACTAACAACATGTCTCTCCTAAAATTATAGGCTCAGAGTAAGAGCACCTACCTTTCTCTTTCTCAGGAAATAGGCACTTTGAGGAGATAATAAAATTGATGATAAAAATAGCCAACAAAATCATAATAGCTATCATTAATTAATTTGATATATTTGCATATGTTATCTTATTTAGTTCTCCCTACAATTCCTTGACACAAGTTCTGCTGATATCTGGAAGACATGGAAGAGAAAGATTTTGATAAGTTAATTAACTTCTCATTGTTTACAAAGCTAATGAGCAGAAGAGTCAAGATTTGAAACCAGTTTGAAATTAGGCTATGTGACATGAATCTGGATCAATATTTGCAATACTTGCTAATTAAGTAGTAAGAGGAGAGATAAAGAAAAGTAAGGGAAGAATAAAAGGACCTAGAATAGCCAAAACTCTTTTCAAAGAAGAAAAAATCTGCAAAATTTACATTATCTGATATTAAGACTTTATAGAAAGCTATGATGATCATAACAGTATGTTACCGGCAAAAAAAAAAAAAAAAAAAAAAAAAAAAAAAAAGAGTGAATAAAGACAGTTGAACAGAATTCAATGCCTAAAAGCAAATCCACACATTTCATAGGGTCTAGATATCTAAAAGTAAGGTATTCACAAATTGGAAATTAAGATAAATTGGCAAGGAGAAATGGTAATCTGTGAATATTTACCCGCCATATGATTCTTTTCTAAGAGATTGTTGACATCTGTAATATTTGAAAAAAATGTGATATCAGATATGATCTGCTGATGAAAGCTAGCTAAATTGCAAAGTTTAAGGGTGAGACTTTCCTCGCTTTGGAAATTAACTTAAATTTCAGGGGGTTTCTAAAACTACTCCCAGGTTTAATAATTTATGAGAAGGACTCAGACTACTAAAACTCACTGAAAGCTATTATAATCATGGTTATAGTTTACTACAGGGAAAAGATACAGATAAAAATCAAACAAAGAAAGAGATGCTTATGAAAAAATATATGAGGTTTCCAAATGTAAACCATCTATTATTTTCTCATGGAGTAAGAATGAATTACTCTTCTGGCATTAATGTGTGACAATAGGCATGGAGTTATATTCCCAATCAGAGGAGCTCACTAAAGCTTTGGTGTCCAGGGTTTTTACTGGAATTTCATTACATAGGCATAATTGATTAATTGCAAACATGGTTGACCCGAAGCCTCTAAGTCATGTTATTGATCTTTATGTCATGGCCAGCCCCTATCCTAAGATCTGGTGTGGCCAGTTCCCATTCTACACAAAGACACTGCTATAAGGCATAATTTACATTACCTCCCAGAAGCAAAGAGCAAAGGGCAGATCTCTCTTTGGGTAAGGTCAAATTCTTTACTAAATGTCTTTTCATTTAGTTTCAGAAATATTCTTTACTATTGCTTTATCTAAGTTTTTAACCTCATTCCTCACCTTGGGCCCTGGTCTCAGCTGTAAGTTCTGGTCTCTAAATGCTGAAGTTTGAGTCCAGTTTAATCCCTTTGAACTACGAAGCATGAAGAGAGACCAACAGCTGATCACTTGCTTTTTTATATTGGTGTATGTATGCAGTCATTCCAAGTATAAGAGAGTTTAAGCTCATTATTCTATCCTTTGCCTTCTACACTTTATCCTTCCCCTACTATGGCCTTTTTTATTTTTACTACAAGTATCATTCACTATATTACTATAAAGGCAGCATGTCTAGGAAAAAGAAGCGAAAGCACAGGGTATTTAATATTACTGGTGCTGTGGCATGGGACAGAGTCCCAATTCTGTCCTTACTGGCTTAGTGACTTTAGATATGTTACATGATATTCTGTGTTAAAGTTTCATCTAGAAATAAGCATAGTACTATCTACCTCCTATTATTATTGGGTTGCATAAATGAAATCATATGTTGTAGGATCCCCCCAAATATTTTTCTCCCCAACTGCTTTCTATCTTACTCCTCCTGCTACCTTTCCCTAGACACTGATATGTGTCATTTTATTCCCTATCCCTATACTCTAGGTCTTAACTTGATTTCTAGGAATCCAAATTTCAGTCTTAAGCACATGTTGCATAGACTTACTGATCAAAACACTTACCAGGATTCCTCCCTTCCGTGTTAGGGAGTCATGTAGTAACTCTGCATTCAGTTTCTGAAGTACATTTGTATATAAATGGTTTAGAATAGAGCCTTAGTGCACAATGAGAGATGTCAACAAAATATCAATGTATGTGTGTGTTGGAGTAGGGGATTGGTAATAAAGTCTCCAGATGCCAGAGAATCTGAGGTATTGAGATTAAAGTAAGTAGTAATTCTCCTTTGTCATTGCACCAGCTGAAGAGAAGCTCTAGGGAAATCTTAGTGAACCTTCTGCCCATTACTTGGCCAGTTGCCAGGTCTTGTTATTCACATAATATTTATGACAAGTCCCACTTTTTCTCTCCTTTCTTCCTCCTTATCCTTCTCTATGTATGTCTATGAATTGCTTGGATTAATCCTTTGGGCTTTGTTGGACACCTGTACAACCACAAATCTTTTTTCTATACTGACAAAATATTCATGCCTATAAAATAAAATTTATCATTTGCACCATTTTAAAGTTTACAATTCAGTGGCACTTAGTACATTTATAATCCTGTGCAACTGTCACCACTATCAAGTTTCAGAAAATTTTAATCACTCCAATAATAAACCTTGTGTCTATTATGCATTCACTTTCCATTCTTCTCTCCTTCTGAACCCTGGAAACCATTAATCTGCTTTCTCTCCCTGTAAATTATCTCCATAAATATCAGATAATTTGTGTAAATGTAATCATGCAAAATGTAGCTTTTTGCGTCTGGCTTCTTTCACTTAGCATAATGATTTCAAATGGCATCCATACTGTAGCATGTACTGATGTACTTCGTTTCTTATTTTTTAATTGAAACATAATTGATTGTACATGTCCGAGGAGTACAGCGTTGAATATAAATATCTGTGTGCAATATGTGATGCTTAAATCAGGATAATTAGTATATTCATCACTGTACAATGTAATCATTTTTTGTGGCTCTTTACCAATTTCTTGCAAACTCCTGCATCCCCCTTTCCCAATTCTGGCAGCCTCAGCTTTGCTCTGTCCTTTTAAAAAAAATTTCACACTTGAAACATGATTGATTATACATACAAGTGAGATACAGAGTTTACTATCAGTATTTGTGTACAATATGCGATGATGAAATCAATATTATTAGCATGTTCATCATTACAAATGATAATCATTCTTTCTGTCCTTTACCAAATTACTCCCTAACCCTGTTCTTCTCCTCTTTTCCCACCTAGTGACAATAGATCTGTTCTTTCCTTCTGAAAGTTCAATGTATTATTGTGGTAGTTAATTGGAAGATGATTGGATAAGGAAAATGTGATCTATAAACACAATGGAATATTCCAGTGCTATAAAAAAGAATGAACATTCACAGCAACATGGCTGAACTTAGAGAAAATTAAGTTAAGCAAAATAAGCCAGGTACAGAAAGAGAAACATCACATGTCCTCATTCATAAGTGGGAGCTAAAAAAAAAAAAAGAAATAAATAAAAGAAAATTACAGGCCAATATCCTTGATGAACACAGATGCAAAAATCTTCAACAAAACATTAGCAACCAGAATACAGCAATGCATTAAAAGAATTATATGCCATGAACAAGTGGGATTCATCCCACAGATGTAAGGATGGCTCGATATATGAAAGTCAATAAATGTGATACATCACATCAACAAACTCAAGGACAAAGACCATATGATTATCTGAATAGATGCTGAAAAAGCATTTGACAAAATTCAAAATCCTTTCATGATAAAGACTCTCAACAAATTAGGTATAGAAGGAAAGTGTCTCAACACAATAAAAGCCATCTACAAGAAACCAACTGCCAGTATCATTCTGAATGGAAAAAAACTGAGGTCTGTTCCCTTAAGAACAGGAACAAGACAAGGATGTCCACTCTCATCACTTCTATTTACCATAGCACTGGAGGGTCTACCCAGAGCAATCACTCAAGAGAAAGAAATACAGGGAATCCAGATTGGAAAAGATGAAGTCAAACTGTCTCTATTTGCAGATGACATGATACTATATATAGAAAAACCTAAAGACTCTATCAAAAAACTCCTAGAGCCGGTAAATAATTTCAGTAATGTTGCAGGATACAAAATAAATGCCCCCCAAATCAGTTGTATTTATATACTCAAACAATGAACTAACAGAAAGAAAAATAAAGTAAGCCCTTTTACAATTGTCACACACACACACACACACACACACAGACACACACACACACACACACACACACACACACACAAAATATCTAGGGAACAACTGACCAAGGAGGTGAAAGACCTCTACAATGAGAACAACAAACCACTACTGAAAGAAATTAAAGAAGACACAAAATGATGGAAAGATATTCCATGCTCTTGGACTGGAAGAAATCACATCGTGAAAATGTCTATACTACCCAAAGCAATCTAAAGACTCAATGCAATCCCCATCAAAAAACTAATGACATTCTTCACAGAAATAGAAAAAAGAATCTCAGCTTTTATATGTAACAACAAAAGATCCCAAATAGCCAAAGCAATCCTGAGCAAAAAAAAAAAAAAAAGCCAGAGGCATAACACCACCTGACTTCAAGTTACACTAAAAAGCTATTGTAAACAAAACAGCATGGTTCTGGCATAAATATAGACACTCAGACCAGGGGAGCAGAATTGAGAACCCAGAAATCACCCCTCAGGCTTACAGCCATCTGATATTGGACAAAGGCAACAAAAATCTGTATTGGAGAAAAGACTGCCTTTTCAACAAGTGGTGCAGGCAAAATTGGAGATCCATATGCAGAAGAATGAAACTAGATATGCACCTCTAATCATATACTAAAATCAACTCAAAGTGGATTAAAGACTAAAGTATAAGATGTGAAACTAAAATTCCTAAGGGAAAATATAGGTGAAACACTTTAGGAACTAGGTCTGGGCACAGACTTTATGAAAATGAACCCAAAAGCACAAGGAACAAAAGAAAAAAAATAAACAAATGGGACTATATCAAACTAAAAAGCTTCAGCACAGCAAAGGAAACAGTCAACAGAGTGAAATGCAAACCTCCGCTTCCCCTTTTCCCTCCCACTCCACTTTGTATCCCAAGGTATGCTCTCTCCCTCTGCAAGTGTAGCGCACCACTGTGGTCTTTCTTCCTTCCTTCTTTCTTTCTTAGCTCCCACTTATGAGTGAGTACATGCAGTATTTATCTCTCTGTGCTTTGCTTATTTCACTAAACACAAGTTTCTCCAGCCACATCCATGCTGCTGCAAAAGGGAGAATTTCATTCTTTTTCATGGCAGACTAATATTCCATGGTGTAGATATACCACAGTTTTCTTATCCAATCATCCAGTGATGGACATTTAGGTTGGTTCCATGTCTTGGCTATTGTGAACAGAGCTGCGATGAACATAGGAATGCAGGTATCCCTTTGATATGCTGATTCCCATTCCTCCGGGTATATACCCAGAAGTGAGATTGCTGGGTCATATGGAAGATCTGCCTGTGGTTGTTTGAGAAACCGTCATACTGTTTTCCATAGTGGTTGTACTAATTTACAGTCCCACCAACAGTGCAGGAGTGTTCCATTCTCTCCACACCCTCACCAGCATTTGTTATTCACCATCTTTTTGATTACAGCCAGTCTAACTGGGGTGAGGTGGAATATCAGTGTAGTTTTAATTTGCATTTTCCTGATGACTATTGATGATGAGCGTTTTTCCACGTACCTGTTTGGCCATTTGTATGTCTTCCTTTGAAAAATGTCTATTTAACTCCTTTGCCCATTTTATAATTGGGTTATTTGTTTTTCTACTGTTTAATTGCTTGAGTTCCTTGTTTATTATGGGTATTAATCCCTTGTTAGATGCATAGTTAGCAAAAATTTTCTCCCACTCTGTAGGTTGTCATTTCACTCTGTTGACTGTTTCCTTTGCTGTGCTGAAGCTTTTTAGTTTGATATAGTCCCATTTGCTTATTTTTTCTTTTGTTCCTTGTGCTTTTGGGTTCATTTTCATGAAGTCTGTGCCCAGACCTAGTTCCTGAAGTGTTTCACCTATATTTTCCCTTAGGAATTTTACAGTTTCATGTCTTATGCTTAAGTCTTTAATCCACTTTGAGTTGATTTTAGTATATGATTAGAGGTGCACATCTAGTTTCATTCTTCTGCATATGGATCTCCAATTTTGCCTGCACCACTTGTTGAAAAGGCAGTCTTTTCTCCAATACAGATTTTTGTTGCCTTTGTCCAATATCAGATGGCTGTAAGCCTGAGGGGTGATTTCTGGGTTCTCAATTCTGCTCCCCTGGTCTGAGTGTCTATATTTATGTCAGAACCATGCTGTTTTGTTTACAATAGCTTTTTAGTGTAACTTGAAGTCAGGTGGTGTTATGCCTCTGGGTTTATTTTTTTTTTGCTCAGGATTGCTTTGGCTATTTGGGATCTTTTGTTGTTACATATAAAAGCTGAGATTCTTTTTTCTATTTCTGTGAAGAATGTCATTAGTTTTTTGATGGGGATTGCATTGAGTCTTTAGATTGCTTTGGGTAGTACAGACATTTTCACAATGTGATTTCTTCCAATCCAAGAGCATGGAATATCTTTCCATCTTTTTGTGTCTTCTTTAATTTCTTTCAGTAGTGGTTTGTAGTTCTCATTATATAGGTCTTTCACCTCCTTGGTTAAATTCATCCTTAGGTACTTTATTTTTTTGTGACAATTGTAAATGGGCTTACTTTCTTTATTTTTCTTTCTGTTAGCTCATTGTTTGAGTACATAAATGCAACTGATTTGGGGGCATTTATTTTGTATCCTGCAAAATTACTGAAATTATTTACTGGCTCTAGGAGTTTTTTGATAGAGTCTTTAGGTTTTTCTATATATAGTATCATGTCATCTGCAAATAGAGACAGTTTGACTTCATCTTTTCCAATCTGGATTCCCTGTATTTCTTTCTCTTGAGTGATTGCTCTGGTTAGACCCTCCAGTACTATGGCTAACAGAAGTGGTGAGAGTGGACATCTTTGTCTTGTTCCTGTTCTTAAGGGAAGGGCCCTCAGTTTTTCCCCATTCAGAATGATACTGGCAGTTGGTTTCTTGTAGATGGCTTTTATTGTGTTGAGACACTTTCCTTCTATACCTAATTTGTTGAGAGTCTTTATCATGAAGGGATTTTGAATTTTGTCAAATGCTTTTTTAGCACCTATTGAGATAATCATATGGTCTTTGTCCTTGAGTTTGTTGATGTGATGTATCACATTTATTGACTTTTATATATTGAGCATCTTAATTTTTATTGACTTTTATGTATCGTGCATCCCTGGAGTTAATTCCATTTACTCACGGTGCATAATCTTTTATTGTGTTGTTGTAATATGATTGCTAATATTTTGTTCATTTGTTTTGTATGATTATAAATATTAAACCAATCTTGCAATTTGGTGATACAACTACCTATTCATGAAATTCTCTCACTTTAAAATATGGGTAGATTCAACTTGCTAATATTTTGAAATATTTTAATTCAATTTTTGTATCTAAATTCATCAAAGTGATTTTCTTGTAGTTTTCCTTTCTTGTTACATGCTTTACAGGTTTTTATATCAAAATTTTACACATCTTATAAAATGTATTGTACAGCTTAATGGAAATTATTTTTTCTATCCTCCAGAAAATCTAGTGTAAGGTTGGTTTTCTCTTTTCATTTAATGTGTTTGGAAGAATAAACTGGTTAACACATTTTGTCATAAATATTTCTTTGGAAATTTTTTATTCTTAAGAAGGAAGAGATTGAGACCAATTCTCCAGAGCTGGTTAACTAAACTACATCAAGTTCTCCAAGATACTATAGTGCCTATCCCAGGGGAAGTGGGACTACAAGGAAAACATAAATAAATACTTTCTGTTCAGCATAATAAGTGGTGTGCCAAGGGATGTTTCTTAAGAAATTTAGAGACCAAGGTAAGTTATAGCATGGTCAGGCTGTGAAAAGTAGCACAAGGTATGAACAAAGAGCTTATGCCAAGGTAATATGAAGTGATGAAGAAAAGGTGAAAATATGAAAACAAGGTGAAGAGAAAATACACACTCATAATCTCTTTAGGCTACATTTTTACCTATGTATACTTATACTTATGACTTTGTAAGGTGTCACACACGAAACCAATGGGTGAAAGCCGATGAGGAAGGTATTGCACAAATATGTCTTCTGCCAATTTAGCTATTGTTTCTGACCCTGACACATGCACACATGAATAATAAAGGGGGAAGACTAGCTCTCTCTATTTTTTTAGAACTTGTATTAGTCTGTTTAGGTTGCTTATAACAAAATACTTGGAACTGGGTAATTTATAAAGAAAAACAAAATTTATTGCTTCCAGTTTCTGAGGCTGTTAAGTCCAAAGTCCATTTGGTACTTGCGACAGTGACCCAGTGGTGTCACATTGCAAGATGGTGGAAGCAGAGAGAGAGAGCTTCTCATTCACTCTCTTTTTTAAGCCCTCAGAACCATTCTCTGACCACCATTTTTAATCCATTAATTATGGCATTGTCCTATAGTCTAATCACCTCTTCAAGGCTCCACCTTTCAAATACTGTAATAGGATTTCCCACCCTCTTAACAGTCACAGTGGGGGCTAAGTTTCTAATACATAAAACTTGGGGGACACAATTCAAGCTTCAAGAAGTTTGAGGGGGACATAATTCAATCCACTACAGAACTGTACCAGGTATAGTAAAGTTGATCAAAAGATATGTTTTTGAATTAATGAATTTGAATCATAAAGCATGACTCTGAGGAATGAACTTTTGTGAAAATAGGTCCCAGGGCTAGAGTGATGAAGCATCTGAGAAAGGGAATAAGGTTGTGTGATAGCAAGATGGCCATGAGACTGAAAGATTAGGTAAAATAAGGAAGAAGATACACATTATTTCTCTTTACTGTGCTGATATATTCTAGGATGTAGGAATGTGGATGTGTGGTGTGTAGTGAAGGTCAGTGGAATAGGATAGAATAAGGAGATGACACACTGAGGAAATGGCTGTGAGGTAGCTGGAAATAATCCCATGCAGCATCTTACAGTTAGAAGGTCAAGTGAGGGGCTCGGACCCAGTCTTATTTTTGAACCCCACAGAAATTGGAGGATATATGAATACGTACTGAAATAAAAGGAAAATGTATATTTATAGAATGATTAAGTGATTTGTTGCTTTAATCAATTTTTATAGAATTAGAAACTATATTGTTCCAGAGAAAAGATAATCACTAATTTTCAAGTCCTCCTGGAAAATCCACAGAGATAAGTGGAAAAAATTGATTTCCTTGGGATGTGATCGTATTTTGCTTTCTCAGCCTCTGCTGTGTGGAGTCCCTGAAAGTGACTAAGACACCAGGCAATTAAAAGGCTGGTCATCAATCTACTGACTCTCTGGATAAGGTCACTGAGAGTATGACAGATTTCTTTTTTATGTCTTGACTGGCCACTGTGCTTTCTTTTTTTCCCATTTTGTCCCTGCCCTTTATTACATCTAGAATAAAATTTCTTTTCTTCTTTGCCTGAAGAATTTGACTGTAAGTCTTATCATACTTCTACTATAGCACTTTCAATAAAGTTTTTAAATTTCAGCTTTAGAATTTTATCTCCCTTACTGCACAGCAATATCCTTGAGGGTATGTTACCAGTTTTATTCAAATTTGTATTCAGATTGACTGTTCAAAACTGATTCTTAACCTCTTAAATATTTGATGGAATATATTGTTAAAGGTAATTCTCTACCTCTCTTGTCTTGTGTATTTTCAACTAATAATAAACAGGTTAATTATACACTTATCTCTGATAATTTCACATTACAAAATTGAGAACTTCAACTTTCTCTTCACTAGGCCCAGCAGCTCAAGATTACACGATCACACACACGCACGCACGCACGCACGCACATTCTTCCTGAAAGAATTTCCCAGGTTATCAAATTAGCTCTCATTTCTGCTACTCTTCGTAGGCTTCAATTGGGCACTGTTAACAGGGCACTTGCATGTCATAGGTTTAAAGTAGGAGGTACTGACATTCATATAAATTTATCTCTGATGGGTGCCTCTTATCTATGACTTCCCACAAAATTCAAGTGTCCTTTTTTATTCTTTTTAAAAATTATTTTTAATTGTATATATTTATGTGGTACGGTGTGCTGTTTCAATACATGCACATAGTGTATAATAATCCAGGGCCATAACTCAGGGTAGATAGCATATTCATCACCTAAGCATTTATCATTTATTTGTGGTGATTACATTCAAGATCCTCTTTTTTAGTTATTTAGAAGTATCTGATGTGACATTATTAGCTATAGTTACTCTAGAACGCCCAAACTTATTTTTCCTATCTATCTGTAATTTTGTACCCGTTGATCAAACTCCTCCCACCTCTCCTCCCACCTCCACCTTCCCTTCCCAGCCTGTGGTAACCATTATTCTACTCTCTATTTCTATGAGAACCACTTTTATTTTTTCAAGTATTCTTAAATTAAAAAGTTTTCTTTTCTGTTGAAGGAATTGTATTCAGTACATCTATATATTTATATTAATCTATATACATATTAAACCTCAACAATAATAACCAAACAACTCAAAAAAGATGGGAAAAGATCTCAAAGGCACTTTACCAAAGGAGATACATAAATGACAAGTAAATACATGCACATGTGCTGAAAATTAAATTTAAATTTAATCAAAGCTTTCTGTTTTGCATGCATCACATTTAATCACTTGTACATTATCTATACAACTAGTTTTTTTCCCAAATAAGTTTCACAGTAATGAACTTTTCCTTTATTTTCTTCAAATTTTTAATTTATTATAAGTAAGTTCAGAATTTATAAAACATCAGCAGTGCGATAGAATTTGGGTAGGAACTAAACTGTAGGGTATCTAAAGTGCTTCTGCTTTCTCCCCATGGATATAAGGCTACTATATATTTGTAAATTGTCTAGCCCAGAGTATTTAGTTTCCCCTTCAACAGCTGGCCTATATCAAGGCAGTTTTTTTTTTTTTCCCCATGAATGTGGTTTCTTATGCACTGTCCAATGACAGGCTTCTTAGATTAAAAAAACAAAAAACAAAAAACAACTCTCAGTTCATGTGTCATTATAATTTCAAAATAGTCTGTCAAATATTTTTCTCTCCTTTTCTATCCATTTTCCAAGTTTGGTGTTTTTTTTTTTTTTTCAAAAACAGGTTATGATGGAAACTGAATTATTTTCTGAAATATCACATTGAAATTACCTGTTGCTCTCTCTTCTTAATCAATTTATCTATTTATAAACATTTTAAATTGAGAGCTATTATGTGGCAACCAATTTTTCATGGATATAAACAAAGACAAGTTATTTCTTCTGCTCTCAGGACCAGACCAACTGATATTCACAAACACCCACAAAAATGCATAAGCACACACATGAAGAATTGTAGACACTATATTTTAGGGTTTTTAGGTTAGCAAGTAGAGGAGAGTCGAGATAACAAATACCAAAGTAATCACCATGCACACTAAGTAAAAAGATGTGTAAGACTAACATATACACAAACCAGAGAAGATTATTTTCCTCATTTAATTTTGGCTACTTCCTGATTTTGAAATTTCCACAAGGAAAATGGTATTTTTTTGCCTTCTTTTCTTTATATCAGACATTGTTATTAGGTAAAAAGGCAGTAGAGGAAGGCTTGTTCTATTCTTGGTGTCTATTCTTGGCAAGCAGAAACCAAGGAAGTATTTTACCTTCTTTATGAAGAGGCACAAAGAAAGATTAAAATATTCTTTTGGATTTGAATAGAATCTGGACAAAAGGAGAAGTGGAAAAGAATCACTAATGGGAAGTCAGTAATTGTCTCTGGTATGCACAACAGCTACTTGTGGCAGAAAGAATGTCCATTCCTAACGACACCCAGTTCCATCCTTCTTCATTCCTGCTGTTGGGCATCCCAGGGCTAGAAGACGTGCATATCTGGATTGGGTTCCCTTTTTGCTTTGTGTATCTTGTTGCACTCTTGGGGAATTCTGCTGTCTTGTTTGTCATCCGGACTGAGCACAGTCTCCATGAACCCATGTACTACTTCCTGGCCATGTTGGATTCCATCGACCTGGGCTTGTCCACAGCCACCATCCCCAAAATGCTGGGCATCTTCTGGTTTGGTCTGAAGGATATATCTTTTGAAAGTTGCCTTTCCCAGATGTTCTTCATCCACTTCTTCACTGCCCTGGAGAGCATTGTGCTGGTGGCCATGGCCTTTGACCGCTACATCGCCATTTGCAAACCCCTTCGGTACACTATGATCCTCACCAGCAAAGTCATCAGCCTCATTGCAGGCATTGCTATTCTGCGGAGCCTGTACATGGTGGTTCCACTGGTGTTTCTCCTCCTGAGGCTGCCCTTCTGTGGACACCGCATCATCCCTCATACTTATTGTGAGCACATGGGCATTGCCCGTCTGGCCTGTTCCAGCATCAAAATTAACATTATGTTTGGCCTTGGTAACATTTCTCTGTTATTGTTGGATGTGCTCCTTATTATTCTGTCCTATGTCAGGATCCTCTATGCGGTCTTCTGCCTTCCCTCCTGGGAGGCTCGACTCAGAGCTCTCAACACCTGTGGCTCCCACATTGGTGTTATCTCAGCGTTTTTCATACCAGCATTTTTCTCTTTCTTGACACACCGTTTTGGCCACAACATCCCCCAATATATTCACATTTTCTTGGCCAATCTATATGTGGTTGTTCCACCTGCCCTCAATCCTGTAATCTATGGGGTCAGGACCAAGCAGGTTCGGGAGCGAGTGCTGAGGATTTTCCTTAAGGCAGATCGCTGACTAGTTGGAAGTTGGAGGATCTGTCTTAGAATTCATGTTTCCTCCATTGTTAAAAGTAGAGTTGATTTATCTCTAATGCAATAGAAAGCAGGAAGGCAGAAGGAAATGCTGCAATCAATAACATTGCTTATCCATGAATTAAAGTGTTTGTCTTTAAGGGCCATAATGAGGATACTGGAATTTGTATAAAAACCTACTTTTACACATACTTTCATTTATATTGCTGGATCCTCAACACAGCCCTATAAAGAATATACTACTTTTCCCACTTTTGCAATGAATATACTGATGTTTGTAAAAGTGAGGTGATATATTCAAATACCATGTTTAGTAGGAAGTAGTAATTTAAACCAAACTGCTTGCCCGCAAGGTGTAATCATTTTTTCTTATTCCAGGGTGTTTAAGAATTGAACAGAATGCATGGGGGAAAGGGGGAGGAAGTGGATATGGTAAAGGGACATGAAAAACAACTATATTGTATATTGATAAGTTAAAATAAAAATATAGAATTGAGCAGAATGCAGAATAACATTGCTATCTTCAAAGAGATTGTAAACAGAATAAGTGGCTGCCAGGACTCTTAAAATAATGATAATAGCTTCTCCTAATATAGCATATTAACATACTATAAATGCAGCATGTATACATAGGGAGTTATTGGTAAATATAATTTTTACACATACACTCATATTGTACTCATGATAATACTACTGAGTAGTTGTTATGATTTCCCTATGCACATGGAAAAGTAGGCATAGTCATGAAATTAGAAATTGAAGGAAAGGAAAAGGGAAATAATGAAACTGACACATGGCATGTGCATTCATAGATAAACATACGGTTAATTTATTTGCTTATTTATTTATGAAAGTAATGTATTATTTATATTACTTTACATAGTAATATATGTACATATGCATTTAAAATTCTACCATATTCCATGTGTGGGTTTTGAGCAATAGAAAGATGCAAATCCATAGTCTATTGTCTTTAAGAACTTACATTGGGAAAGAATAATAATAGGTTGGTTCTAAAATAGTGCAGAGAAATAAATTTTTCCCTTGGTTGATTTGGAAGTTGTGTGATTATTAGCAGTTCCATTCACAGTGAACTCTGAAATAAAGTATAGGAAGATGGTTTTAAGAAGAAGGCCTTGAATATATGCTTTTTATTGCTGCATTGTCTGCCATTTATACAGTTAAGAAAGAGAATCAAGCAGTAAATCACACAGGTGTCATGTTGAGAACAATAAAACAAAGGTACTTAAATTAAGCTGTAACAAATAATCTCCTAGAGAAAGCAGCCATTCGGTCACTCATTGGGTGACCAGATAGGAACAGGATGTACTGTGCAGAAATAGTCTTTTCCTTCTATCCATAAACACCAATAAATAATTGAGCACTCTCTGCCTTGGAAGCAGGGAAGCTACAAAAACTTATTCCAAGAATGAGAAGTTGAGCTGATAGCTTGATTGATTTCTCTTCACTTTTGAACTTCATCAACAGGGAAATGTGTTAAAACCAGACTCGGTGCAGTTACTAAGAATCCCAAGCGGCAAAGTGGTTATCTCGTAAGGAAATAGGATAAAGATGCCAATCGAGTCGGCAGAGGCTGAAACCAAGGCTCATGAGGTGCAATAGGGAAACTAGAAGGCATTTCTGGACTGTTGAATCTGTTAGGTCGGTGAGAAAAAGGGACTAAAGGACTCAGAGCCAAACGCTTACCACGTCAGGGAGTTTATTTCCAGCAAACCTGGAAGGGAGACTGAAAGATCAGTTCCTACCCCCGCATAGACTAATAAAGGTTTTTATAGGGTTTGAATTAGGGGAAGGGGTTTGTTAGCTAATTTGAGCATTTAGTCCTTTGCAACAGCTCTGTGGTTTTCCCGTTCTGCACAAAATCAGGTTTTTCTCAGAAAGCACTTTGCTTAAGAGAAAGGGAGGGGGCAAGCAGAGGATGTGTTTAACATGGCTGTGCTTATGCTTAGCGGATTGTGAGGCCTAATAGCATCCTGGTCTATTTCAAAGAAAGCTTATGTTTTGTAATGATGAGTGTGCCAATTATCCTGATTTGATCATCACATATTGTACATGGGTATTGATATTCAACTCTGTACCGCACAAACATGTATAATCAATTATGCTTCAATATAAATAAATTAAATAAATAAATAAATAAATAAATAAACAAACAAATAAATAAATAAATAAATAAATAAATAAATAAATAAATAAATAATAAATACTCCCAATTACTAGGATCTAGGCTCAATTTCTATCATTTTTCCTATGGTAGATTTCAGGGAATGGTGACACAGAGAATCTCACTCTCATGGCTTCAGATGAGGTTCTAGTTGTCATATTAATCTTTCCTTCTCAGGGCCAGAGCAGTGACAGAGGGTGGGCAATTACTGGCAGAATTTTGGCTGAGAGTTTGTGGAAGTATTTGATGGTCCCACTATTAGAGAAGATTCTCAGACTGTGGTAAGGCAAACCTATGTGGTCAAGGTAGATCCAGGGGGATTTGGAGACCTATAAAGCTCGGGCCTGAGAGAGTGGCAGGAACTAGGGATAAGAGAAAACATATCAAGGCATATGTGTAAAGAGAAAGTAAGATAACCTGTATAAATGTAGATATATGTGTGTGTATATAGGTGTGTGTGTACATATGTATATATATATACATATATAAAATAAAAATTGTACTGAATTGGTAGATATTATTTTGTAATCACAGTCAAGTAAATGTCCCAGGGAAACAAAATACGTCAGTTTTGTTTCAGAATCTTCCCCTCATTTTGTTTTGTCTTTCTGTCTCTGAATAAACAGTTCTAATAGTTTTAAAAAACTTTGTTGTGCATTTTTGTGTGTGTGCGTTCAAGTGTTTATGGAGAGGAAAAGGTAGACGGCGATTAAATTGATAAGTATGGATTGAATGCGTAGCATGTATCAGTCTTTGAACCAGCACTTTATGAATAGTGATGCACAAGACTTTTCCTCCTGACACCCTCTACCTCCAAAAAGTGCAGATTGATAAACTGAAGGATGGATTTATATATCAGGTTAGGTGTGGTATACAGGGTCTATTTGGGGAAAGCCAAGAATAATTTCTTAAATTTATGACCTCTCTAATGAAATTATTTTTAAAAACTTACTTAAACTTTAAAGTGGTGGTGATGAGGAACAAGGGAGGATGAACAGAAGAAGGGCAGCCCCAGCTGGGGAAATGTGAAACAGCACCATAAATTCAAGGACTTTTCAGTTTTGGTGTAGCAATGGGTGTGAGGGTGTGTGATTCCAAATGAGTATTCAGACATTGATATTGGTTTGAAGATAGATACTTTCATGGGCAAAGCTGAGAAGTTTGAACTGTACCTTGTAGATTATAGAGATCTAAGGAACTCTTTATGCAGAGATGAAACAGTTGTACTTCAATTTAGAAAATTATTACGGCAGCTTAGAGGATGGGTTTGTGGGGTGAGTCCTCTTAAAGGCTTTATCCTGGGTTAACTCTCTTCAGTTGCAGAGTCTGGCAATTTACTCCATTGGAGAAACTCCTGACAATAGAGAAACCCTTGCCTATTTCATTGTTTTATCTCTTTTACAGGACAAGATCAGGTACCTTAACCTTTACATTTTTTGCTTTTATCAAAAACAGTCATCCATCACCTAAATACAAAGTCTGAACAGATGAACATAAAGCTCCTTTTCCTCAGACCCTGACAATGTGCTCCCCAGAACTTGGTGACCTGCATTATTGCCAACACTTATTGCTGGTGTCACTTTAGCCAAGGAATCTAAGAAGCATGAAAATTAATTTTATTTCTGAATGATTAATCTTGTCCTTGAGACTCTTGAAGGATTAACTCTCTAAAATGAGAGTTAGTCTACAGCTCTTTTGGCTCTAGAGCTCCAAGACACTTTTCAGAGGCGATAATCAGAGAGAGAAAGGTATGGGGAGTAGATATCCTAAATTATCAAATAAATTTAGAATGCAAGACCAAATTATCCATATACATATGAATGGAAGAAAGAAAGGAAGGAAGCAAGAAAAGAAACATTTCTGAGATCTTAGTTTTAGATAAGTACCTTGCATATATTATCACCTTTAATTCATAGATTATTTTGTGTCCTGTATTTCACTAAACTGATTTTCAGATTTTTTACTTTTGTTCTATTTTATTTTTAACTACTTTTGCTTAATGAATTGAAAACATAGTTCAACTATTTGTCTTAAAATACATGCATTAAAATCTCTATATCTCCCCCTAAGTACTGATTTGGGTGAATACCAGTAATTTTTCTACATTGAGGTTTTGTTTATGTTTAAATTAAAATGTATTATAATTTCTGTTTGAGTACTCATTTTAAGCCATCAATTATTTTTAATTGTGCATTTAATTTGCAGAAAAAAAAGTTAGTATGGTTGGGTTCAATTGTTTTATTTATTTATTTATTTATTTATTTTTGTCTTTTTCGTGACCGGTAAGAGGATCGCAACCTGCACCGCACTCAGCCAGTGAGCGCACCTGGCCATCCCTGTATAGGATCCGAAACCGCGGCGGGAGCACCGCTGCGCTCCCAGCGCCGCACTCTCCTGAGTGAGCCACGGGGTCAGCCCCAATTGTTGTTTTTAAATGTTATTTATGTTTATAATTTGGTGTGTGTATGTAGTGACTTAAAGAATGTATATTGATAAATTTAAAAATAAAATAAATTAAAAAAGAAATGGTTACTTAGCAATATTTTAGATGTATTTAAAAGGAATGTGAATACTCCAATTATTTTTTTAAATGCATATTCTCTTTTGTGTACTCAAACAGTTTGTCTCTAAAAGGGTTGGCTTAATGTCTCCTTCTGAATTTTTTTTTTAATTGCAACATAGTCAGTTGTACATGTATGTGGGGTACAACATTGAATATCAACCCCAGTGTACAATATGTGATGTTCAAATCAGGATAATTAGTATATTCTTCTTTAGACAATGTAATCAATTTTCCATAAATTGATTTCATTTTTATTTCTAATACCTGTCATTGCAATTATTTTGAAGTTATATTTAAGGTGGATAAATGTTCATAACCCTTACATATTCTCTTTCTGTGATAATAATTGTTACTTTGAATTTTATTGTTTCATAACAGGTCTACAGGTGTATCACCTTTTTTACACATTCAATTAGCTCAGTATATTTCAAAAAATAAATATATTTAACAGTGCTTTGTCACTTAAAATTTTTTTTATAAAAATGCTTTATACATACAAAAATTAAAAATATACGGCAGGGAACACCCATATAGCGACATTCAGCAATTATTAATATTTTCTCATATATTTCACATGCACATATAGAATTTCTTATTGAAACATTTTAAAGTGAATTATAAATGTCATGACAATTCACTTTAAATACTTGGGTATTCTTATCCCCAAAATATGGGTTATTGCAACATAAACATAATCTCCACTGTACGTGTCCCTGTAGGTATATATCCCTTAGTGTGTATGTGTGAAATTGTTGAAAGCACCAGGTAATTTTCTAAATTCTATCCTACTATATTATTATATTATATCATATTACATACTATATTTTATTATATGTTAATTAAGAAAATTTTATTAAGAATAGTTTATAGTAGTGCTCTAAACTTTACTGAATCACTTTAGGATGTACAGAATGTTCAGTTGTTCCCTGGTTAATATTGCTAGTTTGGATAAATAATAATGTGACACTGTGACTTCTTTGTAAAGTTCATTTTAGTTGCACCTGGTTCCTAGTATGGTTATCAGCTTCGTGTGAAGGGTAAAGTTTGTTTCATACCGTAAGAGAAAATTTAACTAAGATAAAATAGAGAGAGGAAACAATAGAGTATTGAGGATATATTCTTATAATGCCTAACATTAGTAAAAGACAGCATAAGTATAGAAACTGTTCAAAACACATGTATGCAGTTCATAAATTTCCACAAAGTGATAAAATTCGTGTAACCACAACCCAAATCTATAACAGAGCTAAAAACTCCATTTTTATGATTAATTTTGTGTGTCAACTTGACTGGGACACAGGATGCCCATGTATTTGGATAAACGTTTTTCCTGGGTGTGTATGTTAGGGTGTTTTTGTATGAGATTAGCATTTGAATTCGTAGACTGGGTAAAGCATATTACCCTTTCTACTGTGGATAGGCCTTATCCAATCCACTGAAGGCTTGAATAGAATAAAAGACTAAGTATGAAAGAATTATTTTTCTCTGCCTAACTGTCTTAGAGATGAGACATCAGTCTTCTCCTGCCTTTGGATTTGGACTGGAACTTTCATCATTGTCTCTCCTAGTTGTGTGTGTGCGTGTGCGTGCGTGTGTGTGTGTGTGTGTGTGTGTGTGTGTGTATTTTCTATTGGATCTGTTGCCCCAGAAAACCCAGACTAAAACATCCTTCGTACCCATTTTCAGTCCCTATCTATCAAAAGATAACCACTATCCAAATTTCCATCACTACCTAAATAGTTTTACCTGGTTTTAACTTTGTATAAATAGAATGTTTACAGCATGGTCACATTTATATCTAGGATTTTGAAAATTCAAACATATGTTTATGAGATCCGTACCAGTCATTAAATGTAGCAGTGTTTTGTTTATTTTCATTGCTGTATGTTTTTCAGCCATGTGATGTACCACAGTTTATTTATCTATTCTGCTGTTGACATTATGTTTTTTTCCACTTCTGGCCTGTGATAGGCAGTCTTTAAAATGGCACTTACTGATTTCCACCGCCTGTTATTGATGTTCTTGTGTTATCCCTACCCTTTGGGGGTGGGCGTAATTAGGTATTCAATCAGCACATTGAAGGGGGTAGATGGGATGCCACTTGAGTTTAGGTTTCAAAAAGGCTATGGTTTTTGTTTTGAGTGTCTTCTTTTGCTCTCTCAAGCTCACTCGCTCTGAGGGGAGCTAACTGTGAGCTGCTTCATGGAGAGGACCATAAGACAAGGAAATTATATATCACTGGCCAACAACCAGAGAGGATCTGAGCCCTTTTGATGGCTATGTGACTGACATGAAATGCATTCTCCCACATGAACCATGAGATGACCACAGCCTTGGCTGCTTATATCTCTTACTTTTTGATATATTCTTCTTCTTCTTTTTTTTGTTCTTTGCCTTTTTAAAAGGCCTAGGGCTTCCAATACAATTAGGAATAAACGTGGTAATAATTACTATCTCTGTTTTGTTCCTGATCTTTGGGGAAAATATTTCAAAATATCATCAAGTGTGATACTTGATGTGGTGTTTTAGGAGCACTATGCATACAAGGTCTACAGATTTTGTATTTATTCTTATGTCTTTTTGGTGAAGTTGTTTCCCTAGGAATTTTTAATTTGTGGTCAAGTAGCAAATTAATTTAGATAAAGCTCTTCATGATAACCTTTCATTAAAGTTATAAATGTGAATTTTGAATTTACTACCTTTTTTAGAACTGAAACTGCTAAGCATTTACAAATTTCAGTAGTTTTTCTGAAAATCAATGTACCTTGTTGAGTCTTTTTGTTCTATGTTTGTTTTCTAATACATCATTTTATTCACTTCTATTGTTATTCCTTTTATCTCTTTGTATTTAATTCTGATTAGTTAGAATAAATATTAGACTACTTGTTTTCAGCATTTCTTCTTTCAAATGTATGTATAGCAAGCATGCTCTTTCTTCTATATGCAGTTGCAGTCTATCACTCAAGACTTTTGGAATGCTATCTGAATGTCAAATGTATACTTGCACTGTCACCAATGAGATATATGAAGAAATAAAGTTCTTTCACAGAAATCTGGTGAAGACATCATGTTTTGAAGGGGTGAGTGATTGATATTGTGATGTGCAAGATAAGTCATAAAAGAAAATGAGAAAAGTGTCCTTAAAGGACCAGCATACACTGAGCCATGAAAGAGGTGGCTCACTAAGGCATCGAGGGGAGAGTACATAGTAAGAAATGTACTACAATATATTTAGACTCCTCCTTTTGGATTTACTTTATTACTTATTCGTTAAAGCAATATTAATTATGCAACCACTATATTGCAGACACTAATGACTTGGGATACAACCATGAAAAAATAGTTACGGTCTCTGCCCTCAAGGGGCTAATATATTTACAAAATAAGAGAAAAAGAAATGAATTCAATATAATTTTAGGTAAGTATAAATCTTATAAAGCCAATGAAAGCAGGCTAAAGAAATAGAGTTGAAAGGATGCTCATTTTAAATACAATGGACAAGGAAGTCTTCTTTGTGGCTTAGGTATCTGAACAGGGATTGAAAGAAGTGAGGGAGCAAGACTTTTGAGAGGATTTGGAAAAGAGTGTTTCAGCTTCTGTGAATAGAAAAAGCAAAATCCCTGGGATAAAAATGAGTTTAGAATTGAGGAACGGCACAAAGTATGTGCCTGCAGTGGAGTGAAGAAAGGAGTGAGTGGCAAGAGATGGGTTTGGAGAGTAATTTAAGGGCAACAGACCATCTGAAGAAGTTTTTTATTGGATATTGTGAATAACGAAGGAAAGGAATAAATAGATTAGTAGAGCTGCATTCCATAGAGTAAATGTATCAGAAGGTGGTTTAAATTGTAAACTTGAGTAATTTTATATGGATTACAGAAAGAAGCTTGCAGATAAATACTTCAGGATATGTGATACTGGAAGTGAGAGAGAGAGCGAGAGGGAGAGAAAAGCAGAGGAAGAGAGAGAAAGAGGATTTATTTACAAGCTAATGAATAAAAAATATAGTAGAGGGCTGAGCCAATAAACCAGGTGTTCACTGGGAAGTTTGAAATTTAATTTGAAAAGAAGAAATACAAATTATCGTTGGTAAAAGAATAATCACTTGGAAAAAATAAATAAGCAATGAAGAGTTTTTTCCCTGTAGCCTCAGTGTAGAGAAAAAGAGATTGCAAAACAAACTTCCTGTGCCTTACCTCCTCCATGGAATTTATATTAATTAAGCTATGTCAATGTCTCATACATATGACAGTCTCCACCCCAGGGGAATCAGGGTTTAAGTAAAAACATAAATACCTTTTCTTCAGCACCTTAAATTATGTGTCCTAGCAGATGGCAAGTGTTTTTAAAGATTCTTAGAGATTTAAAGATCATGGTAAGTCATGCCAAGGTTCAGCTGTGAAATACAGGGGAGACGGGGAAAGGCTTATACCAAAATTGAAAGGAGAGACTGGGGGAAATAAGAGTGGGGAGAGACAGAATGCACAATTATGCTCATGTCCTTCCAAGATTACACATGTTTTCTTCCATATACATATACCTAAGACCATACAAAGTCTCATACACAAAACCAACAGGACTGTAAAGCTGATGAGGAAAGGGATGCACTAAAATATTCTGTATCAGTTTATTGTTTCTGAACCTATGTATAAATGACCAAATGTGATAACAAGAGGTAGGAGGATATGCAATGAATGTTAAAATGACAAGTCAGCATACAGTTGTAAGAAGATAAAGTGACTGGACACTTTGAGAAATGTTTACACACTTTGAAATAATGTTTTCCCTGCTAGAAAGGAAATCACAGTTTTAAAACTCTTTTGGAAAATCCACAAAGATAAGTGTGATAAGTTAATTCTTTTCTGTGTAGCTATATTTTATGTTCCTTAGTTTCTGTTGTATGCAGCCCCTAATATTGACTGAAGTAGCCAGTATTTCTTAAGACTTAAGAGTCTGTAGATACTTAAAGTTCAGTAGATATTTAAGTGTCTACTCATTCTCTGTAAAATGTAATAGAGAGGACCAAGATTCCAGGATTATGTCCTGCTGGCTAATATGCTTTCTTTCTTCAGTTTGCCCTTTTGTCCTTATTATTCTCTCCATCTAGAATGAATTTCTTTCTTTTTTCTTTTTTGAAGAATTGCTCTGTAAGTAATAGCGTAAACCTAACCTCCTCCATGGAATTTATATTGACCTATTTCTACCTACACCACCTGACACTTACATCTACCATAGCACTTCCAATGCAATTTTTCAATTTGTTCTTTGAAATTTTATCTCCCGTACCACATTGTGGTCTTCTTGAGATTATGTAGCCGGTATTATTCAAGTTATTCAATTAAATGCTGGCAAATTTAGGATCTATTGGGTTTTTGATGGAATAAATTGTTAAGGGCACCCCTGCACATCTCTTGTGCATTATCCGCTAATGAAAGACATAATTGTATCCTTAACTTCAACTTTCTCGTTACAGGACTGAGAACTTTAAAGTCATCCTTCCCAGTCTTAATAACCCAAGTTTACATTTATGTTCTTCTTCCTGAGAGAATTTCTCAAATTACCTCCCATTTCTGCCAGCTTTCATTAGCTTCAAAGAGGTACGGTTGTTTTTGGGCAGTTGTCTTGTCATGGGTTTAACATGGAGTGTACTGACCGTATTTACCTTTGATGAGTGCCACTCTGACTTTCTCCAACATCCAAGAGTTCCCAAATTTGAATCAAAGTTTTCTGTGCAATTGTACACATCACAATCAGTCACTTCCACATTATCTGTAGAACTGGTTTTCTATAAGAAGTTGCCCAGTAGTAAACATCTCTTGTGATGATTGCTTAAAGTTTTAATTCATTATATATGAGTTCAGAATTTTCTCATTGTCAGGAAAAGTGCTATGAAACAAACTCACTTATATTTGTATTGTGAAAAAGAAGATCTCCATAATGACACTAATATCCTAGATAGAGAACAGTTTTTGTGCAGAATATATTGCAGGATAAAGTTCTTCTTCCTGCTATCCATCCACGTCCATGCAAATCTGAGATGAGATTTAACATTGACTAGCAGAAAAAAATTACTCTCCAGCCAAGTGGTCCCTTGCTAGAAATTCTCTTTAATAGAGACTATTTTTTGTGTGGGCTCTACAAATACTTATCTAGATTGAGGTAATTTTAATTCCATATTTAATTACAACTGCAAAATATTTCTGCCAAGTATCTTCCTCTTCTTTACTTTATTCATTTTCCAAATATAGTGGATAGAACTTTCCTTTTGCAAAAGCAGTTATGATGTAAGAAAGTAGTTTATTATCTCAAACACCACATTGAAATTAATTGCTTTCCTGCTTCTTAGTTAATTTGTTTATTTAATAAATATTTAAAATTGAGAATTTTTAAGTGGCAGACTATTTATAATTCACATGAATAAAAAATATTTTTTTCTCTTCTCTAAGATTAGACCTTCATGTAAAAATGCACACGCATATACACATACTGTTATAAACACTATCTTCAGTGTATACAGGATTTCTCTAAGGGAATGGTTGACATCAAAAATACCAAAAAAATGACCACACACATTAAAAAATATGGATGTAAAAGGATCAGTTACACAGACCCTGAAGCTTAGTTATTTTTTTCTGTTTCTGCCTAGATCCCGCATTATGAATTTCCGATGGACAGATAGAAATTTCTTATTCCCTTGTCTCTCTGCTCCCCGCCATGTGTAATATGTTCTAGTAGAAAAAGTGGCAAAGAGTGAGGCTGAATTTATTCCAGGTACTGTTTTATGCACAAGTGACGCTAGCAAAATAAGCGGAGAGTATTTTATTTAGATTTTTTCTGAAAGGAAACAAAGAAAGAATGCATTGTTATTTTGCATTTGAATAGGAACCTGCATAAAGTGAAAAGTAGAGTAGAAATCACTAATGGGAAGTGAGTAATTTTCTCTGGTATGCACAACAGCTACTTGTGGCAGAAAGAATGTCCATTCCTAACGACACCCAGTTCCATCCTTCTTCATTCCTGCTGTTGGGCATCCCAGGGCTAGAAGACGTGCATATCTGGATTGGGTTCCCTTTTTTCTTTGTGTATCTTGTTGCACTCTTGGGGAATTCTGCTGTCTTGTTTGTCATCCGGACCGAGCACAGTCTCCATGAACCCATGTACTACTTCCTGGCCATGTTGGATTCCATCGACCTGGGCTTGTCCACAGCCACCATTCCCAAAATGCTGGGCATCTTCTGGTTTGGTCTCAGAGAAATATCTTTTGGAGGCTGCCTTTCCCAGATGTTCTTCATTCACTTCTTCACCGTCATGGAGAGCATTGTGCTGGTGGCCATGGCCTTTGACCGCTACATCGCCATTTGCAAACCCCTTCGGTACACTATGATCCTCACCAGCAAAGTCATCAGCCTCATTGCAGGCATTGCTATTCTGCGGAGCCTGTACATGGTGGTTCCACTGGTGTTTCTCCTCCTGAGGCTGCCCTTCTGTGGACACCGCATCATCCCTCATACTTATTGTGAGCACATGGGCATTGCCCGTCTGGCCTGTTCCAGCATCAAAATTAACATTATGTTTGGCCTTGGCAGCATTTCTCTGTTATTGTTGGATGTGCTCCTTATTATTCTGTCCTATGTCAGGATCCTCTATGCGGTCTTCTGCCTTCCCTCCTGGGAGGCTCGACTCAGAGCTCTCAACACCTGTGGCTCCCACATTGGTGTTATCTCAGCATTTTTCACACCAGCCTTTTTCTCTTTCTTCACACATCGTTTTGGTCACCACATCCCCCGATATATCCACATTTTCTTGGCCAATCTATATGTGGTTGTTCCACCTGCCCTCAATCCTGTAATCTATGGGGTCAGGACCAAGCAGATTCGGGAGCGAGTGCTGAGGATTTTCCTCACGACAGATCGCTGACCAGTTAAAGTTTGGAGACTCTTAGAATTCATGTTTCCTCCATTGTTAAAAGTAGAGCTAGCATATGTCTGTCATGATAGAAAGCAGGAAGCAACGAGGAATGTTGTTACCAATAAAATTATCTATGAATTAAAACTTTTGTGTTTAAGGGTAATAATGAGAATATTGAAATTTGTATAAAAATCTACTTTTACAAGTAGTTTCACTTATATTGCTGGATCCTTAACACAATCCTATAAAGTATATGCTACTTAATCCACTTTTGTTATGAATATCTTGATTTTGGGAACAATTAAGTGATTTATTCAAATTCAGTGTTTAGTAGGAAGTAGTAATTTAAGCCAAAAAGTTTGCCTCCAAATTGTACACATTTTCATCTATACCATGGTTTTTAAGAACTGAAGAAAATACTAACTAACATTGCTATTTTCAAAGAGATTATAAACTGATTAAGTGGCGGCCAGGATTCTTAAAATAATAATATTTTTGTTCCATATAGCATAATATTTTCCTATTATAAATGCACTATGTATAGAATGAGAGATATTAATAAGTATACTTTATGCACATATGCTCATATTGTGCTCACCATAATCCTACTCAGTAGTTACTATAATTTTCCCCAGGGGCATAGAGAAGGCAGCATAGTCATGAAATTTGAAATTAAAGTAAAGGAAAAGAAAACAATGGGGCCTATATATGAGATATGCATTCATAATTAATTAATTTGTTTCTTTATTTATCTAAATAAAATTTATATAATACATTTATACATGCACACAAATACACACACATGCACACACACACACCCTTCCCATGTTCCACATGTAGGTTCTTTGAGCAATAGAAATATGCAAAGACACAGTGTATTGTCTTTAAGCACGTACACTAAGAAAGAAGAAATAAAATTTGGTTCTTTTTTTTTTTTTTTTTTTTAATTTTATTTTGTCGATATACATTGTAGCTGATTAATGCTCCCCATCACCAAAACCTCCCTCCCTTCTCCCTCCCCCCCCTCCCCCCCAACAATGTCCTTTCTGTTTGCTTGTTGTATCAACTTCAAGTAATTGTGGTTGTTATATCTTCTTCCCTCCCCCCCCCCGATTTGTGTGTGTGTGTGTGTATGTGTGTGTGTGAATTTATATATTAATGTTTAGCTCCCTCCAATAAGTGAGAACATGTGGTATTTCTCTTTCTGTGCCTGACTTGTTTCACTTAATATAATTCTCTCAAGGTCCATCCATGTTGTTGCAAATGGCAGTATTTCATTCGTTTTTATAGCTGAGTAGTATTCCATTGTGTAGATGTACCACATTTTCCGTATCCACTCATCTGATGATGGGCATTTGGGCTGGTTCCAACTCTTGGCTATTGTAAAGAGTGCTGCGATGAACATTGGGGAACAGGTATACCTTCGACTTGATGATTTCCATTCCTCTGGGTATATTCCCAACAGTGGGATGGCTGGGTCGTATGGTAGATCTATTTGCAATTGTTTAAGGAACCTCCATACCATTTTCCATAGAGGCTGCACCATTTTGCAGTCCCACCAACAATGTATGAGAGTTCCTTTTTCTCCGCAGCCTCGCCAGCATTTATCGTTCATAGTCTTTTGGATTTTAGCCATCCTAACTGGGGTTAGATGGTATCTCAATGTGGTTTTGATTTGCATTTCCCGGATGCTGAGTGATGTTGAGCATTTTTTCATATGTCTGTTGGCCATTTGGATATCTTCCTTAGAGAAATGCCTACTTAGCTCTTTTGCCCATTTTTTAATTGGGTTGCTTGTTTTCTTCTTGTAAAGTTGTTTGAGTTCCTTATATATTCTGGATATTAATCCTTTGTCAGATGTATATTTTGCAAATATTTTCTCCCACTCTGTTGGTTGTCTTTTAACTCTTTTAATTGTTTCTTTTGCTGTGCAGAAGCTTTTTAGTTTGATATAATCCCATTTGTTTATTTTTCCTTTGGTTGCCCGTGCTTTTGGGGTCGTATTCATGAAGTCTGTGCCCAGTCCTATTTCCTGAAGTGTTTCCCCTATGTTTTCTTTAAGAAGTTTTATTGTCTCAGGGTGTATATTTAAATCCTTAATCCATTTTGAGTTGATTTTAGTATACGGTGAGAGGTATGGATCTAGTTTCATTCTCCTGCATATCGATATCCAGTTATCCCAACACCACTTGCTGAAGAGGCAGTCCCTTCCCCAGTGAATAGGCTTGGTGCCTTTGTCAAAGATCAGATGGCAGTAAGTGTGTGGGTTGATTTCTGGATTCTCTATTCTATTCCATTGGTCAGTGTGTCTGTTTTTATGCCAGTACCATACTGTTTTGGTTATTATAGCTTTGTAGTATAGCTTAAGGTCAGGTAGTGTTATGCCTCCAGCTTTATTTTTTTTGCTGAGCATTGCTTTGGCTATTCGTGGTCTTTTATTGTTCCATATAAATGTCTGAATAGTTTTTTCCATTTCTGAGAAAAATGTCTTTGGAATTTTGATGGGGATTGCATTGAATTTGTATATCACTTTGGGTAGTATGGACATTTTCACTATGTTGATTCTTCCAATCCAAGAGCATGGAATATCTTTCCATCTTCTTGTATCCTCTCTAATTTCTCTCAGCAGTGGTTTGTAGTTCTCATTATAGAGATTTTTCACCTCCTTGGTTAACTCAATTCCTAAGTATTTTATTTTTTTGGTGGCTATTGTAAATGGGCAGGCTTTCTTGATTTCTCCTTCTGCATGTTCACTATTGGAGAAAAGAAATGCTACTGATTTTTGTGTGTTGATTTTGTATCCTGCTACTGTGCTGAAATCATTTATCAATTCCAACAGTTTTTTTGTAGAGGTTTTAGGCTGTTCGATATATAGGATCATGTCATCTGCAAACAGGGACAGTTTGACTTCATCTTTTCCAGTCTGGATGCCCTTTATTTCCTTCTCTTCTCTGATTGCTCTGGCTAGTACTTCCAACACTATGTTGAATAGGAGTGGTGAGAGTGGGCATCCTTGTCTAGTGCCTGTTCTTAAAGGAAAAGCTTTCAGCTTTTCCCCATTCAGGATGATACTGGCAGTGGGTTTGGCATATATGGCTTTAATTATGTTGAGATACTTTCCCTCTATACCTAACTTATAGAGGGTCTTTGTCATGAATGAGTGCTGAACTTTATCAAATGCTTTTTCAGCATCTATAGAGATGATCATATGGTCCTGGTGTTTGAGTTTATTAATATGGTGTATCACATTTATTGATTTGCGTATGTTGAACCAACCTTGCATCCCTGGGATGAATCCCACTTGATCGTGATGAATAATTTTTCGTATGTGTTGCTGTATTCTGTTTGCTAGTATTTTAGTGAGGATTTTTGCATCTATATTCATCAAGGATATCGGCCTGTAGTTTTCTTTTTTGGTTATATCTTTACCTGGTTTTGGTATCAGGATGATGTTTGCTTCATAGAATGAGTTTGGGAGATTTGCGTCCGTTTCAATCTTTTGGAATAGTTTGTAAAGAATCGGTGTCAATTCCTCTTTGAATGTTTGGTAAAATTCTGCTGTGAATCCATCTGGTCCTGGGCTTTTCTTTGTTGGGAGCCTTCTGATAACAGCTTCAATCTCCTTTATTGTTATTGGTCTGTTCAAATTTTCTACGTCTTCACGGTTCAGTTTTGGGAGCTTGTGTGTGTCCAGAAATTTATCCATTTCCTCCAGATTTTCAAATTTGTTGGCGTATAGTTGTTTATAGTAGTCTCGAATGATTCCTTGTATTTCAGATGAATCAGTTGTAATATCGCCTTTTTCATTTCTAATTTTTGTTATTTGAGTCTTCTCTCTTCTTTTTTTTGTTAGCCATGCTAATGGTTTGTCAATTTTATTTATCTTTTCAAAAAACCAACTTTTTGATTCGTTGATCTTTTGAATTGTTTTTTGGTTTTCAATTTCATTCAGTTCTGCTCTGATCTTAATGATTTCTTTCCGTCTGCTAACTTTAGGATTGGATTGTTCTTGTTTTTCTAGTTCTTTAAGGTGAAGTGTTAGGTTGTTCACTTGCCATCTTTCCATTCTTCTGAAGTGAGCGTTTAATGCAATAAATTTTCCCCTCAATACTGCTTTTGCAGTATCCCACAGGTTTTGGTATGATGTATCATTGTTTTCATTAGTTTCAATAAACTTTTTGATTTCCTGCTTGATTTCTTCTTGGACCCATATGTCATTAAGTAGAATGCTGTTTAATTTCCATGTGTTTGCATAGTTTCCAGAGTTTTGTTTGTTATTAATTTCTAGTTTTAATCCATTGTGGTCTGAGAAGATACATGGGATAATTCCAATTTTTTTGAATTTATTGAGACTTGATTTGTGACCTAATATGTGATCTATCCTGGAGAATGATCCATGTGCTGATGAGAAGAATGAATATTCTGAGGTTGTTGGGTGGAATGTTCTGTAGATATCTGCCAATTCCAATTGGTCTAGAGTCTTGTTTAGATCCTGTGTTTCTCTACTGATTCTTTGCCTAGATGATCTGTCTAATATTGACAGTGGAGTGTTCAGGTCCCCTGCTATTATGGTATTAGTGTCTATTTCCTTCTTTAGGTCTAATAGAGTTTGTTTTATAAATCTGGCTGCTCCAACATTGGGTGCGTACATATTTATGATTGTTATGTCTTCTTGATGGATCAGTCCTTTTATCATTAAGTAGTGTCCCTCATTGTCTCTTTTTATGGTTTTTAGTTTAAAGTCTATTTTGTCAGATATAAGAATAGCCACTCCTGCTCGTTTTTCTTTTCTGTTTGCATGGTAAATCTTTTTCCATCCTTTCACTCTTAGTCTGTGTGAATCTTTATGGGTGAGGTGGGTCTCTTGTAGGCAGCATATAGTTGGGTCCTGCTTTTTGATCCAGTCAGCCAGTCTGTGTCTTTTAATTGGGGAATTTAAGCCTTTAACATTAAGAGTTGTTATTGAAAGGTGTTGATTTATTCCTAGCATTTTATTGGTTGTTTGGTTGTCTTAGGTGTCTTTTGTTCCTTGCTTTCTGATTTACTGTTTGGTTTCTTTGTTTGTTGGTTCCTTAGGTTGTAGATAGTGTTTTTGTTAGCTTGTTTTCTCTTCATGAATGCCATTTTTATTGTACTAGCGGGTTTAGATTTTTCTTAGGTTTTTATGGCAGTGGTAGTTATTTTTC
Source organism: Cynocephalus volans (assembly GCF_027409185.1). NCBI lineage: Eukaryota > Metazoa > Chordata > Mammalia > Dermoptera > Cynocephalidae > Cynocephalus > Cynocephalus volans. The sequence goes on along the minus strand of NC_084463.1, from coordinate 106,161,041 downwards.
TGGAACCAAACCCAGTACTCCCTTGAGGATTTCTTGTAAGGGTGGTCTTGTGGTAGTGAACTCCCGCAGTTTTTGTTTGTCTGAGAAATATACTATTTGCCCCTCATTTCGGAAGGATAGCCTTGCAGGGTAGAGTATTCTTGGCTGGCAATCTTTGTCTTTTAGTATTTTGAAAATATCATCCCATTCCTTTCTAGCTTTTAGGGTTTGTGATGAGAAGTCTGATGTTAACCTGATTGGGGCTCCCTTATAGGTGATTTGACGCTTCTCTCTTGCAGCTTTTAAGATTCTCTCTTTGTCTCTGAGTTTTGCCAATTTGACTATGACATGTCTTGGAGAAGGCCTTTTTGGGTTGAATACGTTTGGAGATCGTTGAGCTTCCTGGATCTGAAGATTTGTGATTTTTCCTATACCTGGGAAGTTTTCTGCCACTATTTTGTTGAATATGTTTTCAATGGAATCTCCATTTTCCTCCCCTTCTGGAATACCCATGACTCGGATATTTGAGCGCTTGAGGTTGTCTGATATCTCTCTCAGATTTTCTTCCATGTCCTTGATTCTTTTTTCTTTCTTTTTGTCTGCTTGTGTTATTTCAAACAGCCCATCTTCAAGTTCAGAGGTTCTCTCTTCAACTTCGACAAGCCTGCTGGTTAAACTCTCCGTTGTGTTTTTTATTTCGCTGAATAATTTCTTCAGTTCAGCAAGTTCTGCTACATTTTTTTTCAGGACATTGATTTCCTTGTATATTTCCTCTTTCAGATCCTGTATACTTTTCCTCATTTCATCATGATGTCTAGCTGAGTTTTCTTGTATCTCATTCAGTTTCCTTAGAATTATCACTCGAAATTCCTTGTCAGTTATTTCAAGGGCTTCTTGTTCTATAGGATCTAGAGTATGAGATTTATTAACTTTTGGTGGTGTACTTTCTTGATTTTTTGTATTTCTGGTGTCTTTTTTTTGGTGTTTATTCATTGTGGCAGGGGGTTTCACAGTCCACCGGTTTGAGACTAATGACTAACTAGGATGTTGCTGTGGTTGCTAATTTGGTATGGCTCCCGCCGTGACTGCTCAGTTGGCCTCTAGTGTCTTGTGTGTGTGGTTGCCTCGGGTCTTGGGCTTCTCCGGGGATCCACCTTTCTGGTCAGCTTGTACTCTGCTGGGCTGGTGGATCACGTACCACAGGGTGTGTGATCTCTGTTGAGCTTTCACTTTCTGTACAGGACTTCTCCCCGTTCCGTGTGCTCTGGCCCAGGCTGTTAGATCGTGCAGTGGCGACCCCTCCGGGTGTGTGGTTTCTGTCGAGTCTCCCCCCTCTGTGCACACTGTGCTGGGCTGGGGCGTGTCTTCTGCACCCCTCGTCTATCAGCTGGGCCTTCAAGACCCTGCTCAGCACCGCCTCGCCCAGGAAGTCTATCAGGTTTCTGCTAGGCACAGACAACCGGTCTCTCTGGGTGCCTTTGTAGCACTGTGTAGATCTTTCTCGGGTCTTGTTCACCTTTGTATCCCCCCGGTATAAACCGAGTCTAGTGCCTGCCTGCAGCCTGCTCTCCGGCAGGTTCAAGCGGACCTGGGAACTCTCCTACCACACTATTCCCAACCAGAAATTCGTTAGGCTTTTTTCCAAACTGGTGGTCGCAGAGATGTTATCTGCCTCCCAGTAACAGGAAGTTTACCGGGGCCGGAGTCCAGGGTGTGGTGGAGTGACAGTCGGCCCGCCCGTACTTTCTAGCCCTCCCAACACTGGTCGGGACGCCCCACACCCCCAGCCCCGCCAGAGAACCGCGGAGGGAGTGGGAGAGGAGGCCAGCCGCAGGGTCCGGAAAGCCCCGCGCCAGGCCAAGCAAATGGGCTCAGTGATGGCCGAGCAGGGCGGAGCTGCCCGCACCTGGGAAAATGGAGGCAGCACCGGGGCAGTGAGTGGCCTGGTGGTGCAGGCGGGAGCCGTGTGGGCCAGGGATCACTCACAGTGCTGTGCCAGGTCGGGCGCTCGCTCTGTCTCTGGTTTGTTGCCTTCCGTGTTCTCGGCGCTGCCGCCTCGGGCTGTTCAGTCGCGGCGCCGCTCGGGCACTCCCAGGAATCTTCTTTAATGCCGGCCTGAAACCTCGAATCCTGAATAGGGCAGCTGGCCGCCTTCAGTGCGGCCCCAGCCTCCGGGATCCTGGCTGCATCCACAGCAGCCCTGGCGCCGTGTTCCCTGTTTCAAGACTCGCTTTTGCAGCTAAGAATCAGTTCTTTTCCTGCTCCACACTTCAAAGCTGTTGCCTGTAAATGAGGCAGCCTCTCCTGCCGGGGGCAAAGTGGCGTTGAGCCCCCACGACCGGCCAGCAGCAGCAGTCCTCCCTTAAGAGATGGCCAGAGGAAGGTCCACAAGTTTCCCGGCTGCCTGAGGCCCAGTGGCCACCTTTTCCACCTCAGCTACTCCGCGCCAGCCGCCGCAGCCGCCGCCATCTTGAAACCGCGCCAAGTCTAAAATTTGGTTCTAAAGTAGTACAGAGACATAAGATTTTTGCTGTGGGAATATGGAAGTTGTGTAGTTTTTAGCACTTCCATTCATAGGGGACTAGGTAGCAATTTGAAGGAAGATGGTTTTAGGAAGAAAGCCTTGAATATATGCTCTTTATTGCTGCTCTGTCTGCTATTGAAACAGTTAAGATAGAAAATTAAGCAGTAGATCACAAGTAGCATGTTGGGGTAAAAATAAAGCAAAGATACTTAAAGATACTGTATTGAAATTAGTTTCCAGTCTGCTTCTTATTTAATTTAATTTATTTATTTATTATTTTATTTAAAAAATATTTAATTGTCAAATGAAGATTGTATATATTTAGTGTGTAATGTGATGATTTGATATATATATATGTAGTTTCACTACTACAATTAAATTAATTAGCACATCCATCAACACCCATTCTGTGCATTGATCTCTAGAACTTGTTCATCTTCTAACTTGAAGTTTTTACCCTTTGACCACATCTGCCCATTCCTCCACCTCTCAGCTGCTGGTAGCCACTGTTTTACTGTCTGCTTCTACCAGTTTGGCTGTTTTAGATTTCACATAGAAGTGAGATTATAGTGTTTGTTTTTTTGTGTCTGGCTTATTTCATTTAGCATAGTGTCATCCAAACTCATCCATGCTGTCACAAATTGCAGAATTTCACTTATTTTTATGGCTGATTTATTCCATTGTATGTATAACCCAAATTTTCTTTATTCATTCATCCATGGATGGACACATGGGGTGTTCCCATATCTTGATTATAGTGAATAATGCTGAAATGAACACGGGAGTGCATTATATCTCTTTGAGATACTGATTTTATTTCATTTGGATATATACCAAATAATAGCATTGCTGGATCATATGGTAATTCTATTTTTATTTTTTTTTTAACATTTTTTAAAATAGCAGCTTTATTGAGGTTTATTTAATTCAATCACAAAATTCACCCTTTTAAAGTATACAATTCAGTGGTTTCTAGTATATTCAGAGTTGTACAACCATCACTGCTATCTAATTTCAGAACATATTCATCACCTCAAGAAAAAAATTCCTTACCCATTAGCAGTCACCCCACACTCCACCCTGCCACTAATCTACTTTTTCCTTCTATAGACTTGCCTATTCTAAACATTTTATGTAAATGGAATTATACAATAAATGGCCTCATATGACTGACATCGTTCCCTTAGCATAATGTTTTCCCAGTTCATATATGTTGTAACTTCTTCCCCTGGTTTTGCTTTGTCTTTCTATTTCTGAATAAATAGTTGAAATGATTTAAAAATGTGGTGTGTGTGTGTGTGTGTGTGTGTGTGTGTGTGTGTTCATTTGTCCATAGAGGAAAAACGGTAGATGGCAATTATTAAATTGACCCGTATGAATTGAATGCACAGTATTGCATCAGTCTTGGAAACAGCACTTTCTATACAGTGATGGGCGGGACTTTTCCTTCTGCCACCCCTTTCCTCCCCCAAATTTCTATATCTGGTATGAGAGAGTTAGGCATATTGCGCATATTAATGCAGAGTGATAAATCAAAGGATGAACTTGTATATCAGGTTAGGTGCGGCACACAATGTTTATTTGGGGGAAAGCAGAGAGCAGATAATTTCTTGAAGTTATGACCTCTCTGATGAAATTATGAAAAAAAGTTACTATTAAATATTAAAAACCATTAAAATGATGGTGATGAGGAATGGGGGAGGGTGAGCAGTTGAAGAGCATCTCAGGCTGAGGAGATGTGAAACAGCCCTGTACATTCAAAACCTTTTCAATTTTGATGAAGCAATGCATGTAAGAATGAGGGATTCCAGGTGAGTATCTTTAATTTTTTTAAAGAACTTTTATATTGTTTTCTATAATGGCTGTACCAACTTACATTTCTACCAATGTTGTACAAGGGTTACCTTTTCTCCACATCGTCACCAAAACTTATTATCTCTTGTTTTTTTGATGACAGACATCCTAACAGGTGTGAGGTGATATCTCATAGTGATTTTGCCATTTGTATGTCTTCTTTGGAAAAATGTCTTTGGGTCCATTTCAAAATCAAGTTAATTGATATTTGCTATTTAGTTGTCTCAGTTTCTTATACATTTTAGATATAAACCCCTTATCTGACATATGTTTTACAAATATTTTCTTCCATTCCGTAGGTTGCTATTTCAATTTATTTTTATTCTTTGCTGTGCAGAAGATTTTTAGTTTGATATACTTCCATACTTGCCTGTGTTTTTGGTGTGATATCCAAAAAATCATTGCTAAGACCAATGTCCAGGAGATTTTTACCTATGTTTTCTTCTAGTAGTTTAATGATTTCAGTTATTAAACTTTTTTTTTTTGACCGGTAAGGGGATCGCAACTCTCGCCTCGGCGCTACCAGCGCTGCACTCTTCTGAGTGAGCCACGGGGCCGGCCCCAGGTATTAAACTTTAATCCATTTAAGTTAATTTTTGTGAGTATAAGGTAGGGATCCAACCTCATTATTTTGCACGTGGATACTCAGTTTTTTAAATGCTGTTAATGGAAGAGAATATCATTTCCCAATGTGTATTCCTGGCAACCTTGTCAAAGATTAAGTGACCATATATGTATGGGTATAATTCTGGGTTATTTATTCATCTCTATTGGTTTATGTGTCTGTTTTTATGCCAGAATGTCCACCCTACCTAAAGCAATCTACAGATTCAGTGTAATCCCTACCAAAATTCCAATGGCATTTTTCACAGAAACAGATAAGAATAAGTCTGAAAATAAGAACGGAACCACAAAAGACCCCAAATAGCTGAAGAAATTCTGAGAAAGAACAAATCTGGAGACATGACACTCCCTGCTTTCAAAGTCTATTATAAAGCTATAGTAATCAAGTCAGTATGGTGTTAGCACAATTTGTTTAGTTAATAAATATTTAAAATTGACTGTTTACAATAGCCAAGAGTTGGAACCAGCCCAAATGTCCATCATCAGATGAGTGGATAAGGAAAATGCGGTACATCTACACAATGGAATACTACTCTGCTATAAGCCATTTGCAGCAACATGGATGGACTTAGAGAAAATTATATTAAGTGAAAAAAGTCAGGCACAGAAAGAGAAATACCACATGTTCTCACTTATTTGTGGGAGCTAAAAATAAATAAATAAATACACAAGCAAATGCTAGGAGAGGGAAGAAGACATAACAATCAAAACAATTCTTTGAACTTGTTAAGACAAGTGAACAGGTATGATGTTGATGGGTGGGGAGGGAGAAGAAAAGGAGGGAATGAGGAACTGGTAAAGGGACATGAAAATCAACTACATTGTATACTGATAAGTTAAAATAAAAAAAAATCAAGAACTTCTAAATAATGAATATTTAATGTGTGTGAATAAACAAAAGTTGCTTCCTTTGTATCAAACCCAGACCCTCTAGAATTCACCAATGCTTAAAAGAAATGCACACACACAGAGTTATACACACTATCTTCAGTGTTCTTAGGTCTCTAATAAGGAAGTGGCTGAGATAACAAATACCAAAAAAAAAAAAAAAAAATCACTATGGACATTGAGAAAAAATGGGTCTAAAACTACCAGAAACACAGATTCTGAAACTTTATTTTCTTATCTGTTTCTGCCTAGACTTCCCACTGTAAGTTTCTCCAGTCCCTTTTTCATGTGTAATATATTCTAGTAGACAAAGTGGCAACAGACTGAGGCTTATTTTATTCCTGGTTCTGCTTTTTGCTCAAGTGAGGCTAGCGGAGATTATTTTATCCTCCTTCTGAAAGGAAACAAAGGAAGATTACAATGTTATTTTGTGTTTGAATAGAAATCTGAATAAACTGAAAAGTAGAGGAGAAATCACTAGTGAGAATGTCTCTGCTATGCACAGCAGCTATTTGTGGTATAAAAAATGTCCATGCTTAATGACACCCAGTTTCATCCTTCTTCATTCCTGCTTCTGGGCATCCCAGGTCTAGAAGATGTGAACATCTGGACTGGATTACTTTTCTTCGTGTATCTTGCTGCACTCTTGGGAAATACTGCTCTCCTGTTTGTGATCCTGACTGAGTACAGTCTCCATGAACCCATGTCCTACTTTCTGGCCATGTTGGATTTCATTGACCTGGGCTTGTCCACAGCCAACATCCCCAAAATGCTGAGCATCTCCTGGTTCAGTCTCAGGGAAATACTTTTTGGAGGCTGCCTTTCTCAGACTCATGATTGTGTTTCTCAGATGCGTGATTGTTCCACTTGAGTTTCTCCTCCTGAGGCTGCCCTTCTGTGGGCACCATATCATCCCTCATACTTACTGTGAGCACCGTGGATGTTGCCTGGCTGGCCTGTGCCAGCATCAAAGTGAACATTATCTTTGGGCTTGGCAACATTTCTCTTTCCTTGAGTGTGCTCCTTCTTATCCTGTTCTATGTCAGGATCCTCTATACAGTCTTCAGCCTGCTCTACGGGAGGGTAGACCTTTAGGACCTTTAAACTCCCAACACCTGCGGCTCCCCCATTGATATTATTTAAGCATTTTTACTTCAGCATTTTTCTGTCTCTTGACATACAGTTTGGTGTTACAATATTCCCTGACATATTTATATTTTCTTGGCCAGTTTACATGTATGTGTTCGACCACCTTTCAATCCTGCAATGGGCTCAGGACCAACCTAATTTGGGAGCACATGCTGGAGATTTTCTTTTACTGATAGCTAACCATACAACTGAGAATGTGCATATTTAGACCATAATGTAATACAATTGTGTTTGAGTGAGCAGGACTGAAGTCATGCTGGGACATAAAACTGCCTGAGCTGCAAAGCGGGTGGCAGGATTTTAAAAAGGACAAGTTTTTTTTTTTTTTTCCTCTTCAGTCTTTCTTCCCATCCCCTGAGTTTCTTATGTTGCTTTCTAAATAGAAGAACAAGACTGAGAAGCTAATTGTTACTTTGCAAAGCTAACGGCTCTTTCTTTGAAACTCAAGGTTTTGAGAAGTGATCAAGGCCAAAGGACTGGGAGCGGACTTCGGACACCAGCCAAGTCCATCTGAGCTCTGTGAAGCACAACTATACAAAGGACTGCAGAAAAGATGGTTCTGCTTTGGAACAAATCAAAATATTGCAGGGTCCTGAGATAACAGTGAAGACGAGAAAAGAAATCAGATGAGGCTTTGGCGAGACCTTGTGCGTGACTCATAGACACGGACCCCTCATAGCTCAAGTATTCTTCTCTCCTGCTTTTCACCTCCCACATTCCATTCCCTCAACCCCTCCTTTAAAAACCCCTCAGTATATCTAAGTCTTTTGAAATGGGACAGCCTACCATCTCCTTTAGCTGAATACATTTGCTTTTCTAACACCAATTAATTGACTTCTGGGTTTCTTTTTTCTTCTCAAGGGGACGGGCAGCCAGACCTGAGTTCAGTAACGATTGTATATTCAGTAGGATGATTGTAGTAGAAATGATAGCCAGTATTGGTGTGAATGTAAAGTAAGTGGAATTCTTATATATTGTTGGCTGGAATAAAAAAATGCACTGCTACTTCAGAAAACAGTTTGACAGTTTTTTCAAAAGTCAAACTAAGTATTCCATGTAACCCAAGATTCCACTCCTAGGTCACTTCCTAAAAGAAATGAGAATATATGACCATATTTTGTCATGTATTTATAACAACATTACTTATAATAGCCAAAAATATAAATAATTGGATATTATGACATTTATGTATTGGTTTTTGTCCATGGTTCCTGGCTCATGCTACTTTACGACCTTTTCTTGCCTTCCTTTTACTGGCTCCTTTTTCTCCCAGAGGCAGGAAATTCTCTGACCTACCATAGCTGATTGTAGGTCACCCCCATTTCAGGAAGAGCCTGGTAGGAAGAATGCTACACAGAGAGGTCGAGAAGAATTTGAACAAACAGGCCTTCCTGGGTTTCCCCATCTAGTCTACTAATATTAAATAATACCCTTTTTGTCCAATCACATTTCTACATGGTTGCCCATGCTTCAATCATGCCTATGTAATGAAGCTTCCTTAAAAACCTCAAAACACAGGATTCAGGAGCTTTTGGATAGCTGAACATGTGGAGGTTCCTGAAGGGTGATACACCCAGGGAGGGCATGGAAGCTCTGTGCCCCTTACCCCACACCTTGCCCTATGCATCTTTTCATCTGTATCCTTTGTAATATCCTTTATAATAAACCAGTAAACATAGGTACGTATTTCCCTGAGTAGTGTGAGCTGCTCACGCAAAGTAATCTAACCGAAGGAGGGGATTGTGGAAACCCTGATTTATAACTGGTTGGTCAGAAGTTCCAGATGTCTGGAGTTCTGAATGGCATCTGAAGGGAGGGTGCAGACTTGGGAACTGAGCTCTTAACCTGTGGGATCCGACACTACCTCCAGATGGATAGTGTCCGAATTCATTGGAGGGCACCTTCCTGGTGCCCACTGTGGAATTGTTTGTTTGCTTGCTGGTGGGGAAACCCTCCCCTCACATTTGGTCACAAAGTCAGAAGTTGGTCTTCTGTGTTGATGGTTGTTGTTGAGTGAGAGTATAGAAAAACACTTTGTGTTTTTTCTATATACTCATATAACAATCAAAATTTTCATCAACATAGAAACGGATAAACACAAAATGGAATACTAAACAATAAAAATGAATAAACTGTTACATACTACAAAATGAATGAACTTTAGAAACATGAATATGAAAGAAGCTGAATATAGAAGACCATATATTGTATTGATTCATTTATATTAAATATAGAGCAAAGACATATCTACAAAGACAGAAAGTAGATCATAGGTATACACAGTAGCATACCATGCAAATATAATAGGACTGAATGTCTGTGTTCCCCCCCAAATCACATGCTTAATCCCTAGTTCAGTGGTATTTGGAAGTGGAGACATTTGGAGGGCTTGACCCTCATGAATGGGATTAGTGCTCTTATAAGAAGAGATAGGAAAGAGATGATCTCTCCCCACCCCCCACTTTCTCTGTCTCTCTCTCAGCCCTGTGTGGATATAGTCAGAAGGCAGCTTTCTACAGTCTAGGAAGAATGACCTCATCAGACACTGCTCATGACTTGATCTTGGATTTCCCAGCCTCCAGAATTGTGAAAAAAGAAATGCCTATTGTTTTAGTCACCCACCCAGTCTATAGAATTTTTTTTTTATACCAACCTGAACTAAGATAATACTCATTCAAAGACTGAGTGCTTTCCCCCTAAGATGAGAAACAAGACAAGAAACCTTGCTTTCATCCCCTGCTATTAAACGTAGTACTGAAATTTCTAGCCAGAGCAACTAGGTAACAAAAAGAAATAAGAACAATTGTATTGGACAGAACAAGTAGATCTATATTTGCAGATGCCATATATATAATCAAGACAATTATGAGTTAATAAACAAATTTGGCAAAGTTGCAAGAGACCAGAAAAACATTAAAAAAAAAAACTAATTATATTTCTATGTACTGGCAATGACTGATCTGAAAGGAAAATTAATAATTTCTTTAAAGAAAAGAATAACATACTCAGGAATGCATTTAATGAGGGAAAGGCTAGATTTGCACAATGAAAACTCAAAATATTGCTGAAGAAACAAAAAATAAATCTAAATAAATGCAAAGAGATCCTGTGTTCATAGATCGAAGACTTAAAATTAAGCTGGCAGTACTCTCCAGATCAAACTACAGAGTTTACACAATTCATATCACGATTCCAATGACCATTTTTTTAAGAAATGTAAAATCAGATTCTAAAATTTATATTGAATTGCAAAGGGTTTCAGATAGTCAAAATAATCTTGAGAAAGAACAAACTTGAAGGACTCATACTTCCTCATTTCAAAACTTTCTACAAACTACAATAATTAATACAGCACGGTGCTGGTATAAGGACTGAAGTATATATGAATGGGATATGATTGAGAGCGCAGAAATAAATTCATTTATCTACTGTCAAATATCTATGGCCATGACGATTCAGTGTGGAAAAGAATAGTCTCTTCAGAATGTGGTCCTGTGGCAAATGGATATCTACATGCAAAAGAATAAAGTTGAATCCTTTTATCATACCATCTAAAAAATTAACTCAAAATAAATAGCAGATCTAAATACAAAAAACATAACCATAGAAGTCTTAGAAGAAAACATAGGGGTACGTCTTTTTGACCTCATGTATATATTTTTTTAAAATTTTTATTGAATCAAAATTGATTATACATGTTTTTTTGGTTCAACATTGAGATATATTGATCAAATCAATACTACTAGTGTATATATTGTTACAAATCGCACTTATTCTTTTTGCCCCTTGTCCAATCTCTCTCTATCCTCATCTCCCTCCCGTCTCCCCTTTTTTTTTTTTTTTTTTTTTAAATTTTTATTTTTATTTTTTTTTTAAATTTTATTTTGTCGATATACATTGTAGCTGATTATTGCTCCCCATCTCCAAAACCTCCCTCCCTTCTCCCTCCCCCCCTCCCCCCCAACAATGTCCTTTCTGTTTGCTTGTTGTATCAACTTCAAATAATTGTGGTTGTTATATCTTCTTCCCCCCCCCCCCCGGTTTGTGTGTGTGTGTGTGTATGTGTGTGTGTGAATTTATATATTAATTTTTAGCTCCCTCCAATAAGTGAGAACATGTGGTATTTCTCTTTCTGTGCCTGACTTGTTTCACTTAATATAATTCTCTCAAGGTCCATCCATGTTGTTGCAAATGGCAGTATTTCATTCGTTTTTATAGCTGAGTAGTATTCCATTGTGTAGATGTACCACATTTTCCGTATCCACTCATCTGATGATGGGCATTTGGGCTGGTTCCAACTCTTGGCTATTGTAAAGAGTGCTGCGATGAACATTGGGGAACAGGTATACCTTCGACTTGATGATTTCCATTCCTCTGGGTATATTCCCAACAGTGGGATGGCTGGGTCGTATGGTAGATCTATTTGCAATTGTTTAAGGAACCTCCATACCATTTTCCATAGAGGCTGCACCATTTTGCAGTCCCACCAACAATGTATGAGAGTTCCTTTTTCTCCGCAGCCTCGCCAGCATTTATCGTTCATAGTCTTTTGGATTTTAGCCATCCTAACTGGGGTTAGATGGTATCTCAATGTGGTTTTGATTTGCATTTCCCGGATGCTGAGTGATGTTGAGCATTTTTTCATATGTCTGTTGGCCATTTGGATATCTTCCTTAGAGAAATGCCTACTTAGCTCTTTTGCCCATTTTTTAATTGGGTTGCTTGTTTTCTTCTTGTAAAGTTGTTTGAGTTCCTTATATATTCTGGATATTAATCCTTTGTCAGATGTATATTTTGCAAATATTTTCTCCCACTCTGTTGGTTGTCTTTTAACTCTTTTAATTGTTTCTTTTGCTGTGCAGAAGCTTTTTAGTTTGATATAATCCCATTTGTTTATTTTTCCTTTGGTTGCCCGTGCTTTTGGGGTCGCCCTAGATTTCTTCTCTCCTTCTGAAAGAATAATGGTTACTCTGTTGATTTGTTGCCTAGATGATCTGTCCAATGCTGAGAGGTGTGATCAGGTCCCCCGATATTATCATAGAGCAGGTACTTCTGTCACTCTGAAATGGACTTTGTGGAGAGAGACATCCTCTTCTTTTCTTTATCTCTGCTGGTGACTCTCCTTGTGACAATGCACTCCAGTGGCTGGTGGTCCATCTGCATGGTGGTTGTGGTGTCTAGCCACTTTTGTGGCAGCCATGGTTATTCTGGTAGCTGTGGTGGGCCACCCACATGGAGGTGATGTTTTCAGCATGCTCCTTGGTACTGGAGGTGTGCCTAGTTTTTGAGGGGGGGTCCAGTCCCTGGATCCATGCCTTGGGTCCCTAGGCGAGCCCCAAGGTGCTGGCAGTGTGCCAGGTTGTAGAAGGGGGGTTTGGTCCCCAGCTCCAAGCCTCAGGTCCCTGGTCAGGCCCTGAGGTGCTGGCACAGTGTGCCTGGTTGTATGAGGGTGATCCGGTCCTGTTCTCCATGCCTCAGGTCCCCAGGTGGGCCCCAAGATGCTGGCGCAGTGTTCCTGGTTGTGGGAGGGGTTTCCAGTCCCTTTCTCCATGCCCCGGGTCCCTGGGCAGGCCCTGTGGCACTGGCATGGTATGCCTAGTTGTGGGAGGGGGGGGGGTCCGGTTTCCGGCTCCATGCCTCATGTGCCCTGGTGGGTCTCTAGACACTGGTGGTGTGCCTGGGCCAGAACTAATTTTTTGTCCTTTGCTTACTTCTAAAATGAGGGAACTTCCTGTGGGAACCAGTACTTGAGCTGTGTGGTTGAGCAAAATTGCTGCTTTGCTGCTGTTTCCCTAGGGAAGACATTTTGTCTAGTCAGGTTTTAATGGTTGACCTTATAGGTACTTTCGGCTTTCCAGAGACCCAGTGCACCTGATCTGGGCCTGAGTTTTTCATCAAACTGCACTCTACGCAATTCTATATTCCTGACTAGTCTCCTCTGAGTGGTCCTGTGCTGATTGGGGGGTGGATTGGCTGTCCGTGCTGTGTCCCAGTGTCCTCCCAGTGGGCCTGTCTCCCCCACCACCTGTGCTCCAAACACTTCCCATGGGGCAGGGCCTGTGTCTGTCTCTTGCAATGACTCACTAGCCTCTCAATGGCTCCCCTTTTTCAGCTGTTCTGACTTCTCACTTCTGCGTGGTTCCACGGGAACCTTATAAGTGGTCTTGCTGTCCTGGGAGCCACCAAGTCCCTCTTCTCCCCTGCTGCCACCAAGTGACTCCAGCCGAAGGGCACAGCTGCAGCTTCTGCAGGCTCCTGCTCCATATTGTCAGCAGTTTCAGCCTTAAAGTGGCCGCAGCCTCAGCTCAGAGCAGTTTTTTCTTTCTCTCATCGTGGTTTCTCCCGCCTTCATGAACTCTGTAGGTCTCTTGTCCTCTTTCCCTGAGCTCCAGTGCCCCAGCTTGTCTGATGTTACATTTTTATAGTTGTAAATTGGTTGATTTGTGGGAGAGAGCAATGCTGGGGACCGTCTATTCTGCCATCTTGACCGGAACCTTTTCACGTTTGGATTTTTAATGGATATGAGCCTTCTTGCCAAGAATTATTCTTCTCAGAATTCAGAAAGAAATTTGAAAAGAGGATAGTTTTTGTTTGTTTGTTTTTATGTCATGTCTCAAAATGTTCCAAAATCAAGGTCTGCTTATGAGTTACCAGTATTTTTAACTTTAGGCTTGATGGTGTACACTAGTTTTCTATTTCATCTACAACAAATTACCAAAACCTATAAGTGGCTTAAACAGCACAAATTTATGATAGTACAATTCTCGAGGTCAGAAGTTTGAAACAGGCCTCACTGGGCTACTGTAAAGGTATCAGCAGGGTTGCATTCCTTTCTGGAGGCCCTAGGGGAGAATCTATTTCCTTGCCTTTTCCTGTTTCTGGAAGACACTGCATTTCTTGGTAGGTAGACTCTTTCCTCCATTTTCCAAGCCAACAATGACAGATTGATCTTCTTACACTGTATCTGTCTTACCCTTCTTCCATTGTCCCATGTCTCTCTCCTTCTTGACCTCAGATTTGCCAGTGGTTTCTTAGAAATGACACCAAACCACAAGCAACACACAAGTTTTTTCAATATCTTAATGGTTTTATATTTACAGCCTTAATTTGATCTTTGCCTTAAAGGACCATCTCTCTTTTTCAGATTTTTTTTTTTTTTTTTTTTTTGCAACCAGGAGAGGCTGAGTATGAAAATTGGTTTGGTTTTTTAAACCAGCAAGTACTGGTGGCTCCTTTATATTTCCTTTAAATTTTGGTTGAAAACAAAATAATCCCATTTTTAATCATCTCTGTCTATCCCAATTCATTATACATAGCTGAAATAAATTACTTTGCACTTTCAACATTCTGCCTGGAAGTCTCTTTAGTCAAATCCACCAGAGTATTTTGAATGTTTTTATTTTCCGTGTTTGAGGGCAACCATTTGGCCAGCCTTTCTGTCTTTCAATAAAAAAAAAGGGTTTCTTCATTTTAGCTCCCAATTCCGTCTTCCCTACTTTTCTTCCTGACCTCACCTTCGGTCTTATTATGGCCCATCAATCTTTTACTGGATCCATGGCTCCCAAACCCATGATATATGTTTTCAGTTTTATTAAAATAAAACTTAATTTGAAGTAGCAAGTTCTCTTTTGTTTTATTTATTTATTTATTTATTTATTTATTTTCCTGTGTATAAAGCATCCCAAAACTTGATTGTGTAAAACAAAAAATCAAGTATTTTATTATATTTAAAGATTCAGTAGGTCAGGAATTCAGAAAGAGTTTAGCAGGGAAGACTCTTCTTTTCTCTACAAAATCTGGAGACTCAGTTGGGATGACTGAAATGGCTGAGAATGACTTAAACAACTGGAAGACTACAACAGGGAGGTCTTGATGACACAAAGCTAGTTTCTTCACTTACATGTCAGATGCCTTGGCTGAGATGATGGTTGGATGGGCTCAGCTGAGCCTCCTGTGTGGAACAGCTGCCTGCTGGTCCCATGCATGGCCATCTTAAGGGTAGTTGGATCTCTTATTTTGAAGTGCAGGCTTCATAGAACAAATTTTCTTAACAGCTCATGTAGATGCTTGACCTAAGCTAAGCAGTAATATAGTGTCATTTCTGTTTTACTTTATTGATAACTTGGTGAAAAGAGAGTCAAATAATTTGTGGCACATTTTTAAACCACTGTATTAATTTTGATGATTTAATTTTGTCACACACATCTCTAGTGCTTATTTCTGCATTTTTAAAATTCTTTTGTTCTATGTGTTTCAATCTGGTTATTTCAGTCTCACTAATCTATTTCAGTGGTCAATGAACTTTTTCTGTAAAGTGTCAGATAGTCAATATTTTAGGCTTTGTGGGCCATGTATTTATTATTTGAGCCATCTGTCATTTATTATTATTCTCCTTTTTCTTCATTAACCATTTATTAATGCAAAAGCTATACTTATCTAGATGACTGAAAAAGAACAGCTATGAGACAAATTTGTCCCACAATTTATTGTTTTCTAATTCTTGTTCTAAGATTTTGTAAGGATAACCAATATTTTCTTATAGTCATTTGTCAAGTTCTTATTTTTTTCTTTTTCTTTTTTTATTTCTAGAATTTCCTTTTGATTCTTCTTGTGGATCCAGTTGTCTTATAAAATTCTCCATCTTGTCATTCATTTTCTTGAACATTTTAACCACAGTAACCCTAAAGTCCCTGTATGATACATCCAATATCTGGTTGCCTTGTGGTTAGGTTTCTATTTTCTGTTTTATTATCTTTGTCTGCTTTCTTGGTTTGCTTGGTAGCTTTTTACTGAAGACAAAATAATTTATTTTAAAAATTGTCAAAGCTTTTGAAGACATTAATTTTCTACAGAAAATAGTTATTTTGTTCTTTGGCAAAATTCATCACTATATAATCTTTGTAAGACTCTATCTTGTCCAGGGATGGAGCTTTCCAGGGATTTTTACTGTGCTCCATCTTTTTTGGCATGTCCTGAATACTGATCTTTATCTCCTTAGCATTACAAGACTGCCAAAATTAATTATGCTGTCTTTATGCTTTTACCAATTGCCTCATGCAGGTTTAGATTTAGGAAATGGTTCTACGAGAAGAGTGGTGTAGATTTTCAGGCTCACTTCTTTGCAGTTCTTTTTGCGATGAGATCTTCGTTCCTCACGTGCTGGCTGCTTTTGAGGCCCTCAAATGCAGTTTTTTTTCTCCTATCACTGATAATTTGGTAAAACTCTGCAAGATTTCTTGAGTCTAAGTGGCTTCACTATGCCCTGGTCAGCAGCCTTGTTCCCTGCTCCTGTAATTATTAAACAATCCGTGGAGAAAATGATGAGTAAGAAGTTATGCTCATCTTAGTGAGCTTCTCTCCAGGAACTTGGCCCCTCATGTCTTTGTGGCCTTATGTAGCCTTTTACTTGCATGAGGAGTTCTTGGAAGTAGAGCAAAGGGATTGTAGACATGTCAAGATTAAATAATAACAGAGAAGATGTAGACAAAAGAGCAAGGGAAAATTGATGGATCATGTCACTGAAGAAGATGGCAAAGACTCATCTTAACTGCCCAGTTGTTAAGTGGGAGCTTAGACTTAAAAATTGAAAAGCATAAAAGATATTGAATTTATCATTGGAAGGAAAAAAGTAGATAACTATTGCTCCATAATTCCAGTGTAGGGAGAGGTTTTCTAGGTGAACTCTCCAATGAATATCACTTAGTCTATGCCAAGATCCCAGGGAGTCTACAGTCTCCATCCCAGTGGAAGCAGAGCTAATGTACCGCTATAAATGCTTATTTATTGCTTAGGAAAGGGTGGGCCCAGAGAGATGTTAAATGATCTTTTCAAAGTTCAGCCTTTCAGAGACATTTGGAAAGAAAGGTAAGGCTGTGTTATACTGGTTAAGACTGTGGGAAATAGCATCTGAGATGGTAAATGAGTTCATGCTAATATAGAGATTGGGAGGAAAAACAAGTGTATGATACAGAGAGTTGGAAAAAAGATGAAGAAAGGCAAGCTTTTGGAATTGTCCATTTTATACCCTTAGGCTCTCATGGCCACACATGTCCCACATGTCCCACATGTACATATATCTTTGCATCCATAGTCTTACATATGCAACTACAGGTGAGATAGAGACAGAAACTGTATCTGCTCAGCTACTTTTTCTCATCTTATATGCAAGAGTACTTCAAAAAGTTTGCCAAAAAATAGAATTAAAAGGTAATATGAATTTTTTTCATGAACTTTTTGAAGACCCTCCTCATATCAGGGGCCAAATGTCAATATCAAGATGTCAAAGACTATGTTTTCCTTAGTAAATTAGATCAACAAGGATGTTTTTGAGCAAAGGAATTCACACATAAATCATGAAGCATAACCATGAACGCTGGTAAAGTTTGATTTTTTAGAGTTTATTTTGTTTATTTTTAATAGAATCTAAGACTAAGGTGAGAAGTCAGCTGAGAAATGGGATAACATATGGATAGCTTAGGTCATTTTATAACAGCTTATGCCGTGTTTTGGGAATTAGGCAGAGATAAGACAAAAAGGTGTAGAGCAGAATTTCTCAGTTTCAACACTACTGACATTTTGGGCCAGATAATTCTTTGTTCTGTGGGGAGAGGGGCTGTCCTGTGTATTATAGGATGTTTAGCAGCATCCCTGGTATCTACCCACTGGATACTAGTAGCACTTGCTCCAACATGTGATGATCATAAAAGTCTCTAGTCATTGCCAAATTTCCCCTAGAGGCAAAATCACGACTGATTGCAAACCACTGGTGTAGAGAATCTTATCAGTTACAGGGCGTGAAATGGTGTTTATGTATGTGGGACAAGGTAAGTAGGTAAGTGGACGCTGCGGAATATAGCAGAGTAACTATGACCATGATGCAGAATTGGGAAAATTGCTGTTGACATAGGTTCACTCTAACACATTAGAAATCATGGTCTCAAACAGGAGAGACTGGGGCTTAGTCTCATCATGGTACTTGGCAAAGATTTTAGGGCCTATGAATATATATTGGTACAACAGAGCAGTATATATTTATGAAATATATAGGTGACTGGTTTTCTCATTGTTGATCAATTTGTAAATGCAACCTTAGGAGGGCACAAATTCTGGGGAATGATCCTGGAAAATCAGGCTGAGAACAGGATAGGCTTCCATATTTGGATAAGACCATAATAATTCTACAACATAATTCTCTAGGCAGAACTTGAGAGTGACCCAGACACTATTCATTTAAAGGTAGAGTCATCATTCTCCATAATCTGGAGAACGTCACATAGAGGGCCACAGAGTCCAAATCCTGGATGGTAACACACCTACAAAGTAGGGCTACTGATAATTTTGATTCTTATTCTCAAATTGTACATAATTTTCTCTCTACCAGGAATAAATTCTTATACTTCTTTGTCTTTGATCTGTTTTACCTCCTTCATGGAGCTTCTTTTATCCTAACCTACACTGATGGCATTTTCTGTACTTTTCTACCATCATGCAATACTTTATTCTGATGTTATTTTTTGGTCTCCCTCACTACATTTTGAGAACATCAACCAAGTTTCATTCAAATTTTCTATCAAAATTTCTATTTAATGTCCCAGATTATCCCTTCTTTTTGCTACTTCTAATAGACAGCATTCTTTGCTAAAGAATGATGCTATCCTGGGTGAAAGGAGACCATGATGCTTTTCTTATGCGCTCATCTCTGACTGATACCACTCAAATATGAACTCCCACAATTTTCAGGTGTCCATCCCGAGAACCTGTCATTTTCACACTGTATTCAAAACTGTCTCGTCTCTGGAAGTTACTCAATAATGAACTTCTCCTTTCTTGGTTGTTTTAAGATATTAATTCAGGATAAATATATCCAACATTTTCCCACGAATGCTAGTTGCTATATAAAAATTCACTTAATAAATTACTTTGTGCTTCGTACTTAAAAGGGGACATTCGGGAACATCAAAATGTGGGATAGAGGACAGCTTTATTGGATTCTAATCACAAGGGTGTCCAAAGTGACACGTACTTTTCCATGTAAAAAGCAGGGTTAGATAGGATTTGAATAGAGCACAAGGAATTAGAAACTCTTTAGGTATCCCTGGCTGACCTTCAGAAGATAGCTTCTTTAATGAGTTTGAAATTTTGTTTACTTGATGAATAATGAAATAATTTCAATTTAAAATATTTTATAAACCAAGTTTTACCCTAACTTTAAAAGTGCCTCTGCAAAATGTCTTCATTTCTGTGTCTTTATTCTTGATCTAAAACATTCTGGATAAAGATAGCTCTTGGAAGACCTATTTAAGATAGAAATTATGTTACTATTCATATGAACCGTGCTGTTCATTGTAATGTCTTCCCTCTCTTACTCTTTCACTTAACCAACATTTAATCTGAGAATTTATATGTGTGAAGAAGTTTTGGGTACACGACTAAACAAAAGTAAATCTGTAGTCTCTGTTTTCAGAGTAAGATACTCAGAAGTATAAAGGAGAAATCGAGGACTGTATTTTAATGGAGATATTAAAATATTTATATTCTCATCAAGAGGAGAATGGGTTGGATTACATATGCTAAATCATTCTTCAATTATATTAGACGCAGTACATGTACTACCACCAGATGCAAATAACAAAGACCTTTATTATTCTCACTTATTACCCTGAATATTCACCTGACATATGGGTCTTTTTCCCTCCACTCTTCTTGATCAAGATTTTATGAATGAAATGATCTGAGAAAGAGTAAGGCTGGACTGACTCCTGGAGCCATCTGATGTTCAGAAGAGGATGGCAGAAAAGTGTTGATAACATTGACTAGAAAAAAGAAAATATTACACTATTATCTTGCATTTTAATAAGAGTTTGGAAATAGAGGTGGAGCAAGATTCACTAATGAGAAATCAATATCTAACTCTAATATGCACAATCACCAAAACAGGCAGGGAGAATGTCCATTCCTAATGACACCCAGTTCCATCCTTCTTCATTTCTACTTCTGGGAATCCCGGGGCTAGAAGATGTGCACGTCTGGATTGGATTTCCCTTTTTCTTTGTATATCTTGTTGCACTCCTGGGGAATTCTGCTATATTGTTTGTCATTTGGACTGAGCACAGTCTCCATGAACCCATGTACTACTTCCTGGCCATGTTGGATTCCATCGACCTGGGCTTGTCTACGGCCACCATCCCCAAAATGCTGGGCATCTTCTGGTTTGGTCTGAAGGATATATCTTTTGAAAGTTGCCTTTCCCAGATGTTCTTCATCCACTTCTTCACTGCCCTGGAGAGCATTGTGCTGGTGGCCATGGCCTTTGACCGCTACATCGCCATTTGCAAACCTCTTCGATACACCATGATCCTCACCAGCAAAATCATCAGCCTTATTGCAGGAGTTGCTATCCTGCGAAGCCTGTGCATGGTGGCTCCACTGGTGTTTCTCCTCCTGAGGCTGCCCTTTTGTGGAAATCGTATCATTCCTCATACATACTGTGAGCACATGGGCATTGCCCGTCTGGCCTGTTCCAGCATCAAAGTCAACATAATATTTGGTCTTGGGGATATGTTTATTTTATTATTGGATGTAATTCTTATTACTCTTTCCTATGTTCAAATCCTCTATGCGGTTTTCTGCTTGCCCTCCTGGGACGCTCGACTTAAAGCTCTCAACACCTGTGGGTCCCACATTGGTGTTATCTTAGCCTTTTTCACACCAGCCTTTTTCTCTTTCTTGGCACATCGTTTTGGTCACCACATCCCCCGATATATCCACATTTTCTTGGCCAATCTATATGTGGTTGTTCCACCAGCCCTCAATCCTATAATCTATGGGGTCAGGACCAAGCAGATTTGGGAGAAAGTGTTGAGGATTTTTTTCCAAAAAGGTGGCTAATCATTGGTAGTCTTAGAATACTTATAGTTCATATATCCATATGCTCATTAAAAGGAGTTTGCTGCCTAAAAAGATAGAAGGCAGGGAGCAAAGGTGAATATGAACAGCAATGACATTCCTTTTTCACAGCTGTTTGAGTTTAAGGATACTGATGAGTTTATTGGTGATAATACTATAATTTATAAAGATTGCATGTTTCACAAAGTACTTATATTTTATTGTTTGTTCATGAACATAAACTTATGAAGGAGTTATTCTCTCATTTGCAGATCAATAGTTCAATGTTTAGGACCGTTAAATGTTACCTCTGAAAATCCCGCTGTTAGTGGAAGGTAGATAATTAAGCTATATAATTTTTAAATTGTAGCAGTGTCTAAATGAATAAAGGGAATATGAAAGCAACGGAATAAAATTTGTTCCAGGATTATAGATAATATTTGTGGAAGGATCCTCAAAATAATAATAATGACATTATTTAACTCATTAGCATTCACTATTCTGAACAATTTACTTATATTGACATACTTGCATCTTATGTGAATTCTATGATGTGGTAACTATTAATATTTCCATTTTCATATGAGTAAACTGGTTCAGAAAATTCTCTCCAACAGATTATGATTGAGAGTTTGGATCCCAGAACGCAGAGAAACTGAAGAAGCCATGCATTTAGAGATGGACCAAAGAGAGCAGGGAATAATGGTGCATAATTATAGAAGATACATTCACTAAATTAATATTTATGAACTTCTATATATGCCAAGTTGTATTTGGTTGTTTCTTGAAAGACAGGTGAGAAGACTGAATCCTATGTCCTGAGAAATCAATGATGAGAGGATACTAAGGTTAGGAACATTATGCCATATATTTACATACATATATATATATATATTTTTTTTTTGAAGAGGCGTCTTAGAAACTTTGTAATCATTTACAATAAATATTTCAGATATTAGGCCAATATACTGAGGACAGATACTGAACGAAAATGAAAACATATTTGACTTCTTTTCACTTTCTGTAATAAACATATGGGAAATTATTCAACTAGTCTGTAAAGAGGTGTCATTAATCAATCAATCAATCAATCAGTCAATCAATCAATCAATCAATCAATTAATTCTTAGCTCCCACGAATAAGTGAGAATGTGTGGTGTTTCTCTTTCTGTGCCTGATTTGTTTCACTTAATATAATTTTCTCTAAGTCCATATATGTTGTTGCTAATCGTAGTATATCATTCTTTTTTATATAGCAGAGTAGAATTTCATTGTGTAGATATATTGCAGTTTCCTTATCCACTCATCTGATGATGGACATTTGGGGTGGTTCCAACTCTTGGCTATTGTTAATAGAGCTACAATAAACATTGGAGTACAGGTATCCCTTCAGCATGATGATTTCCGTTCCTCTAGTATATTCCCAGCAGCGGAATAGGTGGGTCATATGGTAGATCTATCTGTAATTTTTTGAGGAACCTCCATACTATCTTCCATAAAGATTGCAACATCTTGCAGTCCTACCAACAGTGTAGGAGGGTTCCTTTTTTCCCGCAACCTCTCCAGCATTAATCATTCTCAGTCTTTTGGATATTAGTCATCCTGACTGGAGTGAGGTGGTATCTCACGGTGATTTTGATTTGCATTTCCTGGATGCTGACTGATGTGGAGCATTTTTTCATGTGTTTGTGGCTGTTCATATATATATTCCTTTGAGAAATGCCTTTTCATCTCCATTGCCCATTTTTTAGTTGGGTTTTTTTTTTTTTTTTGCTGTAAAGTTGTTTGAGTTCCTTGTATATTCTGGATATTAATCCTTTATCAGATGTATATTTTGCAAATAATTTCTCCCACACTGTTGGTTGTCTTTTCACTATGTTAATTGTTTCTTTGGCTGTGCAGAAACTTTTTAGTTTGATATAATACCATTTGTTTATTTTTCCTTTAGTTGCCTGTGCTTTTGGCATCATATTCATGAAGTCTATACCCACTCCTACTTCCTGGAGTGTTTCACTTATTTTTGTTAAGGAGTTTTATTGTTTCAGGATGTATACTTAATTTTTGAATCCATTTTGAGCTGATTTTGGTATATGGTAAGAGGTATCGGTCTAGTTTCATTCTCCTACATATGAATATCCAGTTTTCCCAGCACCATTTGCTAAAGAGGCAGTGTCGTCCCCAGTGTGTAGACTTGGTGCCTTTGTCAAAGATCAGATGGCTGTAAGGTGTATGGCTTGATTTCTGGGTTCTGTATTCTATTCCATTGAACCATGTGTCTGTTTTTATGCCAGTGCCACACTGTTTTGGTTATTATAGCTTTGTAATATAGTTCAAAGTCAGGTAGTGTTATGCCTCCAGCTTTATCATTTTTTTTCTTTCTCAGGACTGTTTTGGCTATCTGTGATCTTTTGTTATTCCATATAAATGTCTGGATAGTTTTTTCTATTTCTGGAAAAATGGTATTGGAATTTTGATGGGAATTGCATTGACTCTGTAGTTCACTTTGGGTAATATGGACATTTTCACAGTGCTAATTCTTCTGATCCAAGTACATGGGATATCTTTCCATCTTCTTGTATCCTCTTTATTTTCTCTTAACAGTGGTTTGTAGTTCTCATTGTAGAGATTTTTCACATCACTGGTTAACTTTATTCCTAAGTATTTTATTTTTCTGGTGGCTATTGTAAATGGGCTAGCTTTCTTGATTTCTTTTTTGCATGTTCACTGTTGGAGTATAGAAATGCTACTGATTTTTGTGTGTTGATTTTATATCCTGCAACTTTGCTGAAATCATTTACCAGCTCCAAGAGTTTTTTTTTTTTTTTTTTTGCAGAGGCTTTAGGCTGTTCAATATATAGGATCATATCATCAACAAGCAGAGACAGTTTGACTTCCTCTTTTCCAATCTGGATGCCTTTTATTTCCTTCTCTTCTCTGATTGCTGTGGCTAGTACTTCCAACACTATGTTGAATAGGAGTGGTGAGAATGGGCATCCTTGTCTAGTTCCTTTTCTTAAGGGAAAAGCTTTCAGCTTTTCCCCATTCAGGATGATATTGGCAATAGGCTTATCATATATGGCTTAAATTGTGCTGAGATACTTTCCAACTGTACCTAACTTGTAGACAGTCTTTACCATTGAATTTCGTCAAATACTTTTTTGGCATCTATAGAGATGATCGACTGGTTTTCATGTTTGATTTTATTGATATGGTGTATCACATTTATTGATTTGTGTATGTTGAACCAACGTTGCATCCCTTGGATGAATCCCACTTGATCATGGTGTATAATTTTGTGTATGTGTTGCTGTATTCCGTTAGCTAGCATTTTATTAGGGATTTTTGCTATATTCATCAAGGACATTGGCCCATAGTTTTCTATTTTTGGTGTACCTTTGTATGGTTTTGGTATTGGGGTGATATTTGCCTCATAGAATGAGTTTGGGAGAATGGCCTCTGTTTCAATCTTTCGGAATAGTTTGTAGAGAATAGGTATCAATTCCTCTGTGGAGGTTTGGTAGAATTCTGCAGTGAAGCCATCCAGTCCTGGGCTTTTCTTTGTTGGGGGCCTTCTGATAACAGCTTCTATGTCTTTTATTGTTATTGGTCTGTTCAGATTTTCTGTATCTTCATGGCTCAGTTTTGGTAGTTTGTATCTGTCCAGAAATTTATCTATTTCCTCCAGATTCTCAAATTTGTTGGCATATAGTTGTTTAAAGTAGTCTCTAATGTTTTCTTGTATTTCTGAGGTATCATTTGAAATATCATCTTTTTTAGATCTAATTTTTGTTATTTGGGTCTTTTCCCTTCTTCTTTTGTTAGTCTTGCTAATGGTTTGTCAATTTTATTTATCTTTTCACTAAAACAACTGTTTGATTCATTGATCTTTTGTATCATTTTTTGGGTCTCTATTTCATTAAGTTTTTCTCTGATCTTAATTATTTCTTTCTGTTTGCTAAATTTGGGTTTGGATTGTTCTTGTTTTTCTAGTTCTTTTAGATGAAGTGTTATGTTGTTTACTTGCCATCTTTCCATTCTTTTTTTTTTTTTTTTTAATTAATTATTTATTTATTTATTTATTTATTTATTTTTTTTGTTTTTATTTTTATTTTTTATTTTTTATTTTTTATTTTATTTTTTTTAAATTTTATTTTGTCGATATACATTGTAGCTGATTATTGCTCCCCATCACCAAAACCTCCCTCCCTTCTCCCTCCCCCCCTCCCCCCAACAATGTCCTTTCTGTTTGCTTGTTGTATCAACTTCAAATAATTGTGGTTGTTATATCTTCTTCCCCCCCCCCCCCGGTTTGTGTGTGTGTGTGTGTATGTGTGTGTGTGAATTTATATATTAATTTTTAGCTCCCTCCAATAAGTGAGAACATGTGGTATTTCTCTTTCTGTGCCTGACTTGTTTCACTTAATATAATTCTCTCAAGGTCCATCCATGTTGTTGCAAATGGCAGTATTTCATTCGTTTTTATAGCTGAGTAGTATTCCATTGTGTAGATGTACCACATTTTCCGTATCCACTCATCTGATGATGGGCATTTGGGCTGGTTCCAACTCTTGGCTATTGTAAAGAGTGCTGCGATGTACATTGGGGAACAGGTATACCTTCGACTTGATGATTTCCATTCCTCTGGGTATATTCCCAACAGTGAGATGGCTGGGTCGTATGGTAGATCTATTTGCAATTGTTTAAGGAACCTCCATACCATTTTCCATAGAGGCTGCACCATTTTGCAGTCCCACCAACAATGTATGAGAGTTCCTTTTTCTCCGCAGCCTCGCCAGCATTTATCATTCATAGTCTTTTGGATTTTAGCCATCCTAACTGGGGTTAGATGGTATCTCAATGTGGTTTTGATTTGCATTTCCCGGATGCTGCGTGATGTTGAGCATTTTTTCATATGTCTGTTGGCCATTTGGATATCTTCCTTAGAGAAATGCCTACTTAGCTCTTTTGCCCATTTTTTAATTGGGTTGCTTGTTCTTGTAAAGTTGTTTGAGTTCCTTATATATTCTGGATATTAATCCTTTGTCAGATGTATATTTTGCAAATATTTTCTCCCACTCTGTTGGTTGTCTTTTAACTCTTTTAATTGTTTCTTTTGCTGTGCAGAAGCTTTTTAGTTTGATATAATCCCATTTGTTTATTTTTCCTTTGGTTGCCCGTGCTTTTGGGGTCGTATTCATGAAGTCTGTGCCCAGTCCTATTTCCTGAATAGGGAATATTGTTTCAGGGTGTATATTTAAATCCTTAATCCATTTTGAGTTGATTTTAGTATACGGTGAGAGGTATGGATCTAGTTTCATTCTCCTGCATATCGATATCCAGTTATCCCAGCACCACTTGCTGAAGAGGCAGTCCCTTCCCCAGTGAATAGGCTTGGTGCCTTTGTCGAAGATCAGATGGCAGTAAGTGTGTGGGTTGATTTCTGGATTCTCTATTCTATTCCATTGGTCACTGTGTCTGTTTTTATGCCAGTACCATACTGTTTTGGTTATTATAGCTTTGTAGTATAGCTTAAAGTCAGGTAGTGTTATGCCTCCAGCTTTATTTTTTTGCTGAGCATTGCTTTGGCTATTCGTGGTCTTTTATTGTTCCATATAAATGTCTGAATAGTTTTTTCCATTTCTGAGAAAAATGTCTTTGGAATTTTGATGGGGATTGCATTGAATTTGTATATCACTTTGGGTAGTATGGACATTTTCACTATGTTGATTCTTCCAATCCAAGAGCATGGAATATCTTTCCATCTTCTTGTATCCTCTCTAATTTCTCTCAGCAGTGGTTTGTAGTTCTCATTATAGAGATTTTTCACCTCCTTGGTTAACTCAATTCCTAAGTATTTTATTTTTTTGGTGGCTATTGTAAATGGGCAGGCTTTCTTGATTTCTCCTTCTGCATGTTCACTATTGGAGAAAAGAAATGCTACTGATTTTTGTGTGTTGATTTTGTATCCTGCTACTGTGCTGAAATCATTTATCAATTCCAACAGTTTTTTTGCAGAGGTTTTAGGCTGTTCGATATATAGGATCATGTCATCTGCAAACAGGGACAGTTTGACTTCATCTTTTCCAATCTGGATGCCCATTATTTCCTTCTCTTCTCTGATTGCTCTGGCTAGTACTTCCAACACTATGTTGAATAGGAGTGGTGAGAGTGGGCATCCTTGTCTAGTGCCTGTTCTTAAAGGAAAAGCTTTCAGCTTTTCCCCATTCAGGATGATACTGGCAGTGGGTTTGGCATATATGGCTTTAATTATGTTGAGATACTTTCCCTCTATACCTAACTTATAGAGGGTCTTTGTCATGAATGAGTGCTGAACTTTATCAAATGCTTTTTCAGCATCTATAGAGATGATCATATGGTCCTTGTGTTTGAGTTTATTAATATGGTGTACAACATTTATTGATTTGCGTATGTTGAACCAACCTTGCATCCCTGGGATGAATCCCACTTGATCGTGATGAATAATTTTTCGTATGTGTTGCTGTATTCTGTTTGCTAGTATTTTAGTGAGGATTTTTGCATCTATATTCATCAAGGATATCGGCCTGTAGTTTTCTTTTTTGGTTATATCTTTACCTGGTTTTGGTATCAGGATGATGTTTGCTTCATAGAATGAGTTTGGGAGATTTGCGTCCGTTTCAATCTTTTGGAATAGTTTGTAAAGAATCGGTGTCAATTCCTCTTTGAATGTTTGGTAAAATTCTGCTGTGAATCCATCTGGTCCTGGGCTTTTCTTTGTTGGGAGCCTTCTGATAACAGCTTCAATCTCCTTTATTGTTATTGGTCTGTTCAAATTTTCTACGTCTTCACGGTTCAGTTTTGGGAGCTTGTGTGTGTCCAGAAATTTATCCATTTCCTCCAGATTTTCAAATTTGTTGGCGTATAGTTGTTTATAGTAGTCTCGAATGATTCCTTGTATTTCAGATGAATCAGTTGTAATATCGCCTTTTTCATTTCTAATTTTTGTTATTTGAGTCTTCTCTCTTCTTTTTTTTGTTAGCCATGCTAATGGTTTGTCAATTTTATTTATCTTTTCAAAAAACCAACTTTTTGATTCGTTGATCTTTTGAATTGTTTTTTGGTTTTCAATTTCATTCAGTTCTGCTCTGATCTTAATGATTTCTTTCCGTCTGCTAACTTTAGGATTGGATTGTTCTTGTTTTTCTAGTTCTTTAAGGTGAAGTGTTAGGTTGTTTACTTGCCATCTTTCCATTCTTCTGAAGTGAGCATTTAATGCAATAAATTTTCCCCTCAATACTGCTTTTGCAGTATCCCACAGGTTTTGGTATGATGTATCATTGTTTTCATTAGTTTCAATAAACTTTTTGATTTCCTGCTTGATTTCTTCTTGGACCCATATGTCATTAAGTAGAATGCTGTTTAATTTCCCTGTGTTTGTATAGTTTCCAGAGTTTCGTTTGTTATTAATTTCTAGTTTTAATCCATTGTGGTCTGAGAAGATACATGGGATAATTCCAATTTTTTTGAATTTATTGAGACTTGATTTGTGACCTAATATGTGATCTATCCTGGAGAATGATCCATGTGCTGATGAGAAGAATGAATATTCTGAGGTTGTTGGGTGGAATGTTCTGTAGATATCTGCCAATTCCAATTGGTCTAGAGTCTTGTTTAGATCTTGTGTTTCTCTGCTGATTCTTTGCCTAGATGATCTGTCTAATATTGACAGTGGAGTGTTCAGGTCCCCTGCTATTATGGTATTAGTGTCTATTTCCTTCTTTAGGTCTAATAGAGTTTGTTTTATAAATCTGGCTGCTCCAACATTGGGTGCGTACATATTTATGATTGTTATGTCTTCTTGATGGATCAGTCCTTTTATCATTAAGTAGTGTCCCTCATTGTCTCTTTTTATGGTTTTTAGTTTAAAGTCTATTTTGTCAGATATAAGAATAGCCACTCCAGCTCGTTTTTCTTTTCTGTTTGCATGGTAAATCTTTTTCCATCCTTTCACTCTTAGTCTGTGTGAATCTTTATGGGTGAGGTGGGTCTCTTGTAGGCAGCATATAGTTGGGTCCTGCTTTTTGATCCAGTCAGACAGTCTGTGTCTTTTAATTGGGGAATTTAAGCCTTTAACATTAAGAGTTGTTATTGAAAGGTGTTGATTTATTCCTAGCATTTTATTGGTTGTTTGGTTGTCTTAGGTGTCTTTTGTTCCTTGCTTTCTGATTTACTGTTTGGTTTCTTTGTTTGTTGGTTCCTTAGGTTGTAGATAGTGTTTTTGTTAGCTTGTTTTCTCTTCATGAATGCCATTTTTATTGTACTAGCGGGTTTAGATTTTTCTTAGGTTTTTATGGCAGTGGTAGTTATTTTTCAGGAACCAAACCCAGTACTCCCTTGAGGATTTCTTGTAAGGGTGGTCTTGTGGTAGTGAACTCCCGCAGTTTTTGTTTGTCTGAGAAATATACTATTTGCCCCTCATTTCGGAAGGATAGCCTTGAAGGGTAGAGTATTCTTGGCTGGCAATCTTTGTCTTTTAGTATTTTGAAAATATCATCCCATTCCTTTCTAGCTTTTAGGGTTTGTGATGAAAAGTCTGATGTTAACCTGATTGGGGCTCCCTTATAGGTGATTTGACGCTTCTCTCTTGCAGCTTTTAAGATTCTCTCTTTGTCTCTGAGTTTTGCCAATTTGACTATGACATGTCTTGGAGAAGGCCTTTTTGGGTTGAATACGTTTGGAGATCGTTGAGCTTCCTGGATCTGAAGATCTGTGATTTTTCCTATACCTGGGAAGTTTTCTGCCACTATTTTGTTGAATATGTTTTCAATGGAATCTCCATTTTCCTCCCCTTCTGGAATACCCATGACTCGGATATTTGAGCGCTTGAGGTTGTCTGATATCTCTCTCAGATTTTCTTCCATGTCCTTGATTCTTTTTTCTTTCTTTTTGTCTGCTTGTGTTATTTCAAACAGCCCATCTTCAAGTTCAGAGGTTCTCTCTTCAACTTCGACAAGCCTGCTGGTTAAACTCTCTGTTGTGTTTTTTATTTCGCTGAATAACTTCTTCAGTTCAGCAAGTTCTGCTACATTTTTTTTCAGGACATTGATTTCCTTGTATATTTCCTCTTTCAGATCCTGTATACTTTTCCTCATTTCATCATGATGTCTAGCTGAGTTTTCTTGTATCTCATTCAGTTTCCTTAGAATTATCACTCGAAATTCCTTGTCAGTTATTTCAAGGGCTTCTTGTTCTATAGGATCTAGAGTATGAGATTTATTAACTTTTGGTGGTGTACTTTCTTGATTTTTTGTACTTCTGGTGTCTTTTTTTTGGTGTTTATTCATTGTGGCAGGGGGTTTCACAGTCCACCGGTTTGAGACTAATGACTAACTAGGATGTTGCTGTGGTTGCCAATTTGGTATGGCTCCCGCCGTGACTGCTCAGTTGGCCTCTAGTGTCTTGTGTGTGTGGTTGCCTCGGGTCTTGGGCTTCTCCGGGGATCCACCTTTCTGGTCAGCTTGTACTCTGCTGGGCTGGTGGATCACGTACCACAGGGTGTGTGATCTCTGTTGAGCTTTCACTTTCTGTACAGGACTTCTCCCCGTTCCGTGTGTTCTGGCCCAGGCTGTTAGATCGTGCAGTGGCGACCCCACCGGGTGTATGGTTTCTGTCGAGTCTCCGCCTCCCTGGCCGCACGTCTCCCCCCTCTGTGCACACTGTGCTGGGCTGGGGCGTGTCTTCTGCACCCCTCGTCTATCAGCTGGGCCTTCAAGACCCTGCTCAGCACCGCCTCGCCCAGGAAGTCCACCAGGTTTCTGCTAGGCACAGACGACCGGTCTCTCTGGGTGCCTTTGTAGCACTGTGTAGATCTTTCTCGGGTCTTGTTCACCTTTGTATCCCCCCGGTATAAACCGAGTCTAGTGCCCGCCTGCAGCCTGGTCTCCGGCAGGTTCAAGCGGACCTGGGAACTCTCCTACCACACTATTCCCAACCAGAAATTCGTTAGGCTTTTTTCCAAACTGGTGGTCACAGAGATGGTATCTGCCTCACAGTAACAGGAAGTTTACCGGGGCCAGAGTCCAGGGTGTGGTGGAGTGACAGTCGGCCCGCCCGTACTTGCTAGCCCTCCCAACACTGGTCGGGACGCCCCACACCCCCAGCCCTGCCAGAGAACCGCGGAGGGAGTGGGAGAGGAGGCCGGCCGCAGGGTCCGGAAAGCCCCGCGCCAGGCCAAGCAAATGGGCTCAGTGATGGCCGAGCAGGGCGGAGCCGCCCGCACCTGGGAAAATGGAGGCAGCACGGGGGCAGTGAGTGGCCTGGTGGTGCAGGCGAGAGCCGCTTGGGCATCCACCCCCCGAACAGAGCTGTGCCAGGGATCACTCACAGTGCTGTGCCAGGTCGGGCGCTCGCTCTGTCTCTGGTTTGTTGCCTTCCGTGTTCTCGGCGCTGCCGCCTCGGGCTGTTCAGTCGCGGGGCCGCTCGGGCGCTCCCAGGAATCTTCTTTAATGCCGGCCTGAAACCTCGAATCCTGAATAGGGCAGCTGGCCGCCTTCAGTGCGGCCCCAGCCTCCAGGATCCTGGCTGCATCCACAGCAGCCCTGGCGCCGTGTTCCCTGTTTCAAGACTCGCTTTTGCAGCTAAGAATCAGTTCTTTTCCTGCTCCACACTTCAAAGCTGTTGCCTGTAAATGAGGCAGCCTCTCCTGCCGGGGGCAAAGTCCTTTCCATTCTTTTGAAGTAAGCATTTAATGTGACAAATTTCCCCCTTAGTACTGCTTTTGCAGTATCTCACAGGTTTTGGTATGATGTGTCATTATTTTCATTAGTTTCAAAAACTTTTTGGTTTCTTGTTTAATTTCTTGTTGGACCCATATGTCATTAAGTAGAATGCTGTTTAATTTCCTTGTGTTTGTAGAGTTTCCAGAGTTTCACTTGTTATTGATTTTGAATTTTAATCCATTGTGATCTGAAAAAATACATGGAATAATTCCAATTTCTTGAATACGTTGAGACTTGCTTCCTGACCTAACATGTGGTCTGTCCTGGAGAATGTTCCATGTGCTGATGAGAAAAATGAATATTCGGATGTTGTTGCAAGGAAGGTTCTGTAGATATCTGCCAACTCCACTTTGTCTGAAGTGTTGTTTACATTTTGTGTTTCTCTATTGATTATTGCCTAGATGATCTGTCCAATTTTGGGAGGTGGGTGTTCAGGTCCCCCACTATTATGGTGTTAGTGTCTATCTCATTCTTTAGATCTAATAATGTTTGCCTAAAAAATCTGGCTGCTCTGACATTCTGTGCATATATATTCATGACTGTTATGTCTTCTTTATGGATAGATACTTTTATCATTATATGGTGGCCTTCTTTATCTCTTTTTATGGTTTTTGCTTTAAAGTCTATTTTATCTGATATAAGAAGAGCTACTCCTGCTCATTTTTTATTTCTATTTGCATGGTATATCTTTTACCATCCTTTCACTCTTAGTCTACCTGTGTCTTTACAGGTGAGGTAAATCTCTTGAAGGCACCATATTGTTGGACCCATCTTTTTAATCCAGTCACTCAGCCTGTGTCTTCTGAGTGGAAAATTTAATCCCTTTACATTTAGAGTTATTATTGAAAGGTGTTGATTTACTCCTAGCATTATTTTGATTTTTGTTTAGATGTCTTAAGTATCTTTTGTTCCTTTCTTTATGATTTTCTGTTTGTATTTTGTATTTGTTGGCTTCTTGGGGTGTTAGATAAACTATTTTTTCCCCTTATTCTTTTTATTTGTTGCTGTTTTACTGGTAGGTTTTGTTCTTTTTTGAGTATTCATGGCAGTGATGGTTGTTTTTCAGGTATCAAAGCCAGTACTTCCTTGAGAATTTCTTGTAAGGCTGGTTGTGTGGTAGTGAACTCCCACAGTTTTAGTTTGACTGAGAAAATATACTATTTGTCCTTTATTTCAGAAGGATGGCCTTGCTGGGTAAAGTATTCTTGGCTGGCAATTTTTGTCTTTAAGTATTTTGAATATATCATCCCATTCTTTTCTGGCTTTTTTTGTTTCTGATGAAAAGTCTGATGTTATTCTGATTGGGGCTCCTTTATATATGACTTGCTGCTTCTCTTTTGCAGCTTTTAAGATTCTCTGTCTGTGAGTTTTCCCAGTTTGACTATAACACGTCTTGGAGAGGACCCTTTTGGGTTGAGTATGTTTGGGGATCTTTGGTCCTCCTGAATCTGAAGATCTATGACTTTCCCTATACCTCGGAAGTTTTCTGCTATTATTTTGTAGAATATGTTTTCAGTGCCATTTCCTTTATTCTCTTCTTCTGGAATACCCATGATTCAGATATTTGAGTGCTTAAGGTTGTTTGTTATCTCTCTTTGATTTTCTTCAATTCTTAAAATCCTTTTCTCTTTTTTCTGGTCTGCCTGTGGTAATTCAAACAGCCTGTCTTCAAGGTCAGAAATTCTCTCTTCTGCTTGCTCTAGCCTGCTGGTTAGACTCTCTGTTGTGTTTTTTATTTTGTTGAATGAATCCTTCAGCTCCACAAGCTCTGCTACATTCTGTTTCAGGGCATTGATTTCTTTGTACATTTCTTCTTTCAGATTTCATATATTTTTTCTCATTTCATTGTGTTGTCTAACTGAGTTTTCTTGTGTCTCATTTAGTTTCCTTAGAATTGTTGCTCTAAATTCCTTGTCAATCATTTCAAGGACTTCCTGTTATATAAGATCTAGAGCCTGAGAGTTATTATTTTCTTTCGGTGGCGATGTACTTTCTGGATTTTTCATATTTCTGTTATCTTTCCTTTAGTGTTTAGTCATTGTGGTAGGGGGTATCATGGTCTTCTCTTCCCACCCTGATGTCTGGCCTGGATCTTGAATGGCCTGCCAATTGGAGGCAGCAAGAACTTGCCTGGGTTGGGGGTCCCACAGCACCTGTCTGTTCTGGCATGGCCAACTTTGGGTGTGTGGACTCAGTGGCTCTTGGGCCTCTCTGGGCAGCAGGGATTGGCCTTGGCTGGAGGTCCTGTGGCATCTCCCTGTTCCAGCATGACTTACTTGGGGCATGTGGTCCTGGTGGCTCTCAGGCCTTTCTGGGTAGC
This sequence comes from Cynocephalus volans, assembly GCF_027409185.1. NCBI lineage: Eukaryota > Metazoa > Chordata > Mammalia > Dermoptera > Cynocephalidae > Cynocephalus > Cynocephalus volans. Next base: position 106,127,062 of record NC_084463.1, on the reverse strand, counting down.
AGGCACTGGCCTGGACTGGGGGGTCCTATGGCACCTGCCTGTTCTGGTGTAGCTGATTCATAGCATATGGGCCCGGTAGCTTTTAGGCCTCTCTAAGCAATGGGGACCAACCTGGGCTGGAGGTCCTGTGGTGCCTGCCTTTTCCAGCATGGTGACTCTGGGCATGTAGGCCGGTGGCTCTCAGGCCTGTCTGGGCCATGGGCACTGGTCTGGGATAGGGGTCCTGTGGCACGCAGATCCTGCCTGTTCCAGTGCAGCTCTCTGGCCTCCTGTTGTTGCTTTTTAATAGTTGCAAATTGGTTGATTTGTGGGAGAGAGTGATGCCAGGAACTGTCTACTCTGCCATCTTCTCCAGAACTAAAGAGGTGTCATTTAAAACTACATTTGAGTGAGTCTACCAGAGTTATGTTATGTTTCTTCAGTACAATTTCTGGCTCTTCATCAGTTTATGCTCATGAACATTTTACTGCATGACCAGAAAAGGTCATAGGTAAATAAAGAATTTTAGGTAATGCCTTCTAAATCTTGTCATCAATTCTAGGAAAAATGTTGTAAACAGGACAACATAGATGTTCATGTACCATACTTGTTAAAATATCCATAGGCTACAGTTAAAATTTATTTTTGTAATTGGAAAACCTAGTAGACCAAGAGAACACACCAGCTCAATTGAATAAACAGATATCAGATGAATTAGTTAATCAAGCGAGCCTGTACAATCAAAGCCTTCTGACTCTAGGTAAGGTAAAAAAAAAAAAAAAAGATTTAGTCCTCTAAATAGACAACATAGGATCTTATCTATTAACACATGAGCAAACAAAAATAATATTGTATATGCAGATATAAATAAATAGAAAAGTTAAAAACATTATCTACAGCAACTTGGACCTTTGAATAAAATAATCACAGGATGAAAAAAAATTTTTGAAGACTTTTTAAATGAATAATATACAAATTGAAAGTATGCTCAGAGGATAAAAAATTATATATATTTGCTTGGAACACTTAAGCTACACATTATTTGTGTTTACCAACATTTTTAGTTTTCTTTTTTGTTGTTGTTGGGAATATGGGATGATTACCCTTCCCCAGCCCCTTGTAGTTAGACTTTGCCATGTGAATTGCTTTGGGAAATAAAATATTTGTAGAATACATCTGTGTCAATTCCTGGAAGAAACGCTTAACAGTGATTATGTACTTAGTGTTCTTTCCCTGCTGCTTTTGTGCACCCTGAAGGTTTTTGTTAATATGACATGTCATAAAACTCTGGTGCCTTCACCACAATAGATCCCTGAGTGACTTTACAATAGAGTCTTTCCCCACTCTACGAGCCTATGCTGGTTATGTAGTATAAACAAGGATAAAACCTTTGATGGTTAAACACTCTGAACTTTGGGAGGGGATGGATGTTGCCTCAGCATAATTTAGCCCATCCTGACTGATACTACACTCATGGACAAAAAACTGTACAAATATTTAAATATTTGTTCAAGAATAGTCATTTTTTTCCTGAAGAACAAACCTGGAAGATTTGCACTGACAGACAACAATATCCATTCTTAAATTATAGCAAAGACCTATTATAAAACTAGTGGTACAAGTATAGAAAACCAGTTCAATGAAACAGAATAAAAAGTCCAGAAACAGACCCACAGATATATGTTTACCTGAATTATGGCAAAGAACACTGCAATACAGTGACAAAAGGTGTTATTTTCAATAAAAGATACGGAGTCAATTGGAGAGCCATTAAAAAAAAAAACAAAAAAAACTAACGAATCTTCATGTTTATTCCATATTATTCAAAACATTCTTTTCCAGTGGAAAAAAACTTGAAAGGAAAAAAACCATGTAGCTTCTGGGAAAAAAAGAGAATATCTTTATGGTTGTAAATAAGGAAGAATTCTAAAATAAAACATAAATACCTATGAATATGTGTGCTAACAATATTGGAAATGTATTAGTCAGTATATATTAAAATTAACAACTTATTTCAACAAATATGCTATTAACAAAGAAAACAGGCAAACTAAATGACTTGCACACAGAATGTATAGAGGCTTCTACCAATCAATTGGAAAAAAGAATACCACTACATGGAAAAATAATCAAGGACTTCTTAAAGGGGATTTCTTAAAGGAAGATGTCCAAATTTCTAGAAAATATGTAAAGATGCTCTACTTCCCTATTCATATGGAAAATACATTTAAAACCACTAAGCAGTTCCACTGTGAATTGACCAGAATGGCTAAAATGAAAAACATTAAGTGGTAAGAAAGATGTGGAATAGCTGGAATACTCAAACATTGATGGTGAGAAAATAAATCGGTAAAATTATTTTTAAAAACTGGCAGAATATTCGAGAGCTAATCATGTGCATATCCTATTAGCCCAAAATTCCATTCTTAGGTGTATATCCATCAAAAGCATTATATATTTTTCACCTGAAGGTATGTGTATCTGTTATCACAGAATCACTATATACAGCCAGTAATTGATACCTCTCAAATGTACATTAACACTAGAATGTATAAATACAGTGTGATAGATTTATACAGTGAAATACTAATTAGCTAAATACTAAATACTGAGTTTATTTATTTATTTATTGATAATTAACTTTAACTATTAAATACTAAATAATGAGAATGAAAAACTATAACTACAAACAACATATTGAATGAAATGAACCAGATAGAAACAATTTCACTATATATAGTACTATAAATTATATAAACATTGTATATATAATGTTTGTTTATGTAATGTTTATGTAATATTATGTAAATATTGTTTATATAATGACATATTATAATACACATTATTACATGTACTTAAAGTTCACAAACAAGAGTGATAACACAAGGGCTGAATTGTAAAATCAGGTTTACATAAACTAATACCAAAATTTTGAATGATTCAAAAGAGAAAATTATGTTTTCTTTTTTTTATGATACACTTTTATTGTAAAAACGTTCAAACAATATGGAAGTAAGTGGAGAAAAAAACGAGAAGTCCTCTTTTCCCTTAAAGTCTCTCCAATTCCACCTCCTTCCCCAGAAGTAATTGTGGTCAACAGTTTGATAGGCATCTTCCGTATTTTCTCTCTGTCTCTTTTCTAACTTTATTACTGCAGTAAGAACATTTCACCCTAAATCTACACTCTAAGCAAGTTTTTTTAGGGTACAGATATTATTGTTGACTATAGGTTGAACATTGTACAGCAAATGCCTAGAGCTTATTTATCTTGCGTAACTGAAACTCCATGCCCTTTGAATAACAGCTCCTGATTTACTTTTCCCCTCAGCCCCTGGCAACCCTTATTTTCCTCTTTGATTCTATTAATCCGACTGTTTCAGGTACATTGTATAAGTAGAATCAGTAGTACTTGTCTTTCTGTGACTGGCTTATTTCACTTAGCATAATGTCCTCAAGGTTCATCCGCGTCATATTGTAGAATTTCCATCCTTTTAAAGGCTGAATATACTCTATTGTATATATGAATCACATTTTCCTCATCTATTCATCTGTTGGTAGACATTTAGGTTGTTTCTATATCTTGGCTATTGTAAACAGTGCTACAATGAACATGTGAGTGTAGATATCTCTCTGAATGTGTTAGTAAGAATTTGGTAAAGGACCACAAAAAATGATTACATTGTGTAATGCTGAATACACTAATTATCCTGATCGGAACATCACATATTACACACAGGTACTGACAGTCAACACTGTACCCCAAAGAGATGTACAATCAATTATGTTTCAATAAATTTAAAAAAAAATTGAAATCTTGATTTTAAATCTTTTGATTAAATATCCAGAAGTGGAATTGCTGGACCATGTGATAACTCAATTTTTAATTTTTTTAAAAATTTTATTTTGTCGATATACATTGTGGCTGATTATTGCTCCCCATCACCAAAACCTCCCTCCCTTCTCCATCCCCCCCTCCCCCCCAACGATGTCCTTTCTGTTTGCTTGTCGTATCAACTTCAAGTAATTGTGGTTGTTATATCTTCTCCCCCCCCCCGGTTTGTGTGCGTGTGTGTGTATGTATGTGAATTTATATATTAATTTTTTAGCTCCCACCAATAAGTGAGAACATGTGGTATTTCTCTTTCTGTGCCTGACTTGTTTCACTTAATATAATTCTCTCAAGGTCCATCCATGTTGTTGCAAATGGCAGTATTTCATTCGTTTTTATAGCTGAGTAGTATTCCATTGTGTAGATGTACCACATTTTCCGTATCCACTCATCTGATGATGGACATTTGGGCTGGTTCCAACTCTTGGCTATTGTAAAGAGTGCTGCGATGAACATTGGGGAACAGGTATACCTTCGACTTGATGATTTCCATTCCTCTGGGTATATTCCCAACAGTGGGATAGCTGGGTCGTATGGTAGCTAGCAAACAGAATACAGCAACACATACTTAAAATTATTCATCATGATCAAGTGGGATTCATCCCAGTGATGCAAGGTTGGTTCAACATACGCAAATCAATAAATGTGATACACCATATTAATAAACTCAATCACAAGGACCATATGATCATCTCTATAGATGCTGAAAAAGCATTTGATAAAGTTCAGCACTCATTCATGACAAAGACCCTCTATAAGTTAGGTATAGAGGGAAAGTATCTCAACATAATTAAAGCCATATATGCCAAACCCACAGCCAATATCATCCTGAATGGGGAAAAGCTGAAAGCTTTTCCTTTAAGAACAGGAACTAGACAAGGATGCCCACTCTCACCACTCCTATTCAACATAGTGTTGGAAGTACTAGCCAGAGCAATCAGAGAAGAGAAGGAAATAAAGGGCATCCAGATTGGAAAAGATGAAGTTAAACTGTCCCTGTTTGCAGATGACATGATCCTATATATCGAACAGCCTAAAACCTCTACAAAAAAACTGTTGGAATTGATAAATGATTTCAGCACAGTAGCAGGATACAAAATCAACACACAAAAATCAGTAGCATTTCTTTTCTCCAATAGTGAGCACGCAGAATGAGAAATCAAGAAAGCCTGCCCATTTACAATAGCCACCAAAAAAATAAAATACTTAGGAATTGAGTTAACCAAGGAGGTGAAAAATCTCTATAATGAGAACTACAAACCACTGCTGAGAAAAATTAGAGAGGATACAAGAAGATGGAACGATATCCCATGCTCTTGGATTGGAAGAATCAACATAGTGAAAATGTCCATACTACCCAAAGTGATATACAAATTCAATGCAATCCCCATCAAAATTCCAAAGACATTTTTCTCAGAAATGGAAAAAACTATCCAGACATTTATATGGAACAATAAAAGACCACGTATAGCCAAAGCAATGCTGAGCAAAAAAAATAAAGCTGGAGGCATAACAATTTTTAATTTTTTGAGAAAGCATCCTCCATTCTATTTTCCACAGAAGCTGCATCATCTTGCATCCCCACAGTGTACAAGGGCTCCAATTTCTACACATTCTTGCCAACATTTTTGGTTTATTTATTTTATTTTTTTTGGTAATAGTTATCCTGACATGTGTGAGGTGATTTCTCATTTTGGTTTTGATTGAGTTGTGCTGTTGAGCACCTTTTAACATCAGTTCGCCATATGTAGGTCTTCTTTTAGAAATTGCTGTGCTTATCAGGATGACTAGTATTAGTATGTTTGCAAGGGGAATTAACCAGAGTAGTTGGTTTTCCTGGACCTCCCATGGAGGAAGAGCAAAGTAGTTTTAGGCTTGCTGACAATTCTTTGCTTCCTAGTAGGAAGACATAGTCTACGTGTTAAAAGTCGGGATTGTGGTTACTTTTCGGTTCATTTAAAAAAATGTTTTTTAAGATAATTTATTATACATATATATGGGATACAACGTTGATTTTCAATAATTGTGCACAATGTGTGATAGTTAGATTAGGATAATTAGCTTATTCATCATTACAATACACAGTCATTCTCTGCGTCAGTTGACCAAGTTCCTCATTGTCCTCCCTCCCACTGCCTCCCCTTTTCTACCTCTAGTAATCACTGTTCTTTTCTCTCTTTCTAAAAGTTCAACGTATTACTGAGGTTACTTTTTGAGGTAGTAGTATCTGGGGCTAAAATGTAAGGGCTTCTGAATTATGATTAATATTCCATTTCTTGATTTGATGATGACTTTTGTAAAAATTTATCAATGCTACACTTAATGTTTTATGCATTTTCCAGAAAATCTGTTATACTATGATATAAAGTATGCTAAAATATGTCTCAAAAATAATGAAATTTTAAAGTTAACACCTAAAAGTACAAAACTTTTAGAAGACCACATAGGAAAAAAATGTTTGTGACTTTGACTAATGTAATGTTTTCTCAGATATGACACTATAGGCACTATACATAAAAGAAGAAATACATAAATTGGACTTCATTAAGAAACAAGAACGTCTACTATCTGAAAAAAATTGGGGGAACAAAAAGACTGGGAGAAAATATTTGCAAAATACATATGTGCTAAAAAACTTTTATCTTTATAATATAGACAGTTATTATTTGTGAATTAAAAATAAAGTAAAAGACAAAAATAAAAAAGGGATTTTCAAAACTCAGTAATAAGAAAACAAATAATCCAATCACAAACTGATTAAAGGATTTGAGCAGACATTGCACTGAATAATGTGATATCGATGGCAAATTAATATATGAAAAGATGCTCAGCATCATTTTACTTCAGGAAAATGCAAATGAAAAACACAATAAAGTAACACTAAAAACTATTAGAATGGATTAAAAACGACTCTGAGAATGCCAAGCACTGGTGACCATGTGTAGCAACCGATGCTCTCATAAATAGGCAGTATGGAGGCCTCTAGTCATCAGCCATCAGGAGTACTTATAGTCAAGTTACTTGTTGCAACAAGGGAGACCACAAGCAGTGATGACATGTTGGTGGTCTCGGTAAGAGTGTGCAAGGAAGAGTTTGGTAATGGAATTGGGCTTGTTTTGAAGATGGTTTTCAGAAACAGGTGGTTTCAAGAAGAGGGGTTAAATCAATTATTGGGTATATTAATAATTCTTTCATAGGAGGTGGACAGAAAGAAGTGAGGCTAAAGTCACATTTGATAAAATAGCCATAGTCACTCTGAGTGTCTATGGTAGTATTGTTGCTTTGTTTCTGCTCAAACATGATCATGGAAAGATCCTCCTTTTATTTTACTCCATTATTACAAACAAGAAGTGACTTTGCTTGAGGTTCATATTTTGTGAAATCGTTTGTAAGTGGACATTATCATAGTCAAGGTGTTAGTGCCAGGCCAGCTATCAGCTAACAGCTGTTAGAGCTGCATTTAAAAAAAATTTTTCAGAAGAAAGCCCATCTCCTATGATTCCATACTTATCCAGGGCAGACACACTATATAATCTCTCTTTGATGTCCTCAAATAATATTTTTTTCCATTTTACTTTGACATTTTTATCTTGCCACCTTTCAACCCCATTCTAAAGGAAATTGAATTATAAAGCCTAGAAAATTTACCGGTTTCTGAATTTCTGTAGCTCTAAACTTAACACCATATAGCTTACAACTTAATTACTGGCATATTTATAAGTGGTTAGTATTATGTATGCAACTAGCATATAAGTTTCTTTGGTGAATGAATTACAGTAGGTGCAAAAGCATGTAATCTTAAACAAGTGCTGTAGAGCTAGGGCTAATGTTGGAATCCTGCCGACATAGCCAATTGTCAAGCTACAAGACTACCAACAGGGCTAGGGCTCACAGACTCCTTGAGCCTGTTGTACAGACTGGGTCACCAGATCCCTCACACGCAGGTCCATGCTAGGTAATTGGGAAAGATCCCGGGAGCCACTGGCAGACAACAAGAGCTTAGTCCTCAACAGCAGCAGCAGCAGTAGCAGCTTACAGGTTTGGCGGTGGCGGCGGCCTCACGGAGGGTCCTGGGGGCACTGGCAGCAATAGCTTGCTGCAACAGTCTCCAGCAGCAGTAGCTGCCTCCCCATACCCCCCCCCCCCACCAAGGGCATCCCGGGGGTGGGGGTGGAGGGTTGCCATGGATCAGAGCCACTCCTCCTTTATACTTAAGTCCATAACCCAGGACACCTGGGTGCACATGAGCAATTACATTAGACAATAACCAAGGAATACCTGGGCGCACGTGCATATTTACGTCAAATGCTTGGCAAGATTCTGAACATCTGAGGGGCCCTGACCATTTTCCTACATTTCCCTAGCAAGTGCTCAATGGATTACATGACTTCTGAACAAATAAATAATATTTGCTGGAAAAAAACGTGGCTCAGTCATTAGAGAATGTATCAGCCCTGGTAAGAAGATAGGAAATTAATTATAGGTTGGCTCAGATATTATTCTTGTGGGACTAATGCTACAGAGTAATTAGAAATTGAATAGTTAGAAAATAAGAAATTCTTGCAAGTTGAGGACCTGAGGGGAAAAACTTGAAAGTCCCAAGAGACTCCTTTGCACACGTGCTTTTTTTATGACCATAAATCTGTGGTAATAATTTGCAGATTCCTTGTCTCTCATGTCCTCATCCCATGGAGGCCCAGAAGAGCAGCTGTTCCTGGTCAGGGAGAGATTTTCAATTCCAGTATAAACTTTTCTCCTTGGACCACAATCATGGAGTTGAGACACACCTGGAGCAGTTATTAGTCAGGATTGCAGATGCTTTCAATATTGGCTATATCTGAGGTTGGTGAGTTAAGTACAGGCTTGGATGCCATTCATGTTTGGTCACATAGATTCAGAAGACTTAGACTTGGATCTATTGATTTGATCCCCTATTAACTTTGTATATGATACAACCACTAATTTGAAGGAGATAAACCAAAATATTTTACATGCTTGTTTCTAACTGGTAGAATTTCAGATGATTCTGCATATTTTTGTGTTTTATAATTTTTTTTCCCAAGAACTATACCTACTTTTAATGAGAAAAAAGAAGAAAAGAAAAAAAATAAACAGCCAAATAGCAACCGGTTTTGTTGAGGTATTGTTGAATTTCTCTCTCTTCCTCTTCCTCTTCTCTTGTTGGTCTTTTCTCTTGTCTTCTGTCTTTTCCCTCCCTCTATTTATTTCTTTGTTTCTTTCCCAGATTTCTTTTGTTCTTCCTTCTCTTTCCTAGCTTTCTCTTTTGGTCTATTTTTACTGAAGTTATTATGTTACTGGTTAAGATTTTTTTTTTTTTGTATTTTGTATCCAAAAATGGCATTCTCAAATTTTTTCCAAATCATTACATTTCCTATCTTCATTTCCTTGTCACTAATGATAAAAAGCAGCAATAGTTTAATACCTCAGGATTCCAAATAGTTGCATGTAGCTTCTGAAAAGCATGCAATGAATTTTTTTCCATTATTATGTGTGCACATATAACTATGTGTTTACATACATATTCACTCTTGCTTTGTCTTTCATATTATCAAGCTATTTTAGCATTAAATATATAAGCTGTAGATAAAAATACACAACAATTGAAAAATGAGAGGTTTTTTAATGACATAATTTTTTCTTTCCCATAAAGACTGCAGTTGGCAGGACTCCCTCCCTCACTCACTCACTCTCCATTTAAGATCCTCTTTCCCTCTCTCATATCATGAAAATGTATTTATTTAACTCTTCTTTTATCCATCTATTTGATATAATAGTGGATTATAAAACAGTGGATTTTGTTGGGTTGATATATGTCTGGTATACAGTTCTTACAATGAAAATGCCCTTGGGTAGCATATCACCTGGGCGTTTTTAACATTAATTTGTCTCTAGATCTTCCCAAGATAGAGACATACTATTGGGAGAAACTAGGGCTGCTCATTAATTCATGGAGAAAAAATTCTGGTCTCTGAGAGAAGACTCCCTTACCCCACACTGCAGAATACTTGATGGAACTTATTTCTGGTTTTAACACCTTTCCTGAGATTTTGTTGTTTGTTCTATGTAGATCGCCTATATAAAGAGAATGAAGGTCTCCTAAATAGGTGAAATACAGAATGAGGCTATATTGCAGCATCCTCTCCTAGTCTCTTTCTCTCCTACATAGAGACCTCCTGAATTCTTTCACAGTCTAAGTCTCTGGTTAGAGATTTTGCAAGTCTCTGCCGTTATTCTTGTGCGTCTAGCACAATTCTATTTTTTGATACTTTAACATGTAGTACATAATTACTTATGCTGAAAACAAGTTGACATTATAAAAGACTGAAAAACTCAGATTTTGGAAAATGTACCACTGGGAAACTATTTTATTGATGTTTCATTGATGCCATAGAGTATGCGGGAAAGCCCGTGAAAAGAAAAAGTTATACATAAATAAGTCGATCAATCATATTTTACTTTCCATTTCTGGTTGATTGTCATGATCACCTGCTTTTACTAAGCTCTCCCTAGAAAGTCTGCCCTGTAGTCTCCTTTTATTATATCACAGGCCTCTTGATAGCCCTTCTTGTCAGGAAAACCTCTGATCAAAGAATCATCTCCCTTACATACCCACATTATCCTCTTATGAGGATTTCAGTTTTCCTTCTCATTTCTCCATCCTTAGCTGGCAGAAATTTAGTGTAATTTTTAAAGAAAATTAAAAAAATTTTTTTATTGTACATGTTTATGGAGTACAATTTGTTGTTTTACTACATGCATATATTGTATAATGATCTAACCAGAATAGTGTATCTATCACCTAAACATTTATCATTGATTTGTGGTTGTGTCATTCACGATCCTCTTTTCTGGCTATCTTGAAATATACAATATAATATTATTAGCTATTGTCCCCCTAAGGCACCAGAACTTATTACTCCCATCTAACTGTTACTTTGTAACCTTGTACCAGTCTACCAACATTTCCCTGTCTCCCCCTCTCCCTCAGTTTTCCTGCCTTTGGTAATCACTATTTTTCTATTTCTCTCTTTTTAACTTATTTTTCTTAATTGACTCATGATAATTATATATATTTATGGAGTACAATATGATAATTGGGTACATTCATACTGTGCGCAATGATCAAATCAAGGTGCTTAATATAGCCATCTCCTCAAACATTTGTCACTTCTTTGTGTTAGGAACATTCAACATCATCTGGACTAGCTATTCAAAGATACACAGTACTTTTTTGTTAACTGTTATCTACCTGTATTACTATAGAATCATAGATCCCATTTTTTTTATTTCTCTAATATTTTGTATTCACTGACCACCCTCTCCCCATCCCCTCATCTCTTTACCCTCACCAGTCTCTAGTAACCACTATTCTTTCTACTTGTATGAGATCAACTTTTTTAGCTTCCACATGTGAGTGAGAACATGTGGTATTTCTCTCTTTGTGCCCGGCTTATTTCACTTAACATAATTTTCTCTGAGCTCATCTGTGTTGCTGAAAATGACTGAATTTTATTCTTTTTTATGGCTGAGTAGTATTCCATTGTGTGTATATATACCACATTTTCCTTATCCAGTCATCCACAGAAGGACCATTAGATTGGTTCCAACTCTTGGCTATTGTGAACAGAGCCACAATAAACTTGGGAGTGCAGGCTTACCTTCCACATGGTGATTTCCATTCTTTTGGATGTATACCCAATAGTGGGATAGCTGGATTCTATGGTAGTTCCATCTGTAGTTGTTTGACGAAACTCCATACTGTTTTCCATAGTGGCTGTACTAATTTACATTTTTACCAACAGTGTATACGAGTTCCCCTTTCTCCTGACCCTTGCCAGCATTTGTTATTTTCTGTCTTTTTGATAATAGCCATTCTAACTGGGGTGAGATAATATCTTGTTGTAATTTTGATTTGCATTTCTCTGATAATTAGCAATGTTGAGCATTTTTTGTATGCCTGTTGGCTGTTTGTATATCTCCTTTGGAAAAAGTTTTATTCAGTTTCTTTGCCTGTTTTTTTAATTGGATTATTTGTTTTTTTTTACTATTGAGTTGTTTGAGTTCTTTATGTTTTCTGGATATTAAACCTTTTTCAGATGCATAATTTGCAAATATTTTCTCCCATACTTCAGGTTGTCTTTTCTATATTGATTGTTTCCTTTGCTGTGCAGAAGCTTTTTGGTTCTATATAATCCCATTTGTTAATTTTTGCTTTTGTTTTCTATTCTTCTGAAGTATCATTCATAAAAGCTTTGTCCAGACCTGTGTCTTGAGGTGTTTCCCCTGTGATTTCTTCTAGAAGTTTTATAGTTCTGGTCTGTATTTAAGTCTTTAATCCATTTTGAGTTGATTTTGGTATACAGTGAGAGATAGGGATCTAGTTTTACTCTTCTGTTATGTTGTGTGATTTTTGTTCCTATACTTATAACATGAGAACTTTTGACTAGGAATAAAAATTAATCATTAACTGCTTATTTAGTCTTTTATTAAAAAATATATTTTGAGTGGCAGCTGTATTCCAGTTGCTATGCTAGAGAAATGATGAACAAAACCACTCTGTCTCTGCCCTCAATTCTGCATGAAGCTTATGGTTAAAGGAGAACTCAGACATTGACTAAATAGTAGAATACGAAGGTCCTGGGGGAGAATATTACAAACCAGTGCACTGTTTCCGAGAATGGGTTACTAAAGTACAGGCCTGGAGGGTTAATGGGAGAATGATGCTGGTTGCTCATTTTCTCATACTTTTCTTGGGACCCCACCAACAGGCACATTTTTGTATTTAGAGATTGCATATTCTTTCTTCTCTCACAGTTCCAAGCCTTCTTAATTCTTAAGATCTTCTATTTTGATTTCCTAAAATCTCAAGTGCATTGTCTATTGTGCAATGTCCTGACTTTCTTTGGCTCCAGAAAAGACATCATGTTTCCTATTATTAATGCTATTTCATTCTCTTTAAAGGAATATTCATTAAGGATTATAATTAAGAACTCACTCATCTTTGGCACCTTTTATAGAAATATGAATTCAGACCAACCACATTAGTAAAATATGCAAAAGCTAACAGAGAATGAGGAAGAGTAAATTGGGAGAACACCTGTGGGACAATTTAGTTCAAGAAACTAAATGAAGGGCTAAATGCTTGAGACTAAACAAAAGTCCAGGAAATACATTTTGAAAAAGCCCTAGGAATTCAAGGAGGTTAGAGATCTGGGTGACTGAGACAGAGTAGCTTTATTTTGAGGATGGAAGCATGCACCCGTGATTCAGACGTAAAAGAAATCCATTTATTCAGGGAATAGACTCCTTTTATTCTCTTGTGGCTGATGTGAGTAGCAAGTTATTTATTATGTCTGAAATTTCCTTGTAAAATAAATAATATTAAATGCTTACATGGTAATATGATTTTTATAATTGTTCTCTTTTCCTAACAGTAATGACGATGATGATGGTGGTAATACTAATACTGATACTATTAGTAATAATAATAATTTTACCCATGATTCTCCATTTAAAACAAAGTTGGATGTGCTATGGATTATTTAGAAATGAAGTGAGCCTAAGTTATCTGCTGTGAGGAATGGGAAAATAAATGGGGAACCTGAGGAATTTAGTCAGTGCTTTAAGCCTGGGTCAATCTTTCTAAAAAATGGTGGTTTCATATTTAGGGTCAATTATGTTGCCTTAAATTTCATGAAATCAGTGACCTCATAAGGCAAGGTCCTTGTTTCAAAGAACAAAAAAAATGTCTTTATGCACTGACAACAAAATAGAAAGTTACAACACAAATTCAGAAGCAAAAAAAAAAAGTTAGATTTGTATAAAAGTTATTTATAAGCGAGTTGAGGTAGAAAAAATAGGCCATGCCAAGAGCAGAAATAAAGGTTCTTTGTTTATAAGTGCAGATGCCCAGAGGCACATAATGAAATCATATTTCTAGTTCATCAGTTATCAGTAGTATATCAAAATGTACATCTTATCCCAATATATAATTAAATATTTCAACAAGTTAGAGCCTGGTATACAATTCTATATCAATTGGCTTGGTTTATGTTCTCATTAAAATTAATTTACATTATCTATTGTCCAAATATCCATTTATTTATTAAAGAATATTCTCTTTCATTTGCCATATATCTCAGTGAGAAGTAAAAAAGAGGAAGGGAAGTGTGAGGGAAAACATGATCATACTTCTGCACTCCAAAAAAAACTACTTACAACTTTTTTGTTCTTATTCAGTGTTAGCAGTATTGATGAGACATTGGGAAGTGTTATGTGGAACTAAAGATTCCTTCAAATGAGTGTGACCATCAGAAGCTCTGCCAGTATGTTCCCAGCCAATAGCTCATATATTCACCCCAAATCCTTCCTGCTGTTGGGAATCCCAGGACTGGAAAATATGCAGCTGTGGCTTGGCTTCCCATTTGGTACAGTGTATCTGATTGCCCTCCTGGGGAATGTCATCACCCTCTTTGTCATCCAGATTGAGCGCAACCTTCACCAGCCCATGTTCTACTTATTGGCTATGTTGGCTCTGACTGACTTGGGTCTGTCCACTGCAACCATCCCTAAAATGCTGGGCATATTCTGGTTTGGCTTCAGTGAGATTGCCTTTGGGGGCTGTTTAGCTCAAATGTTCTTCATTCACCTGTTTACAGGCATTGAAACGTTCATGCTCGTAGCCATGGCTTTTGATCGCTACGTTGCCATTTGTCACCCTCTCCGATACAACACAATCCTCACGAACAAAACAATTTGTGCTATTGCTGCAGTAGGAATGTTGAAAAATTTTGTTTTGGTTTTTCCACTTGTATTCCTCATTCTAAGGCTTTCATTCTGTGGACATAATATTATATCTCATACCTATTGTGAACACATGGGTCTTGCCCGTCTGGCCTGTGTCAGCATAAAGATCAATATATTATTTGGGTTAATCCTTATCTCTATGATACTCTTGGATGTTATTTTGATTGCTGTCTCCTATGTGAAGATTCTCCATGCTGTCTACAAACTTCCATCTTGGGAGGCCAGGCTCAAAGCTCTTAATACCTGTGGTTCTCACATGTGTGTTATCTTAGCTTTCTTCACTCCAGCCTTTTTCTCCTTTATGACTCATCGATTTGGCCACAGTATTCCACGTTATATCCATATCCTTCTGGCTAATTTGTATGTGATCATCCCTCCTGCTCTTAACCCTCTAATTTATGGGGTAAGAACCAAGCCAATCCGAGATCGTGTGGTGATGATCTTCCTTTTTAAGGAAATTTGACTCTGAATACCTGATCTGGAGACAGTCTTCACATCTTTGACCTTTGTATTTTTGGAAAAGGGAACTTTAAGAGTCATGAAGCTTTAATGGAGTAAACGATCTACATAATTTGATGTTGAACACAAAATGTTTTTTAATAATATGTCCAGTTATCAAATTAAAGATGAATTTACATAGTAAATATATGTCCCTCGACTAAATCTCATTGTTCCATAGAATGGCACCATTTATTTCAGTAATGGATATTAAAATCATGTTTCAGGTATAACGTCTTAATGAAATTTGAGTATTATTATATAGGCTTTTTATCAATTGTAGAAGAGGGGTTCTATGCTTCCAAAAACTATCACATCTGCTGTGGGACTCACTAGACAATGCTGCGGGATGTGGGTTTCAGGAGCTCTGATCAAAGAAATCAAACACAACTCTTATTTCTTCCAAGGCAGGGTTGGCTTCTGTAGTCATGTAACCAAGGGAGGAAAATGATCAATAAACCACTGTAGGTGCAATTCTATACTCCACTTGTATAGTTTTGAAATAGCAACTGAAGCAATTACATAGAGTCGAATATCTGAAAAGATCTTAGGATTTATATAAGTCCAAGGTAAGGTACAGTATTAGAAAAAAAAAAAAGATACAGCCTGTAAACAGGGAGAAATCTACAAAATTCCAGGTGAAATTCCTGGGGCAGTGTCCCAGTTTCACAGAACCAACTTTATCTTTGCTGTCAACCACTCAAAATAGACAAAGATACCTTTGTCTCAAGTAAACCAAGCTGCAAGTTTACTTCGGATTTTTAAAACTTTACTGGTTGCAAAACAAAAACTGGTCCCTCCATAATGTGTTTGGGGCTCATCCAATCAGCTGAAGGCCTGAACAGAGCAAAAGTTGAAGGCATCCTCTGAGGAAGAGGCAATTTTGCTAGTTGACTAGTGTGTCTGTTCACTGTGAGACAATCCTGAGCTAAAACTCCACTAATCACCTGACCTCCATAAACACCCACTCTGACTATAATAAAACTTTAAAAAAAATTTTGCCTTTCAAAATATACAGCTAAAAAAATGAGAAATGTAACCTCCAGATTGGGAGAAAATACTTGTGACACATATATCAGACGATGAATTTGTATCCAAACTATACAAAGAACATTTAAAAGTCAATAATGAAAAGTCAAACACCCTAATTTAAAAAATAAAGATAAAATTTGAATAAATATATATATATATTTTTAAATTTTATTTTGTCGATATACATTGTGGCTGATTATTGCTCCCCATCACCAAAACCTCCCTCCCTTCTCCCTCCCCCTCTCCCCCCCAACAATGTCCTTTCTGTTTGCTTGTCGTATCAACTTCAAGTAATTGTGGTTGTTATATCTTCTCCCTCCCCCCGGTTTTGTGTGTGTATGTGTGTGTGTGTGTGTGTGTGTGTGCACGTGTGTGTGTGAATTTATATATTAATTTTTAGCTCCCACCAATAAGTGAGAACGTGTGGTATTTCTCTTTCTGTGCCTGACTTGTTTCACTTAATATAATTCTCTCAAGGTCCATCCATGTTGTTGCAAATGGCAGTATTTCATTCGTTTTTATAGCTGAGTAGTATTCCATTGTGTAGATGTACCACATTTTCCGTATCCACTGATCTGATGATGGACATTTGGGCTGGTTCCAACTCTTGGCTATTGTAAAGAGTGCTGCGATGAACATTGGGGAACAGGTATACCTTCGACTTGATGATTTCCATTCCTCTGGGTATATTCCCAACAGTGGGATAGCTGGGTCGTATGGTAGATCTATCTGCAATTGTTTGAGGAACCTCCATACCATTTTCCACAAGTCAGGCACAGAAAGAGAAATACCACATGTTCTCACTTATTGGTGGGAGCTAAAAATTAATATATAAATTTACACACACACACACACACACACACACACACACACACACACACACACACACACACACACACACAAAAACCCCAAAAAAAACCGGGGGGGGGGGAAGAAGATATAACAACCACAATTACTTGAAGTTGATACGACAAGCAAACAGAAAGGACATTGTTGGGGGGGAGGGGGGGAGGGAGAAGGGAGGGAGGTTTTGGTGATGGGGAGCAATAATCAGCTACAATGTATATCGACAAAATAAAATTAAAAAAAAAAAAAAAGAAGTATTCCAGAATTAATGCCAACAAAAATAACAGGAACCACAAGTTGCCTTCCAGGAAATACTTAGGAAGCTTTGTGTGAACGGCAATGGTCATGTATAGTTCGTATATTATGTGGTGGTATCATGGTTATTTACTGCTGTTCTTTATCATTTTTTTTTTTGCATTTCTTAAACATTTTAAATAAACTAAAATACTAAGTCTTCTACCAATATTTGCTCTACAACTTTGAAAACTAAAATACTGTGAAAGAAAGTCAATTTTTAAAGAAAATCCTGGCTCATAAATTTTTAACACAATTACATTGTGGAAAAAAATCTGTATAAAACTTTGTGTATTATACCACATGTGTATTCTGTGACAATTAGCTAAACACATTTTAGTTAATCAAGAAATGAACTAAAAGAAGAAAGCACAAAATGATGCAGTTAGTGAGCATTAAAACAAACTGAGTAATTATTCCCACTTAAGTAAAAATAGCCATCATAAATATTGCTAGACCACTGAATATAAGACCTAAGATAGTCTGTATATGTATGTTGAATATGCACCCTGGAAAATATTTATACATAAATATATCCACGGAACATGCTTAGAGGATTTATATTTATTCTATAAAGTATGTACCTTTCTAGGCATTTGGAGAGCTATGATACAGGTCCAAAGTCTAGGACATTAATATGGTCTTTACTTTCTTACTAGTTGTGCCTGGAGATTGGGCTTTTACCATGCATGTTTTACTTATGTGTTTCCTTTTTGTAGTATTATAAACAAAAAGTAAAATGATCCAGAAGAAATGAAAACAGAACCTGCCCCACTCAATTGGAGGAAACAGACATAACTATTTTTAATATTTTAAATTATTGCTGATCATATTTTAAACAATTTTAAGATATACTTTAAGCACCAAAAAATACTCACCAAAGAATATATAGTGAAGAATCCCTCTCACCTCATTGACTTCTGTTTCTGTGGTTTCTCTTGTCAGAGGCCAGCTCTCATACTAGTTTTTTTTTTTTTCATTTCATCTAAGCTATATAAGCATATATACTCATCCTTCAACAGCCATTTACCATTACATTCTATTAATGTTGACATTGTTAAATTTGTCCCAGTGCTCAGTTTTCTAAGTTATGTTTAGTCTTTGCTAATAGAAATGATAAAGTATAAAGTTATCTAGGTCAAAGGGATCATTTCATGTCATTAGGAGATATTGAGAGTCACTGAACACAAGACCTTCAGCACCTAACACAGAATCAGGTCTATAGCAAGCTATCCTCCAGGGTAGGGCAATCAATTGTTCTGTACCTGGAGCATGTCCTGCCTCAGTTAACGCTGGCCTTTAAATGGATGAATGAGTGGATGGATATCTGAGTGCTAGTCTACAAAATACATAATACAGATTGAAAATTATAAAGGAGATAAAGAACAGTTTTTGTGCATCATGGATTCCAAACTAAGTCTCTAATTGACTCTTGAGAAATCTCCTCAAATGTATTATGGGTAGGAATACAAGATTAATTTGACTGATCCTCCACAGGCTGGACTCCCAGAAATGAATTTAGCCTCCTGCATAGCTCCATAAAATTTGGATACAGCTGAATGTTGAAGGCAATAGGTTTTGGTAAAATATAGGTGGTGGATCAAGCCACTGATGTGTAATGTCATATAATTATATTGCAAGTGAAGTATTTGAATCTCAGACGGGAAGGAGGTAAGTTTCCTCCAACTCTGAATGCTGAAGTTGTAGAACAGAATCGGGAGTCAGGTTTCTGCCTTGCAGAAGTGGTAGAACTGCTATAATTAGACTTCCGATCAGGCAGTAAGGCATTTAAACCTCTTCCTGTTCGTTTTCTTCTCCTGGTCTCTTTTTTCTCATTCCCTCTTTAGGCATCTTCAGTGAATCTGATAACCCGTATCAACAAAAATTCAGAAATATTTCCAAGTTATTTCCACTGAACACCTTATTTTGCTGCTATAGACTGTGGTGTAATCTAGGATTTGGAATCTTTATCTTTTTTGTTCTGAACTCCTGGACATGATGTTTGGGCCATATCAGTTATCAAGATTTATTATTACACAATCATAGCAACTAAAATAGTGTGGTATTGACACATGGATAGATAAATAGATGTGTGTTTAGAAATATATTCATCTGTACACTGTTATCTAAGTGTAATGTGATGTGCAGTGTGGAAAAGATAATTTGAAAATGAATGGTTCCAAATAAAGTGAGATATTAATATGGTAAAGTTCATTGTGCTAGACATGAATGTATTGAAACAACATACTGTAACCCACAAATATGTACTAATAAATTTTAAAACATTTTGAAAAAAAATATGTAGCAAACTTCATCCCTTTTAAACACCAGACACAAATATAAATTTTAGATGGAACATAGGCCTGAATGAAATGGTAATGTATTATACAATGTTGAAGGTAATAGAAGAGAATAACTATGGCTTTGGATTAGGCAAAGATTTCTTTAAAAGGACATAAAGAATGATAACATTAATAGATAACATTGATTAATTAGGTTTCATTGAAAGTGAAAATTTGAATACTTTGAATTTACCATTAAATTAAGGGATGGTAATTCACTTAGTTGAAGAATATATTTTCAGAAAACATATCTAAGATAGGACTCATACATAGGCTATAAAAAATTTTATAATTTTATGAAAAAGATGGATGACTGAATTTTAAAGAAATGGGCACAGATTTTAAATGATGTCCCACAAAAGAGGATATGCAAAAGACCAATAGCCATAGTTTTCACAATATTATTAATGATTAAGGAAGTGCATATTAAAACCTCAGCACAACAGTGTTACATACCCACCATATTGGTGTTGTGTAAACTGATATACATTCCCCTCCCCCAACAAAACAAATAGTGCTGGTAAGAATGTGCAGCAATTGTAATGCTCATATATAACTGGAGAACATTCAAATTGTATACGATTTTGGAAAACTGTTGGCCTTTTAATAAGGCTAAAAGTATACCCTTACTATTAGCCAGCAAGCACGCTCTTAAGAGTTGTAATTGACTATAAATGTCTTCCAAACTACACGTAAAGAAATGTTCATAAAAATTTTACTTATAATAGTAAAAATCTGAATAAACCTCAAATGTCTATCCAGAATAGATAATGAAATTTAGTGTATTTATACAATAGCATATTATACAATGAGAAGTGAAAAAATCATGACTATCTTCAATCACATGAATTATTTCGCAGGCATAATTTTGAATGAGTAAAGTATCACAAAATATATAATGCAATGAATATGAAATGCAAAAACTATAAATCTATAGTAACAAGATTAGAAAAATGATGAATTATGGGAGTTATTGACTGGTAGGAACTTAAAGACCTATTCTGTGTGGATGGCGGTGCCACATAATTTGGTTCGAGCAGTGATTACTAAATAGGTTCAGGGCTGTTCATGAGGTATAAAGGTACCTAGGCAATTATCCTTTGTGGGGGTGCTTTATATTACAAGCAATTTGAGTGACCCCAAATCAGCATGCCATCACCATTCTGGCAGCCCGATATCTGGCAATCTCATGAAAGAAATACTGTATCACCCAATGGAGTGAACCTGCTCCCCAGGAAATTACCCTATAGTGAGAACCAGCCAAAATGCCCTTGGACAACTGCATAGGCTCAAGTTCTAAAGCTCCTTGAGCATCTGTTCAACTACATGAATGCAGGTAGAGGGCTGGGTATTGTCAGAGGGGAGAGCCTGAAAAGGAGAGCAGGGATGGAGTACTCTGGGATTGGGAATGGATGGCTAACCCAGTTATTGGAGTGAAACTTCGAAAATTTTAAGAAAGATATTCCAAAGTGCAGGACTTTGAATCATTTATACATTTATTAATATCCATCAAACTGTATATGTAAATTTTGTTTTCATTTTACTATATTTATGTTATACTAGGATTTCAAAACAGTAAAAAAAAATCAATTATTAAGCATCTACTACATGAATAACTAGATAAAATGAGATTAAACACTGACCAAATAAATGCTATTGGTCAAAAAGTACAAAGAGTGGGTAGGATACTTTTTTTTTTTTAAATTTTATTTTGTCGATATACATTGTAGCTGATTATTGCTCCCCATCACCAAAACCTCCCTCCCTTCTCCCTCCCCCCCTCCCCCCCAACAATGTCCTTTCTGTTTGCTTGTTGTATCAACTTCAAATAATTGTGGTTGTTATATCTTCTTCCCCCCCCCAGTTTGTGTGTGTGTGTGTGTGTGTGTGTGTGTGTGTGTGTGTGTGTGAATTTATATATTAATATTTAGCTCCCTCCAATAAGTGAGAACGTGTGGTATTTCTCTTTCTGTGCCTGACTTGTTTCACTTAATATAATTCTCTCAAGGTCCATCCATGTTGTTGCAAATGGCAGTATTTCATTCGTTTTTATAGCTGAGTAGTATTCCATTGTGTATATGTACCACATTTTCCGTATCCACTGATCTGATGATGGACATTTGGGCTGGTTCCAACTCTTGGCTATTGTAAAGAGTGCTGCGATGAACATTGGGGAACAGGTAGGATACTTTAACTCATATGATAAGCCTCAAGAAAGAAGTACAAGTTGAGAGAGTTGGGTACTATAGCGTGATTAGTATATGGTAGATGAACAAATAAAGTTAGAGAATCAGACATTAATTATTCTCTAGAGCACTAAATTTGGCTTTTGAGAGTATCAGAGAGTAAAATTTACGCATTGGAATTCACCCACTTGGGATGTCTGTTTCTGAGCACCTTCAGTTCCCTAAAATATTGATGCTTCCAATTAATAGTTTCTTCCTCTCTCTCTCTCATATATACACATATGTACATATACATATACATGTATGTATGTATATATCAGTATTTCATACACATACATTTATAGACAGCCGACCAGTTCACTTTGATCAATAGGTCACTTATGAGAAGAGTTCCATAGATGTAATGATTCCACAGAAAGATTCCACCCAGAGTTTTAGGAAAAAATTTCTCAAATTCTTTTCTGAAGACACTTAAAATGTCACATACCTTTTATTTTTATATTTTTAGGACTTAGTTTGTAACATATGAGTATGTGTGTGTGAATATATATATTTATATATGAATTTGATAATGTAGTCAACACAGTTAACTATCAGCTAAAGAGAAGAATCCTTTCATTTTACATAGTCTTGTCTACTAGAACTTCTCTGTAGAAGTTAAATGGAAAAATAATCCTATTAAAACATTTTAAATAAGTTGTGTCAAACCTTAATTACCGTACATTTTCACAGTAATTGTTTTGACATTAATCACATTATATGCTGTGGACTTGGTGTTTATGAAAATTATGAAAGTAATAACACTAAGATCAGAGTTTTTTTTTTTTCTGTTGAAACATTCAATAGTTGAGAAACACAATCCCTTTTCCCTAGATTATGTGCATGTCTCTAGGATCATTTATGTCAGCTTTTTTTCAAAAAGATGCTTGAAACCTCCTCCTGGATCTGCTTACTCCTCATTCCATAGATGACAGGATTTAGGGCAGGTGGAACAACAACATATAGATTGGCCAGGAGAATGTGGATGTATACGGGAACATTCCTGCCAAACTGGTGGGTTAGGTAGGAGAAAAGAGCTGGCGTGAAGAAGACCAGGATGACACAGATGTGGGAGCCACACGTATTAAGTGCCTTGAGTCTGGCATCCCGAGAAGGAAGGCAGAAGACTGCTCAGAGTATTTTCACATAGGAGATGAAAATCAGAACCACATCCACAAACACCATAAATATTAGAAATAATCCAAATACCATGTTTGCCTTTATACTGGCACAGGCCAGTAGAGCAACTCCCATGTGCTCACAGTATGTGTGAGGATTGAATGATGTACACAAAAGGGAAGCCTCAAGATGAGAAACACCAGAGAGATAATCAAAATGAAATTGACAGCAGTCATCACCACAAGCATGAGAACAATAGCTCTGTTAGTGAGAATTTGGCTATAACGCAGAGGGTTGCAAATGGCAATGTAGTGATCAAAGGCCACAGCCACTAACACGACAGTCTCCATAGCAGTGAAAATATGAAGAAAAAACATCTGAGCCAAACAGCCTCCAAAACTAGTCTCCCTTAAATTAAACCAGAATATGCCCAACATCTTGGGAATAGTGGGCGTGGACAGGCCCAGATCAATGAAGGCTAGCACAGCCAAGAAGTAAAACATGGGCTGATGAAGACTGTGTTCAGTCCTGATCACAACCAAGATAGTAACATTCCCCACAAGGGAAATCAAATATACAGTGCAGAAAGGAAACCCAATTCGGGCCGAGCCCGTGGCGCACTTGGTAGAGTGCTGCGCTGGGAGCGCGGCAACGCTCCCGCCGCGGGTTCGGATCCTATATAGGACTGACCGGTGCACTCACTGGCTGAGTGCCGGTCACGAAAAAACGACAAAAAAAAAAAAAAAAAAAAAAAAAGAAAGGAAACCCAATCCAAATGTGCATCTCTTCAAGGCCTGGAATCCCCAGCAGGAGGAAATGGGAGGGGTGGAACTTGGTGTCATTTGAGGTAGACGTCCCCTCTTTGTTCTTTTGGAATCTGAGAGAAAACAAACAAATTATCAAGTTATTTAAAAACTCAAACAATATTAAATGAAAAATATAATAAATTTGGAGCTATGAAAAAGATCATATGTCAGTCTTTGAGACAGGGATTTGTACGACATTCATAAATGTTAATTTAATTCCACTAAAGTACAGCAAACAACTAAGGGTAAGTGTTCAGTATTATAATATAATTTTGTGTAGGAGGCAGAAAACAACCAAATCCTCTCTCTCTCTCTCTCTCTCTGTCTTTCACACACACACACACATCATATTTATAAACAGATAGTAAACATATATATATTATATTTACATAAATATATAAAACTATATGTATAAATGTGTTATGAGAGACATCCTCTCTAACAAAGTTATGTATAAGGAGATGAATTAATGAAATGTGGGTATGATTTAGGTTAAAGTTAATAATGAACATTAACTATGTTTAAGAAATGAAGTTATACTTCAATTTGAATAGAGAATAATGCTCTTTTTGTTCCCTAGAGTGTGAAATGAAAGTAGTGACAATTGCTCTTTACTGATAAGGCTACGGAACAAGGACTTTTGAAAGGTCAGTATCTTTCTCTTTGGGAAATTAAGAGGTAAGACATTAGGAAGGAGTAAAAAAGGAAAAAATTGAAATTTTCCTACCTATTTTATTTTCTCCTTCTTCCCTGCTAAGTGGCTGGTACACTAAGGCAGACTTAGGGTACTACTGCTTGGAAGAAAAAGTACCTGATTTTAAAACAAATTGATTTACGCATTAGGAAAATGGAAATTAAGAAGAAACAAAGTGGGTGACTTTACATGTACTAGAAACATTCAAACAATACCTACCTATGCCTCTGCTACATAGACTGAAGTTCCCCTCGTCCTCACAGACACAGCCCTATGTCAGCGGTATCTTGTTTGTCAGATACCTTCTGTCCTTCGCTTTTATTGCCTCACTCCCAGAGCCCAGCCTTGAGCAGTGTCACCTGTCTTACCCATGACCTGTGGCTTCTCTTAAGATCAGACTGATGCAATATCTCCCCTTCCAACTTCCTTTGTTTGAACCCTTACGAAGGAAACTTTATACTTATGTTGTTTCAGGCTTCCCACTCTCAGCCATTCTCCCACAGGACCGTTAATCCCTGAGGTCTGGAAAGGTTCTTCTTATTGAAAGAAAATAGCTAACCCTCCTGTGGATATGTTTTTGAACCATGGGATCTATGGCTACCACCTTGCATTATAAGTCTCCATTCTGACCATTACCACAGACCCTATGATTGAGCTTAATTTTAGCTTAGCAGCATTAATCTCTTCAAAGATACTGGTTTTGCCTCCAGTAATGGAAGAAGGACAATATGAGTGGAAATGCATGGTATAGCCTGTAGAAGTATTGAGTTTAAAAATAAAGCTGAGTAGTATTCCATTGTGTAGATGTACCACATTTTCTGTATCCACTCATCTGATGATGGGCATTTGGGCTGGTTCCAACTCTTGGCTATTGTAAAGAGTGCTGTGATGAACATTGGGGAACAGGTATACCTTCGACTTGATGATTTCCATTCCTCTGGGTATATACCCAACAGTGGGATAGCTGGGTCATGTGGTAGATCTATCTGCAATTGTTTGAGGAACCTCCATACCATTTTCCACAAGTCAGGCACAGAAAGAGAAATACCACATGTTCTCACTTATTGGTGGGAGCTAAAAATTATTAAATAAATTCACACACACACACACACACACACACACACACACACACACACACACACACACACACACACACACACACACACACACACACACACACACCACACACACACACAAAACCGGGGAGGGGGGAAGAAGATATAACAACCACAATTACTCGAAGTTGATACCACAAGCAAACAGAAAGGACATTGTTGGGGGGGGAGGGGGGGAGGGAGGAGGGAGGGAGGTTTTGGTGATGGGGAGCAATAATCAGCCACAATGTATATCGACAAAATAAAATTAAAAAAAAAAAAGAAATGCGAAAAAAAAAAAAAAGCTATTTCCATGTTATGGAAAACAGGTACTGGATGTGAGCAGGAGGGCACCAAGGACTTAAATATTCCTACTGCAAGTCAAACAAGGAAAAAATAGTCAGACAGTACACAGTACAAGTGTTCTAGATACAAGTTAATTAGTGGAATTTCACAGATAATGGAACCTCAGCAGTTTTCAGGTCCCCGATTGCATATTGCATTCTGAGGCATACAGAGAGATCTAACACCCCCTCCCCTGGTATCCAGCAGCGGTGTGACGTGGAAGTAGCAGCCCCATTCTGCCATCTCAGAATTCAGATCCCAGACATTCCTTCTCACAGTGTCTAAGCTCCATGATCTTTAGATCAGCCCCACACAGATTCAATTCCAGGCTCCAGGCTATACCACAGATAAGCAGGTTTTCCTAAGCCACAAAACAGAATGATTGGTGAAAGAGGCTAGAAATTCTCCATTATGTAAATGGGCACCAGTTAGTAAATGAAATATAAAAAGCTGAGATGTTAAAAAGAAATGGGAATATAAGGCAATGGGAAAGAATAGCCAAGAACTAAATCATTTACTGCCGTATGTGACATGACAAACTGAAAGCATGAGCCACTGTTCTAAAATTATTCCAGTACTGATTACATTTTTGACTCATGTTTATCCAGTTTTCATTATATTGTATATGAAGCCAAATACCTCACTGGTTAGACAACCTGCAGAAAATCTGAAAGGTTAACCCTCACTTATCAGTCTAATCACTTACCCTAGTAGCAGTCTCTATTTGTCATGCACAATTTCATCAGGAATTCAAAACTTTTAAGTCCACAAGGCTGAGAATGTTGTCAGTGGCATTACTGATTATTGCTGCAAATGACAAGATTTTTATTCTTTTATATGGCTGAATAGTATTCCATTGTGTATATATATCATTTTTTAAAAAAATTAACATTTACTTGTACATGTTTCTGTACATGCATATTCTGCACAATGATTTACTCAGGGTAGATTTCATAGTTTGTATTCATTAGTTCACCACTTTATGGTAAATATTATTCTACTTTCCATTTCTATGAGAAATATTCAGGGTTTTTGCTTATTTTAAATTGAATTGTTTATTGTTAGACTGGTGAATTGTTTGAGTATCTTGTAATTCTGGGTATTATCCTCTTGTCATATGCATAGTTTGGAAATACTTTCTGCCATTCCGCATGCTATCTCGTCATGTTGATTGTGTCCTTTGCTGTGCACAACCTTTTTTAGTTGACGTAATCCTGTTTGCCTATTTTTATTGTTATTGCCTGTGTCTTTAAAGTCTTGTTAAGAAAAAAAAGCCTTGCTCAGTCTAATTTCCTGAAGTGTTTCCCATAAATTTTTTTCCCTTATATTTTTTTTCTAGTAGCTTTATAGCTTTGGATTTACATTTAATCCTTTATTCCATTTTGAGTTGATTTTTTGTGTATGCTGGCATCTATAGAGTCTAGTTTAAATCTTCTGCATGTGAAAAACAGTCTTCCAAGCAATCTTCCAGTCTTTATTTAAGAGGCTATTCTTCGTCTAATCAATATTCTTGGCCTTTTTGTGGAAAACAAGTTGACTGTAAATGCATAGATTTATTTCTGGCCTCTCTATTCCTTTCCATTCATTGGTTAATGTGCATGATTTTATGTCAATACTATGTCCTTTGGGGTAGTATAGCTTTATAGCACATTTTGAAATCAGATAGTATGATACCCCCAGCTTTGTTCTTTTTTTAAAGATTGCTTTGTCTATTTTGGGTCTTTTTGGTTATTTTAATACAAATTTTGAAATAATGAAGAATGCTTTTGGTATTCTGAGAGTGATTGCATTAAATTCATAGAATCCTTAGGGTAATATAGACATTTTTGATAATATTAATTCTTCCAACTCATGAGCACAAGATATTCATGGGGTACAAAGCTAATTGTCACCATTAGTTCCCAAGATGTGATGGCCAGATCCATACTGGCAGCATGCCCATTGCCACAAATTGTGGTTATACCCCGTGTCTCCTACCCAATTCTCACCAACCTCCTTCCCCATACCCCTTTCCCTACTTTACTTTGTATCCCTAGGTATGTTTTCTCCCTCCGCATGTCCAATGCACCACTGTGGTCTTTCTTTCCTTCCTTCTTTCTCTATTAGAACCCACTTATGAGTGAGTACGTGCAGTACTTATCCCCCTGTGCTTTGCTTATTTCACTCAACTAAGTTTCTCCAAGTTCATCCATGTTGTTGAAAATGGAAGAATTTCATTCTTTTTTTATGGCAGACTAGTATTCCATGGTGTATATATACCACATTTTCCTTATCTAATCATCCATTGATGGACATTTAGGTTGGTTTCATATCTTGGCTATTGTAAACAGAACTGTGGTGAACATGGGAGTGCAGGTATACCTTCGACATGATGATTTCTGTTCCTTGGGTATATATACCCAGAAGTGGGATTGCTGGATTGTATGGAAGATCTGTCTGTAGTTGTTTGAGAAACCTCCATACTGTTTTCCATAGTGGTTGTACTAATTTACAGTCCCACCAACAATGTAGGAGTGTTCCCTTCTCTCCACATCCTTGTCAGCATTTGTTATTCTCATTCATTTTGATCACAGCCAGTCTGACTGGGGTGAGGTGATATCTCAATGTGGTTTTAATTTGTACTTCCCTGATGACTAATGATGTAGAGCATTTTTTCATGTACCTGTTGGCCACTTGTATGTCTTCCTTTGAAAAATGTCTATTCAGTTCCTTTGTCCATTATTTAATTGGGTCATTTGTTTTTTTACTGTGTAATTGCTTGAGTTCCTTGTATATTATGGATATTAATCCCTTGTCAGATGCATAGTTAGCAAAAATTTTCTCCCACTCTGTAGGTTGTCATTCCACTCTGTTGATTGTTTCCTTTGCTGTGCAGAAGCTTCTTAGTTTGATATAGTCCCATTTGTTTATTTTCTTTTTTTCTTTTGTTGCTTGTGCTTCCTGGGCTCATGTTCATAAAATCTGTGCCCAGACATAATTCCTGAAGTGTTTCACCTATATTTTCCCTTAGTATTTTATAGTTTCTGTTCTTATACTTAAGTCTTTAATCCATTTTGAGTTGATTTTAGTATATGGTGAGAAGTGCATATATAGTTTCATTCTTCTGAATATGGATAATCCAATTTTCTCAGGACCACTTATTGAAGAGGCAGTCTTGTCCCTAAGGTAGGTGTTTGTTGCCTTTGTTGAGTATCAGATGGCTGTAAGCCTGATGGGTGATTTCTGGGTTCTCTATTCTGCTGCAATGGTCTGAGTGTCTATTTTTATGCCAGTACCATGCTGTTTTGGTTACTATAGCTTTGTATAATTTGAAGTCAGGTTGTGTTATGCCTCTGGCTTTAATTTTTTTGCTCAGGATTGCTTTGGCTATTTGGGGTCTTTTGTTGTTCCATATGAATGTTTAGATTGTTTTTTCCATTTCTGTGAAGAATGTCAATGGTATTTTGATGGAGATTGCATTGAATCTGTAGATCACTTTGGGTAGTACAGACATTTTCACAATATTAATTCTTCCAGTCCAAGAGCATGGAATGTCTTTTCTTCTTTTTGTGTTTCTTCTTTTTAATTTCTTTTCTCATTGTAGAGGTCTTTAACTTCCTTGGTTAAATTGATTCCTAAGTATTTTTTTTTTTTTTTGTGACTGTTGTAAATGGGCTTACTTTCTTGATTTTTTTGTTAGTTCATTATTGGAGAATATAAATGTAACTGATTTGGGGGCATTTATTTTGTATCCTGGGATGTTACTGAAATTATTAGCCAGCTCTATTAGTTTTCTGATAGAGTCTTTAGGTTTTTCTATATACAGTTTCATGTCATCTGCAAATAGGGACAGTTTGACTTCATCTTTTCCAATCTTGGATATCCTTTATTTTTTTCTCATGCCTGATTGTTCTGGGTAGTACCTCCAGTGCTATATTAAATAGAAGTGGTGAGAGTGGGTATCCTTGTCTTGTTCCTGTTCTTGAGGGAAAGCCTTCAGTTTTTCCCCATTCAGAATGACACTGGCAGTAGGCTTGTCATAGATCGTTTTTATTGTGTTGAGATATTTTTATTCTATATCTAATTTATTGAGAGTCTTTACATGAAATGATGTTGAATTTTGTCACATGCTTTTTCAGCATCTATTGAGATAATCATATGGTTTTTGTCCTTGATTTTATTGATGTGATGTATCACATTTATTGACTATTGTATGTTGAACCATCCATGCATCACTGGGATGAATCCCCCTTGATCAGGATTTACAATTTTTTGAGGTATTGCTGTATTCTGATTGCTAATATTTTGTTGATGAGTTTTGCATCTATGTTCATCAAGGACATTGGCATGTAATTTTCTTTTTTTGTTGTGCTTTTATCTGCTTTTGTTATCAGAGTTATGTTGGCCTCATCAAATGGGTTTGGGAGAATGGCTTCGGTTTCAATTCTTTGGGATAGTTTGAGGAGAATTGGTATTAATTTCTCTTTAAAGGTTTGCTAGAAGTCAGCTGTAAAGCCATGTGGGCCTGGGCTTTTCTTTATTGAAAAATTGCTGAATACCGCTTCAATCTTGTTGCCTGTTATTGGTCTGTTCAGGTTTTCTATCTCTTCTTGGTTCAGTCTGGGTAGTTTGCATGCGTCTAGATACTTATCTGTAACTTCCAGGTTTTCACATTTGTTATCATATAGTTGTTTATAGTAGTCTCTAATGATTCTTCATATTTTTGTGGTATCAGTTGTAATGTCTCCCTTTTCATTTCTGCTTTTTGTTATTTGAGTCTTTTCTCTTCATTTTTTGTTAACTTAGCTAATGGTTTGTCTATTTTATTTATCTTCTCGAAAAATCAACTTTTTGTTTCATTGATCTTTCCTATCATTTTTGGGTCTCTATTTCATTTAGGTCTGCTCTGATCTTAAATAATTCATTCCACCTACTACCTTTTGGATAGGATTGTTGTTGTTTTTCAAGTTCTTTGAGGCATAGGGTTAGGTCATTTATTTGAAGTCTTCCCATTCTTTTGATGTAAGCATTTTTTGCAGTAAATTTGCCTCTCAATACTGCTTTTGCAGTATCCCAGAAATTTTGGAGTGATGTATCTTTATTTTCTTTAGTTTCAAGAAATTTATTGATTTCCTGTTTAATTTCTTCTTGGACCCATAGCTCATTCAGGAACCTATTGTTTAGTTTCCACGTATGTGTATATTTTTCAGGGTTTTGCTTGTTATTAATTTCCAGTTTTAGTTAATTGTGGTCTGAAAAGACATTTGGAGTGACTTAATTTTTTAAAAAATTTGCTGAGACTAGGTTTGTGACCTAATATGTGGCCTATCCTGGAGAATGTTCCATGTGCTGATGAGAAGAAAGTATTTTCTTTAGTTGTTGGGTGAAATGTTCTTTATATATTTGCCATATTCAGTTGGTCTAAGGTATAGTGTAAATCCTATATCTCTTTGTTGATTTGTTGCCTGGAATATCTGTCCTATACTGAGAGAGGGGTGTTCAGGTCACCCACTATTAATGAATAAGGGCCTGTTTCTTTCTTTAGGTCTAAGAGTATTTGCTTTATATATCTGGGTGCTCCAGTATTGGGTGCATACATATTTATGATTGTTACATCTTATAGCTGGATAGATCCTTTTATCATTACATAGTGGCCTTCTTTGTCTCTTTTTATGTTTTTTGGTTTAAAGTCTGTTTTATCCAATATAAGAATAGCTACTCCTGCTTGTTTTTGGTTTCCATTTGTATGGTATATCTTTTTCCATCCCTTCACTTTTAGTCTGCATGTGTCTCTACAAGTGAGATGGGTCTCTTGAGGACAGTATATACTAGGGCCTAGCTTTTTAATTCAATCAGTCTATCTGTGTCTTTTAAATGGTGAGTTTAATCCATTCATATTTAGGGTATTTATTGCCAGGTATTGTTTAATACCTGTCATTAATTGTTTTTTGCTTAGATGCTTTAAGTATCTTTTGATCATTACTTCCCCCTTTATTTCTCTTCTTCAACGTTAGAAATGTAAGGTGGCAGGATTTAACTTCTTTTTCTTTCTCACTGTCATTTTTGTTTTTATGGCAGGTTTTGCTCTTTCTTGTATATTTGTGATAGTTATCATCATTATTCAAATTGAATAATGAAGATGAAGGACTCCCTTGAGAATTTCTTGCAGGGCTGTTTGTGTGGTAGTGAGCTCCCAAAATTTTTGTTTGGGAACTACATTACTGTTTTCTCATTTCTGAAGGAGAGCCTTGCTGGGTAATCAATTTTTAGCTAGCATTTTTTTCTTTTATTATTTCGAGTATATCATTCCCCTTTCTTCTGGCCTGTAGGGTTTAGTTGAGAAGCCTTATGTTAGTCTGATGGGGGTTCCCTTCTAGGTCACTTGACTCTTTTTCTTGGTGCTTTTAGAATTCTCTCTTTGTCCTTGAGCTTTGCGAATTTGGCTATAATGTGTCTTTGAGAGGATCTTTTTGGATTAAATCTGTTTGGGGACCTTTGAGCTTCCTGGATCTGAATATGTGCATCTCTCCCAACATCTGGGAAGTTTTCTGTTTTTATTTCCTCGAATAGGTTTTCAATACCTTTTCCTTTCTCTTCCTCTTCCGGAATACTCACAATTCAGATGTTAGAGTGCTTGAGGTTGTCTGCTGTCTCTCTTAGATTTTCCTCATTATTTTTAATACTTTTTCCTTTTTTCTTGTCTGCCTGGGTTATTTTGAAAAACCATCTTCAAGATCTGAAATTCTTTCTTTGCATGCTCTAGCTTGCTGCTCAAGCTCTCTGTTGTGTTTATTCATTGAGTGACTCTTTCATTTTTAGGAGTTCTGCTACACTCTTTTTAAGGTGTTAATCTCTTTGTAAATTTCCTCCTTTGTATTCTGGATATTTTTTCTTGTTTCCTTGTATTCTCTTATTGAGTCTTCTTTTATCTCTAAGAGTTTTCTTAAGATCATTGCTCAGAATTCCTTTTCAGACATTTCAAGGATTCCCTATTGTATGGGGTGTGGAGTTTGTGCATTACTGTATTCCTTTGGTGGTGTCATATCTTGTTTGTTTATAGTTCTAGTATTTTTTTGCTGATGTTTGGTTATCTGGTAGAGGACTTGCTTCTTCTATTACTCTGGAGTTGGCTATTAGGATAAAGATTTCCTCTTTGCAGGCTCTACTGCTGAGTTATTATATCAATGTAGTTGAGTGAGTGACAAGTTGCCTGTAGTGTGGCCCTAGCTGCTACTGTGGTGGTGAACTCTGCTTATCGTGATAGAAGGTGTGGCAGTGTCTCTATTACACCACTTTGGCTCCTGTTCCAGCTTTCTGTGGCTGTAGACTGAGACCCTGGTGCTGCATGGGTGTTTGCTAACCTCAGCAGCTGCTGGGCTTGTGGGCAATTCTCTTCTCCCTGGGGCTTTAGACTGGTTTCACAGTGCTGCTTGGGTCTCTGCTCACCTTGGCAACCACTGGGCTATGGGCATTTCCCTTCTCTCCAGGCCTTAGACTGTGCTCCAGTGCTGCATGGGTCTCAGCTCACCTTGGTGCCTGCTGGGCTGTGTGTGCTTCCCTTCCCCCAGGGCCTTAGACTGGGCTCTAGTGCTGCACGGGTCTCACCTCACCTCACTGGCTGCTGGGCTTGTGGGAGCTTCCCTTTCTCCTGCAGCCTTAGATTGGGCCCTGGTTCCATCCAGGTCTCGGCTCACTTCCGCGGTGGCTGGGATATCTTGATTTCATTTTAAGATATTTTATTATTGGTGTATAGAAACGCTGCTGATTTTTGTATGTTGATTTCCTTTCCTGTAGCTTTACTGAAATTATTTGTTAGTTCTTGCAGTTTTTTGGTGGATTCTTTTGGATTTCTATATATGTGAACATATGTGAATATATGGGTAGTTTAACTTCCCCCTTTTCTGTTTGTATGTTTCTAATTGCTTTCTCTTCCCTTATTTCTCTGGCTATAACTTCCAGTACTTTGTTGAATAGAGTTGGAAAAGTGGGCATCCTTTTCTTCTAGATCTAAGAATAAAGCTTTAAACTTTTGTGTATTCAGTATGATATACACTTTATTATGTGTGGGTACATTTCTTCTATATTTAATTTCTTGAGTGTTTTTTATCATGACAAGACATTGAATTTTCTCTACGGCTTTTTCTGGGTCTATTGAAATGACCATGATTTTTCTTTCATTCTGTTGATGTGATGTTTCACATTTATTGATTTCTGTATGTTGAACCATCTTTGCATTTCTGGGATGAATTCCAGTTGGTCATGGTGATTGAACTTTTTATCTGTTATTGGGTTTGGTTTGCTAGTATTTTGTTGAGGATTTTCACAGCCATGTTCATTACAGATATTTGTATATACTTTTTTGTTATTGTTGATTTTTGTGTCCTTTTTTAGTTTTGGTATGACAGAAATGTTGGCCTTGTAGAATGATTTTGAAAGGATCCCTTTCCAAAACTCTTTGGAAGAGTTTGACAAGAATTGATATTCTTCTTCAAATATTTCATAGAATTCAGCAAGTGATGGTAGAAGCTAGCAGTTCCTGGGCTTTTCTTTGATGGGAGACTTTTTATTACTGGTTCAATCTAAGTACTTGTTACCACTCATTTAGATTTTCTATTTCTTCATAATTCAACCTTGGTAAGTTATATGTGTTCAGGACATTATCTATTTCTCTGTTATCAATTATAATGTCTCTTTTTTCATTTGTGATATTATTTGTTTGATTATTCTTTCTTTTTAAAAAAATATAGCTGAATATTTTTCAATGTTTTTAATCTTTTCAAAAACATACTCTGTGGGGTTTTTTGTAATTAATTTATTTTTAATTTTAATTTTAAAAATTTCATTAAGACATAATTTATTATACATATTTTTTTTACATTGTTTGATACGTTTTTATTTTGTTTCTTATTTCAATAGGAACATTTGCAACTACATTTTAATTTGTTGATTGCATAAGTTTATGGTGCATGGTCATTTCACAAGTTACTTATGTTTCCCTTTGAGTATTTTGGTTACTTTAAAATTTCACACTTCAGATAGCTTAGAGAAGTAGAATTAGCTGAAAATACTTAAGAAAAAAAGCAAAAACATCTGAAAAATTCTGAAAACAGATAAAAATTATTAAAAATGCATAAAGATTGAGAAATTGCTAACAGGGACATTGTGTGTGAAAGTGAGTTACTGGGAATATGTTTTGACCACCTTGTCATTTTGACTAAATACAATTTTGATTTTTTTTTCTTGTTGTTGTTTTTTTATTTTATTTTATTTATTTTATTTTTTATTTTTTAAATTTTATTTTGTCAATATACATTGTGGCTGATTATTGCTCCCCATCACCAAAACCTCCCTCCCTTCGCCCTCCCCGCCTCCCCCCCAACAATGTCCTTTCTGTTTGCTTGTCGTATCAACTTCAAGTAATTGTGGTTGTTATATCTTCTACCCCACCCCCCGGTTTTGTGTGTGTGTGTGTGTGTGTGTGTGAATTT
This sequence comes from Cynocephalus volans, assembly GCF_027409185.1. Lineage (NCBI taxonomy): Eukaryota > Metazoa > Chordata > Mammalia > Dermoptera > Cynocephalidae > Cynocephalus > Cynocephalus volans. The sequence goes on along the minus strand of NC_084463.1, from coordinate 106,091,605 downwards.
ATATATTAAATTTTAGCTCCCACCAATAAGTGAGAACATGTGGTATTTCTCTTTCCGTGCCTGACTTGTTTCACTTAATATAATTCTCTCAAGGTCCATCCATGTTGTTGCAAATGGCAGTATTTCATTCGTTTTTATAGCTGAGTAGTATTCCATTGTGTAGATGTACCACATTTTCCATATCCACTGATCTGATGATGGACATTTGGGCTGGTTCCAACTCTTGGCTATTGTAAAGAGTGCTGCGATGAACATTGGGGAACAGGTATACCTTCGACTTGATGATTTCCATTCCTCTGGGTATATTCCCAACAGTGGGATAGCTGGGTCGTATGGTAGATCTATCTGCAATTGTTTGAGGAACCTCCATACCATTTTCCATAGAGGCTGCACCATTTTGCAGTCCCACCAACAGTGTATGAGAGTTCCTTTTTCTCCGCAACCTCGCCAGCATTTATCGTTCAGAGTCTTTTGGATTTTAGCCATCCTAACTGGGGTTAGATGGTATCTCAATGTGGTTTTGATTTGCATTTCCCGGATGCTGAGTGATGTTGAGCATTTTTTCATATGTCTGTTGGCCATTTGTATATCTTCCTTAGAGAAATGCCTACTTAGCTCTTTTGCCCATTTTTTAATTGGGTTGCTTGGTTTCTTCTTGTAAATTTGTTTGGGTTCCTTATATATTCTGGATATTAATCTTTTGTCAGATGTATATTTTGCAAATATTTTCTCCCACTCTGTTGGTTGTCTTTTAACTCTTTTAATTGTTTCTTTTGCTGTGCAGAAGCTTTTTAGTTTGATATAATCCCATATGTTTATTTTTCCTTTGGTTGCCCGTGCTTTTGGGGTCGCATTCATGAAGTCTGTGCCCAGTCCTATTTCCTGAAGTGTTTCTCCTATGTTTTCTTTAAGGAGTTTTATTGTTTCAGGGTGTATATTTAAATCCTTAATCCATTTTGAGTTGATTTTAGTATATGGTGGGAGGTATGGATCTAGTTTCATTCTCCTGCATATGATATCCAGTTATCCCAGCACCATTTGCTGAAGAGGCAGTCCCTTCGCCAGTGAATAGGCTTGGTGCCTTTGTCAAAGATCAGATGGCAGTAAGTGTGTGGGTTGATTTCTGGATTCTCTATTCTATTCCATTGGTCAGTGTGTCTGTTTTTATGCCAGTACCATACTGTTTTGGTTATTATAGCTTTGTAGTATAGCTTAAAGTCAGGTAGTGTTATGCCTCCAGCTTTATTATTTTTGCTCAGCATTGCTTTGGCTATGCGTGGTCTTTTATTGTTCCATATAAATGTCTGGATAGTTTTTTCCATTTCTGAGAAAAATGTCTTTGGAATTTTGATGGGGATTGCATTGAATTTGTATATCACTTTGGGTAGTATGGACATTTTCACTATGTTGATTCTTCCAATCGAAGAACATGGGATATCTTTCCATCTTCTTGTATCCTCTCTAATTTCTCTCAGCAGTGGTTTGTAGTTCTCATTATAGAGATTTTTCACCTCCTTGGTTAACTCAATTCCTAAGTATTTTATTTTTTTGGTGGCTATTGTAAATGGGCAGGCTTTCTTGATTTCTCCTTCTGCATGTTCACTATTGGAGAAAAGAAATGCTACTGATTTTTGTGTGTTGATTTTGTATCCTGCTACTGTGCTGAAATCATTTATCAATTCCAACAGTTTTTTGTAGAGGTTTTTAGGCTGTTCGATATATAGGATCATGTCATCTGCAAACAGGGAGAGTTTGACTTCATCTTTTCCAATCTGGATGCCCTTTATTTCCTTCTCTTCTCTGATTGCTCTGGCTAGTACTTCCAACACTATGTTGAATAGGAGTGGTGAGAGTGGGCATCCTTGTCTAGTTCCTGTTCTTAAAGGAAAAGCTTTCAGCTTTTCCCCATTCAGGATGATATTGGCAGTGGGTTTGGCATATATGGCTTTAATTATGTTGAGATACTTTCCCTCTATACCTAACTTATAGAGGGTCTTTATCAAGAATGAGTGCTGAACTTTATCCAATGCTTTTTCAGCATCTATAGAGATGATCATATGGTCCTTGTGTTTGAGTTTATTAATATGGTGTATCACATTTATTGATTTGTGTATGTTGAACGAACCTTGCATCCCTGGAATGAATCCCACTTGATCGTGATGAATAATTTTACGTATGTGTTGCTGTATTCTGTTTGCTAGTATTTTAGTGAGGATTTTTGCATCTATATTCATCAAGGATATTGGCCTGTAGTTTTCTTTTTTGGTTATATCTTTACCTGGTTTTGGTATCAGGATGATGTTTGCTTCATAGAATGAGTTTGGGAGATTTGCGTCCGTTTCAATCTTTTGGAATAGTTTGTAAAGAATCGGTGTCAATTCCTGTTTGAATGTTTGGTAAAATTCTGCTGTGAATCCATCTGGTCCTGGGCTTTTCTTTGTTGGGAGCCTTCTGATAACAGCTTCAATCTCCTTTATTGTTATTGGTCTGTTCAAATTTTCTACCTCTTCATGGTTCAGTTTTGGGAGCTTGTGTGTGTCCAGAAATTCATCCATTTCCTCCAGATTTTCAAATTTGTTGGCGTATAGTTGTTTATAGTAGTCTCGAATGATTCCTTGTATTTCAGATGAATCAGTTGTAATATCGCCTTTTTCATTTCTAATTTTTGTTATTTGAGTCTTCTCTCTTCTTTTTTTTGTTAGCCATACTAATGGTTTGTCAATTTTATTTATCTTTTAAAAAACCAACTTTTTGATTCATCGATCTTTTGTATTGTTTTTTGGTTTTCAATTTCATTCAGTTCTGCTCTGATCTTAATGATTTCTTTCCGTCTGCTAACTTTAGTTTTGGATTGTTCTTGTTTTTCTAGTTCTTTAAGGTGAAGTGTTAGGTTGTTCACTTGCCATCTTTCCATTCTTCTGAAGTGAGCATTTAATGCAATAAATTTTCCCCTCAATACTGCTTTTGCAGTATCCCACAGGTTTTGGTATGATGCATCATTGTTTTCATTAGTTTCAATAATTTTTTTGATTTCCTGCTTGATTTCTTCTTGGACCCATTTGTCATTAAGTAGAATGCTGTTTAATTTCCATGTGTTTGTATAGTTTCCAGAGTTTCGTTTGTTATTAATTTCTAGTTTTATTCCATTGTGGTCTGAGAAGATACATGGGATAATTCCAATTTTTTTGAATTTATTGAGACTTGATTTGTGACCTAATATGTGATCTATCCTGGAGAATGATCCATGTGCTGATGAGAAGAATGAATATTCTGAGGTTGTTGGGTGGAATGTTCTGTACATATCTGCCTATTCCAATTGGTCTAGAGTCTTGTTTAGATCTTGTGTTTCTCTGCTGATTCTTTGCCTAGGTGATCTGTCTAATATTGACAGTGGGGTGTTCAGGTCCCCTGCTATTATGGTATTAGTGTCTATTTCCTTCTTTAGGTCTAATAGAGTTTGTTTTATAAATCTGGCTGCTCCAACATTGGGTGCGTACATATTTATGATTGTTACGTCTTCTTGATGGATGAGTCCTTTTATCATTAAGTAGTGTCCCTCATTGTCTCTTTTTATGGTTTTTAGTTTAAAGTCTCTTTTGTCAGATATAAGAATAGCTACTCCAGCTCGTTTTTCTTTTCTGTTTGCATGGTAAATCTTTTTCCATCCTTTCACTCTTAGTCTGTGTGAATCTTTAGGGGTGAGGTGGTCTCTTGTAGGCAGCATATAGTTGGGTCTTCCTTTTTGATCCAGTCAGCCAGTCTGTGTCTTTTGATTGGGGATTTTAAGCCTTTTACATTAAGGGTTGTTATTGAAAGTTGTTGATTTATTCCTAGCATTTTATTGGTTGTTTGGTTGTCTTAGGTGTCTTTTGTTCCTTGCTTTCTTATTTACTGTTTGGTTTTTGTGTTTGTTGGTTCCTTAGGTTGTAGACAGCATTTTTGTTTGCTTGTTTTCTCTTCATGAATGCCATTTTTATTATACTAGTGGGTATTTATTTTTCTTGGGTTTTTATGGCAGTGGTAGTTATTTTTCAGGAACCAAACCCAGTACTCCCTTGAGGATTTCTTGTAAGGGTGGTCGTGTGGTAGTGAACTCCCACAGTTTTTGTTTGTCTGAGAAATATACTATTTGCCCCTCATTTCGGAAGGATAGCCTTGCAGGGTAGAGTATTCTTGGCTGGCAATCTTTGTCTTTTAGTATTTTGAAAATATCATCCCATTCCTTTGTAGCTTTTAGGGTTTGTGATGAAAAGTCTGATGTTAGCCTGATTGAGGCTCCGTTATAGGTGATTTGACGCTTCTCTCTTGAAGTTTTAAGATTCTCTCTTTGTCTCTGAGTTTTGCCAATTTGACTATGACATGTCTTGGAGAAGGCCTTTTTGGGTTGAATATGTTTGGAGATTGTTGAGCTTCCTGGATCTGAAGATCTGTGATTTTTCCTATACCTGGGAAGTTTTCTGCCACTATTTTGTTGAATATGTTTTCAATGGAATCTCCATTTTCCTCCCCTTCTGGAATACCCATGACTCGGATATTTGAGCGCTTAGGGTTGTCTGATATTTCTCTCAGATTTTCTTCAATGTCTTTTTTCTTTCTTTTTGTCTGTTTGTGTTATTTCAAACAGCCCATCTTCAAGTTCAGAGGTTCTCTCTTCAACTTCGACAAGCCTGCTGGTTAAACTCTCCGTTGTGTTTTTTATTTCGCTGAATAACTTCTTCAGTTCAGCAAGTTCTGCTACATTTTTTTTTCAGGACATTGATTTCCTTGTACATTTCCTCTTTCAGATCTTGTATATGTTTCCTCATTTCATCATGATGTCTAGCTGAGTTTTCTTGTATCTCATTCAGTTTCCTTAGAATTATCTCTCGAAATTCCTTGTCAGTCATTTCAAGGGCTTCTTGTTCTATAGGATCTAGAGTTTTAGATTTATCAACTTTTGGTGGTGTACTTTCTTGATTTTTTGTATTTCTGGTATCTTTTTCTTGTTGTTTATTCATTGTGGCAGGGGGTTTCACAGTCCACCGGTTTGAGACTAATGACTAAGTAGGATGTTGCTGTGGTTGCCAATTTCGTATGGCTCCCTCCGTGGCTGCTCAGTTGGCCTCTAGTGCCTTGTGTGTGTGGTTGCCTCGGGTCTTGGGCTTCTCCGGGGAGCCACCTTTCTGGTCAGCTTGGACTCTGCTGGGCTGGTGGATCACGTACCACAGGGTGTGTGATCTCTGTTGAGCTTTCACTTCCTGTGCAGGACTTCTCCCTGTTCCTTGTGCTCTGGCCCAGGCTGTTGGATCGTGCAGTGGCGACCCCACTGGGTGTGTGGTTTCTGTCGAATCTCCACCTCCCTGGCTGCAGGTCTCCCCACTCTGTGCGCACTGTGCTGGGCTGGGGTGTGTCTTCTGCAACCCTCGTCTATCAGCTGGGCCTTCAAGATCCTGCTCGGCACTGCCTCGCCCAGGAAGTCTGCCAGGTTTCTGGTAGGTATAGACGACCGGTCGCTCTGGGTGCCTTTGTAGCACTGTGTAGATCTTTCTTGGGACTTTTTCACCTTTGTATCCCCCCGGCATAGACCGAATCTAGCGCCCACCTGCAGCCAGCTCTCCAGCAGGTTCAAGCGGACCTGGGAACTCTCCTACCACACTATTCCCAACCAGCAATTGGTTAGGCTTTTTTCCAAACTGGTGGCCGCAGAGATGGTATCTGCTTCCCAGTAACAGGAAGTTTACCGGGGGCGGAGTCCAGGGTGTGGTGGAGTGACAGTCAGCCCGCCTGTACTTTCTTGCCCTCCCGACACTGGCCGGGGACGCCCCACGTCACCAGCCCCACCAGAGAACCACGGAGGGAGTGGGAGGGGAGGCCGGCCCACAGGCTCTGGAAAGCCCTGCGCCGGGCCAAGCATGTGGGAAGGCTCAGTGAGGGCCGAGCCGGGCGGAGCTGCCAGCACCTGGGAAAATCGAGGCAGCCCTGGGGCATTGAGTGAACTGGTGATGCAGGCGGGAGCCGGGTGGGTGTCAGCCCCCCGAACAGGGCTTGGCCAGGTCACTCACAGGGCTGTGCGAAGTCGGGTGCTCGCTCTCTGCCTCTGGTTGGTCGCCTTTCCCATTCTCGGCCGCTGCTGCCTCGGGCTGTTCAGTCGCGGAGCGGCTTGGGCGCTCCCAGGAATCTTCTTTAATGCCGGCCTGAAACCTCGAATCTTGAATAGGGCAGCTGGCCGCCTTCAGCGTAGCCCCGGCCTCCTGGATCCTGTCTGCATCCACAGCAGACCTGGCGCCAAGTTCCCTGTTTCGAGATTCGCTTTTGCAGCTAAGAAACAGTTCTTTTCTTGCTCCACACTTCAAAGCTGTTGCCTGTAAATGAGGCAGCCTCTCCTGCCGGGGGCAAAGTGGCGGTCAGCCCCCATGACCGGCCACCAGCAGCTGTGGTCCTCCCTTAAGAGATGGCAGGAGGAAGGTCCACAAGTTTCCTGGCTGCCTGAGGCCCAGTGGCCGCCTTTTCCACCTCAGCTACTCCACGCCAACCACCGCAGCCACCACCATCTTGAAACCCGGATTCAAGTCAGTTTCAGAGGTTAGGAAGTCCAAAGTCCAGGGAGCACATCTGGTGAGGGTCCTCTTTGGTGGTGGCTTTACAGCAATGCAGGGGTCTCACATGGCAGAAAATGGCAGAGCAGAGAGCTATTATACATATTTTAGGGTACTGAGTTGATTATTAATACTTGTGCAGAATGATTCATGGTTAAATCAGGATAATTAGCATATTCATTTACAAAATGTAACCTTTTCTTTGTATTGAGAACATTTGAACTGCTCTCATGTAGTCATTTGATATCATGCAGTAAATTAATGTTAATTATAGGTGCCTCCTTGACTGTACATCAGTAGAACTTAATTTTTCTAACTAGTTGTTTTGTGTCCATTAACACATTTTCTTACTATTCCCCCACCCTTTCCCAGCTCTGTTAACCACAGTTCTTCTTATGCAAAATAATATATTATTATCATTGTTGTTTCTCTCTCTCTTCCTTGTTTGTTTGTTTGTTTGTTTGTTTCATTCATTCATTTATTTTTTTAGCTCTCACTTTTGAGTGAGGACATATGGTATATCTCTTTCTTTGCCTGACTTATTTCACTTAATGTAGTTTTCTCCAAGCTTATCCATGCTGCTGCAAATAGCAGGATTTCATTCTTTATATGGCTGGGTAGTATTCCATTCTGTATATATACTGCATTTTCTTTATCCAGTCATCCATCAATAGACACTTAGCTTAATTCCATATCTTGGCTATTGTAAATAGAGCTGCAATAAACATGAGAGTGCAGGTATCCCTTTTACACTATGATTTCATTACTTTAGTTTAATTCCCAGTAGTGGGATTGCTGGATCACATGGTAGTTCTACCTGTAGTTTCTTAAGAAACTTCCATACTGTTTTCCATAATGTCCTAATTAGCATTCCCACCCACAATGGATAAGCATTTCCCATTCTGCTCATCCTCACCAGCATTTGTTATTCTCTGTCTTTTTGATAAAAACCAGTCTAACTGGGGTGAGATGATAGCTCAATACAGTCTTGTGAGGTTAAACATTTTTTCATACACTTGTTAGCCATTTGTATGTCTTCTTTTGAGAAATGTCTATTCAGCTCCTTTGCCCATTTTTTGATAGGAGTTTTAGGAATTGTAGTTTTCTTTTTACTATTATGTTCTTTGGGTTCCTAGTATATTCTATGTATGTAAAAATTTAAAAAATGTAAAAATTTACAAATGTTTACTCCTATTCTATAGGCTATCTTTTCATTCTTGATTGTTGTCTTTTCCATGCATAAGTTCTTTAGATGGATATAATCCTATTTGTTTATTTTTTCTTTTGTTGCATATGCTTTTGAGGTCTTATTCATAAACTTTTTCCCCAGCCTGACTTTTTGCCCAGTCTGACATGCTAAATTGTTTCCCCTGGTTTTCTTCTGGAAGTTTTACAGTTTCCAGTCTTATACTTAAGTTTTTCATCTATTTTGAGTTGATTTTGGTATATGGTACAAACAGGAATCTGGTTTCATTCATCTACACACGAAATTCCAGTGTAAAGAGGCTGATGTTTGCCTAATATATGTTCTAGGTGTCTTTATCAAAGATCAGTTGGATATAAGAATGTGGATTGATTTCCATGTTCTCTATTCTGTTCCATTTGTCCATGTGTCTGTTGTTATGCCAGTAGCATGCTGTTTGTCTAGAATAGTTGTGCAGTATAATTTGAAGTCAGATAGTCTGATGCCTTGAGCTATATATTTTTTCTTAGTGTTGCTTTGGCTATTTGTGGTGTTTTGTTGTTTATATGTTTTGCTAAAGAAAAACATAGGAGAAATAATCCAGGAAGTAGGGCTGGGCAAAGACTTTATGAATAAGATGCAAAAAGCTCAAGCAACAAAAGAAAAAATAACAAATGGGATTATATCAAACTAAAAATAATCTGCACAGCAAAGGAAACAATCAACAGAGTGGAAAGACAACCTATAGGACAAGAGAAAATATGTGTGAACAATACATCTGATAAGGATCAATATCCAGAATATCAAAAAAGCTCAAACAAGTATACAGAAAAAAATAAATAATCCAATTAAAAACATGAGCAAAGGAGATGAATAGACATTTTTCAAAGGAAAACATACAAGTGGCCAACAGATACATGAAAAAATGCTCAACATCACTAGTCATCACAGAAAATGCAAATCCAAACCACATTGAGATATTATCTCATCCCAGTTAGACTCACCATTATTAAAAATCCATGAATAACAAATTCTGGTGAGGATATGGGGAAAGGGGTACTCTTCTACACTGTTGGTGGGACTGTAAACTAGTACAGCCATTATAGAAAACAGTATGGGTATTCCTCAAAGAACTACAGATAGAACTACCATATGATCCAGCAATCCCACTACTGTGTATATATCCAAAGGAATGGAAAGCTTTATGTCAGAGGTATACATGCACTACCATGTTCATTGTAGCTCTACTTATAATAGCCAAAATATGGAACCAACCTAAGCATCCATTGATGGACGATTGGATAAGGAAAATGTGGTATATATATACAATGGGGTACCACTCAGCCGTAAAATAAAGTGAAATTCTGCCATTTGCAGCAACATGGATGAGTCTGGATAAAATTATGTTGAGTGAAATAAGCCAGATTAAGAAAGAGAAATACTGCATGTTCTCACTTATAAGTGGGTGCTAGGAAAGAAACTAAGAAAGAAAGAAAGAAAGAAAGAAAGAAAGAAAGAAAGAAAGAAAGAAAGAAAGAAAGGAAGTGGGAGGAGAGAGAGAGAGAGAGCGAGAGGAGAGAGAGAGAGGAAAGAAGGAAGGAAGGAAGAAAGAAACCACAGTAATTCACTGAACTTTCAAGTGAAAACAAATCTAAGGTTACTAGAGTTGGGGGAGAGGGAAGGAGGGGATTTTGGGAAAAGCCATAAAGAAAAATCATGGTTTGTAATAATGAATATGCTAACAATAAGAATAAATAAATAAATAAATATTTGCACAACAACAACAACAAAAAGAATGTCATTGGTATTGTGATGAGGGTTTTATGGAATCTTTTGATGGTTTTGGTAATATGGATATTTTCACAACATTAGTTATTGTAATACATGAACATGAAAAGTCTTTCCTTCTTTGGGTGTCTAATTTCTTTCATCAGTGTTATTTATTTATTTATTTATTTTTTACAGATCTTTCACTTCCTTAGTTAAGCTAATTCCTAGGTATTCTACTTTTAGGTAGCTATTGTAAATAGGCTTGCTTTCTTGATTTCTTTTTCTGTTAGATTGTTGTTGGTGCACAAAAACTTTAATGATTTTTATGTATTAATATCATATCCTACAGATTTACTGAATTTGTTTATCAATTCTAGCAGTTTTTTTATGGAGTCTTTAGGTTTTTCTATACATGGCCTAATGTCATCTGCAAATAGCAATAATTGGACTTCATATCCAATTTAGATGCCCTTTATTTCTTTCTCTTGACTGAATGCTATTGTTAGTATTTCAGATACTATGTGAAATAGGAGTAGTGAGAGGGGCAGCCTTGTGTTTTTCCTGTTCTTAAAGGAAAAGATTTCAGGTTTTCACCATTCAGAATGATGTTGGCTGTGGCTTTGTCATATATGGCTTTTACTCTGTTGAGATACCTTCTTTTATCCCTAGTTTTTTGAGAGTCTTTATCATGAATGGTTGTTGAATTTTGTCAAATACTTTTTCTATTATATGTTCTATTATTTCTTGAAGTGAACATTAGGTTTTTTTATTTTCTTTTTCTTTTTCTTTTCTTTCTTTCTTTTTTTTTTTGATGATTTCCTTCCTGAAAGTGGGGAGTTGAAATCCCTAAGGATTGGAGTTTCAAGATGGCGGCGGCTGCAGCGGCTGGCGCGGAGTAGCTGAGGTGGAAAAGGTGGCCACTGGGCCTCTGGCAGCCGGGAAACTTGTGGACCTTCCTCTGGCCATCTCTTAAGGGAGGACTGCTGCTGCTGGCCGGTCGTGGGGGCTCAACGCCACTTTGCCCCCGGCAGGAGAGGCTGCCTCATTTACAGGCAACAGCTTTGAAGTGTGGAGCAGGAAAAGAACTGATTCTTAGCTGCAAAAGCGAGTCTTGAAACAGGGAACACGGCGCCAGGGCTGCTGTGGATGCAGCCAGGATCCCGGAGGCTGGGGCCGCGCTGAAGGCGGCCAGCTGCCCTATTCAGGATTCGAGGTTTCAGGCCGGCATTAAAGAAGATTACTGGGAGCGCCCGAGCGGCGCCGCGACTGAACAGCCCGAGGCGGCAGCGCCGAGAACACGGAAGGCAACAAACCAGAGACAGAGCGAGCGCCCGACCTGGCACAGCACTGTGAGTGATCCCTGGCACAGCTCTGTTCGGGGGGTGGATGCCCACGCGGCTCCCGCCTGCACCACCAGGCCACTCACTGCCCCGGTGCTGCCTCCATTTTCCCAGGTGCGGGCAGCTCCGCCCTGCTCGGCCATCACTGAGCCCATTTGCTTGGCCTGGCGCGGGGCTTTCCGGACCCTGCGGGCCGGCCTCCTCTCCCACTCCCTCCGCAGTTCTCTGGCAGGGCTGGGGGTGTGGGGTGTCCCGACCAGTTTTGGGAGGGCTAGGAAGTACGGGCGGGCCAACTGTCACTCCACCACACCCTGGACTCCGACCCCGGTAAACTTCCTGTTACTGGGAGGCAGATACCATCTCTGCGACCACCAGTTTGGAAAAAAGCCTAACGAATTTCTGGTTGGGAATAGTGTGGCAGGAGAGTTCCCAGGTCCGCTTGAACCTGCCGGAGAGCAGGCTGCAGGCGGGCACTAGACTCGGTTTATACCGGGGGGATACAAAGGTGAACAAGACCCGAGAAAGATCTACACAGTGCTACAAAGGCACCCAGAGAGACCGGTTGTCTGTGCCTAGCAGAAACCTGGTAGACTTCCTGGGCGAGGCGGTGCTGAGCAGGGTCTTGAAGGCCCAGCTGATAGACGAGGGGTGCAGAAGACACGCCCCAGCCCAGCACAGTGTGCACAGAGTGGGGAGACGTGTGGCCAGGGAGGCGGGGACTCGACAGAAACCACACACCCGGTGGGGTCGCCACTGCACGATCTAACAGCCTGGGCCAGAGTACATGGAACGGGGAGAAGTCCTGTACAGAAAGTGAAAGCTCAACAGAGATCACACACCCTGTGGTACGTGATCCACCAGCCCAGCAGAGTACAAGCTGACCAGAAAGGTGGATCCCCGGAGAAGCCCAAGACCCGAGGCAACCACACACACAAGACACTAGAGGCCAACTGAGCAGTCACGGCGGGAGCCATACCAAATTGGCAACCACAGCAACATCCTAGTTAGTCATTAGTCTTAAACCGGTGGACTGTGAAACCCCCTGCCACAATGAATAAACACCAAAAAAAAGACACCAGAAATACAAAAAATCAAGAAAGTACACCACCAAAAGTTAATAAATCTCATACTCTAGATCCTATAGAACAAGAAGCCCTTGAAATAACTGACAAGGAATTTCGAGTGATAATTCTAAGGAAACTGAATGAGATACAAGAAAACTCAGCTAGACATCATGATGAAATGAGGAAAAGTATACAGGATCTGAAAGAGGAAATATACAAGGAAATCATTGTCCTGAAAAAAAATGTAGCAGAACTTGCTGAACTGAAGAAGTTATTCAGCGAAATAAAAAACACAACGGACAGTTTAACGAGCAGGCTTGTCAAAGTTGAAGAGAGAACCTCTGAACTTGAAGATGGGCTCTTTGAAATAACACAAGCAGACAAAAAGAAAGAAAAAAGAATCAAGGACATGGAAGAAAATCTGAGAGAGATATTAGACAACCTCAAGCGCTCAAATATCCGAGTCATGGGTATTCCAGAAGGGGAGGAAAATGGAGATTCCATTGAAAACATATTCAACAAAATAGTGGCAGAAAACTTCCCAGGTATAGGAAAAATCACAGATCTTCAGATCCAGGAAGCTCAACGATCTCCAAACGTATTCAACCCAAAAAGGCCTTCTCCAAGACATGTCATAGTCAAATTGGCAAAACTCAGAGACAAAGAGAGAATCTTAAAAGCTGCAAGAGAGAAGCGTCAAATCACCTATAAGGGAGCCCCAATCAGGTTAACATCAGACTTTTCATCACAAACCCTAAAAGCTAGAAAGGAATGGGATGATATTTTCAAAATACTAAAAGACAAAGATTGCCAGCCAAGAATACTCTACCCTGCAAGGCTATCCTTCCGAAATGAGGGGCAAATAGTATATTTCTCAGACAAACAAAAACTGCGGGAGTTCACTACCACAAGACCACCCTTACAAGAAATCCTCAAGGGAGTACTGGGTTTGGTTCCTGAAAAATAACTACCACTGCCATAAAAACCTAAGAAAAATCTAAACCCGCTAGTACAATAAAAATGGCATTCATGAAGAGAAAACAAGCTAACAAAAACACTATCTACAACCTAAGGAACCAACAAACAAAGAAACCAAACAGTAAATCAGAAAGCAAGGAACAAAAGACACCTAAGACAACCAAACAACCAAAAAAATGCTAGGAATAAATCAACACCTTTCAATAACAACTCTTAATGTTAAAGGCTTAAATTCCCCAATTAAAAGACACAGACTGGCTGACTGGATCAAAAAGCAGGACCCAACTATATGCTGCCTACAAGAGACCCACCTCACCCATAAAGATTCATGCAGACTAAGAGTGAAAGGATGGAAAAAGATTTACCATGCAAACAGAAAAGAAAAACGAGCTGGAGTGGCTATTCTTATATCTGACAAAATAGACTTTAAACTAAAAACCATAAAAAGAGACAATGAGGGACACTACTTAATGATAAAAGGACTGATCCATCAAGAAGATATAACAATCATAAATATGTACGCACCCAATGTTGGAGCAGCCAGATTCATAAAACAAACTCTATTAGACCTAAAGAAGGAAATAGACACTAATACCATAATAGCAGGGGGCCTGAACACTCCACTGTCAATATTAGACAGATCATCTAGGCAAAGAATCAGTAGAGAAACACAAGATCTAAACAAGACTCTAGACCAATTGGAATTGGCAGATATCTACAGAACATTCCACCCAACAACCTCAGAATATTCATTCTTCTCATCAGCACATGGATCATTCTCCAGGATAGATCACATATTAGGTCACAAATCAAGTCTCAATAAATACAAAAAAATTGGAATTATCCCATGTATCTTCTCAGACCACAATGGATTAAAACTAGAAATTAATAACAAACAAAACTCTGGAAACTATACAAACACATGGAAATTAAACAGCATTCTACTTAATGACATATGGGTCCAAGAAGAAATCAAGCAGGAAATCAAAAAGTTTATTGAAACTAATGAAAACAATGATACATCATACCAAAACCTGTGGGATACTGCAAAAGCAGTATTGAGGGGAAAATTTATTGCATTAAATGCTCACTTCAGAAGAATGGAAAGATGGCAAGTGAACAACCTAACACTTCAACTTAAAGAACTAGAAAAACAAGAACAATCCAATCCTAAAGTTAGCAGATGGAAAGAAATCATTAAGATCAGAGCAGAACTGAATGAAATTGAAAACCAAAAAACAATTCAAAAGATCAACGAATCAAAAAGTTGGTTTTTTGAAAAGATAAATAAAATTGACAAACCATTAGCATGGCTAACAAAAAAAAGAAGAGAGAAGACTCAAATAACAAAAATTAGAAATGAAAAAGGCGATATTACAACTGATTCATCTGAAATACAAGGAATCATTCGAGACTACTATAAACAACTATACGCCAACAAATTTGAAAATCTGGAGGAAATGGATAAATTTCTGGACACACACAAGCTCCCAAAACTGAACCGTGAAGACGTAGAAAATTTGAACAGACCAATAACAATAAAGGAGATTGAAGCTGTTATCAGAAGGCTCCCAACAAAGAAAAGCCCAGGACCAGATGGATTCACAGCAGAATTTTACCAAACATTCAAAGAGGAATTGACACCGATTCTTTACAAACTATTCCAAAAGATTGAAACGGACGCAAATCTCCCAAACTCATTCTATGAAGCAAACATCATCCTGATACCAAAACCAGGTAAAGATATAACCAAAAAAGAAAACTACAGGCCGATATCCTTGATGAATATAGATGCAAAAATCCTCACTAAAATACTAGCAAACAGAATACAGCAACACATACGAAAAATTATTCATCACAATCAAGTGGGATTCATTCCAGGGATGCAAGGTTGGTTCAACATACGCAAATCAATAAATGTGATACACCATATTAATAAACTCAAACACAAGGACCATATGATCATCTCTATAGATGCTGAAAAAGCATTTGATAATTTCAGCACTCATTCATGACAAAGACCCTCTATAAGTTAGGTATAGAGGGAAAGTATCTCAACATAATTAAAGCCATATATGACAAACCCACTGCCAATATCATCCTGAATGGGGAAAAGCTGAAAGCTTTTCCTTTAAGAACAGGCACTAGACAAGGATGCCCACTCTCACCACTCCTATTCAACATAGTGTTGGAAGTACTAGCCAGAGCAATCAGAGAAGAGAAGGAAATAAAGGGCATCCAGATTGGAAAAGATGAAGTCAAACTGTCCCTGTTTGCAGATGACATGATCCTATATATGGAACAGCCTAAAACCTCTACAAAAAAACTGTTGGAATTGATAAATGATTTCAGCACAGTAGCAGGATACAAAATCAACACACAAAAATCAGTAGCATTTCTTTTCTCCAATAGTGAACATGCAGAAGGAGAAATCAAGAAAGCCTGCCCATTTACAATAGCCACCAAAAGAATAAAATACTTAGGAATTGAGTTAACCAAGGAGGTGAAAAATCTCTATAATGAGAACTACAAACCACTGCTGAGAGAAATTAGAGAGGATACAAGAAGATGGAAAGATATCCCATGCTCTTCGATTGGAAGAATCAACATAGTGAAAATGTCCATACTACCCAAAGTGATATACAAATTCAATGCAATCCCCATCAAAATTCCAAAGACATTTTTCTCAGAAATGGAAAAAACTATCCAGACATTTATATGGAACAATAAAAGACCACGCATAGCCAAAGCAATGCTGAGCAAAAAAAATAAAGCTGGAGGCATAACACTACCTGACTTTAAGCTATACTACAAAGCTATAATAACCAAAACAGTATGGTACTGGCATAAAAACAGACACACTGACCAATGGAATAGAATAGAGAATCCAGAAATCAACCCACACACTTACTGCCATCTGATCTTTGACAAAGGCACCAAGCCTATTCACTGGGGAAGGGACTGCCTCTTCAGCAAGTGGTGCTGGGATAACTGGATATCGATATGCAGGAGAATGAAACTAGATCCATCCCTCTCACCGTATACTAGAATCAACTCAAAATGGATTAAGGATTTAAATATACACCCTGAGACAATAAAACTTCTTAAAGAAAACATAGGGGAAACACTTCAGGAAATAGGACTGGGCACAGACTTCATGAATACGACCCCAAAAGCACGGGCAACCGAAGGAAAAATAAACAAATGGGATTATATCAAACTAAAAAGCTTCTGCACAGCAAAAGAAACAATTGAAAGAGTTAAAAGACAACCAACAGAGTGGGAGAAAATATTTGCAAAATATACATCTGACAAAGGATTAATATCCAGAATATATAAGGAACTCAAACAACTTTACAAGAAGAAAACAAGCAACCCAATTAAAAAATGGGCAAAAGAGCTAAGTAGGCATTCCTCTAAGGAAGATATCCAAATGGCCAAGAGACATATGAAAAAATGCTCAACATCACTCAGCATCCGGGAAATGCAAATCAAAACCACATTGAGATACCATCTAACCCCAGTTAGGATGGCTAAAATCCAAAAGACTATGAACGATAAATGCAGGCGAGGCTGCAGAGAAAAAGGAACTCTCATACATTGTTGGTGGGACTGCAAAATGGTGCAGCCTCTATGGAAAATGGTATGGAGGTTCCTTAAATAATTGCAAATAGATCTACCATACGACCCAGCCATCCCACTGTTGGGAATATACCCAGAGGAATGGAAATCATCAAGTCGAAGGTATACCTGTTCCCCAATGTTCATTGCAGCACTCTTTACAATAGCCAAGAGTTGGAACCAGCCCAAATGCCCATCATCAGATGAGTGGATACGGAAAATGTGGTACATCTACACAATGGAATACTACTCAGCTATAAAAACGAATGAAATAGTGCCATTTGCAACAACATGGATGGCCCTTGAGAGAATTATATTAAGTGAAACAAGTCAGGCACAGAAAGAGAAATACCACATGTTCTCACTTATTGGAGGGAGCTAAAAATTAATATATAAATTCACACACACACATACACACACACACACACAAACCGGGGCGGGGGGGGAAGAAGATATAACAACCACAATTATTTGAAGTTGATACAACAAACAAACAGAAAGGACATTGTTGGGGGGGAGGGGGGGAGGGAGAAGGGAGGGAGGTTTTGGTGATGGGGAGCATTAATCAGCTACAATGTATATCGACAAAATAAAATTAAAAAAGAAAAAGAAATTAAGAAATAAAAAAAAAAAAAGAAATCCCTAAGGATTATTGTATTATTGTATATTTCTCCCATTAGATCTAATAATGTTTGCTGTATATACATGGTAATCTAGTGTGGGGTTCGTATATATTTAGAATTGTGATATCCTCTTGTTGAATAGATCCATATATCATTATATAATGACTTTTCTGTCTTTTTCTTCTTACTGATCTTGAATTTAAGTCTGTTCTACCTGCTGTGAATATAGGTATTCCTCCTTTTTAAAAATTTGCATTTGCAAGGAGTGTCTTTTTTCATCTCTTCACTTTTGTTTTACATGTATTTTTGCAGATCAAGTAGTTCTCTTGTAGGTAACATATAATTGGGTCATCTTTAATATTCCATTCAGTCACTCTATGTGTTTTAATGAGAAAATATACACATTTACATTTAGTTATTACTAGTAGATAAGGACTTGCTAGTCTCATTTTATTACTTTTTTTCTGATTGTTTTGTAGGTTTTTTTCCTTCCTATTTGCTCTCTCATGGTATACTTTTTCTATTAAGTGATTTTCTACAGTCATATATTATCATTTCCCATTATTTACTTTTTAGTCTGTCTATTTTAAGTTTTTGCTTTATGGTTACCATTAGGCTCACAGAGAAAATTTTATAGTTATAATAAATTATTTTAACCTTTTAATAACTTTACTTTGATCTCTAAGAAAACAACAGAACAACAAAGATCAAAGTGGTCTGTATTATCTGACGTCATTCCCTTCCACTTTTGACACTGTATTGTTTTAAGTTACATACTTTCATATTTCATCTCTTATTATTTTTTATAGATGTTATTATCCATATAGGTTTGTTTTATGGTCTTCATAGTAAACCTTTAAGTGTTTTACTCACCACACATACAGTATTAGAGTATTTGAATTTGTTTTTGTACTTGCATTACCAGTGACTTTTATACCTTCAAATGTTTTCTTGTAGCATCTTTTTCTTTCAAATTGAAGAATTCCCTAAAGGTTTTTTTTTTTTTTTTTTTTTTTTTTTTGTAAAACAGGACTGGTGTTGATGAATTACTTCAGCTTTTGTTTGTTTGGAAAGTCTTCATTTCTCTTTCATATTTCAAGGTTAGTTTTCTGGATTCAGTATTCTTGGTTGACAGTCTGTTTTTTTAAGCATTTTGAATATATCATCATAGTTTCTCCTGGTTTATTGGATTTTATTGAGAAATTTGCTGAAAGCCTAACCAAGGCCAATTAAATGTTACATGTTTTGTTTTGTTCTGTTTTTATTTGCTGCTTTCAGTACTCTTTTTTTTCTTTGACTTTTGATAACTTTCTAATGATATACCTTGGGGAATTTATTTTTAGGTTAAATTTGATTAGTGACCTTGAAGTTACTGTACCTGGATGATATCCTCTCTCTCCATACTTGAGAAATTTTCAACCATTATTTTGAAAAACATGCATTCTAGGTGTTTTTCTTCTCCCACTCATTTGATAACTCATATTAGGCATAGTTTATTTCACTTGATGGTATCCCATAAGTTCTGTAGTCTTATTTACTTCTTCCTTTTCTTTTTTTCTTTTCTTACTGCCCCCATTATGTAATTTTGTATGTTCTATCTTCTAGCTCACTGATCTTTCCACAGCTTTATTGTTTGCAGTTGGAGCTTTATTTTGAGTTTTTCAGTTCAGATAATGTATTCTTTATTTATAGAATTTCTATTTTATTTATTAATTGATTCTACTTTTTGTCTAGTATCTCAATCTGTTCCTGGATATTTTCCCAAATACCAAGTAATTTCTCACTCAGTTTTTTTTTTTGTTGTTGTTGTTATTTCCTGAAGTTGTTTAGGAAGATTAGTTTGAGCTCTATATCAGACATTTTGTAAACCTTCAACTATTCTGGGTTCATTACTGTAGCTTTGATTTTTGTTTTGAGGTGCCATATATTATATTTTTATGTGATCCTGTGGCTTTAAATTGATGGCAGTACATTTGATGAGATGGCCATCTCTTCTAGCTTTTGCAGGTGTTCTATGGTGGTGTTAGTCATTTAATTCCAAATACAGGAATTTTATCTCCTGTTTGCCTTTGTTTCTTGTTCTGGAATGAATATATAGTGAGCACCATGAACTAAAACTAATTGACTTTTCTGCCATTTTATCCCAGTGCAAGGAAGTTTTATTGCAAGGACCTAAATTTAATTGCTGACCACTTAGTCAATTTTGAATCAAGTGAAGAGTCCACTGGCACACCTGGCTGTGTGAATGATGCAGTCCTGCACTTGGTCTTTCCTCAAGGTTGTGCCCCCTGCAGCACTATGGTACCAGCAGTATGCTCTGTGTGTCACCCATACTGATTTGAATACAGAGCAGCTGCCTAGATTGTACCTGTAGTTGCCACTGGCAGTCCAGACCTCCTGGCACTCCAACTATTTTCTGTATAGCAAGGCTTGTGTGGGATTTTTGTGAAGATTTTCAAACCAGTGGACAAGGTGAATACCTACCTCCTACCTTCTCCTTTTCTGATGCAAGTTTATGTTCAGTAAACTTGTCTATGAGTGGTGCTATGCCAAACTATGGGATAGGATAGAGTGGTCTGTAGTCTGTAGTAATTTTTCCTCCCACTGGTCATTCTGTTCCTCTTTCTTTTCTTATTTATTTATTTATTTATTTATTTAATTTTTTATTTATGACTGACCAGTACAGAGATCTGAACCCTTTACCTTGGTGTTATAACACTACACTCTTCTAACCAAACAATGATGTTATTCTTTTTTCTGCAGGCTTAGAAAACTTCTCCACAAGTGGTCTCTATGCCAACTTTGTGTAGCATATGGGCAGTCTGAAGTGATCTTGTTTTCTACTGGTCATGGAATTTCTAACTTCTGGGTTCAGGAGAACTTCTTTGTGAATTGCTGTTATGCTGTTTTAGATGAGAATGAACATCAGAACCAATCTAGGGTCTATTTGCCACAATGCCTGTAAGACATTTTATAAATATACCAAAATTATGCTAATAAAAATAAGAGAAACCACTAGTTAGCTTCCAATGAATACTCAGTAAACTTAGTGTAAACAACTTTGGTCATGTTCAGTTTTTATATTATGTGGTGCGAGTATGGTTGTTTCCTTCTATTATTTATGATTTTTTTAAACATTTCTTAAATATTTTTGAATTAAGCTAAAATAATGTTATCTGCAGATGTTTGTTCTTTAGCTTTAAAAATTATAACACTGTGAAAGAAAACAAACTTTCAGAGAAAATCCCGATTTATAAATTTTTAATACAATAACAGTGAAAATTTTTTCATATACAAAACTTTATATATTAAACTACATGTGTATTCTGAGACAAGTAGTGAAACACATTCCGCTTAGTCAAGATATAAACTAGAAGGAAGAAACCAAGATAATACAAAATTAGTGAGCACTAAGAAATTGAATAATCCCTTTGAAGTACAAATAGACATCACATACATATCTAGACTTCTGAATATAAGACCTGTAATATTCTATATACAAATGTTTAATATTAAAATCTGAAAAATTTTAAGTAGAAATATATTCACTGAACACGTTTAGAAGATTTATATTTAATCTGTAAAGTACATACCTTTCTAGTCTTTAGAAAGGCTATGATACAATGCTTTATTCTAGATTATTAATAAGATCTTTACTTCTTTACTAGTTGTGCCTTGAGATGGGGCATTTACTATGCTTATTTACATATTTGTTTTGTTTTTATAGTATTATTTAAAACAAAACAAAAAAATTAAAATGATTAAAAGGAAATAAGAAATAGAACCTGTTCCACTCAATGGTAGGGAAATACACAAGTATTATCAATATTTTAAAATTCTGCTTATCATATTTTAACAAAACTATAATGCAAGCACCAAAAAATGCTCACTGAAGAGTATGTAGTAAAAAATCTTCCTCACCTCCCTGACTTATGTTTCTCTGACTTCTCTTCTGACAGACCAGCTAAGATATTAAATTTGCTTATTTCATCTAGAGCTGTTTAAGCATATTCATTCTTTAACAGCTATTTATCTTTAAATTTTATTGACAAATGACATATTGTTAAATTTTTCCAGTGTCCATTCTTTATGTATGTCTAGCACTTGCTAATAGCAATGATAAAATAGAATGTGATCTATGTCCGAAGAGGTTATTTTATGTCATTAAGGAAACACTTGAGAGTCAGTCTACACTGGGAATTCAGCATCTAACACAGGGTTTAGTCTGTGAAAAGCAATCCACAAGGGAAGGACAATCAATTTTTTTGTGCCGGAAATGTGTCATGGCATAATTAGCATTGGTATTTAGATGAATAAATGAGTGTATGGATGGGTGGTATTGCTGCTTTGACTGATCTACTTAGCTGTGGTGTAATCTAGAACCTGGAAACTTCATCTTTTTTGTTCTAAACTTTTATATATGGTGTTTGGATCATATCAGCTATCAAATTTATTATTATGCAATTATATTAATTAGAATAGTGTGATATTGGCATATGTGTAGAAAAATAGTCTTGAAACAGACCTAATTATATAGTAATATCTAATTTACAAAAAAAAAAAAAATAGGTCATGCAATGTGCAGCATGGAAAAGATGAACTTTTTAAATAAGTTATTCTGAATCAACCGAGATATATTATAGAAAACTTGATCCTATTTCACATCAGACAAAAAAATCAATTGTAGATGGAATATTGGCCTAAACTTAAAGGTAAAGTAATAAAACATGTTGAAGGACAAATATCTGAGAAAGGGCTTGTATGCAGACTGTAATATCTTTTTGTATAACTTTATAAGATAATGATAGATGATTCAATTCTGAACACATGGGCACAGATTTCAAATGTTGTCCCACAAAAGTGAACCAATAGACCAATAGACATAGTTTTCAGAACATCAGTTCTGACTGAGGAAATGCATATTGAAACCACAGGAGAATAGCATTACTTACACACCATGATGGCTCCAAATAATCGAACAAACATTCTCTGTCCACAGAACTAATAGCGTAGGTAAGGATGTGCAGCAACTGGAATGCTCATAAATTACTGGTGAACATGCAAATGGTGTAAAATTTTGAAAAACTGTTTTGCACTTTCTTCTAAGGCTAAATTCTATCTTTACTGTCACTCAGAAAGCATGCTTATAGGAGTTATAATTGACTATCAATGTCTCCCGAACAACATGGACAAAATGTTCATAACAACTTTATTCAAAATAGTAAAAAAAAAAAAATCAAAATATCTATCCAGAAAGAAATTAAATTTAGTATATTTATATACTGGATTACAATACAGGAATGAGAAGTAACAAATGACAGCAATATGCAATCATAAGAATGAATCATACAGGCATAATTTAGAATGAAAAAAGCCACGACAAAAATATATATATTAAGTAGTGTAATTAATATGAAATTTATAAACCTATCTGTAGTAATAGGATCAGAAAAATGATGAACTATGAGAGTTGCTGACTGGTAGGGACATGAATCTGTTCTGTGTAGTCGGTAATACCGCACGTGCTGGTCTTAGTAGTGATTACATAGTTGTAGGTCTGCTCATGACATGTAAAGGAACATAAGAAAATATTTTTTGTGGAGTCCCAGCACCATTCTGGTAGCCTAATCTTTGGCAGTCCTGTAAAGTAAATACTGTACCACACAATGGAGTGAATTTGCTCTTCAGGCTACTAGCCTAGAGTGAGAACCAGCCAAAAGACCCTTGGACAAATGCATAGGCTCAAGTCCTAGAGCTCCTTGGAGCATCTGTTCAACTGCATGAATGCAACCAGAGGGCTTGTGAGTATTCCAAAGAGGAGAGCCCTAAAAGGGAAAGCAGTGATGGAGTAACTTGAGTTTGGGGATAGGTGGCTAATCCCAGTCACTGGAATAAGACTTTGAAAGTTTAAGGAAATATATTCGAAAGAGGAGGACTTTGCATCATTTTTATGTTTGTAAAAATCCACCAAGCTGTATGTATAAGGTTCTTTCACTTTACCATATGTATGCTATATTGGATTTAAAAAAAAAACACAACGTAAATTATTAAGCACCTACTATGTGAGAAACAAGACAAAATGAAGTAAATGATACACAAAATATACTGTTAAACACAAAATGTGAAAAGTGGTAGGATACTTTGGTTCATCTGATAAGCCTCAGGAAGGAGTACAAGTTGAAAAGCACGAATGCTAAAAGACTCTTAGTATATGATGAATAAATGAGTAACTAAAGTTCATGAATCTGACAGTAACTACTGTCTAGAGCATTAGATTTGACTTTTGAGAGTATAATTTACATTTATGGGAATTCATCCATTTAGGATGTTCATTTCTGACTACCTTAAGTCCTCTACCATACTGATGTTTCAAATGAAGCCCTTCATCATTTTCTCTCCTCCCACTCTCTTCCCACTCAAATACTCTTGCATATATGCATCGGTGTTGCACACACACATCCAAAGAGCAGACCAATTCAATTTGAGTAATAGGTCAATTATGGGAAAAGCTCCATGTATGTAATGTGCCCAGAAAGGTTCCAAATTTTTCTTCTTCTTTTTTTTTTTTTTTTAAATTTTATTTTTCGATATACGTTGTGGCTGATTATAGCTCCCCATCACCAAAACCTCCCTCCCATCTCCCTCCCTCCTCCCCCCCAACAATGTCCTTTCTGTTTGCTTGTTGTATCAACTTCAAGTAATTGTGGTTGTTATATCTTCTTCCCCCCCCAGTTTTGTGTGTGTGTGTGTGTGAATTTATATATTAATTTTTAGCTCCCACCAATAAGTGAGAACATGTGGTATTTCTCTTTCTGTGCCTGACTTGTTTCACTTAATATAATTCTCTCGAGGTCCATCCATGTTGTTGCAAATGGCAGTATTTCATTCATTTTTATAGCTGAGTAGTATTCCATTGTGTAGATGTACCACATTTTCCGTATCCACTCATCTCATGATGGGCATTTGGGCTGGTTCCAACTCTTGGCTATTGTAAAGAGTGCTGCAATGAACATTGGGGAACAGGTATACCTTCGACTTGATGATTTCCATTCCTCTGGGTATATTCCCAACAGTGGGATAGCTGGGTCGTATGGTAGATCTATCTGCAATTGTTTGAGGAATCTCCATACCATTTTCATAGAGGCTGCACCATTTTGCAGTCCCACCAACAATGTATGAGAGTTCCTTTTTCTCCGCAACCTCGCCAGCATTTATCGTTCAGAGTCTTTTGGATTTTAGCCATCCTAACTGGGGTTAGATGGTATCTCAATGTGGTTTTGATTTGCATTTCCCGGATGCTGAGTGATGTTGAGCATTTTTTCATATGTCTGTTGGCCATTTGTATATCTTCCTTAGAGGAATGCCTACTTAGCTCTTTTGCCCATTTTTTAATTGGGTTGCTTGTTTTCTTCTTGTAAAGTTGTTTGGGTTCCTTATATATTCTGGATATTAATCCTTTGTCAGATGTATATTTTGCAAATATTTTCTCCCACTCTGTTGGTTGTCTTTTAACTCTGTTAATTGTTTCTTTTGCTGTGCAGAAGCTTTTTAGTTTGATATAATCCCATTTGTTTATTTTTCCTTTGGTTGCCCGTGCTTTTGGGGTCGTATTCATGAAGTCTGTGCCCAGTCCTATTTCCTGAAGTGTTTCTCCTATGTTTTCTTTAAGAAGTTTTATGGTTTCAGGGTGTATATTTAAATCCTTAATCCATTTTGAGTTGATTTTAGTATACGGTGAGAGGGATGGATCTAGTTTCATTCTCCTGCATATGGATATCCAGTTCTCCCAGCACCATTTGCTGAAGAGGCAGTCCCTTCCCCAGTGAATAGGCTTGGTGCCTTTGTCAAAGATCAGATGGCAGTAAGTGTGTGGGTTGATTTCTGGATTCTCTATTCTATTCCATTGGTCAGTGTGTCTGTTTTTATGCCAGTACCATACTGTTTTGGTTATTATAGCTTTGTAGTATAGCTTAAAGTCAGGTAGTGTTATGCCTCCAGCTTTATTTTTTTTGCTCAGCATTGCTTTGGCTATGCGTGGTCTTTTATTGTTCCATATAAATGTCTGGATAGGTTTTTCCATTTCTGAGAAAAATGTCTTTGGAATTTTGATGGGGATTGCATTGAATTTGTATATCACTTTGGGTAGTATGGACATTTTCACTATGTTGATTCTTCCAATCGAAGAGCATGGGATATCTTTCCATCTTCTTGTATCCTCTCTAATTTCTCTCAGCAGTGGTTTGTAGTTCTCATTATAGAGATTTTTCACCTCCTTGGTTAACTCAATTCCTAAGTATTTTATTGTTTTGGTGGCTATTGTAAATGGGCAGGCTTTCTTGATTTCTCTTTCTGCATGTTCACTATTGGAGAAAAGAAATGCTACTGATTTTTGTGTGTTGATTTTGTATCCTGCTACTGTGCTGAAATCATTTATCAATTCCAAGAATTTTTTTGTAGAGATTTTAGGCTGTTCGATATATAGGATCATGTCATCTGCAAACAGGGACAGTTTGACTTCATCTTTTCCAATCTGGATGCCCTTTATTTCCTTCTCTTCTCTGATTGCTCTGGCTAGTACTTCCAACACTATGTTGAATAGGAGTGGTGAGAGTGGGCATCCTTGTCTAGTGCCTGTTCTTAAAGGAAAAGCTTTCAGCTTTTCCCCATTCATGATGATATTGGCAGTGGGTTTGTCATATATGGCTTTAATTATGTTGAGATACTTTCCCTCTATACCTAACTTATAGAGGGTCTTTGTCATGAATGAGTGCTGAACTTTATCAAATGATTTTTCAGCATCTATAGAGATGATCATATGGTCCTTGTGTTTGAGTTTATTAATATGGCGTATCACATTTATTGATTTGCGTATGTTGAACCAACCTTGCATCCCTGGGATGAATCCCACTTGATCATGATGAATAATTTTAAGTATGTGTTGCTGTATTCTGTTTGCTAGTATTTTAGTGAGGATTTTTGCATCTATATTCATCAAGGATATCGGCCTGTAGTTTTCTTTTTAGGTTATATCTTTACCTGGTTTTGGTATCAGGATGATGTTTGCTTCATAGAATGAGTTTGGGAGATTTGCGTCCGTTTCAATCTTTTGGAATAGTTTGTAAAGAATCGGTGTCAGTTCCTCTTTGAATGTTTGGTAAAATTCTGCTGTGAATCCATCTGGTCCTGGGCTTTTCTTTGTTGGGAGCCTTCTGATAACAGCTTCAATCTCCTTTATTGTTATTGGTCTGTTCAAATTTTCTACGTCTTCACGGTTCAGTTTTGGGAGCTTGTGTGTGTCCAGAAATTTATCCATTTCCTCCAGATTTTCAAATTTGTTGGCGTATAGTTGTTTATAGTAGTCTCGAATGATTCCTTGTATTTCAGATGAATCAGTTGTAATATCGCCTTTTTCATTTCTAATTTTTGTTATTTGAGTCTTCTCTCTTCTTTTTTTTGTTAGCCATGCTAATGGTTTGTCAATTTTATTTATTTTTTCAAAACACCAACTTTTTGATTCGTTGATCTTTTGAATTGGTTTTGGTTTTCAATTTCATTCAGTTCTGCTCTGATCTTAATGATTTCTTTCCATCTGCTAACTTTAGGTTTGGATTATTCTTGTTTTTCTAATTCTTTAAGGTGAAGTGTTAGGTTGTTCACTTGCCATCTTTCTATTCTTCTGAAGTAAGCGTTTAATGCAATAAATTTCCCCCTCAATACTGCTTTTGCAGTATCCCACAGGTTTTGGTATGATGTATCATTGTTTTCATTAGTTTCAATAAATTTTTTGATTTCCTGCTTGATTTCTTCTTGGACCCATATGTCATTAAATAGAATGCTGTTTAATTTCCATGTGTTTGTATAGTTTCCAGAGTTTCGTTTGTTATTAATTTCTAGTTTTAATCCATTGTGGTCTAAGAAGATACATGGGATAATTCCAATTTTTTTGAATTTATTGAGACTTGATTTGTGACCTAATATGTGATCTATCCTAGAGAATGATCCATGCGCTGATGAGAAGAATGAATATTCTGAGGTTGTTGGGTGGAATGTTCTGTAGATATCTGCCCATTCCAATTGGTCTAGAGTCTAGTTTAGATCTTGTGTTTCTCTGCTGATTCTTTGCCTAGATGATCTGTCTAATATTGACAGTGGGGTGTTCAGGTCCCCTGCTATTATGGTATTAGTGTCTATTTCCTTCTTTAGGTCTAATAGAGTTTGTTTTATAAATCTGGCTGCTCCAACATTGGGTGTGTACATATTTATGATTGTTACGTCTTCTTGATGGATCAGTCCTTTTATCATTAAGTAGTGTCCCTCATTGTCTCTTTTTATGGTTTTTAGTTTAAAGTCTATTTTGTCAGATATAAGAATAGCCACTCCAGCTCGTTTTTCTTTTCTGTTTGCATGGTAAATCTTTTTCCATCCTTTCACTCTTAGTCTTTGTGAATCTTTATGGGTGAGGTGGTCTCTTGTAAGGAGCATATAGTTGGGTTCTCCTTTTTGATCCAGTCAGCCAGTCTGTGTCTTTTGATTGGGGAATTTAAGCCTTTTACATTAAGAGTTGTTATTGAAAGGTGTTGATTTATTCCTAGCATTTTATTAGTTGTTTGGTTGTCTTAGGTGTCTTTTGTTCCTTGCTTTCTGATTTACTGTTTGGTTTCTGTGTTTGTTGGTTCCTTAGGTTGTAGATAGCGTTTTTGTTTGCTTGTTTTCTCTTCATGAATGCCGTTTTTATTATACTAGTGGGTATTGATTTTTCTTGGGTTTTTATGGCAGTGGTAGTTATTTTTCAGGAACCAAACCCAGTACTCCCTTGAGAATTTCTTGTAAGGGTGGTCGTGTGGTAGTGAACTCCTGCAGTTTTTGTTTGTCTGAGAAATATACTATTTGCCCTTCATTTCGGAAGGATAGCCTTGCATGGTAGAGTATTCTTGGCTGGCAATCTTTGTCTTTTAGTATTTTGAAAATATCATCCCATTCCTTTCTAGCTTTAGGGTTTGTGATGAGAAGTCTGATGTTAGCCTGATTGGGGCTCCTTTACAGGTGATTTGATGATTCTCTCTTGCAGCTTTTAAGATTCTCTCTTTGTCTCTGAGTTTTGCCAGTTTGATTATGACATGCCTTTTTGGGTTAAATACGTTTGGAGATCGTTGAGCTTCCTGGATCTGAAGATCTGTGACTTTTCCTATACCTGGGAAGTTTTCTGCCACTATTTTGTTGAATATATTTTCAATGGAATCTCCATTTTCCTCCCCTTCTGGAATACCCATGACTAGGATATTTGAGCGCTTAAGGTTTTCTGATATCTCTCTCAGATTTTCTTCAATGTCCTTGATTCTTTTTTCTTTCTTTTTGTCTGCTTGTGTTATTTCAAACAGCCCATCTTTAAGTTCAGAGGTTCTCTCTTCAACTTTGACAAGCCTGCTGGTTAAACTCTCCGTTGTGCTTTTTATTTCGCTGAATAACTTCTTCAGTTCAGCAAGTTCTGCTACATTTTTTTTCAGGACATTGATTTCTTTGTACATTTCCTCTTTCAGGTCCTGTATACTTTTCCTCATTTCATCATGATGTCTAGCTGTGTTTTCTTATATCTCATTCAGTTTCCTTAGAATTATCACTCGAAATTCCTTGTCAGTCATTTCAAGGGCTTCTTGTTCTATAGGATCTAGAGTTTGAGATTTATTAACTTTTGGTGGTGTACTTTCTTGATTTTTTGTATTTCTGGTATCTTTTTTTTTGATTTTTATTCATTGTGGCAGGGGGTTTTACAGTCCACCGGTTTGAGACTAATGACTAACTAGGATGTTGCTGTGGTTGCCAATTTCGTATGGCTCCCTCCGTGGCTGCTCAGTTGGCCTCTAGTGCCTTGTGTGTGTGGTTGCCTCGGGTCTTGGGCTTCTCCCGGGAGCCACTTTTCAGGTCAGCTTGGACTCTGCTGGGCTGGTGGATCACGTACCACAGGGTGTGTGATCTCTGTTGAGCTTTCACTTCCTGTGCAGGACTTCTCCCTGTTCCGTGTGCTCTGGCCCAGGCTGTTGGATCATGCAGTGGCGACCCCACAGGGTTTGTGGTTTCTGTCGAGTCTCCCCCTCCCTGGCCGCACGTCTCCCCACTCTGTGCACACTGTGCTGGGCTGGGGCGTGTCTTCTGCAACCCTCGTCTATCAGCTGGGCCTTCAAGACCCTGCTCGGCACCGCCTCACCCAGGAAGTATACCCGGTTTCTGCTAGGCACAGACGACCGGTCGCTCTGGGTGCCTTTGTAGCACTGTGTAGATCTTTCTCGGGACTTGTTCACCTTTGTATCCCCCCAGTATAAACCGAGTCTAGCGCCCGCCTGCAGCCAGCTCTCCGGCAGTTTCGAGCGGACCTGGGAACTCTCCTACCACACTATTCCCAGTAAGAAATTGGTTAGGCTTTTTTCCCGAACTGGTGGCCACAGGGATGGTATCTGCCTCCCAGTAACAGGAAGTTTACCGGGGCCGGAGTCCAGGGTGTGGTGGAGTGACAGTCGGCCCGCCTGTACTTCTTTGCCCTCCCGACACTGACCGGGGATGCCCCATGCCACCAACCCGCCAGAGAACCACGGAAGGAGTGGGAGGGGAGGCCGTCCTGCAGTCTCCGGAAAGCCCTGCGCCGGGCCAAGCAAGTGGGAAGGCTCAGTGACGGCCGAGCCGGGCGGAGCTGCCAGCACCTGGGAAAATGGAGGCAGCCCTGGGGCAGTGAGTGGCCTGGTGGTGCAGGCGGGAGACGGGTGGGCATCAGCCCCCCAAACAGGGCTGGTCCAGGGGTCACTCACAGGGTTGTGCCAGGTCGGGCGCTCACTCTCTGTCTCTGGTTTGCCGCCTTCTCCATTCTCGGCCGCAGCCGCCTCATGCTGTTCAGTCACGGCGCGGCTCTGGCGCTCCCAGGAATCTTCTTTAATGCCGGCCTGAAACCTCGAATTCTGAATAGGGCAGCTGGCCGCCTTCAGCGCAGCCCCGGCCTCCGGGATCCTGTCTGCATCCACAGCAGCCCTGGCGCCGTGTTCCCTGTTTCAAGACTCGCTTTTGCAGCTAAGAAACAGTTCTTTTCCTGCTCCACACTTCAAAGCTATTGCCCGTAAATGAGGCAGCCTCTCCTGCCGGGGGCAAAGTGGCGGTCACCCCCACGACCGGCCACCAGCAGCGGTCCTCCCTTAAGAGATGGCAAGAGGAAGGTCCACAAGTTTCCCGGCTGCCTGAGGCCCAGTGACCACCTTTTCCACCTCAGCTACTCCGCGCCAACCGCCGCAGCCACCGCCAACTTGAAAAACCCGAGGCTTTCCATGAGCCAATTAGTTTTGATACATCTTTTAGATATCCTTTGAGAAACTCCAGGGCCCTCGGAATTTCCCAAACTTATTTTAAAGTTTCAGAATTTAATGTTGGAAAGCTGAGAGTTGCGTGACAGTCACGTGACCAGCCCAAATTTTTCTTCTTAAAAGACACTTAAAATGAAATTGTGTCAAAAATGTCAATGTCATGTCTTTTTATCTTTATATTACCAAGATTTATTTTGTGATATATAATAAAATATCAATAAAATTATGAATAAAAACATTTAAACAATTACAAAAGAAAGGAATATATCAAAACTATTTAAAAATCTGTAGTCCATATTTATAGATATATACAGATCTATCTGTCTATTTAATGAGTTTTATAATGTAATCAACAGCATTAACAATCTGCAAAGAAAAAGATGCGTTGTATTCCACATAATTCTGTCTAAAATACCTGGTCTGTAGAGGTAAACAGAAAATAAATCGTAATAAAACCTTCTTAATAAATTGTCTTAAAGTTTAGGTATTCCATACATTTTCACAGTGAACATTTTGACATTAATCACATTATATGCTCTGGATTTGGTGTCTGGGGAAATTATAATGTAATAATATTGAGGTTGGAGATTTTTTATTTTATTTTTTTCCTGTTGAAACATTCTGTAGTTGAGAAACACAATCCCTTTACCCTAGATTATGATGCGTGTCTCTAGGATCATTTATGTCAGCTTTTTTTTGGCAAAAAGATGCTTGAAACCAGCTCCCGGATCTGCTTAGTCCTCACTCCATAGATGACAGGATTTAGGGCAGGTGGAACAACAACATATAGATTGGCCAGGAGAATGTGGATGTATACGGGAACATTCTTGCCAAACCGGTGGGTCAGGTAGGAGAAAAGAGCTGGCGTGAAGAAGACCAGGATGACACAGATGTGGGAGCCACACGTATTAAGTGCCTTGAGTCTGGCATCCCGAGAAGGAAGGCAGAAGACTGCTCGGAGTATGCTCACATAGGAGGTAAAAATCAGAACCACAGTGAAAAGCATGATTGATACAAGAAATAATCCAAATATCATGTTTACCTTTACACTGCCACAGGCCAGCCGAGCAATTCCCATGTGTTCACAATATGTGTGGGGGATTATATGATGTCCACAGAAGGGAAGCCTCAGGATGAGAAGCACCAGAGGGAAAATCAAAATTAAATTCACACCAATTGTCATTAAAACAAGGAGAATGATAGTTCTATTAGTGAGAATTTGGCTATACCGCAGAGGGTGGCAGATGGCAATGTAGCGGTCAAATGCCATGAAGACCAACAAAAGAGTCTCCATAGAACTGCTCATATGAATACAGAACATTTGGGTCACACAGCCCCCAAAGCTAATCTCTCTGAATTTAAACCAAAATATGCCCAACATCTTGGGAATAGTGGATGTGGACAGGCCCAGATCAATGAAGGCTAGCATAGCCAAGAAGTAAAACATGGGCTGATGAAGACTGTGTTCAGTCTTAATCACAAGCAAGATAGTAATATTACCCACAAGGGCAACTAAATACACAGTGCAGAAAGGAAAACCAATCCAAATATGAATCCCTTCAAGGCCTGGGATCCCGAGCAGGAGGAAATAGGAGGGGTGGAATTCGGTGTCATTTAAGGGAGACATTTCCACTCTTTCCATTTGGAATCTGAGAGAAAACAAATTATCAAAACATTTAACAACTCAAACAATATCAAATGAGAATTACAATGAATTTGGAGCTGCAATCAGAAAATTAAAAAAGAAACTATATGTCAGTCTTTGAAATATGGATTCATTCAAACATTCAGAATTATTAATTCTGCTAAAGTGCAGTAAACAACTCAGGCGATGTCTTCAATTTCAACATAATATTATTTGGGGGATAAGCGAGACAATAACCAAATAAATGCACACATATACACACATATGTATATATATAAACTATATACATAGAAATATATAAAACTATATATAAACATATGTCATTACTGAAGTCCTCTCTAACAAAGTGATATTTTCGCAGATAAATGTGTGAAATATGGGGATGATTTAGCTTAGTGTTAACAATGAAATTTAAATATGTTTAAAACACGAAATGACCATTTGATTAGCATACTACAAGTAATAATTTTTTGACATTTGGAGTATAAAATGAAAGTGGTGACAATTGCCCTTCACTATAAGGCTATGGAACAAGAATGTTAGAAACGTCATTACTCTGATTGGGGGATTAGGAGATAGGTTTTTGTGGAGGAATACCGTGGAAAATAGAACCGTTTCTTCCTATTTTCTTTTCTTCTTCTTCCCGGCTAAGTGGCTTTGTGCTAAAGTGGAGTCAGGGTACTTTCCCTTAGCTTCTCAGATAAGTGAAATTTTACAAAACAAGTGGACCAGGGAGTACAGATTTTCAAGGACTTTGTCAGGCTTTCTAGTCAAACTTCTATAGACTTTTACCTAAAAATTTGGAATAGAAAAATAAAGAGTGTACCCTATTTTAAACAATTTGATCTATTATTTAGAGAAACTAAAATTAAGAAGAAACAAAGTAGGAGACTTTACGACTACCATAAACATTTCAACAACACTTACCTTAGGCTTCCATTACGTAGTCTTAAGCTCCTCTGTTCCTCACAGCTTCAATCCTATTTTAGGGGTGTTTTGTTTGTCATTTTTATATAAACCACCGGTTTTTCACTTTTAATGCCTCAATCCCAGAGCCCAGCCTTGAGTAGCATCACCAGTATTTACCATAAGCTGTTGCTTCTCTTCGAATCAGACTGTGGCAATATACCCTCCGGACTTTATTTGTTGTCACCCCTACAAAGGAAAGTTGATAATTATGTAGCATCAGGCTCCCCACTCTCAACTGATTTCTCCCAGGACCATTAACCCCTGAGGTCTGGAAGTTTTCCTCTTTTTGAAAGAAAATAGTTAATCCTCCCGTATCCATATTTCTGAACCATGGGAACTATGGCTACCAACCTCCTGTTATTAGCCTCCACTCCCACAATACCACAGACCCTATGATTGGGCTTAATTATTGGCTCTTTTTTCCCAAGATGGTCCCGGGAAGTGAGTTCATGGGCAGCACCTCAGGCTTGTTCCCCTAAAGCATTCTGTCTCTCTCGGCCTCTGGGTCTGTGATGGGAGGGTCATCCTTGTAGTTCTCTGAAATGCCTTTGGGGTCTTTCCTCCATTCTCTTGATGATCCTTTCCTGGTGTACTAATCTCTTCAGCAGAAGATCACTGGGCTACACCCTTGGTTTCATCTCCTGAGCATACTTTTTCACTCTTTACATTGCCAGACTGAGTTTCCAAATTTCTTATCCTCTGCTTCCCTTTTAATTATAAATTCCACCTTTACGTCATACCTTTGCTGTCATATGCAGCATAGATTGCTAGAAGCAGCCACATAGCTTCTCAAAAATTTCTTCCAACAAATACCCTCATTCATCACTTTTAAGTTCCATGTTCCATAATACCCTTGGATATGGGTACAATGCAGCGAAGATCTTTACAACTCTATAACAAGGGTGATTTTCGCTTAAGTCCCCAATAAGCTCTTTCTCATAATGACAGAGAATGAACTCATATCCAACCCCAAGATGCAGTTTATATGAATGGCTTTATTCAGGGTCTGTATATCGTTAGGCAAGTGGTCCATTTAATTTTTTAGGAAAGCAGGCACTGAGTACAAACAACCTGTCTTTGTGTCAGTCTTCCCAGTACTTTCTTTCTCCCAGACTCTGTGGAAAATATAAGGCACAATGTAACTATTAGATAAAATCTGAGGTTTTTTTTTTTAATTGTAAAGAGTTATCTTTCCAATGCTTGATTTGTTGTACGGTGGATTCCACAGTTGGAATTCAATGTTTATTTTTCTTTTTAAAAAATTTTATTTCATTTTGTCAATATACAATATGGTTGATTATTGTCGCCAATTACCGAAACCTCCCTCCCTCCTCCCTCTCCCCCCTCCCTCCCAACAACCTCATGTGTTTGCTTGTCATATCAACTTCAAGGAATTGTAATTGTTGTGTCTTCTTCCCTCCCCCCCCCAGTTTATTTGTGTATTTATTTATTTATTTTTAGCTCCCACAAATAAGTGAGAACATGTGACATTTCTCTTTCTGTGCCTGACTCATTTCACTTAATATAATTCTCTCTAGGTCCATCCAGGTTTTTGCAAGTGGCAGTATTTCATTCTTTTATATAGCATCCAAAAGACTGTGAATGATAAATGCTGGTGAGGTTGCGGAGAAAAAGGAACTCTCATACACTGTTGGTGGGACTGGAAAATGGTGCAGCCTTTACGGAAAATGGTATGGAGGTTCCTCAAATAATTGCAGATAGATCTACCATATGAACCAGCTATCCCACTGCTGGGAATATACCCAGAGGAATGGAAATCATCAAGTCGAAGGTATACCTGTTCTCCAATGTTCATCGCAGCACTCTTTACAATAGCTAAGAGTTGGAACCAGCCCAAATGTCCATCATCGGATGAGTGGATATGGAAAATGTGGTATGTCTACACAATGGAACACTACTCAGCTATCATTCTGAAAATCCTAAGGCCCTTAAGAATGATGCTAAATCTACTCTGCCTATGGCCTATAAGTGGAACAACAAAGCATGGATGACAGTACATCTGTTTACAGCATGTTTTACTGACAATATTAAGCCCACTGTTGAGACCTACCACTTAGAAAAAAGGAAATTTTTTTTTTCAAAATATTGCTGCTCATTGACAGCACACCTAGTCATCCAAGATCTCTGATGGAGACATACAAGATGTTTTTATACCTGCTAACACAGAATCCATTATGCAACTTGTGAATCAATGAATAATTTTGACTTTCTAATCTTATCTTTAAGAAATACATTTGATAAGTTTATAGCTGCTGCAGACAGTGATTTCTTTGATGGATATGGGCAAAGTAAACTAAAAACCTTCTGAAAAGTATTCTCATTTTAGATGACATTAAGAACGTTCATGATTCATGGAAGAAAGTCAACATATCAACATTAGCAGGAGTTTTGAAGAAGTCAATTTCAACCCCCATGTATAACGTTAAGGAGTTCAAGACTTCAGTGGAGGCAAAAGCAGCAAATGTAGTGGAAATAACAAGATAACTAGAATTAGAGGTGGAGCTTGAAGATGTGACTGAATTGCTGCAATCTAATGATACAACTTTAATGGGTGAAGAGTTGCTTCTTATGGATGAACAAAGTAAGTGGTTTCTTAAAATGGAATCTATTCCTGGTGAGAATGCTGTGAACGTTGTTGAAATAACAACAAAGGATTTAGAATATGGATAAACTTTTTTGATAAAGCAGCTGCATAGTTTGAAAGGACCAAGTTCAATTTTGAAAGAAGTTCTACTGTATGTAAAATACTGTCAAACAGCATTGCATATCACAAAGAAATCTTTTGTGAAGAATAAATCAATGTGGCAAACTTCACTGTTGTCTTATTTTTAAAAATTCACAACAGGTACCCCAGCCTTCAGTAACCACCCCACTGATCAATCAGCAGCCATCAACTTAGAGGCAAGACCCTCTGCCAATAAAAAGACTAGGACTTGCTGAAGACTCAGATGATATTTTGCACTTTTTAGTAATAAAGTATGTTGTAATTAATGTATATAATTTTTAAAAGCCATAATGCATGCTTAATAGACTACTATATATTGTAAACCTAAGTTTTATATGCACTGGAAAACCAAACACTTTTTGTGGCTTGCTTTTTTGCAATATTCACTTAGTTGCTGTGGTCTGGAACTGAGCCCACAATACTTCTGAGGTGTGCCGGTACATAGGTACTTTGTGGGGCCACATGTTAGACTCCAGAAAAAGAATCCTGACCCTAAGACTGTGGGACTTTACATTAAACCATTAGTCCCTTCCCTGGAATAAGCTGGACCAGGATCCAAGACAGTAAAATGGGCTGGAAAATTAGCTTTTAACATCCTCTGAAATTTACATGGATCTTGCCATGACCGTATAGCCCACACACTCTGTGCATCTGCAGAGTCAGCACCATGTGGACACTTCAAAGACTTAAGGCTTGTGCGGCTTCAGTGCGGCTGCACAAGCCATACCTGAAGATGCTTGGGTCACGGTTGGAGTAACCAGCGCCTGGTTGTGGGGAGCAGTATCTCAAGGTGGTGCAGGGCAGTGCCACTGAACTTGGAGCCATTTTTTCCTCTTAGGCCCCTGGGCCTGTGACGGGAGGGGTAGCCTTGGAGATCTTTGAAATGTCTTCAGGGCCTCTTCTCATTGTTCTGTTAGCACCTGCCTCATCTTTAGCTATGCTAATCTCTTTAGCAAAGTATTGCACCCTTGGATTTTTTTCTGTAAACACTCTTTTATTCTCTAACACAGGACCAGGCTGGGAATTTTCCAATTTTTTACTTTATGCTTCCCTTTTAATTATAAAGTTTACCCTTTGTTGTCATAGCTCAGCATAATCTATTCAAAGTAGCCAAGCAGCTTCTTGAGTGCTTTGCTGCTTTGAAATTTCTTCTGCCAGAAATGTTATTGCATTGCTTTCAAGTTTGGCCTTCTAAAAACACATAGGGCATGGACACAATGCATCTAAGTTCTTTGCTACAGCCTAACAAGGGTGACCTTTGTCTCAGTTCTTAATAAGTTCCTCCCCATTTCCATCTGAGACCCCATCAGAAAGGCCTTTACTATCTGTGTCTCTATCAGTATTTTGGTCATCACTGCTTAATCACCCTCTAAGAAGTTCCAAACTTTTCCTTGTCATTTTGTTTTCTGAGCCCTTATCAGAATCGCCCTAAATGTTCTGTTCACAGAAATACAAGCTTTTTCCAGTCTGCTCCTTCAAATGTTTTTTAGCTACTACCCACTACCCAGCTGCAAAGACAGTTGCCCATTTTTAGTATCTGTACAACAACACTCCACATCTTAGTACCTATTTTTTTGTCTTAGTTTGTTTAGTGTTATTATAACAGAATACCTGCACCTGGATAATTTATAAAGAATAAAAGTTTATTTGGCTCATGATTTTGCTGGCTGGAATGTTTAAGATCGGGCAGCTGCATCTGGTGAGGGCCTCATGTTGCGTCAACTCATGGTGGAAAGCAGAAGGGGAGTGAGCATGTGCAAAGAGATCACACTGTGAGAGAGGAGCAAGAGAGAAACTGAGGAAGGCAGAATCCTTTCTACAACCCCTTATCTCAGGAGCTAATCCATTCCGATGACAGCTAGAATTCAGTCACCTTTGGGAGAGAGCATTAATCTATTCATGAGGGATCTGTGCCCATGACCTAAACACCTCCCATTAGGCCCCACCTCCAAACATTGCCATGTCGATGATCAAATTTTAATATGAGTTCTGGCAGGAACAAACCACATTCAAACCGTAGCACAATTTCAAGTACATACTACATTATTCTTAAGTCACTGTGCTATTCATTAGATTGTCAGAACTTATTCATCTTATAGCTGCAAATTTGTACTGTTTGACCAAATTTTCCCATTTCGCCCTCTGCATAAGAAGCCCACCTCCTTCTCATCCCACCCTGAATATTGAGGAGTTCAGCATGGCTGAGTGGCTGGAAAAGGCTGGGAACAGGAAAGAGAGGCAGGGACTCCCAGCAACCAGTGCCTCAGGCAGCTGGGAAAGCCAGGCACTCACTCAGCACACTCTTACTTTCCCTCGCAGGAGGAACTGCCAGCCAAGGGGGCTTTCTTGGTTTTGAGCTGTGCTGCCTTAGGGAGAGGGTACACTTAAAGTGAAAGTGTTCTTATGCTCTTCACTCTGTGTCTACTTCAGCCGTGTGCTAGGATTTCTCCACTGGACCCCCAGGCTCCTGCAAAGATACTCTTATCTGTGGATTGTTATAAAAATCATTGCACTGACTGTAGAAAACTCCTATTCCATTATCTTGCTGATGTCACTCCCCAGCACTTTTGTCAAATTCTACTGGTCACCCAGAAAAGCCCTGGTACAATGCAGGAGGCAACTATGCAAAGATCTGAATACTGAGAAGGAGGGGATCTTTAGGGACCATCTCCAAAGCTAGCTACTATAAACTGTTAAAATACTTGAAAATAAAAATAAACGTAATGAGATAGGAAATTTTATTTTAAAAGGTGAACAGAAAACATCTGAAGGTGATAAACGTGTTCATTATCTTGATTGTAGTGATGCTTTCATGCCTGTATATGTATGTTAAACTCAACAAGTCATGAATTTGAAATAAGCACAGTTTATTATACATCAATAATCTCACAAAAACGTTGAAAAAATAATAACACAATTGTTTCATTTCTTTTACCTGGAATGGAGGACTTCTAAAGAATACCTGTAGGAAAGTGGGAACACCGAATGCCATGCTGCTTCAAGTCATACTCATAATGCTAAATGCAAAATAAATGTATCAAGCTCCAACAATATATTAGTTGTATTCTAGACAATAGTGATACAGAAATAATATATAGCTCATCTATGTTGACAGCCTAGACCAGGGAGAATGATTTAGAAATAAAATATCTTTCTGAGTTTGCATTTTTACTTTTTGGGATGGAAAGTTTGAATCTAATTTTTCCTCAATGCTTATCACTCTTCATTTGGCTTACCATTGTCTTTATTATAGTATACAAAGTCTTAGTGTGGCATACAAGTCCTTATATATTTGGCTCTCATTTACTTTAAGTTTATTTATCACTATGATACTACCTGTATTTTATATTCTAGTAGTAATGAATTTCATTCATCTTACAAATGCATCAAGTTCTCTCTTACCTCTAGAAGTTTTCATATACTGCTCCTTCTTATTCAGATTACTGGAACCCTCTATTTTTCTTCCTCCTATTTTATTTTTCTGAGTATTTCTTGAAGACAGACATCAAAATATTAACTATTCTGTGATTTCTCCCCTCAGT
Source organism: Cynocephalus volans (assembly GCF_027409185.1). Lineage (NCBI taxonomy): Eukaryota > Metazoa > Chordata > Mammalia > Dermoptera > Cynocephalidae > Cynocephalus > Cynocephalus volans. The sequence goes on along the minus strand of NC_084463.1, from coordinate 106,052,209 downwards.
CTTCTGAACTTCTTCGGCAACGCTGATTACATAATAAAATATATTCTAAAATATTTTTCCTATAAATACACCAAAATAACCAATGTATCTACCTTTATAATTGTCTGATTTTTTTCCCTCCTCAATATGAGTCTACTACCTAGAGATTCCTAATAGAAATTCCTTATTTTTTTAAAATCAGGTTTTATACTAAAAATTTTTAAGAGAGTAGATTATAAAAAATGTTGGTGGTATTTATAAAGAAATGAGTGGGTAGCATCAAATGCTTATTCCTTGATGGATAATACATTTCTTAGTGTAATGAAAATCCACTAAGTTCCAGAAACTATGCTTTCAGTAGAAACTGTCAGTGATTTTTATCAACTAGTATGGTCTTTGTCTCAGTTTTACTTACTATTAAGGATATTTATCAAGGACAGAAACTTTGCCTTATATATTACTCCCAAGCAATATCAAATTCAGTACCTGACAAATAATAAAATGACATTTAGACATTATTGGATTTAACTAGGTTGGTTTGTGGGTCTCTTTTAAAGAAATGTTTTTAAAGTTGATATACAAGTAACTAGGAAAGTGTAGGGATGATCCATTAATACCTTAAGAAGAAAACAGCTAGGTGATATCAAATCACATGGATGCCCTTTTCATTGATGAAAATGGTCTTCTCTCATCACATTGGGATTTACTTTTATCTCTTTCTTTAGTAGTTTTTTGCTAAGGAAAAGTTTGAGAATCCCTTCCTGAATTTGCTTTGTCTTTATCCCATAGACAATAGGATTCAGGGTTGGTGGCAAAAGCAGATATAGGTTAGCCACTAAAATATGAACACTGTGTGGGATTGTATGACCTCCAAAACGGTGGGTAAAAAAGGTGAAGAAGGCTGGGACATAGGTGATGATGATGGCACAGATGTGGGCAGTGCAGGTGCTGAAGGCCTTCTGTCGAGCATCTGCTGAGGAGAGGCTGACCACTGCCTGGAGGATCATAGTGTAGGAGACTGTGATGCACAGGATATCAAAGCCCCCAATCAGGAGGGCCACCATCAAGCCATAGATAGCATTGACCTTGACATTGCCACAGGACAACTTGGCAACAGACATGTGGTCACAGTAGGTGTGGGAAATTATATTGCCCTTGCAATAGGGCAGGCGTTTGGTGAGTAAAGTAAAGGGAATAATGAGCATTACGCCTCGAAGAAAGGTGAATAACCCAGCCTTGAAAACGACAGAATTAGTGAGGATAGTGGTGTAGCGTAGGGGGTAGCAGATGGCCACATAGCGGTCCAGGGCCATGAGCATGAGCACCCCAGACTCCATCCCTGTGAAAGTGTGGAGGAAGAACATCTGGATCAGGCAAGCATTGAAGTTGATCTCTTTGAGATCAAACCAGAAGATACACAGCATTTTGGGTACAATACTTGTACACTGAACGATGTCAGTGAAGGAGAGCAAGGCCAAGAAATAATACATGGGTCGGTGTAAGGACTCCTCCAGATAAATGAGATAGAGAAGCCCACAATTCCCCAGCACAGTAGCAAGGTACATAGAGCAAAATGGGAGGGAGATCCAGATATGCACGCTTTCTAGCCCAGGTACTCCATTCAATATGAATGATGTCGGAGTCAGTCTGGAGCAGTTGTAATCATGCATGATGGCCACTTAAAGGGTATGTTACATTCTTCGATGCTGATGCCTCTCTGAAAAGAAAGAGTTTAGGCAAACGTACGTTGATTGTTTACAGTGTACTACCTACATAACGCTAATATTTTTGCAAAAATCATCTTGACATAATTATCACTTTTACTCCATGAGATAGTGATATTATTGCATTATTGATGAGGAATGGATCTTAGTGAAGTGTAGTAACTGTAAATCTTGGCTATTTACCATGAATAAATTTATATATATTTCATTAAGTCCCTCTAAACTCTCAAATTCTATGATCACAATGAAGCATTAACACACTCCTTGACCAAGGATTATTTGTGAAATGATGAATATTAGGATGGCTAAAAGTCCTTTGACTAATAACCTTTCAAGTGAAGTATAAGGATTTTTCTATTTCTGACTATGGATATGGGTAAGGAGATCTACTTACCTACATGAGTATTGATGGTTCTTTGGGTTATGAGAGAGAAGATTTCAAGACACTGTCAAATTTTAAAAAGTAGATTAAAACAAAACAAATCAAAAAGAAATGAAACAAACAAAAAACCCCTGTTAATTAGTTTCTTGGATTTTCTCCTCTCCATAATCTAGAGAGTTTGATCAGCAATGGATAATGAAAACAGGCTCATTAATTAAAGAGAGTCGTTAATGCGTTTACATGGCTAATAATTGGGACTAGGCCATCAGCACAAATGTAATAATGACTGTGCAGTGGGTGCTGTGGAACCTCTGCAGTCATGTTGCTTCTTCATAGTGCTGTTCATCTCCTTACTTTCCTCTCCAGCTTATGCTGGGCTCCCAGTCTCTTGAAATACACTGAATATGATTATTGAGGTGTGGCCTACGACATATTATTATGTTTAGCAACGTGTTGCTCACTAAATACCCTTTGAATAAATAAAAACTTCAATATCCACTACTCCTATTTTAGCCACCAGTCCTACTCTGTCTACATCTATATCTGTTTTTGTATTTGTTTTTTCATAGTGTAATAATGTATGACACTGAAGAAAAAGACTCCAACTGGAAAATCTGCTCCAGCGGGCCTGGCATATTTGTTTGTATACCATTATCATAAAGAAAGAACACTGCCTAGGAATCCAATGACTCAAATTCGAAGATGGGATTTTTTTTTTTTTTTTTTAACCTGTAAGGAGCTTGAACAGGGAACTGGATTATACTGGCAGCAATTTTTCATCTGTAAACTATAACAATAATACATATTTCTATAAGGGTTAGATATGTTAACATGTGAAAATATCTGTTAGGGAAGTTGTTCAATAAATACCTACTTTTTCAAGTTCATCCTGTTTCCTACTTGCTTCCTGGATTGGTAATTGCATTGGAGGTGGGTTGTGGTGCGCAGAACAGAACTTCGAGGCATGCTGAATTAGTTCTTTTATCAAGATATTCTAGATACTCTCTTCCAATTTAAAAGTGGCCTTCACAGTTATGCCTGTGGATTTAATGTTGACCATTTGTTTACACAATCACTTATTTGCTACTCCGAGGATTTTTCTTTTCTGTCTCTGGGATTCTCTTCATTTTATTTTTGAGGGCTAATTTTTCTCTTTACTTTGAACCCCTGTGGGCAGATCTATTTCTACAGATTTTCCCTATCTCACTGCAGGGCACAATGCTTTATCTGCTATTTCCCAGGAATAAACAACAAAAAGATCCTTATCTTTTCCAGGAGGGGCACCATGTCTTGCTGCATTTCTCACAGTGCGTGCCTGATACCCTGTGTCTACATCATAAGGTATCGCCCTATATCTGCTAAAAATTCTATCATCTGGCATGGCCCTGGATTCCTGTATTACAAAGTTCTTTTGTCTTAATATTGAAATATGTCAAAAATATTCCAAGAAAATGTGTGTTTAGTTCTTAAACTTCCTCTGAAATTAAAATCCATGACTTTTTAAAGGTGTCTATTTTGGTGTCTCACAATCTTTTGTCAGAAATCATTTTATTTTTTTTCTTCTAATTCTTCTTGCTTAATTTTTTAAAAAAAACTCCTTCTGTTTTCAATGGAACCAAGCTAAATGTCCATTGATGGATGATTGGATACGGAAACTTTGGTATATATACACCATGGAATACTACTCTGCCACAAAAATAATTAAATTCTCCCATTTGCAACAACATGGATGAACCTGGAGAAGTTTATGTTGAGTGAAATAAGCACAGAGGGATAAATACCACATGTACTCACTCATAAGTGGGAACTAAGAGAGAAAGAAGGAAGGAAAGAAAGACCACAGTAGAGCATTGGACTTGCAGAGGGAGAGAACATACCTTGGGCTACAAAGTGGAGTGGGGGGGGGGGAGGGGGAGGGAGGTTGGGATAATTGGGTGGGGGAGACGGGGTACAGATGCAATTTGTGGTAATGGGTATGCTGCCAGTATGAATCTGGCCTTCACATCTTGGGCAATAGGGATGACAATCAGCTTTGTATCTCATGAATATCCATAACCAATAAAAAAAAGGAAAAAAAAAAAAAACTCCTTCTTTCTTCATGATTTTGACAACTGTAATTATTGTTCTTCATAGAATGTTTTCTTTAAGGTGTGAGGTTTATTTTTTAAAACATTTATTCTTACATTCAACCTGATGTAATTGAGAAGAATTGTATGTAAAATGTGTCTTCTAAGAACCATAATTTAAAATAAAAATTGTACAACATAGCTTATTGTCGAATTTATTAGAATCTACCCCTTTTTCATATCAAAGAAGATCAAAATCCCTGCAACTTATAAATACAAAAGGGCTCATATTCAGAATTGATGAAGCAACAAGCAGAACTTGAGCCAGAACAGGATTTTTTACCACTACACAGCTTGTAATTACGGTGAGAACATTAGGAATAGCTGAGATCACATGCTGCAGCACCATAGAGACCCTGAACTTGACTTTGTTTCTTGGCCATAGTCTCAATTCTACATCTGGAATAGCTGCGCCCAGACTGCAGATGGTTTAGCGGACAATAAAATTCCCACCTAATTCTTCCTGCAGGAAGGTTAATTTCTGGACCTTCCTCTTCTTTTCTAATTTCATCCAATAGCTAATTGCTACAAGATGTTTGAAAAAACTCTACTGTGTTAGATTTAAATTCTCGCAGCTTCTCAACCCTGCCTACCTACCTCCCACTGTTTTATTCATATAATTTACTTATTTTTTGCTCATCTGGGCATATATTTTGCTGTCTCTTTGGTAAGTTTCTCTCTAATTTTATAAAACAATTCAGAGATTGGCCCATTTAGATCATATTACTAGTCATTTTTAAACATGTACCCTGGTTTTCCAATTCTTTTTGTTTTCATGGATCTGAACTTGCTACTCTGGATGTTGAGAACAAGGCCCAGTCTGTTGCCCACAGTCAGCCAGTTGTAGTGGTAGCAGAAGAGTCCTCACATCCCCATCAGTAGCCCTCTCTGTATCCTGTATCCTTAGGTTTGCAAGACAAAATCGGTTCTTTTAGATATTACCTATTATACTATTATTCTTGTGCCAAAAAAAAAAAAAAAAAAAAAGAACAGAAACCTAAAATGTTGAAAGTATGTGCTAAAATTCTGATTAAGAGAAGTGTCAGAATCAATTCTAAATTCTGGATTACTTATCTTTCAACACAGTTTTTTTTATATACCCCTGTTATGAGTGTTGTTCCCAAAATGTAAAACTTCGAAGGAGCAGCAGGTTAGCCCCTGAAGACAGTGATGAATCAGGCATCCAGAACTCACTCATCAGTTTTCTCACTTTTCTCTCTTCCTATGCCACCTCTGAGACTCCTGGGGCACACAGATTCTCAGATTGGGTGAAGTACTGAGGGTATTGACAACTCTATCTTCTTGTTATAATCTCAAATGTGTTCTATTTCTTCTTTAGGCCACAAAACTGAGTAAAACTCAAAATAGAAGAAGTAGAGTAGGGGATTTTCTTAGAATGATGTATAGAAACCTAGTCAAATAGTTATCTCAGTTTCCTTTTTCCAGGGCTCTGCTGTATTGCCAGCAATTTCTCTTTTGTTTTCTCAGCCTATCCAGAAAATGGCTTACCAGTTTCCAGCTTCTCTCTCCAGACAGAACTCTAATTTCCCGTCTGATGTTTGATCACCACACACATCTGTTTTTACACTCTGCAAGGGCAATGCCCCTATTCTGGCTTTTCAGAAGCAAATCTGTGTGACCAATAACATTTCAGTGTTTCAGATCCCTTGAGTTCATAACTCTGGAGACTCCAACTCCCCTCTGATTATCCCATATTTCATACAGAAACCCAAATTATATGACTGCATGGCATTCTTGGACAATTCATAATTTTCCACTTTAGTGCAAGCCAATGAATTTTAGGTTTCAGAACAGAGACTTAGTGTAAATAGCATAGTAGCACTAAGGAAGGAAAACCTGATATGAAAAGAGCAGGTTGGTTAGGCAGGGGCATAAAAATATCCTTATTTTTGAAATCTGTATCTCTATGCAGGGAGAGTGAGAGTTATAATTGGGACATAAATCCCTAAATCTTGCCACAGCAAAATTACATGCTATGACAGTGAAGAATATGTATGCATGTAGAATAGATTTGGTAAATATACGTGCTTGAGTCATAGTGTGGCAGATTTAACATCCTCACTCATGCTTATAGTGGATATAATGGATATCACTGGGTTAGGAAGAGGTGACTAGACAAATCACTCTTAATATTGTTATAATTATGCTACCATGAGAAATATGGATCCTTAATATTTGAGTTAAGAGATATAAAATGATAGTTTTAATAGACAATTACTCTCCCACATTTATTTCTCTTTTCAACCCCAAACTCCTTAACATCCTGTACCTAGAAGTAGAAATAGAATGAGGTCTATTGATGGTCTTTAATGACAGCAGTAGTTTGAGAAATTGCAAGAAACGTTAGGGGGTAGGAGATTTGATGATTTCTGAGGATGGAACAGAGATTTCTACAAATGAAGGAGAAATTTAAGTATAAAGAAAAGTAACATTTAACCTTCAACTGTAAGTGGTTGATCTTCAATATAATGTAATGCTGAGGAAAATACTAAGACAAAAGTCTAATAGAATTCTGTAAGTGCCTTCTAAGTGATGGATATGCTCAATTAAAACCACATGCTCAAGGATTGATAATATTTCACAATAACTATGTTAAAATAGATCAGCATTAAAAGGTGAACATTTGCAATCAATTCTGACAACAGAAAACAGTACCTTTGAACTCCACTTAAATAAAAAGTTATTTTAAAAAAAGGATTTCCTTCTCTCATTAATAGGCCTATGTTACCAACAAAATGTACTAAACAATTCTTATTATATTTTGAATTTTGTAAATAAAATTATAGAATTTTTTTCTCTTTTATATGAACTATTAATATCCTCAGTTTTTCCTCTTGGCTTACCAAATGTAAATTATTTAATATCTTGCTATTTACAGAAAACGTTGCCAACCTCTAGTTTGGAGAACTACATACAAAAAAAAAAATGTTGTTTTTCATCTTGGAATACCAGTTCTTCATTTCCTTTCCCCAGATGTTGACCTGGTATCAGTTTTTATTTTTTCCTTGCAAAACTAGTCTATGCATATTTCTTTATTTTGTTTACTGCTTTATAATTTTTAATTTTATTGATGTGTGAAATTTATTTCAAATGGTCTTTAGTTAATAGTTACCTAAGTGATGTCTAACCTCTGCTAAAACAAAAATGAATCAATAAATAGCCTAGAATAAAAATTAATCTAAGTTCAAGGTAGTAAAATCTTGATTATTAAAGGGAAAAATGAAAACTCATTGGGATCAAAAACCATATCACAGAGAAGAATACCAGATCTATAGTAAGCAGTTTACATGGGTAGTACTCTGTTTTGTTCACTGACTTATCTTGCTTCCTGTAATTGTACCTGACACCTATAGGTGCTCAACATATATTTGTGGAGTGGATTTACAAATGAATAAATGAACGAATGAATGAATGAATGAGTGGGTGAATAAAGCAAAGTTCACAAAATATGTATAGACTTATAAACCATAATAATAAAAGTTTGAAATTAATTAAAAAGGAAAAGCGTTAGAATGCATCATTGCATTACTGATGAGGGAGATAAAATAGGCTATTTAGGCAATCTTGAGAAATTTATTCATATATTATTTGGGACTGCATTAGGAGACCTTGGAATTCTCTTATTCTTTAATTCATTTTACTCAGTTATAGAATTTTAGTATGGATTTACCATGAATTTGACTTTTTAATCTGGTATGTGCTCCAATTTTAGTATGTTTATGATCAGAATTTAAACCCAACATCTTTTAAGAAGTTAATTCTAGTGAAGCCACAATTAAAACTAATAGTCAATACCTGTGGAGAGAAAAGAGAGAAAACTAATAATGAAGAATAGTAGTTCCCTGGCCCAGAAAGGCAATAGCAGTCACAGGTGGACTGACAATCTATGCTTTCAGCATTAGTGACTTTCTAGGTTCAAAGGATCCAGCATCTACACTGGTCATTATCTTTTTGGAAGGTAATTGGAAAAGAAGTTGTGGCATGTGTACAAATTATCCCCTATAGAAATTTCAAATAGAACAAACTAGAGAAAGTGGCTGCAGCGTGACCTTGAGAGGATGAGTCATAGTTCATGGAGGGCTCTGGGAGTAAGGCAACCAGACTCAGGCAACCAAGAGCTAAACTAAACCTCTGACATTCACACTCTTGCTGGAATAAGTTGGAGCTTCTGAGGAAGGAAGTAATTCAGCCTAAATAGCAAAAGTAAAATGATAGGTGTCATTTGAATCCTCTGTGTGGGTTGGGCCATTTGCTCAAATATATCTTTTTTCTGGGCCGCCCCGTGGTGCACTTGGGAGAGTGCAGCGCTTGGGAGTGCAGCAGCGCTCCCGCCGTGGGTTCGGATCCTAGGAATGGCCGGTGCGCTCACTGGCTGAGCGTGGTGTGGGCGACACCAAGCCAAGGGTTGCAATCCCCTAACCGGTCACAAAAAGACAAAAAAAAAAAAAAAATATATATATATATATATATATATATATATAATATTTTTTCTTTACATGAGGGGTGTGGGTTTTATGGAATATTCTAGTTATGCAGTCTCTTATGTCCCCCTAAATGGGAATTAAGCCCATAGTTAACTTTCTACTATGCTAAATGAGACAGATAATATTCAAACTTTCAGCACTCCAGTGTTTGTTTTCTGTTTTTGTTTGCTTTACTATTTTCCCCAATGTTTAAAGCAGATGCACTACTAAGATCTTTTGTAACTCCTTCCCATTGCCATCCTATCTGTAGGGCCTCATTTTGCTTGGTAAAACCCAGGGTGGCTTTGAAGTGTGATGTGTCCCAGTCCCACTTTATCATACCATACACTTAGGACAGAATTAACAGGGAAAGGAAGAAAACAAAATAACCTTGGCCATTACACCTCTCACCACAAGCAACTCCTCTTCCCTGAGCTTGATGTCTGTGTTTTGTCTTCTGTTTTTATGTTTATTTGTGGTACAATACATCCTTTCTGAGGGAGTACAAGAAAATATGTTAAACATCACAAACAATCAAAACTGAGGAGGCATCAATCTAAGTGTGATTGGGTACAATGCTTCCTGGCAGGAAAATAGATGAGACTGGCTTATGGTGTTCCTTGGAATCCAGAGGAAAGTATGCAGAATTACAATGTTCTTCTACCACATCATGGAGAGAAGAAGCTCTGTCATAGCATTAAGTAGTGAGCAAATTCATGCAAAACAAGTACCCATTCATTTTGCCCCCAGGTGAGCAATAGAGTTTGCAATATGGGAAGAGGCATTACTAAATGAAATTTAGTAAATTTAATTTCATTACCGAGTTAATGCTGCATATATGAGGGGATGAAAGAGTGAAGTTTTAAATGAACAAAAAGTAAGCCAAGAGGAAAGATGAGGTCATATTGTCCTTTTGGAAGAAAAACTGACAAAATTAAATTCTGGAAATAACAGACATATCTTCTGAATATGATATCCATACATCTAAATCAGAAAATAAACCCTATTGATTTTAATTTTTTTAACACATGACTAGATATATGTATTTGCTTTATTTATAAAGTTTTATTTTTTTATTATTATGAATATTCATGAGATACAAATTACCAGAAATTTCTTTTATACCCCGTGTCCCTGCCCAATTGTCCCCCAACCATCCTTCTCCTGCATATGGATATCCAGTTCTCCCAGCACCATTTGCTGAAGAGGCAGTCCCTTCCCCAGTGAATAGGCTTAGTGCCTTTGTCAAAGATCAGCTGGCAGTAAGTGTGTGGGTTGATTTCTGGATTCTGTATTCTATTCCATTGGTCAATGTGTCTGTTTTTATGCCAGTACCATACTGTTTTAGTTATTATAGCTTTGTAGTATAGCTTAAAGTCAGGTAGTGTTATACATCCAGCTTTATTTTTTTTGCTCAGCATTGCTTTGGCTATGCGTGGTCTTTTATTGTTCCATATAAATGTCTGGATAGTTTTTTCCATTTCTGAGAAAAATGTCTTTGGAATTTTGATGGGGATTGTGTTGAATTTGTATATCACTTTGGGTAGTATGGACATTTTCACTATGTTGATTCTTCCAATCCAAGAGCATGGGATATCTTTCCATCTTCTTGTATCCTCTCTAATTTCTCTCAGCAGTGGTTTGTAGTTCTCATTATAGAGATTTTTCACCTCCTTGGTTAACTCAATTCCTAAGTATTTTATTTTTTTGGTGGCTATTGTAAATGGGCAGGCTTTCTTGATTTCTCCTTCTGCATGTTCACTATTGGAGAATAGAAATGCTACTGATTTTTGTGTGTTGATTTTGTATCCTGCTACTGTGCTGAAATCATTTATCACCTCCAAGAGTTTTTTTGTAGAGGCTTTAGGCTGTTCGATATATAGGATCATGTCATCTGCAAACAGGGACAGTTTGACTTCATCCTTTCCAATCTGGATGCCCTTTATTTCCTTCTCTTCTCTGATTGCTCTGGCTAGTACTTCCAACACTATGTTGAATAGGAGTGGTGAGAGTGGGCATCCTTGTCTAGTTCCTGTTCTTAAAGGAAAAGCTTTCAGCTTTTCCCCATTCAGGATGATATTGGCAGTGGGTTTGGCATATATGGCTTTAATTATGTTGAGATACTTTCCCTCTATACCTAACTTATAGAGGGTCTTTGTCAAGAATGAGTGCTGAACTTTATCCAATGCTTTTTCAGCATCTATAGAGATGATCATATGGTCCTTGTATTTGAGTTTATTAATATGGTGTATCACATTTATTGATTTGTGTATGTTGAACCAACCTTGCATCCCTGGAATGAATCCCACTTGATCGTGATGAATAATTTTACGTATGTGTTGCTGTATTCTGTTTGCTAGTATTTTAGGGAGGATTTTTGCATCTATATTCATCAAGGATATCGGCCTGTAGTTTTCTTTTTTGGTTATATCTTTACCTGGTTTTGGTATCAGGATGATGTTTGCTTCATAGAATGAGTTTGGGAGATTTGCGTCCGTTTCAATCTTTTGGAATAGTTTGTAAAGAATCGGTGTCAATTCCTCTTTGAATGTTTGGTAAAATTCTGCTGTGAATCCATCTGGTCCTGGGCTTTTCTTTGTTGGGAGCCTTCTGATAACAGCTTCAATCTCCTTTATTGTTATTGGTCTGTTCAAATTTTCTACATCTTCACGGTTCAATTTTGGGAACTTGTGTGTGTCCAGAAATTTATCCATTTCCTCCAGATTTTCAAATTTGTTGGCATATAGTTGTTTATAGTAGTCTCGAATGATTCCTTGTATTTCAGATGAATCAGTTGTAATATCGCCTTTTTCATTTCTAATTTTTGTTATTTGAGTCTTCTCTCTTCTTTTTTTTGTTAGCCATGCTAATGGTTTGTCAATTTTATTTATCTTTTCAAAAACCAGCTTTTTGATTCGTTGATCTTTTGAATTGTTTTTGGTTTTCAATTTCATTCAGTTCTGCTCTGATCTTAATGATTTTTTTCCGTCTGCCAACTTTAGGTTTGGATTGTTCTTGTTTTTCTAGTTCTTTAAGGTGAAGTGTTAGGTTGTTCACTTGCCATCTTTCCATTCTTCTGAAGTGAGCGTTTAATGCAATAAATTTCCCCCTCAATACTGCTTTTGCAGTATCCCACAGGTTTTGGTATGATGTATCATTGTTTTCATTAGTTTCAATAAATTTTTTGATTTCCTGCTTGATTTCTTCTTGGACCCATATGTCATTAAGTAGAAAGCTGTTTAATTTCCATGTGTTTGTATAGTTTCCAGAGTTTCGTTTGTTATTAATTTCTAGTTTTAATCCATTGTGGTCTGAGAAGATACATGGGATAATTCCAATTTTTTTGAACTTATTGAGACTTGATTTGTGACCTAATATGTGATCTATCCTGGAGAATGATCCATGTGCTGCTGAGAAGAATGAATATTCTGAGGTTGTTGGGTGGAATGTTTTGTAGATATCTGCCCATTCCAATTGGTGTAGAGTCTAGTTTAGATCTTGTGTTTCTCTGCTGATTCTTTGCCTAGGTGATCTGTCTAATATTGACAGTGGGGTGTTCAGGTCCCCTGCTATTATGGTAGTAGTGTCTATTTCCTTCTTTAGGTCTAATAGAGTTTGTTTTATAAATCTGGCTGCCCCAACATTGGGTGCGTACATATTTATGATTGTTACGTCTTCTTGATGGATCAGTCCTTTTATCATTAAGTAGTGTCCCTCATTGTCTCTTTTTATGGTTTTTAGTTTAAAGTCTATTTTGTCAGATATAAGAATAGCTACTCCAGCTCATTTTTCTTTTCTGTTTGCATGGTAAATCTTTTTCCATCCTTTCACTCTTAGTCTGTGTGAATCTTTATGGGTGAGGTGGGTCTCTTGTAGGCAGCATATAGTTGGGTCCTCCTTTTTGATCCAGTCAGCCAATCGGTGTCTTTTGATTGGGGAATTTAAGCCTTTTACATTAAGAGTTGTTATTGAAAGGTGTTGATTTATTCCTAGCATTTTATTGGTTGTTTGGTTGTCTTAGGTGTCTTTTGTTCCTTGCTTTCTGATTTACTGTTTGGTTTCTGTGTTTGTTGGTTCCTTAGGTTTTAGATAGCGTTTTTGTTTGATTGTTTTCTTGTCATGAATGCCATTTATATTCTACAAGTGGGTTTTGATTTTTCTTGGGTTTTAATGGCAGTGGTAGTTATTTTTCAGGAACCAAACCCAGTACTCCCTTGAGGATTTCTTTTTATGGTTTTTAGTTTAAAGTCTAAACTAAGGGTGGTTGTGTGGTGGTAGTGAACTCCCGCAGTTTTTGTTTGTCTGAGAAATATACTATTTGCCCTTCATTTCGAAAGGATAGCCTTGCAGGGTAGAGTATTCTTGGCTGGCAATCTTTGTCTTTTAGTATTTTGAAAATATCATCCCATTCCTTTCTAGCTTTTAGGGTTTGTGATGAAAAGTCTGATGTTAGCCTGATTGGGGCCCCCTTATAGGTGATTTGATGCTTCTCTCTTGCAGCTTTTAAGATTCTCTCTTTGTGTCTGAGTTTTGCCAATTTGACTATGACATGTCTTGGAGAAGGCCGTTTTGGGTTGAATATGTTTGGAGATTGTTGAGCTTCCTGGATCTGAAGATCTGTGATTTTTCCTATACCTGGGAAGTTTTCTGCCCCTATTTTGTTGAATATGTTTTCAATGGAATCTCCATTTTCCTCCCCTTCTGGAATACCCATGACTCGGATATTTGAGCACTTAAGGTTGTCTGATATCTCTCTCAGATTTTCTTCAATGTCTTTGATTCTTTTTTCTTTCTTTTTGTCTGCTTGTGTTATTTCAAACCGCCCATCTTCAAGTTCAGAGGTTCTCTCTTCAACTTCGACAAGCCTGCTGGTTAAACTCTCCGTTGTGTTTTTTATTTCGCTGAATAACTTCTTCAGTTCAGCAAGTTCTGCTACATTTTTTTTCAGGACATTGATTTCCTTGTACATTTCCTCTTTCGGATCCTGTATACTTTTCCTCATTTCATCATGATGTCTAGCTGAGTTTTCTTGTATCTCATTCAGTTTCATTAGAATTATTACTCGAAATTCTTTGTCAGTCATTTCAAGGGCTTCTTGTTCTATAGGATCTAGAGTTTGAGATTTATTAACTTTTGGTTGTGTACTTTCTTGACTTTCTGTATTTCTGGTATCTTTTTTTGGTGTTTATTCATTGTGGCAGGGGGTTTCACTGTCCACTGGTTTGAGACTAATGACTAACTAAGATGTTGCTGTGGTTGCCAATTTCATATGGCTACCTCCGTGACTGCTCAGTTGGCCTCTAGTGCCTTGTGTGTATGGTTGCCTCGGGTCTTGGGCCTCTCCGGGGAGCCACTTTTCTGGTCAGCTTGGACTCTGCTGGGCTGGTGGATCACGTACCACAGGGTGTGTGATCTCTGTTGAGCTTTCACTTCCTGTGCAGGACTTCTCCCTGTTCCGTGTGCTCTGGCCCAGGCTGTTGGATCGTGCAGTCGCGACCCCACAGGGTTTGTGGTTTCTGTCGAGTCTCCACCTCCCTGGCCGCACGTCTCCCCACTCTGTGCGCACTGTGCTGGGCTGGGGCATGTCTTCTGCAACCCTTGTCTATCAGCTGGGCCTTCAATACCCTGCTCGGCACCACCTCGCCCAGGAAGTCTACCAGGTTTCTGCTAGGCACAGACGACCGGTCGCTCTGGGTGCCTTTGTAGCACTGTGTAGATCTTTCTCGGGACTTGTTCACCTTTGTATCCCCCTGGTATAAACCGAGTCTAGCGTCCGCCTGCAGCCAGCTCTCCGGCAGGTTCAAGCGGGCCTGGGAACTCTCCTACCACTCTATTCCCAAACAGAAATTGGTTAGGCGTTTTTCCAAACTGGTGGCCGCAGTGATGGTATCTGCCTCCCAGTAACAAGAAGTTTTCCTGGGGCCAGAGTCCAGGGTGTGGTGGAGTGACAGTCGGCCTTGCCCGTAGTTCCTTGCCCTCCTGACACTGGCCGGGGACGCCCCATGCCACTAGCCCCGCCAGAGAACCGCGGAGGGAGCGGGAGGGGAGGCCGGCCCACAGGCCCCGGGAAGCCCCGCGCCGGGCCATGCAAGTGGGAAGGCTCAGTGAGGGGCCGAGCCGAGCCGGGCCGGGTCTGCCAGCACCTGGGAAAATGGAGGCAGCCCTGGGGTGGTGAGTGACCCGGTGATGCAGGCGGAAGCCGGGTGGGCGTCAGCCCCCCACCCCCGAGCAGGGCTGGGCCAGGGGTCACTCACAGGGCTGTGCCAGGTCCGGAGCTCACTCTCTGCCTCTGGTTTGTTGCCTTCCCCGTTCTCGGCTGCTGCTGTCTTGGGCTCTTCAGTTGGTCTCGCGGAGCGGCTCCGGTGCTCCCAGGAATCTTCTTTAATGCCGGCCTGAAACTTCCAATCCTGAATAGGGCAGCTGGCCACCTTCAGCGCAGCCCCGGCCTCCGGGATCCTGTCTGCATCCACAGCAGCCCTGGCGCCATGTTCCCTGATTCGAGACTCGCTTTTGCAGCTAAGAAACAGTTCTTTTCCTGCTCCACACTTCAAAGCTGTTGCCTGTAAATGAGGCAGCCTCTCGTGCCGGGGGCAACATGGTGGTCAGCCCCCACGACTGGCTAGCAGCAGCAGTCCTCCCTTAAGAGATGGCGAGAGGAAGGTCCACAAGTTTCCCAGCTGCCTAAGGCCCAGTGGCCGCCTTTTCCACCTCATCTACTCCGTGCCAACTGCCGCAGCCACCGCCATCTTTAAACCGCCTACCTGAGTTATTTGAAAAAGACCATATTCAAGCTCTGAAATTCTTCCTTTAGCTTGCTCTACCCTGCTGCTCAAGCTCTCAGTTGTGTTTCTTATTTCATTGAGTTAATCTTTCATTTCTAGAAGTTCTGCTGCACTCTTTTTATAAGGTATTAATCTCTTTGTAGATTTCCTCCTTCATCTTCTGGATATTTTTTCTTGTTTCATTCTGTTCTCTAGTTGAGTCTTCCTTTATTTCTTCAAATTTTCTTGAGATTATTGCTCGAAATTCTTTTTCAGACACTTCGAGGATTCCCTGTTCCATGGAGTCTGATTTTGGAGCATTACTGTATTCTTTTGGTGGTGTCATTTCTTCTTGATTGTTTGTACATTTAGTATTTTTTCATTGATGTTTGGTCATTTGGTAGACGGTTTGCTTCTTCTCTTACACTGAAGTTGGCTGCAGAGTGGCCCTGGTTGCTACTGTGGGGGTGAATTTTCTTTGCTTGACAGTAGGTATGATGGTGGTTATGTTTAACCATCTTGGTTCCTATTCCGGAATCTGTGGTCATAGCACAAGTTCCTAGCACCATGCTGTTCTGCCAGGCACAACGCGGTGGGACAGACTCTGTGGACTGGTGCTCTCCCCCCAGGACCGAAGAGGAGGAAGGGGCTGCATCTAGCCACGTGGTGCTGCGCTGCTGCTGCTGTGCTGCTTGGCTCACCTCGGCATGGGTTCTGATTTTAATTTTTTAAAGGACAATAGACAACAAATGCTGGTGAGGATACAAGGAAAAAGTAATCTTTTTACGCTGTTGATGGGAATGTAAATTATTGCAGCCATTATGAAAAAAATTGGGGAGGTTCCACAAAAAATTAAAGATTTGACTACCATATGATCCAGCAATCTCATTTCTGGGTATATATCCAAAGGAAATTGAATCAGTATCCCGAAGAGATATCTACACACCCATTTTTATAGGATTACAGTTTATAATAGTCAAGAGGTAGAAGCAACACAAATGTTTATTGACAGATGAATGGTTAAAGAAATATGGGCTACTATTCAGCCTTAACAAAGAAGGCAATCCTGTCATTTGTGATGATATGGGTGTATCTGGAGGACATTTTGCTAAGTGAAATAAGCCAGGCACAGAAAGACGAATACTGTATGATCTCACTTATATGAAGAATCTAAAAAATGTTTATAGTATATTATGAAATAAAATGAGAGCTATAAAAATTATTTACAACTATGCTTTAAAAATTATATCATATTAGCATATTTATTTTTCTTTGATTAGCAGGCTCTTTCTCCACTTTCAGGTGGCAATTTATATATTCCTTTCTCAGCAATATACCCACCTTGTCTAGGTTAGGTGCCTAGTGATACTATTTTATTGTGCTTAACATGCAGCAAACAATCATCCTGGTATCTGAGATACCTCATTAAAATATTGGTAAAGATTCCTGTTTTAATGAGGTTAATAATCTAAAGAGTAAGGTTGGGGAGGGTATCCAATAAACAGTAAACATAATAAATATGTAAAATTTATAACAGTGTAGAAAGGAATATGCTCAATGTAGTTATTATATTGAAAACATTTTTTTTTGGGGGGGGGAAATAGTCAAAACCTTGAAAAAAAGTAACTATGTGGAATCTCTACCCAACACAGGAATGACTTGAGTTCTAAGAACCTGGGTTGGTGAACTGAAGAAGTGAGTAGAAACTCTTTATGGAAGAGAAAACAAAGTAAGAGGAAAAGAAGAGAAAGATGGATTTAAGAGGCAGAGGTTATTATGGTGGTGATCCTGAGCAGTACAGAAACTCAGAGACCAAAGGAGCAGAAGCTGCTTTAGGATTAAGGGTTAAGGGTTATTCTAAGATATTTGGTATCTCTCAAAAGTGAAGAGCAGTGCTTGGCATGGTGGGGGTCATGCCAAGATTGATAAAAAAGCCACCTTTTGATAGGGCTTATGTTTACCTTTCTAGACCCATCTTTTTCTCCTCCTCCCATCTTTTTTACCTCCAAACATACTAACTTGCTATTCTTTGTTTAGCCTTAATAATATGCATATATTGTTCAATTTTTTCCAAATAATTTCCATCTGCTCTTTTTTGTAGAATACTCATATGTATAATTCAAGATTCACCTTATATACTACTTTCCCTGTAAAGTCTTTACTCACTACCTTCAATAGATACCGAAAATATTCTCTTGGTTTTCATGTTTTGTTGTGCAATTATCTTGTTATCATTTTATAGTAATCATTCCATTGCATTGTATATTCTCTACTAGATGAGGAACTCACTAGTGTTTTTGTATCCATTTATATTTCTTAATGCATAACATAAAGCCAGGCATACAGAGAATACCCAAAAGACTTGTTGGCTGATATTGACATGTTTGTGAGAACTCTATGAAAGCTTACATATATGAACCTGATTTTCTACTGCCTGTAAAACTGGGAAGATTTCTCTTCAAATTATTATGTTAAGAATAAGTCATAATTGAAACTAGAAGCTTGTAAGTAATGTCAGGTACAATTAATTAAATCAGAAATTATGCTACATGCTTTTGCTTTTGCATTAGATAATTTAATAAGCCAGATACATAACACATCTGAAACAAAATATGGAAGCCAAAATGCAGAAAGATTAAGTAGACTGTTCAAACCTAGTGGTTAGAAATTAAAAGACAGAGGGTTTACACCTTGGTCCAAATTGAATCCAAAATTTGTATTACATATCCTCCAACTTTTTCCTATTAACTTTTGTTTACTTCAAATTGCATCCATTTTTTTTTATCATCTCTTCTCTTTTATATGTGTTTTTACTCATGTATTTCTGGCCAGAGTTCTAGATTCTTAGTACCCTGAGACCAGGGACTGTATCATATTCAACTCTGCCTCTATCTCGTTAAATACAAGATATGATTAATAATAGTACCTAAATTAGTGTCTCAATGAATGCATGAATGAATGATGATATATACTAGTAACTGAATGCTTCCGCCTGCTTTTTGATCTATTTTAAATGAAAGTCCCGAAGTACTGACACTGGAAGAAAGAACTCTTAGACATTCCTGAATGAATTATAGCATATTTTAAAAGACATTTAGCCAACAATCAAAATTACAAGATTTCATAAAACATCTAAATCTAGCTTGTCTTAAGAAATACTACAATATATTGTAACACTGGGCTCATGTTACCCCATGACAACTGTGTGCTTGGTTCGGGTATAATTTGTACTTTATGGAGAGAACATGCTTGCTCCGTGATGTTACAGCCTCCTCATCTTACACATAATGCATAGATTGACACTAGGCCTACATTCCTCATTTTATTACCTTTCTGGTCTGACTAGACATTTGAGTCTATAAACCATTATGAAAAACATAAGCCCT
This sequence comes from Cynocephalus volans, assembly GCF_027409185.1. Classification (NCBI taxonomy): domain Eukaryota; kingdom Metazoa; phylum Chordata; class Mammalia; order Dermoptera; family Cynocephalidae; genus Cynocephalus; species Cynocephalus volans. Next base: position 106,033,367 of record NC_084463.1, on the reverse strand, counting down.
GTAAGGAATGTGTTTGTCTGTTACTTCCTTACTTTGCATTTGGTACTTTGGCAGACCTTTGTTCACAAGAAAAATTTTGTAATATACATTTGCACAGACTTCAGAAAATCTATGTATTAGAGTGACTCATGTTTTTAACCATTTTATTCACATTTTTTATGAATTTCTTCTTCACTATTTTGTCCTCCACGTCAAGCAATATATCTACTTTGTAATCTATTTGTCTTAGGCAAAGCCTGTCTTGTCTCTGAGTAAAAATTTGATTATGCCTTCCCTAATCTGCTTGGTCTTGATTCCATAAACAATTGGATTCATGGTAGGAGGCAGAAGCAGATAAAGATTGGCCACAATGATGTGTATGTGATGGGGGATACTGTGTCCTCCAAAACGGTGAGTGAAAAAAGTGAAAAAAGCAGGGATATAGGTTATCACAATGGCACAAATATGAGATGTACAGGTGCTGAAGGCTTTATGACGAGCATCTGCTGATGACAGACTCACTACCACCCTCAAGATCATAGTATAAGACACAGAGATACAGCAGATGTCAAACACACCAATCAGGAGAGCAACCATAAGACCATAGATAGCATTGACTTTGACATTGCCACAGGATACCTTGGCCACAGACATGTGATCACAGTACGTGTGAAGGATGAAGTTTCCCCGGCAATAGGGCAGGTGCTTGGTGAGGAAAGTGAATGGGATGATGAGCATCACACTCCTCAAGAAGGTGGCAAGACCGGCCTTGGCGATGACAGGGTAGCTGAGGATGGCAGAATAGCGTAAAGGGTAGCAGATGGCCACATAGCGATCCAGGGCCATGAGCATGAGCACCCCAGACTCCATCGCAGTCAACATGTGGACAAAAAACATCTGGACCAGGCAGGCATTAAAGTCAATGTCCTTGAGGTTGAACCAGAATATGCACAGCATATTGGGTACAGTTGTGGTGCACAAGGTGACATCAGTGAAGGAGAGCAGGGCCAGGAAGTAGTACATAGGCTGGTGCAGGGCCTCCTCATGGCTGATGAGGTAGATGAGCCCACAATTGCCCACAACAGCAATGATGTACATGAAACAGAATGGCAGGGAGATCCAGATGTGTGCAGCTTCCAGCCCAGGAACACCATTCAAGATAAAGAATCCTGGAGTCAGGCTGGAGCTGTTGGCCCCAGACATAATGGCTGATAAAATGAAAGCATTTTACTCTCCTTAACAGTGGCAGCTTCCTGGACCAGAAAATAAATCAAATATGAGTAGAAGGCATGGAAACTAAATGCAAAAAGTGTGGCTTCTATTAGACTTTTGAAAGGAATCACACTGTCTAGCTTCATATGCCAACTCTGATTCTTACCTGGTGTATGATATTGGCAAGATATTTACCCACTTTATGATTCAGTTTTCTCTATCTAAAATACAGTAATAATTGCATCAAGCTCAGAAAATTGTCAGAATCATTCAATAAGATAACCTACATAATGTGATGAAAATGTGCACAGTACATAGTGAACACACAATAAATATTAGCAGTAATCACTACTGTTGTTATTGCCGTTGTTGTCTTTTTAAAAATCTCTATATAAAGCATTCCATGACATCAAACATACCATGATTAATATATGTACATTTAAATGGAGCTGCTTTAATTCAAGTCCCATTGTGCACTTCAGGGTGAGAAAGATTGTATGAGATTTTGAAAACTAACTACTTGTATATCGGGGGATTGTGAAGTGAACTTTAGAGAATAAATGCTAGTTACTATGGTCTCAAAGAGATTAAAACATGTTTTCATATTGTAGACAGAAGAAATATACAAATGCCTCTTTAACCTGGAATAAAATCTGGGAAAATCTCATTCAGCTAAATCCTTGCAAGTATCATGTTAACTCTAAGTAATGAAGCAAGCAGACATTAAATTTTTTGTAAAGAGAACTGTGGTGAATGCTGCTTTGAATGTCTCTGCTCCTTCTAAGGTAGCCAGAGGGCACCAGAGCCACAAAACAGGAAGGAAAAGACAAAGAAGTTAGGATATCAGAAGTAGGAATTTTCAGCTCTGCACAAGGTAGTATTAATTAAAATGATCACCCACCACAGAAAAATCTCAGATTGTTCTAAGCATCAATACCATATAACTAAAAAATCAATCCACACTTATTAAATCACAAACAGGAAAACAGATAAACTCAGAGCCAGTTTTTTCTTACCCCTCCTCAATAAAAAAAAAAAAAAAAAAAAAACAAAACTCTCTGCACCCTCCCTTCCGCGTGATTCTCAGAGATGTACATGAATTCTGCTACTAGTGAGCTGTTTTTAAAACTAGAATATATTCAAAAGAAGGAAAAATCGATGGTTCAGTGTCTGTTCTTTGAAAATATAAGATCAGAGTTTTACTGCATGCTGCTCTAGAGACAAAGCCACTCACGCTCCATGGATTAAATCTTGTTCTCATCACTGTCTAGCTGGATAAACTTGAACAAGTCCAAAACCCCTCTTTGCACAACTTTCATAACTTTTAAAGGGGGGGTGATAATATTACGTGTCATAGAGGTATTAAAATGGTTAAATAAGAATTCATCTTCCAATTGTTACCTGGCATCTAGTAAGTACACAATATATGTTATCTATTATAATAACTGTCAGATTATGTGCTAAAACATATATTATTCGTTGAACAGATATTTACTGATTGTCTTCCATATGCCAGGTACCATTCTAGCTTCTAAGAATACTTCATTCAACCAGACAAAATCCTTCTCACTCATGGAGCTAATATTTCAATGGGGGTTCATTACTATATTCAAACTTATAATAAAACCACGGATATATGTTGTTATCTTTATTTTATAGGTGAAAAAATGGAGGTTCAGAGTGACTCAATAAAATACCTAAGCCACAAAAATTTAATACTGGTAGAACCAAGATTCAAGTCCAAATTTGTTTGGCTTTAGGGCATATATTTCATCAATCTACATCTGTTGTTCTAACTTACTGATCCTAATCCTGAAGAATAGTTGCATAAACTGACCATAACTAGCTTAAGCAAGTCATGATGACATAGGAAGAAGCCAATTTTCAAGTAGGAGAAAGAGAAAGCTTATCTTTATCTTAGGGAAAAGGCAGAACAAATGTGTAAAGTTACAGAAAGTTTTTAGCTAGAGGAACTCTCTACACAGAGAGAATATATTGGTGAGATAGCCAGATTCGGGACTCGTTCATTCACACAGATGCTGCAAAGCACTTGGTAGGAGAATTGCATGGCAAGATTTCTGTAAGGCTTTTTCTTCCAGCAATTTCACTGTCTTCCAGGATTCAAATTTAGTCTTGGGTTACTTTCCATTTATCCACAAAGACCTCTCCCACTGAAAGCAATTCTGAGTTATAGGAATTTATTAAGTAAGGCAAAAAAAAAAAAAAAAATGTTTCACTCCCATTGGAATCCTCTACTGCCTGTACTTCTCTACATTAAATAAATTGTGAAATAGTTTTAAATTTATATCACATTTAGGGAACCATGTTTCCCTTCCTAGTTCCAAATAAATGGTCATCTATTTTGATTGGAGTGAAGGAGAAATACTGAACTTCCCATAAATCACATCTCAAACACTTGCATTTCTTGCACTAAAATCTTTGCATTTTAGAAAAATATAAGCCTTTTGGGATTGCTTAGACTCACCTCAGTGCTGCCGAAGATGAGGCTAGCGTGCATGACTTAGAGTCTTGAGGATCAGGAGTTCTACAAAATCAGATTCTACCTCTACATAGCATTTCTGTACCATTTGAGAATTCTCTAGACTCTAGTGTCCATACCTGATTGGGTCTCCATAGGCTGCCTCAGAGGGCTCTGGTTAGAAGAAAAATATCCTTTGGGACTTTTGAAATTATTTCTATATTTACTAGCTCTTTGAGTAAGGGTGAAACAGCAAAAATTAAAAATAGGATTAAAGTTAAATATATTCTCCCAAGTGTAGATTCTGACCAAGAGTTTTCATTGTCATAAAAATTGTTTTTAATTTACCTCGATGATGACAATTTCAATATCACCATCTCACCACCGAGGTGTGTATACATATATATGTATATGTATGTGCATATATTAGTATATGTGTATATAATGCATGTGTGTATACATGTATTATATATATTATATATATATAAATAGAAAAAGAGGAAGAAAGAGACAGAGAGACAGAGATAGAGACTCACATGTATTATATAAAAGATATAGAATTGTGCTATGTCTAATTTATGACTTGTTCTGAGTTTGTTAGATGAATTAATGGCTACATAAACACACATATGTGCATAGCGTACATACTCTTACATGTTCATTTATTTTGGGGGAAGATTTTGGAAAACAGTTTTGCATATACTTATATATATTTTTATTACTTGAGTTTTCCTTTTGATATTTATTGTGAAGAAGATTTCTCCTGAAGAAAATTAAAAGCAAATTAAGATGATTTTTGTAATTTTAGATGGTAAATGTATGAGGATTTCTACCAAATTCAGCAAATGTTGGATATACTCCTTAAGTTGTCATTGAAAGTATATCACAACTGCAATCTGAAACTATAATACATTAGCAAGTGATGTGTAGAATTTTGTAATAATTTAACAGAACATTTCAGCAGTTTCTTATTAAGTTATACACATACCAAATTCATGACCTATCAATTTCACATTTAGGTTTTAAAAAGAGATAAAAGAAATAATTTGTCTACAAATAAAATATTAAATGTTCATGTAACCCCCCAATTAATAAATGAACCAGGACCTAGTGGGCACCCCAGTTGAGGGCCATGCCAGCCCAAGCCCACCCCAACCTGAAAGAGGCCCACACTGACCAACTGAGTGGGAGCCCCAGGTAAGGACTGCTCCTGTGACCTGGTTCCAATGCAGGCATTGGCCCATACCCTCCCCCAAACCTGGAGGGGTCTGTCCAGTGACTGACCAAGTGGGCACCCCAGGTGACTGCCACTCCCATGCACCGGCCCTGATGCAGGTGCAGACCCATGCCTGCCCCGAACCCCAGAGAGGCCCACACACTGATGATGCGGACATCCCAGGTGAGTGGGGTTCCCGGACCCTTGCCCTGACACAGACACTGGCACATGCCCATCTGAGACCCAGAGAGGCTCTCCCATTGACTGAACAGGAGCCCTGGCAGCCCACTGCACACTCAACTGCATTGATACAAGAAGAGTCACCAGCAGACCATACAAATAGAGGAGGAAATCTTTCTCCTCATAGCTCATTCCATAGAAATAGAAGAAGCAAGTGTGCTACCAGATGACCAAACATCCACAAAAAATACTAGAACTACAAATAAACAAGAAAAATGATACCACCAAAGGAATACGGTAATTCTCAAGTATTAGACCCCATAGAACAGGAAACCATTGAAATGTCTAAAAAGGAATTACAAGCACAGATCTTAATAAAACTAAGAGATAACAGAAGAATCAGAGCATAATGACATAAGAAAAATTATCCAGGATATGAAAGAGGAAATTTATAATAAGATTAGTACCTTAAAAAAGAATGTAAAAAACTCCTAGATATGAAGGATTCACTCAATGAAATAAAAAACACAACAGAGAGCTTGAGCAGCAGGCTAGAACAAGAAGAAGAAAGAATTTCAGATCATGAAGTTGCTCTTTTTGAAATAACCCATGCAGACAAAAAAAAAAAAAAAAAAAAAGGTAAAAAGAATTAAAAACAATGAAGAAAATCTAAGAGAGCTAGCAGATACCTCAAGTGCTTTAACATCTGAATTGTGGGTGTTCCAGAAGGAGAGGAGGAAGGAAAAGATATTGAAAACCCATTCAAGAAAATAAATACATAAAACTTCCCAGGCATAGGGAGAGATGCAGACCTTCAGATACAGGAAGCTCTAAGGTCCCCAAGCAGATTCAACCCAAAAAGATCTTCTCCAAGACATATTATAGTCAAATTTGCAAAGCTCAAAGATAAAGAGAGACTTGTAAAACCAGCAAGAGAAAAGCATCAATTTACCTACAAGGGAAGCCCCATCAGGCTAATGGCAAACTTCTCATTTGAAACCCTACAGGCCAGAAGAAAGTGGAATGATACACTAAAAATACTAAAAGAAAAAAATTTCCAGCCAAGAATCCTTTACCCAGCCAGGCTCTCCTTCAAAAATGAGGGAGAAATAGTGTATTTTCCAGACAAACAAAAATTATGGGAGTTAACTACCACACTAACAACCCTGCAAGAAATACTCAAAGGAGTCCTACATCTAGAATCTGAAAATGAAAATCACTATCACAGATTTGCAAGAATAACCAAACCCACCATTAAAACCAAAATGCAAATGAGATAGAGAAAGAAGCTAAATCACATCACTTCAAAAATCCAAGTAACACTGAAGATGAAAAATAAAAGGGGAAAAAAGGAACAAATGATTTTAAAACTTCTAAACATAAAGCAGAATATTGACAGGAGTAAAGATATATTTGTCAATAATAACCCTAAATGTAAATGGATTAAACTCCCAAGACTGACTTATTGGATTAAAAACCTAGAACCAACTGTGTACTGTCTTCAAGAGACCCACCTCAACTATATAGACACACAGAGACTAAAAGTGAAGGGATGGAAAAAAGTATGCCATGTGAATGGAAACCAAAAGTGAGCAGGAGTAGCTATTCTTATACTGTATAAAATAGACTTCAAAACAAAAACCATAAAAAAACCAAAACAAAACAACAAGGAAGGCCATTATATAATGATAAAGGGATCTATCTAGTTAGAAGACATAATGATCATAAATATGTATGTGCCTAACACTGGAACACCTAGTTATGTAAAGTGAACATTCTTAGACCTAAAAAAGGAGATAGAATACAATAATAGTGGATGACCTGAAAACCCCTCTCTCAGCATTGGACAGATCTTCCAGGCAACAAATCAACAAGGAAGTACATGACTTAAACTACAACATAGACAAATTGGACCTGGTGGACATCTACAGAACATTTCATCCAACAACTACAGAATACACATTCTTCTCTTGAACGCATGGAACATCCTCCAGGATAGACCACATGTTAGGTCACAAGTCTCAACAAATTTCAAAAAATTAAAATCATTTGAAGTATCTTTTCAACCACAATGGATTAGAACTGGAAATCAATAACAAGCAAAATTCTGGAAACTATACAAGTGCATGGGAAATAAACAAGACTCCTCAATGACTTATGGGTCCAACAAGAACTTAAACAGGAAATCAAAAAATTTCTTGAAACTAATGAAGATGAAGAAACATCATACCAAAATCTGTGGCATACTGCAAAAGTAATGCTAACAGGAAAGTGTATTGCAATAAATACTTACATCAAATGAATGGAAATACTTCAAATAAATGACCTAAACTATGCCTCAAAGAACAAGAAAAACAACAACAATCCAATCCTAAAATTAGCAGATGAAAAGAAATAATTAAGATCAAGGCAGAACTAAATGAAATAGAGACCCGAAAACCTATACCAAAGATCAATGACACAAAAAGTTTGTTTTGTTGAGAAGATAAATAAAATAATGAAACCATTAGCTAGTTAACAATAAATGAATGAATGAATGAATGAATGAATAAATAAATAAATAAATAAAAAATGGAGAGAAGACCCAAATAAGGAAAATCAGAAATGAAAAGAGAGACATTACAATTGGTACCACAGAAATAAGAAGAATCATCAGAGATTGTTATAAACAACTGTACACCAATAAATATGAAAACTTGAAGGAAATGGATAAATTTCTGGACAAATACAAACTTTCTACTGAAACAAGAAGAAACAGAAAATTGAAGAGACCAAAAACAAGCAGTGAAATTGAGGCAATAATCAGCAATCTTCCAACAAAGAAAAGGCCAAATGGCTTTACTGCTGAATTTTATCAAAACCTTAAAGAAGAATTAATACCACTTCTCTTCAAACTTTTCCAAAAAGTTGAAACAGAAGCCATTCTCCCAAACTCATTCTATGAGGCCAGCATCACCCTGATATCAAAACCAGATAACGATACAACAAAAATTAAAAATTACAGGCCAATATCCTTCATGAACATTGATGCCAAAATCTTCAACAAAATATTAGCAATCAGAATATGGCAACACAAAAAGAAAAAATTACACACCATGATCAAATAGGATTCATTCAAAGGATGCAAGGATGGTTCAACATATGCAAGTCAATAAATGTGATACACCACATCAACAAAACCAAGGGCAAATAACATATGATATACCAGTAGATTCAGGAAAAAGCATTTGACAAAATGCAACATCCCTGAGTGATAAAGACTCTCAGCAAATTAAGTATAAGAGGAAATTATCTTAACACAATAAAAGCCTTTTATGACAAACCAATTGGCAATATCATCCTGAATGGGGAAAAGTTGAAAGTGGTTTCTTAAAGAACAGGAACAAAACAAAGATGCCCACTCTTGCCACTCCTTTATTAAATAGCATTGGAAGTACTAGCCAGAGCAACCAGGGAAGAGAAAAAAATAAAGGGCAATTGGATTGGAAAGGATGAAGACAAACTTTCCCTATTTGTAGATGACATGATCTTATATTTAAATAAACACATAGACTATATTTAAAAAAATCTTAGCAGTGATTAACAATTTTAGTAATGTTGCAGGATACAAAATGAACACCCCAAAATCAGTAGTGGTTTTATACTCCAGAAATGAACTATCAGGAATAGAAATCAAGAAAGCAAGTTCATTTACAATAGTCAAAAATATGAAATACCTACGAATCAATTGAACCAAGGAGGTGAATGATCTCAACAATAAGAACTACAAAATACTACTGAAAGATATTAAAGAGGACACAAAAAGATGGAAAGACATACTATACTCTTGGATGGGAAGAATAAACATTTGTAAAACTTGTCCATTCTACCCAAAGCAATCTACAGATCCAATGGAATCACCATTAAAATACAAATGACTTTCTTACAAAAATAGAAAAACAAACCTAATATTCAGACAGAACTACAAAAAATCCTGAATACCCAAAGCAATCCTGAGGGAAAAAAATAAAAACCAAAGTTGGAGGCATAACACTATCTGACTTCAAATTATATTACAAAGCTTTTAAAACCAAAACATCATGATACTGGCATAAATACAGACAATCAGACCAACAGAACAGAATAGAGAACCTGGGAATCAACCAATTGATCTTTGACAAAGGCAATGAGAACATACGTTGTGGAAAAGACTGCCTCTTTAATAAAAGGTGCTGGGAAAATTAGACTTCTATACACAGAAAAATGAAACTGGACCTGTACCTCTCGCCATACATCAAAATCAACTCAAAATGGATTTAAGACTTAAATATAAGACCAAACCCACAAAATCACTAAAGGAAAACTTATAGGGAATACTCCAAGAAGTACAACTAGGCATAGAGTTTATGAATCAGAACCCCAGATCACAAGCAACAAAAGAAAAAATAAATAAATGGGATTATATCAAACTAAAAAGCTTCTGCACAGCAGAGGAAACAATCAACAGAACAGAAAGACAGCATAAAGAATGTTTGAAAGTACTTTCAAACTATACATCTGACAAGGGATTAATATTCAGAATGTATAAATAACTCATACACCTATATAGTAAAAAATGAAATAATCCAATTAGAAAGTGGGCAAAGGAATCGAATAGACGTTTTTCAAAGGAAGACATACAAATGGCCTACTAGTACCTGAAAAATGCTCAATATCACTAGTTCTCAGAGAAATGCCACAAAACCACATTGAGATATCATCTTACCCCAGTTAGACTGGCCATTACTAAAAGACCGAGAACAACAAATGCTGGCAAGGATGCATGGAAAGGGCAACTCTTCTACACTGTTGTTGGGACTGTAAATTAATACAACCGTTATGGAAAATAGTACAGAATTTCCTCAAACAACTACAGATAGAACTATTGTATTATCCAGTAATCCCACTACTGGGCATTTATCCAAAGAATGGAAATCATCATCTCGAAGGGATACCTGAACTTCCATGTTCACTGCAGCTCTATTTACAGTAGCTAAAATATGGAACCAACCTAAGTGTTTATGCTGGATGATTGCATAAGGAAAATCTGGAATATATGCACAATGGAATACTACTCAACCATAAAATAGAGTGAAATTCTGCCATTTACAGCAACATGGATGAGTATGGAGACTATTATGTTAAGTGAAATAAGCCAGAAAAAGAAAGAGAGATACCACGTTTTCTCACTCATAACTGGGTGCTAAGAAAGAAGGAATGAAAGAACTAAAGGAAGGAAGGAAGGAAGGAAGGAAGGAAGGAAGGAAGGAAGGAAGAAAAGAACTTCCAGAAGGAGAGAATAAATGTCAGGATACTAGAGATGGGGGGGAAGGCAGGGTGGGGGTTTTGGGAGTGATAGGATGGGTAAAGGGCATAAAGAAAAATCATGATTTGTAATAATGAGTATGCTTATAATTAATAATAAAAATTAAAAACATAATAAATCTACCAATAATGTATTTTATATATACACAATAGTTTATAGCTGAGAAATAATAACAAAAAGATATAAAACTACAACACAAATAAATCTCAAAACATTATACTGAGCCAAAAAACCCAGATACAAAATTACAGTTTGTAATTAAATTCATTTGCAGCCTGAGAACAAGCAAAAATAATTTTAATTGAAAGAAATGAAAAAATGACATCCTCTGGGGAAGAGGTAATAACTAATAGGAGCAAAAAGGGAATTTTTGGCAGGATTTAAATATTTTTTATCCTGTGTTATGTGTCATTTATATAAATGTATACTGCTGTCAAAACTTATTAAACTAACACTTAAGAGCTGTGCAATTTATTGTATATAATATAGTTCAATAGCAAAAAACCACAAAATACTGGTCTAATGAAAGGCATATAAAAATGTACGATTAGCATTATAATAGTAAACTATTAAAGGCATTCCTTCTGAGATCAGTTCAAACCTAGGATTTCAGCTACCATCACTTCTATTCAACACTGTGTAAAAGTTCCATCTAGTAAAATAAGGCAAAACTTGGTAATGACTGAACATAGGTAATTAAAACTAATTTTTGCAGATTAGTTGTGCATACATAAAATATAAGTGAATCTACAGATGAATTTAGTATTAATTTGTTAACTTAAGAATTTCAGTGGGAACAGGTTCACTATTATATTTATAAATAATTTAGTAGCACATTAGAAAATGACAATTAAAAACTGATACCCTTAGCAATAGTTTCAAATATCTGGAATCTAATTTAACTGAAAATTTGAAAATCTTCACTGAAAGCTATAAAAAAAATGGCTATGTCCAGGGACCCAAAGACTAATATGGTATAGAAATAATTTTATCTTCAAGTAATTTATAAATTTAATGAAATATGAAAACCAGTACTTATTATTCATTTTCAGTTTTTAAAAATAAGAACCTGGAGCTATATTTTGAAATGGAACAGAACATCAATAGCTTACACAACACTTTTAGAGAAACAGAAGAAACAAAATTCTGGCTAAAGAACAAACAGTTGTAGAATATCACAATTTAGCAATTATTTTGTTGATAAATGTGTAGTGTATCCTTTTTTGTGTTTTTTTTCCTTGAAAAACATTGGTACTGTTTTATGAAGAAGAACAAAATTTGATTACCTACTGAATGTCAAGATATATTATAAAATTACAGTAATAAAGACACTGTAGTCTTGAAACAAAATATGCCCATTGAACAGGGGGGAGTGTCCAGAAACAAACCCATGAACCCATAAACACCCAACATATTGCAAAAATGGAACTGCTAAAGGGAGAAAGGCCAGTGATCACAACAATGGTGGTGGGTCAACTGAGAAAAAGTAAATCTTTGTTCTGGAATCCTATAATACACGACAATCAAAACAAAATATATTGTTGCTTTTCACTAGAATGTTAAAATAATATTTTAGATGATAACATATGGTAGTATATTTAAGACTTCAGCACCATAATCCTTTTATCAAAAATGACAAAAAATCTAAGAATGCTTAATTTTTATTATTCTTTGTTTTTACATTAATACATTGGTACAAATATTTACAAAACATCTTATAAAACTGAAGATACATATACAATTTTTCTACCAGGTCTCCTGGCTCTATGCCATAGAGGAATGCTGTTTTAAATTCGCCAACAATATTTACAGGAATGTTTGCAACAGCAGGGTTTTTTTTTCTTTTTTGGTAACATATTTTAAAAAATGATAAAAGTAAACTACAATAAAATCAAGAAATTCTGTTAATCAAAATACAACATTTTAAGATAATAAAAATAGAAGCCACAGATTGGAAGGAAACATATGCCAACATGTATAACTAACAAAGGGTTTTATCCATAATATATAAATATATCCTACACATCAAAACAAAATAAAAATTCATTAGAGAAATAGGCAAAAGTCTTGAGCTGCCACTCAAGAAAAGAAAACAAAAGAAAATAATCAAAGAGCCAAGAACTTAAGAAAATGTGTTTGATCTTAGTCGTTAGGTAAATGCAAATTAAAAGCATTGATTTTACAACGCCAGCAATACCAAGTGTGTGGAAGGATGTGGAGTATATGAAATTCTTTAACACTTGGTGAGGGTTTAAATTGGTAGAACCATCTTGGAATACAGTTGATATTATATGCCCAAAATGAACATAAAAACATTCTATGATTCAGAGATTCCACTCTTGGCTGTAAAACCAAGAAAATATGGACATATGTGCTCTAAAAAACATGTTCAAGAATGTTTATGGCAGTATTACTAGTAGGAGCCCACCAAAATCTCCCTGAATAGTATAATTAATCAATAAATTGTGGTATGTTTACAAATTGGAATATTATTAGGGAATGAAAGTGATCAAACTAATGTTTCATATATGATGAATAATTTTAAGTGTAACCATTGCCTTTTTTAAAGTTCAGAACAAGTCATCCCACTCTATTCTGGATCTTGGTGTTGAAGCATTTCCTCTCTCCTCTTTTCTTCCTTTTCTCTCTCATTTCTTGTCCTTTCCTTTCTTCTCCTCTTCTTCTAGTTCTCCTTACTATTTCTTTCTCTTTTTTTCTTTTCTTTTCATTTAACTTGCTATTTTCCTTTATATGTGGATGGAATTTCCTTTTTTTTTCAATATTGTAGTCGGGATATTTTTAGACTATGAGTATCTATGGGAACAAGTCTCTTGAAACGCTTTTTCTTTGTGTGTGGTCCTTTCTTTAAACATGCACACATGCACCAGTATTAAATTGGATTCATTATCTTCTATATTGCTTTAAATATTGTTTATGCTTCAGCCACTTATAGCTCTGCTTTATTACCACAAGGATATTTTTGTTGCCTCTTGATTCTCTTTTATCTTCTGTAAACAGTTTTACCTCACTGTCTTTACCCACTGCATTGTATAACAACTTTTTGTATTTGCTTTCAGCATTACTAATGTAAAGCATAACTTCTTTTATTTACTCATAAATCATACATGTCAATTTGCATTGTTTTTACTTTCTTAATTAAACTTTCTTTGCTAATTCATTATTGTTTGATCTCATCCTATTATCTTATCATCTCATCTTCTGTTCTGTCCTTCCAAGGCATTTCTGTCATTATTTTTTTCTCCTTTTTCATAGATCATAAAAAATTAGATCCAGTTTTGAATGATTATTTAAATAGTCTTTCTAATATCACAGTAAGAATTTTATACATCTCTGGTAATTTTTATTTGTTTTTCTACATGTTATTTCTTCTCTTTTATGTATCAGGACATTTTTATAGGCTCAATATAATTATTATTTGTGATAAGGTTGCTTTTCCTCTTTGTTCATTTTCGACCAGAGTTAAATCTGTCTATTCTGGATGTTTATTAGCAAATTTGGAAAATAAAACGTCTTTTTTCTCTCTCTCTTATCTCTCTCATACTTAGATATGATGGGCAGATTAATATATGTGTTCCCACACCAATTCAGTTTCTGGGAAAGTGTGATCAGTCTCTCCTCTCTTGAGGGAGCATTCTTCTATTTCCATGGCTGCTTATTTTCTTTCCCACAGACAGTGTACACTGTACAATTCCCAGAAGTTCCTTAAATCAGGGTCCGTCTTACCCATGCCCCACTTATGGCAATTATTAGTGAAGACATGTGGACTAAATTTATTAGTATACACGTTATATATTTTATCCCTTTCTTTCAATACCTAATTTCTATCTTGTTTACTGTATTTTCAATTTCCCCTGTATGCTGTGTGCATATGTTTGTGTGGGTGTGGAGGATTCCGGAGATGCATAAAATATCAGGGTGTGTATTGAGTATTTTTTCTACTACAGAGAAAAAATAATTGATTGTGCGGAAAAAAAACAAACATACAAAATTTCTTCATGTACGTTTCCACCTTTTTGGTTTTATCTATAATGATGTGTGTTACATTGATATTTCCTCAAATAATCATATTAGGTTTTTTTTTTTTTTTGTACTTTTGGGCTAGTGGGTATAAATATTTCAGTTCTTACTCAAAAACGGTTCAGTGATTTCAGATTCTATGCTCTGTGCTTAATTCAACCTTTACATGTGAATATAAACATAAAAAAAAATTAAAGGCGTATGATTGAGAAGAATTTCAGTATAGGCTGTAAATTCTCTTCTCCTGCTGTTCTCTATGATTTCCCTTGTTATTTCTAGAATATCATTTTTTTTTACCTTTAGTTTTACTCTCTATGATTTCAGAAATTTATTTAATCTAGTATTTCTATGTGTTTGGAGTATTGGAGAGTATACACTCTTTTTTATGTCCAAACTTCCAGCCTGATTGGAAATCCCTGTAATATCAACTTAGCACGATCTAATAACACCCTAAATTATTCTAGCATTTTTACTATGCCATAATTTCAGGAAACTTCATATAATATCTCAAAGTGTCAAAAATGTCTAGCAAGACAATAGTAGGGCCAAGCCCGTGGCGCACTTGGGAGAGTATATAGTATACCCTTCTAATTATTTTTGATGATGTAGTTAAACACTTATAAATGTGGATTTTAGAACTGCCATCAGTGGTATAAGGTTTGGATTGACAATAAAATTCACAAAACTAACAAAGTTTTAATTCGGCTAGATTTAGTTAGTGTTATAGGAGGATGCAGAGCATGGAAATCCACATACACAGTATCTTCAGGCTTGTTAGAGGCTCTGCAGTCACCAAGCACAGCTCCTTAGCTGCTCCATATCTTGCTTCTTGGCACATGGCCTGGTTACAGGAGACAAAGCCAAAATTTGTTCAAGACTGGGTCGTATTATAAACTTTGAGCTATCAGTATCTTTTTGGAGTCAAATTATAGGTGAGAGTTTTCAGCTGTATTGGTTGAACTTGGAACAAAACTATTGCTATTAAAAATAACTTGGCATCCACTCCTCTGGGTTACCTAATCTCATATATTAATATTAATATATATATTTAATCAACTGATATGCATATTACCTCTTTGTTAGTAGTAAGAGGAAAAGAGTTTGTATTTGGCAGAGAATGTTACAAGATGTTGATGATATTCTCGTTAGAGAGTTGATTCTGGACTCAGGAAATGAAGAGCAGAATATATTTGGGAAAAGGTTATTTTCCACAGTACCGTTAAATCCCTGTGATGTAGCTCAGGGAATAACAACCAGTAGGATCTCCTGCATACAGTTGGTGCTTGACTGGAGCATAAGAGTAGGAAAGCTGCAATGTGAAGACTGGAAGTGTCAATATTGTCATGTGATAGTAGCATTTCATATGCCAAACCAGGAAACAGAAAACCTATTGTTAATAAAATGCTTGCAGTGGGCCGCAGACTCACTGATGGACTGCATTCCCTTCTTCCTTGTCTCTTCAGTTTTGCTATACCTCATCCTCCCTTGTATGTGTCTATCATCCCTATCACCTGGGACTCCCTCTGTCTCTGATAGTCCATGACACTGAGTTCTCATCATTTTCTCTTCCTGAATACATACCTCTCTTACACCTGTCCAGGAGGAGGGTAGCAATTGGTAAATTCTATGAAGTCAGCCAAACTCAAGTGTTTATAGGTTTTGCTGATGAATCTCCTCCATTGTCTACCACCACCTTTCAATAATTCTAAGACTTATTGTATGTTGCCTTCAGAATTACCCTAGAGGAGTTGTTTATTCTGTTTCCACAGCTCTATTCCCTTGCTTATCTCCCTATCATTCATTTAGATCATGTTGATATAAATGTATAAATATTCACCTTGATAGTAGGAAGTCAATAAAACTTAAATAAACATGAGACTTTTTATAAAGTGAAACAAGATGTGTGAAATTATGCAGTGAAAAGCATAATGGAAATAAATGAAGTCACTAAGACAAATTTTAAAGGCCTTTTGCTGCAGATTCTAAGACTTTATTTTATTGCTTTCCATCAAGAACAGGACTTCACTGGACCAGGAAATATATACATTTTATTTCTTTTGTACATTTCATTTGCGATTTGTTCAATGTGCAAGACCCATTAGGAATCTGTACAATGTAACTGTTCAAAACAGCCTCTAGAACACTTTGTATGGAATCCTTTTTAAAAGAAAACTTCTCAAATTCAGGTGGCTTGTTTCTTATTTGTGCAATTAATTTCCATCACTGATGAGTTCTACAAAAAAAGTCAAATGTTGTAATATTGTTACAAAAGTTATATTGTAGCAGATAGTAAACAAATATTGCTTTCTGAAATGAGACCAGCTAGTTGTAATTTAACACTCGTCTCCTATAAAATATTCCTGTCCTTTCTGGCTTTTGAATATTAATTAATGAATCTATTTCATACCTGAGACATCTTTCTCCTTAAAAAATAATTTAATCATTCCTTCCTGGATCTGCTAGGTTTTCACTCCATAAACAATGAGATTCAGAGTGGGAGGAAACATCAGATGGAGATTGGCAATTAAAATGTGGATGTGGTGTGGAATGTTTTTTTTCCCCAAAACAGTGAGCAAAAATGGTGAACGAGGCTGGAACATATGTGATGACAATAGCACATATGTGGGAGATACAAGTACTGAAGGCCTTGTGATGAGCATCTGCAGATGACAAACTCACAACCAATTGTAAAGTCATGATGTAGGACAAAGAAATACAGAACATATCAAAGCCTCCAATCATAAGGGCTGCCAAAAGGCCATAGATAGTGTTGACCTTGACATTGCCTCAGGATACCTTGGCCACAGACATGTGATCACAGTAGGTGTGAAGGATGAAGTTTCCCCCGCAATAGGGCAGGTGCTTGGTGAGGAAAGTGAATGGGATGATGAGCATCACACTCCTCAAGAAGGTGGCAAGACCGGCCTTGGCGATGACAGGGTTGGTGAGGATGGCAGAATAGTGTAAAGGGTAGCAGATGGCCACATAGCGATCCAGGGCTTACGAGCATGAGCACCCCAGACTCCATCGCAGTCAACATGTGGACAAAAGCATCTGGGCCAGGCAGGCATTAAAGTCAGTCAATGTCCTTGAGGTTGAACCAGAATATGCACAGCATATTGGGTACAGTTGTGGTGCACAAGGTGACATCAGTGAAGGAGAGCAGGACCAGGAAGTAGTACATGGGCCGGTGCAGGGCTTCCTCATGGCTGATGAGGTAGATGAGCCCACAATTGCCCACAGCAGCAATGATGTACATGAAACAGAATGGCAGGGAGATCCAGATGTGTGCAGCTTCCAGCCCAGGAACACCATTCAAGATAAAGAATCCTGGAGTCAGGCTGGAGCTGTTGGCCCCAGACATAATGGCTGATAAAATGAAAGCATTTTACTCTCTCTAACAGAAACTGCTTCCTGACTAGGAGAGGGAGAGGTAAGGTTAGAGACCAGATAAAAGTCACTGGTTTTGACAATATGACCTTCAAATACCATGAAAATTCACTTTCTTTTGATATCCAGAAGTTTTTGTCCAACTCTAGCAAAAGAGACATTGAACTATGATGTCTAAAAGTCATTAAACAGTACATTCTTACACTACTCAATGTCCCATTGCAAAATTTGTCTAAATAACTACTCTCACTTGCCACACCTCTTCCCAGCACACCTCTTACACTCCACCATACTACAATAGCAAGCCTTGAGCTAGGCTGCAACTATCTTCCTTCTCATAAGACATTTCTGTTCTCTCTTTACTGATTTTTTCCATGCTAGGTGTACCTGAGTCACTAAAAACACATGGTTGTATGTACAGGATCATCTTGATCTGACTAATTCTTATCAGCAATTCAACTTTCCAGTTTTGACAGTAGTTCAAAAGTTAGCACTTTTGTCTTGCTTCAATTATGACAAAGAAAGCATATATTCTCTCTATAACTTTTGTCAGTAATTTCCTATATAACTTGCTCAAGATAATACATGGCAGATACTCAAAAAATATATATGTGAATCAATGGATGTTTGAATTCATAAGGATTTGGTATGTCTGGTATTCAAACTCTGATATCAATATCAATTTCAAAGATGGTTCTTGCCAAAAAAAAAAAGATAAATAAATAAAAAAAATTACTCTTCTTTATCACTAGCAAATTCCATATAATTTTAGTAATGATTTTCTGAAAAATTTGAGTTTAATTAGACACAGCATCCTTTCCTTTTGGCTTTTCTGCCATTTGACTTTTTTCTTTATTGGTTTCTTATCCATCTTCCATGCTAGATTTGCATGCATGAAGCTCTTGGATTTATAAGGATTACTAACTCTCTGTACTGCTTTAATTTAAGTTAGCATTGTTATTGTCACAACACACAAATTGGTACAAAATATAGCACCATATTTTTGAATTGCTCTTTCTTGTAGAGGAAGTAGAAATATTTGAATGGTATTTGAAGGAATTTACAGATCTCATTGGTATTTTAAGTTCAAATAAAATTAACTTCACTAGTAGTAATTATAAACATTTAAAAAGTGTTTTTGGTCAATACTTTTCTTGTACATTGATTATTCATCCACTTCCTTATTCTTCTTCAGTGAAGGTGTTAGTGCTTATTTATTGATTGCTTGGCATTTCAATGTCAAAATGTAAACCCATTTTCTGTTGTCATTTACAAACATATTTTCCAAGATAGCATTTGGCTTTAAATTTTATGTTATGTTGAAAAGAAATTGCATTTTTTAAACCTTTTCCTCTCTTTTACTAACACACACAAACACACAAAACAAACAAACCAACAAGAACAAAAAACACCACAATCTTTTGTGTGAAATGATATAAAATTGAAAGTTAAGTTCCACCATCCCTGTAAACTCACATCTCACCTGACCCCTCTCAAGTAAATGCTATTAAAGCCTAAAGTTTGGGGTGTGTATTTCCAGAAGTTCCTTTCAGAAGCATTTAAAAGATTAATGTTTTACTTTTGTTGTTGTTTTATTTAGCTTTTAGCATTAGGGATATTACATAAAGGCATATAAAGACTCCCAAGATGACTAATTGAAAAGACCACTTTTATTTAAGTGTCTAAAACATTAAATTTTTTAATAAAAACAAACAACAAAACACACAAAGTTTTTGACAAAATTTAAATTAACACAACTGTTACAAAAACAAGTATCATTGTAAACCCTTTCCTTTTAGATATAAGAATTTAGAGAAATGAGAATTTGTGTGAAACATTGGTTAAATATAGAGTGCTGTTCTATATTGATACAAAAAAGTCAACAAAACAAAATATTGTTTTTTGAGAGGACAAACAAAATAGACAACTCATTGGCCATACTAACTAAAAAAAGAAGAGGAAAGACCCAAACAACAAAATTCAGAAATGAAATAGGAGACATTACAACAAATACCATAGAAATACAATCATTAGAGACTATTACGAACAACTATATGCCAAGAAATTTGAAAACCTGGAGAACATGGATAAATTTCTGGACACATACAAACTACCAAGACTGAACCAAGCAGAAGCAGAAAACCTGAACAGACCAATAACACACAAGGAGTATGAAGCAGTAATCAGCAGTCTCCCAAGAAATAAATGTCCAGGACCAGATGTCTTCAGTGCTGAATTCTACTGAAACTTCAAATAGGAATTAACACCAATCCTTCTCAAAGTACTCCAAAAAATTGTAACAGAGGCCATTTTCCCAATCCATTCTATGAGGACAACATAACCCTGATACCAAAACCAGACAAAGACACAACAAAATAAAATTTCTACAGGCCAATATCCTTGGTGAACACAAAAATCCTCATCAAGATATTAGCAAACAGAATACAACAGTACATTAAAAAGATTATACACCATGATCAAGTGGAATTCATCCCAGGGATGCAAAGATGGTTCAATGTATGCAAGTCAGTAAATGTGATACACCACATCAACAAATGCAAAGAAAAAATACGATTATTTCAATAGATGCAGAAAAAGAATTTGACAAATTTCTGCAACCCTTTATGATAGTGATTCTTAGCAAATTAGTTATTGAAGGGAAATATCTCAACACAGTAAAAGCCATATGTGAAAAACCCACCACCAACCTCATCCTGCATAGGGAAAAAGTGAAAGCTTTTGTTTTAAGAACAGGAACAAGACAAAGATATCCACTCTCACCACTTCTATTCAACATAGTATTGGAAGTATTAACCACAGCAATCAGGCAAGAGAAAGAAATAAAGGACATTCACATTGGAAAAGATGAAGTCATTTATTAGTTTTATCAGTTTTTGTGTATTTGTGTGGAATCATCAGTTTTCTATATATAAAATTATATTATCCGTAAACAAATATACTTTTCTTTTCTTTTTTTTTTCAATTAGAATGTTTTTTATTTCTTTGTCTTGTTGAGTTGCTCTGGCTAGAACACCCAGTACTATGCTGAATAGAATTGGTGAGAGTGGAATTTCTCATTTTATTCCTGATTTTGGAGGAAAAGCTGCCAACTTGTTACCACTGAGTTTAATATTTGCTGTGGGCTTGTGCTATGTGGTGTTTATTGTATTGAGGTAAATTCCCTCAGTATCTAATTTGTTGAGAGTTTTAATCATGAAAGAACATTTAATCTCATCAAATGTTTCAGTGCATCTATTGAGATGATCATATGGTTTTTGTCCTGTTGGATGAAGTGTTTTGCATATGTCTGTTAGTTTATAAAGTGTTTTGTGTATGTCTGTCTGGTCTAATGTGTAGTCAAAGCCCAATACTTCCTTAATGATTTTTTTTTGATCTGGATGTTCTGTTTATTGTTAAATGTGAAATGTTGAAGTTTCCAACTGCTATTGTTTTTCTGTCTATCTCTCTATTCAGATCTATTAATATTTTCTTTGTATATTTAGGTTCTGTGATTTTGAATGCATATATATGTACAATTCCTATGTTTCTTGATTAATTGACCTCTTCATCATTATATCATGACCTTTGAATATTTTGACTTAAAGTCTATTTTATCTGATAGAAATATAGCTCCCCCTACTATCTTTTGGTTTCTATTTGCATAGTGTATCTTTCTTTATCCCTTCACTTTCAATTTATGTGTCCTTAAAGGTGAAGTGATCCACTTGTAAGCAGTGTGTATGTGGATATATATATATATCTCCAGCTGGCCACTCAATGTCTTCTGATTGAAGAATTTGATCCTTTTACAACCAAGGTAATTATTGATAGGTAAGTACTTACTACTGACATTTGGTTAATTGTTTACTTGTTGTTTTGAATATTCTTTTATTTTTTGTATTATCTTTTAATCCTATTTTTCCACAAACTTTTTATTTATAATTTTAATTTATTATTAGCATATACAGTCTTACAAATTGTGATATTTCTTTATGCTCCTTGCCTGACCTATCACTTTCCAAACACCCTACCTCCCTTCTCCCCATCTCTAGTATCCTTAGGTTTGTCCTCTCCTTCTTAAAGTTCAATGAATTGTTGTGGTCTTTCTTTCCTTCCTTCCTTCCTTCCTTCCTTCCTTCCTTCCTTCCTTCCTTCCTTCCTTCCTTCCTTCCTTCCTTCCTTCCTTCCTTCCTTCCTTCCTTCCTTCCTTCCTTCC
The DNA here is from genome assembly GCF_027409185.1 of Cynocephalus volans. Taxonomy (NCBI): domain Eukaryota; kingdom Metazoa; phylum Chordata; class Mammalia; order Dermoptera; family Cynocephalidae; genus Cynocephalus; species Cynocephalus volans. The sequence goes on along the minus strand of NC_084463.1, from coordinate 106,011,313 downwards.
TTCCTTCCTTCCTTCCTTCCTTCCTTCCTTCCTTCCTTCCTTCCTAGCAGCCAGTTAGGAGTGAGAACATGCTATATTTCTTTTTCTTTGTCTGTCTTATTTCACTTAACATAATTGTTTTCTAGACTCATCCATGTTTCTGCAAATGGTAGAATTTGATTCTTTTTTATGGCTGAGTAGTATTCCATTGTGTACATACACCACATTTTCCTCATCCAGTCATCTGTCGATGGACACTTAGATTGGTTGCATATTCTGGCTATTGTAAATAAAGCTGCAATGAATGTGGGAGTTCAAGTATCCCTTCTACATGATGATTTCCAGTCCCTTGGATATATACCCAGTAGTGGGATTGTTGAATCATATGGTAGTTCTAGCTGTAGTTGCTTGAGTAAACTCCTTACTGTTTTCCATACTGGTTGTACTAATTTGCAGTCACATTAACAGTGTAGAAGATTTCCCTGCATCCTCACCAGCATTTGTTATTCTGTCTTTTTAGTAATGGCAGTTCTAGCTTGGGTGAGATCTTATCTCAATGTGGTTTTGATTTCTATTTTTTTGATGACTAGGAACGCTGAGCATTTTTTCATGTACCTGTGGGACATTTGTATGTCTTCCTTTGCAAAATGTCTATTCATCTTCTTTGCCCATTTTTCAATTGGATTATTTGTGGTTTTTTTCTTTTTACTGTATAGTTGAGTATTTTGCATATTATGGATATTAATCCCTTGTCAGATGTATACTTTGTAAATGTTCTCTCCCATTCCGTATGTTGTCTTTCCACTCTGTTGATTATTTCCTTTGCTCTGCAGAAGCTTTTCATTTTGATATATTCCCATTTTTTGTCTTTTGTTGCTTGTACTTTTGGGGTCTTATTCATAAAGTCTATGCTCAGTTCCTCTTTTTTTTGGACTGGTAAGAGGATTGCAATCCTCAGCATAGTGTGGTTTGCACCACGCTCAGCCAGTGAGCGCACCGGCCATCCCTATATAGGATCCAAACCCATGGCCTCAGTGCTACCAGTGCCACCCTCTCCCGAGTGAGCCACAGGGCTGGCTCTATGCTCAATTCTACTTCTTGGAGTGCTTCCTTAGGTTTTCCTTCAGTCATTTTGTGGTTTTAGGTCTTATATTGAAGTCTTTAATTGATTTTGAGTTGTTTTTGTTATATGGTGAGAGGTACAGGCCCAGTTTCATTTTTCTGCATATGGATGTCCAATTTTCCTAGCACAATTTATTGAAGAGGCAGTCTTTTCCCTAACATATGTTCTTGCTATCTTTTTCAAAGATCAATTGGATTTAAGTATTTGGGTAGATTCCCAGGTTTTCTATTTTGCTCCATTGATCGACGTGTCTGTTTTTGCCAGTACTATGCTGTTTTTGTTATAATAGCATTGTAATATAATTTGAAGATGAGTAGAGTTATGCCTCCAGCTTTATTATTTTTTTCCCAGGATTCTTTTGGCTATTTGATGTCTTTTGCCATTATATATTAATGTTAGGATTGCTTTTTTTTAATTTCTTTGAAGAATGTCAGTGGTATTTTGATGGGGTTTTTATTGAATCTTTAGATTGCTTTGGGCAGAATGGACATTTTCATGATGTTAATTCTTCCCATCCACGAGCATGGTAACTCATTCCATCTTTTTTTTGGTCCACTTTAACTTCTTTCAGTAGAGTTTTGTAGTTCTCATTGTAGATAGTGATATTGTTCACCTCCTTGGTTAAATTGATACCTAGGTAATTTTTTTTTTTGGTGACTATTGTAAATGGCCCTGTTTCTTGATTTATTTAAATTTCTGCTAGTTTGTTATTGGACTATAAAAAAGCTACTGATTTCTGGGTACTGATTTTGTATCCTGTAACATATTGCAATTGTTAATCAGCTCTAAGAGCTTTTTGGTAGAGTCTATAGGTTTTTTAATATATAAGATAATCTCATCGACAAACAGTTACAGTTTCACTTCATTGTCTTCAATCTGGATGCCCTTTGTTTCTTTCTCTTGCCCGATTGCTCTGGCTAGTACTTCCAAAACTATGTGAAATAGTCGTGGTGAGAGTGGACATACTAGTCTTGTTCCTGTTTTTATGGGATAAACTTTCAGCTTTTCCTCATTCAGGATGATATTGGCGATTGGTTTATCATAATGGCTTGTATTGTTTTGCAATAATTTCTTTCTTTATCTAATTTCCTGAAAGTCTTAATCATGAAGGGTGTTGTATTTTGTCAAATGCCTTTTCTGCATCAGTTGAGATAATCATGTGGCTTTTGTCCTTGGTTTTGTTAATGTGGTGTATCTCATTTATTGACTTATGCATGCTTAACCAGCCTTGCATCCCTGAGATGAATCCCTCTTGACCATGGTGCATAGTATTTTTGAGTAGGAGACAGAAAGAAATAATCAAGATCAGAGCAGAACTAAATGAAATAGAGACCCAGAAAACAATAAAAAAGATTAGTGAAATAAAAAGTTGTTTTTTTGAGAAGATAAATAAAATAGAGAAATCATCAACTGGGTTTGTAAACTGGGTTTACAAAAAAAGACCCAAGTAACAAAAATCAGAAATGGAAAGGGAGGCATTACAACCAATACCACAGAAATACAAAGAATCATCAGAGATTATTATAAACTGTTGCACACCAACTAATATGAAAACTTGGAGGAAATAAATAAATTTTCAGACACATACAAACCAGGAAGACTGAATAGAGAAGAAACAGAGAACCTGTACAGACCAGTAACAAGCAATGAGATTGAGACAATAATCAGAAATCTTCTGACAAAGAAAAGCCCAGGACCAAATGGCTTTATGGCTGACTTTAGCAAACCTTTAAAGAAGAATTAATACCACATCTTTTCAAACTTTTCCAAAAAATCGAAGCAGAATCCATTTTCCCAAACTCATTCTATGAGGCCAACATAACCCTGACTCCAAAAACAGATAAAGACACAACAAAAAAGAAAACCTCAGGCTAATATCCTTGATGAACATAGATGCAAAAATCCTCAACAAAATACTAGCAATCAGATTACAGGAACACATTAAAGAATCACAATATTATGTTAAACTTTCAGAAGGAAAGAGCAGAACTGTGGTTACTAGAGACGGGAAAGCAGAGCAGGATGGTAAGTTCACAAAATGGGTTAATGGACACAAGCAGTTAGTTAGGAAAAACAGGCTCTATTAATGTACAGTTGAGCTAGGCACCTATAATTAACATTAATTTACTGTGTTTTCAAATGACCAGAAGAAAGGAGATCTTATGATTTAATATCAACACAACCCTATTTCTGAGTAAGGAGTGATTAAAACTTTAGTATTTTTATGTGAAGAAATAACTTTTGAACTCTGTTTGTTTTGTTGGGAGAGAAAATAACCCAGTGGTTATTTGTACAGTGTTAATATTGATAAGGTGGAAATACATTTCCAAGAACTTTCTTCCAGTATGTTGGTGAGTTAGAATTGGCCAAAAGAAGAATTCGTATGAGATTGACTTGGAAGGCAGAAGTGAAAAAACAGGCATCACTCTCTGCAGGTCATCATGTTACACGTGTTGAAATTCAGGTCCAGAGGTAATGGTCCATTCCTGCTAGTTCTTGCTCTACCCTAAAAACAACACAACACGCATTCTTTTCTAAAACACCAAATAAGGAAGGTGAATAATAAGATGAATATAAGTATATTTATATATACTTGCAGTAAACAGTACAAAATTAAGATTCTAAAAATCAGCAAATGATTTACCATAGTTTCAAAAATGATAAAACACTTAGGTATATTTCTAACAAAATATTTGCAAGATCTTTATAATAAAAACTGCAGAACATTACTAAGAGGTCAAAGAAGACCTAAATAAATAAATTCAACATGTTCAATATGTTCGAGAATTAGAAGACTTGATACTGTTAAAACGTATGTTTTTCTCAATCTCTAGATTAAAAATCATATTAATCTAGATCATATTAAAAATCCATGAAAGCTGTTTGTAGAAAACAAAAAGTTAATTCTAATATATCTTTGGAAATGTGAACAAAGAATAATCAATGCAATCTTTAAAAAGGAGCTGCAAATACAGAGGGATTACAACAACTAATTTAAAGACTCATAATGTTACAGTAATTAAAAATATGGTAATAGTATAGGGATATAAATATAAGTAAAAATTAAACAGAAAAGAGAGTCCAGAAATAGACCCACACATATATGATAGATTCACTTTCACAAAGCAGTCCAAGTATGAAATGAAAGAATAGTCTTTTAACAAGAAGTGCTGGAATAATTGTGTGTCCCTAGGGACAAATGAACCACTGCCCTGACCTCACTCCATGTACAAAAATTACCTTTACATACATCATATAAGTGAATTAGATGCTAAAATTACTCCAGATTAAAATTAGGAAGATACATTTATGACTTTGGTATAGGCCAATATTTCTTAGCTGGACAACAAAAAGTAAAAACCATGACATAAAAATTCGTTGATATTTAAAAATAATTTTTTCAGATGTATTTCATTAAAATTAAAAACTCCCACTCTTTAAAAGACTCTTAATGATATATAACATTAAAAGACAAATTAGATACTGAGAGAAAAAAATTGCAATAAATATACCTTACTAATGATTTTGTCCAGAATATACAAAGAATCTATTCAATAATAATAACAATAAAATCAACCCAATTAGAAATGGCAAAATCCCAGTAGTGAAATTGTTGGATCATAGAGTAGTTCTATCTGCAGTTCTTTGAAAAAATTTCTTACTGTTTTACATAGTGGCTGTACTAATTTACAGTCCCACTAACAGTGTAGGAGGATTCCCCTTTCTCTGCATCCTCATCAGCATTTGTTATTCTCTGTCTTTTTGATAATAGCCAGTCTAAATGGAGTGAGATTATACCTCAATGTGGTTTTCATTTGCATTTTCCCGAAGATTAGTGATATAGAGCATTTTGTCATATACCTGTTGGCCATTTGTATGCCTTCTTTTGAGAAATATCTATTCAGCTCCTTTGCTCATTTTGGTTGGACTGTTATTATTTTTTTTTACTATTGAATTTTTACTGTACTATTATTTTATTCTAGATATTAATCCCTTGTCAGATGCATGTTATCAAAAGGCTGGAAGAGAGGAAATTAAATGACCACATCATGGAGAAATGATTAAATTTTGCAATGATAAATATTCTAATTACCCTGATTTGATCATCATAAATTGTATACATGTATTGAAATCTAACTCTGTACCCCACAAATATTTATAACTGATACATTTCAATAATAAACTAAACTAAACTAAAATAAGAGGTGGTACTTCTAACTGGCTACCAGAACAGAAGCAAATCCACACTATTACATGCCCTAAAACTTGTCTTAATAATTAGACTGCACTGGATAGTACTTCCAGTACTAGGTTAAATAGTAGTGGTGAGAGTGGGCATCTTGTCTTCTTCCCATTCTTCAGAGATAAGCTTTTGACTTTTCCCCATTCAGGATGATATTGGCAGTGGGTTTGTCGTATATGGATTTACTTATGTTGAGGAACTTTCCTTCTGTACCTAATTTGCTGAGAGTATTTATCATGAAGGGATGTACAAATTATTCAAATGCTTTTTCAGCATTTGTTGAGATAATCATATGTTTTTTGTCTTTGATTTTGTTCATGTGGTGTATCACATTTATTGACTTGCATATGTTGAACCATCCTTGCATCCCTGGGAGGAATCCCATTTGGCCGTGGTATGTAATTTTTTGGATGTATTGCTGTATTCTATTTGCTAATATTTTAATGAGGATTTTTCTGTCTATATTCATCAGAGATATTGGCCTATAGTTTTCTTTTTTGTTGTATCTTTGTCTTGTTTTGGTATCAGGGTAATATTTGCCCCAAAGAAAGAAATAAAGGGCATCCAGATTGGAAAAGATAAAGTCAAATTGTCCCTGTTTGCAGATGACATGATCCTATATATAAAAAAGCCTAAATACTCTACAAAAATAAATAAATAACTCACAGAGTTGATAAATGATTTCAACGAAGTTTCAGAACACAAAATCAACATGCAAAAATCAGTAGCATTTATCTACTCCAACAATGAAATAGCAGAAAAAGAAATCAAGAAAAAATCACCCCCCCAAATACCTAGGATAAAGTTAACCAAGAATGTGAAATAACTCTATGATGAGAACTACAAATCATTATTGAAATAAATTAAAGAGGACACAAGAAGATGGAAAGATATTCCATGCTCTTGGATTGGAAAAATTAACATTGTGAAAATGTCCATACTACCCAAAGTGATCTACAGATTCAATTCAATCCCCATCAAAATACCAATGACATTCTTCACAGAAATGGAAAAAAAAAATCCTAATATTCATATGGGACAAAAAAGGACCCTGAATAACCAAAGCTTTCATGAGCAAAAAAAAAAAAAAAAATAAAGCTGGAGGTGTAACAGTACCTGACTTCAAATTATACTACAAAACTATTGTAACCCAAACAGCATGGTACTTGCATAAAACAGACATGTGGATCATGGGAACAGAATAGAGAACCCAGAAATCAGCCCATATAGTGACAGCCAACAGATCTTCAACAAAGGCACTAAGAACATACACTGGGGAAAAGACTGTCTCTTTGATAAATGGTGCTGGGAAAATTGGACATCCATATGTAGAATAGAACTAGTCCTGTACCTCTCACAGTATACCAAAATCAACCGAAAATTGATTAAATAATTCCATATATGTTCTAAAACTATAAAACTTATAAAAGAAACATAGGAGAAGCACTTCAAGAAATAGGACTCTGTAAAGACTGTGAATCTGACCCCCAAATTACAGGCAACAAAAGAAAAAAAAAAAGGGGTTATATCAAACCAAAAAGCTTCTACACAGCAAAAGAAACAATTAACACTGAGAAATACAACCAATGCAGTTAGAGAAACTATTTGAAAAATGTGCATCTGACCAAAAATTGATATCCAAAATATCCAGGGAAATCTAACAACTTAACAGTAAAAATCAAGTAACCTGATTAAGAAATGGGAAAAGGAGCTAAATAGGCATTTCTCAAAGGGAGATATAGGAATGGCCAACATACATATGAAAAAATGCTCAACATTTCTAAGCATCTGGGAAATGCAAATCAAAACCAGTTTGAGATATTGTCTCACTCCAGTTAGACTGGCTAATATCAAAAAGACAAAGAATAACAAATGCTGACAAGGATGCAGAAAAAGGGGAGTCCTCCTACACTGTTGATGGGATTGTAAAATAGTGAAGCCTCTATGGAAAACAGTATGTTGTTTCCTCAAACAGCTACAGATAAAACTGCCATATGACCCAGCAATTCCACTGCTGGGTATATACCTAAAGGAATGAAAATCATGCTGTCTAAGTGACACCTGCACTTCCATGTTTATTGCAGCTCCATTTAAAGCCAAGAGTAGGAACCAATCTAAATGTCCATCTTCATATGAGTGGATAAGGAAAATGTGGCATATTTATACAATAAAATGCTACTCTGCTATAAAAAAGAATGAAATACTGCCATTTGCAGCAACATAGATGAACTTAGAGAAAATTATATTAAGTTAAATGAGCCAGGCACAGAATGAGAAGTACTGCATGTCCTCACTTATACATGGGAGCTAATAAACAAACAAACAAACCAAAGAAAAAAAGATACAACAATCACAATAATACTTCAAACTTTTTAAGAGAAGAGAAAAGAACTTAGATTGCCTTGGATGGGAAAGGGGGAGAGGATAAGGGGAAACACAGTAATTGGTAAAGAGCCACAAAAATTGATTACTTTGTATAATGAGGAATATACTATCTATCTTGATTTGAACATCACATATTGCACACTGGTATTGATATTCTGTGCTGTACCCCACAGATATGCACAATCAACTGTGTCCCAAAGAAAAAAAATATAAATAAATTAGCAACTTTACATCCAAAAAGCCACTCAGAAGTGTTATACTTCCCGTCTTTTAAATAAATCTCACTTGCAAAAACTCCTTTTGTTTTAAATTTTTTAAATAAAATTATTCAAGTGCTAAAAAAAAAAAAAAGAAAAAAAAAAAAAGAAATGGCAAAATATTTGAACACACACTTCACCAAGGAAGACATATGGGAAATAAACAAGGACACAAAAGGGTGCTTAATGTGATCAGTCATCTGGGAAATGCAAAGAAAAATTATAATGAGGTACCACAACATACACACTAATACATTTAAAATTTAAAAGATTGACTATATGAAATATTGGTAAGGATGTGGAGCAACTAGAACTTTCATGCACAGTTGGTGAGAATGCAAAACAGTACAATCATTTGCAAAGCTCTTCACCAGTTTCTTGAAAACTTAAACATGTACCTACTATGTGACTCAGCAATTCCACTTCTAGATATTTAACTAATAACGCTGAAAATACATATACATACAAAGATTTGCTCATGAATGTTTATAGAAAGTTTATTCATAATAGCTCCAGACAGGAAACAAATAAATATTCATCAATACAGACGAATGAATAAACAAATTGTGGTATATCTGTACAATGGAACACTAAAAGCAATTGAAAAAGAATAAATCACTAATATAATAACATGGACATGTCTCAAAAATATTACGCTGGGTGAAAGAAACCAGACATGAAAGAATATATGATATTTCCCTATGTATACTAATTTATAGGAAAGACAACTATAACTTGCAGTTTTTCAGGGTAGATCAGGAGTTATTTGGGAATTGAAATGTGGTTGTGATTGACTGAGATGGACACAAGAAAATAATTTTTGGGGAGTGTTGAATAGTAATTGTGTATGTCTGTCAAAACTTCTTAAACTGCATTTTTACAACATGTGCCTTTTTGTGTATGTGAATAATACTTCAATAAAGTTGATTTAAAAAAAAAACAATCAACGTAAATCAATATTAGCAATAAAATGGAGAACAGTCATATGATCATCCCGACAGATGTGAGTACGTAATATCATAACATTCAAAATCCATTTGTAAGAAAAAATAGCCAAGTGATGTTGGAATAGAGGGGAATATCTTTAAGCTGATTAAGAGTGTATATATATATATATGTATATGTATATGTGTGTATATATATATACACACACACATACATATATATATAAATCTATAGTAAACATCATGCAAAATGGTTAAATATTTGCTGTTAATTCCCAGCAATAAATTACACTTTGCTGAACATCCTGAACAGTCATTTTAAGGTATGTGTAGGGGTTTATTTGAGTTTTATTAATCACTGGACACATATACACTATTACAAGTTACTTCATGTTGCTATAAGCATTTAGCCAAGTATGATTCATTCTGAATAGGGGATTTGTTTTCATTTTATAATATTTCTATTATTGCATATCTGTGCTTCTGCACTGTAGTATAAGTCCATGACTTAATATGATCAGTTGGAAACAGGTTTCTTCACTCTCAGTAGGCTTCACTATACACACTTATCAGTAATGAAACAAAGATATCCATAATCACTACTCCTGGTAAACATTGCACAAGAGGGAGATCCTAGCCAGTGCAATGAGGCAAGAGGGAATGCATAAAAATAGGAAAGGAAGAAACAAAATGTTCATCTTTCAGAGACAATGTGATGGTATATATATGTATATGTGCAGATAATCCCAACTAAAAATCATCATTATTAATAAGTAAATTTATTAAGAACATTACATACAATATCACATGCACAAGTGAATTGTTTCCATACCATCATTATTTAATTTTTCTTCAAAAATATTTTTTTAAGTACCAATTTTGTGCATGACATTGTGTGAGTTTTGAAAAAGTTAAAGTATACTTCTGTCTCCCAAAAGGATTTAATTCTGAAATTCCAAATAGTTTCAGATCTACATAGTTTTCGTTGTACGTGTGAAAGACTGTGCCCTCAGGAGTCCTAGATTGTAATGAGGGACAAAATAGTTCCTAAGACAACTCCCAATGGCTCAGCCAGTGTCCTTAGGACCCAGATATGTCTGATCCTTCAGTCTTTTTTTTTTCATGTTGCACACACACACACACACACACACACACACACACACACACACACACACACACACACACACACACACACACACACACCCAGAGATGTTTCCTCTTCCATTTGTCTCTCAAGTTCTTATATTTCCCCTGCAGCGCCAAGTGCATCACACAGACACGAGTATGACTTAATCCATGGATATGTCTTCAGTTTCTTCAGGAACTGCAGTAGCTTTCAGGGTGAGCAGATTTCTGAATTGGGGTTGCATTATTTTTATTAAAGGAATGGGAACAGATTATAACAGCTGAAGAGGGAGGATTAATAAAAGTTGTCAGAAAATGTTATTCTCCTAACATTTGAGAAGGTATAATGTACTTTACTATAAGGCTAATTTTACATACTGGCTTCTATGCTCCATTTTTACTTTGGATAAAACATTCACATTCAAACTGCAGAAATGTAACCCTTGTGGGGAGTATACTAAAGGGAGAAATTTGGTCCCATTTACTGTGAAAGTTAAAACATTTCCGATAAAAAATAATTTATCTTGTGGTTGGAGAAAATAAATGAATGTTGACAGCCTTATTCCATAATGTTCTATGTTTCTCATCTACTCTTCTTTTCAGGGAGTTTCCTTCATTTCACATTATTGTTATGATATTTGAATTATTTATCTGTTGAAAAGGACCCTAGAGTTCATCTATTCACCTCTCATCTTTTACAAAATAAAGATATAAAATTTCATAAAAGACACACATGAAGAAAGGAGAGCCAACTTTATATATCATTTGATTTCCAATACAGACACCCCTAAAGTGATAGGTGGGTGACATCCATATGCCCTGAGGGTACTATAAATTTGGACACTGATATTTTTCAAAGAGACTATTTATATTCCTTTCAATATCTCCCTATGTAGGACTACTCCCCTTGTCACAGTACCTGTTCCTTTTCTTCTCTAATCAACACATTCCAGCTGAACATAGTCCACTTCTTCAGATTTGTGCATCCTGCTTGCATCGTCCTATGTTCACAACTTCTTCATTCTTATTTACTCACAACATCCTCTCACACCAACTTTCTTCCCCTCACTACTCTTAAGTAAGGATTTTGTCAATCCTTATTCTACCACATCCTGTTCTATGAAATTCAGAAAATGTATTGAACATCTCCTTTACACTAGAAAAATTTAGTTTAGCCTGAGAAATATTTGATTCTATGATTCCCTAAAGTTGTGATATGGGTGAAAAATAAAGCACTATGTTCTAAAGGAAATGTCAATTGATTTACTTTAACATGGTAAGCATATTTATTCTCATTGAACAGGACTCTGGAGCCCAATAGACTGTAATATTAGAAAAATATTGGTTTCTCATAAGTTATTGTATTTCCATTGATTCTTCATCATGTACTTATTCTGGTACTAATCAAATAGGTGGCCTTTTGATGATATTAGAGAGGGGATTATGATGATGATTATGATGATGATGATAATGATGATGATGATTTAGCTATAAGATTATTCTTGGATTTTGCTTAGTGAGAACTATTGCCACAAGGTGATGTTTTATATTTTTCTGCTTTTAAACTTCCTGCAAACCAAAAGTAGGGAGTTAGGGCTAAAACTAGATTGAAATCATTTTCAGTATGTCCATTAATTAAGACTGATTAACTTTGTGGTTTTTTAATTTAATTTTATTTTGTCAATATGCAATGTGGTTGATTCTTGTGGCCCATTAATGAAACCTCCTTCCCTCCTTCTCCCCCCCCTCCCTCCCAAAAACTTCATATCTGTTACCTTGTTATATCAACTTCAGGGAATTGTAATTGTGTCTTCTGCCCCCCACCCCCAGTTTATTTGTGTATTTATTTATTTATTTTTAGCTCCCACAATAAGTGAAAACATGTGATATTTCTTTTTCTGTGCCTGACTCGTTTCACTTAATATAATTCTCTCTAGGTCTATTCATTTTGTTGCAAATGGCAGCACTTCATTCTTTTTTATAGCAGAGTAGTATTCCATTGTGCAGATATACCACATTTTCTGTATCCACTCATCTGATGATGGACATTTGGGCTGGTTCCAACTCTTGGCTATTGTAAAGAGTGCTGCAATGAACATTGGGGAACAGGTATACATTTGATTTGATGACTTCCATTCCTCTGGGTATATTCCCAGCAGTGGGATAGCTGGGTCATATGGTAGATCTGTCTGCAATTGTTTGAGGAGCCTCCATATCATTTTCCATAGAGGCTGCACCATTTTTCATTCCCACCAACAATGTATGAGAATTCTTTTTTCTCTACAACCTTGCCAGCATTTATCTTTCACAGTCTTTTGGATATTAGCTATCCTAACTGGGGTGAGATGGTATCTTAGTGTGGTTTTGATTTGCATTTCCCGAATGCTGAGTGATGTTGAGCATTTTTTCATATGTCTGTTGGCCATTCGTATGTCTTCCTTTGAAAAATGCCTATTTAGCTCTTTTGCCTATTTACTTATTGGGTTACTTGTTTTTTTGTTGTAAAGTTGTTTCAGTTCCTTATATATTCTGGATATTAATCCTTTGTTAGATGTATATTTTGCAAATATTTTTTCCCACCCTGTTGGTGGTTTTTTAACTCTGTTAATTGTTTCTTTTGCTGTGCTCAAGCTTTTTAGTTTGATACAATCCCACTTGTTTGTTTTTCCTTTGGTTTCCCATTCTTTTGTGAAAATATCCACACTACCCAAATTGATATACAAACTCAGTGCAATCCCCATCAAAATTCCAATGACATTTTTCTCAGAAATGGAAAAAAAAAACTATTCAGACATTTACATTGAATATCAAGAGACCACACATAGCCAAAGCAATTCTGAGCCTAAAAAATAAAGCTGGGGGCATAACACTACCTGACTTTAAACTATACTACAAAGCTATAATTACTCAAAAGCATGTTACAGGCATAAAACAGACACACTGATCAATGGAGTAGAATAGACAATCCAGAAATCAAGCCATACACCTACAGCCATCTGATCTTTGACAAAGGCACCAATCCTATACACTGGGGAAGAGACTGCCTCTTCAGCAAATGGTGCTGGGATAACTGGATATCCATATGCAGGAGAGTGAAACTAGACCCATACCTCTCACCATGTACTAAGATCAACTAAAAATGAATTAAAGAATTAAGTATATACCTTGAAACAATAAAACTTCTTAAAGAAAATGTAAGAAAAACACTTCAGGAAGTAGGACTGGGCCCAGACTTCCTGAAGGCTGATTAACTTTAAAAGGTACACCCACATAAACTATTAAAGTTTGTTAACATTTCAGAATAGAATGAGATTCTCTAAGATAATGAGCACCATACCACAAATATTTATACAATTCTTGATCCTCCAATTGTTCAGTAGTGGCCAACTTCAGCCGGAGAATGGAGTTCATGATAAAAAAGGACCCTAGACACATTCTGAACCAGACACATTGACTAGACTCAATCAGCTCATCTTAACATCTATTGCTTAAGGCATGGACTCAAATAGAGTTTATATCACATGTTAAACATAAGAGAACAGATATGGTCATTGATCTACAAGAAAGAAAATTTAGCCATTATGAGGAAGTAAACTTTGTTTATTTTTCTTTTTTGTCTTACAGAGCCAATTCTGTAACTGCCATACCATGAACTTCTAACAGTCATTATGTCATTTCTAAATGGCACCAGCCTAAGTCCAGCTTCATTCATCCTAAATGGCATCCCTGGTCTGGAAGAAGTTCATCTGTGGATCTCCTTCCCGCTGTGTACCATGTACAGCATTGCTATTACAGGGAACTTTGGCCTTATCTACCTCATCTACTCTGAAGAGGCCTTACACAGACCTATGTACGTCTTCCTAGGCCTTCTTTCCTTCACGGATGTACTCATGTGCACCAGCACCCTGCCCAACACCCTCTGCATATTGTGGTTCAACCTCAAGGAGATCGATTTCAAAGCCTGCCTAGCCCAGATGTTCTTTGTGCACACCTTCACAGGGATGGAGTCTGGGGTGCTCATGCTCATGGCCCTGGACCGCTATGTGGCCATCTGCTACCCACTGCGCTATGTCACTGTCCTCACTAATTCAGTCATTGCCAAGGCCGGGCTCCTCACTTTCCTTCGAGGTGTGATGCTTGTTATCCCTTTCACTTTCCTCACCAAGCGCCTGCCATACTGCAGGGGCAATGTCATCCCACACACCTACTGTGACCACATGTCCGTGGCCAAAATATCCTGTGGTAATGTTAAAGTCAATGCTATCTATGGTTTGATGGTTGCCCTCCTGATAGGGGGCTTTGATATTTTGTGCATCACAGTCTCCTACACTATGATCCTTCAAACAGTGGTCAGCCTCTCCTCAGCAGATGCTCGACAGAAGGCCTTCAGCACCTGCACTGCACATATCTGTGCCATCGTCATCACCTATGTCCCAGCCTTCTTTACCTTTTTCACACACCGTTTTGGGGGACACACCATTCCTTCCCATATACACATTATTATGGCTAATCTCTATTTACTCATGCCTCCCACAATGAATCCTATTGTGTATGGGGTGAAAACCAAGCAGATACGAGAAAGTGTTGTTAGGTTCTTGCTTAAGGCAAAGGGCAATTCTTTTTGTAACATTTAAATAGAGTCTTCTGAGCAGTGAGAGTTCTCCTGGCCAGGTTGGGATCACAAAGTCAACAGGAGATGCTTGAATAAAATTAGATAACTGGCTACGGGATATATTTTTGTGTGACCAAGATTTTCTACCTCTTTTGAAAGGGTATTATGATGGTCATGTAGGTATAGACCCTGATTTATCAAACTCCATATACCTCAAACCTCTTTATTCATAGAGGACTTCAAAGTTCACTGCATTTAATCTTCATAGTCAGGTATATGTTCCTGAATGACAGTCTACACAACTTTGCAGCACAGTGGTTGAATCACTAGGATTGGAGTTAAATAAACTTTTTTAAAAATTTAAATCCTTGGCAAAACGTGAGCCATGCTTATTAATGTCTGCACTAATTTACTTATGTGAACATTCTTGGGCCAAAATCATTTAGAGTTTATTATTGTTTCCCAAGTTCTTATCTCCTGCTTTCTATCCCAAGTTTGCCAACTGCATATCCAATAGAAATTCATATAGAAAATTGTAAATGATGTAAATTTCAGCATACTTATACCTAGAAGAAGGAAATAAACGTCCATCAACATTAGACTGCATACATGAATAGTTGTGATCTTTTCAGATCTAACATTGAGTGAAATATATGAAGAATATTTATTGGATATTTTCATTAATATAATACTCAGAGGCAGAGAAAACTAATTTACTGTAATAGAAATTAGGATAATCTTTACCTTTTAGAATGAGAGGCCAGGTAATGCAGTGCTTCTGAGGAACTGACATTAATTCTAGGCATGGGTGGTACCAACTCGGCACTCTTTCATGAAGCTGCCACTTGTGGTATATGGTCTTTATGGCGTGTATAATAGTATTTTAATAAAATATTTATCTAAAATAATGTCTTTTTATTGAAACATATTGATTATGCATATTTATGGGTACAGAGTTATATATATATATATATATATTTTTTTTTTTTTTTAAATTTGTATTTATTTATTTATTTATTTTTTGTGACCGGTAAGGGGATTGTAACCCTTGGCTTGGTGTCGCCTGCACTGCGCTCAGCCAGTGAGCGCGCCAGCCATCCCTATATAGGATCCGAACCCACAGCCTCGGAGCTCCCAGCTCCGCACTCTCCTGAGTGAGCCACGGGGTCGGCCCCAGAGTTATATTTCACTACAAGTACACATGTATCATGATAAAATCAGGGTAATTATCATATTCATCATTTCAAAACTTAAACCTTTCTTCATGATGTAAACATTTGATCTCCACTCTTCTAGTCATTTGATAACATGCAATAAATTATTGTTAATTATAGATCCCTAACTCAATTGTACACCAGCAGAACTCATTTTTCTTAAGTAGCTGTAATTTTGAGTTCGTTAACCAGCTTTTCACTATCTTCTTCCTTCCACCCTTTCCAACCTCTAGTAACCGCAGTTCTCTCTCCTAAAAGTTCAACTTATTATTAGTATTTTTATTTATTTATTTATTCATTTATTCATTCATTCATTTATTAATAGCTCCCACATATGAGAGAGAACATGTAGTTTTTGTCTTTCTGTGACTGACTTATTTCTCTACAGCTCATCCATGTTGCTGCTAATGTCTTGAGCATGCACAGTGTCCTTTCTGTCATGAGAAACATTTTTTTCTTGCCTCCTGTGCCATGTATCAATGGCTTACCTGGTGTGTATATTTTCTTTTCTTTCAAAAGTAAGTTAAAGTTAGTGTATATAATATGCACATGTTTTTACAAATTAAAACCAAACTCTGCAGCCAAGATCATTGCAAAAAATAAATCAAAACCTCCATCTCAAAATTCACCTTCATGTAGTTCAGTTCCAGAAATGACCTTTTTAAAAAATATTGTCTGCATGTGGGTTTTTGTTGTACTCCTTTTGGTGGTTATTTCATTTACTCCAAGCTATGTTTGAACTTTAATTAGATTACCTACCCCTATGTTATACACAGTAAGGATTTATCTCAATTACTGCATGTGTCACTTGCCCTCTTCCTCAAAATATTATAATATTTAGATGTATGTATAATGGCACATATATTTCATATATTAAGTACATATATAAAGTATATATGGGTATAGTTCCTTCTTTCCCCACTGTTTCCAACCTCAGTGTTAGTCAGTCACATATATTATTTTCTGTTTTTAAGATCATTACCACTTGATATGATTCTGGAAATCTTCCCAGATTTGTCTATAACTTGATTATAATAATTGAAAACTAACAAATAATATTTTAATTACTATAATTAATGAATATTAATATGAAAATTAAATATGACTGTTGATCATTTTACTGCCACATCAGGATCATATTCCCTTCTTTATTGGTTTAATTCCATCATGCTTACTGTTCTTGAAGTATATTTCCAGCATCAACACTTTCCAGAAATATTTGAGAATATATTGCACTGATCAAAAGATGAAAGTGTTTCTGTTGAAAAGAATCAAGCAGAAAGTTATAAAATAACTTTTATAACAAATAAAAATGAATGGTGGCAAAAAAGGCAAGGCAATATAAAACATGAAAAAAAAAAAAAAAGTAAAGAGATATAGATCCTCTACCCAGGAGGGCAAATGTTTGCCTTATAGGTTTGTCATTAAAAGAAAATACTGTTAAAAGGAAGGGCAGAATTTAACCAAACCATTATCAAATAATATCTTCCATATCCAAATTTTAAATTTGTATTTTAAGAAACAAGAAGAAATGCCAAGAAATTCCATAATACCTAGATAAATTGTTTACAGAAGACTCAAATCTGGACTCTATGTATGATCTACTCTCTTAGCAAATTTCAATATACAATGTGTTACTATAAACCAAAGTCATTATGCTGTACATTAGGTCTCCAAAATGTATTCATTTTATAAATGCAAGTTTGTATCTAATCTAACATCTCTCCATTTACATTACATCCCTGATGCCCTTCTATTCTCTGTTTCTATGAACTCAACTTTTGTAGATTCCACATATAAGTGAGATCATGAAGTAATTGTCTTTTTGTGTCTGGATTATTTTACTTTGTATAATGTCTTCTAGGCTGATCTGAA
The DNA here is from genome assembly GCF_027409185.1 of Cynocephalus volans. NCBI lineage: Eukaryota > Metazoa > Chordata > Mammalia > Dermoptera > Cynocephalidae > Cynocephalus > Cynocephalus volans. The sequence continues at coordinate 105,993,556 of NC_084463.1, read as the reverse complement.
ATATGATTTGCAAGAATGAATATGCTAATAATAAATAATAAAAATTAAAAATAATGGACTTAATATTCTATTATATATTGTTATATATACATATATGATATGTATTATATATATATATACATATATGATATGTATGTATTATATATATATACACATATAATATGTATGTATTATATATACATATATAATATGTATGTATTATACATATATAATATGGATGTATTATATATGTATAATATGTAGGCTTCCCATTACCTGGCAACTGGGGTTGAAGAAGACCAGTTACTCATAGAGAAACTCACTGAACAAGGAGACATATATATTCACCATCATTTTCAAGGGCATGGAGTGTACAGTTTTGGAAAAACCTTTCTGGGGTATATTTTTGCATTATAAATGCTTTAAAATTAGGATTATTTTACTTAATATCTATTCGTTTTCTGAATTTTCCAATAAAATTAGCCATGGGTGAGTTGATACTTATTATAAAGCTATAATATAACATATTGAAAATTAAGTTCTAAGTTAGAGAAATATTTAAAGAAAAGTTTATAGTCATTAAGTAGACTATTATACTGACTTTGGGAAACATGTAACGAAGTTATTAATGAGAGAAAAGTTTATTATATATATATATTTGCAATGTCTTTACTTATGATAGGTTTATTCACTAATTTTTTTCTTGAGTCAGTTTTTATTTTTAATTTTTAACTTTTATTATATTTATTTATACATACTTATGGGGCACAGAGTTGACTGTCAGTATTAGTGTACAGTCTTTGATGATTGAACCAATATTATTAGCATCTTCATCATTACAAATCATAATTACTTTTTGTGTCCCTTACCCAGTTACTCCCAATCCCTTCTCACCCTCCCCATTTCCCACCACTAGGAGCTATAGGTCTGTTCTGTCCTTCTGAAAGTTCAATGTTTTATTACAGTCTTTCTTTCTTTGTTTCTTAGCATACACTTATGAGTGAGGACACACAATATTTCTCTTTCTTTGCCTGGCTTATTTAACTTAACATAATTTTCTCCAAGCTCATTCATATTATTGCAAATACCAGAATTTCATTTTTTTTTTTTTTTTTATGGCTGAGTAGCATTCCATTGTGTATATATACCACATTTTCCTTACCCAGTCATCTGTTGATGGACATTTAGGTTGGTTCCATATCTTCGCTATTGTAAATAGAGCTGAGATGAATATGTGAGTGCAGGTATCCTTTCAATATGATGATTTCCATTCCTTTGGTTATATACACCAAAGAGGAATTGCTGCATTGTACGGTATTTCTATCTGTAATTGTTTGAGAAAACCCCATACTATTTTCCATAATGGCTGCACTAATTTACAGTCCCACCAATAGTGTAGAAGAGTTTCTTTTTTCCACATCTGCACCACCACTTATTCTCAGTGTTTTAGTTAATAGTCAGTCTAGCTGGGATGAAATGATATTTTAGTGCGGTTTTGATTTGCATTTCCTGATGATTAGTGATGTTGAGCATTTTTTCATGTACCTCTTAACAATTTGTATGTCTTCCTTTGAAAAATGTCTATTCAGTTCCTTTACTCATTTTTTAGTTGTATTAATAATTAATTAACTAACTAACTAACTAACTAACTAGCTAATTAATTAATTTATTTATTTATTACTGTGAAGTTGATTTGAGTTCCTTGTATATTCTGGATATTAATCTCTTGTTGGATGTATTGTTTGCTAATATTTTCTTCCATTCAGTAGATTGTCTTTTCACTCTGTTGATTGTTTCCTTTGCTCTGAAAGAGCTTTTTAGTTTGATACAATCACATTTGTTTATTTTTCTTTTGTTGCTTGTGCTTTTGGGGTCTTAGTTGTAAAGTCTTTGCCCAGTCTTACATACTGAAGTTTTTCCCCTAAGTTTTTTTTTTTTTTTTTAAAACTTTCAGGTCTTATATTTTAAGTCTTTAATCCATTTCGAGTTGATTTGGCCTATGGTCATAGGTATGGATCTAGTTTCATTCTTCTGCATAAGGATATCCAATTTTTCCAGCACCGTTTACTAAAGAAACTATCCTTTTCTTTATGTAACTTCTTGGTGCCTTCATCAAAGATCAGTCAGGTGTAAGTACCTGGGTTGATTTCTGGGTTCTGTATTCTGTTGCATTAGTTCATATGCCTGTTGTTGTGCTAGTACCATGCTGTTTTGTTTACTATAGCTTTGTAATATAATTTGAAGTCAGGTAGTATAGGTGTTTTTTTTTTTTTTGCTTAGGATTTCTTTGGCTATTCGGGGTCATTTGTTGTTCCATGAGAATTTAGGATTTTTTTTTTCTATTTTGGTGAAGAATGTCATTGATATTTTGATGGGTATTGCATTGAATCTCTAGATTACTTTGGTAGTATGGGCATTTTCACCACGTTAATTCTTCCAATCTTGAACAAGGAATGTCTTTCCTTCTTTTGGTGTCCTCTTTGATTTCTTTCAGCAGAATTTTGTAGTTCTCATTGTAGAGATCTTTCACCTCTTTAGTTAAATTTAGTCCCAGGTATTTTATTCTTTTGGTAGCTATTGTAAATGGGCATGCTTTCTTGATTTCTCTTTCCTGCTTGTTTGTTGTTGATGTATAAGAACACTACTGATTTTCATGTGTTGATCTTGTATCCTGCAAGTTTAGTGAATTTGTTTATCAGCTTTAGGAGATTTTTGGTAGAGGTGCCAGTGATGAAATACCCAGTGAATTATGATCATAAATTTCTGAAAACAATTACACAGACATGGAAATAAAGACACACAAAATCATAATAGCAGACATTTGAGTATCAGAGTATGTGTTATTTAGAAATATCTTTATCATTACTTCTTTCTCTTTTTCATCTTCTGAGCATTTACTATTTTTGAATTAGCAATAATAAGTAGCTAAACACATATAATATCACATTCACATAGATATCTTTGGCTTACTTTTAATTGCTTTAGACAAGAATCTCCAACTTCCAGTCCTCATGGTGCGATATCTGTGGCATGTGAATTGCTTTCTTCCCAAAGGAGTTCCTCCTTTGGAGGCCAGTTATGATTTGTGGTTGGGGAAGTTGGTTTTTTTTTTTTTTCACCAAATGTATGAAGGTTCATATCACGCTTTTCCTTAGGGCTGGGTGGTCTCTGGGGGCTCTTACACCCTATTTTACATTGAGACTTGGGACCCCTGAGGGTATAGGAGAGTATACCTGTTTCCTGAGGGAACTCAGCTAGACTAAGTACTTCCAATCCAAAGACTATAAAGTGAAGCCAGGGTGCTGTCATCACATACATTCCTGGCCCTCTCCCTGGGATGAACACCTTTCACATTCCTTCTCATCTGGAGCTATAATGTAGATAAAGGAGGATTTGTGCCTCCCAGACATTTCAATCCTAGGCTTATTGTATGACAAAGCCAAGTCTTGCTCTAGTCAGTCTGTGCCATCATAAGGAGCAAAGGCACTGACCTACAGAGGATATTGCTAATCCCTCAGACTGGAAACAGAAAATGGTCATTCCACATTCAAAGTAGGGACAGCATTGGTAAGGAATGTGAGTTCTCGGTGGGCAAATCACAGGTTATATGCTCTCAAAATCTCCTTTAGAGTATAGGAAACCCTTTCTCCTTACATTTATTCATTTTTTGAAATATCTGCTGCAATGCCAAAGACAGAGAATTAGAAAACACAACGTTAAGATACCTTAAATCTGGAAAAGAAATAGGTACATACTTTTGCCTCCGAGTCACGAGCCTACCCCTCCCCACCTGCTTCCCTTTCTTAAATTCAGTCATGCAACTTGCAGTCATTCATTAAAATTTAAATTTACTGAGTAGTCTTTTTTAATCCATGTACTGTCCTTATTCATGGGGTAAAATAGGGGGTAGATTTGTCCCACACACTAAAGCAGCTCATAGGTCACTAATGGGATAGGATAAATATAAATCGTTCTAGCACAGGTTCCTAGGTTATCATCGTCATTAAAAAGTAGATAAAATATGAGGGTTGTAAAGAGAAATAAAAATGAATTTCAAATAATAAATCTGGTTTGGCTTAAGAGAGGTGAGAATGTGCTTCTCCAGTATTTAGTGCAGACAGCACAAACTTCTGTATCTTTGGAAAAGCTATTGTACACTGTATCTTGGCGATATAAAAAGCCTATGATAAAAATGAACTGATAGACTCATCATAAGGATATGATTAAATTCATATATTAATTTAAATAGCAAATAAGTAAATGTATTTTATAGATAGAAAAAATCAAATAGTACTAATGCTATTTTTTACCTGGGCTTGTGAATAAATATTTTAGTTAGTATGAAAATAAGCTATTTGTGTGCAAGGTAGGCCTAAATTTATCAGAATAGAGACACAGAAAGTCCTTCTGCTAAGTGCCAAATATACATTGTCCAGCACACACATGATGGAGGGTAATGGACTTATAAAAAATTTAACAGATAGAATTGGTTTAACTTAATTTAGTGACTATACACTTGAGGCATTTGGAATTGAAAATTTCACTGTGTCATTAAAAGGCTGGATTTTACATTTCAGAAGAAAAATTTCAGAACAAAAACAGCAAAGAAAAATAGTATCAGAGACTGTAAAGCTCTATTATCTGCATATAGCATTTTGCTGATATTCTTATTCTGAGTATTGGAGAGGCTGTTGTTCAGTTGCCTGACAGAAATTTATTCTTTGTCCCACTTTCTAAATTCCTTCAAACAAACAAACAAACAGACAAACAAGCAAACAAACAAACACCATTTTCGGCCACCATTAAAGAAGCATAGCATGGAAGTGAAAATTAAGTAAAAACTTAAGTCTCCTTGGTTTTCTTAGCTTCTAAGTACCTGATTTGTCCATATATTTTTCTGGAGGCTGGGATCAAGTGATAATCCAAAGGAGCCTGTTTTCCATTTCAAACAGCCAGAAGCAACCATGGGTGCTGCATGCAATTTGTGTCAGGTGGCTGCCCAGCGTGGGATGATGAGGAAACAGCAGAAGCAGCAGCAGTGACAGTATCAATCACTGCACTTCCCACAAGATCATGGGAACATAGACACCTAGATCAGGTAACGGAACCTACTGTCAAGGAGTGACGAGATATTGTGATTGACATTAGTTGGTATGTGTTGCGGTGATATGCTGCTTTGTTGTCAATATTATAGTTCCAATGCTTGCCTATATTCTGTCTCCTTTTTACTCTTCCAGAACCGTAGGCAAAAATAAGGAAGTGGGGGAGCATCAGGGTATGTCTAAATGGTACTTGTAATCAAATTATTTCCCCTTTGAAAGAACAAATATAAATCGTCTATACAATCCTCTCGCTGTTTATCTGGCAGATGACTGGAATGATGCACAAGTGAGCAATTGTAAGAAGAAGGAGCCTTAGAGAGCCTGCATTAGAAACATGATTAGAAACATGAAACCTCATTTTCCTCCAGAGAAAACAAACATCTTCAAAATTATTCTAAAGGACAAATTTGATTTGAAAAATGCAAAAGGGAAAGCAAAGAAATACATGGATGTGGCTAGGTGGTCTTTAAAGTGGACAGTGAGAGTAAAGACAGAAAGGAAGAACTTGTTATTATAAATATTTCTGGATTAAAAATAAAAGTTTTATTTTCTGAGGACACTACAGAAATTGGATGTTGAGATGCCCTGTGAAGATTGGGACACATTAGAATATAAAGAATTCTAATTCTATAAAGAATTTATATCCAAGATGAGGTGGAGAAATACCAGAAAAGATAAAAAAAGATGCTAGTTTAGATAACATGGTGGAAATGACATTATTGTCCCAGAGAGAGAACTCAGAGGTAATGCCTGTCTTTGGCATGGGTTGAAGTGGTGAGTGTAGTCTTGAGCATGACAAATTTTAAATTCCATGGACATTTATAATGGAAATATCCAGCATGTGTTTAGAAGGTTTCAGCATTTCTGACATAGCTTATTTATGAAATTAATTATCTAAAAGTTATCTTAATGTTGCTTATACTTGAGGTCATACAGTTAAAATATTTCCCAGGTAATATGCTTCTCAAGAATTACATAAAAACAGACAATTTGGAAAGGAAATGAATGAAATCAATTACATGGGTAAATTACAGGGTATTTGAGTCAGGGATATTGATCCTTCTCCTTCTATGGACAATCAAATCAGATTGAACTCCAGAGTCATTATTCCTATAATTTATATCTATATAACATTTATACCTGCATCTCTAATGATTAGTATGTCCAGTTCACCAGAGTACTAACCTAGGAGTAAAATAAACTTCTGATTATTTTTCAGAACTCTTTGTGGTGGGTATCATTATCTTCACATTATAGATGAGCAACAGAAACTTCAAGAGCAAAGTAAACCTCACCAAGTCACACGATTGGTAGAGTGGAAATATGAATAAAGTGCTACTTGGTAGAAATAGCCACAGTTTTATTACATATTGCCACACAAAATTAATTTAGTGAACAAATTTCAGGCCATTCTTCACACAAAATTACAGCTTGCTGTTGTAATATATGTGCTCCTTCAAGACAGGATACACGCTGATAGACTGTATGAGTGTTGAAATCAAATGTGAATACAATTTATGTTCCTGAATCCAGTTGTGTTGTATCCCACATTATTCAACCTTTCTGTGTCCCAGTTTCTACTTCTAGCAAGTAAAAAAAAAAAAAATTATAGCTCTGTAGTTATGGCTTTTAAATTATTTAGAGTGCTTAAAGAACTTTTGAAATATTACCTGAAATATACTATTATTCAATAAACTGTATATTCTTAGTCGTTAGTATTCAAAATTGTTGGTACTATTATAAATGCAATTTTCTTGCAAATTTAAGTTTGTATTTGTAAGGAAAATCTGAATCAAATTTCTGTTTCTTAATTTCCTCTCCTCAGAATAGAGACTTCTGGAAAACGAAAGTTCATCTATTAAATTAGTTATGCCGATTTACAGCAATTCCTATGTGGACCCCCAATCTTTTATTCTTAATGGAATTCCTGGTCTGGAAAGATTACATGTATGACTCTCCCTCCCACTCTGCACAATGTATATCATCTCCCTTGTGTACCTCATTTACTATGAAGAGTCCTTACATCATCCAATGTATTTCTTTCTGGCCATGGTCTCCCTCATTGACCTCCTTACCTGCACCACCACCCTACCCAATGTACTCTGCATCTTCTGGATCAATCTCAAAGAAATTATCCTCAATGCTTGTTTAGTCCAGATGTTCTTTGTCCATGGGTTCACAGGTGTGGAGTCTGGGGTGCTCATGCTCATGGCTCTGGACCGTTATGTGGCCATTTGCTACCCCTTGCGGTATGCTACCATACTCACTAACCCCCTCATTGCCAAAGCTGGGGTTGCTACCTTCCTGAGGGGTGTGCTGCTGTTGATTCCTTTCCCATTCTTGGTCAAGCGTTTGCCCTCCTACAGAAGCAATATCATCGCCCATATGTATTGTGACCACATGTCTGTGGTAAAGTTATCCTGTGCCAGCACCAAGGTCAATGTCGTCTGTGGTCTGATGGCTGCCCTCCTGATTGGAGTGTTTGACATTTGTTGTATATCCATGTCTTACACTATGATCCTTCGGGCAGTGGTCAGCCTCTCCTCAGCAGATGCTCGGCAGAAGGCGTTCAGCACCTGCACTGCTCATATATCTGCCATCATCATCACCTATGTCCCAGCACTCTTCAGTTTATTTACCCACCATTTCGGGGGACACACCATTCCCCCTTCTCTTCACATTATTGTGGCTAACCTGTACCTTCTTCTTCCTCCAACTCTAAACCCCGTTGTTTATGGGGTAAAGACAAACAGATCCGAGACAGTGTTACAAAGTTTTTCCAGGGTGAGAAAGTTGCAAGCTGATACAAGACAATTGAAATTAGATAGAAGAGAGAGAGACCAGTGAAACATAGTAAAGAAGGTCATGTGTGGAATCTTGAGTTCACTCATGTGTGGTATACATTTTTTTAAATCTCCCCTAGAGTATGTTTTCCATTACTACATTGGGGAAATTTATAGCTAATTCTGAATTTACATCTTCCCTTATTTTTTTCCCTATCATGAGTTTATTTTAAAATGTAAATTAATTTAAATGTTTGTAATTGATAGGTAAAATTGAATGTACTGATCATGTACAACATGATGTTTTGTGATATATAAATATATATGAATATGTCTCTGTATATACACAAACACATTGTGGAAAGGATAGTTTCTGTCATAGAAGTAGAATATGGAATGGTGGTTATCGTCAGTATACTTTTAAATAAGTCATTGTTATGTGCTAACAACAACTTTCCTGTAATGTGTCAATTTAAGATATTTTCTTACCCTTTTGGGAGAGTCCTTAAGTTTCTCGTCTATGTTGATAATCCTCTTTATATTTAAGAATAAAATGTTTTTTCAGAACATTTTCCAGCTTGAGCAGTTTTTGAGGCTAAAATTCATTTGATAAATCAATTTTATGAAACATGGGTTTTTTTTTGTATATTCAATTTAGGAACTGTCTAATGTCACCCCAGCTCTTAGAATAGACACACAAGACTTATTTACCTGAAGACTTATATACTCCATGAGTCACAATGCCAGAACTATTTGATATGTGGTGTGGCTTACCAGTTGAATTCTAACTAATCGATAAAATGATTGACTGATTCATTCACTCATTTAAGCTTTATTTGTTCATTGTTTTATTTTCCATATTAGTGGGTATTGTTATTAGTGCAACTAAAGCCTAAAATAGACATATTCCCTCTTCCTGGTGGTCACATACATGCTATTATCACAATACATTTATAATAAGTTTATTTGTTTATTTAGCACCAAAATATGCTGTCTTTGAAAGCACTGGATATATCTTTATCTTTTAATTTCAAGCTCTAACATAAAGGAAATCAAAAAGTATAAACACAGCAAATATTTTTATTAACTATTTTATTTATTAAGAATATTCATGAGATACAAAGAAAATAAAAAATAAAAATAAATAAAAAAATAAAGTTAATTTATTTCAGAACGAGAGAACAAACCTAAGGATTCTAGAGATGTGGGGGAGAGATGTGATAGGTCAGGTAAAGGGCATAAAGAAATATCATGATTTGTAAGAATGAATATACTAATAATAAAACTTTAAAATTAAAAAAACACTTCTGATGCAAAAAAAATAAAAAAATAAGTTAATTTTTAAAAAACTCAAAGATGCATGATTTAGAGAGATTTGTTTTTTTCTTGATTATTTTGTAGTGATTGTAAATCTTGAAAGTGGAAACTAATCTCATTTAAATTTTTATCAAACAATGGTTTGTTGCCTTTATTTTAATGTTTTTGAATGATTTAGGAATAAAGATTGCTATTTCTTTAAACAAATATACCGTGGACAATTTAAAATCTTGAACGCAAAAATAAAATAGCTTCTGAGTTAAAAATAAATAAATAAAAAAATAAATACAACAAATATTTATTAAATGGCTAAATGAATGAGTATACATTCGTTTAAGTCCTATGTTAGGTACTAACAATTGGAACACTGTAGACATTCCCCTTGTCAGAAAAAAGCTCATAGTCCAGTTGGGATTTGAAATATCGATAAACACATGTTGAATTGAGTGCTACACTAATAGTCTTACGGAAGGTGTGGAAGAGTAAAGTAGTCAACTCAAACTAGAAAGTAAAGGGAGCAGCTGTGTTTACTGGAACGTCTTCTTAGCAGCAGATGAATAAAAGAGTGAATGAAAATTTAGTCACTCAAGTAAACAAGTATGCACAGAATTAGATTATAGCATAGAAGATCAAAATAACAGAGTTTTGCACAAGTCCTAAAACATCCCAGAAGATAATCATCTAACTTTGGGAGAATTAGAAAGCCATAGAGTGATGGCATTTAAAACAGGATGTAAATGATAAGAAAAAGCCTATTTATCAAGGAGACAGAGTTTTATTTCTTTCTCCGGTCAAGGTAATATATTGCCTGGTGGCCGAATCCCTTCAGAACGAGTGCATGCCATTTATAAACACCTTTATAATGAGGGATTTATGTACCTATTGTCTTAAAATTTTTATATATCAGCAAATAGAAGGGGTATTAAAAGTAGATACATATTTGCTCAATGATTATTAAAGAATTATGCCGATAATATACAGGTAAAAGCAACAAAGATTTAAAGAATGGCATTTAGTAAACATCATATTATAGAACGCTATGCAGGCCAGTTTACTCATTAAATTAAAAAATATGTATAATATGTATTTTAGCCCTCAAAAATAATAAATGCAATATCGTATGTAAAACACCTATAGCGTTTTTGAATATTGTTTTATTTTTCATCAGTTATTTAGTGATCTTGGGTCTTTTTCTATATTGAATACAATTGCCCATTAAGAATACTGGTGGCATACATAATACATAATGCCTACAACTACTGCATGTGTGAAAAAGTCTTAGACATACTCTTTCCACTATAACCTCTCAGTTCAGTCATATTTTTTTCTGGCTTTCTGATCATTAGTCGTCTATCTCCAGCTTCCTCCACTTTTACCTCTGGAATATCTAATACAACTGCTGTTTTGAAGTGTTATACATGGGCCCCTGAGGACTTGAAGACCATTTGGAGGTATCTATGAAGTCACAACAAATTTCATTGTAATACTAAAGCATTCTTTCCCTTTTAACTTTTATCCTCATATACAGAAACTTTTTCAAGAGTCCTCATGATGTATGATAATATTGCATAATAAACTATATCAACATTTGGAAGATCTGCCTAACTCAGTGAGTCAATATCTATAAGTATGAAAAATGCTTGATGTTACAGTGATTAATTCAAGTGCAAGATATACTAATGGAGTTTTAATGCAAAAGCATACCAAAAGTTTACTGATATGGCTTCAGATTTTACATTGAAAGTAATCTTTGAGAAACTATTTTTCATTGACTGTCCTATAGTACCAAAGAAGAATATCTGTATTTATCTAAAAAAGTTATTAACAGCTCAACTCCACCCTCTTCTATGTATCTGTGTGAGATCACATTTTCTTCATAAACATTAAACAAAACAACATATTTCAACATATTGCATGCAGAAGCAGATATAAGAATGTAGCTGTTGTCTACTGACTTGGGCATTAAAATACTTGAAAAAAATTTTGAATGTAATGTAATTAAATAATTATTTTATTAGTTATGAATATTCATGGGGTACAAAGCAAATTGTCACCACTTGTGCCTAAGATATGATGGCCAGATCCATACTGGCAGCATGACCATTACCACAAATTGTTATTATATCTCATGTCCCCCACCCAATTATCCCCCCAGTTATCCCCTACTTCCCTCCACATCTCCCTTTCCCCACACCACTTTGTATCCCTAGGTATGTTCTCTCACTCTGTAAGTCCAACGCACCACTTTGGTCTTTCTTTCCTTCCTTCTTTCTCTCTTAGCTCTCACTTATGAGTGAGTACATACAATATTTATTCCTCTGTGGTTTGCTGATTTCACTCAAGTTTCTCCAAGCTCATCCATGGTGTTGCAAATGGGAGAATTTCTAAAATGAAATTAATTTTTACAAAAAAAGTTTTTTTGTTATTGAGAATCTTGATGTCAATATCTTTTTTTAAAAAAAACTATTTTATTTTATCAATATACAATGTGATTGATTTTTGTGTCCCTTTACTGAATCCTCACTCGCCTCACCCTCTCCCCCCTCCCTCCCATCAAGCTCAAATCTGTTCACTTGTCTTAACAACTTCAAGGAATTGTGGTTGTTGTGTCTTCTTCCTGGCCCTCTCCCACCCATTTGTTTGTGTATTTGTTTATTTTTAGTTCCCACAAATAAGTGAGAACATGTGGCATTTCCCTTTCTGTGCCTGGCTTGTTTCTCTTAATATAATTTTCTTAAATACTTCAAATGTGCATTTCACAATTTCTAGCAGTTGTATAAGGTTTGCATTGAAGAGACAAACTTTTATTTGGTAGGGAATGTAACAAGATTTTGATGGTATTCTGGGTAAAGAATTGATTCTTGACTCAATAGACAAAGAGCAGAATATTTTGGTGAAAAAGTTAATTTTCCACGGGATCCAGCTCAGGGAGTAATAATAATTATGATCTCCAGCATGGAGCTGGTGCTTGCCTGGAGCATAAGAGTAGGAAAGATGCAATGTGAAGACTTGAAGTCAAGGCTAGAATATTGTCATGTGATAGAACATGTAGCATTTCAGATGCCAAACCAGGAGAAAGAAAATCTATTCCTAATAAAATGCTTGCAGTGGGCCACAGATTCACTGATGAATCGTGTTCCCTTCTTCCTTGTCTCTTCAGTTTTCCTATCCCTCATCCTCCCTTTTATGTGTCTGTCATCCCCATCACCTGGTGCCCCCCTTTCTCTCGTAGTCCATGACAGAGTTCTTATCATCATTGTCTCTTTCTGTATACATTCCTCCCTTACACCTGTCCAGAGGGAGAGTAGCAATTGGTAAATGCTATGAACTCAGCCACACCCAAGTGTTTGCAGGTTTTGCTGATGAATCTCCTCCATTTTCTACCACCTCCTTGTATTAATTTCTAAGACTTATTTTATACTTCTTTCAAAAATCTCTTAGAATTTTCTTTGAGAAGTTGTTTATTCTGTTTCCATGGCCCTTTTCCTTTGCCTATATCCCTATCTTTCATTTAGATAATACTGATATAAATATATGAATATTCTCCTTGGTAAGAAATCAATACAACTTAGATAAACATGATATAGTTTTTATAACTGAAGAAGCTGTGCAAAATTATGCAGTTAAAAGAATAGTGGGAGTAAATTAAGTAACTAAAACAAGATTTAAAGGCCTTTTACACAGATCCTGAAGCTATTTATTTTTATGGCTTTCCCTCAAGACCAGGTCCTCATTGGATCAGAAAATACACACTTTTTTTTTTTTTTTTGGTGTACATGTCATTTAAAATTTGTTCAACATGAAAAAAACATTCGGAATCTATGCAATGTAATGTTCCAAACTGTCTCGAATTTACATTTGGAATCTGTTTAAAAGAAAATTCCACAAACAACTTAGAAGAGTACCCTTTTCCCCTCATCCTCACTAGCATTTGATATTCTTGGTATTCTTATTAATGGACAGTCTAACTGGGGTGAGATGATATCTCAACGTGGTTTTGATTTGCATTTCCCTGATGATTAGTCATGTTGAGCATTTTTTCATGTGTCTCTTGGCCATTTGCATGTCTTCCTTTGAAAAATGTCTATTCATCTCTTTTGCCTGCTTTTTAATTGCTTTGTTTTTTTCCTGTATGGTTGTTTGAGTTCTTTGTATATTTTGAATATTAGACCTTTGTCAGATATATAGTTTGCAATTATTTTCTCTCATTCTGTAGGTTGTCTTTCCACTCTGTTGATTATTTCCTTTGCTGTGCAGAAGGTTTTTAGTTTGATATAATCCCATTTATTTATTTTTTCTTTTGTTCTTGTGCTTTTTTTTATTCATAAAGTCTCTGACCACTACTTCCTGGAATGTTTCCCTGTGTTTTCCTTTAGTAATTTTATGTTCTTCTGTCTTATATTCAGTTCTTTAATCCATTTTGAGTCGATTTTGGTGTATGGTGAGAGGTACAGGTCCAGTTTCATTCTGCATATGGATGTCCAATTTTCCCAGCACCATTTATTGAAGAGGCGGTCTTTTCCCCAATGTATGTTCTTGTTGACTTTGTCAAAGATCAGTTGGCTGTAAGTATGTGGATTGATTCCTGGCTTTTCTATTCTGTTCCGTTGATGCAAGTGTTTGTTTTTTTGCCAGTACAATACTGCTTTGGTTACAATAGCTTTGTAATATAATGTGAAATTGGGTAATGTCATGCCTCCAGCTTTATTTATTTTTTTCCTCAGGATTGCTTTGGCTATTCACTTCATATGTTATTCCAAATGAAGTTAGGATTACTTTTCTTTACCTGTGAAGAATCAGCTACTGTGGAAAACAGTATGGAAGTTCCTCAAACAACTGTATATAGAGCTACTATATAATCCAGCAATCCCACTAGTGGGTATATATCCAAAGGAATGGAAATCATCAGGTTGAAGGGATATCTGCACTCCAATGTTCATCACAGCTCTATTTGCAGTAGCCAAAATATGGAAACAATATAACTGTCCTTTGACAGATGACTGGATAAGGAAAATGTGGAATATATACACAATGGAGTACTACTCAGCCATAAAAAATGAAATTCTGCCATTTACAGCAACAGGGATGAGTCTGGAGAAAAATATAAGTGAAATAAGCCAGACTAGCAAAGAGAAATACCGCATGTTCTCACTTATAAGTGGGTGCTAAGAAAGAAGGGAGGAAGGAGAGATAGAGAGGGAGGGAGGGAGGGAGGAAGATCTCTAGCAAAAGAGACCTTGAACTGTGATGTCTAAAGGTCATTAAACAGTACATTGTTACACTACTCATTGTCCCATAGCAAAGTTTGTCTAAGTAACTACCCTCACTTTCCACACATCTCCCCAGCACACCTCCTCCACTCCACTCCACTCCAACAGCAAACCTTGAGCTAGGTTGCAACTGTCTACCTTCTAATAAGCCACTCCTATTCTTTCTTTGCTAATTCTTTCCATGCTAGGTTTACTTGAGTCTTGTTACTAAAATCACATGGTTATATTTACAGGATCATCTTGATCTGACCAATCCTTGTCAGCAGTTCAACTTTCCAGTTTTGGCAGTAGTTCAAAAATTAGCACTTTTGTCCTGCTTTGATTACATCAAAGAAAGCCTATATTCTCTCTATAAAATTTTTCAGTAATGTCCCATATAACTTGCTCAAGGGAATGCAGTGTAGATAATAAAAATATGTGAATGAATGAATGAATGCTTGACTTAATAAGGGTTTGGTACTTCTCATATTCAAACTCTGTCTGAAGTCAATATCAGGTTTTTCATACTCCATAATTTCAAAGGAATTTCTTGACTAAAAAAACAGAAGAAATATGTACATCTCTATTTTATTAGCAATTTTTATGCACTTGTAGTAATGATTTTACTAAAAATTTGAATTTAGGTTGGACACAGCATGCTTTCCTTTCGGATTTTCTGCCATTTCCCCTTTTTCTTTATTAGTTTCCAATCCATCCTCCATGCTAGATTTACACTCATGAAGCCCTTTGGTTTCTAAGGATTAATGACTGTCTGTACTGCTTTAATATAGATAGTATCTTTCTCAGATCAGACAAATCTGTACAAAAATTGGCACCATATCTTTGAATTGCTATTTCCTGTAAGCTCACATATCACCTTATTTCTCTGAAGTATGTGTTATTAAAGCATGAAGTCTGGTGTATGTACTTCTAGAAGTTACTTAAAGAAGCATTTAAAAAATTAATATTTTACTTTGTTCTTGTTTTGTTTAGCTTTTAGCATTAGGAAAATTAGGTAAAGGAGTACAAAGACTCCCTCAAGTAGGTGACTACTTGAAATTACCACTTTTATTTAAATTTTAAAAAGTTTAATTTTGTCACGGACCAATAGAATATGCTCAAATTTTTGAGAAAATTTAAATCAATGAAACTGCAACAAAATTACATATAGTTATCATTGTAATCCTTTCCTTTTAGATCTAAAAATATAGAGAAATGAGAATAGGCATGAAGCATTGGTTAGATACAGAGCAGAGTTCTTATACTGGAGACCATGGCTCCTAAACTCCTAAGCTGGTCATACCCAACTGCATCAAGACCTCATTTAGAGGTTTTTCAAATAGAGTTAATAGGGTGCCCTATAATCTATCAGTTTTGCTCATAAATGTTTGTAATAATATTGACCTAGGCAATGTTAGATCCGACTCATTCTCTTTTTTTCTGAGTTTTGTAATGTGATAGAATATATTTATATATATATATATTACTTATATATATTATATATTTAAGAAAAAAATATATCTATAAGAAAACTTACCATCTTAAGCATTTTTAACTCTACAGTTCAGTGGTATTAAATACACTCATTTCATAATGTCATAAACCATCAAAATTGAAACTCAATATCCATTAAACAATAATATCCCATATCCCTTCTCCCAGCCTCTGGCAACCATCATCTTTTTGTCTCTATCATTCTGACTACTTTAAGTACCTCATATAAACAGGATCATACAATATTTGTCTTTTTGTGACTGGCTTATTTTATTTAGCTTAATGTCCTTAAGTTTCATCCATGTTGTAGCATAAGTCAGAATTTACTTCCTTTTTAAAGGGTGAACATTTCAATATATGTATTCATATATCCCATCTCTCACTTATCCATTCACCTATTGATGGTCAGTTTGGTTGCTTCCATCTATTATTTGTAGTGAATAATGCTGCTATGAACATGGGTGCACACATATGTCTTTGGGACTCCAATTTTAATTTTAAATTTAAATTTAATTTAATTATTTTATTTTATTTTATTTTATTTTGTCAATATACACTGTGGTTGGTTATTGTGGCCAATTACCGAAACCTCCCTCCCTCCTTCCTCTCCCCCTTCCCTCCCAACAACCTCTTTTCTGTACGCTAGTCATGTCAACTTCAAGGAATTGTAATTGCTGTGCCTTCCTCCCCCCCCAGTTATCTGTGTATTTATTTATTTATTTTTGCTCCCACAAATAAGTGAGAACATGTGATATTTCTCTTTCTGTGCCTGGCTTGTTTCACTTAATATAATTCTCTCTAGGTCCATCCATGTTGTTGCAAATGGCAGTATTTCATTCTTTTTTATAGCAGAGTAGTATTCCATTGTGTAGATATACCACAATTTCCATATCCACTCATCTGATGATGGACGTTTGGGCTAGTTCCAACTCTTAGCTATTGTAAAGAGTGCTGCAATGAACATTGGAGAACAGGTATAACTTCGACTTGATGATTTTCATTCCTCTGGGTATATTCCAAGCAGTGGGATAGCTGGGTTATATGGTAGATCTATCTGCAATTGTCCATACTACCCAAAGTGATATACAAATTCAATGCAATCCCCATCACAATTCCAATGACATTTTTCTCAGAAATGGAAAAAACTTTCCAGACATCTATATGGAATAACAAAAAACCATGCACAACCAAAGCAATTCTGAGCCAAAAAATAAATAAAGCTGGAGGCATAACACTAACTGACTTTAAACTATACTACAAAGCTATAATAAAAAAACAGCATGGTACTGGCATAAAAGCAGACACACTGATGAATGGAATAGAATAGAGAATCCAGAAATCAACCCACACACCTACAGCCATCTGATCTTTGACAAAGGCACCAAGCCTATACACTGGGGAAGAGACTGCCTCTTCAGCAAATGGTGCTGGGATAACTGGATATCCGTATGCAGGAGAAAGAAACTAGACCCATACCTCTCACCATATACTAAAATCAACTCAAAATGGATTAAAGAATTAAATATACACCCTGAAACAATAAAACTTCTTAAAGAAAAGATAGGGGAAACACTCCAGGAAGTAGGACTGGGCACAGACTTCATGAATATGACCCGAAAAGAAGGGTAGCCAAAAGAAAAATTTTAAAAATGCGATTGTTTCAAAATAAAAAGCTTCTGCACAGCAAAAGAAACAATTAACAGAGTTAAAAGACAATCAACAGAGTGGGAGAAAATATTTGCAAAATATACATCTGACAAAGGATTAATATTCAGAATATACAAGGTACTGAAACAACTTTACAACAATTTTAATTCTTTTAGGTATATATCCAGAAGTAAAATTTGTGGATCATATGGCAATTCTACCTGTCATTTTATAAGGAACAATCATGCTGTTTTCCACAGAAGCTGGAGCATTTTACATTCCCATCAAGAGAACACAAGGTTTTCAGGTATTCCACATCCTCACCAACACTAATTATTATTCTTTTTGGATTTGTTTATATTGCTTTGTTTTGTTTTTGATAGTATCCATCCTAGTGAATGTGAGGCGGTATTTTATTGTGAGGTGGTATTTTATTTGATTTACATTTTCCTGATGATTGTTGATGTGGAGCATGTTTTCATGTGCTTATTAGCCATCTGTATATCTTCTCTAAGGACAGTTTATTTGAGCTCATTCCCCAATATTGAAATCAGACTTCTGTTGTTGTTGAGTTTTAAGAATTCTGCAGATTTTCTGAATACTAATCCCTTATCACATACATGGTTTGCAAATATTTCCTCCCATTCTGTGGGTTGCAATTTTACTTGTTGATAGTGTTTTTCTGATGCACGATTTTCAAAATTTTTCATGGGGTACAATTTGTCTATTTTTTCTTTTGTTGCCTGTGCCTTCAGTGTCATATTGAAGAAATTATTTCCATGTACAATGTCATGAGGCTTTTTCTCTGTGTTTTCTGTTGAGTTTTATGGTTTTAGCTTTTATATTTAGGTCTTTGATTCATTTTCATTTAGCTTTTGTACATGGTATTACATATGGGTCCAAATTCATTACTGTACCTGTGGATATCCAGTTTTCCCAGCACCATTTGAACTCTTGCCAAAAGTCATTTGAGAATAAATATGAGGATTTATTTCTGGGCTTTCTATTCTATTTTATTGGTCTCTAGATCTGTCTTTATGCCAGAAGCACACTTTTGGTTACTTTGTCTTCGTAGTAAGTTTTGAAATTGGGATGTATGAGTACTTCATCTTTGTTCTTTCTTGTTAAGATTGCTTTGGCTACGGAAAGTGGGGGTCCCTTGTGATTTTATATAAATTTTAGGATGGGTTTTTCCATTTCTGCAAAAGACATTATCGGGATATTGAGAGGGATTTTATTAAATCTGTAGATCACTTTGGGTAGCATTGACTTTTCAACAATATTAAGTCTTCTAACTCTTGGACATGGGATGTGTTTCCATTTATTCAGGTCTTTAATTTCCTCTAGCAATGTTTTATAGTTTTAATTGTACAAATCTTGCACTTCCTTGGTTAAGTCTTATATATTTTATTCGTTTTGATGCTATTGTTAATGAAATCATTCTCCTAATTTTCTTTTCAGATCAT
This sequence comes from Cynocephalus volans, assembly GCF_027409185.1. Taxonomy (NCBI): domain Eukaryota; kingdom Metazoa; phylum Chordata; class Mammalia; order Dermoptera; family Cynocephalidae; genus Cynocephalus; species Cynocephalus volans. Next base: position 105,974,519 of record NC_084463.1, on the reverse strand, counting down.
TTATTGTTAGTTTATACAAATGCGACTATTTTTTGTGTATTGTCTATGTATCTGATCTCTCTGCTTAATTCACTTATTAGTTTTAACAATTTTTGTGTATGTGTGTGTGTAATTTGTAGGCTGTTCCACATGTAAGATCATACCATCTGAAAACAAAGGTAATTTCACTTCTTTTATTTCAATTTGATAGTTAATATCTCTTATGTTTAGAAGAGAAATAAGGCTTAACTAAATTGAAAGCTTGGTGTGACTTTGTTTCTTATACCTTGGTTCTAGATCTAATCAAAGTGTATGAGGTTGATGTAGAAATACTGGGTCTTTTTTCACAAAGCCCACTGATCTCTGCCTCAACACTTGGTCCCTAGGACAAGAGATAGTATTTGAAATGAAGTGTTTTTGACCATTTTTTCCACTTCTCTTGTTTCCTTTCCACTCCCCTCTTATTCTTTCCCTCTTCTCTCCCTCTTTCTCTCCCCTGAATACTGAGTAGAATTTTCTTCCATCACCATGTTTCTTTTAATTTTTTTTTAAATTGTTCAAACATTCTGGCTTGCTGGCTCCAATTCAGTTGTGAGTCTCAGTTCACAAAGTTATTATTTTTGTATGAAACACACTTTTGAGTTTATAATGGGGAAGATGACAAAATTAATTGTAGTCAATGTGCCTAAAATAAAATTTATTAATTGCCTTTTATTCATCTGGATTTGTAAGCTTATTCTCTGGTTTTACTTCATTGCTGTTGTTGTTGCTGTTGTTTTCTTCTCCCCCAACCTACAGCATAGGCTCACTAACATTATTGTCTTTAAATTTTAATCATAATGTTCTAAGATTCACCCATTCTTGCATTTTTGTAGCTCATGTTTATTTATAAAATTCAGTTATACCTACCTCATAATTTTGAGATAAAACTCAATGAAATGATATATTTAAAGCATTATTGTACCTGAAAAAATGTATATATTTAAATATGGCAGTTTAGTAAAAATAATTTATCTGTTTGATAATGTTTTGATATGGCTTAGATGACATTATATGATAAACAAAATTTACCATATCCAAAGATGTAATTCCAAGATATAGCAACTTTACTGATGATAACCTTTAAATTTATGTTACAGAGAGGAATGTTTATAATGTTAATACATTTTTTAAAAAACCTCTGGTTTTGTTTCCAAACACGTAAAAATTATATTGCAAACTACATGCTGCGATGGATATATTTCTCAACCATTTTATCATACACAACATATAACATAATATTAAAATATATCTTTTGTATTAGTAGATAATTTAATTTTCATCAATATAAATAATATCTCTACTATTTATCTATTTAAATCTATTTCCTGATCACATTTTATTTATTACTCCAATTTTCTCTTGGGTTATGCTCTCATTCTTTCCCACTTTCCATTCAATCTTGCTATTTCTTAATACCTCATTAATCGTTCTTCTCCCATGCTTATCCTCTGGCATTTTCAGAAATCTAAATAAGGTGCTATTTTTTTCTTATTGTCTCTCACCACTCTACTGTTTCTCCTTCTAAATTAAAGGCAGGTAGAAGAGTCAAGCCCAGACACCCATGATTAGTGAAGTATATAAGTTTTCTTCAAGTCTCCTTTCCTCTACTTGTCAATCCTCTCCTCATACAGCTGTAAAATAGTAACCACTGTATCTTTCAAAATTCATTTTGACATTAACTGCAAGGAGTCCTTCTCAGGTTATGATGAACTTCAGTTACTGATACTTACTCCAGCTTTATTTCTGTATGCACCGGTATGTTCAGAAGACTGTGAATAATTAACCAGTCATCAGAATGTCAAGGACAAATGAACAGGTGAAGATTTTTTTCTCCTGGAAGTTATATATGTTTCACCTAAATTTGCAATAAGTATGACATGAACCCCTGCAATTCAGTACAAACATTCTGGGGAATAGTTCCATGTAACACATGGGATAGTTTGTTTATGTGCCTTCCTCAATCTTGTGTAATATCTCTAGACTATCTGACATTCTTTATTATTTTCTATATACTCTCCAAGTATAACTAGTCAAAAGTGCATTAATCATCAAGAGTTTACCTGAAGTTGGATATTCTAGCTGTTTCATTTTGTGTGTCCATTCCATGTGGTCTATCTAAAGAGAAATTATGTGAAAAGTATAATTGTTTCCTTTGTATTTTTTTCTATCAGTTTAGAGGTCATTGATTAAATATCTCTTGATGATTTCATTAATTTTATGGCAGAATATTCACAGAGATTTTTCTCCTGAGCTCATGGTTTATGAATTTTGTATTTACTCTCCTCCACTATAAATTTATTCACCTTTATGTTAAGTGCAGAAATCTATATCATAGATTTATCTCATACTAAATATATCTTTCTCTCTGGAAAACAATTTGATCATTCCTTCACGAATCTGCTTGGTCTTCACTCCATAGACAATTGGATTCAAGGTGGGGGGCAACAACAGGTAGAGGTTGGCTATAAAAATATGGACATGGTGAGGTATGGTGCATCTCCCAAAGCGGTGAGTGAAGAAATTGAAGAAGGCTGGGACATAGGTGATGACAATAGCGCATATGTGAGATGTGCAGGTGCTGAAGGCTTTGTGCTGAGCATCTGCAGATGCCAAATTCACTACAGCACGGATAATCATTGTATAAGATACGGAGATACAGAACATATCAAACCCCCCAATCAATATAGCAGCTATGAGACCATAGATAGTATTAATCTTGATGTTGCCACAGGATAATTTGGCCACAGACATATGGTCACAATAGGTGTGATGAATGAGGTTGCCTCTGCAGTAGGGAAGACGCTTGATCAGGAGAGTAAATGGGATCATGAGCAACACACTTCGAGTGAAGGTGGCAAGCCCGACCTTGATAATTACAGTGTTGGTGAGGATGGTGGAGTAGCGCAGAGGGTAGCAAATGGCCACATAGCGATCCAGAGCCATAAGCATGAGCACGCCAGACTCCATGCCTGTCAGCATGTGGATGAAAAACATCTGCACAAGGCAGGCATTAAAGTAAATCTCCTTCAGATTGAACCAAAAGATACATAACATATTGGGGACAAATGAAGTGCACCCAGTAACATCCGTAAGGGACAGCAAGGCTAGGAAGTAATACATGGGTCGGTGCAGGGCCTCCTCATGGCTGATGAGGTAGATGAGCCCACAATTGCCCATGAGAGCAATTATGTACATGAAGCAGAATGGCAGGGAGATCCAGATGTGTGCGGCTTCCAGCCCAGGAATCCCATTAAGGATGAAGTACCTTGGTGTCAGGCTGGAGCTGTTAGCCCCATGCATGATGGTCAATTAGAAAACATGTTACTTTCTGTGGTAATAAAGGTGTCCTGTACAGGAAGAGAGGAGTGAGATTATTGTCATCCAGAAACAAAAGATGAATAGAATTTTGTACAATATAAATGATAAATTTAGAGAAAATAATTTATGTTTTTTTCTATAGCCTGCTGCATTGTCCTAAGCTTATTACTGAATCAAAAGTATGCAAACATAACTGCAAGCATAGTTCAAAGCCCTGACCTGGCTTGGTTTTATACTATAAATGCTGTGCATATGTACTTGCTCATATTCGCAGTCCAGTCACTAAGGCTTGTTTTTGCCCCCTCAACTAATTTTCATATTATGAGTGATGTTTAAATAACATTGTTTCTCCTAACTGCCCACATAAATTCCCTTGTTCCAAGAAGTCATTTCAAATGTTCCCATCTGGCTATAGCTAATTGCTTATTACACACATCTATTATGGGGCCTGACTTGATCTTTATACAAGTCTAACTCTGGCAAGTCTGCAAGTCAGAATAATCAAGAGCACAAGATATGACAGGCCAAAAAGTTTCGTAATAAGTTACAACTTACAAAGCATAGTCATGTGCATTTTGTATTATATCTCTAATTGTTTCTTGCTAGTAAACATCAAATATTCTCATAATATTTACATTTCACCACTGACATTGTTCAGCTCTAATTCCAATATATTAATTCCTTTCAAGTTTCTAAGTATATAAGCATGATATATATGGATACAATATATGTATATAGACACACATTCAGTATATATGTAACCATAATTTTTATGTCTCCTTTTGATATATTATTTTTAGGCACCAAATAACTATAGACAATTATATTGGGTAGGGTGGAATCCTTATTAATGTTAGTCATTTTTTGACAACACCTCGCTTTTCATCTTTCTTCTATTTTCTGAGACATGGGTCCATCCTGAAAGCTTTTCTGATTAAAATTGTTAGATTCCAGGCTCTTTTTTTTTTTTTGAGAAAATTCTTCATTATCTTATATTTTAAAAATATTTTCTTAGTGATTGGTTGTTTTATATTATCAACTTGAGTTATGCATCTTCCCATAGCATTGTATAGCATACTTTATTGCATTTTCACAAGTTATATTTTATATCATCTTCTGTTTCATTTTAATATCCCCCATGTAACAGCTTTTTCCTAATCTCTAATTTTGATGGCTTTTCTCTCTCTCTCTCTCTTTCTCTCTCTCTCTCTCTCTCTCCCTCCCTCCACCTCGATATATATATATCGCCCAGAGTTTTCTATATAAGTGGGGTTTTTTAACCATTAATTTTAACCAGTGGAAAATTTTTCAAACGTTGCTGTGTAAATAATCTCAATACATAAAAAAGACAAAGCAAATTCTTCTAGAAAACAGAAAAAGTTAAGAACTGAATATTATTAAATGCTTTTAACATTAAGTAGAGTAAATCATGGAAACTTTCAGTACAACCTGGCACACAAAAACCAAAATATCTAGGACTATCACAATTATTGTTTGTATTATTACCATTATTTTATCAATAAAATAAATGTAAGAGAAATTGTGTCTATCCTTCCCTTAAAATCTCCTGTGTTATTCCATATCACTCAGAGCAAACACCTACGTTCTTACATTTATTTACAAAATGTTATACATTATTAGAAACCTTTTAAATCTCTGAATGTAAATCTCCCACCATTCTAACTCTGACACTCTCAGTCCATTCATACCTCTGGAGGTTTTTCAAACTCAAATGTGCAGTTCAGGATATTTCCACATGCCATTTTCACTGCCTGCTGTGTTCTTCCCAAGATATTACCATGGCACATACCTTCAAGTCTCTACTCAATGGCATCTAAAAGTAAAGTTTTTCATACTTCTCAGTTTAAAATTTCAACTCCCAGACCCCCAACAATCTTGGCATAACATCTCTCTTTCCAGCTTTTCCTTACTGCATAGCAATTATTATTGTCTGTTGTCCCTCATTAGAATGTAAAATCTATGTGCACAGGGACTGCTGTCTATTTTGCTCATTGGTATATCTTAGCACAAGAAAAAAGTCATATTATTAATGAATGAATAAATTCCAAAACCTCCTTTTTGATTGGTCCTCATACTTGTACAAGGGTACATCAAAAAGTTTGTTAAAAATAGAATTGAAATATAAAACAAATTGTTCCATGAACTTCTTGAAGTAGCCTCCTACATAAATAGCCTGACAAATTAGAGTTAAGGTAAACATTGGAAAGTAAACATGCATCTGGAAGAAGACAAACATGATTTGAAAATGCCTTTAATCTTAAAGATTTCTTAAAACAAATTAAATTGGAGGTGGAATTGGGGAGAGGACATGTAGCAAATGCATGTAACTGCCTTTTGTATTATTTTGCATACCCTGAGGACATACATTATGATGAAAAGAAAAAGTTATGGGGAAGTAAATTTGGGTTCATAAATGTTGTTCATTTGTGCAGCCAAAATTTTCTAAAAGATGAGAATCAGATTTATTCAAACAAAGGGTAAATGGCATGTGTTATGAATATTACTGTCAAGAAGTTTGACTACATGATCACTGGAATTCCTTCTAACTCTTGAACTAATTCATTCCTATTGGTGGAGGTTCTACCACCTTCTAAGGAAGACTTTTCCATCTACAGAGAGCAGAGAAGTTTTTCTATTATTGTACGGAAATATGCCTGCCTGTGACTTTATCTCTTTGGTCCTTGTCACATCAGCATCATGGAGTCTCCTTCCTCCAGTGCCTAAACTACATTTACTTTTTCCCCACTTTTTCTTTCTCCTTAAGGCAATTTGCAAATCTCTTTTATTTCAGAATTCTAAAGCATGAGATAATTCAGAATCTTCCTTGTTGAATCACTCTCTGACTCAAATTCCTTCTTTTCAGTAGCAAATTTTCCATGCATCTTATATATTTGTTTTCTCCCGAATTAGCCAAACTTACCCTGATGATGGATGTTTTCAAATCCCCATTCATGACTGATATTACTCAGAAACAATTGCACTGCATTAATGAAGAACACTATATAATAAGCTTAACATCTTCTCTGGAGATACCCAAGCAAAACAACAAGATTTGTTTGGGGCTTCACAGATAGATGTCCCACGGGTCTCTGACAGAGAGGAGGTAAATGTAGCTTTGTTAAAACTAAATCTATATTTAGAATATATTTGAGAATGGGTGGAAAAATCCTCAAATTTTAAAAACTTTTTCCTTCTGGGACATCCATTGATTTATAAACCTGGAATAAAAATAAAACTCAATAAGCTGTGGCTTAATATTGAGAAAAAGACTTAGATACTGAAATACTTATAATATGCATGGTCTAATGCCTAAAATTTGTTTTCAAATATTCCATGATAAACAGGGGAAGGGCTCAATAAATAGAACAAGAATTGCAAGATGCTCATAATATTTGAAGCTGGGTGACATTTAGATATAGGTTCATTATCACTTCTGCACTTTTGTGTATGTTTGAAAAATTTTTGTTAAGACATTTGGAGAAGGAATCAGTAACTCTATATTAAAGGATTTATGCTGACTGTACTATACAACTTTTCCCTTATGATTGAAAATAAAACAATTATTTAAAAAATCAGTCAGAAAAATACATCACATTACCCTGATAATAATTCTCTTTATATAATGAAAACAAGCAACTCAAACCTTCTAACTCATGATTTAAAGAAAATGCCTATAGGCAGGAGAAAAATTAAATTTCTATCAAAGTAGTAGCAAATGCAGGAAGCCTTTAAAAAATATCTTTCCCTGAAGAAGACATATTGCTTTCACTCAGTTTCTTGGGTGTAGATGCATATGAATCTGAAGATGGATCAAATATTTTTCTTTTTCTTATGATTTAATAGCCACACAGCCCTATTACATGAAGAAATAACTTTTGAATCCTGTTTGTTTTGCTAGGAGAGAAAATAATCCAGTTGTGATTTGTACCGTGTTACTATGGATAAGTTGGAAATACATTTCTGGGACTTTCTTCTTGCATGTTGGTGAGTTAGAGTTGGCCAAAAGAGGAATTTGCGTGAGATTTGGAAAGCAGAAGTAAAGGAACAGCATCATCCTCTGAAGGTCATCAGGGTCATGTGCGTCTAAAGACAGATTGAGAGGTGATGGTCCATTCCTTCTTGTTCTTGTTCTACCCCCAAAACAACACACTTTCTTTCAAGAGCATATGGGTCATAAAACAAGGGTGAATAAATTTAAAAGCACAGGAATCACAGGGGATATGATCTCTTATTGAAAATAATTAAATTAGAAGTCAAAAACAGTAAAATACTCAAATAATTCCCAGATATTTATAAATTAAACTTCTAAATAACCATGGGTAAAAGAACACACAAGGAAACTTAGCATACTTCAATATATCAAAATTTGTCTGATATAGTAGAGCATTGCTTAGAGAGAAATGTGCACATTTAAACACTTTTAATATTATTTAAAATAAATTATCTGAAGTTTTATCTTTAATTCTAAAAAAAAAAAGGATTAAATAAAACCCCAAATATGGGAAGTACTTAATAAGACTAAAATTAACTTTATGTATACTAGCAATAAACAGTACAAAGCTGAAATTCTAAGTACAATCAAATGATTTACCATAGTTTCAAAAATGATGAAATACTTAGGCGTATATCTAACAAAATATTTGCAAGATCTTTATAATAAAAACCTAAACATTACTAAGAGAGAGGTCAAAGTAGACCTAATTAAATAAATTTAACATTTTCAAGAATATTATTAAATATTTCATAAAAGACACATATAAAGAAAGGAGAGCCAATTTTATAGAACCTTAGATTTCCAGCACATACACCCCTGAAGCGATTGGTGAGTGAATCCCATATCTCACATGGGTACTATAAATTTAAACACTGATATTTTTTAATCAGAAAGCCTATTTATTTTCCCTCCAAATTCTCCCTATGCGGGACTACTTCTGTTGTCACAGTACTAATTTCTTTTCTTCTGTAATCAGCACATTCCAGGTGAACGTCATCCACTTCTTCAGATTTGTGCATCCTGTTTGCATCCAACCTGTCGTCAGAACTTTGCTCTTATTTACTCACAACATCCTCTCACACCACTATCCTTCCCCTTACTACTTTTAAGTGTTTTGTCAGTCCTTGTTCTACCACATCCTCTTCTATGAACTTCAAAAAATGTATTGAGCATCTCCTTTACACTAGAAACATTTAGCTTTGGGGGTTACATAACCCGAGAAATATTTGATTCGATGATTCTATAAAGTTGAGATATGAGTGGAAAATATGTTCTAAAGGGAATGCTGATTGATTTAGTTTGAAATGGTGAACATCTTTATTCTCATTGAACAGCACTCTGGAGCTCAATAGACTGTAATCTTATAAATGTATTGGATTCTCATAAGGTATTGCATTTCCAGTGATTCTTCATCATGTATTTATTGTGGTACTAATCAAACAGATGGTCTTTTGATTTTATTAGAAAGTGCCTGATGATAATAGTGATTTTCCTTTAAGATTATTCCTTCATTTTGCTTAAAGAAAGCTATTGGTACAAGGAGAGGATTTACATTTTTTTTTTTTTGCATTTAAACTTCCTGCAAACCCAAAGTAGGGAGTTTGGGCTAAAACTAGATTGAAATAATTTTCAGGATGTCCATTAGTTAAGTATGTCTGTATAATATGTCCACCGATGAACTTTGAAAGGTGAGCCCACAAGAACGCGTAAAGTTTGTTAACATTTCAGAACAGAACAGACATCTGTAAGATAATGAGTACCTAAATAAAGCAAATATGTAGACAATCCTTGATCATCCAGTTGTTCAGTAGTGGCCAACTTCAGCCTGGAGAATGGAGTTCATGATATAAAAGGACCCTAGACACATCCTGAACCAGACACATTGACTAGACTCAATCAGCTCATCTTAACATCTATTGCTTAAGGCATGGACTCAAATAGAGTTTATATCGCATATTAAACATAAGAGAACAGATATGGTTATTGATCTAAAAGAAAGAAAATTTAGCCATTATGAGGAAGTAAACTTTGCTTATTTTTTTTTTTTTTTTGTCTTACAGAGCCAATTCTGTAACTGCTATACCATGAACTTCCAACAGTCATTATGTCATTTCTAAATGGCACCAGCCTAAGTCCAGCTTCATTCATCCTAAATGGCATCCCTGGTCTGGAAGAAGTTCATCTGTGGATCTCCTTCCCGTTGTGTACCATGTACAGCATTGCTGTTACAGGGAACTTTGGCCTTATCTATCTCATCTACTCTGAAGAGGCCTTACACAGACCTATGTACGTCTTCCTAGGCCTTCTTTCCTTCACGGATGTGCTCATGTGCACCGGCACCCTGCCCAACACCCTCTGCATATTGTGGTTCAACCTCAAGGAGATCGATTTCAAAGCCTGCTTAGCCCAGATGTTCTTTGTGCACACCTTCACAGGGATGGAGTCTGGGGTGCTCATGCTCATGGCCCTGGACCGCTATGTGGCCATCTGCTACCCACTGCGCTATGTCACTGTCCTCACTAATTCAGTCATTGCCAAGGCCAGGCTCCTCACTTTCCTTCAAGGTGTGATGCTTGTTTTCCCTTTCACTTTCCTCACCAAGCGCCTGCCATACTGCAGGGACAATGTCATCCCACACACCTACTGTGACCAGTAATTGATTACCAAGCTTTGCCATTTCTTTGTTATGTGAACATTTGATCTCCTCTCTTCTAACCATTTGATAACATGCAGTAAATTATTGTTAACCATAGATGTCTAACTCACCTGTGCAACAATAGAACTCATTTTTCCTAAGTAGCTGTAATTTGGGGTCCATTAACCAACATTTCACAATCCCCCCTTCCACCTCTTCCTTCCCAATTCTAGTAACCACAGTTCTATTCTCTCCTTCTCAAAGTTCAAATTGTTCTTACTCTTTTTATTTTTATTTATTTGTTTGTTTATTTATCTTTAGCTCACACATATGAGTGAGAACATGTGGGATTTCTCTTTCTGCGCCTGTCTTATTTCACTTAACAATTTCCTCTATGTTCATCTACATTGAAGCAAATGGCAGAATTTTATTCTATTTTAAGGGCAGGCAAGTTGGAAAAATAAAGTCATATTGTTCCTGTTTGCAAGAAATGAGACCTTTTAAAAATACAGTGTATGTATGTGTGCTTTTGCTGTTCTTCTCTTAGTCATTATTTCTTTTACTCCATACTATGTTTGAACTTTAGATTACAACTACTCTGTTATACACAATATGCATTTACTCAATTACTATATTTGTCACCTGCCTCTTCCTAAAATATTTTATATATGTAAAATATATATTCATATATTTCTTATATGGGTGTTATTGTATTTTATATATATATGAAATATATGTGTACAACTTTCTTCTTTCCTCACTACTTTGAACATCAATCTTAGTCAGTTGCTTCTTTAGTTTTCTGTTCTTAGAATCATTACTACTTGCTGTGATTCCAGAAATATTCCTATATTTGTATATAACTTGGTTGTAATAATTGAAAACTAATAACTAGTATTTGAATTAAAATGATTATATTAACATTAATATGAAAGTTAAATATGACTGTTGACCATTTTTCTGACAATTCAGGATGATATTCCCTTTTCTATGGGTTTAATATCATCATCTTTATTATTCTTGAAGTATATTTCCAGCATCAATATTTTTTAGAAATATTTGATCAGTGCATTACACTGATCAAATGAGGAAAGTATTTCTTGGGAAAGAAGCAGTCAGGCAATTATACAATGACTTTCATAATAGATAAAAATGAATGATGGCAAAAATAATTGAGAAAAGAAAAATGAACTTGTGAAAATCTCACAGAAAAAAAGAAAAATGCAAGGCAACATAAAACATGAAAGAAAAGTAAAGGGATATAGATCATCTATCCAGAATGGCAAATGTTTGACTCTTAGGACTGCCACTAAAAGAAAACTATTGCCTAAGTCAACCATGCTGGAACAGGTAGTAGCCACTGGACCTCCAGCACAGGCCAGTGCCTGCCACCCAGAGAGGCCCGAGAGCTGCTGGGCCCACACGCCCCAAGACAGCAGTGCCAGAACAGGCAGGCACCACATGCTGTGGGACTCCTGGGGCAGGCAAGTCCCTGCAACCAAAAGAGAATGCATTACTGCTGGGCCCACACACCCCACACCAGCCATGACAGAAGAGGCAGGGACTGCAGGACGCCCAGTCAAGGCTAGTACCCCCTGCCACAAGACTAAACACCAAAGGAAAGAAACTGAAAATATGAAAAATCAAGAAAATACATCACCACCAAAGGAAAATAATAACTCTCAAGCTCTAGATCCTAAGAACAGGAAGTCCTTGAAATGACTGACAAGGAATTTCGGGCAACAATTCTAAGGAAACTAAATGAGTTACAAGTAAACTCAGTAAGACAACACAATGAAATGAGAAAAAATATACAGGACCTGAAAGAAGAAATGTACAAAGAAATCAATGCCCTGAAAAATAGTGTCGCAGAGCTTGTGGAGCTGAAGGAATCATTCAATGAAATAAAAAACACAACAGAAAGTCTAACAAGCAGGCTATAACAAAGAGAAGAGAGAATTTCTGACCTCGAAGACAGACTGTTTGAATTAACACAGGCGGACCAGAAAAAAGAAAAAAAGAATTAAAAAATTTGAAGAAAATCTATGAGAGATAACAGACATCCTGAAGCATTCAAATATCTGAATCATGAGTAATCCAGAAGGGGAGGAAAAAGGAAATGGCATTGAACATATTCAATACAAAAGGTCCTCTCCAAGACATGTTATAGTCAAACTGACAAAACTCAAAGACAAAGAGAGAATCTTAAAAGCTGCAAGAGAGAAGCAGCAAGTCACCTATAAGTGAGCCCTGATCAGACAAGAATCAGACTTTTCATCACAAATCCTAAAAGCCAGAAAAGAATGGATGATATATTCAAAATACTAAAGTACAAAAATTGCCAGCCAAGAATACTTTACCCAGCAAGGCTATCCTTCTGAAAAGAAGGGCAAATAGTATATATCTCAGGCAAACAAAAACTGTGTGAGTTCACTACCACATGACCAGCCTTACAAGAAATTCTCAAGGAAGTTCTGGGTTTGATACCTGAAAAACAACCATCACTGCCATGAATACTCAAGAAAGAACAAAACTTACCAGTGAAACAAAAATGCTAACAATAAAGAGAAAAAATAGTTTATCTACCACCCCAAGAAACCAACAAACACAGAAGACAGACAATCAGAATGAAAGGAACAAAAGATAATTAAGACCTCTAAACAAAAATCAATAAAATGTTAAGAGTAAATCAACACCTCTCAATAATAACTCTAAATGTAAAATGATTAAATTCTCCACTCAAAAGACACAGACTGACTGACTGGATTAAAAAGATGGACCCAACAATGTGCTGCCTTCAAGAAACTCACCTCACCTGTAAAGACACACATAGACTAAGAGTGCAAGGATGGGAAAAGAGATATACCATGCAAATAGAAATTAAAAACGAGCTACAATAGTTATTCTTATATCAGATAAAATAGACTTTAAACCAGAAACCATAAAAAGAGATAAAGAAGGCAACTATATAATGATGAAAGGATTTATTTATCAAGAAGACATAACAATCATAAATACATATGCACCCAAAGTTGGAGCAGTCAGATTTATAAAGCAAACACTATTAGATGTAAAGAATGAAATAGACACTAACACCGTAAGTGGGGGACCTGAACACCCCACTCTCAACATTGGACAGATCATCTAGTGGAAAAATAAATAAAGAAACACAAGATCTAAACAACACTTTAGACCAATTGGACTTGGCAGATATCTACAGACCATTCCATCCAACAACCTCAGAATATCCATTCTTCTCATCAGCACATGAAACATTCTCCAGGATAGATCACATGTTAGGTCACAAAGCAAGTCTCAACAAATTCAAAAAAATTGGAATTATTCCATGTATTTTTACCAGTCACAATGGATTAAAATTAGAAATCAGTAACAAATGAAACTCTGGAAACTATACAACCACATGGAAATTAAATAACTTTCCACTTAATGACAAATGGGTCCAAGAATAACTTAAACAGGAAATCAAAAAATGTCTTGAAACTAATGATAATAATGATACAACATACCAAAACCTGTGGGATACTGCAAAAGGAGTACTAAGGGGGAAATTTATTGCATTAAATACTTACTTCAGAAAAGTGGAAAGATAGCAAATAAACAACCTAACACTTCACCTTAAAGAACTAGAAAAACAAGAACAAGCCAAACCCAAAGTTTAGATGAAAAAAAAAAAAATTAAGATCAGAGCAGAACTAAATGAAAGAGAAACCTGAAAAATGATAAAAAAAGACCAACGAAACAACAAGTTGGTTTTATGAAAAGATAAATAAAATTGACAAACCTCTAGCAAGGCTAACTGAGAAAAGAAGAGAGAAGACCCAAATAACAAAAATTTGAAATGAAAAAGGTGATATTACAAGTGATACCTCAGAAATACAAGGAATCATTAGATACTACTGTAAACAACTATATGCCAACAAATTTGAAAATCTGGAGGAAATGGATAAGTTTCTGGATACATACTAACTACCAAAACTGAGCCAAGAAGATATGAAAAATCTGAACAGATGAATAACAATAAAAGAATTTGAAGCTGTTATCAGAAACCTCACAACAAAGAAAAGCCCAGGACCGGATGGGTTCACTGCAGAGTTCTACCAAACTATTAAAGAGGAATTGATACGAATTCCCTAGAAACTATTCCAAAAGTTTGAAACAGAAGCCATTCTCCCAAACTCATTCTCAGAGGCAAACATCACCCTAATACCAAAACCAGACAAAGATACATAAAAAATTGAAAACTACTGTCCAATATCCTTGATGAATATAGATGCAGAAAAATCCTCAATAAAATACTAGCTAGCAGAATACAGCAACACATACACAAAATTACACACCATGATCAAGTGGGATACATCCCAGGGATGCAAGGTTGGTTCAACATATGTAAATCAATAAATGTGATATGCCACATCAAAAAAAGCAAAGACAAAAACCATATGATCATGTCTATAGATGCTGAAAAAGCATTTGACAAAATTCAACATTCATTCATGATAAAGACTCTTTACAAGTTAGGTATAGTTGGAAAGTATCACAACACAATTAAAGCCATATATAATAAGCCCACTGCAAATATCATTCTGAATGGGGAAAAGTTGAAAGCTTTTCCTTTAAGAACAGGAACTAGACAAGGTTGCCCACTCTCAACACTCCTATTCAACATAGTACTGGAAGTACTAGCCAGAGCAACCAGAGAAGAGAAGGAATTAAAGGGCATCCAGATTTGAAAAGTTGAAGTCAAACTGTCCCTGGTTGCAGATGATATGATCCTATATATTGAGCAGCCTAAAGCCTCAAAAACAAAAACAAAAACAAAAACAATAAAACCCCTCTAGAACTGATAAATGACTTCAGCAAAGTTGCAGGATACAAAATCAACACACAAAAATCAGAAGCATTTCTAGATTCCAACAGTGAACATGCAGAAAAAGAAATCAAGAAAGCTTGCCCATTTACAATAGCCACCAAAAAAATAAAATACTTCGTAATAAAATTAACCAAGGATGTGAAAAATCTCTATGAAGAGAACTACAAACCATTGTTGAGAGAAGTTAGAGAGGACACAAGAAGATGGAACAATATCTCAAGCTCTCGAATTGGAAGAATTAACATTGTGAAAATGTCCAGATTCAAACCAATACCATCCAAATTCCAATGGCATTTTTTTTCCAAATGGAAAAAAAAAATTCTAGCATTCATATGGAATGGCAAAAGACCATGCATAGCCAAAGCAATCCTGAGGAAAAAAAACAAGAAAGTCAAAGACAACACTAATTGACTTTAAACTATCCTACAAAACCATAATAATCAAAACAGCATCATACTGGCAGAAAAACAGTCATACGGATCAGTGAAATAGAATAGAGAACCCAGAAATCAACCTATACAACTACAGCCATCTGATATTTGACAAAGGCACCAAGTCTATACAC
Organism: Cynocephalus volans; assembly: GCF_027409185.1. Classification (NCBI taxonomy): domain Eukaryota; kingdom Metazoa; phylum Chordata; class Mammalia; order Dermoptera; family Cynocephalidae; genus Cynocephalus; species Cynocephalus volans. Next base: position 105,959,074 of record NC_084463.1, on the reverse strand, counting down.
TGAGGAAAAGACTGCCTCTTCAGCCAGTGGTGCTGGGAAAACTGGATATTCATATGTTGGAGAATGAAACTAGATCTATACCTCTCACCATATACCAAAATCAACTCAGAATGGATTAAAGAATTAAATATACATCCTGAAACCCTAAAACTCCTTAAAGAAAACATAAGAGAAATACTCCATGAAGTAGGAATGAGTACAGACTTCATGCATATGACCCCCAAAGCAGTGGCAACCAAAGGAAAAATAAGCAACTGAGATTATGTCAAAGTAAAAAGCTTCTGCACAACAAAAGAAACAGTCAACAGAGTGAAAAGACAACCAACAGAGTGGGAGAAAATATTTGCAAAATATACATCTGACAAAGGATTATCAAGAATACACAAGGAACTCAAACAACTTTACAGCAAAAAACCAAATAACACAATTAAAAAATGGGCAAGGGAGCTGAATAGGTATTTGTCAGATATATGAATGGCTAATAGACACATTAAAAAATTCTCAGCACCACTCAGCATTCTGAAATTGAAAATCAAAACCACTTTGAGATACTCACTGCAGTTAGGATGGCTAATATCCAAAAGATTGGAAATGATAAATGCTGGAGAGGTTGCAGAGAAAAGAGAACTTTCATACACTGTTGGTGGGACTGCAAAATGGTTCAGCCTTTATGGAAAATGGTATGGAGATTCCTCAAACAGTTACATATAGATCTAAGTTATGACCCAGCTATTCCACTTCTGGAAATATACTGAGAAATGGAAATCATCATACTGAAAGGATACCTATACTCCAATATTTATTGCAGCACTACTTACAACAGCCAAGAGTTGGAACCAGCCAAAATGTCCATCATCAGATGAGTGGATAAGGAGACTGTGGTATATCTGCACAATAGAATGCTACTCTGCTATAAAAAAAAATGAAATACCACCATTTGCAAGAACATGGGTGGACTTAGAGAAAATTGTATTAAATGAAACAAGTCAGACACTGAAACAGAAATACCACATGATCTCACTTATCTGTGGGAGCTAAAAATAAATTAATAAATAAATATACAAACAAATAAAGGGTGTGTGTGTGGGGGGGGAAGAAGACACAACAATCACAACAATTCCTTGAAGTTGTTGAGACAAGTGAACAGATATGATGTAGTGGGGAGGAAGGGAGAGAGGGACGGGGGAAAGAAGAATGGGTAAAGTGACACAGAAATCAACTACAGTGTATATTGAGAAGTTAAAATTGAAAAATAAAAATGAAAATTATTAAAACAAAGAGCAGAATTTATCTAAAATATTATAAAATAATATCTTCCATAATCAAATTTAAAATTTCTATTTTAAGAAATACCTAGAAATGCCAAAATAACTGAAAAATTGTTAATGGAAGACTCAAATCTGAGCACATCACTAAATATAAGTACCATGTTTCCTTTATCTGTTCATCCATTGATGAATACTTGACAGGAGGAATACAGCTCTCTCCTTTATTTTATTATTATTTTTTTCCCATTCTGTAGGTTGTCTTTTCACTCTGTTGATCGTTTCTTCTGCTGTGCAGAAACTTTTTCATTTGATATAGTCCCATTTGCTTATTTTTTCTTTTGCTGCTTGTGCTTTTGGGCTCATGTTCATAAAGCCTGTGCCATGACCTAACTACTGAGGTATATCACCTATGTTTTCCCTTATTAATTTTATGGTTTCAGGTCTTATACCTAGGTCTTTAATACATTTTGAGTTGATTTTAGTGTATGGTGAGAGATGCATATCAAGTTTCATTCTTCTGTATATGGATATCAAGTTTCCTCAGCACCACTTGTTGAAGATGCAATGTTTTCACCAATAGAGATTTTTGTTGCCTTTGTCTAATATCAGATGGCTATAAGCCTGAGGAATGATTTCTGGGTTCTCTATTCTACTCCACTGGTCTGAATGTCTATTTTTATATCAGTGCCATGTTGTTTTGGTTACAACAGCTTTGTAGTATAATTTGAAGTCAGGTAGAATTATGACTCATTTTTTTTTTTTTGGCTCACTATTGCTTTGGCTATTCAGGGTCTTTTGTTTTTTCATATGAATGGTACGATTGTTTTTTCCATTTCTGTGAAGAATGTCATTGGCATTTTGATGGGGATTGCATTGAATCTGTAGATTGTTTTGGGTAGTATAGACATTTTCACAATGTTAATTCTTCCAATCCAGGAGCATGGAATATCTTTCCATCTTTTTGTGTCTTTCTTAATTTCTTTCAGAAGTGGTTTGTAATTCTCATTGTAGAGGTCTTTTACCTCCTTGGTTAAATTGATCCCTAGGTATCATATTTTTTGGTGACATTGTAAATGGGCTTATTTTATTTCTCTTTCCATTAATTCATTATTTGAGTATATAAATGCTACTGATTTGGGGGCATTTGTCTTGTATCCTGCAATGTTACTGAAGTCATTAACCAGCTCTAGGAGTTTTTTGATAGAGTCTTTAGGTTTTTCTATATATAGTATCATGTCATCTACAAATAGAGAAAGTTTGACTTCATCATTTCCAATCTGGATTCCCTTTATTTCCTTCTCTTGCCAGAGTGCTCTAGCTAGTACCTCCAGCACTATATTGAATAGAAGTGGTGAGAGTTGGGCCGGCCCCATGGCTCACTTGGGAGAGTGTAGCACTGGTAGCGCTGAGGCCACGGGTTTGGATCCTATATGGGGATGGCTGGTGTGCTCACTGACTGAGTGTGGTGCAGACAATGCCAAGCCAGTGGTTTCAGTCCCCTTACCAGTCAAAAAAAAGAAGAAGTGGTGAGAGTGGACACCCTTGTCTTGTTCCTGTCCTTAAGGGGAAGGCCTTCACTTTTTCCCCATTCAGAATAATACTGGCAGTGGGCTTTTCATGAATGGCTTTTATTGTGTTAAGATATTTTCCTTCTATACCTAATTTGTTGAGAGTCTTTATCATGAAGGAATTTTGAGCTTTGTCAAATGCTTTTTCAGCATCTATTGAGATAATCATATGGTCTTTGTCCTTGAGCTTGTTGATGGTATGTATCACATTTATTGATTTTCGTACGTTGAACCATCCTTGCATCGCTGGGATGAATCCCACTTGATTATAGTGTACAATTTTTTTAATATGTTGGTGTATTCTAATTGCTAATATTTTGTTGAGGATTTTAGCACCTAGGTTCATCAAGGATATTGGCTTGTAATTTTCTTTTTTTTGTTGTGTCTCCTTTATTTTTAATAATAACCACATGTTTATTTCCATTTTCTTGACAGAGATTATCTTTCATAATTAATTTGAAAAAGTGATTTGTATAAACCAACTTAAATTGAAGTGACTGAGAATTTATTTGTTCTTATTTGAGTAGTGGAGACCAAGAAAATACAATGACTATTAAATTAATGGAATTCAAGTTGAAAACCTTCAAGCTCAGAAAGATAATTCACTGGAAAGTGAAGTAATAATTTTTGCACACTAAGGAATCCAATGTAATGATGATCATCAATTTTGACTGTGGGTAAGTTTGGTCCCACTTGCAACTATTTATGACCAACTCCACTAGACTTCCTATTACCTGGCACCTGATGTTGGAGGAGACCAGTTACACACAGAGAAACTCACTGAACCAGGTGATGTGTATACTTACCATTGTTCTTAATAGCGTGGAGTAGAGTTTTGGTGCAAACTTTCTGGGGGAAAGTTTGGCATTATAAGTTCTTTAAAATAACGACTGGATTAGGAAAATGTGGTATATATATATACACAATGGAATACTACTCAGCCATAAAAGTAAATGAAATTCAGCCATTCACAAATTCTGTAGCATGGATGAGCTTGGAGAAAATTATGTTAAGTGAAATAACCCAGGCTCAGAAAGAGAAATAACACGTCCTCACTTATAAATGGGAACAAGGAAAGAAAGAAAGAGAGAGAGAGAGAGAGAGAGAGAGAGAGAGAGAGAGAGAGAGAGAGAGAGAGAGAGAGAAGGAAGGAAGGAAGGAAGGAAAGAAGGAAAGAAGGAAAGAAAAAGGAAGAGGAAGAAAGATCACAATAGCACGTCGATCTTTCAGATGGAGAGAACAGACATATGGTTACTAGATTTGGGAAAGGGGGGTTAGGGACAAATTGGGCAAGGAACACAAAGAGTGATTAGAATGTGTAATAACAAACATGCTAATAATATTGATTTGATTATCATGTATTGTACACAAATACTGATAGTCAACTCTGTACACCGTAAGTATGTATAGTCAATTATGATTGATTAAAAAATAAAAATAAAATTAGTGTATTTTTTACTTAGTTTCTATTTGCTCTCTGAATTTTCCAATAAAATTAATCATGAGTGTGTTGACTTTCATTATAAATCTATAATGTAACATACTGAAAATAAACTCAAATTTTTTTTAATTAGAGAAATATTTTAAAAAAATTTATAGCCATTAAGTAGACTATTATGGTGACTTTGTGAAACATGTTGTAGAGGAGCTATTAATGAGAGAAATGTTCATAATATATTTTTAAATGGAAGGAAGCAGTGATCAAATAGCCTGTGAATTATAATCATGATTTTCAGAAAAAATTATACATACATGGAAATAAAGACACACAGACTCCTAATAGCAGACATTTCTGATTGTCAGAAATAAGTGTTATTTAAAAATGTCTTTAGAGCTGACCCCGTGGTGCACTCCGGAGAGTGCGGCGCTGGGAGCGCAGCGACGCTCCCGCCGCGGGTTGGATCCTACATAGGACTGGCCCGTGGGCTCACTGGCTGAGTACTGGTCACGAAAAAGACAAAAAAAAAAAAAAAAAAAAAGTCTTTATAGTTTTTTTTCATTTAATGGGCACTTACTGTTTTTGAATTCAAAGTAATAAATAACTAAACACGAATGGTATCACACACACATAGACACATTTACTTTATTTGTAATTGCCTTACACAAGAATTAATAACTTCTAGTCCTAGTCCTAATAGAGGGATATCTGAGGCATGGAAGTTACTTTCTGGACTGCCCTCTTTTGGGACCCAGTTATGGTTAGGGAAGTTTGTTTTTGTTTTCTGTTACCCCATCCCACAAATATATGATGCTTTGTATCATGCTTTCCCTTAGGGCTATGTAGTCTCAGGAGGCTCTTACACCCTGTTTTACATTGAGACTTGGGAATCCTGAGGACATGGAAGATAATGCTTGTTTCCTGTGAGAATTCAGCTGGACTAAACACTCCTACTCCAAAGCCTATATGGTGAATCCAGGGTGCTGCTATCACATCTGTTCCCGGGCCCTCTCCCTGGGATGAGCACCTTTCACATTCCTTCTTATCTAGAGCTATATTGTAGGTAAGGGATGACTTGTGCCTTTCAGACATTCCAATCCTAGATTTACTGTATGACATAGCCTAGTCTTGTCCGAGTCTGTCTGTGCAATTATAGGGACCAAAGGCATTAACTTAACAGAGGATGTTGTTGATTTCTCAGCCTGAGAAAATCAGGAAGAAAGTGTTCATTCCACATTCAAAGCAGGGATAGTACTGGTAAGGAATGTGAGTTCTTGGTGGGCAAATCAAAGATTATTTGCTCTCCAAATCTCATTTAGAGTATAGGAAAGAATACTATTAAAGTACAAGGAAAATCCTTATATTTATTCACTTTTTGAAATATCTGCTGAAATGCCAGAGACAGAGAATTAGACAATAACCCCAAGATCTATTAAATCTGGAAAAGATAAAAAAGTACATGCTTTTCCCTCCAAGTCACTAGCCTACCCCTTTCTACCCCCTTTCTTTTCTTAAATTCACAACTTGCAATCAGCCAATACAACTCCAATTTACTGAGCATTCTTTTTCAGTCCAGGTACTGTCCTTATTCATGGGATAAAACAGGTGGCAGATTTGGCCCATACACTAAGACAGCTCAGAGGTCAGTAAAGGGATAGCATAAATATAAATTGTTCTAGCACAGTTTCCCAGGTTGTCACATCACAAAAAATATAGATAAAATATGAGGGTGGAAGAAAGGAAGAAAAATAAATTTCAAATAATAAATCTGGTTTGACTTAAGAAAAAGGGTAATGTGCTGCTGCAGTATTTAGTGTAGAAAGCACAAAATTCTGTATCTTTGAAAAACATACTGATTCTTGCTTAGATAAAATGGTTAGGATAATACTGAATTGGTAGATTAAGTGTAATAATGTAAATAAACTTACAAATTAGTTTAAATAGTAAAGTAGTAAATATATCAAATAGATAAGTATATACAAACAGTACTACTATTATTTTTCCCCTATGCATGTGAATAGATATTTGAGTTGATATGAAAATGTGCCAAATTTTGCTAAGGGGCAAAGGGTACTTTGACACACACACACGGTGGATGTTTAGTGGATTTATTAAGAGTTTAACAAATGAAATCTGATTAATTTAATTTAGTGTTTATACACTTGAGACATTCAGTCTCGAAATAGCACTTTGTGTCAATAAAAAGTTGGATTTGACATTTCAGAAAAGATATTTCAGAACAACAGCAAAGAAGAAGTAGTATCACAGAATGTAGAAGTCTCTTATCTGCATGTAGCATTTTGCTGATATTCTTATCCTGAGTATTGGGGAGATTGTTGTTCAGATGCCTGATAAAAATTTGTTCTTTGTCCCACTTCCTAAATTCCTTCAAAAAAAAGCATCATTTTTAATCATCATTAGAGAAGCATAGCGTAGAAGTGAAAATTAAGTAAAAAGGTAAGTCTTCTTGGCTTTTTTAGCTTCTTAGCAGTACCTGATTTTCCTATATTTTTCTGGAGGCTGGGATCAAGTGATAATCCAACGAGCCTGTTTTCTGTTTCAAACAGCCAGAGGCAACCATGGGTGCTGCATGCAATTTGTGTCAAGTGGCTGCCCAGTGTGGGATAATGAGGAAATAGCAGAAGTAGCAGCAGTGACAGCATCAATCACTGCACTTTCCACAAGATCATGGGAACACAAACACCTAGATCAGGTACTGGAACCTACTGTCAAAGAGAGAAGAGATTCTGTGATTGACATTAGTTGGTATGGTGCAGTGTATGTTGTGGTGATATGTTGCTTTGTTGTCAGTATTATACTTCCAGTGCTTGTCTATATTCTATCTCCTTTTTACTTTCCCAGAACCATAGGCAAAAATAAGTTAGTTGGGAGCCTTAAGGTATGTCTGAATGGTATTTATAACCAAATTATTTACCCTTTGAAAGAAAAAATATAAGTTGTCTTATACAATACTCTTGCTATTTACCTGGAAGATTACTGGAACACTAGGTGAGAGAGATATTGTAAGAAGAAGGATCTTTAGAGATCCCATGTTAGAAACATGAAGCCTCATCTTCAGAGAAAACAAACAAGAAATCAAATAAGCCACAAAATCCAATAACTTAGATAATAAATAATTGATTCACTGCTTGTTAGTCCACAACTTCTGCATTAGTTGCCTTCATAACAATTTGTTTTTATGGAACATATGTAAATTCTGAACTAAGAAAAATCTGGATTTTGTACTGAATTAATCACTATCAGTGTTGGGCAAGAAAATTACATATCCTGTATCTAAATCAGGGAATTTAATGACAATAGCTTACCCTGGACTCTAGAAATCATGGTCCTCTTTAAAGAAGGTGACATTCTGTCTCAATGTTCAAAGAAGATTTGTAAAGATGAGCATATGGTGCTTGTCTTTAATTGATTTTGAATTTATTCTTGTATATAGTGTGAGATAAGGGTGTAATTATATTCTTCTGCACATGGTTATCCAGTTTTCCCAGCACCATTTATTGAAGAGTTTCTCTTTTCCCCATTGTGTGTTCTTGCTGTCTTTGTTGAAAATCAGTTGGCTATAAATGCCTAGATTTATTTCTCCTTTCCGTGTTATGTTCCATTGGTCTTTGTGTCTGTTTTTAGGCCAATACCATGTTGTTTTCATGACTTATACTTATGTAGTATAAGTCAGGTATTGTGAGGCCTCCAGCTTTGCTGTTCCTGCTCAAGATTGCTTTGGCTATCTGGGGTCTTTTGTTGTCCCATATGAATTTTAGAATTTTTGTTTTCTATTTCTGTGAAGAATGTCATTGGTATTTTGATGGTGACTGTGTAGAATCTATAGATTGCTTCAGGTAGTATGAATATTTTAATATTGGGGTAGTATTAATTATTACAATCCATGAACATGAGGTTTCTGTCCATTGTTTTTGTGTGTCTTCTTTAATTTCTTTCATCATTTTTTTTATAGTTGTCCTGGTAAAGATCTTTCACCTCCTTGGTTAAATTTATTCTTAAGTATTTTATTTTGCAGCTATTGTAAATGAGGTTCTTTTCTTGAATACCTTTTCAGACACTTTGCTGTTAATGTGCAGAAATGGTACTAACTTTTGTATGTTGATTTTGTATTTTGCCATTTTACTGAATTTGTGTATCAGTTATAACAGTTTTTTGGTGGAGGCTTTAGAGTTTATTGTATATAAGATCATTTTATTTGCAAACAGGGACAATTTAACTTCTTTCTTTCCAATTTGATTCCTTTTATTTCTTTGTCTTGCCTAATTGCTTTGGCTAGGACCTCCAGTACTATATTGAATAGAAGTGACAAGAGTGGGCATCCTTGTTTGTTCTGGATATTAGTTGAAAAACGTTCAACTTTTTCCCATTGTGTATGATGTTAGCTGTGTATTTGTCATAACAAATATGGCTTTCTCTGTAAGGGTGCATTCCTTCTGTACTTTATTTGAGAGTTTTTATCACAAAAGAAGATTGAATTTTGTTAAATATTTTTTTCTGCATCTGTTGAAATTATCATAAGGATTTTGTTCTTTATTCTGTTAATGTGATGTATCACCTTTATTAATTATGTTGAACCATCCTTTCATCCCTGTGATCATCCCACTTGACCATGGTGAATGGTTTTTTTTTTTTTTTTTTTTTTTTTTGTAATGAGCAGTAAATAGTGCTGGAAAAATTGGATACCCATATGTAAAATAATGAAACTAGACCCAGACATCTCACCATATACCAAATCAACTCCAAATGGATTGAAGACTTAAGCATAAAACCTGAAACTATAAAACTCCTAGAAGAAAACCTATGGGAAACAATCCAGAACATAGGGAAAAGACTTTATGAATAAGATCCCAAAATTACAGGCAACAAAAGAAAAATTAAACAAATGGGATTATATCAAACTAGAAAGCTTCTGCACAGCAAATAAAACAATCAACAGAGTGAAAAAACAGCATACTGAATGCGAGAGAGTATTTGAAAACCATACATCTGACAAAGGATTAATATCCGGAATACAAGGAACTCAAACAATTTTTCAGTAAAAAACCCAAATAATCCAATTAAAAAATGTGCAATGGAGCTAAATAGACTTTTTTTTCAAAGGAAGACATACAAATGTCCAGCAGGTACATGAAAAAGTACTCAACATCACTAGTCATCAAGGAAATGCAAATCAGAACTGCATTGAGATATCATTTCACACTAGTTAGACTGGCTATTATGAAAAATGCTGAGAATAAAAAATGCCGGTGAGGATGTGGAGAACAGGAAACTCTTCAATATTTTTGGTGGGAGTGTAAATTAGTAAAGCCATTATGGAAAATAGTATGGAGGTTTCTCAAACAGCTACAGATAGAACTACTGTATGATCCAGCAATCCGACTTCTGGATGTATACCCAAAGGAATGGAAATCATCATGTCGAAGTGATACCCGCCCTCCACATTCATTGAAACTATTTACCATAGCCAAGATATGAAACCAGACTAAATGTCCATCAACAGATAACTGGATAAGGAAGATGTGGTATATATACACACACAATGGAATACTACTCAGCCATAAATAAGAGTGAAAATCTGCCATTCACAGCAACATAGATGAGCTTGGAGAAAATTATGTTAAGTTAAATAAGCCAGGCACAAAAAGCGAAATGCTGCATGTCCTCACTCATAAGTGGGAGCTAAGAAAAAAGGAAAGAAAGAAAGATCATAATAAAACATTGAACTTTCAGGAGGAAAGAAAGGACCTACAGTTACCATAGGTGTGAAGGGGAAGGAGGAGGGGGATAAGCAGTACCTGGGTAAGGGACACAAAAAGTAATTATGATTCATAATGATGATTTGCTAATGATATGCTAATAATGTTGATTTGATCATCACATATTGTGCACAAATACTGATGGTCTACTCTATACCCCATAAATATGTATAAATAAAAATAATTTAAAAAAATAATGTGCTGATGAATTCAGTTTGTTAGTATTTTCTTTACATTTTTGGTATACGTTCATTAGGAATATTGGCCTGTAGTTTTTGTCGTTGTTGGAAATGCTTTGTATTAAATTTATTTATTTATTTTAATATAACAAGGATATGTACATTTACTTTTTCAAATAACAAATACATAAACTTAATATCAAATGAATAACAAAATACTCTATAGAATGTAGGGTTTCTAATTTTCACAAAATCTGGTGATGTAAAACATTAAAATTTACATATTTCATTTTATAACCTCAACAAATATGTAAAACAGTTCTCTAAAGTCTTTCAAATGCAGGCAAATATCAAACTAATTTCAACAGAAGAAGATGAATTAACTTTTCAAGGTAAATTAATTTCTAAGCATATATCAAGTCCTCTTAATAAGAAGAAATCAAGTACAAAAATTAAATATCTAAGTTGCATAAATTGCATAAAAAGTCAGTAAAACAATAAAAACACAAGGGCACTTCAAAATATTCATGGAAAAATAGAATTGAAAGATAATGGAAATCTTTCCATGAACTTTTTTTGTTTAATTATTTTTTTAAAGATTTAGATCATAGAAAATGTGTTCTCTGTCCACAATAACAGAAGGAAATTTAGAAAATGCACAATGTGTGGAAATTAAACAAACTCCCCTAAATAAACAATGGGTAAAAAGAAAAATCCCAGGGAAATTAGAAAGTACTTTGAGGTAAAGATGTAAGTGCAATGTACCAAAATTTACAGGATACAGGGCTCATGCAGTGCTTAGAGGAAAATTTATACTTGTAAAAACCTATACTAAAAATAAGAAAAATCCCCAATCAGTAATGTAAACTTCTACCTTAAGAAAACAGAAAAAGAGTAAACTAAACCAAAGCAAATATAAGAAAATAACAAAGATTACAACAGAAATATATGAAATAGAGAATTAAAAACAATAGAGAAAATCAACAAAGCCAAAAGTTGATTCTTTAAAAAGATCAGCAAAGTTTGCAAACCTTTATGTAGACTGACCAAGAAAAAAAGAGAGAAGAGCAAAATTACAAAGATCAGAAGTAAAGTAGGACATTATTACATTGTCACTATGGCTTTTTGTGTTGGTAAGATTTAGTTTCTTCCTATTCCCTGTCTGCATTTCTGTTCTACCAGTGGGTTTTGTTCTTTCTTGTGTACTCATGGTAGTGATTATCAGTTTTTGGATTTCAGGTGCAGGACTCCCTTGAGGATTTCTTGTAGGGCTGGTGGTGTGGTGGTGACCTCCCACAGCGTTTGTTTGTTTGGAAAATACACTACTTTTCCCTCATTTCTGAGTGATGGCTTTGCTGGGTATAGTATTCTTGGCTGGCAGGTTTTTTGTTTTAGTATTTTGGATATACCATCCCATTTTCTTCTGGCCTATAGAGTTTCTTTTGAGAAGTCTGCTGTTAGTCTGACAGAGGCTCCCCTGTAGGTGACTCGCAGTTTTCTTTTTTTACAGAGTTCTTGTCTGGCTTTGAGATCAGGGTGATTCTGGCCTTATAAAATGACTTTTTAAGTATCTTTCCCATTGAATTTTTCAGAAGAATTTGAAAATTGGCATTAAATGTTTAATGTTAATCTTCTTTAAATGTTTAATAGAATTCAGCAGTGAAGCCATCAAGTCCTGGGATTTCTTTGATAGAAGACTTTTATTTCTGATTTATTTCCTTCCTCATATTGATCTAAGATTTTCTATTTCTTTATAATTCAGCTTGGTAACTTTTCATGACTAAGGAATTTAACCATTTTTCTGAGTTATCCAATTTATTATTGTGTAATTGTTCATAATAGTCTCTTCTGATCCTTTGTATTTCTGTTGTATCATTTTTAATATCTCATTTTTCATTTTTGGTTTTATTTGAGTCTTCTCTCTTTCTTTTGTCTGGCTAAGGGTTTGTCAATTTTGTTTATCTTTTCAAAAAGCAATTCTTAGTGCTGTTGAACTATTCATTTGCTTTTCTAGTCTCTATTTCATTTATTTCTGCTCTGATCTTTATTATTTCCTTCCTTCTAATTTTGCAAGAGATTTACAAATTATTTTCAAAAATTGAGCAAAGTCAACATAGAGCCAAAGTATATGTAGTATTTTGGGTGTAGAGAGTAGTGCAGCAATGCTTAAGCATAAAGTGCTAAGATACATTGGTCATATAACTTATTGTCCAAACCAGAACACTTTTGGGTGGTTAGGGAATAGAAGGAAATAAAATGGGAAAGAAAGGATAACACCTAAATTTTACTTTATTGAATGCCATGCCAAGGAATTTGAACTCTACCATCAAAGTAATGGAGAGATATTGAAAATTATTATTATTATTATTTTCTGAAATATCCAAAATTTTTATTGCATATATGGAAACTGGCCATAACCATTTTATGACTTACTCAGACCTGGTCAGGTGGGGCCGTACTTTCTTAAAATCCTTTCCTACATTTATTGAAATTCACTTTTTTTTTTTACACTTAAAACATAATTGATTATACATATTTATGGGACAGTGTATTAAAACATCTTCAAAATCGTACTGTAGGACAAATTTGATATGAAAAATACAAGAGGCAAATCAAAAAAATAAATGGACATGGCTAGGTGGTCTTTAAAGCGAACAGAGTGATGATGGAGAGGAAGAATTGATTATTAAAATGATATAAATTTAGTTGCAAGTTTGCTGCTGTTCTAAAGCAAATAGAACATTTGCCATTATAATCCAATAAGCAATATTTACTTAAATCCCATTATGAGTCAGATAATATTCTAGGCATTATGCATATATGTATTTATTCTTGTAATCTAAGAAATAACTCTGCAATAATTCTGTTGGCAGAATTGTTAATCCCATTTTATGGGTGAGAAAATAAAGCTCAGAGAGATTAAAATTTTTTTCCAAGATCACAAAGGTAACCAGGGAGGAGACCTGTGATTACTCAGGCAGTCTACCTTCAGATACAATGATCTCAATTTGTGTACTGTAGGCATCATAAATATATTCTATAATATGAAAAAATCAGTTTTATGCTTTTCTGATTTATCAGAGTTCTTAATAAATACTTGTTACTATGCCTTTAGATTTTGAAATTTGTAATAACATTACATCTATAATAACTGAAATTTTGAAACAAACCTTTCAACAAATCTTTTAAAGATGTTTTTTGGTGTAATTATTCATTTTAAAGTGTCATATATAAGTGCATATAATAACACTATTCTAAAAATGCCATGTAGGTTTATATCTACATAGTTATAAAAAATTCATGGCATTTGGATATGCTAATGTCAATGTCTTCACTATAAAAAATGATGGGAAATTGAGAACATAAGAAAACTGGATATTTATGTAACACTTGATATTAGGGGTATTTTATACTATGAAAACAAAAATTAGATTAGCAAACATAAAAGTAACTTGGTAGACCCAAAGTTTATTTCACTTGATGAAATAAAATGCAATAAAGGAGTTTCAAGATGGCGGCGGCTGCGGCGGCTGGCGTGGAGTAGCTGAGGTGGAAAAGGTGGCCACTGGGCCTCAGGCAGCCGGGAAACTTGTGGACCTTCCTCTGGCCATCTCTTAAGGGAGGACTGCTGCTGCTGGCCAGTCGTGGGGGCTCAACGCCACTTTGCCCCCGGCAGGAGAGGCTGCCTCATTTACAGGCAACAGCTTTGAAGTGTGGAGCAGGAAAAGAACTGATTCTTAGCTGCAAAAGCGAGTCTTGAAACAGGGAAAATGGAGCCAGGGCTGCTGTGGATGCAGCCAGGATCCCGGAGGCTGGGGCCGCACTGAAGGCGGCCAGCTGCCCTATTCAGGATTTGAGGTTTCAGGCCGGCATTAAAGAAGATTCCTGGGAGTGCACGAGCGGCGCCGCGACTGAACAGCCTGAGGCGGCAGCGCCGAGAACACGGAAGGCAACAAACCAGAGACAGAGCGAGCGCCCGACCTGGCACAGCACTGTGAGTGATCCCTGGCACAGCTCTGTTCGGGGGGTGGATGCCCACGCAGCTCCGGCCTGCACCACCAGGCCACTCACTGCCCCGGTGCTGCCTCCATTTTCCCAGGTGCGGGCAGCTCCGCCCTGCTCGGCCATCACTGAGCCCATTTGCTTGGCCTGGCGCGGGGCTTTCTGGACCCTGCGGGCCGGCCTCCTCTCCCACTCCCTCCGCAGTTCTCTGGCGGGGCTGGGGGTGTGGGGCGTCCCGACCAGTGTTGGGAGGGTTAGGAAGTACGGGCGGGCCGACTGTCACTCCACCACACCCTGGACTCCGCCCCGGTAAACTTCCTGTTACTGGGAGGCAGATACCATCTCTGCGACCACCAGTTTGGAAAAAAGCCTAACGAATTTCTGGTTGGGAATAGTGTGGTAGGAGAGTTCCCAGGTCCGCTTGAACCTGCCGGAGAGCAGGCTGCAGGCGGGCACTAGACTCGGTTTATACCGGGGGGATACAAAGGTGAACAAGACCCGAGAAAGATCTACACAGTACTACAAAGGCACCCAGAGAGACTGGTCATCTGTGCCTAGCAGAAACCTGGTAGACTTCCTGGGCGAGGCGGTGCTGAGCAGGGTCTTGAGGGCCCAGCTGATAGACGAGGGGTGCAGAAGACACACCCCAGCCCAGCACAGTGTGCACAGAGGGGGGAGACGTGCGGCCAGGGAGGCGGAGACTCGACAGAAACCACACACCCGGTGGGGTCGCCACGGCACGATCTAACAGCCTGGGCCAGAGCACACGGAACAGGGAGAAGTCCTGCACAGGAAGTGAAAGCTCAACAGAGATCACACACCCTGTGGTACGTGATCCACCAGCCCAGCAGAGTACAAGCTGACCAGAAAGGTGGATCCCCGGAGAAGCCCAAGACCTGAGGCAACCACACACACAAGACACTAGAGGCCAACTGAGCAGTCACGGCGGGAGCCATACCAAATTGGCAACCACAGCAACATCCTAGTTAGTCATTAGTCTCAAACCGGTGGACTGTGAAACCCCCTGCCACAATGAATAAACACCAAAAAAAAGACACCAGAAATACAAAAAATCAAGAAAGTACACCACCAAAAGTTAATAAATCTCATACTCTAGATCCTATAGAACAAGAAGCCCTTGAAATAACTGACAAGGAATTTCGAGTGATAATTCTAAGGAAACTGAATGAGATACAAGAAAACTCAGCTAGACATCATGATGAAATGAGGAAAAGTATACAGGATCTGAAAGAGGAAATATACAAGGAAATCAATGTCCTGAAAAAAAATGTAGCAGAACTTGCTGAACTGAAGAAGTTATTCAGCGAAATAAAAAACACAACGGAGAGTTTAACCAGCAGGCTTGTCGAAGTTGAAGAGAGAACCTCTGAACTTGAAGATGGGCTGTTTGAAATAATACAAGCAGACAAAAAGAAAGAAAAAAGAATCAAGGACATGGAAGAAAATCTGAGAGAGATATCAGACAACCTCAAGCGCTCAAATATCTGAGTCATGGGTATTCCAGAAGGGGAGGAAAATGGAGATTCCATTGAAAACATATTCAACAAAATAGTGGCAGAAAACTTCCCAGGTATAGGAAAAATCACAGATCTTCAGATCCAGGAAGCTCAACGATCTCCAAACGTATTCAACCCAAAAAGGCCTTCTCCAAGACATGTCATAGTCAAATTGGCAAAACTCAGAGATAAAGAGAGAATCTTAAAAGCTGCAAGAGAGAAGCGTCAAATCACCTATAAGGGAGCCCCAATCAGGTTAACATCAGACTTTTCATCACAAACCCTAAAAGCTAGAAAGGAATGGGATGATATTTTCAAAATACTAAAAGACAAAGGTTGCCAGCCAAGAATACTATACCCTGCAAGGCTATCCTTCCGAAATGAGGGGCAAATAGTATATTTCTCAGACAAACAAAAACTGCGGGAGTTCACTACCACAAGACCACCCTTACAAGAAATCCTCAAGGGAGTACTGGGTTTGGTTCCTGAAAAATAACTACCACTGCCATAAAAACCCAAGAAAAATCTAAACCCGCTAGTATAATAAAAATGGCATTCATGAAGAGAAAACAAGCTAACAAAAACACTATCTACAACCTAAGGAACCAACAAACACAGAAAACAAACAGTAAATCAGAAAGCAAGGAACAAAAGACACCTAAGACAACCAAACAAACAATAAAATGCTAGGAATAAATCAACACCTTTCAATAACAACTCTTAATGTAAAAGGCTTAAATTCCCCAATTAAAAGACACAGACTGGCTGACTGGATCAAAAAGCAGGACCCAACTATATGCTGCCTACAAGAGACCCACCTCACCCATAAAGATTCACACAGACTAAGAGTGAAAGGATGGAAAAAGATTTACCATGCAAACAGAAAAGAAAAACGAGCTGGAGTGGCTATTCTTATATCTGACAAAATAGACTTTAAACTAAAAACCATAAAAAGAGACAATGAGGGACACTACTTAATGATAAAAGGACTGATCCGTCAAGAAGACATAACAATCATAAATATGTACGCACCCAATGTTGGAGCAGCCAGATTTATAAAACAAACTCTATTAGACCTAAAGAAGGAAATAGACACTAATACCATAATAGCAGGGGACCTGAACACTCCACTGTCAATATTAGACAGATCATCTAGGCAAAGAATCAGTAGAGAAACACAAGATCTAAACAAGACTCTAGACCAACTGGAATTGGCAGATATCTACAGAACATTCCACCCAAAAACCTCAGAATATTCATTCTTCTCATCAGCACATGGATCATTCTCCAGGATAGATCACATATTAGTTCACAAATCAAGTCTCAATAAATTCAAAAAAATTGGAATTATCCCATGTATCTTCTCAGACCACAATGGATTAAAACTAGAAATTAATAACAAACGAAACTCTGGAAAATATACAAACACATGGAAATTAAACAGCATTCTACTTAATGACATATGGGTCCAAGAAGAAATCAAGCCGGAAATCAAAAAGTTTATTGAAACTAATGAAAACAATGATACATCA
The DNA here is from genome assembly GCF_027409185.1 of Cynocephalus volans. Lineage (NCBI taxonomy): Eukaryota > Metazoa > Chordata > Mammalia > Dermoptera > Cynocephalidae > Cynocephalus > Cynocephalus volans. Next base: position 105,941,793 of record NC_084463.1, on the reverse strand, counting down.
TACCAAAACCTGTGGGATACTGCAAAAGCAGTATTGAGGGGAAAATTTATTGCATTAAATGCTCACTTCAGAAGAATAGAAAGATGGCAAGTGAACAACCTAACACTTCACCTTAAAGAACTAGAAAAACAAGAACAATCCAATCCTAAAGTTAGCAGACGGAAAGAAATCATTAAGATCAGAGCAGAACTGAAAGAAATTGAAAACCAAAAAACAATTCAAAAGATCAACGAATCAAAAAGTTGGTTTTTTGAAAAGATAAATAAAATTGACAAACCATTAGCATGGCTAACAAAAAAAAGAAGAGAGAAGACTCAAATAACAAAAATTAGAAATGAAAAAGGCTATATTACAACTGATTCATCTGAAATACAAGGAATCATTCGAGACTACTATAAACAACTATACGCCAACAAATTTGAAAATCTGGAGGAAATGGATAAATTTCTAGACACACACAAGCTCCCAAAACTGAACCGTGAAGACGTAGAAAATTTGAACAGACCAATAACAATAAAGGAGATTGAAGCTGTTATCAGAAGGCTCCCAACAAAGAAAAGCCCAGGACCAGATGGATTCACAGCAGAATTTTACCAAACATTCAAAGAGGAATTGACACTGATTCTTTACAAACTATTCCAAAAGATTGAAATGGACGCAAATCTCCCAAACTCATTCTATGAAGCAAACATCATCCTGATACCAAAACCAGGTAAAGATATAACCTAAAAAGAAAACTACAGGCTGATATCCTTGATGAATATAGATGCAAAAATCCTCACTAAAATACTAGCAAACAGAATACAGCAACACATACGAAAAATTATTCATCACGATCAAGTGGGATTCATCCCAGGGATGCAAGGTTGGTTCAACATACGCAAATCAATAAATGTGATACACCATATTAATAAACTCAAACACAAGGACCATATGATCATCTCTATAGATGCTGAAAAAGCATTTGATAAAGTTCAGCACTCATTCATGACAAAGACCCTCTATAAGTTAGGTATAGAGGGAAAGTATCTCAACATAATTAAAGCCATATATGACAAACCCACTGCCAATATCATCCTGAATGGGGAAAAGCTGAAAACTTTTCCTTTAAGAACAGGCACTAGACAAGGATGCCCACTCTCACCACTCCTATTCAACATAGTGTTGGAAGTACTAGCCAGAGCAATCAGAGAAGAGAAGGAAATAAAGGGCATCCAGATTGGAAAAGATGAAGTCAAACTGTCCCTGTTTGCAGATGACATGATCCTATATATCGAACAGCCTAAAACCTCTACAAAAAAACTGTTGGAATTGATAAATGATTTCAGCACAGTAGCAGGATACTAAATCAACACACAAAAATCAGTAGCATTTCTTTTCTCCAATAGTGAACATGCAGAAGGAGAAATCAAGAAAGCCTGCCCATTTACAATAGCCACCAAAAAAATAAAATACTTAGGAATTGAGTTAACCAAGGAGGTGAAAAATCTCTATAATGAGAACTACAAAACACTGCTGAGAGAAATTAGAGAGGATACAAGAAGATGGAAAGATATTCCATGCTCTTGTATTGGAAGAATCAACATAGTGAAAATGTCCATACTACCCAAAGTGATATACAAATTCAACGCAATCCCCATCAAAATTCCAAAGACATTTTTCTCAGAAATGGAAAAAACTATTCAGACATTTATATGGAACAATAAAAGACCACGAATAGCCAAAGCAATGCTCAGCAAAAAAAATAAAGCTGGAGGCATAACACTACCTGACTTTAAGCTATACTACAAAGCTGTAATAACCAAGACAGTATGGTACTGGCATAAAAACAGACACACTGACCAATGGAATAGAATAGAGAATCCAGAAATCAACCCACACACTTACTGCCATCTGATCTTTGACAAAGGCACCAAGCCTATTCACTGGGGAAGGGACTGCCTCTTCAGCAAGTGGTGCTGGGATAACTGGATATCGATATGCAGGAGAATGAAAGTAGATCCATACCTCTCACCGTATACTAAAATCAACTCAAAATGGATTAAGGATTTAAATATACACCCTGAGACAATAAAACTTCTTAAAGAAAACATACGAGAAACACTTCAGGAAATAGGACTGGGCACAGACTTCATGAATACGACCCCAAAAGCACGGGCAACCAAAGGCAAAATAAACAAATGGGATTATATCAAACTAAAAAGCTTCTGCACAGCAAAAGAAACAATTAAAAGAGTTAAAAGACAACCAACAGAGTGGGAGAAAATATTTGCAAAATATACATCTGACAAAGGATTAATATCCAGAATATATAAGGAACTCAAACAACTTTACAAGAAGAAAACAAGCAACCCAATTAAAAAATGGGCAAAAGAGCTAAGTAGGCATTTCTCTAAGGAAGATATACAAATGTCCAACAGACATATGAAAAAATGCTCAACATCACTCAGCATCCGGGAAATGCAAATCAAAACCACATTGAGATACCATCTAACCCCAGTTAGGATGGCTAAAATCCAAAAGACTCTGAACGATAAATGCTGGCGAGGCTGCGGAGAAAAAGGAACTCTCATACATTGTTGGTGGGACTGCAAAATGGTGCAGCCTCTATGGAAAATGGTATGGAGGTTCCTTAAACAATTGCAAATAGATCTACCATACGACCCAGCCATCCCACTGTTGGGAATATACCCAGAGGAATGGAAATCATCAAGTCGAAGGTATACCTGTTCCCCAATGTTCATCGCAGCACTCTTTACAATAGCCAAGAGTTGGAACCAGCCCAAATGCCCATCATCAGATGAGTGGATACGGAAAATGTGGTACATCTACACAATGGAATACTACTCAGCTATAAAAACGAATGAAATACTGCCATTAGCAACAACATGGATGGACCTTGAGAGAATTATATTAAGTGAAACAAGTCAGGCACAGAAAGAGAAATACCACATGTTCTCAACTATTGGAGGGAGCTAAAAATTAATATATAAATTCACACACACACATACACACACACACAGACAAACCGGGGGGGGGGGGAAGAAGATATAACAACCACAATTATTTGAAGTTGATACAACAAGCAAACAGAAAGGACATTGTTGGGGGGGAGGGGGGGAGGGAGAAGGGAGGGAGGTTTTGGTGATGGGGAGCAATAATCAGCTACAATGTATATTGACAAAATAAAATTAAAAAAAAAAAAAGATAATGGACCTGAAAAAAAGAAAAAAAGAAATGTTTCTGGATTAAAAATCAAAGTTCTTTTGTCCAAGGAGACTGAAGAAAACAGACATGTTGCGGCTCCCTGAGGTAATTGGAACACATTGAGCTATAAAGAAATTATGCTCAAGATGATGTGGAGAAATACCAGAGAAGATCACGAAGATATTAGTTTAGATAAAATGGTGAATAATGACATTATTGTTCAAGAGACATAACTGAGAGGTAGTGCCTATCTTTGGCATGGGTAGAGGTTGAAGTGATGAGTGTAGCCTTGAACATAGCAATTTAAAACGTCCATGGAAATTTATGATGGAAATATCCAGCATTCATTTGGAGGGACTCAAAAATTATGACATAGACTACTTATAAAATTAATTATCTGAAGTTATCTTCATGTTGGCTATATGTGAGGTCACAGAGTTAAAATATTTCCCAGACAGAAAAAAAGAAAGTGTCCAGAATATATGCTTCTCAAGAATTATATAAAAACAGAAGACTTTTAAAGAAGGTGAATAATTTCAATGATATTGGAAAATTACATGGTATTTGAGACAGGGAGGTTTCTATTCTTCTTTTTTGGACAATCAAATCTGATTGAACATCAGGGCCATTATCCCAGTATTTTATATCCATATGGTATCTAAACCTGCAGTTCTAATGATTAGTACATCCAATCCACCAGAGTACTAACCTAGGAGTAAAAATAAACTTCTGATTATTTTTCAGAACTCTTTCTGGTAGTATCATTAGCCTCACATTATAGATGAGCAACTGAAACTTCAAAAGAAATGTAAAACTCTCCAAGTCACACAACTGGCAAAGAGAGACATGAAATGTGAAAAAGTGCTATCGCAGAAAGATCCATAGCTGTACTACATATTGCCACACAAAATTAATTTAATGAACAAACTTCAGGAATTCTTTACATGAAATTACAGCTTGTTATTGTACAGTATGCACTCTGTCAAGCCAAGAAGCACAGTAATGAGACTGTATGAGTGTTGGAGTCAAATATGATTATCATTTTTGCTCCTGAATCCAGTTGTGTCACATTCCACATTATTCAACTTCTTTGTGTCCCAGTCTGTACTTATATTTGATGATAAAAAATTACAATTTTGTAGTTATAGGTTTTAAATTACATTTAGACTGCTTAAACAATTTTTAAACTATTACCTGGAATACAGTATTATTCAATAAATTATATATTTTCATGGTCACTATTATTCAGAATTGTCACAACTATTATAAATGCAATTTTATTCCAAATTTAAGTTTGCATTTGCAAGGAAGAGCTGAAACAAGTTTCTGTTTCTTAATTTCCTCTCCTCAGCGTAGAGACTTCTAGAAAAAGAGAGTTCATCTATTGAATTAGTTATGCTGATTTCCAACAATTCCTATGTGGCCCCCCAATCTTTTATTCTTAATGGAATTCCTGGTCTGGAAAGAGTACATGTATGGCTCTCGCTCCCAGTATGCACAATGTATATCATCTCCCTTATGGGAAACCTTGGCCTTGTGTACCTCATTTACTATGAAGAGTCCTTACATCGTCCAATGTATCTCTTTCTGGCCATGCTCTCCCTCATTGACCTCCTTATCTGCACCACCACCTTACCCAATGCACTCTGCATCTTCTGGTTCAATCTCAAAGAAATTAACTTCAATGCTTGCTTAGTCCAGATGTTCTTTGTCCATGGGTTCACAGGTGTGGAGTCTGGGGTGCTCATGCTCATGGCTCTGGACCGCTACATGGCCATTTGCTACCCCTTGCGGTATGCTACCATACTCACTAAACCCCTCATTGCCAAAGCTGGGGTTGCTACCTTCCTGAGGGGTGTGCTGCTGATGATTCCTTTCCCATTCTTGGTCAAGCGTTTGCCCTTCTGCAGAAGCAATATCATCGCCCATACATATTGTGACCACATGTCTGTGGTAAAGTTATCCTGTGCCAGCACCAAGGTCAATGTCATCTACGGTCTGATGGCTGCCCTCCTGATTGGAGTGTTTGACATTTGTTGTATATCTATGTCTTACACTATGATCCTTCGGGCAGTGGTCAGCCTCTCCTCAGCAGATGCTCGGCAGAAGGCGTTCAGCACCTGCACTGCTCATATATCTGCCATCATCATCACCTATGTTCCAGCATTCTTTACTTTCTTTACCCACCGCTTTGGGGAACACATCATTCCCCCTTCTCTTCACATTATTGTGGCTAACCTGTACCTTCTTCTTCCTCCGACTCTAAACCCCATTGTTTATGGGGTAAAGACAAAACAGATCCGAGACAGTGTTACAAAGCTTTTCCACGGTGAGAAAGGTATAAGTTGATCCAAGACAATTAAAATTAGGTGGAAGAGAGACCAATGAAACATAATAAAGAAGAAACTTGTGTGGAATCTTGCATTTATTCATGTGTGGTATCATACATTTTAAAAAATCTTTCCCAGAGTATGTTTTCTGAAACTACATTGGAAAAATTTATAGCTAATTCTCGATTTACATCTCAATGCCTTTCCCATTTTTTCTCTATCACCAGATTTTTAAAATTTAAATTAATTTAATTTTAAAAAAAATCTTGACAGATATAATTGTATGTGTTTATCATGTACAATATGATGTTTTTAAAATATGTATATGCACACACACACATCATGAAAGCTAAATCTAATTGATATCATAGAAGTAGAGTGGAATGATTTTTTCCATCACCAATTTTAAACAAATTCTTGGTATATGGTCACAGCAATTTCCTTCTAGTGTATCTGTCTAAGATATTTTCTTAACCTTCTGAGAGTACTTAAGTGTCTTGCCTGTGTTAATAACCCTCCCTACAGATAAGAAATAAAATGTCTTTTTAGAACCTTTTCCAGGTTGGACAACCTTTGAATCTAAAATTACTTTATTTTATTATTTTATTTTTTTAGGTCTTATACAACAATTTAGAAGGTCATGTAGTCTGCTTGGGCAATTCACCATGTCATAGGCTAGTAAGAAAACAAAGCCATGATTAATCAAATGGATTGACTTTATATCTTAATTGTTGGTAGCATTGCTTCTATTATTTTAAACAAGCATTTTTCTCTGTATATCCAATTTAGGAGGTATCCAATGTCAGCACAGTTCCTAGAATGAACACACGAGTCTTACTTGCATGAAGGCTTGTATACTCCAGGAGTCACAGTGCAGGAACTACTTGGTATATGGTGTACATTTCCCAGTTGAGTGCCAATTAATAGGTAAAATGATTGATCAATTCATCCATTTATTCATGCTTTATTTGTCTGTTCTTTCATTTTCCATATTCATGAATATTTTTGTCAGCTCAGACTGAAGCCTAAAATGGAACTTATCATTCCCTCTTGTTGGTTGCCACACCACCTTATTATCACAATACAACTATAATAAGTTTATTTGTTTACACATCTGTTTATTTAATACTATAGCATGTTTCCTTCAAAAACACTGGATATATGTTTTCCATTGTATTCCAAGTTCTAACATAATTCAAATCAAAAGGCATAAATACAACAAATATTAATTAAATGGATGAGTATACATTAGTTAGGCTTTATGTTATGTACTAACAATTGGAGCACTGTAGACATTCATTCCCCTTGTCAGAGAAAAGCTCACAGTCTAGTTGCAAGTTGAAATATCAATAAAAATATTTAAACTGAGTGCTATACTAATAGTCTTACAGAAGTTAGGGAAGAGTAAAGTTGTCAACTGAAACTAGAAAGGAAAGTGAGCAGGTATGTTTACTGGAATGTCTTCTTAGCAGGAGATGAATAAAAGACTGAATGAAAATTTACTCACTCAAGCAAGCAAGTATGCACTCAATTAGACTATCGTATAGAAGAGCAAAATAACAAAGTTTTCACAAGTTCTGAAAGAGCACAGAAATTTATTCTCTAGCCTTGAGAGAATTAGAAAGTCTCAGAGCGATGTTATTTAAACCAAGATGTAAATGATAAGAAAAAGATATTTACCAGGGAGACAGTTTTATTTTTTTCTTGAGTTAAGGCTTCTTCTTGCCTGGTGGCATAACCCCTTCAGACCAGGTGCATTCCATTTATAAGTACCTTTATAATGAGATTTTTATACCTCGTCTCTTAAACATTTTAGAAATCAGCAAATAGAACAGGTATTAAAAGCAGATAGATATTTATTTACTGATGATTAAAGAATTATGCTGATAATATACAGGTAAAAACAAGTCACAGATTTTTAAAGAATGGCATTTAGTAAACATCATATCGTAAAAATCTGTGCAGACCAATTTGATCAGGAAATAAAGAATACATATAACATATTAGCCCTCAAAAATAATAAAAGCAATAGATTACTCAAAACATTTATACTGTTATTTCTTATCTGTTATTTACTGATATCAGGACTTCTCTACTGAATAAAATTGCCTTTTAAAAATACTGGTGGTATAGCACACACATAATGCTCACAACTACCAGGCATGTGAAAAAGTCTTGGAGGTACTCTTTCCACTATAATCTCTCAATTCGATCATATTTTTTCCTGGCCCACTGATCATCAGTGATCTGTCTCCAGCTTTCTCCACTTTTACCTCCGTGATATCTAATACAACTGTTGTTGAAGTGCTATCCATAGACCCCTGAGGGTCTCAATACCATGTGGGGGATGTATGAAGTCACAACAATTTTCATATTAATACTAAGGCATTATTTGTCTTTCTAAGTTTTATTCTCTTACTAATGTATAGAGGACTTTTCCAGAGTCCACATAATGTGTAATAATATTGTGTAATAAACTATGTAAACATTTGTGTGATATGCATACCTCAGTGAGTCAATATTTCCAAATGAAAAATGTGCAATTTTACAAAATGATGCATGAATAAAGATTAATTCAAGTGCAAAACAGACCAATGAGTTTTAATGTAACAGAGTATCAAAAGTTTATTGATATGGTTTCATAGTCTACATTGCAACTAATCTTTGGCAAACTCTCTCTTGTTGATTGGGGATATAATATCAAGGAGAATATGCAGAGTTATCTGGAAAAGTTTTTAAAACTCAGCTCCTTTCTCTTCCATCTGTATATCTGTGTGAGATCATATTTTCTTCATAAATATTAAACAAAACAAAGTATTTCAACAGATTGCATGCAGAAGCAGATATGAAAATCTATTCGTTGTCTATTGAGTCAGGAAAAAGAAACACTTGCAAAAATGTAAGAAAACATTACTCTCACTAATGTTTGTTTTGAATAATATAGTCAATTTTTGTAAAAATGTTTTTTATGGTAACATGTAATAGAATTATTATTGTTTGAAAATTAATACATGAATGCTTTTAAATTATCTGTTTTAATTTTTAATATCATTAATATTTAAAAATATAAGCCACAAGAGCAAAAGCTTTTTGGGGACTCAGTAAAATTTAATAGGGTGAAGTAAATACTAAGACTACTAATTCTGAGAATCGCTGATCTAACATATTGGAAGTAAATTTAGTTTTAATGTCGAACATTTCCATGAGGTCTTTCTTGTATTCCTTCTCTTTAAATTAAGGTTTATTTTATAAGAAATAAAGTGCAAAAATATTAAGTAAACAGGGTGTTTTTTTTGTATGTGCACATATTTATGTTATCAACATCCAGACCCAAATGGAACATTTCCAGCACCCCAGTGACTTTCACTTGGCCTTCAAATATAGCTGCTATTTAATTTCAGCATAAAAAATGTTCTTGATTTTTTAAACTTTATTTAGTAGAATGTACTCTTTATGTGTGACTTGTCTTACTTCACAATAAGTTTGTGAGATTCAGCCATTTTGCTTTATATAGCTGGACTTCATGCATTTTCTCTACTGTGTAGTATCACATTGCATGACTCTATTTATGTATCTACCTATCTATATGTATACACATTCTTTTATTCTATATTTGATGGACATTGTTTTTTTTTTTTTTTTGTTGTTGTTGTTGTTGTGACTGGTAAGGGGATCGTAACCCTTGGCTTGGTGTCGTCTGCACCGTGCTCAGCCAGTGAGCGCACCGGCCATTCCTATATAGGATCCGAACCCGCGGCCTCAGGGCTCCCAGCTCTGCAATCAGCCGAGGGAGCCATGGGGTCAGCCCTGATGAACATTGTTTTTAATTTGGGGGTAATATTAATGACACTATCTTGAATATTCATGTATATATCCCTTGGTGGATATAAGCACCCATTCTCTTTTGAACATATATCTGAAAGCATAATTTATGGGTCATAAAATATATGCGTGTTTAGCTATAACTGATACTACCAAACAGTTTTCCAATGGGATTGTACCAATTTATACTTTCTCCAGCAATATATAAAAGTTTTATGTGCTCCACATATTGCCAATAATTGGTATTGTCACCTCTTTCGATTTTAAATATTCTGTGTGGTTAGTGGTGCCGTGTTGTCATTTAATTGGCATGTCCCGAATGACTGATGCCATCCATATACCATCTAATATGAATGTCATCCATTTCGATATTCTATTTTCTAAAGTGCCAGTTAAGTCTGCCCACTTTTCTGTAGAATTTCTAATTTACTGCAGTTTGTATTTCATTGTTGAATACAGTCATTGAAAATACCTTCTCCTTCTCTCTCATCTATCTTTCTTGTTTAGTGCAATTGTCAAATTCAGAAAATCTAAAATTTGCATAATATTTTATCTTATATATAGTTCATATACAAATTCTTTCAATTTTCCCTATAATGTTCTATGAGGAAATTTTGGCTTCCTGATCTAAGATAAAATCCAAGATTATGAATTATGCTTATTATTGTTATTCTGCTTAAAATTGAAAGTTATTCTGAATTTCTTTGAATTTCATAAAATTGAAATTTTTGAATTTTTATATGAAATGCCTCTCATGTTAGATTTTTCTGAAGAGTCCTCATGATTAAATTCAGATTATGCATTTTATATTGCATAGACATATTTTGTCCTTTTCAGTGCATCACAAGTAAGCCATATGATGTCAGTTTATTCATTATTGTGATGTTAACACTGATTCTTGGTTAAGGCTGTCAACACCTACTAGCCAAACACACTAGAAACACACTTGCAATCCAGCTAAGCTGGTTTTAACACTTACTGCAACCATCTGCACACCATGTGAAACTGTGAGACATCTCGGTAAGAAGGTTTTACAAGGGGATTTTTTTGTGTGTGTTTTAAAGATGTGACTAAGGCACTAACTCAAGAAGGACATTCATTGAAGTTGAAGGGCTTTCCTTCAAGATGTGGTAGATATCTGAACTATGATAAGCACACAGTTCTGTGCCCTTGGTAACTAAAACACAGTTTTCAGAAGACAAGGGGAACACGTAGGAAAAGGCTTGTTATCCCTCCTAGTAGCTCCCAGACTTTACTGATACTAGGTCTTAATTTCCAAGAAAAGGGATCTCTTCTGCTGGGGGACAGAGTGTCTAAAATTATCTCTGTTACTTGATCATTTTTGTCTCACCATGCCTATAGAGTATAAAGTAGAGAAAGAAGTGACTCTAGTGGAGATGCTTCGAAGCGATATGGTTGCTGCTACATAATGGCAGCAGGAGGATACTGTCTGAACTCAAGAGCTTCAGTGAGAGACCTCTTGGTGTTCCCATGCCTGGTACTTATCAGTGTGTTACTTTTCCTCCTGCGGATTTGTCACCCCTTTTCCCTTGGGTGATGGAGTTGCCAAAGATTACTCAAAGCCCATCTCTTCTGAGCAGTGAGAAGCCCTGAAAAGGGGTTAATCTCCTGGAACCCTCAACAGCAAGGTATTCCTTCCATTTGGGAAATTAACCATGAATTTGGGTTCTCTTCCTGCATTTATTCTCCAAACCAGGAAGTTACAGGAAGAGAGCATATGTGGGGCTTTTGCTAAGTATAGTGTAACAGGTTTAACAATAGAAGCTGGTAACATTCAGTAAGACAAGCAAGGTGACATTCTGTAATGCAATTAAGTTGATCCACTAACAAAAGCTTGATTTTAGCAAACATTTTCTTCTTACAGAAATTTCACAGTATCTTTACATATCAATCAGTAACCTGTCTGTCTCTGAGCCAGCAACCTTGCTGTGTTACAGTTCTTTATCTTACAACAGAGACTACATAGCCTGGGGAAAATTTCCTGTCCTTTGCAAGGTCGATATTTGAAACTGCAAGGCTTTGGAAAACCAGGCTCTGTGAAGTACATTTGTTTTATGCATACTTCAGTGGGTAAGTGTAGCTTATAAATACTAAAAACAGCACAGAAACCAGGGTGTTAGTGCCCTCAGGGAAAAGGTGTTCGATACTTGACTGTACAAGGAACCTAAACTAGCAGAAGTTCTGGCCATGGAGGAGGGGAATCTGTAATAGGAGGTAGAATACTTCAGGACCAACTACAGCAGTAGGTCTGTGTTTTGTCCCAATAATCCTCATGTTGTAATTGTGTGTTTTGTTTTGTTTTTGATGAAATTGTGACTGGCCACTAACATTAAAAAGCCATGAAAGGCTAGAGTTAATATAGGGCACAACTGGGTCTGGATTTTGCATGTGTGAAATATAGCAGATACTGTTGGTAGCCCTCCCATACTCTCTTGACACTCACAGTTTTTACACAATGTTTTATTGCAAGCTATGACTCAGTTCTTGAGAGGTTTCTTCAGTCAGCAGGGAAAGAATTCCAGAAGTGACCTGGAATTAAGTCATCTAAGTCCCATGACTGAGAGGTGGAGAGCAAATACTTGAGTTTAATCATTTCATGGGTGGAAAAATGCTGATAAATATTCCATAATATTATCCAAAAAAAAAAAAATCCATAGTTGTATTTAGTCCATGTGCCTACAGCCAGTAACCTGAGCATTTACATCCTTTGTGTCAACTTTGTTTTCTTCTATCTCCTATTTCCTCTCCAGCCAGTGTTTTTTTCCTCAGGCCTATTCCTGGATCAACTCAGTATAGAACAGGGTCTTTTTTATAAGTTGGATTATAAATTTGAGAAAACCTCTTATCCAAAGAGAGATGTTCTGAATATTTATTTAATTTGTTGTTCAATGATATTGAATAATATTTCTAAAGTCATAGTAGGAAGTTAAGTTAGAATTTTAAACTTGGTCGCTCTGATCCCAGAGCCTAAGTTTTTAATCAGTGCTGTATTTTATTTTATCTCAAGCAGCTATTGGCTGTGAAGGGTGACAATGAACACATAAATTGTTTTGTTCAAAGAGTAATTGGGAAATATTAATTTAATCATCAACATTTCTCTAAATTGTTTCTAGGGAAAGAACAGAAAAGACAGAATCACAAAGCCTACAGTAGTCATATAGTAATTTTAGGAATCATAGATAATAATGTTTATAGGAGTTTAAGAATTAACAAACATTTATATATTGGCTGCTTAGTTAATAACAAGGTAGCATTTATATACCATTCAAAAGAGGCAAAACTAATCAGTGTTGATAGAAGTCATGAGAGTGGTAACTTTTAGGCATTGGCTAGAATGGGGCATGAGTGGAGTAATTCATATGCTGGAAAAAAAATTTTTTTTGTCCTAGTTTGAGATTATGTAGGTGTGTTCTCTTTACAAAAATTCATCAAACTATTCACTCACGATTTGTGTTCTCTTCTGTGTGTTTGTCATACCTCAATTAAAATATTACTTAAAATTTTAGTAGCTGTGTTTGATTTTTTAAAGTTAATTTAATATTTGAGTCTCAAAAATTTTAGTCTTTTGCAACAACAGTCTAGGTAATGTATTAACTGTGGCATAGATTTATAGTGAAAACATATTCTATCAATCAAAAATATATATTTAAAAGGTGGTCAGCATTATACAATGTGCTAGCTTTACATCTATGGAAATTTCATAGTCTTTTCCAAGGAAACATTCAAATTTATAGGTAAACATAATCATGTAAACATATCATACAGTTTTTCAAAATTAATTTTAGAGACATGTTATAGTTTCTATGTCAATGCATATGAGGCCTTTTATCTCCGTCTACTGCTGGTAAGACCTGAAATTCAACCTTATTATTGCCAAAAATATAGATTAACTTTTAGCAAGAAAAAAGAGCTGTTGATCCCTAGCTTGCCACTAACAGAAAAGTTCAAATCTTTAACAAGACAGCATGTACTTGGGCCTAGCTTTTTAATCCAATCATTCGGTCTGTGTCTTTTGAATGGGGCATTTAGTCCATTCACATTTAGAGTAGTTATTGACAAGTGTTTCTTAATTCCTGTCATTTAATTGCTTCTTGTTTAGATGGTTTAAATATCTTTTGATCATTACTTTCCCTTTAATTTCTCTTCGTCAATGTTAGTTGCAAATTTAAGGTGGGATGATTTAGCTTCTTTCTCTTTCTTGGTGGCATTTTTATTTCAACAGTAGCTTTTACTGTTTCTTGTGTATTTGTGGTAGTGGTCACCATTATTCAGATTCCAGAAGAATGACTCTCTTGAGAATTTCTTGCAGGGCTGGTTGTGTGGTGGTGAACTTCCACAACTTTTGTTTGTCTGGGAAATACACTATTTCTCCCTCATTTCTGAAGGAGATCCTTACTGGGTAAGGAATTCTTGGCTGGCAATGTTTTTCTTTTAGTATTTTGGATATATCATTCCACTTTCTTCTGGCGTGTAGGGTTTCAGATGAGAAGTCTGCTGTTAGTTTGTTGGAGGTTCCCCTATAAATGACCTGACCCTTTTCTCTTGCTGCTTTTAGAATTTTCTCTTTGTCTTTGAGCTCTGAAAATTTTACTATAATGTGTCTTGGGGAGGATGTTTTTGGATTGAACCTGTTTGGGGACCTTTTTGTTTCCTGGATCTGAAGGTCTGTCTCTCACCCTAAACCTGGGAAGTTTTCTGTTACAATTTCCTTGAATAGGTTTTTGGTACCTTTTCCCTTCTACTCCCCTTCTGGAATACCCATGGTTTGGAGGTTAGAGCACTTGAGGTTGTCTCCTATCTCTCTTAGATTTTCTTCACTATTTTTAATTCTTTTTTCCTTTTTTTTGGCCTGTCTGAGTTATTTCAAGAAGACCATATTCAATCTCTGAAATTCTTCTTTTTACTTGACCCTGCTGATCAAGCTCTCAGTTGTGTTTTTTATTTCATTGAGTGAATCTTTCATTTCTAGAAGTTCTGCTGCACTCTTTTTTTTAAGGAATTAATCTCTTTGCAGATTTCCTTCTTCATATTCTGGATATTTTTTTCTTCTTTCATTGTGTTCTTTAATTGATTCTTCCTCTAAAAGCAAAGGGATGGAAAAAGATATACCATGCAAATGGAAACCAAACATGAGCAGGAGCAGTTATTCTTAAATTGGACAAAATAGACTGTCAATGAAAAAACATAAAAAAGAGACAAAGAAGGCCACTGTATAATGATAAAGGGATCTATCCAGCTAGAAGACATAACAATCATTAACATGTATGTACCCAATCCTGGAGAATCCAGATATATAAAGCAAATACTCTTTGACCTAAATAAAGAAATAGGACCTAATACATTAATAGCGGTTGATCCAAACACCCCTATCTCAGTATGAGACAGATCTTCCAGGTGGCAAGTCAACAAAGAGACCCAGGATTTAATCTACAACTGAGATCAACTGGACCTAGCAGATATACACAGAACATTTCACCCAACAACTAAGGTTATACTTGCTTCACATCAGCTCATGGAGCATTCTCCAGGATGGTCCACATATGTGGTCACAAATCTAGACAAACTAGGTTAACAAAAAAAAAAAAAAAAAAAAAAAGAAGAGAGAAGACCCAAATAACAAAAATTAGAAATGAAGAGGGAGAGATTACAACTGATACCCCTGAAATACAAGGAATCATTAGAGACTATTATAAACAACTGCTTGACAACAAATATGAATGTCTGGAAGATATGGATAAGTCTCTAGACACATACAAACTACCAAGACTGAACCAAGAAGAGATAGAAAACCTGAACAGACCAATAACAAGCAAGGAGATTGAAGCAGTAATTAGCAATTTTCCAACAAAAAATAGTCCAGATCCAGATGGTTTTACATCTGAATTCTGTCAAACTTTTAAAGAGAAGTTAATACCAATTCTCCTCAAACTATTACTAACAATTGAAACAGAAGCTACTCTCCCAAACTCATTCTATGAGGCCAACATAACTCTGATACCAAAACCAGATAAAGAGAAAACAAAAAAAGATAATTGCAGGCCAATATCCTTGATGAACCTAGATGCAAAAATCCTCAACAAAATATTAGCCATCAGAATACAGCAACATATTTAAAAAACTATACACTGTGATCAAGTGGGATTCATCCCAGGCATGCAAGGATGGTTCAACCTACAAAAGTCAATAGATGTGATACACACATCAACAAACTCAAGGACAGAGATGATGTGATTACCTCAATAGATACTCAAAAAGCATTTGACAAAATTCAACATCCATTCATGAAAAAGACTCTCAACAAATTAGGGATAGAAGGAAAATATCTCAACAGAATAAAAACCATTTATGACAAGACCACCACCAGTATCATTCTGAATGGGGAAAATCTGAGGGCCTTTCCCTTAAGAACAGGAACAAGAGAAGGATGCCCACTCTCATGACTTTTATTTAACATAGTAGTGGAGCAACCAGCTAGAGCAATCAGGCAAGAGAAAGAAAGAAAATGAATCCACTTTGGAAATGACAAATCATACTTTCTCTATTTGTAGATGACATGAGACTATATATAGAAAAACCAAAAGACTAAAATCAAAAAACTCCTAGAGCTGGTTAACAACTTAATAACATTGCAGGATACAAAATAAATGCCCTGAAATCCATTGCATTTATATACTCAAATAATGAATTAACAGAAAGAGAAATAAAATAAGCCCATTTGTAATTGTCACACACAAAAAATATTCCTAGGGATCAGTTTAATCAAGGAGGTGAAAGACCTCTACAATGTGAACTACAAATGACTTCTGAAGGGAATTAAAGACACAAAAAAGATGGAAAGATAGTCCATGCTCTTGGATTGGAAGAATTTACATTGTCAAAATGTCTGTACTACCCAAAGTGATCTACAGATTCAATGCAATCCCCATCAAAATACCAATGACATTCTTCACAGAATGGAAAAACAATATTAACTTTCATATGGAACAATAAAAGACCCGAAATAACCAAAGCAATACTGAGCAAGAAAAATAAAGCCAGAGGCATAACATTACCTCAATTCAAATTTCACAACATAGCTGTTGTAATAAAAACAGCATGTGACTGGTACAAAAATAGACAATCAGACCAGTGGAGCAGAATTGAGAACACAGAAATCACCCCTCAGGTTTACAGCCATCTGATACTGGACAAAGGCAACAAAAATCTACATTGGGGAAAAGTGGTGCTGGGGAAATTGGATATCCATATGCAGAAGAATGAAACTAGACACGCATCTCTCACCAGAAACTAAAATCAACTCAAAATGGATTAAATACTTAAGTATAAGACCTGAAATTGTAAAATTACTAAGGGAAAAATAGGTGAAACACTTCAGTAATTAGGTCTGGGCATAGACTTTATGAACATGAGCCCGAAAGTACAAGCAGCAAAAGAAAAAAATAAACAAATGGGACTATATCATACTAAAAAGCTTCTGCACAGCAAAGCAATCAACTGAGTGAAACTACAACCCACAGAGTGGGAGAAAATTTTTGCTAACTATGCATGAGACAAGGGATTAACATCCAGAATATAAATAGAACTCATGCAATTATACATTAAAAAAACACAAAAGACCCAATTAAAAAATGGGAAAGGAGCTGAATAGACACTTTTGGAAGGAAGACATACAAATGGCCAACAAGTACATGGAAAAATGCTCAACATCTATAGTCATCAGGGAAATGCATTTTAAAACTACACTGAGATACCACCTCACTCCAATTTGATTGGCTATAATCAAAAAGATGGTGAATAACAAATGCTAGCAAGGGTGTTTAGAGAAGGAAACACTCCTACTGTTGCTGGGACTGTAAATTAGTACAACCACTATGGAAAACAGTATGGAAGTTTCTCCAACAACAATAGACCGATCTTCCATATGATCCAGCAATCCCAATTCTGGGTATATACCCAGTGGAATGGAAATCATCATGTCAAAGGGATACCTGCACTCCCGTGTTCATCACAGCTCTGTTTATGATAGCCAAGACATGGAACCAAACTTAATTTCCATCGATGGATGATGGATAAGGAAACTGTAGTATATATACACCATGGAATACTACTCTGCCATAAAAAAGAATGAAATACTCCCATTTGCAACAACATGGATGAGCTTGGAGAAACTTATGTTGAGTGAAATAAGCAAAGCCCAGAGGGATAAATACCACATGTACTCACTCATAAGTAGGAGCTAAGAGAGAAAGAAGCAAGGAAAGAAATACCACAGCAGGGCATTGGTCTTGCAGAAGGAGAGAACATTTCTTGGGCTACAAAGTGGAGTGGTGGGAAAGGGGGAAGGAGAGGGAAGTTGGGGATAATTGGGTTGGGGATACGGTGTACAAAAGGAGTTTCTGGTAATGGGTATGCTGCCAGTATGAATCTGGCCCTCATAGCATGGGCATGAGCAGTGACAATCACCTTTCTATCTCATGAATATTCATATTTAAAAAGTCTTTATCAAGAGTTAAAAAAAAGAAATAAAAATCTGAAAGGAATAAGGTATGCCTAATTTTATACGTAGATTAGATAGACAACCCCCATCATATTAGACATATGTAATTTTTAAGTTTCAGATATTTGATTTTATTGCATTGCATTTTAAAATTATTCCTTTCTTCTATGTTGGGGGATACAATATAAGAAACATTCTTGTCTAATAGAAACCCATGATCTTTGTTTGATAATGGTCCTTGCTCTTTGTTGTCCAAGTCCTTAACTGAAGTTGGATATAATTCTACAGCTCTATGTGAATCAGACAGGATATGCATAAAGTCTTTGCCCAATCTTACTTCCTGGAGTATTTATTCTGGAACTTTTTCTCAAATGAGTGCTTATCTTTGACTACTAATTTGTTCTAAACAAGAAGATTTTTAAAAGCACAATCAAAACTCCAGCTGATCACTTGGAATGATTTACTTACTGTGCTGTTGTAAGAACCTCTTTGCTTCATTGTGGAGGTACTTAGTTACCAGGGTTCACAGATCTTTTTGCCAAAACTTTCAATTATTTTGGAAAAGAATCCACCAATCTACATCCTGGAGCAATATACAGCTAGATGCCAGCTATCTTAGAGTTGAGTGACAGAAAGTTACTGAGAATCTCACCATTCAAACATGAATATTGGATTCAATCCTCTATTTTTTAGGATGCCTCATCCTTGTCCTTTGTCATACCTGATGTATATGCATTCTTAGTATTTGTTAAAGGTTCTTTCCAGAATAAACTTCCAGTCACTATATGGGGATAGTTAATATCATTTAGGATAGTGGATAAATAAGAAATGTCAAGTTGCTTCTTATTTTTCCCTGTTTCATCTGTGTATATTCCTGCCGATGGATGACAGATTAGATACTGCAAAAGGCAGCTGCTGGAAATAGCAAAACAACATAAGATGAGAATGTTAATAAGAGTGCTCTTCAAGGATCTCTTCTTGTGTCACCATTAAATCTTAGAATCACACAGGAGTAGATAGAAATGGCAACTAAGAAAAGCTTGGAGGAGATCAGGAAAGGATAAATGCTCATATCTGAAGAATGTTTAGTATTCCATGAGATCAGTATCCTGTTCTGCTGCTGTTTGTTATTCCTATGAATATCACATATATTTTTAGTATTGTGATTTTGCTGTCCTCTATTCTATTTTGTACTCTCATCCCCCACCCTACTGAACGTAGATTTAATCATCACCTTCTTCAGGAAGAACCAACTGTACATAAGAGAGGATAGAAAGCCATGATCTAAATCCTCTTAATATGATGTAATTTGAAAAGTGACAGGCTTGTAGCTAGGAAATATATTTGTTGATGACATTAATCTCCTTCGTTATTTTAAATTTATGGTTTTACACTGTACAAAAATCTGTATTCTTAAATTTTCTACAATATAACACAGCCTTTAATGTTTGAGCACATTGTATTTATATTTATATTTACAACATCCAGAAAAACACTATGCATATAATAATTGTTGATAAAAATGTTTGAATGAGTGAATGAACACATTAATAAATTAATGAATGGAATTTCATAATAGACTTGAAGAATTATTACACTGCTGTCTAATTATTTGCTGGAAAGCATGAAAGAAATATTCCAACAACACAATACTAAAACATCTCATAAATCACCCCCAAATTTAAACATTCTAAATAAAATTAACAGTATAAAACAGAGAAAAGAAAGAAAAACCCAAGAAACAACAACAAAAATAAGGTGGCAGGCAAAATAAATATAGTTTGGTCAGTGAAGGTCAATTATTGATACCACTGTACAGGTTGATCATATTTCATGGTGAGTATATGTGTGTGTGTGTATGGATTGAGAGAGAGAGAGAGAGAGAGAGAGAGAGAGAGAGAGAGAGAGAAATATGCATAAAAAGGATATACAAAGAAAACCATACACAATTTACATACAAAGCATTTTTGGTAAACAAAAACCAGACAAAATACTAAAAACATATGTCAAAATTTGGGAGGAAATATACATGTCAATCAAAGTTAAAAACAAATAACGTAAATGTTGGATGAAGATGACCTGAAAAACAACAGCACTAATCATCAGGGAGATGGAAATCAAAACCATATTGAGATATCATTTCACCCCAGTTAGACTGGTTGTTGTTAAAAAGACCAAGAATAACAAACGCTGGAGAGGATGTGCAGAAAGGAGAACCCTCCTACACTGTTGGTGGGACTGAAAATTAGCACAGCCCTTATGGAACACAGTATGGAGGTTTCTCCAACAACTACAGATAGATCTACCATATGATCCAGCAATCCCACTTCTGGGTATACACCCAGAGGAATGGAAATCATCATGTTGAAGAGATACCTGCACTCCCATGTTCATCACTGCTTTAACAATAGCCAAGACATGGAACCAACGTAAATGTCCATTGATGGATGAAAGGATAAGGAAAATGTGGTATATGTACACAATGAAATACTACTCAGCCTTAAAAAAAGAATGAAATTCTGCTACTTGCAGCAACATGGATGAGCTTAGAGAAAATTTTGTTGAGTGAAATAAGCCAGGCACAGAAAGAGAAATACTATATGCCCTTACTCATAGGTGGGAGAAAAGAAAAAAAGAAAAAGAAAGAAAAACAGAAGACCACAGTAAAATGTTGAACTTTCAGAAGGAGAGTTACTACATGTGGGAAACGGGAAGGGGGTGGGAGTATAGGGAGTAATTTGGTAAAGTACAAAAAGAGTAACATGCTAATGATATTGATTTTATCATCACATACTGTACTGATAGTCAACTCTGTACCCCATAAGTATGTATAATCAAAAGTGAATTAAATAAATGTTTTAGAAAAAAAAATCAGAATTTCAGAAAAATTAAGACAATAAAAAAGAAAAACAGGTGAAATGCATGACACAGTGCAAGTAAAGCTGATTATACCAAATTGTTTCTCTCTGTGTTTGACAGAGTAGCCTCAAGAAATATGATATAAGACACTGCAATTATCTTCCTCACTATATTAGTACACAACAGAAAGTTTAAAAATGGGGAACCCACATAAATTAACCAGCGTAGTAGATAGCCTGTGCTGTACTCTTAAGAATATATTTCCTAAATGTGAGATTAAATATTCTATTTATATTTCTCATGTTTCCCTTTAATAGTTATAATTTTATTTACTAAAACTGGCTTTATTGGTACTGAAGAATTTCATTCTCATTTTCAGTACATTTATAAGCCTCTTAGTTAAACATACCATCTGATACCAAGTAATATAGCATTCACAACAAATTATATAATACTTTTTCCAACAAAAATTTAAAATTTTAATACTTCTATTCTGCAAGTAAAATAGAATCATATTATGCTGTTACTGAGCAGGCCCTTTGAAGTAGTAACATTATCACAAGAATATCACCATTTAGAAAGTACAGCTTTTTGGTGGCCATTGTAAATGGGCAGGCTTTCTTGATTTCTCCTTCTGCATGTTCACTATTGGAGAAAAGAAATGCTACTGATTTTTGTGTGTTGATTTTGTATCCTACTACTGTGCTGAAATCATTTATTACTTCCAACAGTTTTTTTGTAGAGGTTTTAGGCTGTTCGATATATAGGATCATGTCATCTGCAAACAGGGACAGTTTGACTTCATCTTTTCCAATCTGGATGCCCTTTATTTCCTTCTCTTCTCTGATTGCTCTGGCTAGTACTTCCAACACTATGTTGAATAGGAGTGGTGAGAGTGGGCATCCTTGTCTAGTTCCTGTTCTTAAAGGAAAAGCTTTCAGCTTTTCCCCATTCAGGATGATATTGGCAGTGGGTTTGGCATATATGGCTTTAATTATGTTGAGATACTTTCCCTCTATACCTAACTTATAGAGGGTCTTTGTCATGAATGAGTGCTGAACTTTATCAAATGCTTTTTCAGCATCTATAGAGATGATCATATGGTCCTTGTGTTTGAGTTTATTAATATGGTGTATCACATTTATTGATTTGCGTATGTTGAACCAACCTTGCATCCCTGGGATGAATCCCACTTGATCGTGATGAATAATTTTACGTATGTGTTGCTGTATTCTGTTTGCTAGTATTTTAGTGAGGATTTTTGCATCTATATTCATCAAGGATATCGGCCTGTAGTTTTCTTTTTTGGTTATATCTTTATCTGGTTTTGGTATCAGGATGATGTTTGCTTCATAGAATGAGTTTGGGAGATTTGCGTCCGTTTCAATCTTTTGGAATAGTTTGTAAAGAATCGGTGTCAATTCCTGTTTGAATGTTTGGTAAAATTCTGCTGTGAATCCATCTGGTCCTGGGCTTTTCTTTGTTGGGAGCCTTCTGATAACAGCTTCAATCTCCTTTATTGTTATTGGTCGGTTCAAATTTTCTACGTCTTCACGGTTCAGTTTTGGGAGCTTGTGTGTGTCCAGAAATTTATCCATTTCCTCCAGATTTTCAAATTTGTTGGCGTATAGTTGTTTATAGTAGTCTCGAATGATTCCTTGTATTTCAGATGAATCAGTTGTAATATCGCCTTTTTCATTTCTAAATTTTGTTATTTGAGTCTTCTCTCTTCTTTTTTTTATTAGCCATGCTAATGGTTTGTCAATTTTATTTATCTTTTCAAAAAACCAACTTTTTGATTCATTGAACTTTTGAATTGTTTTTCGGTTTTCAATTTCATTCAGTTCTGCTCTGATCTTAATGATTTCTTTCCGTCTGCTAACTTTAGGTTTGGATTGTTCTTGTTTTTCTAGTTCTTTAAGGTGAAGTGTTAGTTTGTTCACTTGCCATCTTTCTATTCTTCTGAAGTGAGCATTTAATGCAATAATAAAATACTTAGGAATTGAGTTAACCAAGGATATGAAAAATCTCTATAATGAGAACTACAAACCACTGCTGAGAGAAATTAGAGAGGATACAAGAAGATGGAAAGATATTCCATGCTCTTCGATTGGAAGAATCAACATAGTGAAAATGTCCATACTACCCAAAGTGATATACAAATTCAATGCAATCCCCATCAAAATTCCAAAGACATTTTTCTCAGAAATGGAAAAAACTATTCAGACATTTATATGGAACAATAAAAGACCACGCATAGCCAAAGCAATGCTCAGCAAAAAAAATAAAGCTGGAGGCATAACACTACCTGACTTTAAGCTATACTACAAAGCTATAATAACTAAAACAGTATGGTACTGGCATAAAAACAGACACACTGACCAATGGAATAGAATAGAGAATCCAGAAATCAACCCACACACTTACTGCCATCTGATCTTTGACAAAGGCACCAAGCCTATTCACTGGGGAAGGGACTGCCTCTTCAGCAAGTGGTGCTGGGATAACTGGATATCGATATGCAGGAGAATGAAACTAGATCCATACTTCTCACCGTATACTAAAATCAACTCAAAATGGATTAAGGATTTAAATATACACCCTGAGACAATAAAACTTCTTAAAGAAAACATAGGAGAAACACTTCAGGAAATAGGACTGGGCACAGACTTCATGAATACGACCCCAAAAGCACGGGCAACCAAAGGAAAAATAAACAAATGGGATTATATCAAACTAAAAAGCTTCTGCACAGCAAAAGAAACAATTAAAAGAGTTAAAAGACAACCAACAGAGTGGGAGAAAATATTTGCAAAATATACATCTGACAAAGGATTAATATCCAGAATATATAAGGAACTCAAACAACTTTACAAGAAGAAAACAAGCAACCCATTTAAAAAATGGGCAAAAGAGCTAAGTAGGCATTTCTCTAAGGAAGATATACAAATGGCCAACAGACATATGAAAAAATGCTCAACATCACTCAGCATCCGGGAAATGCAAATCAAAACCACATTGAGATACCATCTAACCCCAGTTAGGATGGCTAAAATCCAAAAGACTATGAACGATAAATGCTGGCGAGGTTGCGGAGAAAAAGGAACTCTCATACATTGTTGGTGGGACTGCAAAATGGTGCAGCCTCTATGGAAAATGTTATGGAGGTTCCTCAAACAACTGCAGATAGATCTACCATACGACCCAGCTATCCCACTGTTGGGAATATACCCAGAGGAATGGAAATCATCAAGTCGAAGGTATACCTGTTCCCGAATGTTCATCGCAGCACTCTTTACAATAGCCAAGAGTTGGAACCAGCCCAAATGTCCATCATCAGATGAGTGGATACGGAAAATGTGGTACATCTACACAATGGAATACTACTCAGCTATAAAAACGAATGAAATACTGCCATTTGCAGCAACAACATGGATGGACCTTGAGAGAATTATATTAAGTGAAACAAGTCAGGCACAGAAAGAGAAATACCACATGTTCTCACTTATTGGTGGGAGCTAAAAATTAATATATAAATTCACACACACACACACACACAGACACACACACACACACAAAACGGGGGGGTGGAGAATATATAACAACCACAATTACTTGAAGTTGATACGACAAGCAAACAGAAAGGACATTGTTGGGGGCGAGGGGGGGAGGGAGAAGGGAGGGAGGTTTTGGTGATGGGGAGCAATAATCAGCCACAATGTATATCGAGAAAATAAAATTAAAAATAAAATAAAATAAAATTAAAAAAAAGAAGAAAAAAAAAAAAGAATTTCATTTTCTCACTTTACCGTCCTCAAATGTCACAACCCAAGTTCTTCTCTCAATATGACAATGGGCTCATCCAAGTAGGTTTTGCTATCTAAACTGGAAGAATGACAGACATAACTAAGACTCTCCAAATTGAAGCAAGTTAATTAGATTCTCATTCTGAACAAGAAGTGGAGGGAAAGTAAGAAGCAACAGTGTTTGGACTATGATCAGGAACTATTCTATATCTGTTTCTTCTTGCCACAGGGTGATAATACCTGACCTTCACCATTTTCAATGACTCCGATTTAATTAGGAAAAACAAAGATATTCATAATTGTCATTAAAAGTTATGCTGAATTCAAGTCTGACAAATGGGAAAATAAATATTTTCAAAAACACAGTCTTTTACCATACTTCTGCCTTGAAACTGGGCGGATAGAATCAAACTGGTGCTTCTGGGAATATAATAATTAATTAGTATGCACACAAAGCCTCAGTACACTTGAACAAAACTCTCTCTAATAGATCTACTACCAACAAGAAAAATCCTCATACTACCCCTCTCCACTATTTATGCCCTTTAAAACCTAATTTCTGGATGTCAAATGGTAAGTTGAATGCAATCTGGTCCAGATGTTCAAGGTCTTGGTCAACATCCATCACAATCCCACAATGTATGTACACGCATGGCAACAAACTCTAAATCCCTGCAGACCTGTACTATTGAACAAAGCCTATACAGGAAAATGTGTTAGATGCCCCTAGGAGGTATTTCAGAGCTTTAGGGACACAGGTGCTGGTGTAGGAACCAAGGTAACACATATGGGAGGAGGAAAAAGAGTGAAAGCTTTTCATCCTCACTGCCTATGATACAGAAATAAGTGAGTAAATTTATACACAGATGTCTATACATGTGCTTGTGTGTCATCACATATATGTGGGTGGGAAATGAGAATGAACACATGCTATTTTCAACACAGGTTTATAATTTTAACATTATGACAAAGTTCTTTTTATCTATTTAGGGCCTTGCGGGGCATAAGTTGACTGCATTTCAGTGTAGAATATTTCAATCACTCACCCATGTGCAGTCATTATGTTTTCATGTGTTTATTTAAGTAACATCATTCAGTGCTTAGTACTTTCCAAGTCAGCATATGAACTATTTAAAAAACAAAAGATAACATGGGCACTGGTTTTCAAGAAATTTATTTTTAATTGAGGCTGATGATGAATATTATGACATTGTAGAAATTCATCAAAAGATCAGGCTTACTATGCATAAAAATTAACTTGGTTAATCATCATCAAAATTCCAAAATGATAGCTTATTTTTTTCCACACTATCATAACTAAAAAATTCAAGATTACAGTAAGTAATGATCACGTGCATGATCTTCTATGTAGCAAGTCGTGGAAGAAGGACAAGATTAAAGTGATCTGATACAAGAGATTTGTTTTTAAGGTTTGGCTTTGCTAATGAGTTGACTACTTTAGAAACCTAGTGTGTAGAATCTAAGTAGAGGATTTCATGCAGAGGTACGTTTTAGGTAAGAGATTAGATTACAGAACATGTGGAATAAAACTTTTTTGATTAATGTATTTGAGCATGGTGAAGTACTGATGTGTATTATGTAATTTTCATTATACACCCATTTTATTTGTTTTTCTTATTTGTGGCAAATACATATTACATAAGGATTGTCATTTTAGGCATTTTTAAAATTACAATTATGAGGAATTAATTACATGTGTAATGCTTTATGACCATCACCTCTATTTCCAAAATTTTTCGTCATCCTAAACATGAACTCTGTATCCGTTAAGCAATAATTTCCCATTATCCCACTCTCCCAATGTCTGGTAACCTCTAATCTACTTCCGTCTCTGAAATGTTCATTTTCTTTTAAATTTTTTTCTTAATTTACCACAGTCATTGTATACATTTATGGAGTACAATGTGCTATTTGGGTACATTTAGACAGTGTGCAATTATAATAACAGGGTATTTAGCATTTCCATCACCTCAAACATTTGTCACCTCTTGTGTTGTGAACATTCAAAATTTTGTACCCAAATTATTATTATTTTATATTTATCTCAACCCAAATAATGGCTTCATTTATTCTTATGGCAAAATGAGCCAAGGAAAATTAATGAAGATATTAATTTAGAAATATATATTTATTGTTCCTCATATATATTATTTCCATAACATCTAAGTTTTAATCAGTTACTCATAACTTTTTTTTATGTTTTATCTTGGTGTTACTTCTCAAATGTCTGCTCATCTTTGACTCTTCATTCAGACTTAATAAAGAGGCTTTCAACATTCCTTGGACTTGTTAAGAGAAGTAAACAGATATGATGTTGATTGGTGGGATGGGGGGATGAAGGAATTGGTAAAGGGACATGAAAATCAACAACATCGTATACTGATAAAATAAAAAAAAGAAAATTCTGACTTTAACAATTCAGAAAAAGTCAGTTAAAAAAATAAAAGCTAAATTATAACTGTAAGTCATGAGTGGGGATTAGTTGGAACAATTTGCATATAGCGATGTTGTATGGACCTCTTTGCTTTATTACAGACATTCTCAATCACAAGTGTTCATAGGTCTTTTCTCAGGGACTTTCAATTATTTCAGAAAATAATCCACCAATCTACCTCTTGAAGGAATATAGGACTGGATGCCAGCTACCTTGGAGTTGAGTAACAGAAGGTTACTGTGAATCTCACACTTCCACATGAATATTGGATTCAATCATCCATCTTTTTGGATGCCCCATCCTTGCCCTTTGTT
The DNA here is from genome assembly GCF_027409185.1 of Cynocephalus volans. NCBI lineage: Eukaryota > Metazoa > Chordata > Mammalia > Dermoptera > Cynocephalidae > Cynocephalus > Cynocephalus volans. The sequence continues at coordinate 105,914,482 of NC_084463.1, read as the reverse complement.
ACACTTGATGTATATGCATTTGCAGTATCTGTTAAAGTTTTTGTAAAGTTTTTTTTCCCGTACACTCTTCCAGTCATTATATGAGCATAATAAGTACTGTTTAAGATAGTGAATAAATCAGAGATATCATGTTGTTCATATTTAGTTTTCTTGACTAATTTTCTGTTTTACCATTATGCATTTGCACTGATGGATGATAGATTAGTTACTGCAAAAGGTAACTACCTCTAGAAATAGCAAAGGAACACAGAATGAACATGATAATGTGTGCTTTTTAAAGACCTCTTCTTGTGTCATCAAACAATCTTAGAGTAAGCAGAAGTATATAGAAGTGGCAACTAAGCACAACTTTAAAGGAAATCAGAAAAATTTACTAAGAGGAAAAGACAAATATTCTTAGATCTGAAGCATCGTTGGATTCTGTCAGATCAGAGTTCTCATCTGCTGCTGTTTGCGATTTCCTACTCACAACACACTGGCATTTTTAGCATTGCAATTTTGCTATCCTCTATTCTGTTTTGTTCTTAAACACTCCTCCCCACCAAACCTAAACTCAGTCATCACCTTCTTCAGGAAGACTCAGCTGTTTCTTGGAGAAGATAGACAGCCACACTCTAAATTGTCTTCAATGACACAATTAGAAAAATGCCAGGCTTGGGTAGAAGAAAGGGGTGAGGCAAATGTTGCAAAAGTTTCTAAAATTTCAGTTAATAAGAGGAATAAGTTGAGATCTATTGTACAAAATGTGACTGTAAATATTAACAAAGTATATTTTTGAAAAGTGTTGAGAGTAGATTTTGTGTTCTGAACACAAAAAATAACTATGTGAGGTAATACATTTGTTAATTATGTTGGTTTAGTTATTTCACAATGTATACATATTTCAAATCATCCTGTTGTATAAGATAAATACATAGTTTTTCAATAAAAAAAGAATAAAACAAAACACCGGATGTTAGCATCAGTCTAACCTGCACATTCTCTCTTTAAAGAAATTATATTTTTAAAACTTGGCAGATTTGTAGGCAAGGAATATGTTTGTTATTGGAATCAATCTCTTTTATGATATTAACATAGAGGAATTATAAAAATCTGTCTATATTCTTCTTTTTCCTCCAGTGACTTGCCACAATGGGGATCCAAACCCTTACACCTTGGTGTCACAATGCCACACTCTAATGAACTGGTAGAACCAGCCAGCCATATTTATATTCTTAAATCAGCCAACTATACCACAACTTTTATTTGGACAAATAGTATTTATATATATTTTGCAACATCTAGCAATACACTATGTAAATATTATATGTTAATAAATGTTTTTGAGTATACAGAAATTGAATTAATAAATGAATAAAATTTCATAATAAAGCTTAAGAATTACTAAATTCTTTTCTAAATATTATTTCTTAGAAAGTATAAAAAAGTAGAAACAGAATGAACAAAAGTGAAATGTTTTGTTGAAATCATTGGTAAATGTAAATTTCTAATAAATAAAAATAAATATCTCAAAAGAGCAGGGGAAAAAATAAGCTGGCAGGCAAAACAAATAAATTGGTTTGGTCAACAAAGATAAATTATTTAAAGTCTACTAAATATTGCTCAAATTTTACAATGATTTTGCATATATTTGTATATATGTGTGTATATATATGTTTACATGGGTATGTTTACATATATATAGGTCCATATACATACAATGAAGAGATGTGCAAAGAAAACCATACACAAAGTATGCATAAAGCATTTTTGGAAACAAAACAATACAAACATGCCCCCAAATTTCAGAAAAAATATTATCAGAGTAAAAAGCAAATAAACTAAATGTTGAATCAAGATTACTTTTGAGAAGCAATAGATGAAATGCTTTAAAAAGTGCAATTAAAACTGATTGTACCAAATTGCACCATTTCCAGATATGACAATTTTTCACAAGCTTGATGATGAAAATTCTGAAATTGCCTTTCTCACTTTATTTAAAACACAGGAAAAAATTTTAAAATGGGGAATCCATTTAGTCACAGCTTATTAGACAATCCTAAATTGCTTATTAAGCATTGCTGCTATACACTTAACATTAATAATTGTCAGGCTAAGACAAGGCTTGTACTTTTACATCCTGTACAAAAATGTATGAGTAGACAATGTAAGAATGTGTTCCTTTGAGTATAAAAATTCTCATCAAGGCTTTTTTCTGTAAGTCTTGCAAATTAGTACTTAATGCTTGTATACATATATATTGCACATTTCTTTTTTGAATTTATCATTAAAGAAACAAAGCTAACAATTCTTATACTCGTATATATATTTACCTGAACACACACAAACATACATAATTGATTACTGTGGATATAAGCTAGACTTTGAAGTGTATTTTTGATAAATATTTGACTAGTTTATGCCAAGTTGTCACAAACTGTAGAGGAAATAAGATCATTACTCGTTCCTTCCTCTTAACACAGTTGAAGCTCCTAACTCTATGTGTCCATGAATAAGAGGCAAGTAGAGAAACTAGGGAAGGTAGAGGTGGTCATCAATAGAGAACAAAAAGAGAAATACCACATGTTCTCCTTTATTTGTGGGAGCTAAAAGTAAACAAATAAACAAATATAGAAACAAATAAATGGCAGTGGGGAGAAGAAGACGCAACAATCACAATTCCTTGAACTTGTTAAGACAAGTGAACGGATATGATGTAGATGCAAGGGGAGGGGGGACTGAGGGGGTAAAAAGGAATGGGTAAAGGGACATGAAAATCAACTACACTGTATACTGAGAAGTTAAAATAGAAACAAACAAACAAACAAACAAATAAATAAGAAAAAATCTGTAATTATAAAGCAAAGAAAAAGAAGAAAGAAAAAAAATGTATAACTGTGAGATGACCTGTGTTCTATTCCAAAAAAACTCATTTCCTAAATATGAGATAAATATCTTCTCTATGTCCCTGTTTGTGTTTATAATTTTAGTTACAAAAACTGGCTTTAATGTTGCAGGAGGTGTTCAGTTTTCATTTTCAAAACATTTAACAGACTCTCAGTTTAAGAGTCAAGCTGCTACTAATAATACAATGTTAACAACAAGGTAAATACAACCTTTTCCAGAACAAAATTTAAATAGTTTAAAAACATTGTATCTTAATATCTTAGTTTATCTTGATATGAGCAAGTATATTGAAGAAGTAGCATTAACACATGAATATCACCACTTATTAAGGAGAACTTTAATATCATCTGTTGTCTATTCTCACTCCCCAAAAGATCGTTTCCTCACTTGACCATCCTCAATCCTTACAATCTAGTTTCTTCTCTTAATATGACTGTAGGCTCATGTAAGTAGGTTTGCTAAAACGAATGAAACCCAGTCATGACTTAGTCTCTCTGGAAATGAATTAAAAAAAAAAAAGAGAGAGAGACTCTCAATTTGAGGAGTAAGGGGAGGGCAAGTAAGAAGAAATAGTGTTTTGATGATGATCAGAAACTATTTTTAGCTATTTCTACTTGTATTGAGGGTCATTCAAACCTGAATTTCACCACCACCAATGATGACTGTTTGGTTACGGAAAACATACATATTTATAATGACTGTGAAAAATTACACTGGATTGAAATCTAAGAAATGAGGAAGTAAACATTTCCCAAGAAAAAAGAGTCTATTACAACACTCTACCTTCAAACTAGGGGGATGGAATTGAACTGGTATTTCTAAGAATATAATAATTTTTTTATATTCAAAGTCTCTGCACAATTTAACAAAGCCTCTGTCCAATTTCTCTACTTGTAACAACAAACAAATTCTGTCACTATCCCTCTCCCTCTTCTGTTTTATTTATTTATTTTATTTTTTCATTTTCATCCAATTAATTTCTGGGTGTCAAAACAGGGAGCTGAATGCAATCTGGTCCAGGTGGTCAGGGTCTTGGTCAAAAAACATCACAGTCCTATAAGTACATCTATGTCCCTCAATCACTAAACCCCGTAATATATTTGTACTATTGGACTGAAACTTAAAGGAAATGTGAGCTACACATACTAAGAAGTTATTTTGGAGCTTTGAAGACATAAATTCTGTGTAGTAATCAAGATAATCTTAAAAAAAAAAAAAGGAAACTTTTCATTCCTACCACATGTATGATGAGAATTATTGCATATGGATGTATGTGTAAACATGATATTGTGTGAATATGTATATTTGGGGGGATTGAGATTGAACAGAAGCTATTTTTTATTTATTTTATGTTTGCTGAAAGTTATGTTTCTAAAACTTATTGCAGAGTTTTTTTTTTCCCTCTGTAAGGCACTGTAGGACACAAGTCCAAAGTACAGAGTGTTTCAATCACTCACAAATGTAGTGATTTGTTCCTTTATTCATTTGTTTTCATATCTCCACTTAAGTAACATAAATGGGTATTTAGTAATACCCAAGTCAGGCTAGTAACTATGAAGAAACCATCAGATAACACAGGTCTCGGTTTTCAAGAAATTGAATTTTAGATAAGGTTGATGGTGGATAGTACAGCATGGCAGAAATTCATCAGAAGTTCAGGCTTAATATACATAAGTATTAAATTAGGAAAAATTAGATGTCTTAATGTTGATATATAAGGTGATATTGATAATCACAATAATAAAACAGAATGAATGATTCTAAGTTTATATTCCTTTAATTAGATAATAAAGTATTACCTGTATACTTTTGTTAATTGGAAACATAAAAATAAATTTGGAAAAAGACAAATAGAACCCTTAAACTCTGTAATGCTGTGGTAACTAATGATATATTTTCAATATACTATTGCTATATATGTTTAGACAAAGTTTTTATAACATCATATTAAAACAAGTTCTTTCATTGTCAGTTCATATGTTAACATATTTTAAAATGATTATTTAGTATTTTTATACTCAAAGAAAACTGCATTACATATTTACCAGATTTTTCTTAACCATGATCATGTTCTTTGACATCTAAGTACTTTTATTTTACAAGAAATGATGCAATTAATATACATTAGAGAACACTTTTAGTACAGTTTTTTTCACTTTATTTTATTGAATTGGAAATTACATGCCATAAAACAAACCCTTCTAATCATTTTATTATTTATTTATTTATCACTTTTAATTGATGGATAATAATTGTACATTGTTACGGGGTACACTGTGATTTTCTAGCACATGTATTCATTGTGTACAGATCAAGTCAGGGTAATTAGCATATCCATCACCTGAGATATTTATCATTTCTTTGTGGTGAGAACACTCAAAATCTTCTCTTCAAGCCATTTGGAAAGATGCAATATTCTTTTTTTTTTTTTTTTTTTTTTTTTTTTTTTTTTTTTTTGTCTTTTTCGTGACTGGCACTCAGCCAGTGAGTGCACCGGCCATTCCTATATAGGATCCTTACCCGCGGCCGGAGCGTCGCTGCGCTCCCAGGGCCGCACTCTCCCGAGTGCACCACGGGCTCGGCCCAAGATGCAATATTCTACTGTTAAGTCTAGTCACCTTACTGTGCAATGGAGCACTAGAACTAATTTGTCCTATCTAACTATAATTTTGTACCCACTGATCAACATCCTCCCTATCCTTCCCAACCTCTGGTGTCCACTATTCTGCTCTCTACTTCTATGAGATCAACGTTTTTAGATTTCACATATACCTGAGGTCATGCCATATTTGTCTTGCTGTGCCTGGCTTATCCCTGTAGGTACATTCACAGTGCTGCACAACCTTCATCAGTATTTAAGTCCAAAACATTTCCATCACCTCCAAAGGAAACTCCATAATCATTAATCAGTCTCTCCTTATTGTCCTGTAATCCCTGCCCCAGGAACAACTAATTTGCTTTCTGTGTCTATGGACTTACGTATTCTGTAAACTAATATGAATAAAATCATACAACAGACAAGCTTTTGTGTCTGACTCCTTCAATTATATGTTGCAGCATCCACCAGTACTTCATTTCTGTTTGTGACAGAAAATGATGCCTTTTATAGATATATTTTCTGCAACTGATGTATGTATAGATTGTTTCTACTTTTCCGCTAATAATGTTTCAACTTTTTGGCTAATCATTCACGATAAATATTTATCCATAAGTTTTTGTTTTAAAACTCACCTCTTTTCAATTATTTGAGTGTATACCTAGGTCTTGAATTGCTGAGTCATATTGATGTCAGAGGTACAGTCTGGGGGCCCAACAGTCATTCTTACCAGTCAACCCACCCAGTCTTCTTACCAGGTTCTAGACTGTACCACAGGAATAAATTCAAGGGCGGAGTCCCAGTGAAAAGTGAGAACAAGTTTAATATAACAGATAAGAAATACAGGTTCCACAGAGAGAGTGCAGCATAGCTCCCGAGAGTGAGCAGGGCCCTCACCATGTTTAACACAAAATTAAGTTCAGTACAGACATGAAGTCTAACACAAAAGTAAGAAAAACATACTCACGGGGTACAAATGTAATTTGTGGTGATGGGTATACAGCCAGTATGAATCTGTCCCTTATATCATGGGCACGAGGGGTAAGAAACAGCTTTGTATCTCATGAATATTCATAACCAATTAAAAAAAGAAAAATATACTTAAAGATCAGTACAAAGTTCAGGCTGACTCAAAAGGATGTGCAAGTGCTTGCTTAAAAAAGTTAGATACAAAGTAAAACGTACACACCTCAGCCAGTGAAGTGTGGCTTGCCTCCAGGAAAGTGAGCAATAACCCAGCCTTCTGCTGGAGATTGGATTTTATACTTTCTCTGTCTAATGAATATTCAATAAATGGGGTGGTTCCCAGTTATGTAACATTTAGTCTTGCACATGTTCTGTCAGTCTCGTCCTGGAGCATGTACATTGGTCAGACCCTTTCACAGGCACCAGGCATATTCAAGAATGTTCTATGCTCTCTATTGAGCATGCTCAGCCACTGGGTTTGCATAAGCCAGCCGCTTGTGGTATCATTTTCCCAGTGTTGGTGCAAAAAATAAGTCTAACAGAAAACAGTAAATTTCCTCCAGGGGAGAGCTGTGAGGTGGAGGCTTGAGGTCTCAGGGAGCGAATGGAAATTCAGACACATGTCCTAAAACCCTCGTCCAGGGAAACTGAGCAACTCCTGTTTCAATATGGTAATTTTGTTTAACTTTTTCCGTAATTGCCAAATTTTTCTATAGATGCCACACCATTTTACATTTACAACAGCAGGGTAAAAGGATTTCCATGTATCTACATCTTTTCCAAAATTTACAACTTCCTTTTTAGAAAGAGTTTTATGGAAAATTGTGATATCATACTAAGGTTTTGATTTGAATTTGCCTATTGACAAATGACTAATGAGGTTGAGTATCTTTTCATGAATCTGTTGGTCATTTGCATACCTTTATAAAAAAATCTCTAAGTACTTCATCAAGTAAAAAAATAGAAAAGGACACATTAGAAAGCAAATAGCAAAATGGCAGAAGTAAGTCCTACCATACCAAAATTACATCAAATGTAAAGGAATGAAACTATCAAATTAAAAGGAAGAGAATATAGACTCTCCCTCTGACCACCTCTTTCAACAATGACTGAAAGTTGTAGAGAAGGCAACGAGGTAAGAAATTAAAAGGTATATTCTACTTTTTTTTCTGTAGAATTTCTTGAGGCAGTGATAATCACTATGATACACTTCATGATTTAGGTTTCTTGCTCCACCTCACAGGATTTCAAATATTAGTTCCACCTTGTTGTTCTGAAGTTTAAATTGTTGCTACTGATTTTTTATCCTACAATAAATGATGACAGTCTCTGTTTCTTAGTTCTCTTGACATTTACAATAATTGGAGAATATAACAGGCAAATGCATGTGGAATTAACAATAGCAACCTTGTCTCTGCTTTAGTGTCCCTTGGTGCCCAGCCTAAGCACCTTGAATAAGCTTTGCCTGAGCTCCTTGTTCTTGAGTGCATAAACCATGGGGTTGAGGGCAGGAGGAATAACATTGTGTAGCACATTGAGTAGAACAGGAATGAGGGGAACTCTCATTCCTGCACCATAAGTGATAGAAATGACAATGACAGCTGTGTAGAAGAAAAGGATTAGGATGAGGTGTGACGTGCAGGTACTTAAGGCTTTGGATGCAGCTTCTACTGAGCTCAGCTTCAGCACAGAGTGAAGTATCAAAGCATATGATAAAATAATCAGCACAAGGTCACCTCCCATGAGTGTCCAACCCAGAAATAGCTGGTTAACACTGTTAATTGTCCTGTCATCACAGGATAGGCTGGTGACTCCAAGGTTAGAGCACAGACAGTGCTCGATTTGATTCCGGGAGCAGTAGTGTCTCTGAGCAGCCAACACAGGCACTGATATGGGACAAAGACCATTTCTGAGTACCATGAACACAGTTGCTTTGATCACAAAAGATTCAGTAATCATCGAGGTATAGTGTAGTGGTCGGCAAATTGCTACGTATCTATTTATAGCCATGCAGACAAAGATGCCTGACTCCATGGCCACGAAACAATGTATGGCATACATCTGAGCAAAGCATTCAGGGAGACTGATGGCCTTAGCATTGAACCATAAGATAGCCAAAATCTTAGGCACGATGGTGGTGGCCAGGCCCATGTCCACCACAGCCAGGATGCCCAGGAAGTGGTACATGGGCTGGTGTAGCATTGTCTCTTGGTTGATGGTGATCAGGATGAGGACGTTTGCACTGAGAGCTAAGAGGTAGAGCAGAGCCAGGGGCAGGGACAGCCAGTGCTGCCAGCCGTGAATGCCTGGGAATCCCAGGAGGATGAACTCAGAGACCTGGAACTTAGAGCTGTTGGAATCTCTGAGATCCGGGAACATCCTTCACTGTGAAGAAAAAATATTCAACGTTGCTATTTTCAATCACCTTTGTGACAGTCCTGGAAACTAACTTATCCGGGGCCATAAAATTAAGGGATAATTCAGTGTCTTCATTATTCTTTTTCTGCTACTTACATATATTGGATATTTATTGTGAAATGGGATCTGTGATTGGTGGCATATTCTATTTGTTAATTCAGTAAGTAATCCTAAAACTCTATAATACAGACCGTTTTATCCCTTTGTATCATAACTTATGAACGGCACATTGGAGGAATAAAGACCTTGTTCACCGTCTTACATGTAGTGAGTTAAAGAATCAGGACAAGATGAAAGCTTTGTGATATAACAGACTTTTTCCTATCTTTGGTTTTGCTAAAGAGTTGGTTACTTTAAATTTCTATTGCATAGACTCAGAGAAGTGGTTTTTATAAATGACAACTGTTAAGGTAAGAGATCAGGTTTTAGAATCTACCAAAATTGACTACTTTTTACTCAGGGGCTTCAGGATTCTGAATTTCAGATGTACCTCGCTTTACTGTACTTGGCTTTATTGCTCTTCACAGATGTTGCACTTTCCAAATTGAAGTTTGGCAGCAACTTTGGATTGACCAAGTCTATCAAGACAGTTTTCAAACAGCCTGTGCTCTTTTCACATCTCTGTGTCACATTTTAGTAATTATGCCAATATTTTAAACATTTTCCTTATTATTACATATGATATAGTAATTTCTGATCAGTGATATTTGATGTTACTGTTAAAAGTTTTGTGGACCACACCCATGTAAGAAAGTGAACTTAATAAATGTTGTGTGTGTTCTGATGCTCCACTGACCAGCCTCTCTTTCTCTCTCTCACCTTTGGTCTCCTTAATCCCTGAGACACAATGAAGTTGAAATTAGGCCAATTAATTACCTTACGACAGCCTGTAAGTGTTCAAGTGAAGTGTCACCTGTCTTTCACTTTAAATCAAAAGATAGAAATAATTAAATGTAGTGAGGAAGGTGTGTAAAAATCCAAGATAGGCCACTTGCACCACTTGGCCAAGTTGTGAGTACAAAGTAAAAGTTCATTAAGGAAATTAAAAGTGCCACTCCAGTGAACACACGAATAAGAAAGCAATGAAAAAAAAAAAAAAGAAAGAAAATTTTAGTGCTCCGCTTAGAAGATCAAACCACCCCGAACTTTCCCTGAAGCCAGCCTGATCCAGAGCAAGGTCTGAACTCTCTTTAGTTCCATGAAAGGTGAGAGAGGTGAGAAATCTGCAAAAGAAAAGGTTGAACCTAACAGAGCTGGCTCATTATGTTTAAGGGAAAAATCCATCTCCAGAACATAAAAGCGCAAGGTGAAACAGCAAGTGCTACTGTAGAAGCTGCATCAAAGGATCCAGAAGATCTAGCTCAGATCTTTGATGTAGGTGGCTGCACCAATCAACAGATGTTCAGAGTAGAAGAAACAGCCTCATATTGGAGGAAGTTGCAATCGAATAGTTTCATAGCTACAGAGAAGTCAATCCCTGGCTTTAAAGCTTCATTGGACATACTGACATTCTTGCTAGGGGCTAATGCATCTGTTGAATTTACTTTGAAGCCAATCCTCATTTACCTTTCTGAAAATCCTAGGACCATTCACAATTACACCGAATCTACTCTGCCTGTGCTGTATAAATGGAACATAAAGCCTGGATGACGTTACGTCTGATTACAGTATGGTTTACTGAATATTTTAAGTCATCTGTTAAGACCTACTGCTCATAAAAAAAAAAAGTGATTTCTTTCAAAATATTACCACTTACTGACAATGCATTTAGTCGTCTTCGATCTCTGATGGAGATGTTCAAGGAGGTTAATGTTATTTTCATGCTTGCTAACACAATATCCTACAGCTCATGGATCAAGGATTAATTTGGGCTTTGATCATATTTAAGGAATATACTCCAAAGGGTATATAGCTGCCATACAGAGTGATCTCCCTTATGGATCTTAGCAAAGTTAATTGAAAACTTTTTGAAAAGGATCCAACATTTTAGATGTTATTAAGAATAGGCATGACTCATGGGAGGAGATAAAAATGCTAATGCTAGCAGGAGTATGAAAGAAGTTGATTCTAGCCCTCACTAATGATTTCAAGGGATTGAAGATTTCAGTGGATAAAATTATTTTCGATGCTGTGGAAATAGGAAGAGAAGTAGAACTGAAAGTGGAAACTAAAGGTGTAACCGAACTGATATAATCTCACGATAAAAATCACAAATTAGGACTTGCTTCTTATGGATGAGCATAGACTTGAGATAGAATCTATTCTTAACAAATATGCTGTGAACACTGTAGAAATGACAATAAAATTTAGAATACTACATACCTTCATCTATAAAGCTGCAGCAGTGTTTGAAAGAATTGTTGCCAATTTTGAAAGAAGTTCCAGTGTGGGTAAAATCCATCAAACAGCATCACATGCTACAAAGAGATCTTTTGGGAAAGGAAGAGGCAGACTTTATTGTTGTCTTATTTTAAGAAGTTTCCACAGCCACCTCTAACTTCATCAACCACCACCCTTATCAGTCAGCAGCCATCAACACTGAGGCAAGACCCTCCATCAGCAAAAAGATCATGACTCACAAGGCTCAGATGGTCATGAGTAGCAATAAAGCCTTTTATAGTAAAGTTAGGTACATTGTTTTTTAGACATAATGGTAACAAACTCAATAAACTACAGCATAATGTATACATAAGTTTTCTACATACTGGGTAATCAAAAAATTCATGTGACCCATTTTATTGCTATATTTGCCTTATTTTATGCCAGTACCATGCCGTTTTGGTTACAATAGCTAACCCTAACGGCATGGTACTGGCCTAAAAACATATACTTGGATGATAGAACAGGATAGAAAACCCAGAAATCAACCCACATACTTACAGCCAACTGATCTTTTACAAAGGCAGCAAGAACATACATTGGATAAAAAACTGCCTCTTCAATAAATGTTTCTGGGAAAATTGGACATACGTATGCAGAAAAATTAAACTGGACCTGCACCTCTCACCATATACCAAAATCAACTCAAAATGGATTAAAGACTTAAATATAAGAGGCAGCCTTTTCCCCAATGGAGATTTTTGTTGCCCTTGTCCAATATCAGAAGGCTGTAAGCCTGAGGGGTGATTTCGGGGTTCTCAATTATGCTCCACTTGTCTGAGTGTCTATTTTTATGCCAGTACCATGCCGTTTTTGTTCCTATACTTTTGTAGAGTAATTTGAAGTATGGTAGTTTTATGCCTCCAGCTTTATTTATTATTATTATTGTTTTTTTGCTCAGGATTGCTTTGGGTATTCGAGGTCTTTTGTTGTTCCATATGAAAGTTAAGATTTTTTTTCCATTTCTGTGAAGAATGTCATTGGTATTTTGATAGGGATTGCATTGCATCTGTAGATCACTTTGGGTAGGACGGACATTTTCACAATGTTAATTCTTCCAATCCAAGAGTGTGGAATATCTTTCCATCTTTTTGTGTCTTCCTTAATTTCTTTCAGAAGTGCTTTGTACTTCTCATTGTAGAGGTCTTTCACCTCCTTGTTTAAATTGATCCCTAGGTATTTTATTTTTTTCATGACAATTGTAAATGGGCTTATTTTCTTTATTTCTTTTTCTGTTAGTTCATCAGTTAGCTATATAAATGCAACTGATTTGGGACATTTATTTTATATCCTGCAATGTGACTGAAGTTATTATCCAGCTCTAGGAGTATTTTGAGAGAGTCCTTAGGTTTTTCCATATATAGTATCATGTCATCTGCAAATAGAGACAGTTTGACTTCATCTTTTCCAGTCTGAATTCCCTTTACTTCTTTCTCTTGTCTTATTTCTCTGGCTAGTACCTACAGTACTATGTTAAATAGAAGTGGAAGTATAAATCTGGCCTTCACATCTTTGGCACAAGAGGTGACAATCAGCTCTGTATCTCCTGAATATTCATAACCAATTTAAAAAAAGAAGAAAATAAAAAGTAAAGACTTAAATATAAGACCTGAAATCATAAAATTAATAAAGGAAAACATAGGGGAAACACTCCAGATAACAGGACTGGGCAAAGACTATGAATAAGACCCCAAAAGCACAAGCAACAAAAGAGACAATAAATAAATGGTATTATATCAAACTAAAAACCTTCTGCACAGCAAGGGAAACAATCAACAGAGCAGAAAGACAGCCTACAGTATGGGAGAAATTATATGCAAACTATATATCTGACAAGGGATTAATATGCACAATATACAAAGAACTCAAACAACTATAAAGTAAATAAATAATCCAATTAAAAATGAGCAAAGGAGATGAATAGACACTTTTCAAAGGAAGACATACAAATGGCCAATAGGTACATGAAAAAATGCTCAGTATCACAAGTAATCAGGGAAATGCAAATCAAAACCACACTGAGATATCATCTCACCTGAGTTGGACTGGCCATTATTAAAATGACTGAGAATAACAAGTGCTGGCTATGATGTGGGGAAGGGGGAACTCTTCTACACTGGTGGTGGGACTGTAAGTTAGCATAGTCATTACGGAAAACAGCATGGAGGTTTCTCAAACAACTGCAGATAGAGCTACCCTATGATCCAGCAATGCCACCACTGGGTATATATCCAAAGGAATGAAAATCATCATGTCAAAGGGATACCTGCACTCCTATGTTCATTGCAGCTCTATTTACAATAGCCAAAATATGGAACCAACCTAATTGTCTATCAATGGATGACTGGATATAGAAAATATGGTATTTATACACAATGAAATACTACTCAGACTTAAAAAAGAATGAAATTCTGCCATTTGCAGCAACATGGATGAGTCTGGAGAAAATTGCATTAAGTGAATTTCTAGGAAATTTCTAGGAAGTACCCAAAGAGAAATACCACATGTTCTTACTTACAACTTGGTGAGGAAGGAAGGAAGGAAGGAAGGAAGGACACAACTGTTCATTGAACTTTCAGGAGAGAACAAACCTAATGATATCAGAGATGTAGGGAAGGAAGGAAGGAGTTTGGGGAGGGTCAGGTCATGTAAAGGCATAAAGAAACATCATGATTTGTAATAATGATTATGTTAATAATAATAAAAATATATTCACCATATTGCCATGTTCTGGAACCATATCTGCACTATCTCTGAGGTATGCATATATTTTCATTAAAATGTATGAGGTAAGTTAGTGTATCCACTGCGTAGTGAAGAAACCAATGTTCAAAAGTGCTAATGAACTGTCTATATCCACGCAACTATACAAGAGAGTAACATGCTTTGGTTATCCTGGTGCTGTATGTATCCAGTTGATTATGGTTTTGAGTAACTTTTCCTTGTTTTGAAATATTTTTGTTTTTAGAGACCCTGAAACAACCAAACTATAAACAATACAAAAGAAGTGAAAAGAAAAGAAAGAAAACACAGTAAAACATAAACCAATGAATTTGGTGAGTCCTATATCTAAGATAGTTATTTTAAATAGAAAATTTATTTTTTTATAAAAACAGAAAAATATGATTCTAATCTATTCTTCTCAAATGTGTACCAGTTATTTTTTCTCCTTTCAGTATTTCAAATATTAAAGATATAAGATAATGATGCAGAATATATTAAAAATATTGTGGGTTTATATTATGGAATCTACAGAAGAGGCAATATTAATGTAGACCTGGTAGATGCATTCATCTTAACCCATATAATGGTATAATTATAACTATTAGACTTATAACAATGAGCCAAGTTAATGGATGTATATTTAGATAAATTTATTTATTCTGCTTTATGTGTATATTTCAATAACTACAAGATTTAATGACATATTTTTCATAACTTTTTAAAAATTATTATGAATATTCTTGAGTTACAAAGCTGACTGTCTCCCCTCATGGCATGATGTGAGGGACAGATTCATACTTGCAGCATACCCATTACCAGAAATTGTTTCTTATCTTTTACTTTGTAACTATTTCTCAAATGCCTTTTAATCTTTGGGTACTAATTCAGACTTAATAAGAAACTTTAAAGAGCTGATTTGAAACTGTGAGTCAACTCTGAGGATCAACTGGAAGGATTCACTGAGAGTGAGATTGTAGGGACCTCTTTCCCTCATTGCAGATATTCTTATTTATCAGAGTTCATAGGTCTTTCCTCCAGGACTTTCAATTATTTTAGAAAAGATGCCATCAATCTACACGCTGGAGGCATGTATGACAGGTTGCCAATGTTCTAGGAGTTGAGCAAAAGAAGGATACTGGGAATCTCACATTTCAGCATGAATATTGGATTCAATCCTCATTTTTCAGGATGCCTCACACTTGGCCTTTGACAAACCTGATCTATGTGTATTTACAGTATTTGTTAAATGCTCTTCCCAGAATAAACTTCCAGACATTACTGAGGATAGTTAAATATTATTTAGGATAGTGGATGAATCGGCTATAAAGTCTTTCCTTATTCTGTGTTCCTATCTACTACCCTGTTTTGTCTATATGTATTCACACTGAAAGATGATAGAATACATACTGCAAAAGGCAATTTCTGGAAATAACAAAGCAACATAATATGAGCCTGTTTATAAGAGTGCTCTTTAAAGACCTCAATTTGTGTCATCACAAAATCTTGGTCATATAGGAGTTGATAGAAATGAGAACTAAGCACAATATTGGAGGAGATCAGAAAAATTTTCATAGAAAGACAAATGTTCTTAGATCCGAAGCATGATCGGGATTCTGCCAGACCAGAGTTCTCTTCTGTTGCTGTTTGCCATTTACTACTCACTTCACACTGATATTTCTAGCTTTGTGATTTTGTTATCTTCTGTTTTATTCTGTTCCCTCACATCCAACCCCACCAAATTTAAATTCAAATATCATCTTCTTCAGGATTATTTGACTGTCTCTTGCAGATGTTGGAAGGCCACACTCTAAATCCTCTTCATATGATGGAATTAGAAAAGTGACAGGCTTGCAGTTAGGGAATTTATTTGTTGATGAAATTAATCTCTTTTCTTATTTTAACATTATGATATAACAATGTATAAAATTATATTTATATTTTGGAATGACCCACAATATAATACAACACTTAATATTTGGACATACTATATTTATACTTAAATCGCAATATTTTGCAAAACGCTCTGCATATATTATATGTTAATAAATGTGTTTGAGTAAGTGAATAAACACATTAATAAATGAATAAGTGACATTTTCAGTAGACTTCAAGAATTTTTAGTCTAATGTCTAAATATTATTTCTTTGAAACCAGATAGGAATCATAAGACAGAACAACACTAAAATGTCTACGTCATAATTAGCCAGCAAAAGTCAATTTTATGTACTACACTACAGATTGATCATATTTCACACTGACTACATATATACACACACATATGTACAAAGTAAAAAGATGTACAAAGAAAACCATACACAATGGATGTACAAAGAATTTTTGTGAAACAAAAAACAATCATACTAAAAACATACCTTAAAATATGGGAAGAAACTCCATTGTTAATTAAAGTTGAAACTAAAGAAAGTAAATGGTGAATGAAGATAACTTTTGAGGGACAGGTGTAATGCATGACATTGTGCAATTAAAGCTGATTGTACCAAATTATTTCATCTCCATGTTTGACATAGTTTGCATCAAGCAAAATAATAGAAAACACTGAAATTATTTTTCTCACTGTATGAGTACAGAATGGAAATTTGAAAATGGGATATACACCCAAATTAATCAACTTATTAGCTGAAACTAAGTTTCCTATTTAACAACACATGTGGGTTTACACTAGTAAGTTTAAAGCAAACAAAAGCTCTGTAATTTACGTTATAAACAAATAAAGTAATATAGGCTGATAATAGAGGTGTTTTTGTGTATACCAAAGTGTCATGAAGTTTTTTTCTGTCAGGCTTGGAAAGTTATAATTTATGTTTATATATGTAATATTTTAGAAATTTCTCCCAAATTTTATCATTAAAAAAGCAAAGCTTTGAAATTTTATCCATATGGGGATATATATATATATTTAAAGGCATGCATATATAATTATGTAATTGATAATTGTGAAAATAACTAAGATTTCAAAATGGATTTTTGGTAAAAAATTTGACCAGTATATACCAAAATATCACAAACTGTTGAGATAAATAGAATCATTACTCGTTTCTTTTTCTCAATGTATTTGAGCAGTCAGCTCTCAACTCTACATGTCCTTGCAGTGGAAGCAAGTAGAGAAATTGGGGGAAACATGGACGCCCGTACACTGAGGATAGGAAATGTATCTCGGAAATGACTTATGCTGTATTCCAAAGAATATAACTCCCATTTATTAATGAGATTAAATGTCCTGTTTATGATTATCCTGTTTCCTCTTTATACTTGTTGTTTTAATTTCTAAAACTGGATTTATTGGAGCATAAGGAATTTGGTTCTCAGTTAAAGACCCATGCTGATACCAAGTAATATAGTGTTAACCACAATGATGTAATACTTTCTTCAATACAAATTTAAAATGATTTTAATACTACATAACTTTACTTTTCTGCAAAGTAAAATGGAATCATACTATGCCGTGAGTCAGCAGGCCTTTTGAATTAGTAACATTATCACATGAATATCACCATTTAGAAAGTACAACTTTGATATCATCTCTTGCCTATTCTCATTCCCATACCCATAGAAAACAATTTTGTTTTCTCACTTTACCGTCCTTGATCTTTACCACCCCGGTTCTTCTCTCAAGATGTCAGAGGGCTCTTCCAAGAAGGTTTTGCTGTCTAAACCAGATGAAGCACAGTCATAACTAAGACTCTCCAAAAATGAAGCAAGTTAATTAGATTGTCTTGAGTGATTCTCATTCTCATGAAGAAGGGGAGGGCAGGTAAGAGGTAAGACTGTTCTCGCTAAGGTCAGTAACTACTTTCCAGCTATTTCTTCTTGTCACGGGGTAAATAATACCCGACCTTCACCATTTTCGAAGATTCCTATTTTATTTGGGAAAACGAAGTTATTTATAAACATCAGGAAAAATTACCCTGAATTCAAGTCTGAGAGATAGGAAAAATAAGCATTTTCTAAAAAGAAAAGAAACATACTTTTACACACTCTGACTTGAAACTGGGTGGATAGAATTAAGCCTTTGCTTTGGAGAATTTAATAATTTATTAGTATGCACTCAAAGCCTCTGTGCACTTTATCAAAACTCTACCTAATTGATTTGCTACTAACAACAACAAAATTTGATACTACCCCACCTGGCTTTTTATTCCCCTTAATACCTAATTTCTGGATGACAAACAGTGAACTGAATACAGTCGGGTCCAGGTATTCAAGGTCTTGGTCAAAAAATATGACAATACTACAATTTATGTACATGATGGTCCTCAATCTCTAAATCTCTGGAGACCTTTAGTATTGAACTAAGCCTATAAAGGAAAATATGTTACATGTCCCAAAGGGATATTTCAGAGCTTTAGGAACACTGGTGCTGGTGTGGGAATCAAGATAACTTTTATGGGAGGAGAAAAAAGAGTGAAAGCTTTCCATCCTCACTGCCTATAAGATGATACATAAATAAGTGAATAAATTTATACACAGATGTCTATATATGTGCTTATAGATCATCATGTACATATGGGGAGAAATGAGAATAAACACATGCTATATTTAACAAATGTCTGTAATTTTAACAATATTACAAATTTCTTTCTTTCTACTTAGGGCCTTCTGGGGCATAAGTTGACTGAATTTAAGTGTGGAATGCTTCAATCACTCACCCATACATAGTCGCATGGTTTCGAGTACCTATTTAAGTAACATCATTTATTGCTTAGTACTTCCCAAGTCAGGAAATGAACTATGAAAAAAACATAAAACAACATGGACCTTGATTTTCAAGGAATTTATTTTTAATTGAGGTTGTTGAGGAATATTATGGTATTGTAGAAATTCATCAAAAGCTGAGGCTTATTACGCATATATATTAACTCAGTTAATCTTCATCAAAATTAGAAAAAGCCAGCATCTTTTTTTTCCACGCTATCATAACAAAAAAATAGAAAATTAGTGTAAAAAGGACCTTGTGAATAATCTTCTACATAGTAAGTCGTAGAAGAAGGACAAGATTAAAGTGATCTGATAGAAGAACTTGGTTGTTTGCTTTGGCTTTGCTAATGAGTTGGTTACTTTAGAAACCTAATTTGTAGAGGTTTTTATGCAGAGGCATGTTTTAGGTAAGAGATGATCATAGAACATGTGGAATAAAACATTTTTTGTTTATGTATTTGAGTATTGTGAAGTACTGATGTGTATTATTTAATTTTCATTATACACCCATTTTATTTTATTTTTTGTTTTCTTTTTATAGTTGCGGTAAAATATATATTACATTAGGATTGTTGTTTCAAGCATTTTTAGGTTTACAATTGTGTGGAATTAATTACATTTGCAATGCTATATTACCATCACCTCTATCTGTTTCCAAAACTTTTTCATTATCCTATGCATAAACTCCGTACCCATTAAGCAATCATTTCCCATTATTCCTATCCCCCAGTTTCTTGTAACCTCTAATCTACTTCTGTCTGAAAAGTTCTCTGTCTTTAATTTTTTTTTAATTGAGCCATGATCATTGTATACATTTATTGAGTACAATGTATTGTTTCTGTACATTTCTACAGTGTGCAGTGATAATATCAAGGTTATTAGGCCTCACAATCAACTTAACATAAGCACAGCCATGTTAACCACTTCCTCACCCTGCCCACTGCCCCCTCCCTTTCTTTTAAGAAAGTGCTTTCTGAGAAAAACTAAATGTATTAGTCCTTTTGTGTTTCTACAACAGAAATCCCTCAGATTGGGTAATTTATAAAGGACAGAAGTTTATTTGGCTTATGACTCTGGGACAGCTGCATCCGACATGGGCCTCAGGCTGCTTCTGCTCATGGTGGAAAGCAGCAGGCAGCCGATGGGTACAAGCAGATCACTTGGTGAGTTGAAGCAAGAGAGAAAGAGTGGAGGTGCTATGGTGTTTTATACAAACAGCTCTTGTGGGAACTAATAGAACAAGATCTTATCAACAGTGTAGAAGAGTTCCTTTTTCTCCACAACCTCACTAGCATTTATCATTCTCAGTCTTTTGGATATTAGCCATCCTAACTGGAGTAAGACGGCATCTCAGTGTGGTTTTGTTATGCATTTCCCAAATGCTGAGTGATATTGAGAATTTTTTCATGTGTCTGTTGACCATTTATATATCTTCCTTTGAGAAATGTCTATTCAGCTCCTTTGCCCATTTTTAAATTGGGTTACTTGTTTTTTTGCTGTAAAGTTGTTTGAGTTCCTTGTATATTCTGGATATTATTCCTTTGTCAGATGTATATTTTGCAAATATTTTCTCCCACTCTGTTGGTTGTCTTTTAACTCTGTTAATTGTTTCTTTTGCTGTGCAGAAGCTTTTTAGTTTGGTGGGACTGCAAAATGGTGTAGCCTTTATGGAAAACGGTTTGCAGATTCCTCAAACAATTACAGATAGATCAAACAATTACATATGACCCAGCTATTCCACTGCCGGGAATATACCCAGAGGAATGGAAATTATCATGTCAAAGGGAACCTGTACTCCAATGTTTATTGCAGCACTATTTATAATAGCCAAGAGTTGGAACCAGCCCAAATGTCCATTATCAGATGAGTGGATATGGAAAATGTGATATATCTACACAATGGAATTCTACTCTGCTATAACAAAGGATGAAATACTACCATTTGCAGCATCATGGATGGACTTAGAAAAAATTATATTAAGTGAAGTAAGTCAGGCACAGAAAGAGAGGTACCACATGTTCTCATTTATTTGTGGGAGCTAAAAATAAATAAATAAATACACAAACAAATGGGGAGGGGGGAATGAGGAAGAAGACACCACAATCACAATTCCTTGAACTTGTTAAGACAAGTGAACAGATATGATGTTGATGAGTGGGAGGTGGAAAAGGGGAGAGTAATCATTAAAGGGACATGAAAATCAACTACATTGCATATCGATAAAATAAAAATAAAATAAAATAAAAAAATAAAGAGTGAGATCTCACTCAGGACCCCCACCCCCGAGAGAGAGCATTAATCCATTCATGAGGGATCTGCCCCCCTGACTCAAACAGCTTCTAGCACTGCCACATTGGGGATCAGATTTACACATGAGTTTTGGTGGGGACAACACATCCAAATTCTATCATTTCACCCCTGGCCCCCCAAAACTCATGTCACTCTCACATTCATAACACAATGATTCCATCCCAACAGTCCCAAAAGTCTTAGCTTGTTACAGCACCAACTTAAAACTCCAAAGTCCAGAGTCTCATCTGAGACCAAAAGCAAAAGTCCTTTCAGCTGTGAACCTGTAAAAATAAAAAATAAATTTATCTACTGCCAAGATACAATGGTGGAACAGACATTGGGTACACTTTCCCATTCCAAAAGAGAGAAATAGGCCAAAAGAAAAGTGTAACAGGTCCCAAACAAGTGTGAAACCCAGCTGGGCAGACATTAAGTCTTAAAGCTCCCAAATAATCTTTGATTTCAAGTCTTGCATCCTGGGCACAATGGGGCCTGTGGGCACCCAAAGCCTTGGGCAGCCTCACTCCCGCAGCTCTGCCAGGTGCAGCCCATTGAGCTGTGCTAGTGCCTGTGGCTTTTCCAGGCCAGTGTTGTATGTTGCCAGTGGTCCTACAGTTCTGGGGTCCTGGCAGCAGCCCCGCTGCTTTGGTTCTACTAGACTTTTCCCTGGTGGAGGCTCTTTGTGGGGACTCTGAATCCACTTTTCTAGTAGATGGCATCTGCTGTGGCTCTGCCCCTGTGGCAGGTCTCTGCTTGGGCCCCAGGCTTTTCCATACATCCACTGAAATCTGGGTGGAGGCTGCCAATGCCTCCAGTGCTATCACGTCCTGCTGGCCTGCAGGCTTAACACGACATGGTCACCGCCAAAGTTTCAGACTTCTATTCTCCAGAGCTGCTGCATCAACCATGCTTGGGGCTGCTTGAGGCAGGGCTACTCCAGCCAGAGCAACTGGGATACAGAGAGCATGTTCCTGAGTCTTTTTAGACCTCAGGGCCTGTGATGGGTGGGGCACCCTTCCAGAGTTCTCAAATACCATTAGGGCTTTTTTCCCATTGTCCTGGTTATTAGCATCTGGCTTCCCCATGCCAAGCTAATATCTTTAAAAACCATTTTATCTGCTTCACCCTTGCATTTTTTCCCTTGCTCTCAGGTTCTCTACCACATGGCCAAGCTGCAAATTTTCCAAATCTTCATGCTCTGATTATCTTTTAAATTCTGGCTTTACATCATGCCTTTGCCACCATAACTCAGAGTAGGCTGTTAAAAGTAACCATGCAGCTTCCTTAATGCTTTGCAGTTTAGAAATTTCTTCCACCAAACATTCTGGTTCACAACTCTTAAGCCCCACTTTCCTCAAAGTCCAAGGGCATGGATGCAATGCAGTCAAGTTCCTTGCTATGGTGTAGCAAGGGTTATCTTTTGTCCAATTCCCAGTAAGCTCCTCATTTCTATCTGAGACCTCATCACTTGCATGGTCTTTACTGTCCACATCTCTATCAACATTCATCAACATTCTGGTCACAACCATTTAACCAATCTCTAAAATGTTCCATACTTTCCCTCATCTTTTTGTCTTCTTCTAATGCTCCAAACTCCTCCAACCTTTGCCTAACACCCAGTTTTGAAGCTGCATCCACATTTTCAGGTATCTGTATAGCAACACCCCATTCCTTGGTACCAATTTTCTGTATTAGTCTGTTTGTGTTGCAATAACAGAAATGCCTGAGACTTGGTAATTTATAAACAACAGAGATTTATTTGGCTTATGATTCTGGGACAGCTGCATCTGGCATGGGCCTTAGGCTGCTTCTACTAATGGCAGAAAGCAGCAAGCAGATGATGGGTCCAAGCAGACCACATGGTGAGAGGAAGCAAGAGAGAGAGAGGGGAGGTGTCATGGTCTTTTATACAAACAGCTCTTGTGGGAACTAATGGAGTAAGGTATCAGTCAGGACCCCCATCCCTCAGAGAGAGCATTAATCCATTCATGAGGCCTGCCCCCATTACCCAATCAGATTCCAACACTGCCACATTGGAGATCAGATTTCCACATGAGTTTTGGTGGGGGCAACAAAACCAAACTATATCACTGGATTTTGTGCAAAACAAAATCATCTGCAAAACAAAAATACCACAGAGTTATTACAAAGTACTGAATGCTCAAAATATCTACCAAACCCCTTCCCCTAATTCAAACACTATAAATCCTCTATTAGTCTGTATGGGGGTGGGAACTGATCTTTCATCTCCCCTAAAGGTTTGCTGGATATAAACTCACTTGTGTGATAATCTTTTGGCTCAGAGTCCTTTAATTCTTTTGTCTCTCTGACCTAACAAAGGTATTAAGCATTTCCATCACCTCAAATATTTGTCACCTCTTTGTGTATGTGAGCAAAATTATGTACCCATTTTATATTCATCTCAACCCAAATAATGGCCCCAGGTACTCATAACATAATGAGCCAAGGAAAATTAATGAATATATTAATTTACAAAAATATATTCGTTTTTCCTCATATATTATTTCCATAACATCTGAGTTTTAATCAGTTACTCATAATAATTTTTTGTTTTCTTATCTTTAATTTTGGTGTTATTTCTCAAATGTCTGCTCATCTTTGACTCTTTATTCAGACTTAATAATGAGGCTTTAAAGCAAATTCAAAACTCTAAGTCATGAGTGGGGATTAATTGTAATGATTTGCATATAGTGATGTTGTACCGAGCTCTTTTCTTCATGGCAGACAATCTGAATCATCAGTGTTCATAGGCCTTTTCTCAAGGACTTTCAACTGCTTCAGAGAATATTCCACCAATCTCCATCATGGAGAAATATAGGTCTGGATGCCAGCTATCTTGGAGTTGAAGAGCAGAAGGTTACTGGGAATCTCACACTTCCAAACAAATATTGGATTCAATCCTCCATATTTTAGGATTGCCCTTTGTTAAACCTGATGTATAAGCATTCATAGTATCTGATAAAGTATTTTTCCCCAGAATAGACTTCCAGTCATTATATCAAGGCTGTTAATAGTATTTAGGATAGTGAATAAATCAGAGATATCAAGTTGTTGCTTAAGCAGTTTTTCTGGCTAATTTCCTGGTTTATCTTTATGCATTTGCACTGATGGATGATAGATTAGATACTGTAAAGGAAAACTACCTTTGGAAAGAGCAAAGGGACACAGCATGAACATGTTAATAAGAGTTCTCTTTAAAGACTTCTTCTTGTGTCATCACACAATCTTAGAGTCAACAGAAGTATATAGAAATGGCAACTAAGCATAGCTTTGGAGGAAGTAAGAAAAATTTACTAAGAGGAAAACACTAATGTTCCTAGGTCTGAAGCATCATTGGGATTCTGTCAGATCAGTGTTCTTTTCTGTTGCTCTTTGTGGTTTTCTATTCACAACACAGAGGCATTTTTAGTGATTTTGTGATTTTGCTATCCTCTATTCTGTGTTGTTCTTGCAAACTTCAATTCAGTCATCACCTTCTTCAGGAAGACTCAACTGTCTCTTGGGGAAGATAGAGAGCCACACCTAAATCATCTTCATATGATGCAGTTAGAAAAGTGGCAGGCTTGGGTAGAAGAAAGGGATCAGGCAAATGTTGGTGAAAGTTTCTAAAATTTCAGTTAAGTAAGAGGAATAAGGTCAAGAGATCAGTTGTACAAAATGTGGCTGTAGATAATAACAAAGTATTATATTTTTGAAAATTGTTGAGAGTAGATTTTGCATTCTGAACATTAAAATAAGTATGTTATGTAATATGTATGTTAATTATGTTGGTTTACTCATTTCACAATGTATACATAATCAAAGCAATATGTTGTATGTGATAAATACATACTTTTTAATCAATTAACACATATGAAAAATTATACACTGTGATCAAGTGGGATACATCCCAGGGATGCAAGGTTGGTTCAACATATGCAAATCAGTAAATGTGATACACCATATCAATAAAATCAAACACAAGGACCATATGATCATCTCTATAGATGCTGAAAAAACATTTGATAAAATTTAACACTCATTCTTGATAAAGACTCTCTATAAGTTAGGCATAGATGGAAAGTATCTCAACATAATTAAAGCCATATATGATAAACCCACTGCCAATATCATCTTGAATGGGGAAAAGCTGAAAGCTTTTCCTTTAAGAACAGGAACTAGACCAGGATGCCCACTCTCACCACTCCTATTCAACATAGTGTTGGAAGTACGAGCCAGAGCAATCAGGGAAGAGAAGGAAATAAAGAGCATCCATATTTGAAAAGATGAAGTCAAACTGTCCCTGTTTGCAGTTGACACGATCCTATATATCAAACAGTTTAAATCCTGTACAAAAAATCTTTTGGAGTTGATAAATGATTTCAACAAAGTAGCAGGATACAAAATCAACATAAAAAAAATCAGTAGCATTTCTATTTTACAATATTGAACATGCAGAAAGAGAAATCAAGAAAGCTTGCCCATTTACAATAGACACATAAAAAATAAAATACTTAGAAATAGAATTAACCAAGGATGTGAAGAATCTCTATAATGAGAACTATAAACCACTACTGAGAGAAATTAAAGAGGACAGAAGAAGATGGAAAGATATCCCATGCTCTTGGATTGGAAGAATCAACATTGTGAAAATGTCCATAATACCCAAAGTGATATTCAAATTCAATGCAATCCCCATCAAAATTCTAATGAAATTTTCCTCAGAAATGGAAAATACTATCCAGACATTTATATGGAATAACAAAAGAGCATGCACACATAGCCAAAGCAATTCTGAGCAAAAATAAATAAATAAATAAATAAAGCTGGAGGCATAACACTACTTGACCTTAAACTATACTACAGAGGTATAATTACCAAAACAGCATGGTACTGGCATAAAAACAGACACACTGATCAATGGACTAGAATAGAGAATTCAGAAATCAACCCCCACACCTACAGCCATCTGATCTTTGACAAAGGCACCTAGCCTATACACTGGGGAAGAGACTGCCTCTTTAGCAAATGGTGCTGGGATAACTAGATATCCATATGCAGGAGAATGAAACGAGACCCATACCTCTCACCATATACTAAAATCAACTCAAAATGGATTAAAGAATTAAACATACACCCTGAAACAATAAAACTTCTCAAAGAAAACATAGGAGAAACACTTCAGGAAGTAGGACAGGGCACAGACTTCACGAATATGACCTAAAAAGCATGGGTAGCCAAAGGAAAAATAAACAAATGGGATTATATCAAACTAAAGAGCTTCTGCACAGCAAAAGAAACAATTAACAGAGTTAAAAGACAATCAACAGAGTGGGAGAAAATATTTACCAAATATACATCTGACAAAGGATTAATATCCAGAATATACCAGGAACTGAAACAACTTTACAACAAAAAACAAGTAACCCAATTTAAAAATGTGCAAAAGTGCTAAATAGGCATTTATACGAATGGCCAACAGACATATGAAAAAATGCCAAACATCACTCAGCATTTGGGAAATGCAAATCAAAACCACACTGAGATACCATCTCACCCCAGTTAGGATGGCTAATCTCCAAAGGACTGTGAATGATAAATGCTGGCGAGGTTGGGGAGAAAAAGGAACACTTCTACACTGTTGGTGGAAATGCTAAATGGTGCAGTCCCTATGGAAAATGGTATGGAGGTTCCTCAAACAATTGCAGATAGATCTACCATATGACCTGGCTATACCACTGCTGGGAATATATGCAGAGGAATGGAAATGATCAAGTCGAATGTATACCTGTTCTCCAATGTTCATTGCAGCACTCTTTACAATAGCTAAGAGTTGGATCCAGCCAAAATGTCCATCATCAGATCAGTGGATATGGAAAATGTGGTATATCTACACAATGGAATACTACTCTGCTATGAAAAGGAATGAAATACTGCCATTTGCAACAACATGGATGGACCTAGATAGAATTATATTAAGTGAAACAGGTCAGGCACAGAAAGAGAAATATCACATGTTCTCACTTATTTGTGGGAGCTAAAAATAAATAAATAAATACACAAATAACCTGGTGGGGTGGGGGGAGGGAAGAAGACACAACAATTACAATTCCTTGAAGTTGATACCAGAAGTGAACAGAAAAGAGATTGTTGGGAGGGAGTGGGGAGCAGGAGGAGGGAGGGAGGTCTTGGTAATGGGCCACAATAATCAACCACATTGTATATTGACAAAATAAAATGAAATTTAAAAAATAAATAAAATAAAATAAAATAAAACAAAACACCAGATGATAGCATCAGTCTAACTAGCACATTCTCTCTTTAAGGAAATTACATATTTTTTTTAGATTTACTCTAATTTCCTTTAATTGTATTTAATATTTAATATTTTTATTTTTTGTTGGTTATGAATATTCATGAGATACAAAGCTGATTGTTATGCCTTGTGCTCATGATGTGAGGGCCAGATTCATACTGGCAGCATAGCCATTATCACAAGTTGCATTTCTACTCCATGTCCTCTATCCAATTTTCTCCAACCTACTTCCCACTCCCTCTTTCCCCCAACTCCACTTTGTAAGCCCAAGAAATGTTCTCTCCTTCTGCAGGTCCAATGCACTACTATGATGTTTCTTTCCTTCCTTCTTTCTCTTTTAGCTCCCATATGGAAAACATATGGAGGTATATCAAACAATTACAGATTGATCTTCCATATGATCCAGCAATC
Source organism: Cynocephalus volans (assembly GCF_027409185.1). Classification (NCBI taxonomy): domain Eukaryota; kingdom Metazoa; phylum Chordata; class Mammalia; order Dermoptera; family Cynocephalidae; genus Cynocephalus; species Cynocephalus volans. The sequence goes on along the minus strand of NC_084463.1, from coordinate 105,886,778 downwards.
CCACTTCTGGGTATATACTCAGAGAGATAGAAATCATCTTGTCAAAGTGATACCTGCACTCCCATGCTCATCGCAGCTCTGTTTACAATAACCAAGATACGGAACCAACCTAATTGTCCATTGATGGATGATTGTATAAGGAATCTGCGGTTTATACACACCATGGAACACTACTTTGCCATAAAAAAGAATGAAAAACACCCATTTGCAAGAAAATAACATTTTTAAAAAGTGCTAGGTTTGTAAGTAAGGAATATGTTTGTCGATGCAAACAATCCCTTTTATTATGTTAATGTCCTGGTATTATTAAAATCTGTTTATATTCTTCTTTTTTCTGTTTTGTTTTTTTCTGTTTTGGCTGGTTGGTTTGAAGATTCAAACCCGTAGACCTTGTTGTCACAACACCACACTCTAAGTGAAAGAACCAGCCAGCCCTATTTATATTCTTAAATCAGCCACAATTCAACACAACTCTTATTTGGACATATAGTATTCATGTATTTTTTGCAGTATCTAGCCAAAAAGTATGCAAATATCATATGTTAATAAATATTTTTGAATATAGAATCAGATTAATGAATAAATAAATGAATAAAATTTCATAATAGACACGAAGAATTGTAAAATTGCTCTCTAAATATTATTTCTTAGAAAGCATATAAAGACCACAAACAGTACAAACAAAATTATTAAATGTTTTGTTTAAATCATCACTAAGTGCAAATTTCTAATAAGACATAAAAATAAATATCTCAGAAGTGCAGGGGGAAAAATAAAATGGTAGGCAGAACAAATATATTGGTTTGGTCAGTAAAGATAAATTATTTAAAGTCTATTAAATAGTAATATTTTACAAAGATTTTGCATATATGTGGACATATGTGTGTACATACCTGTTTACATATGTATGTTTATGTATATATAGGTACATATACACACAATGAAGAGATGTGCAAAGAAAACCATACACAAAGTATGCCCAAAGCGTTTTTTGGAAACAAAAAAAATACAAACATACCTCAAACTTTGGGATAAAATATTAATGTCAAAGTAAAAAGCAAATAGAATAAATATTGAATCAAGATCACTTTTGAGAAGAAATATAGGAAATGCTTCACATTAAAACTGACTGTACCAAATTGCATCATTTCTAAATATGACACAATTTTTCACAAACATGATGATAGAAAATTCTGAAATTGCCTTCCTCACATTATTTAAAATACAGTAGAAAATTTAAAAAGGGGTAATCCACTTAATCACTGTAGAGAATTCATAAAGCAAATGTGCCTCACAGGGCCTGGTTTTCCAAAGCTTTGCAGTTTCAAATATTGACCTTGTAAAGGACAGGAAATTTCCCCCAGGCTATTGAATCTCTGTTGCAAGATAAAAATTGTAACACAGCAAGGCTGCCTGTTCTAAGACAGACAAGTTACTAATTGATATGTAAAGTTACTAAAAATTTACTATAGGGAAAAGGAATGTCGGCTAAATCAAGCCTTTGTTAGCGGATCACTTAATTGCCTAACAAAATATCATCTGACTTGTTTTTACTGAACATTACCAGCTTCTATTGTAAAACTTGTTAAACTGTACTTAGCAAAACCCCACCTATGTCTCTTCCAGTAACTTCTTGGTCTGAAGAATAAATGTAGGAAGAGAACCCCGATTTGTGGTTAATTTCTAAAATGGAAAGATACCTTACATTTGAGGGTCCTGGGATATTATCCCCTTTCTGGGGCTTCTCACTGCTCGAAAAAGATGGGCTTTGCGTAATCTTTGGCGGCTCTGTCACCCAGGGGTAAAGGGGTGACAAATCCGTGGGAAGCAAAGCAACAAATCATGTAAGATCTGTGCACCGTGCACAAACCCCACATGTCAGGATGGCTCACCTCACAAAGAACATGAGACAGAGACCGATACAATCAAGCAAGAGGAGTTTATTTCCAGCATGCTGGGGTCACTCAGCATCAAGACAAAAGCGACCCCAAGCCTTTAACACAAGAGCTTTTTATACAGTTTTTTTAGACAGACTTTCACAATAGGATGAGTTGTTTACTGTTTACAGGTTATTAGAGGTGACCTTTGGATGTATTGGTGGGCTTTAGCGGGCTGGCACACTGATAAGGAATAGTGTATTTCCCAATCGTTTATCTTCCAGGTGGCTTTAAGATAAGGAACTGGTCAGTCAGTTCCTGGAACAGGGTGGTGTTTTACTCCCTTCCTAGAATTTAATGTGTCTGAGCCTGCCTTACTTAAAATGGTGTTAGTTATGTTTTCCCATCTTTAGCAAGCATTAAATACAGAAGCAAATTAAGCATGTTAAAGTTATATTTTTTTCTACAATCACAGCTTATTAGATGATCTTAAATTTCCTATTAAGCACTGCTGGGATAGATTTAACATTAATAACTGCCAAGCTAAGAAAAAAGCCTTGTAATTCTACATTATGTACAAAAAATTATGGGTTGACAATGTAAGAATGTGTTCCTGTGAATATCAAAATTGTCATCAAGTCTTTTTTATCAGTCTTGTAAATTTGCAGTTTACATTTATATACATATATTTTTCACATTTCTTTTTTGAATTTATTATTAAAGAAGCAAAACTGTAACAATTCTTATGTACGTATATATAGATATATATTTACCTACACACACTTACACGTACATAATTGATAACCATGGACATAAGCTAGACTTTGAAATGTATTTTTGAAAATATTTGACTAGTTTATGCCAAATTGTCACAAATTGTTGAGCAAATAGGATCATTACTTGTTCCTGCCTCTCAATACATTTGAATCTCCTAACTCTGTGTCCATGAATAAGAGGCAAGTAGAGAAATTCATTTGTTTTCATATCTTTATTTAGATGAAATAAGTATTTAGTTATACCCAAGTCAGGTTATTAACTATGAGAAAAGCATTTGATAACATGGGTCTCAGTTTTCAAGTAATTTAATTTCAGATAAGGTTGATAGTGAATATTATGGCATTGTAAAAATTCATCAAAAATTCATGCTTATTATTCATAAGTATTAAATTAGGAAAAATTAGATGCCTAAATTTTGACATAGGTGATCTGATAATCACAATAATGAAAAAAATGAATGATTCTAAGTTTATATTCCTTTAATTAAATAATAAGGTATTATCTGTATAATTTTCTTAATTGGAAGCATAAAAATGAATCTGTAAAAAGATAAATAGAACCCTTAAATTCTATAATGCTGTGGTAACTAATGATATATTTTTAATATACAATTGCTATGTATGTTTAGACAGAAAGTTCTTATAACACCACAATAAAAAATAAATTCTATCACTGTTAGTTGACATTAGCATTTTAAAAAGTGATTATTTAGTATTTTTATAATTACAGAAAACTGCATTATACATTTACCAAGTATTCTTAACCATTTTCTGTTCTTTGACATCTAAGTTCTTTTATCTTACAAGAAATGGTACAATGAATATGCACTACAGAACACTTTTAGTACAGTTTCTTTTCCACTATTCTATTGAGTTGGAAATTACATGCCATAAAACAAACCCTTCTAATCATTTTATTATTTATTTATTTATCATTTTAAATTGATACATAATAATTGAACATAGTCATGGGGTACAGTGTAATTTTCTAGCACATGTATTCATTGTGTACAGATCAAATCAGGGTAATTAGCATATCCATCACCTCAGACATTTATCATTTCTTTGTGGTGAGAACACTCAAAATCCTCTCTTCAAGCCAGATGGAAATGTGCAATATTCTATTGTTAACTATAGTTACCTTACTGTGCAATGGAACACTGGAGCTTACTTCTCCTATTTAACTGTAACTTTGTACCCACTGACCAACATCCTCCCTAACCTTCCCAGCCTCTGGTGTCCACTATTCTACTCTCTACTTCTATGAGATCAACATGTTTAGATTCCACATATACATGAGATCATGCCATATTTGTCTTGCTGAACCTGACTTATTCTTTTAGGTACATTCACAATGTTGTACAATACTGCGCACTATATAATTCCAGAACATTTCCATCACCACCGAAGGAAATTCCATAACCATTAATCAATCAGTTTCTCCTTATTGTCCTGTACCCCCCAGCCCCTAGCAACAACTAATTTGTTTTCTGTGCCTGTGGACTTACATATTCTGGAAATTAATATGAATGAAATGATACAATACATAAGCTTTTGTGTCTGACTTTTTCAGTTATATGTTTCAACTCACACTAGTACTTTATTTCTGTTTGTGACAGAATAATAATCCCTTTTATACACATATTTTATTTTCTGTAACAGATGGGTATATAGATTGTTTCTACTTTTAGGCTAATCATTCACTATTAACATTCATAGTCAAATTTGTGAAAACATCACCTGTTTTCATTAATGTAAGTATATACCTAGTCATTTGGTAATTACGTATCTTTTTCAGTAATTGCCAAAATTTCCACAGCTACTGGAACCATTACAAATTCACAACAACATTTTAAGAGAATTCCAACGTATCCACATCCTTGTCAACATTGACAACTTCCTTTTTTTAAAAAATAAAGATTTTAAGGAAAATTGTGTTATCTTACTATGGTTTTGATTTGAATATGCCTATTGACATGACTAATGAGGTTGAGTATCATTTTATGAATTTGTTGGTCAATTGCACATATATTTTTAGAGAAATCTCTATTTCGCCCATTAAAAAATCAATAAGGCATATTAGAAAGCAAATAGCAAAATAGCAGAAGTCCTCCCCTACCAAAATTACATCTAAAGTAAAGGAACAAAACTATCAAATTAAAAGGAATAGAATAGCTGACTATCCTCTCTAACCATCTCTTTCAACAATGACTGAAAGTTCTAGAGAAGGCAAGGAGGTAAGAAATTAAAAGGTATATTCCAATTGTTTATCTGTAGAATATCTGAGGCAATGATAATCACTATGTTACTCCTTGTGATTTAGATTTCTTGCTTGACCTCACAGGATTTCAAATACTAGTTCCACCTCTTTGTTCAGAAGCTTATGTTTTTACTACTGATTCTTTATCCTACAAGAAATGGTGGAAGTGTCTCTGCTTTTAGTTCTGCCATTTGCAATAAGTGTAGAACATAATGTGCTAATGCGTGTGGAATTAACAATAGCAACCTTGTCTCTGCTTTAGTGTCCCTTGGTGTCCAGCCTAAGCACCTTGAATAAGCTTTGCCTGAGCTCCTTGTTCTTGAGTGCATAAACCATGGGGTTGAGGGCAGGAGGAATGACATTGTGAAGCACATTGAGAAAAACAGGAATGAGGGGAACTCTTATTCCTGCACCATGAGTGATAGAAATGACAATGACAACTGTGTAGAAGAAAAGGTTTAGGATGAGGTGTGAAGTGCAGGTACTTAAGGCTTTGGATGCAGCTTCTACTGAGTTCAGCTTCAACACAGAATAAAGTATAAAAGTGTATGATAAAATGATCAAGATGAGGTCACTTCCCATGATTGCCCAAGCCAGAAGTAGCTGGTTAACACTGTTAATTGTCCTGTCATCACAGGATAGGCTGGTGACTCCAAGGTTAGAGCACAGACAGTGCTCGATTTGATTCCGGGAGCAGTAGTGTCTCTGAGCAGCCAACACAGGCACTGAGATGGGACATAGACTGTTTCTGAATAACATGAACGTAGTTGCTTTGATCATAAAAGATTCAGTAATGATCGAAGTATAGTGTAGTGGTCGGCAAATGGCTACATATCTATCTATAGCCATGCAGACAAAGATGCCTGATTCCATGGCCACAAAACAATGTATGGCATACATCTGAGCAAAGCATTCAGGGAGACTGATGGCCTTAGCATTGAACCATAAGATAGCCAAAATCTTAGGCACGATGGTGGTGGCCAGGCCCATGTCTACCACAGCCAGGATGCCCAGGAAGTGGTACATGGGCTGGTGTAGCATTGTCTCTTGGTTGATGGTGATCAGGATGAGGATATTGGCACTGAGAGCTAAGAGGTAGAGCAGAGCCAGGGGCACGGACAGCCAGTGCTGCCAGCCATGAATGCCTGGGAATCCCAGGAGGATGAACTCAGAGACCTGGAACTTAGAGTTGTTGGAATCTCTGAGATCCGGGAACATCCTTCACTGTGTGGAAAAATATTCAACGTTGCTATTTTCAATCACCTTTTTTATTACAGTCCTGGAAACTAACTTATCTAGGGCCATCAAATTTAGGGATAATTCAGTGTCTTCCTATACTTTTCCTGCTACTTACATTTATTGAAAGTTTATTATGAAACAGGAGCTGTTGTAGGTGGCACATTCTATTTGTTAATTCAGTAATAATCCTAAAATTCTATAATGCAAACCACTTTTTCCCCATAGTATCATTACTTAGGAACAGCACATTAGAGGAAAAAAAGGCCTTGTTCACAGTCTTCCATGTACTGAGTTATAGAAGCAGGACAAAATGAAAGCTGTGTGATATACCAGCATTCTTTCTTAAGTTTGATTTTTCTACTGAGTTGGTTTCTTTAAACATCTATTGTATAGACTCAAAGAAAGGGTTTTTATAAATGACGACTGTTAAGGTAAGAGAATAGATTTAAAAATCTACCAGGAACGACTGTTTTTATTCAGGTGTTTGAGGAGTCTGAGTTGCAGGTATACCTCGCTTTACTGTACTTGGCTTTACTGCACTTTACAGATGTTGCACTTTTCCAAATTGAAGGTTTGTAGCAACCTTGCATCGAGCAAATGTATCGAGACAGTTTTCCAACGGCCTGTGTTTATTTCATGTCTCTGTATCACATTTTAGTAATTAACTCAATATTTTAAGCTTTCTCATTATCATTACATCTGTAATGTTAATGTGTGATCAATGATATTTGATGTTACTGTTGAAATTTTGTGGGACATGGTGAGCCGTACCCATATGAGAAAGTGAACTTAAACAATAAATATTATGTGTGTTCTGATGCTCCATTGACCAGCCTCTCTCTCTCTCTCCTTTGGCCTCCTTAATCCCTAAGACACAACAACATTGAAATTAGGCCAGTTATTAACCTTACAATGGCCCTAAAGTGTACAAGTGAAGAGTCACATGTCTTTCACTTTAAATCAAAAGCTAGAAATGATTAAACGTAGTGAGAAAGGTGTGTCGAAATCCAAGAAAGGCAACTTGCACCACTTAGTCAGCTGTGAATACAAAGTAAAAGTTCATTAAGGAAATTAAAAGTACTACTCCACGGAGCACACGAATGATAAGAAAGCAAAGAAAAAAAGAAGAAAATTTTAGTGGTCTGCTTAGAAGATCAAACCACCCCGAACTTTCCCTGAAGCCAGCCTGATCCAGAGCAAGGTCTGAACTCTCTTTAGTTCCATGAAAGGTGAGAGAGGTGAGAAATCTGCAAAAGAAAAGGTTGAACCTAACAGACTGGCTCATTATGTTTAAGGGAAAAATCCATCTCCAGAACATAAAAGCACAAGGTAAAACAGAAAGTGCTGCTATAGAAGCTGCAGCAAAGGATCCAGAAGATCTAGCTCAGATCTTTGATGTAGGTGGCTGCACCAATCAACAGATGTTCAGAGTAGAAGAAACAGCCTTATATTGTAGGAAGACTCCATCAAATGGTTTCATAGCTACAGAGACATCAATTCTTGGCTTTAAACCTTCAAAGGACATACTGACATTCTTGGTAGGGGCTAATGCAGCTGGTGACTTTCCGTTGAGGCCAATCCTCATTTAACTTTCTGAAAATCCTAGTACCCTTCAAATTATGCTGAATCTGCTTTGCCTGTTCTCTATAAATGGAACAACAAAGCCTGGATGACAGCACCTCTGATTACTGCATGGTTTGCTGAATATTTTAAGTCCACTGTTAAGACCTACTACTCAGAAAAAAAAAGATTCCTTTCAAAATATTACCAGTTACCAACATTGCACTTAGTCATCTTCGATCTCTGATGGAGATGTTCAAGGAGAATAATGTTATTTTCATTCCTGCTAACACAATATTTATTCTTCAGCTCATGGATCAAGGAGTAATTTGGACTTTGATATTATTCAGGAAATATATTTCAAAAAGCTGTAGCTGCCATAGATACTAATATCTGTTATGGATCTTAGCAAAGTTAATTGAAAACTTTCTGAAAGGGATTCAACTTGTTAGATGCTATTAAGAACAGTCGTGATTCATGGGGTGGAGGGAAAAATACTAACATTAGCAGGAGTATAAAGAAGTTGATTCTAGCCCTCACAAATGACTTTAATGGGTTCAATACTTTCGTGGAAAAAGTAATTTTAGATGCCATGGAAATAGGAGGAGAACTAGAACTGGAAGTGGAAACTAAAGATGAGACTACATTTATGTGATCTCACGATAAAACTTCAACAAATGTGGAGTTGCTTCTTATGGATGAGCAAAGACTTGAGACAGAATCTATTCTTAGAGAATATGCTGTGAAAATAGTTGAAATGACAATAAAATTTAGAATACTACTTACCTTGATCAATAAAGCAGCAGCTGTGTTTGAAAGAATCCTTGCCAATTTTGAAAGAAGTTCCACTGTGGGTAAACTCCATCAAACAGCATCACGTGCTACAAAGAAATCTTTTGTGAAAGGAAGATTGAGTTTAGGAGCCAAACTTTATTGTTGTCTTATTTCAAGAAGTTTCCACAGCCACCTGAACTTCAAACACCACCCTTAGTTGTCAGCAGCCATGAACGTCAAGGCAAGACCCACCATCAGCAAAAAGATCATGACTCACTGAAGCCTCAGATGAGCATTAGTATTTTTTAGCAGTAAAGTATTTTGTAACAAAGGTATGTACATTGATTTTTAGACATAATGCTATTGAACTCTTAATAGGCTACAGTATAATGTAAAAAAAAAAACTTTCTATATAGTGGGTAATCAAAAAATTTGTGTGACCTATTTTATTGCAATATTTACCTTATTGCCATGGTCTGAAACCATACCTGCACTATCTCTAAGGCATGTCTGTATTTAGTTTTCATTACATATGAAGTAAGTTAATGTACCCATTTTAGAGTGAGGAAATTGATGTTTAAAAGTTCTAAGGACCTGTCTAAATCCAAGCAACTATAAAACGGAGTAATATGATTAGTATATCCTGATGTTCTATAAATCGAGTTGCTTATGGTTTTGAGTAACTTTTCCTTACATTGAAATATTTTTGTTTTTAGAGCCCCTCAGACAGTTGCACTATAAAGAATGGAAGAGAAGTGAGAAGAAAAGAAACAAAATAAAACAAAACACATAAACTAATGAATTTAGGAAGTCCTATATCTAAGACACTTTTTAAATATATAATTTACTAATACTTTCAAAACAGAAAAAGAAATATTCTGTATTAGTTAGTTTTATGTTGCGGTAACAGAAATTCCTGAGACTTGGTAATTAATGAAGAACAGAGGTCTATATGGCTTATGATTCTGGGACAGCTGCATCTGGCACGGGACTCAGGCTGCTTCTACTCATGGCAGAAAGCAGCAGGTAGCCAGTGGGTACAGGCAGATCACATGGTGAGAGGAAGCAAGAGAGAGAGAGAGGGGAGGTGCCAGGGTCTTTTAAACAACCAGCTCTTGTGGGAACTAATAGAGCAAGAACTCACTCATTAATCTCCCCACCTAGGGAGAGCATTAATCCATTCATGAGGGATCCGCCCCCATGACTCAGTCAGTTTCCAAATCTGCCACATTGGGGATCAAATTTCCACACGAGTTCTGGTAGAACAATACATCCAAACTCCATCATATTCCTAATCTATTCATCTCAAATATGGACCATTTATTATTTTCTCCTTTCAGTATTTCAAATGTTAAAGACATAAAGATACAGCATACATAAAAAATATTGTGGGTTTAAATCCTGGATTCTACAGAAGAGGCAATGTTAATGTAGACATGGTAGATATATTCATCTTAACCTCCATGATGATATAATTATAACTGTTCTACTTAAAACAATGAGCCAAGTTAAGTTAATGGATATGTATTTAGATAAACATTTATTCTGCCTTATGTATGTATTTCAATAACTTCAAGTTTTAATAACATTTTTTATAACTTTGTTTTTAGTCTTTTATTTTTTAACTGTTTCCCAGATGTCTGCTTATATTTGAGTACCAATTCAGACTTAATAAGAGAACTTTAGAGAGCTTATTCGAAACTCTGAGTCAACTGTCAGGATCAACTGGAAGGATTTACTGAGAATGAGATTGTAGGGACCTCTTTCCTTCATTGCAGATGTTCTTAATTATCAGTGTTCATAAGTCTTTCCTCAGGGACTTTCAAGTTTTTTAGAAAAGATGCCATCAATCTACATGCTGGAGGCCTGAATGACCTGCTGACAGTGTTCTTGGAGTTGAGCAACAGAACGATAGTGGGAATCTCACATTTCAACATGAACACTGGATTCAGTTCTCATTTTTTAGGATGCCTCATTCTTAGCCTTTGTCATACCTGATTGATATTCATTTATAGTATTTGTTATATGTTCTTCCCAGAATAAACTTCCAGTCATTACTGAGGATAGTTAAACATTGTTGGGATAGTGGATAAATCAGAGATATAAAGTTGTTCCTTATTCAGTTTTCCTACCTACCAGACAAAGGCAATGTATGGAAATAGCAAAGCAACAAAAGATGGGTATATTAGTAAGAATGCTTTTAAAGACCTCTTATTGTTTCATCACAAAATCTTGCTCATACAGGAGTAGATAGAAAGGACAACTAAGCACAACATTGGAGGAAATCAGGAAAATTTTCTAAGTAGAAAAGACAAATGTTCTTAGACTGAAGCATGGGTGGGATTCTGTCAGATCAGTGTTCTCTTCTGCTGCTATTTGCTATTTCCTACTCAAATCACACTAATATTTCTAGCTTTGTGATTTTGCTATCCTCTGTTCTGTTCTGTTCCCTCACATCCCACCCCACCAAATTTAAATTCAATTAACATCTCCTTCAGGAAGACTAAATGTCCCTTGCAGATGCTAGAGAGCCATGCTCAAAATCCTCTTGAAATGATGTAATTAGGAATATGAGAGGCTTGCACTTAAGGAATTCATTTGTTGATGAAATTAATCCCTTTTGTTATTTTAACATTATGGTGTAACATTGTATAAAAATGTATGTATGTTTCAGAATGACCCACACTTTAATACAATCCTTAATATTAGGACACATTGTACTAATAATTAAATCTGAACATTTGGCAGTACAGTATTCATATACATTAATAACTGTTTTTGAGTAAGTGAATAAACACATTAATTAATGAATAAGTGACATTTTTAATAAGCTTTACAAATTTTTACTCTACTGTCTAAATACTATTTCTTTGAAACCAGAAAGGAATCACCAGACAGAAAAACACTAAAATGTCTACCTCATTAATAGTCAGTGATGGTCAATTATATGTACTACACTACAAGTTGATCACATTTTACAGGGACTAGATACACACACACACATATATATGTGCAAAGTAAAAAGATGTACAAAAAAATACACAATGGATGTACAAAAAATTTTTGCGGAACAAAAAACAGTCATACTAAAAATGTACCTGAAAATTTGGGAGGAAATATCAATGTCAGTCAAAGTTGAAACCAAAGAATGTAAACATTGAATCAAGATAAATTTGGAAGAACAACAGATGTAATGCATGCTATTGTGCAATTGAAGCTGATTTTACAAAATTGTTTCATCTCCATGTTTGACAGGGTTTGTCTCAAGGAAATTAATAGAAAACACTGAAATTATTTTTCTCTCTGTATTAGTACATAATGGAAAATTGAAAAATGGGAAATCCATTTAAATTAATCAAATTATTAGCTGATCCTCAGATTCCTACTTACAACTCTTATATGGATTTGCCCTAATAACTTTAAAACAAACAAACAAAAATTTTTGTTGTTTACATTTGTGGAGCCACAGCTAAGGCTAATGTCTTTGATCCTGTTGACACCACCAATTGTAGCGCTCTTAATCCTGTTCGTGACACCAATTGTAAAGCGAGGCAACCATGCCAGTTGTTGGTCTCTTTTACCTGCCTGTAATCCTGCCCTGACTAGTCTGATTGTTGAGCTAACACTGGGTCTGGAGCTCACAGACCCCTCAGCCCGTTCACAGACTGGATCACAAACCCTTCATATGCAAGGCTAGGTCACCAGACCCCACACACGCCAGGCTGGGTCACCAGACCCCTTCACGCAGGTCTATGAGCTAGGTAACCAGCCAAAAGGTCCTTGGAAAGCCCCAGCTCCACAACTGGCAAAGTCATGGAGCCAACAATTGGTGACATAGGCAGAATTCCAGACATTAGCAGTGGCTCTACAATTGGCATAGTCGCCAGGATGTGAGAGCAGTGGAGGTGTGGCAGCCTCCACCCAGATTCCAGAGGATGAATGGAAAAGCCTGGAAGCCCAGGCAGAGACCTGTTTCAGGGGAGGAGCCACCACAGAGGGCATCTACTAGAGCAATGCCAAGCAGGAAAGTGGGGATGGAGCCCCAACAGAGAGCCTCCACCAGGAAAATGTCTAGTATAGCCAAGGCAGTGGGGCTGCCTCCAGGACCCTGGAACTGCAGGGCCACTGGTACCGTGCAACACCATCCTGGAAAAGCTGCAGGCACCAGCACAGCCCAATAGGCTGTGCTTGGCAGTGCTGTGGGAATGAGGCTGCCTGAGGCTTTGGGGGCCCAGATGCCCAATTGTGCCCAGGATGCAGGACTTGGAGTCAAAGAAGATTATTTTGGAACTTTAAGACATAATGTCTGCCCTGCTGGGTTTTGGACTTGTTTGGGTCCTGTTTCTCCTTTCTTCTGGCCTATTCCTCCATTTTGGAATGGGAATATGTACCCAATGTCTGTCCCACTGTATTTTGGAGGTAGATAAATTTGTTTTTGACTCTTTACAAGTTCATGGCTGGAAGGACTTTTGCTTTTGGTCTCAGAGGAGACTTTGGACTTTGGACTTTTGAGTTGGTGCTGCAACAAGCTAAGACTTTTGTGACTGGGATGGAATGTGTAATATGTAAATGTAAGGGTCACTTATCCTTGCTAAGGGAACATTGCAGAAGATTCTGAACAAGTAGATTGTACGGCGAGGACCCTGAAGGAGTGGATTGTTGGGAAAATAGAATAGTTTGGTCAGGGCCCTCACCTCAGGTCCAGTTGGGTGTGGTTCAGCATTCTTTGTAAGCAAATTGTGTGTGTATGTGGAGTTAGTGTGTATGTGCACCAATGAATCTTTTCAGTTTTGTTGCTATTCTTGTGTTTAATGAAACAGGCAGGCGGGCATCTTCCTAGGGCATTGGCCTGGCCTAGCCATGCTTTCCAACCTATGGCTCCAAAGACCTTTTGGCCAGTTACCTAGCTCATAGACCTGCATGTAAGGAGTCTGAGGACCCAGCCTGGCATATGAAGGGTTTGTGACTCAGTCTGTGAATGGGCTTGAGGGGTCTGGGAGCTCCAGACCTAGCCCTAGCTCAACAATCGGCCCAGTCAGTACTGGATTACCAGCAGGTAAAAGAGCCCGACAACTGGCGTGGTTGCCTAGCTTTACAATTGTCGTCATGAACAGGATTAAGAGCACTATAATTGGTGATGTCAACAGGATTCCAGACATTAGCCACCACAGTAGCCACAAAATTGGCGTAGTCAGGGCAGGATCAGGATCCCCAGCTCCACAGCTGGCAAAGTCATGGAGCCCGACAATTGGTGATGTGGGCAGAATTCCAGACTTTAGCTATGGCTCCACAGCATTAAACCAAAAAAAAAAAAAAAAAAAAAATTACACACACACACACACACACACACACACACACACACACGGGCTTATAATAGGAGAAATTGACACATCGAGATTTTTCTGTCAGGCTTGTAAATTTATAGTTTATATTTGTATACATAATATTTTGAAATTTCTCTTAAAGTTTATCATTAAAGAAACAAAGCTTTAAAAATTTATCCATATGGATATATACACATATATGTTTAAACACAAGTTTATATAATTATAAAATTGATTACTGTGAAAATAACAAAAATTGAAATGGATATTTGATAAGTACTTGATTAATATATACCAAAATGTTTCAAACTGTTGAGATAAAAAGTATCATTACTCTTTTCTTTTCTCAATATATCTGAGCAGTCATCTCTTACCTCTAAACGTCCATGCAACAGAATCAAATAGAGAAATTAGGGGAACCATGGATACCTTTAAGTTGAGAACAGGAAATGTATCTCCGAAATGATTTGTGCTGTCTTCCAAAGAATATATTTCCTATATGTTAATCAGATTAAACTTCCTGTTTATATTTCTCCTGTTCTCCTTTTATAGTTATAGTTTTAATTACTAATCTGGCTTTATTTGTACATGAGGAATTTGGTTCTCAGTTAAAGATCCTCTCCATTAATGATCCAAGGTGAAACCAAGTAATATAGTATTAATCACAAATTATGTAATGCATTCTCCAGCTCAATTTAAGAGGATTTTAATATGACATAACTTTACTTTTCTGCAAGTAAAATGGAATCATATCATGCTGTGAGCAGGCCCTTTGAAGGAGTAACATTATCACATGAATAATACCATTTATAAAGTACAGCTTTGATATTGTCTGTTGTCTATTCTCATTTCCATACCCCATAGAAAAGTATTTTGTTTTCTCACTTTACCATCCTCGATCTTTACCACCCAGGTTCTTCTCACAAGATGACAGAGGGTTGCTATCTAAACCTGATGAAGCACAGTCACTCATTTTGTAAGACTGTACAAAAATGAAGCAAGTTAATTAGATTCTCATTCTGGAGAAGGGGAGGGAAGGTAAGAAGCAAGAGTGTTGTGACTACCATTAGGAACTATTCTGTGTCTATGTCTTCTGATCATGAGGTGATTCACACCTGCTTCACCATTTTTGATGATTTCTGTTTGATTAGGGAAAACAAAGATTTGTCTTAATCATCATGAAAAGTTACACTAAATTCAAATCTGTGAAGTGGGAAAATAAGAATTTAAAAAAATATATATGTATATATATATATATATATAAACTTTTACAATACTTATGCCTTGAAACTGGGTGGATAGAATTAAACCTGTGTTTCTGAGAACATAATAATTAATTAGTATGCACTCAAAGCCTCTTGCACTTTACCAAAATTCTGTCTAAATGATCTGTTACTAACAACAAAAAACATCCTGATACTACCCCTCCCCTCTTTTTAGGCCCCTTAATACCTAATTTGCAGATGACAAACAGTAAGCTGATGCAGTCTGGTCCAGGTGTTCAAGTCCTTGGTCAAAAAACATCACGATCCTGCAATTTCTGTACATGATAGCCCTTAATGTCTAAATCCCGGGAGACATGTGGTATCAAAATAAGCCTATAAAAGAAAATGTTTTATATGCCCCAAGGGGATATTTCAGTGCTTTAGGAACACAGGTGCTGGTGTGGGATCAAGATAACCCTATGGGAGAAGAAAAAAGAGTGAAAGCTTTCCATCCTCACTGCCTATAAGATGATACATATAAGTGAATAAATTTATACACAGGTGTCTATGCATGGGCTTGTGTGTCATCATGTATATCTG
Organism: Cynocephalus volans; assembly: GCF_027409185.1. Classification (NCBI taxonomy): domain Eukaryota; kingdom Metazoa; phylum Chordata; class Mammalia; order Dermoptera; family Cynocephalidae; genus Cynocephalus; species Cynocephalus volans. The sequence goes on along the minus strand of NC_084463.1, from coordinate 105,871,163 downwards.
TATATATGGGGGGATATGAAAATGAACATATGCTATTTTTAACAAAAGTTTATAAATTTAATATTATTGCAAAGTTGTTTCTTTCTGCTTAAGGCCTGTGGGGCACAAGTTGACTGAATTTAAGCGCAGAATGTTTCACTCACCCAAACCTAGTCATATGTTTTCATGTATCTATTTAAGTAAAATCATTTAATGCCTAGTACTTCCCAAGTCAGGATACGAATTATCAAAAGAACATAAGATAACATGCTCACTGATTTTCAAAAATTTATTTTTAATTGAGGCCGATGAAGAATATTATGTCTTTGTAGAAATTCATCAGTAGCTCAGACTTATTATTCATAGATATTGACTCAGTTAATCACCATCAAAATTCAAAAAGGAAAGCACATTTTTTCTGTACTATCATAACTAAAAAATAGAATAATAAAGACCTTGTGCATGATCTTCTTTATAGTAAATGGTAGAAGAAAGACAAGGTAAAAGTGATCTGCTACAAGAGCTCTGTTATTAAGATTTGGCTTTGTTAATGAGTTGGCTAATTTAGAAACCTAATGTGTGGATTCTAAGAGGTTTTTATGCAGAGGTCCGTTTTAGGTAAGAGATTAGATTATAGAACATGTGGAATAAAACTTTTTTATTGATGTATTTGAGCATGGTGAAGTACTGACATATGTTATTTTCATTTTTTGCCCATTTTATTTTATTTTTATATTTCTTTTTTTAGTTATGGAAAATTATATATAACATAAGGATTGTCATTTTAAGTAGTTTTACACATATGATTGTGTGGAATTAATTACACGTGCAATGCTGTGTGACCATCACCTGTATCTGCTCCCAAAACTTTCTCATCATCCTAAACATAAACTCTGTATCCGTTAAGCAATAATTTTCCATTATCCCTTTACCCCAGATTCTGATAACCTCTAATCTACTTCTGTCTCTCTCTGAAATGTTCTCTTTCTTTTACATTTTTTTTAATTGACCCATGATCATTGTACATATTTATGGAGTACAAGGTGTTATTTGGGTACATTTATACAGCGTACAATGTTAATAGCGGGATATTTAGCATTTCCATCACCTCAAACACTTGTCACCTCTTTGTTTTGTGAACTTTCAAAATTATATACCCATTTTACAGTAAGAAAACTAATGTACAAAAATTTTAATGACTCATCTAAATTCAAGCTACAAAAAAAGAATGCAATATGGTTTGAATATTCCAGTGTTCATTAAATTCGTTTGATTATGGTTTTGAATAATTTTTTCCTAAATCAACATATTTTGGGGTCTTGCAGCACTCCAGACAACTACATTATTTGGAATGAGCAGCAATGAAAAACAAAAATGAACAAAACAAAACAAAACAAAACACACATTATCCAATGAGATTGAGATAAGTTTCTACAGAAGGACTTCTAATATCAAATTACTCTATATGAAAGACACTTCCTTGATATTACCATCTATTAACGTTTTAAGGAAAAACTGGAAACAAATGGTTATAATCTCTTCTTGTTAAATTTGTGCTATTTATTTTTGATATTTCATCTAGTAAGGATATAATGTAAAGATATGGAATATTTAAAAATATTGTGGGCTAAAATGATGGAACCTAGATTGGAGGCAGTGTTGATGTAGAACTGGTGGACATATTCATCTTAACCCAGATAATGGCCTCAATTATTCTTTTAATGAGCCAAGGAAAAATAATTAATTTATTAATTTAGAAATATGTGTTTATTGTTCCTCATATATATTTTTCCAAAGCATCTAAGTTTTAGTCACTTACTCATTTTTTTTGTTGTTTTTTTATCTTTTATTTTGGTGTTATTTCTCAAATGTCTGCTCATCTTTAACTTTTCATTCATAATTAATACCAATTCAGAACTGTAAGTCATGAGTGGGGATTAATTGGAACAATTTGCATAGAGTGATGTTGTACAGAACTCTTTGCTTCATTGCAGACATTCAGAATCATCAGTGTTCATAGGTCTTTTCTCAGGGACTTTCAATTGTTTCAGAAAATATTCCACCAATCTACATTCTGGAGGAATATATGACTGGATGCTAGCTATCTTAAAGCTGAGAAACAGAAGATTACTGGGAATCTCACGCATTCGCATAATATTGGATTCAATCCTCCATCTTTTAGGATGCCTCATCCTTGCCCTTTGTTAAACCTGATATATATGCATTCTTAGTATCTGTTAATGTTTTTTTTTTTTTTTTCTTTTTCTTTTTGTCCATTTCGTGACCGGTACTCAGCCATTGAGTGTACCGGCCATTCCTATATAGGATCTAACCGCAGCGGGAGCGTCGCCGCACTCCCAGCACCACACTCTCCCGAGTGCTCCACGGGCTCGGCCCTGTTAATGTTTTTTTAAAAATTTTTTTTCCCCAGAATAAACTTCCAGTCATTATATGAAAATAGTTAATATTGTTTAGGATAGTGAATAAATTAAAGATATCAAGTTGTTGCTTATGTCGTTTTCCTGCCTACTTTCCTGTTTTATCTTTATGCATTTACACTGATGGATGATAGATTAGATACTGCAAAAGGCAACTACGTCTGGAAACAGCAAAGAAACACAGAACCAAAATGTTCATATGAGTGCTCTTTAAAGGCCTCTTCTTGTGTCATCACACAATCTTAGAACGAACCGAAGTATATAGAAATTGCAAGTAAGCATAGCTTTGGAGGAAATCAGAAAAATTTACTATGAGGAAAACACAAATGTTCTTAGATCTGAAGCATCGTTGGGATTCTGTCAGATCAGTGTTCTCTTCTGCTGCTGTTTGTGATTTCCTACTCACAACACACTGGCATTTTTAGTTTTGTGATTTTGCTATCCTCTACTCTGTTTTGTTCTTGCAAATTCCTTTCAAACAAACCTAAATTCAGTCATCCCCTTCTTCAGGAAGACTCAACTGTCTCTTGGAGAAGATAGGCAGCCACACTCTTAATCGTCTTCATATGATGCAATTAGAAAAGTGGCAGGCTTGGGTAGAAGAAAGGGGTTAGGCAAATGTTGGTGAAAGTTTATAAAATTTCAGTTAATAAGAGGAATAAGTTGAGATCTATTGTACAAAATGTGGCTGTAAATATTTTAAAAAATTGTCATGGGCTGAGCCCGTGGCGCACTCGGGAGAGTGCGGCGCTGGGAGCGCAGCGACTCTCCCACCGTGGGTTCGGATCCTATGTAGGACTGGCCGGTGCACTCACTGGCTGAGTGCCGGTCACGAAAAAGAAGAAGAAAAAAAAAATTGTCATATCTAGAAATGATGCAGTTTGGTACAATCAGTTTTAATTGCACTGTGTTAAGCATTTCATCTATTGCTTCTCAAAAGAGATCTTAATTCAACAATTATTTGTTTTTACTTTGACATTAATATTGTATCCCAGATTGGGGGGTATGTTTGTGCTATGATTATATTGTTTTTGTTTCCAAAAAAGCTTTGGGTATACTTTATGAATGGTTTTCTTTGCACATCTCTTTATCGCATAAGTATATATACATATATATGTAAATACATACATGCAAACATATATGTATATATATACATGTATATATGCAAAATTACAGTAAAATATGAGTAATATTTAGTGTACTTTTAATAATTATCAAAAATACATTTCAAAGTCTACTTTATATCCATAGTAATCAGTTATGTATTTGTGAGTGTGTGTACATAGGTAAATATATATCTATATATACATATATAAGAATTATTACAGTTTTGTCCCTTTAACAATAAATTTATTCAAAAAGAAATGTGCAATATATATTGTATATAACCATAAAGGACAGATTTATAAGACTGACAGAAAAAAGACTTGACAACAATTATGATATTCATGGGAACATCCTTACATTGTCAACCCATAATTTTTTGTACATAATGTAAAATTATGAGTCTTTTTCTTAGCCTGGCAGTTATTCATGTTAAGTCTATACCAGCAGCACTTAATAGGAAATTTAGGATGATCTAATAAGCTGTGATTAAGTGGATTCCCATTTTTAAACTTTCTACTGTGCTTTAAATAACGTGAGAAAGGCAATTTCAGAATTTTCTATCATCATGCTAGTGAAAAATTGTCAATAATTTATCTTTACTGACCAAACCAACATATTTGCTTTGCCTGCCACCTTATTTTATCCCCTGCTCTTCTGAGATTTTTGTTTTATTAGAAATTTACATTTACTGATGATTTAAACAAAACATTCTAGTGTTGTTTGTACTGTTTCTACTTTTTCTATGCTTTCTAAGAAATAATATTTAGAGAACAGTGTAATAATTCTTAATGTCTAATATGAAATTTTTATTCATTTACCTATTCATTAATCCGTTTGCATATTCAAAAATATTTATTAACATATAATATCTGCATAGTGTATTGCTAGATATTGCAATACATTCAAAGTCTTTGTGCCCTTTAACAATGCCTCTCTCCTCTAATTTCTTTACTAGTTACAACAATAAATTCTGTCACTATCTCTCTCCCTGTTTTTTTTTTTTTTTTTTCTCTCCCATTCGATAAATTTCTGGGTGTCCAAACAGGGAGCTGAATGCAATCTGGTCCAAGTGTTCAGGGTCTTTGTGAAAAAAATCACAGTCCTATAAGTGCATCTATGTCCTCCAGTCTCTAACCCCTTTGATATATTTGTACTATTGAACTGAACCTATAAAAGAAATGTGAGCTAAATATCTCAAAGGGATATTTCAGAGCTTTAGGGACACAGTTGCCGGTATAGGAATCAAGATAATCCTTAAAAAAGAAAAAAAAAAAAAAAACCTGTTGGAAACTTTTCATTCCTACCACATGTGTGATGAGAATTATTGCATAGGCACATATGTGATATTGTGATATTGTGTGAGTACTTATATTTGGGGGTATTGAGAACGAACAGAAGCTATTTTTTACTGTATTATATTTGCTGAAAATTATGATTCTATCTTTTATCGCAGAGTGGTGTTTTTATCTCTGTAAGGCACTGTAGGACACAAGTCCAAAGCATTTAAGTACAGAATGTTTCGATCACTCATAAATGCATTCATATGCTGTTTTATTCATTTGTTTTCTTATCTCTATCAAATAACAAAATTCTGTGTTTGGTAATTCCCAAGTCAGCCTAGTAAGTATGGAAAAGCATCAGATAACATAGGTCTTGGTTTCCAAGAAATTTAATTTCAGATAAGTTGAAGGCGAATATTATAGCATTATAAAAATTCATCAAAAGTTCAGGCTTATTATGAATATGTATTAAATTAGGAAAAATTAGATGCCTTAATATTGACATAGTAAATAGATATTAATATCACAATAATAAAACACAATGAATGCTTTTAAGTTTATATTGCTTCAATGAGATAATACAGTATTACCTGTATATTATTGTTAATTGGAAAAATAAAAATAAATTTTGAAAAAAAGCATAAAAAGGTTTAAATGTCTGACTTTTAGTATGGGTTTTTCTTTCAAGAAAGCTTTCAGGAATTTTTTTTAAATGAAAAATCAAAAAAATAAAACCTCTTCATGTATTTTTAAAAGTTGTAAATACATAAATTTTATAATAATTTTCTCTCAACTTGTATCTCTAGGACTTGTCCAATTCTGAGTAAGTGAAGGCATTCCAAAAATAATTGAATTGGTGAGCTCTAGAAATCAAATACCAAGTTATTGATAAGCCACCAGAGGATAGAGACTTGGAATTTTCGTTTTCTGATGTATTTGGCTTAGGTAGTCTCAGCTCCATTAAAGAAAAGGGAAGATGAGGATCTTAGTTCTCTGATAGGCTGCAGAGCAGGCTGATCTCTCAGGGTAACCCTTGGAATAGTCTTCAGATGAATTCTATCAATCAACTCTGTCCTGCCTATTCCCTTCCCAACCTCATACAAACATACAAATCATAAATCCACAATTTTATATGTCTTTGAGTAAGCTCATGAATAAATATCCATATTTTAATAGCACAGTGTTCACAATATGCCTTCTCAACTTATTGCTCACAAATAGCAAACAATTTTATGTAAGCTAGATTCAGAACTACTTTATCTATTCCATAATAGAAATAGCCAACACTTATATAGTACTTCAATTATGCCACAAATTATTCTAAGCATGTAATATATTTTAAAAAATTAATTAGTGTAATAAATCTCATCGAGTTAAGTACCATTATTTTTACATTTTGTAGATGAGGAAGCTAATGCACATAGTTAGTATATTGTAGAGCTAACTTGGAATTCACGTGATCGCTGTTCCCATTTATCTTACCTACGTCAACAACAACCTCAGGGCTTTTTTATTTTCCTAAGTAGAATAAACATCTCTTTTTCCTCAAGTTCTTTTTTTATTTTTGCTATTCAAAATATTCTAACATTTACCTGTACATATTTGTGGAGTAAAATGTATTGTTTCAATACATGCATATACTGCACAATAGTTCACTTAAGGTAGACAGCATGATTTTGAACCCATCAGTCCATCACTTTTCCTTCCCCCCAACCTCTGGCCTCTGATAACTATTATTTTACACTCTACTTCAATGAGAACTGCTTTTTTTAGATTCCACATGAGTCATATCATGTGGTGTTTGCCTTTTTGTACTTGACTTGATGGTTTCCAGTTCCATCCATGTTCCTGCAAATGATATTTTCTTTTTTTAGATAACTGAGTAGTATTCCATTGTGTGCATGTGTGTGTGTGTATATATGCATGTATATTTTATTGAAATATAATTGATTGTACATGTCTGAGGGGTACAAGGTTGCATACCAATACCTACATGCAATATGGGATGCTCAAATCAGGGGAATGAGTAAATTCAGTACTATACAATGTTATCATTTTTTGTGACCCTTTATTGGTTTCTCCTTTACCCTCTTCTCCCTTCCCAGCTCTGGTAACCTCAGTTCTGTTCTCTCCTTTTGAAAGTTTAATGTGTTTTTGTGATTGTTATATCTTTCTTTGTTTTATAATTTTAAATTTTATTTATTTATTTATTTATTTATTTCCTTATTTATCTTTTTAGCTCCCACTTGCAAGTGAGGACAGGCACAGAAAGAGAAATACTGTGTGTCCTCCAGTGTGTATATATACCACTGTTTTTTAATCCATTCATCCACTGATGGACATTTAGGTTGATTTTATCTCTTGGCTATTGTGAATAGTGTCACAATGAACATGGGGATGTAGGTGTCATTTTGACGCATTCATTTCATTTCCTTTGGGTCTATAGCCAGTAGTGGGACAGCCGAGCTGTAAGGTAGATCTATTTTTAGTTCTCTGAGGAACCTTCATACTGTTTTCCAAGGTGGTTGTACCAGTCTACACTCCCACCAACAATGTAGGAAAGTTCATTTTTTCTGCATCTTTGACAGCATATGTCTTGTTGATAAGAGCCGTTCTAAGTGAGGTGAGAATGATATCTCATTGTGGTTTTAATCTGCATTTCCCTAATGATGAGTGATATTGAACATTTTTTCATGTTCCTGTTGGTCATTTGTATGTGTTATTTTGAGTAATGTCTGTTCAGGTCCTTTGTCCATTTTTAATCGGGTTATTATTTTTTTCTTTTTTTTTGCTGTAGTTAGGTTCCTCATATATTCTGGATACTAGTCCCTTGTCCGATGTGTAGTTTGAAAACACTTTCTTCCTTTCTGCAGGTAGTGTCCTCACTTTGCTGACAGTCTTTTGCTGTGTGAAAGCTTTTTAGTTCGATGTGGTCCCATTTGTGTGTATTCCACATGAAGATTGAAATTAGACCCCTATCTTTCACCATACACAAAAATCAACTCAAAATGGATCAAAGATCTAAATTTAAGACCCTAAACTATGAAACTACTAGAAGGAAAGGGAGGGGAAACGCCACACGAAATGGTGCTTTTCTAAGTGAGACTACAAAGGCGCAGTCAACTAAAGTAAAATCTTTTCTAAAATTTTAGCTGACTTATAAAAACGAATGAAATACTGCCATTTGCAACAACATGGATGGACCTTGAGAGAATTATATTAAGTGAAACAAGTCAGGCACAGAAAGAGAAATACCACATGTTCTCACTTATTGGAGGGAGCTAAAAATTAATATATAAATTCACACACGCACACACACACACACACACACACACACAAACCGGGGGGGGGGGAAGAAGATATAACAACCACAATTATTTGAAGTTGATACAACAAGCAAACAGAAAGGACATTGTTGGGGGGGAGGAGGGGAGGGAGAAGGGAGGGAGGTTTTGGTGATGGGGAGCAATAATCAGCTACAATGTATATCGACAAAATAAAATTAAAAAAAAAAATTTTTAGCTGACTTTGCAGCCTATTCCAAATTCCATTTCTGTAAAACAAAATTTTCTTTAATCAAGAGCATATTTCTCACACTGCTAACAAAACCAATACTACTGAATTTTTTTTCCCAATACTACTGAATTTTTAAGTTTTTCCCTCTATCTCATCACCATACTCTCTTTTCAGTTGAAAATATATCTGAGTGAAGAGTTCATCTTACTCAAATCTGTGTCTTGAGTGCTAGCAAAATATCTGGTACTTTGTAGACACTGGCTAATATAGGCTTTCAAAAAAGTTAAAATATGCTCTTTCAAAACACTGAATTTTCTGTCTACTTTTATGAGTAGATTTAGCCATGTTGTAGATTGGGAGGTAGCTTTTCTTTGATATTCTACTTTGTATACTCTTCTGAAGAGGTTGCAAAAGAGTAGCTTGAAAGGGAGTTATGTGATCATGGTTGAATTTTTCAAATGAATCAGTTATATAATGGAGACATCCCTTAGCAAAATTCTGCATCTGCCTTCTGCCTTACAGGTTTCTTTATTTCTGTTCATCTAAGGATCTCCTTCTCACCTGCTCAAGCTGCCTACATCCTTGTGACACTGCAGTAGTAGTAGCAGAGTAGTTATAATACAGGTAGTGGTGGTATAAATAAAGCTGGTGAGTCAGTGTCTCAGCAAGAAACAAAAGTCACATGCAAATGTTAGTCAGGGGACAATTTAATGAAGTTGCTATTAACAGTGGTAGGCAGGGTTAAGGAAACAAAAATGGTTGTTGAAAAAAATACTGGATGAGAGGTATGGATCTAGTTTCATTCTCCTGCATATGGATATCCAGTTATCCCAGCACCATTTGCTGAAGAGGCAGTCCCTTCCCCAGTGAATAGGCTTGGTGCCTTTGTCAAAGATCAGATGGCAGTAAGTGTGTGGGTTGATTTCTGGATTCTCTATTCTATTCCATTGGTCAGTGTGTCTGTTTGATCCATACCTCTCACCATATACTAAAATCAACTCAAAATGGATTAAGGATTTAAATATACACCCTGAAACAATAAAACTTCTTAAAGAAAACATAGGAGAAACACTTCAGGAAATAGGACTGGGCACAGACTTCATGAATACGACCCCAAAAGCACGGGCAACCAAAGGAAAAATAAACAAATGGGATTATATCAAACCAAAAAGCTTCTGCACAGCAAAAGAAACAATTAACAGAGTTAAAAGACAACCAACAGAGTGGGAGAAAATATTTGCAAAATATACATCTGACAAAGAGTTAATATCCAGAATATATAAGGAACTCAAACAACTGTACAAGAAGAAAACAAGCAACCCAATTAAAAAATGGGCAAAAGAGCTAAGTAGGCATTTCTCTAAGGAAGATATCCAAATGGCCAACAGACATATGAAAAAATGCTCAACATCACTCAGCATCCGGGAAATGCAAATCGAAACCACATTGAGATACCATCTAACCCCAGTTAGGATGGCTAAAATCCAAAAGACTCTGAACGATAAATGCTGGCGAGGCTGCGGAGAAAAAGGAACTCTCATACATTGTTGGTGGGACTGCAAAATGGTGCAGCTTCTATGGAAAATGGTATGGAGGTTCCTCAAACAATTGCAGATAGATCTACCATACGACCCAGCTATCCCACTGTTGGGAATATACCCAGAGGAATGGAAATCATCAAGTCGAAGGTATACCTGTTCCCCAATGTTTATCGCAGCACTCTTTACAATAGCCAAGAATTGGAACCAGCCCAAATGCCCATCATCAGATGAGTGGATACGGAAAATGTGGTACATCTACACAATGGAATACTACTCAGCTATAAAATCGAATGAAATACTGCCATTTACAACAACATGGATGGACCTTGAGAGAATTATATTAAGTGAAACAAGTCAGGCACAGAAAGAGAAATACCACATGTTCTCACTTATTGGTGGGAGCTAAAAATAAATAAATAAATTCACACACACACACACACACACACACACACACACACACACACACACACACACACACACACACACCCAAAACCGGGGGGGGGGGGGAAGAAGATATAACAACCACAATTATTTGAAGTTGATACGACAAGCAAACAGAAAGGACACTGTTGGGGGGGAGGGGGGGAAGGAGAAGGGAGGGAGGTCTTGGTGATGGGGAGCAATAATCAGCTACAATGTATATCGGCAAAATAAAATTTAAAAAAAATAAATAAATAAATAAACAGAAAAAAATACTGGATGTACAGAGCAAAAAGATGAATATCAGAAAGCCTTTATCTCTACCTTCATCTGAAGGAAAAAGGAAAGAAAAAAGTGTCACAGTATAGCAATAAGAGCTGTAGCTGTAGCAGATGGACTGCCTGGCAAGTGTTACAAAGGATATATCCAACCAGAACACTGGTGTCAAAGCAGGCTGGGAGTGGAAGAGTAATTAACCCAAAATTCTCTCTTTTCTTGCACTATAATCTCCTGCCATTGCATCCCATTGTCTCAATCCAACTGAATGCCTAAAGCCAAAGGAGCTTGGGCTTACATTATACAGCCCTCCTGGGTACAGAGCAGTGCACAAAAGGCAGAGAAGCACATGTGTCTAGCAATATATGTCTTCCGGGTTCTGTTTGTTCAGGCTGGGTGATTTCCTTGAGTTTCCCCCATCATAATCTGGTTTGGCTTTGTACACCTGAAGCACTTTCTATTCCTGTCTATGTATTCCACATGGCTTTAGTGATGTTTGTTCAGGCAGACTGACTTTGCTCTAAGTTACAGCCAACAATGAGCAAGCATGACCTGTAATTGATGTCCCAATTACTGACGTTTTTGGTTGAGTGAGAGTATTTATGTGCATATGTGATTTTGATTATATTTATTTTTATTTAATAGAAAGATTATAAATTATTAATCCTGTTTCTTTTTTATTCCATTTGCTATGTTTAGTAGAAAGCCTTCCCATAGTCTCACATATATTTCCATAGTTAGCTTTTGTCAAAATTTTGGAGCAACTGCAAAGGTTGTTCCTTCTTTTCCCATCAGAAGCTTTCACAATTCTTTACATAGAAATATGAAAAGGAAATATGAAAGGCGTTCACTCACTCCTCCATCCTCTTTGAAATTCTGTTATCCAGTTTAGAAGAAGTTGGGCCGGCCCGTGGCTCACTCGGGAGAGTGCGGTACTGATAACACCAAGGCCCCGGGTTCGGATCCCATATACAGATGGCCGGTTTGCTCACTGGATGAGTGTGGTGCAGACAGTTTAGAAGAAGTTGTAGTTCATGTACTTTATGGAGAAAATCTCTAGTATCTTATTTATTTTTTAAGCCCAAACAAAACACCTTTTGGAAGCCTGCCCTAAGTTCTTTGGTTCTAAGCGCATAAACTATAGGGTTGAGGGAAGGGGGAATGATGTTGTGTAGCACATTGAGTAGAACTGGAATTAAAGAAGCCTTAGTCTCTGCCAGGTGAGTTACTGAAATCACTACAACAGTGGTGTAGAAGAAGAGGATGAGGATGAGATGGGAGCTGCAAGTGCTCAGAGCCTTGGACGAAGCTTCAGCTGAGTTTAATCTAAGTACAGAGAGCAGAATCAAAGTGTATGACAATATAATAAGACTTACATCACCCCCCATTCCAACCCATGCCAGAACCAATTGGCAAATGCTGTTTGGCCTTCTGTCATCACAAGCTAGGCTTGTGACCCCAAGGTTGGAGCACAGGCAATGCTCAATTTCATTCCCGGAGCAATAATTACGCTGGGCTGCAAGCACAGGCACTGGAATAACAAATAAGCCATTCCTAAGCACCATGAACAGGGTAGCTTTTAAGATTAGAGAATTGGTAACAATTGACGGGTAGCGAAGTGGATGACAAATAGCTACATATCTATCAAAAGCCATGCAGAGGAAGATCCCAGACTCCATGCCAACAAAGCAGTGAATAGCATAAATCTGAGCAAAACACTCAGGGAGGCTAATGACCTTGGCATCAAACCAGAAGATGGCCAGGATCTTGGGCATAGTAGTGGTGGCTAGACTAATATCCACCACAGAGAGGATGCCTAAGAGAAAGTACATGGGTTGTTGCAGAGAAGGATCTTGGTGGATGGTGATGAGGATAAGGATATTTGCACCAATTGCTGAGAGATATAGAAGTGCCAATGGCCAGGAGAGCCAGTGCTGCCAGCTGTGAATGCCTGGGAATCCCAGCAGGATAAACTCAGAGATCTGGAATTTGGAGCTATTAGAACCTTTTATATTTGCAGACATATTTCCTGTGAGAAAGAAAATGATTTTTTAAAGGTGCTTTTTCGGAGCATAGTTATTATTAAACATTATTTTTAAGCTGCCTTTGTATAATATAGTTCAGAGCTATAACAAAATTATGCAGTCCATCTTTTATAGCAATTTAAGACAAATTACAAGGAATTTCTAGGATTTTAGTAGCAGAAGGTAAAATTAAAAGTCATAATTATCAATATCCAGAAAAATCTCTGCATGAATTTCAAATCTCTATTTGTATTGTTTTCAGTTATGCCAACCACCACGTAAATATGATTATAGTTTTTTTCTAAACCTTCCTTCATCTCTTTGGAAATTTTTGTGGAATCAAGCGGAGGTGCTTGTTTGCTTCATATTTGTTTCAATGTTACTTGGGTCAGGTGTTTATTAATAACTAGTTGCTTTAAGTTATCCAAAGTTATGGGAAATTGTGTTTTGTGGCTGAACCATTCCAAGTTGATATAGATGTTCATTAATTTTTTATATAGCCTTCCTAAGTTTTTTGTCACAGACTTTTAAAGATTGCAGAAAGAAGCCATGTTGCAGATTGGGAGATAGTTTTTTCTTTGATATTCTACTTCGTATACTCTTCTGAGGAGGTTGCAAAAGAATAGCTTGAAGGGAAATTATGTGGTCATGGTTGAATTTTTCAGTTGAAGCAGTCATATAATGGAGACATAACTTAGCAAATATTTTTTTCAGTTGATTCTTAGCAAACCTATAAAAATACATAAATACAGGATTTAGGTAAAAGTAATAAGATGATATTTACCACTATTATTTTGGTAAGAACGCTTCATATGAGTTCTAACCTCTTAAATTTTTAATTACACAATACAGTATTGTTAACTAGAAGCACAATATGTACAGCAGATATCTACAACTTCCTCATCTTGTATGACTAAAACTTTACACCCATTGAACATCAATTTCATCCTATTTAATAAGCAAGAATTATTTGCCTGTAATATTGAAGAAACTGACATGGGATGCTCAGAATCGTGTTTAAAATTAGACTCGTCATCTTCCTCAAACTCTATTTGTTTTTTATGTTCTTTTTATTCTCTTTCGTGGCCCAACCAGCCAAGCTTGAAACCGCAAAGCAGCCTGCCCTTTGCACAAACAATTGCTCTCTTATTCTGTTGATTCATTTCCTCTGCTTCACTCATATGCACCCCTTCTCTTCAGTACTATTGCTTCTGTCACCTGCCTGGTCACACTTGTTTCTTATTTCCTCAGCTTCTTTCTTTCAGCTAACACTTTGATGTTTCTAAAATTGATATTGCCTTACTTAAACAAAAAAAAATGTCCTTACACTTTCTTTAAAATAATGTCCAAACTCATTTACTGTGCATGAGGTACTGTTAGATACGACACAAACCTAAGGGAGCAACATCTCTGAGATTTAACTTCTCTGTATCCTACATTTCAGATACACATAATACTTATTCTTTACTAAAATTATTGATTTCGCAAGGCATTTCTTTCTCAGTATATTTGAGAGTCTATTGTAGTTTTAAGAGGAAGGAAAAAAAAACCCTAAAAATTTATGTACCAAAGCTCTGAGATTTAGCCAATGTGACCATGACAAAATTTTAGTACCTGCTGTGTTTAAGAGCAGAGACTCGCCGTCTGAGGTCCTGGCAATGGCAGGGGCTTCCTACTGGGAAAAGACAGAACTTTTTGAGAAAGAAGCATTTACATGAGATGAAGATGTACTAGCTGATACATAGTACAAAAATTATGAATTTCTGGAATTTATAGGGAGTAATACATCTAAGGATAATAGACCTCCTTTGGAGACATGAGAAGTTCCCATAGAGAAAACTGAATTTCTAGGACGTTAAATCCCAAAAGAGAAGAAAGGAAATTAACTTAGAGACATGTTTCCTGTTAATGTAACTTGAGAATTACACAAACAGAAAAATATGTCCATTTACAAAGCCAAATGGGTCTGTATTGCGAGATAAACTTTATTGGAGTGTTTACAGTGTTCTTAAACACAAACATTTGGGGGATTCTAAATCTGTGCTTTGGACTTTTCTTTAAATATGTTTAAAAGAGAAAATGTTCACTTAATCAAAAATATATATTCAGTTCATATTGTGTTTAGAAACATTATAGGCATGAAGTGATCAACAAAACAGTCATGGGTCTTGCTCCCACGAAACTTCAAAAGTTTCAGTCATATGAGAGTATATAATGGAGAAAATTATTCTGTCTTGTTTTGACAAGAGGAGTTTCTGAAGAAATATTAGTTTGTACTGAGGCCAAATTTTTGAGTATGAGTAAACTATGGTGTGTGTTTGGGGGAAGAGATTGGGAAAGTACCCCCAGAACTTTAAAATGCCGAAATGAGAGGGACCATGGCATATCAAGGTAGTAAAAGGGGATGAATGTGGTTAGATATACTTTTGTACATTAGCAATATACAACTGACTACATGTACGTGGGTCTATTTGGGGATATCTAATCAGTTACAATTGATCCTTTTGTCTTTTAGAGAAATAGAACACAGTTCTGTTTATTATACCTTTATAAAGGTGCTTAAATATGCTAGCCCAAGTCCTTTAATTTTAAAAAATTATTTATACTGGAATGCCTAAGTTTTTAATTTATAAAAAATATTCATACTGGAATGCCTAGGGAATGGGTGCAAAATAGAAGGAAGGACGGACCCAGGGGTATGCTAGTACAAAGAAATCCAGGAATAATGGGAAAGCAAATGAAACTATGAAGTAGTGTCTAGTGAGAATGAAGAATAGAAAATGTGTGGTATGCTCCAAAAGTCAAGAAAGGAGAGTGTTTCTAGACCAAAGACTAATCACCTATTCCATATTACTGAGAGGTAGAACAAGATGGGCATAGAGAAGCATTTATTGTATTTAGAACATGAAAATCATTTGTAAAATTGACAAAAGATATTTCAGTAGAATGATGGGATGGAATATATTCTGGGGAGAGCAGGAATGAAATAAGAATCACTTAAAGATGAGAAAGTGGAGAGAATGAATACTGTCAATCATTACAGAAAGCTTGCTATCAAGATGAACAGAGAAAATATGGAGAAAGATTAATTTTGTAGTAAAAGTTTGTTTTGTGCCTCTTCAAAATGAAAAAATACTGAAAGATGACAAAAAGAAAAACACAAAAGGATTTTACTACGAATAAATTAACAGCAGAAAAGTAATGTAGACATTTGGCAAGTTAGGCAGAAAAAATTGACTCTGTAATTCTCTTTATGGTATGTTGACACTGCTGCAAAACTACTAGTATTTTTTAATCTCTCACCTATGTGTGAATTTTAATCGGACCTTGAATATTATGTTGAAAATGTTCTAGTAATTTCCTTTATTTCATTCTCAGAACAAAAGAAACCATTGCTTCCTATAACAGAAATATATTTATTATGCTTCATAAGTTTTATTTTTAGTTCTACCTCTTCCTCCCATCTGTGCATTCTTTGACAGCCATCTTGAAGAAAACAGACATACCATTTGTTTAGAAGGAAGCAATTATGTGCACGGCTTATACTAGGAGACACATGGTCAGATACTAGTCATTATGTTTTCTCATAAGACATTTAGAGGCTTAAATGTTATAGTTATGACACCATAGTAAATTTCCGGTTACTTTTTAAAGAAGAAATTGTTGAATAAAGAAAGGTTTTGAGAAGTGATGAATATATGGTGCAATTTTTCCAGAGCTAAATTACAGTTATCAAACTGGAAACTCTATTTACTACTGGACAACGGAATAATTTGGGTCATGTGGTTCTAGATCATTAGTTCCATTAGATTCAATTTTCTGGATAATTGCTCTAGTTTCCTATTAGTTTTTTCCTTCTTTCTTGGAACCTGATAACAATTAGACTTGAATTATATACAGAACACGTAGATGAATAACTCATATGGAAGGTGATGTGGCATTATAATAATTTTGACATTATGCAAAAAAAAAAAAAAAAAAGAAAGAAAAGGAATAATGGAGATGGACCATTCACCAAATTCACTTGGAAAGGGCAGAAAACCATTTCTGGAAAGACTCCTTTTGCCTGAACAAACCAAAAGAAGCATTCTTTTCATTTCCATACCACCTCAGACATGTTTCTCTTTTATATGTTATGTGATATGGCCTCCTTGGAATCTGCAAAGATTCATACAATATGGTCTCGTATATGCTTGATTTTCACTCCATGGACAACAAGGTTCATAGTGAGAAGGAGGAGCAGATAAATACTTGCCACATTCATGCAGCAAATTGGAGAAATAATGTGGCCCCAAAAGCATTGGGCAAAAAAAGGAGAGGGCTGGGCTGTAGAAGAAAATGACAGCACCTACTTGAGCAGTGCAGGTGCTCAAAGCCTTCCACTGAGGACAGGCTGAGCACCTTCAAGAGGATCATGTTGTAGGAGACTGTGATGGACAGGATGCCAAAGCCACTGATAAGAATGGCAAGCATTAGGCAACAGATAACACTGATGTTGGATATTTCCATAGGATAACATGGCTACAGACATATGATTCCAATAGGTATGGGGAATTATATTACCTCTGCAATGGAAAAGTGCTTGACAAGAAAAGAAAGTGGAATTATACGCAACACCCATTTGAGAAAAGTGGAGAGCCTAGCTTTTGCAATGACAGGATTGGTGAGGATGGTTGAGTGGCATAGATGGTAGCAGATGGCCTCATAGTGGTCTAGGGCCGTACGAATGAACACCCCAGACTCCATCCCTGTGAAGGTATGGACAAGGGTATCTGACCAGATATTCATCAAACTCTGTTTCCTTGAGATGGAATGAGAATATACTGAGGGCAAAGTCAGTAAAGGAAAGTATGGTCAAGTAGCAGTACATGCGCCCGTGCAAGCAGTCCTCATAGCAGATGAGGTAGAAGAGTCCACAGTTCCCTACCACAGCCACAACATACGTGGAGCAGAATGAAAAGGAAATCCTGTGGCTAAAATCCAAAAGACTCTGAACGATAAATGCTGGCGAGGCTGCGGAGAAAAAGGAACTCTCATACATTGTTGGTGGGACTGCAAAATGGTGCAGCCTCTATGGAAAATGGTATGGAGGTTCCTTAAACAATTGCAAATAGATCTACCATACGACCCAGCCATCCCACTGTTGGGAATATACCCAGAGGAATGGAAATCATCAAGTCGAAGGTATACCTGTTCCCCAATGTTCATCGCAGCACTCTTTACAATAGCCAAGAGTTGGAACCAGCCCAAATGCCCATCATCAGATGAGTGGATACGGAAAATGTGGTACATCTACACAATGGAATACTACTCAGCTATAAAAACGAATGAAATACTGCCATTTGCAACAACATGGATGGACCTCGAGAGAATTATATTAAGTGAAACAAGTCAGGCACAGAAAGAGAAATACCACATGTTCTCACTTATTGGTGGGAGCTAAAAATTAATATATAAATTCACACACACACATACACACATACACACACAAACCGGGGGGGGGGGGGAAGAAGATATAACAACCACAATTATTTGAAGTTGATACAACAAGCAAACAGAAAGGACATTGTTGGGGGGGAGGGGGGAGGGAGAAGGGAGGGAGGTTTTGGTGATGGGGAGCATTAATCAGCTACAATGTATATCGACAAAATAAAATTAAAAAAAAAATAAAAATAAAAATAAAAAAAAAAAAAAAAAAAAAAGGAAATCCTGCATGTCCTCCAGTCCTGGGATCCCATTAAAAATAGATGAGGCTGGTGTAAAGTCTGTTTGGTGTAGCATTAATTTGATCATACTAATATGATCATTAATCAGTTCATAATAATTGTGGATCTTTCTAGATAGAGATCAAAGAAGAAAAAAATTTAGTCATAGTTACTGGAATAGTTTCTTTTTCTTTTTTTCCCCCTAAGATACATTTCAATGGCCAAACTACCAATTTTTCTGACTTCCAGAGAATATTAGAATTAACCAAACAGTTAAATCTTAAACCAAATAGCTGTGTGTGTGTCTTATTTCTTTTAATTCATTCGTTAAGAATTATATTCAACAAATATTTTTTGGTGCCCAACACTTGGCTAGATTTTTAACAAACTGTTAATTAATAAAAGACAAAATTTGCTATTATTTTTCTGAAGCTATTTTTAGAGTTAGGGTTAGGATTAGGGTAATATTTTTTAAATATTAATAAGTATACACAAATTAAATGCAGAATAATCAAATATGCAAAATCATGAAACTTTAAACAAATTTTATTTTGGAGAACATAAGTATTCTGTTGTCTCTAGTACCAGGCAGCTGGAAATGGGACTAGATAATGGGCAGAGTCCAGATGGGTCATGACTCACCTTAACAATCTCTGAGTATCAGGATTTTCCTAAAGAAATGGTCAGCCAGAGAGACATATTTTAGCAACCTGTTGCTCATAAGTCATATTAAAAGGTGAAGGAGTCAGAATGCTTTAAGAATTATTGAAATATAGTCTAAATACAATGATTTAGAAAACTTAAAAACTTCTTAAAAAACCCTCAGAACATAAATGCATAAATCACTGAAAAAGATAAACGGAATGTTCCCATCATACAATGGAGAAAACAAAGGGTTCCAAAAGAGATCAATAAAATAATAAAGTGACAAAAGGCACATTAAAAATACTGGTTTTGACTGTAAGGTAAATTATTTAAACTCCCCTATAACTTAAACCTGTTAATTTTACTTAAAAATATATATACAATATAAAGGGCCATATGATAAAATAAAACACAAAGTAAAATAATGCACAATGGACAGAGAAAATGAACACAAAATTTGGAGCAGATATGCTAACTTTAGATGAAGTAGTAATCAAAGCATGAAAAAAATGGAGCACAATTTTTTTTTGAGAAATAACTTTTCTCTTTAATTGTGCTTACCATATGGTACTACAAAAGTTAATTTCTGTTTGGGAATCCTCCACAATACAATGAAATCATTCATATTAAGGACAGTTCCTGGCAAAATTTTTCAGTGTCTAGCAAATCAAATTACATCTATTAGATAATAAACTAACATATTTTTAAAATAAATGAATAAGTGAATGAATGAATAAATTAAATTAAAATGCAGAAATCCACTTTCTCAATTTATTAATTTAATGTCACTGATTAAGTTTTAAGTGAACATTTCAACTTTGCAATATCAAAAAGCTTATTCATTTGCGTTTTAGAAAAACAGTCAAAATATGGTAGTTACAATTATAAGGACGATGTTTATTCCAGGACCAAAAATGTAATCCTGAGTTTGTTAGTGTTTTCAATGTATTTACAAATTTGGTTACATATTTGTTTACAACATTATGAACTTCAAAGAACTGTCTATATATGATTTACCAAAATATAAATTTATAAGGGTTAAGACAGAGAAGGTAAGGAATTATAGAAAGGTTTGTGGCCATTAGAGTGATTTTGTGATTATCAAGGCACTTCTTGGGAATGCACCATTGAGCAAGCTCCTTTTTCTGTGTTGAAAACAGCACTTCCAGAAAGATTTCATCAGTTCCTTCCTGAACAGGCAAATAGAAGTAATTCTACTCTTCTTTTCTCACTCCTGGCAAGTGTCCATTCATATGCTATGGGATATCCTTGGAACCTGAAAGGATCCTCATGACACAGTCTCTTATCTGCTTGGTTTTCACCCCATAGACAACAGGGTTCATGGTGGGTGGCAGGAGCAGATAAATATTGGCTACAATTATGTGGCAAGAGGGAGGGATCGTGTGGCCCCCAAAGCGGTGTGAAAAGAAGGAGAAAAAAGCTGGGCTGTAGGAGAAAACAATGGCACAGATGTGGGCAGTGCAGGTGCTGAAGGCCTTCTGCTGAGCATCTGCTGAGGAGAGCCTGACCACCGCTCGGAGGATCATAGTGTAGGAGATGGTGATGCACAAGATATCAAAGCCCCCAATCAGGAGGGCAACCATCAGGCCATAAATGACATTGACTTTGATGTTGCCACAGGACAACTTGGCCACAGACATGTGGTCACAGTAGGTATGGGGAATTATATTGCCTCTGCAGTAGGGCAGGCGTTTAGTGAGGAAAGTGAAGGGAATGATGAGCAGTACCCCTCTTAGAAATGTGGCAAACCCAATCTTTGCAATGACAGGATTGGTGAGGATGATTGAGTACCGCAGTGGGTAGCAGATGGCCACATAGCGGTCCAGGGCCATGAGCATAAGCACCCCAGACTCCATCCCTGTGAAAGTGTGGACAAAGAACATCTGGACCAGACATTCATCAAACTCAATTTTCTTAAGATGAAACCAGAAGATGCAGAGGGCTTTCGGGATTGTACTAGAGCACATGACAAGGTCAGTAAATGATAGCATGGCCAAGAAGTAGTACATGGGCCTGTGCAGGGAGTCCTCAAAGCAGATGAGGTAGAGGAGTCCACAATTCCCTACCACAGCCACAACATACATGGAGCAGAATGGGAAGGAAATCCAGACATGCATGTCTTCCAGTCCTGGGATCCCATCGAGAATGAATGAGGCTGGTGTCAAGTCAGTTTGATTCAATATTAACATAATCTACTTATGAAATGGAGCAAAATTTATATCGGTTTTCCTAGATTAAGAAAAAGAGAAGAGAAAGTACAGGTTATTTTTACTGTCTCCCTCACTTTTTAAAAATTCTATAATGCATTTTATTAATCAAAAAATGAAATTTTCTGAATGCCAAGAAATAGTTTTATTTGTTGCTCACTTATTGATTGGTGCATTGATTCATTCAACAAATTCTTATTGAGAAATCTAAGTTCTAGTTACAGATATTAGTACTACACTGATTTTTTTTAAAGATAGTTTCCCATTCTCATAGATTATAAACAAGTCTAATTTATAACTTAAAGGAATTTTTGTTAGAATATCTTAGTTAACTGTTAATAACTATACCTTTTTAAGATGGATGTGCTCTTATAGAGAAGACCTTTGCACCTCACTGATGGTCCACTATATGATGTAGAATTTTTGTTCTTATTCTTAATTAATGACTGATATTAATTTTTGGTTACAGAGGCACTGTTTAAAGCATTTTGGAAATGCTAAATAATTTCTTCCACAATGGATCTTAGGCTCTCACAAGTCAGTAAATTTTTTGAGATAGTGATCTCTCTTTTTTAAGATGTTTTATTCTTCTGCTTTCCTGTATCTTTTCCGTATGCATTTACAGAAACTCTTTTAAATCTTTTTCTCTGAATAAACTTGCAGACATAATTGTAGAGCAACTAATGCTGCTTAAGGTGGTGAATCTGTAAATGGGAAGACATTATTTTTTTATTGTGTCTTTCTACCAATCTCCCTATTTTACCTTAAAGCATTGCTCTGAGATTTTCTATTGTCTGTGACAAATATATGTATAAATGAATAAATATCCATCTTCATATTACTATACTTTAATAAAGGCTTTCATTTAGTATACCTTACTAAACATTTTCATATGCATTTCATATAGTAATGTGTGGCATTTCTAACCACAAATCAAATTTATCTCTCACTCAAGAACAAAATTAATCAATCCAAAATTCTGTGTTTGCCTCTAATTTGATTTTCAAGTTAATTAAATATTTGGGGTGCAGGAATGACATTTTATTATTTATTTTCTCTATTTTTAAAAACTGTTCACTAATCACCTGCAATGTGACAACACAGGGAACATGACAAAATTTCATACCATAAGGAGCTCAGAGTTTAATGAAGAGAGCATTATCACAGTATATGTAACAGGAACTAAAATAGAAGTATGTGCAGGATCCTAAATGAGCATTAGACTATTAAAGCAGGTGTGGATTGTTAGTGGTGTGGTGTTTGGAAGAGGGATTGGTGATTGTCAGAAGGGCTATGTTGAAGTGAAGGTATTTGATATTCTTTATGAAAGAAGACAAGTTTTACGTTTGTGAAAGTAACCAGGGAGGAGGAAGAACACACATGAATTTGGAAAATAAAACAATCAAGGTGGTGAGAACTGAAATATATTGGTGTGCTTTACATACAGATATCATGTGAGGGGATAGGTCACAAGGATCAACATTAAGTAAGGAGCTATAGCATAAAGAATCTTATAAATATCAGATAACAGGGATTTTCTTGATAATGGAGAATGGATAATAAAGAATTCACAAGAATCCTGAGGCTCATGAGTTAATTTTATGGTGCTTAGAAAACTTATCAGATAGTGAAGAAGTAATAATCCTTTTTCTATCCCCAAGAAAATACTCCCCACTCACACACCCTTTCAGGAGTGAGGGCAAAAAAAGGAAGGAAAGACAGATTTTGTAGTCTTTGACCAACTAGTAAGAAAAATAAGAATAAATGGGAGATTTTAATGCCAGTACCATGCTGTTTTGGTTACTGCAGCTTTGTATTATAGTTTGAATTCAGGTAGTCTTATGCCTAACATTTTATTTTTTATTTTTTATTATTTATTTATTTTTTGCTCAGGATAGCTTTGGCTATTCAGCACCTCTTGTTGTTGCATATGAATTTTAGGATTTTTTTTTTTCTATTTCTGTGAGGAATGTCATTGGTATTTTGATGGAGATTGCACTGAATCTATAGATTGCTTTGGGTAGGATGTACATTTTTGCAACATTAATTTTACATCAAGTGACATCAAGAGATTAGATCAGATTAATCAAAAGGCAACTCGTTTTGGAAATAGTAAAGAAACACACACTGAATATGTTAACAAGCATGCTGGTGGGGGAAGTATTCTCATGTCATTACAAAATCACAGAGTTATACATGGTGTCACAGGAGCACCTGTGAGTCAAACATAGTCTCAGGAGAAGCTTCTAGAAGAAATAACAAATGCTTATAAACTTGAAGCATGATAAAGGTTTCTGTCAGATAAAAATAGGTATTCTCTCCTGTTTTTGTTTGCTATTTCCTACTCTTGTCACACTGGTATTCTTGGCTTTGTGACAGGTAATTCTCTATTTCTTTGGAGCTCTTTTTCCACTCCCCCTCCCCCTTAAATGCAGCAAATTTCTACTCATTCTTCAAGCAAAACCATCATCAGGAAGATTCAGATGTCATTTGGACATGATAGTGACCCATTCTCTAAATCCTCTTAAAATAATGTAGCTATTGACAGCTATGACTCCCAGTAAAGAATTAAGTTGTTCAAATAACTATTCTGTTTAATTGTGCTTACCACATGGTACTACAAAAGTTAATTTCTGTTTGGGAATCCTCCACAATTCAATGAAATCATTCATATTAAGGACAGTTCCTGGCAAAAATTTTCAGTGTCTAGCAAATCAAATTACATCTATTAGATAATAAATTAACATATTTTTACAATAAATGAATAAGTGAATGAATGAATAAATGAATAAATTATATGTCATACTTGACTTTGAGAAGCATTTAATTACAATCTAAATATTATTACTTGGAATGCATTAAAGAACCACTAAAAGAAAAAATGCAAAACGTCTTCTTTAAGATTTCTAGGAAAGATAAATGAATAAAGCATCCCAATCATAAGTAGGGAAACAACTAAAGATAAATTATTTAAACTTTCTGTTAAACTGAATATTAAATAATTATTTTTTAAAAATTATATATGTAGTACAAAGGAGTAGATTAGAATGAAAACTTCATGCAAAAATTTTAAAATGTAGTATAGTTTAAAGTCAGGTATTGTTATTCCTCCAGCTTTATTTTTCTTGCTCAGAAGTGCTTTGGCTATGCATGGTCTTTTGTTATTCCATATAAATGTCTGGATAGTTTTTTCCATTTCTGAGAAAAATGTCACAGGAATTTTGATAGGTATTGCATTGAAGCTATAGTAACCAAAACAGCATGGTATTGGCATAAAAACAGACACAATGATCAATGGAATAGAATAGAGAATCCAGAAATGAACCCCACACCTACAGCCATCTGATCTTTGACAAAGGCACCAAGCCTATTCACTGGGGAAGGGACTGCCTCTTCAGTAAATGGTGCTGGGATAACTGGATATCCATATGTGGGAGAATGAAACTAGACCCAGACCTCTCACCATATACTAAAATCAACTCAAAATGGATTAAAGAATTAAATATACACCCTGAAACAACAAAACTTAAAAGAAAACATAGGAAAAAAACACTTCAGGTAGTAGGATTGGGCACGGACTTCATGAATATGACCCCAAAAGCACAGGCAACCAAAGGAAAAATAAATAAATGGGATTATATCAAACTAAAAAGCTTCTGCACAGGAAAAGAAACAATTAACGGAGTTAAAAGACAACCAACAGAGTGGGAGAAAATATTTGCAAAATATACATCTGGCAATGGACTAATATCCAGAGTATATATGGAACTGAAACAATTTTACAACAAAAAAACAAGTAACCCAATTAATAAATGGGCAAAAGAGCTAAATAGGCATTTCTCAAAGGAAGATATATGAATGGCCAACAGACATATGAAAAAAATGCTCAACATCACTCAGCATTTGGGAAATGCAAATCAAAACCACACGGAGATACCATCTCACTCCAGTTAGGATGGCTAATTTCCGAAAGATTGTGAATGATAAGTGCTGGCAAGGTTGTGGAGAAAAAGGAACTCTCATACATTGTTAGTGGGACTGCAAAATGGTGCAGCCTCTATGGAAAATGGTATGGAGGTTCCTCAAACAATTGCAGATAGATCTACCATACGACCCAGCTATCCCACTGCTGGGAATATACCCAGAGGAATGGAAATCATCAAGTCGAAGGCATACCTGTTCCCCAATGTTCATTGCAGCACTCTTTGCAATAGTTAAGAGTTGGAACCGGCCCAAAAGTCCATCATCAGATGAGTGGATACGTAAAAGATGGTACATCTACACAATGGAATACTACTCTGCTATAAAAACGAAGGAAATACTGCCATTTGCAGCAACATGGATGGACCTAGAGAGAATTATATGAAGTAAAACATGTCAGGCACAGAAAGAGAAATATCCCATGTTCTCACTTATTTGTGGTAGCTAAAAATAAATAAATAAATACACAAATAAACTGGGGATGGGGGAGGGAAGAAGAGACAACAATTACAATTCCTTGAAGTTGATACGACAAGCAAACAGATATGAGATTGTTGGGAGGGAGGGGAAGAGGGGGGAGGGAGGAAGTTTTTGGTAATGGGCCATAGTAATCAACCACATTGTATATTGACAAAATAAAATAAAATTTTAAAAAATGTTTAAAAATGATATTCACATATAAAAATATTTTTAAACAAACAGTATACCAAATGATAGAGAGAGATATTTTAATGTCAGACAAGGAAAATTGGGATCACTGGGGTCAAGATCATTCTGGGGAAATAAAGTGCTTGGCAATATGTGATGAAAGCTAGTTGTACCAAATTGTTTTATTTTCAGCCTTGTTATTGCTTTTCCATAACACAAATTATGAAAAAGCACTTAAATTCATATTCTCACTTTGTTAATAGAAAGGGAAGGTTTTAAAATGAGAACTTCTAATTTGTTTATTTTTTTTCTTTTGCTGCTTGTGCTATATCAAACTAAAAAGTTTCTGCACAGCAAAGGAAACAATCAAGAATGAAAAGGCAACCTACAGAGTGTGAGAAAATTTTTACTAACTATGCATCTGACAAGGGTTTAATATCCAGAATATACATAAAACTCAAGCTATTATACAGTAAAAAAACAAATGACCCAATTCTAAAATGGGCAAAGGAGCCGAATAGACATTTTCCAAAGGAAGACATACAAATGGCCAACAGATACATGAAAAAATTCTCAACATCACTAGTCATCAGGGAAATTCAAATTAAAACCACTTTATGATACCACCTCACCCCAGTTAGACTGGCTATAATCAAAAAGACAGGGAATAACAAATGCTGATGAGGGTGTGGAGAGAAGGGAACACTCCTGCACTGTTGGTGTGACTGTAAATTAGTACAACCACTATGGAAAACAGTATGTAGTTTTCTCAAACAACTACAGATAGATCTTGCATACAATCCAGCAATCTCTCTTCTCGTATATACACAGAGGAATGGAAATCATCGTGTTGAAGAGATACTTGCACTCCCATGTTCATTGCAGCTCCGTTACAATAGCCAAGACATGGAACCAATCTAAATGTCCATCGATGAATGATTGGATAATGAAACTGTGGTGTATGTACACCATGGAATACTACTCTGCCATAAAACAGAATGAAATACTCCCATTTGCAACAACATGGATGAGCCTGGAGAAACTTATGTTGAGTGAAATATGCAAAGCACAGAGGGATAAATACCGCATGTGCTCACTCAGATGTGGGAGCCAAAAGAGAAAGGAAGAAAAAAAAGACCACAGTAGTACCATGATCCAACAGAAGGAGGGAACATCCCTAGGGCTACAAAGTAGAGTGGGGTGCGGGGAACGGAGTAGGAGGAGGGAGGTTGGGGGATAATTGGGTGGGGACAAGGGGCACAAAAGTAATTTCTAGTAATGGGTATGCCCCTGTTATGAATCTGGCCCTCAGATCATGGGCACGGGCGGTGACAATTAGCTTTGCATCTCATGAATATTCTTAATAAATAGAATAAATAAATAAATAAATAAAACTAGAACTTCCCAAATTTGCACTTAAATCATATAGCAGCTTATAAAATAACTTTCAATTTTCTATTTAAGATAAGTTGATTGTGCATAAGCTAAAGATTTAGCTTTGGAATATCAAGGAGTGTATTAATTTGTATTTTAGAGAAAAGCATAAAATGTGATCTTTTTAATACAAAAAATGTATTTACTTTGAAACCAAAATTACAAACAAGTTTCTGTCTTTCCAACTTGGTAAATATATAATTTATATTTGTAGTCAATATTATATGCTTCAGATTTCTTATACATACATTATTAAGCTAAACATAAATTTAAACAATATGTATGTGTATGTGTGTGTATACATGTTTATATACACACAATTAATTACAGTTGCAAAAAAGAAATTCATAAAATTATTTTTTAATAGTTTAACTAGTACAAACTAGTCAGTAGGGTCACTATTATTTCCTCCCTTTTCCACTTTAATACATCAAACAGTGTTTGCTAGCTGTGATGTTTAATACTTGCTTCTTACTGTACATTCTACTGTAAATAGCAGGGCACAAGGCAATTTTCATAGATTTTCTTGAGGTTAAAGTGTCTTATTCAGAATGGACAGTGTTAGTTCAGTATCTTTATGATTTCTGCACAAAAAGAATAAGTACCTAGGGTGGAGAAAAAGTTACTGTGGATATACAGAGTATATACATAACCAAGCATCAGCCCATAGCTTTACTGCATTTTAAAAATGTGTCCATGTGTCAGAAGCAGGCAGAGAAATTAAAGGAAACATAAGTACCTCCTAAAATAGAAAATACTTTTTCTGGAATTATAGGTGTACTTTTCTGAATGATGTATTTTTTGAATACTAGACAAACATTCTATTTATCCTCATATTTCCTTGTTATAGGTATAGCTTCAGTCTCTAAAAACAGCTTATTGCTTACCCAACATAGGTTCCGTCTTCAGTATGTTTGCAAAGCTCTGCAAGATCTAAGTTAAATATCTAAGTATTAACTACAAATATAAGCAATTTTAAAACAGATTTAAAATAATTTTGACACCTCATAATTTAATTTCTTCTGCAAAGAAATTTTGCTTAGCTATGTTTGGGTGTGGACAGGGTAACTAGAATAGTAATACGGATACATGGCTATCAGCATTAATAAAACCCAATTTTGATGTCATCTGATATTTATCCTCATTTTTAACCTCTGAAGGTAAATGAATATATATTTATGTATATGTGTCATTTGACCATATTCAATCCTTTAGACCCACATTCTTCTTTTCATATGAGGATTTCTTATTCCATGTAGACTTTGCTACCAATAATGGATGAAACAAAGTCATATATCAGTGTTTTCAGAAAATAGTCAAGGAAAATAAGACCATGATTTTAAGGAATAAGGGGCAAACAAGTAAGAAGAATGAGTAATAGAGAGCTATTCTCTGGCTGTTCTCCTGTTACTTCTTGTCATATGTAGTGATCTGGGCCTGACTTTAACCACTACTGAAATAACGCAGGCAATCATAATCATCGTAAATACACATTGCAGATTTATGCAAATAGGCATTTTCCAAGAGAACCCAACCTGACACAACTCTCTGTATTCAAACTATGTAGACAGAATCAAAGATGTTTTTTCTCAAAAAATAATAAGCAATTGATATGTGCCAATGCCCTTCTTCACTTTATCTTCTTGCCTAAAAAAAAAAAAAACCAAAACCTTTTCCTTTTTTTTGTTTTTTCTTTTATGTATTTTTAATACCTTGATTTCTGGATAGCAAAACAGAGAACTGAATATAGTCCAGCCCGGATGTTCAGGGTCTTGGTCCAAAAACATAAAAATCCTATACTAAACGTACATGCACAGCCTTAGTCCTCTAATTTTCTTGATATTTATTCTGTTGAATAAGTCTTTAAAGGAAAATGTGGTTATGTGTCCCAAGGGGATGTTTCAGATCCTTAGAGACACGGGTGCTGGTTTGGGAAGAGTAAAATGAACCAGCACTTTCCACTCTTAGTGCCCCATTAATGATACATAAATAAGTGAATAATCATATGTGTGTGTATTTGTGTGATAGCATGCACATATGGAAGGGTGACAGAAAGAAAATTAATGCAAGTTATTTTAGCAAAAGCTAATATTTAATATTTATTACAGATTCATGTCTTGTTCTTTTCCACTGTCTTTTGGTAAATAGATCAAAAAACTTAAGTAGAAAATGTTTCATTACTTTGTACAGTGATTCATTTTTAAAATTTCTTATTTTATTAATGTATTATTTTTATCTATCCAGTTAATTAATGTTTATTGAGAATATTGTAGTCTCCAAGCTAGGCTAGGAACTATGTAAACATGGCCCTAGTTCAAATATTTAAGTGAGGAAAATCAATGATGAATATTACGGTGATCTAAAACATCATCAAAAGTTTGAGCTTATTGTATTTAGATAGTAAATTGAAAAAAGTTAGGTGGATATCCGAACCATGAAATAATAATAATAGTAATAGCAATAATAATAATAGTAATAGCAATAATAAAAAATAACTGATTCTAATTGTACATCCAATTTTAAAAGATAATAAAAGCAATAACAGCACATGTTGAATAATTTGGAAAAACAGAAAAGTATAAAGGAGATTAAAAAGTGCCATAATTTCACAACCTAGGTTGAACTTGTGGTATATCTCTACCTTTATTTTAAAATATGTGTACACACACACACACACACACACGTGGATGCATTGATGTACATTTATTATTTATGTTTTCATAAAAGTTAATCATTTTATTACAACATAAATATTGCTATTTTAATATAACATTAAAAAATAAGTCCATTTCAAAGCAGGATTATTGTCATTGAATAAAAATTCATGGTGAATATATATGATTTATTTAAACATAACCTATTTTTATACATATAGATCATTTTAAAAGAAATGCGAGCATAAATGAACATGGGTGTGAAACTTTTGAAATTTCTAGTCTGATTTTTCCTCAAAATAAATTCCATTGTGTAATTAAATTCCCATTCCTTCATGCCAATGGTCACTTGCCAGTTTAACGAGAGACTTGTCCAATTGTCATTTAACTATACTGTTGCTTAATTATTAACAATGCTATATTTAAAAGTTTCTGTATTACTAGTTTTAATGCATTGTGATAAGGTTGCTTGTGCTGTTTCTCTTTATAGGATATGTTGATGGTATTGTTTGATCTCATTAACAAGAATATGATCTGAATTTGTTAATGTTTTACATGTGCTTAAGCTGAATGAATATTGTCTATCACTGGAGTGTAGGCTCAGTATATATCTACAAGATATGCCTCATTTGTTAGGCTTACTCATATTTTTGTGTTCTTTTTTTTAAAAAAAGATGAAAAATTGTATTTTTATGGTGTACACATGATGTTTTGAAATATATATACATGTGGAATGGCTAAATCAAGCTAATTAACATATTAATCACCTCACATAGCTGTCATTTTTGTGGTGAGGACACTTGCAATCTATTGTCCTATCATTTTTCAAGAATACAGTATATTGTTATTAACTATAGTCACCATGTTGTATGGTAGATCTCTTGAACTTATTTATTCTACCTAACTGGAATTTTGTAACATAGGATTAACATCTCCCCAAACCTCTCTACTACCACTGCCTCAGCCCCTGGTAATCAACATTCTGCTCTCTACCCCATGAAATCAACTTTTGTAGGTTCCACATATGAGTGAGATCGTGTGATCTTTGTATTCCTGTGCCTGGCTTCTTTTCTTTATTTTTTTTAAATTTAATTTAATTTTGTCAATGTACAACGTGGTTGATTATTGTGGCCCATTACCGAAACCTCCTCTTCCCCCACCCTCCCCACAACCTCATATCTGTTTGCTTGTCGAATCAACTTAAAGGAATTGTAATTGTTGTGTCTTCTTCCCTCCCCCCACAGTTTGTCTGTTTATTTATTTATTTATTGTTAGCTCCCACAAATAAGTGAGAACATGTGGTATTTCTCTTTCTGTGCCTGCCTCATTTCACTTAATATAATTCTCTCTAGGTCCATCCATGTTGTTGCAAATGGCAGTATTTCATTCTTTTTTATAGAAGAGTAGTATTCCATCGTGTAGATATACCACATTTTCTATATCCATTCATCTGGTTTTGGATAAAAAATAATGTATTCAAGTTTATCACCATTAGTTTTTCTGTTTATTTCTTCTTGCCTTTGTACTAAGGTAGTAAATAAAATGCAGTTATAAAATATACTCAAACCAAAAGCAGGCAAAAAAGAAGGAAAACATAATAAAGAACATGTGAGAAAGAGAAAACAACTACATGATGATAAACTTAAATCTAACTGCATCAATAATTGCATCAATATTAATAGTCTAAACATCCCAATCAAATAGCTTAGTTTATCGAGTTAGATAAAAATAGCAAGTCTCAACTATATGCTGGCTGAAAGACTTGGAATTGAAAGATACGAAAAAGTTAAAAGGAAAAGGTTGCGAAACATTAACGCATGCTAAAACTAATCTGAAGAAAGCTGGAGTGCCTATTTTAATAACAAAGTAAATTTTAGAGCAAAGAATTTTACCAAGGATGGAGAATGTCAATTTTATAGTGTTAAGGGGCAAATTAATCAAGACAGTATACAAATTTTAAATGTTTATGCCCCTAATAAGAGAAATTCAAATTAGATGAAGCAAAAACTTTTAAATCTGCAAGAAAAAAATAGAGAAATCTAAAAAAAGGAATGGAAATTTTAACGTGCTCTCATGTAAAACAAGAACACACCAATTTAGCATGAATATAGTAGACATCAACAACATGATCGACTACCATAGCCCTGCAGAAAGCTGTAAATGAAATCCTACAATGAATGAATCCCACTCTCAGAGTCATAATTTTATGAGGAAGAATTGTATCTACATTTTTCGTCCTAAGGTATTCTGGGGTGTAAGAACAGTGTAAAAGCTAAATGTTACACAAACTTTAAGACTAACGCTCTAATCTCTAACATACTGAAAGGTTTTCAAGGTATGCTTAACTTTCTCCAAGTTAGTGGCATATCTTTTCATTTTTAAAGTGTCTTTGAGGAGCAAGTTTGTGTTTGATGAAGTCTAATCTATCATTTTTAGGATCACGTTTTCTGTGCATGTGAACAACAAATATTTGCCTACCGCAAATTATTCAACTACATTTTCTTGGAGAAACTTTGTAGTTTTATCTTTTATTTTTATGCTGATTGTTAAAAAAGCTAATAAAAATGGAGTTCACAGTTTAGATATACTCCAAGGCTAACTGTCATAATCATGTGACCAAAACTTAAGTCATCCTGATTTCCCTTAAACACTATCTCTAATCATAAACATAAAACCTAGTCTTTGTCAGCATGATTCAGTGGAATTAAAAAAACCAACAATAAGCAAATCAGTTCCAACAGCACTGTTTGCAAAACAAACAAACAAACAAAAAGGGTTAATTTAAAACAGCCAATTATGAAAAAAGTCAAAATATTTCCTCCTTCATGGTTTATAAACTGTACTGTAATGCTGTAAAGAGAGCTTCCTACCAATCGGTTTGAAGTCCCCTGGGCAGCAATCTTTACTTTCTAGATGACAATAAACCATTTTTTTTTCTTTCTAACTTTATTTTCTTTTATTTTTGACAGATGCATTTCATTTTTAATACTTCCTTTGTTATTTTTATTTATTTATTTATTTATTATTTTTATTATGAATATTCATGAGATAAAAAGCTAATTTGTCACCCCTTGTGCCCATGATGTGAGGGCCAGATACATACCGGCAGCATACCCATTACCAGAAATTACTTTTGTACCCCGTGTAACTCACCTAATTATCCCCAAATCTCCATCCCCCTTCTCTGTTCCCCCCAACTCCACTTTGTAGCCCTAGGAATGTTCCCTCCCTCAGTAAGACCAACACTCTACTGTGGTCTTTCTTTCCTTCCATCCTTTCTCTCTTAGCTCCCACATATGAGTGAGCACATGTGGTATTTATCCCTCTGTGCTTTGCTTATTTCACTCAACATAAGTTTCTCCAGGCTCATCCACACTGTTGCAAATGGGAGTATTTCATTCTGCTTTATGGCAGAGTAGTATTCCATGGCGTATATATACCACAGTTTTCTTATCCAATCATCCATCGATGGACATTTAGTTTGGTTCCATTTCTTGGCTATTGTAAACAGAGCTGCGATGAACATGGGAGTGCAGGTATCCCTTCGACATGATGATTTCCATTCCTCGGTGTATATACCAAGAAGAGGGATTGCTGGATTGTATGCAAGATCTATCTGTAGTTGTTTGAGAAAACTACATACTGTTTTCCATAGTGGTTGCACTAATTTACAGTCCCACCAACAGTGTAGGAGTGTTCCCTTCTCTCCACACCCTTGTCAGCATTTGTTAGTCCCCATCTTTTTGATTATAGCCAGTTTAACTGGGTGAGGTGGTATCTCAATGTAGTTTTCATTTGAATTTCCCTGATGACTAGTGATGTTGAACATTTTTTCATGTATCTGTTGGCCATTTGTATGTCTTCCTTTGGAAAATGTCTATTCAGCTCCTTTGACCATTTTGTTAAATGGGTTATTTCTTTTTCTTTCTTTCTTTTTTTTTACTGTATAATTGCTTGAGTTCTACATATATTCTGGATATTAAACCCTTGTCAGATGCATAGTTAGTAAAAAATTTCTCCCACTCTGTAGGTTTTCTCTTTACTCTGTTGTTTCCTTTGCTGTGCAGAGGGTTTTTAGTTTGAAATAGTCTCATTTATTTATTTTTTCTTTTGCTGCTTGTGCTTTTGGGCTCATGTTCATAAAGTCTGTGCCCAGACCTAGTTGCTGAAGTATTTCACCTATATATTCCCTTGGTAATTTTACAGTTTCAGGCAAGGGAAAGAAATAGAGGGAATCCAGATTGGAAAAGATGAAGTCAAACTTTCTCTATTTGCAGATAACACGATACTATATATAGAAAAACCTAAAGACTCTATGAAAAAACTCCTAGAGCTAGCTAATGACAAAATAGTAGCATTTATATACTCAAATAATGAATTAACAGAAAGAGAAATAAAGAGAGTAAGCCTATTTACAATTGTCACAAAAAAATAAGTTACCTAGGGATCACTTTAACCAAGGAGGTGAAAGATCTCTACCATGAGAACTACAAACCACTTCTGAAAGAAATTAAACGAGACACAAAAAGATGGAACCAGCTCAAATGTCCATCATCAGATAAGTGGATATGGAAAATACGGTATATCTACACAATGAAATACTACTCTGCTATAAAAAAGAATGAAATACTGCCATTTGCAATGACATGGATGGACCTAGAATTATATTAAGTGAAACGAGTCAGGCACAGAAAGAGAAATATCACATGTTCTCACTTATTTGTGGGAGCTAAAAATAATTAAATAAATACAAAAACAATGGGAGGGGGGAAGAAGACACAACAATTACAATTCCTTGAAGTTGATAGAACAAGCAAACAGAAAGGAGTTTGTTGGGAGGGAGGGGGGTGAAAGAGGAGGGAGGGAGGTTTTGGTAATGGGCCACAATAATCAACCACATTGTATATTGACCAAAAAAAAAAAAAAAAAAGGAAAGATATTCCATGCTCTTGGATTGGAAGAAATAACATTGTGAAAATGTTTATACTACCCAAAGTGATGGGTAGTACAGAATCAATGCAATCTAAATCAAAATACCAAGGACATTCTCTACAGAAGTGGAAAAAACTATCTTACTTTTCATATGGAACAGCAAAAGACCCTAAATAGCTAAAGCAATCCTGAGCAAAAAAAATAAAGCTGGAGGCATAAAACTACCTGACTTCAAATTATACTACAAAGCTATTGTAACCAAAACAGCATGGCTCTGGTATAAAAATAGGCAGTGCAGTGGAGTAAAATTGAACCCAGAACCCAGAAATCACCCCTCAGGCTTATAGCCATCTAATATTGGACAAAAGCCAAAAAAATCTATATTGGGGAAAAGACTGCCTCTTCAACAAGTGGTGCTGGGAAAACTGGATATCCATATGCAGAAGAATGAAACTAGATATGCATCTCTCACCATACACTAAAATCAGCTCAAAATGGAATAAAGAATTAAGTATGATTTTTTTTATTTTTAATTGACACATAATAATTGTACATATTTGTGGGGTACAGTGTAATATTTCAATACATGTATACACTGTATGATAATCAAATCAGGCTAGTTAGCCTGTCCATCACTGCAATCATTTATCATTTCTTTGTGAAAAAAATATTTGAACTCCTTTGTTCTAGCCATTTGGAAATACACAAGAAATCATTGTTAATCATAGACACCTAGCACTACTGTAGAATATTAAGACATTCTTCCTGTCTAGCTGTAATTCTAGACAATTAACCTATCCTTTCCCTTTTACCCTTTCTAGCCTCTAGTAACCTCAATTCTACTTTCTGTTTCTATGAGCTCACTTTTTTAGCTCCCACATATAAGTGACAACACATGGTCTTTACCTTTCTATGCCTGACTTATTTTACTGAAGATAACATCTTCCAGGATCATCCATGTTGCCACGAAAAGCAGGATTTTATTCTTTTTATGGCTTCATAGTATTCCACTGCATATAGATTCTGTATTTTCTTTATCCATTCATCTGTTACTTAGTTTGATTCCATTATCTTAGCTATTGTAAATAGTTCTGCAGTAAACATAGGAATACAGATATCTCTTTTATATATTGATTTACTTTCCTTTGGATCAATATGCAGTAGTAGAATTGCTGGATCATGTGATAATTCTATCTTCAGTTTTTCGAAGAACCTCCATTCTGTATTCCATAATGGCTGTACTAATTTACATTCCCCCATTAGTGTATAAGAATTCTCTTTTCTCTACATCCTCACCAGCATTTATTGTTCTTTGTCTTTTTTTTTTTTAATTTTATTATGTCGATATACATTGTAGCTGATTATTGCTCCCCATCACCAAAACCTCCCTCCCTTCTCCCTCCCCCCCTCCCCCCCAACAATGTCCTTTCTGTTTGCTTGTTGTATCAACTTCAAATAATTGTGGTTGTTATATCTTCTTCCCCCCCCCCCGGTTTGTGTGTGTGTGTGTGTATGTGTGTGTGTGAATTTATATATTAATTTTTAGCTCCCTCCAATAAGTGAGAACATGTGGTATTTCTCTTTCTGTGCCTGACTTGTTTCACTATGTTCTTTGTCTTTTTGATAATAGGCAGACTAGCTGGAGTGAAATGATATTTCATTGTGGTATTGATTTATAGTTCCTTGATGATTACATTTCTTCATATACCCGTTGGCCACTTTTGTGTCTTCTTTTGAAAAATGTCTATTCAGGTCATTTATCCTTTTTTTTTCAATTTATTTATTTATTTATTTATTTATTGGAATATTTAAATGGCATTGTTCTTATTTTATTTTTTTATTAATTGAGACATATTTGATCAAACATTTTGTCTGTAAAATGTTGATTATTAGTATTCCTGTACTATATGTGATGATAAAATAAAATTTTTAGCATGTTCATTATTACAAATAGCAATTATTCTTTGTGTCACTTACCCAATTTCTCCCTGACTGCCTTGCTCTCCTGGTTTCCCATCCCTAGTAACCACAGACCTATTCTCTCCTTCTGAAAGTTCAATGTATTATTATGGTGATTTATTTCCTTCCTTCCTTCCTTCCTTCCTTCCTTCCTTCCTTCCTTCTTTCCTTCCTTCCGTCCGTCCGTCCTTCCTTCCATTTCTTTATTAGCTCCACTTATAGGTAACGACATACAGCATTTCTCTTTCTGTGCCTGATTTATTAGAATAATTTAGAATTTTCTCTAAGCTCATTCATGTTGCTGTGATTGGCAGAATTTAATTCTTTTTTATTGCTGATTAATATTCCATTGTGAAAATATACCACATTTTCCATATCCAGTTGTCCATCAATGGACATAAGGCTGTTTCCATAACCTGGCTATTGTAAATAGAGCTGCAATGAACATGGAAGTGGAGGTACCCCTTCCACATGTTGATTTCTATTCCTTTGAGTGTATACCCAGAAGTGGTATTGCTGGATGGTATGCAATAGTTTGGATGTGTTGTCCCCGCCAAAACTCATGGAAATCTGATCTTCAATGTGGCAGTATTGGGAGTTGTTTGAGTCATGGGAGAAGATCCCTCATGAATGGATTAATGCTCTCCCTGGGGCAAGAGGGCCTGAGTGAGATCTTGCTCAATTAGCTCCCATGAGAGCTAGTTGTTTAAAACTTCCTGGCACTTCCTCTATCTCTCTTGCTTCCTCTCTCACCATGTGATCTTCTTGTACCCACCAGCTGCCTGCCACTTTTTACCATGAGTACAAGCAGCCTGAGGCCTACACCAGATGCAGCTGTTCAAGAATAATAAGCCAAATAAACCTCTGTTCTTTATAAATTATCCAGTATCAGGTGGTATTACACCAACACAAAAATGGACAAAGACAGTATGGTAGTTCTATCTGTAGCTGTTTGAGAAACTTCCATACTGCTTTCCATAATGGCTGTAATAGTTTACATTCTCACCAATGCTGTAGAAGAGTTCCATTTGCTCCACATCCTCACCAGCATTTGTTATTCACAGTCTTTTTGATAATAGCCAGTGTAACTGGGGTGAGATGATATCTCAGTGTGGTTTTGATTTGCATTTTCCTGATGATTTGTGATGTTGAGCATTTTTTTTTATGTACCTGTTGGCCATTTATGTGTTTTTCTTTGAAAAATGTCTATTCAGCTCCTTTGCTTTTTTAATTGGATTATTTGCTTTTTACTGTGAAGTTGTTTGAGTTCCTTGTGTATTCTGGATATTAACCCCTTGTTGGATGTTTTTAACTTGATATAATCCCATTTGTTCATTTTTTCTTTTGTTGCTTGTCCTTTTGGGGTCTTATTCATAAAGTCTTTGCCCTGTCCTATATCATGAAGTGTCTCCCTTATATTTACTTTCAGGAGTTTTATAGTTTCAAGTCAAATGCTTAAGTCTTTAATTCATATTGAGTTGATTTTGTTATGTGGTGAGAAATACAGGGCTAGTTTTGTTCTTCTGCATATGGATGTCCAATTTTCCCAGCACCATTTATTGAAGAGGTAGTTATTTCCCCTAATGTGTGTTTTTGTTGCCTTCATCAAAAATTAGTTGGCTGTAAGTATGTGGGTTGACTTGTGGGAATTCTATTCTGTTCCATAAGTCCTAATGTCTATGTCTATGTTTATGCCAGTACCATGCTGTTTTGCTTACTATAGCCTTGTAGTATAATTTGAAGTCAGTTAGTATTATGTTTCTGGCTTTTTTTTTTTTTCAGGATTCCTTTGCCTATTTGGGGTCTTTTGTTGTTCACCAACAAAAAAATGTTAGGATAGTATTTTCTATTTCTGAAAATAACATCATTGGTATTTTGATGGGGATTGCATTAAATCTTTAGATCACTTGGGTAGTATGGATATTTTTGCAATGTTAATTTTTCCAATCCAAGATCATGGAATGTCTTTCCGTATTTTTGTGTCCTCTTTAATTAATTTTGGTACTGAGTTGTAGTTCTTGTTGTAGAGATCTTTCACCTCCTTGGTTATATTTATTTCTAAGTATTTTATTGATTTGATGACTATTGTAAATGGGCTTGCTTTCTTCATTTCTTTTACTGCTAGTTCATTACTGGAGTGTAAAATTGCTACCGATTTTTGGATGTTGGTTTTGTATCCTGTAACTTTACAGAAATTGTTTATCAGCTTTAAGAGTTATTTGAAAAAGTCTCAGGTTTTTCTGTATATAGGACCATTTCATCTGTGAATAGGGACAGTTTGACTCTGTCTTTTCCAATCTGCATGTTCTTTATTTCTTTCCCTTGCCACATTGTTCTGGCTAGTACTTCTAATAGCATGTTAAATAGGAGTGCTGAGAGTGGGCATTCTTGTCTTGTTTCTATTCTTAACGGAAAAACTTTCAGCTTTTTCCCTTTCAGAATGAAATTGGCCATCAGTTTGTCATATATGGCTTTTGTTGTGCTGATATAATTTCCCCCTATGCATAATTTGCTGAGAGCCTTTATCATAAAGGGATTTTGAATTTTGTCAAGTGCTTTTCCTGTGTCTATTGAGATAATCATATGTTTTTTGTGCTTGATTTTGTTGATACTGTGTATCACATTTATTGACTTGCATATGTTGAACAATCCTTGCATCCCTGGGATATATCTCCCTTTATGATGGTGTATAATTATTTTGGCATATTGCTGTATTCTGATTACAAGTAATTTGTTGAGGATTTTTGCATCTATGTTCATCAGAATTATTGCCTGTAGTTTTCGTTTTTGTGTGTATCTTTGTCTAGCTTGGGTATCAGGGTGACACTGGCCTTATAGGATGAGTTTGTGAGCATAGCCTTTGTTTCAAATTTTTGGAATAGTTTGAAGAGAATTAGTATTAATTCCTCTTTGAAGGTTTGGTAGAATTCAGCAGTAAAGCCATCTTCTGGCTTTTCTCTGTTGGGAGTCTGCTGATTACTACTTTCATCTTGTTTTTTTTTTTTTTTTTCTTAATTGGTCTGTTCAGGTCTTCTATTCCTTCTTGGTTCTGTTGGTAGTTTTTATGGGTCCAGAACTTTAGCCAAATCCTCCAGATTTTCAATTTTATGGCATAAAATTGTCTATAATAGTCTCTAATGATTTTTTGTATTTCTGTAGTATCAGTTGTAATGTCCCCTTTTTCATTTCTGATTTTTATTACTTGGGTCTTCTCTGTTCTTTTTGTCAATGTAGCTAATGGTTTGTCTATTTTATCTTCTCAAAAAAACAACTTTTGTTTCATTTACCTTTCGTATCATTATTGGGGATTCTCTATTTCATTTAGTTATATTCTGATCTTAATTATTTCTTTCCATCTACTGTGTTTGGAATTGGATTGCTCTTATTTTTCTAGTTCTTTGTGGTGTAATATTCGGTTGTTTATTTGAAGTTTTTCTATTCTTTTGGTGTTAGTATTCATTGCAATAAACTTCCTTCTTGGTATTGCTTTTGCAGTATCCCACAGGTTTTGGTACAATCTGCCTTTATTTTTGTTAGTTTTGGTTGAGAAAGCTTTTGTTAGTCAGATGGGGGCTTCCTTATAAGTGACTTGATGCTTTTCTCTTGCAGATTTTGGAATTCTCTCTTTGCCTTTGAGCTTTTCCAGTTTGACTATGATATGTCTCAGAGAGGATCTTTTTGGTTTGAATCTCTTTGAGGATCTTTGACCCTCCTGGATCTGAAGGTCTGTGTATCTCCCTACATCTGGGATGTTTTCCACTATTATTTCATTGAATAGGTTTTCAATGTCTTTTCCTTTCTCCTCTCCTCTGCAACATCCATGATTCAGATTTTTATGTTCTTAAAGTTGTCTTAAACTCTCTTAGATTTTCTTCATTTTGTTAAATTTTTTTTGTTTTGTTTTGTCCACTTGGGTTATTTCAAAAGGATCATTATCTTCAAGATGAGAAATTCTTTCTTCTCTTTGCTTTAGCATGGTGCTTAAGATCTCGATTGTGTTTTTTATTTCATTGAATGAATCCTTCAGTTCCAGAAGTTCTGTTACATTCTTTTTAAAGGTATTAATCTCTTTGTAAATTTCTTCTTTCTTATCCTGGATTTTTTTTTTTCATTTCATCGTGTTCTCTAACTGATTCTTCACTCATCTCCTTAAGTTTTCTTAGAATTATTGCTCAGAATTCCTTTTCAGTCATTTTAAAGGTTTCCTGCTCTATGGAGTCTGGCACTTGAGAGTTATTGTTTTCCTTTGGTGAAGCTATGTTTTCTTGTTTGTTCAGAGTTCTAGTATCTCTGTGTTGTTGTCTGGTCATCTGGCATAGCAGTTGCTTCTTCTGTTACTCTGGAGTGGGGTTTTAGGAGGAAGACTTCCTCCTCTTTTTGCAAGCTCTGCTGGTGAGTCTTTTTGTGTCAATGCAGTCAGTTGTAGAGTGGGTTGTACAGGGTGGTCCTGACTGCTACTGTGGTGGTGAGCCATCCTTGCTGTGGTAGTAGCTGTGGCTGAGGCTGGGTGCATTGAAGCAGTGTTTGTTGTGCACTCCTGCATTCTGTTTGGTTGGGTAAAGCACTGCCCATGGCTTCTGCCTGTGTGTCCAGTCATGGGTTCTGATCCCATTACCCATTTTTAATAGAATTGTTTTCTTTTTTGCTATTGAGTTCTTTGAGTTCCTTGTATATTCTGGATATTAATCCCTTGTTGGATGAACAGTTTGCAAAGATTTTCTCCCAATCTGCAGTTTGTCTCTTCACTCTCTTCATTGTTTTCTTTGTTGTGCAGTAGGTTTTTAGTCTTATTTGATTCCATTTGTCTATTTTTGTTCTTGTTGCCTGTTCTTTAGAAGTCTTCTCTATAAACTTTTTATCCAGATCAATGTCTTGAGGCATTTCCTCTATGTTTTCTTTTAGTAGTTTTATAGTTTCAGGTTTGAAATTAAAGTCTTTAATCATTTTGAGTTAATTGTTCATGGATTGGAAGAATTAATATTGTCAGAGTGAACATACTACTTGAAGTGATCTACAGATTCAATTCAATCCCTATCAGAATACCAATGACATTCTTCACAGAAACAGAATAAAAAAATCTTAAAATTCATGCAAAACCAAAAAAGACACTGAATAGCCAATGCAATCCTGAGCAAGAAGAACATTATTTGAAGCATCACATTACCTGACTTAAAAATGTACTACAAAGCTATAGTAACCCAGACAGAATGTACTGGCATAAAAACAGGTTCATGGACCAATGGAACATAATAGAGAACCCAGAAATAAATTCATGAGTTTGTGAGCTCCTCAGTCATCTGATTTTTGACAAAGGCAGCAAGAACATACGTTTTGGAAAGTACAGCCTTTTCAATAAATGATTTTAGAAAAACTGATTATTCATATGCAGAAGAATGAAACTAAACTCCTATCTATCTTTCACCATAGACATATGCATTTGAAATTATTTTTATTTTTTGTATGGTCTAAGGTTGAACTCAGAGTTTACTTCTTAACACACAGATATTATTATTTGTGTGTTATTTGTTGAAAATATTTTCTTTCTTCCATTGAATTGCCTTCTCCCATGTGTAAGAAACAATTGGTATGTACGTGGGTCTACTTTGGGACATCCATTCAATTACATTGATTTGTCTTTTTTTACACCAGTACAACACTGTTTAGATCATTTAACTTTACAAAGGTCTTTAAATGTGGTATTCTAAGTTCTACAATTTTAATCTACTTTTTCAACATCATTTAGGCTACTAACAGTACTTTTCATTTCCATGTGAATTATAAATCAGTTTCTAACATGCTAAAGATGCTTGCTGGAATTTTGATTTGGATTACATTGAATCTATAGGTAAATCTTTGAAAAATTGATGTCTGAAGAATGTTGAATCTTTAAATCCATATTATGATTTGTCTCCCTATTTTATTTACTTAAATTTATCTCAGCTGTTTTTTGAAATTGTATTGTATAAAATATACTAATTTATTACAAAGTTTTTATGCATTCTGATCCTATTATAAAGAATATTTTTTTCCAATCATTTGCTTGTTGAATAGAAATACAAGTATTTTTAATGTAGACCTTGTATACTGTTACCCTGCTAAGTTAACTTCTTGATTCTAATAGTTTATTATCATTGTTTATACACATAATCATGTCTTATGCAAACAAAGATTTTTAAATTTTCTTTTGCAATCTTTATCCCTTCAATTTATTTTTTAGAACATTTGACACTGACTAGACATATTACAATGTTAAACAGAAAGTGATGAGTTTGGACCTTCTTGCCCATCATGATCATAGAGGGAAAGCATTCATTATAGGACCAATGAGTACAATGGTAGATGTAGTGTTTTTTGGGAGCCATTTATCAGGTTGTGGAAGAAACTTTCTATTCCTAGTTTTTATGAAGTGCTTGTTTGTTTGTTTATTTGTTCTAATCAACTTACTATTGAATTAATTACATTCAATTTTTTTATCCAGTTAATGTGGTAAATCACATTGGTTGATTTTCAACCTTTAAACCAGCCTCACATTCCTGGAATAATGCGTACATGGTCATTAGGTATTATCATTTTACATATTGCCATATTGCCATATCTGATTTTTAAAATATTTCATTGAGATTATTTGCTTCTATATTCCTGACACATTGATTATTTAATTCATTTTATTTCAATACAGTTATAAGGACTGTTATAGATTGACCTTATGAAATGAAATGGGAAGTCTCTATTTTTCCAAGAGACTTTGGTAAGGTTTGTAATACTAATTTCTCAAATTACTGATAGTGCTCATCAGTGAAGCCACTGGAAAATTTTGATTATGCCTCAAATTTCTATTTTTTAAGTATTTATTTTTTCAAAAATTTTTTTGTATTGATTTTTGTAGGTGTGTTTTTCAATAAATTTGTCCATCACATCTAATTTAAATTATTTATTACCATAAAATAGCTTAAAATATTCCACTTTCTACTTTAGATATTTGTAAGATTTGAAGTGATGTGCTTTCTTTCATCTCTGATATTATAGTTTGAGGGTTTTTCTTCTTTCACTTTTTAAAAAAGCAATATAGCTAGACGTTTTTAAATTTATCTTTGCAAAGAACCAACCTTTGGCTTCTGATGTCTTCTATTATTTACCATTTTTCATCATTGGTTTTTATTTTTGTTAATCACCCCCCACCCACCCAAATCTGGAATTTTGATAGTAATGACACTGAATCTAGAGAAAAACTGATAAAATAACATCTTAAAAATTTTGATTCTTCCAATCCGTGAGTGTGGCATATCTCTTTAATATTCATGTTTTATTCTATTGTCTTATAACTCTAGTAAAATGTTGGATAGAAGTGGGCACAGTAGACATCTTTATTTTAATAACATCCTCAGGAAGAAATGTATTTATATTTCATCATTATTTACAAAGTAGGCTGTAAGATTTTTTGTACATACCCCTTATCAGGTGAAGAAAATTCCTTTCTAATCCTAGTTTCCTGTTTTTATCATAAGGAACATTGAATTAAAACAAAAATTATTTTCCATCTAGTGAAATAATTCTAAGATTTTCTTCTTTAACATTACTTTGTGGTACTTTAAATTGATAATCTTTTGTGTTCTTAATCAAACTTGAATTTCAGGAATAAACATCACTTGGTTATTGTGCATTATGACTCCCTAACACACACACACACACACACACACACACACACACACACACACACACACACACAGACTCACACACACACACACAGACTCACACACACACACACACACACACACATACACACATGCTCATGGAGTTATTGAAGTAACTGATTCAATTTCTTAATAGTTGTAAGGATGCTATGCCTTTACAGTTCTTAGATCAGTTGTAGTATTTTGAATATATAAATCTATTTCATCTTCATTTTCAAATGTATTGGCAAAAGGTTGTTTCTATTATTCTCTTATTATTTATTTTGGTAAATATTTCATTTCATTTGAGGGAAAAATTGTACTGAAAGCTGTTGAGTGTTGTCTTTTGTATGCATCACTTAGGTTAAGTTGTTCATCTTCAGATCTTCTATAGCCATTCTGATTTTTCTAACTCTTTGGCCTTGAATTAGTGAGAG
Organism: Cynocephalus volans; assembly: GCF_027409185.1. Classification (NCBI taxonomy): domain Eukaryota; kingdom Metazoa; phylum Chordata; class Mammalia; order Dermoptera; family Cynocephalidae; genus Cynocephalus; species Cynocephalus volans. The sequence continues at coordinate 105,826,289 of NC_084463.1, read as the reverse complement.
GATGTGTTAAAATATCTAACTATGATTTTACTTCAGATTTGTCAATTACCCTTTTTAATACCATCAATTTCTTTAGTATGTATATATGTATGTATATGTGTGTGTGTCTATAATGATATTAAGCACATAAAACTTTAGGTATTTTATATTTTCCTGTTCAATTTCTACTGTAATCTTTATGAAATGCCACATTTTATCTTTCCTAATAGTTCTTGTGTTAAAATCTGCTTTCTCTGCTTTAGCCACACAAGTTTTTTTTTTGTATATATATATATATATATATATATATATATATATATATATATATAAAAATACAAAAAATATATATATATAAAACATGTGTGTTTTAAGAATCAGATAACTTTTAATGGAGAATAATAATTTTCTTTCAATTGGATTGCTTAGTCAACTTACATTAATGTAATTACTGGCATAACTTTCTTTAAGTTTATTATGTTTCTATCTGTTTTAATTTAGTCCCATCTTTTTTCTTTTTTGTCTCCCTTTGTTCTTCTTGCCCTTTTAGAAACAATAAATAGATATGATTATTGTCACTATTATTGCATTTTTCTTCAATATTCTTTTTATTATGCAGTCTCTCATTTGCAGAGGTTAAAATAAATAATACAATATACATTCTTCACTTATTAAAGTCTATTTAAAATAGCATATTTATCACCTTAAAAAGTTAAGAACCTTACAGGACTTTAACTTCATTAGTTCCCTTCTTGCCCTTTGTGTTATTATTATTATTATATATTTTACCTCCACATATGATTAGACTTTACATGATGTTATTTTCTTTATTTCAAAGAGTAAATATTCTTTCATAATTATCTCAATATTTTTTGTCTTCCTTGTGATTTCATTCATTTCTTCAGTTCCATGCTTCCATCAGTAATTATTTTTCTATATCCTTAATAATATACTTATTTTAGTATTTCCTCTCCAGTTTTGTTTACATAAATAAATATTTCTTTTAATATTCTCTTTTGAAGGATATTTTAATTGAACATAAAATTCCAAGTTGAAAATTTTTTTTAGCACTTCAGAAAAATTTCATTGTCTTCTGGCTTCCACACTTTATATTTAAAAGTTGACCACCAGTCTGAAGGCTGCTCCATTAAAGGTAATGTGCATAGTTTATAATCTAATGAACCCATTCATATGTGTACACTCTCTATAAAATATTCCCAGCCCCGTAAGAGAATATGTATGGATCTGTGTGTCTGTGGGTAAAGATGTTCATACAGTATTGTTGTGGTTACAAAGGGACTAAAAAAGCTTAGATATCTATAATCAAGAAATAGTTAAGAATTATGCTGGTTGTATGCCATGGAAGTCTATGAAATAATCAGAAGCCAATAATCAGAAGCCAAAAGTGAAGTATAGATAACATAAATACATTTGTTAAAATAATTGAGTTAAAAGTAAACAACATCATATCATAGTACAGTAAGATGGATATGTTTCTAAAATAAATATTCAGTAAATAACTATTTTCACATATCTAAGAATATATTCCAAACACATTATTTTTACTAGGTTCAATTTTCTGGATAATGTGTTCAGCTTCATATTAGTTTTTTATTTTTTCTTTCTTGTAATCTGATGTCAGCTAGACTTAAAGTTAAAGATGGAACATATAGGTGAATAACTCATGGGAAGGATGATATGGCATGCCAGTGATTTTGATGTTTTGCAAAAAAATTAGTAGGGATAAATCTCTTATCACACTCACTTGGCAAGGCTAGATAACAGTTCTTGAAAAGACTCCTGCCTAAAAAGACAGAAAGAAGCATTCTTTCCCTTTCCATCTCATTCCAGACGAGCAATCCTTTTATTTATGAGATTTAGTGTCCTTAGAACGTGAAAGCATCTTCATGACAAATTCTCTTTTGCTTGGTTTTTACCCCACAAACAACAGAGTTGATAGTGGGAGGCAGGGGCAGATAAATATTGACCACAATTGTGTGGCAAGAAGGAGGGATTGTGTGGCCCCCAAAGTGGTATGAAAGGAGGAAAAAGCTGGACTATAGGAGAAAACAATGGCACAGATGTGGGCAGTGCAGGTGCTGAAAGCCTTCTGTCGAGCATCTGCTGAGGAGAGGCTGACCACTGCCTGGATGATCATGGTGTGGGAGACTGTGATGCACAGGATGTCAAAGCCTTTCATACAAATGTCAATGATTAAGCCATAGATAAGATTTACCTTGATATTTCTACAGGATAACTTGGCTACAGATATGTGGTCACAAAAGGTATAGAGATTTATATTGCTTCTACAAAAGGGAAGGTGTAGAGTAAGAAAAGTAACTGGAGTTATGATCAATACTGCTCTGAGAAAGGAGAGCTTAGCTTTTGTAATGATTGAATTGATAAGGATTGCTGAGAGTTGAAGAGAGTAGTATATGGCCATGCAGTAAGTAGTCCAGAGCCATATGCATGAGCACCCCAGACTCCATCCCTGTGAAAGCATGGACAAGGAACATCTGGACTAGACATTCATCAGAGCTTATTTCCTTGAGATGGAACCAGAATGTGTGGTGGGCTTTAGGGAATGTATTAGAGCATATAACAAGGTCAGTAAAGGAAAGTATTATCCAAGATGTAGGACGTGGGCCTGTGCAGGGAGTCCTCATAGTGGATGAGGTAGAGGAGTCCACAATTCCCTACCACAGCCACAGCATACATGGAGCAGAATGGGAAGGAAATCCAGACATGCATGTCCTCCAGTCCTGGGATCCCATTAAGAATGAATGAAGCTGGTGTAAAGTCTGTTTGGTTTAGCATTCACTTGATCATGCCAGTATAATCATTAATCAGTTTATGACATTTGTAGATCCTCTTAGATAGAGATAGAAGAAGAAACATTCTTGGTTATAGTCACTGTCATAGTTTCTTTGCTTTTTTTTCCCTAAGGTACACTTCAGTGGTAAAACAACCAATTTTTCTAATTTTCAGAGAATATTAGCATAACATACCTTAAAACATATTGTTTGTGTGTATTATTTTTAAAATTCATTATTTAGCAATATATTCAACAAATACCTTTTGGTGCCCAATACTTGCCTTGTTCTTTAATATACAGATGGTACCTCTCAATGAGACAAAGTTTGTTATTATTTATCTGAAACCATTTTTGTTAAAACACATTATTCAAATGTTGATAACTATACACATATTCCAGACAGGAAAATCATCATACAAAATTGTGAACTTAAACAAATACTATTTTGGAGAACATAAGTATAGTGGTGTCTCTTGCACCAGGCAGCTGGAGATGGGGCTAGGTATTAGACATGGGCCAGCCAGGTCATGACTCACCTTATCAATCTCTGAATAGAAGGATTCTCCTAAAGAAATGATCAGCCAGTGAGACATATTTTAGCTAACTGCTGCTCAGATATCATATTGAAAAGTGCAGGAGTCAGAATGCTCCAAGAATTATTTAAATATATTCTAATGACAATGATTAGGAAAACATAAAAATAACTTCTTAATAAAACCAGAATATAAACACATAAATCACTGAAAAAGATAATCAGAATGTTTCCATCATACAGTGGAGAAAACAAAGGGTCCCAAAAGAGATCAATAAAATAATAAGGTGACAAAAGGCAGATTAAAAATAATGGTTTGGATGATTAAAGTAAATTATTTAAACTCCCCTATAAGAGTAAACATAAATCTGTTCAGTTTACTTAAAAATTAAATATGCAGTATAAAGGACCATATGATAAATAAAATAAAGCACGAAATAAAATAATGCACAATGGTCAGAGAAAATGAACAAAAATTTGATGCAGATATGCTAATTTTAGATGAAGAAGAAATCAAAGCAAGAAAAAGCTGGGGCAGGATTTTTAAAATTTTAATTCTAGGTAAAAGCTGTGATTGGATGCAATTAATGTTTATTTTTAACCATGATAGTTCTACACCATTTTTGATAAGGTATCTCCACAACCAAAATCATGGAAAGCACAGAGATTCTTTTTCTTAATGTATTAATATACAGTAGATGTATTAATATGAGGACTTTTCATATTGATGCTTGAATCTAATGAAAGCTCCAGTTTTCAATTTAGTGTGTCTAAGTTTTAAGAGACTATTTCAGCTTTGCAATATCAAAAGCTTATTTATTTGCATTGTAGAAAACTGTCAAAATATAGTTGTTTAAACTTAAAGGCATTTTTTAAATATAGCAAAAAGTGTAATTTTGAGGCTTTCTTAGTGTTTTAAATACACTTACAAATTTGTTTGCGACATTATACACTTCAAAGAACTTTTCCATACATTCTTTACCAAAATACAAATTTAAAGTAGTTAAATATATAAATATATATATCCCAATCAATTAAAATATTAGGAAGACAAAGTTAGAGATGATGTTTTAAAAGAAATTCTGGCAATTTTGTGCTCACTGTTATTCTCTCCCTTAAAAAAAATATATTTAGTCTATAAACATTTACCTTTTATGTTCACTCATCTGCCTCAGTTTGTACCTCCCTGTGTCTTTAAATAGTTACTTTTAATGGTTTGTAGTTTCATTTTTAATTTAATACTGTTTTGACAATTCTGGACAATGTTCATTTCCGTGTCTTAATGTTTTCCTCATGGTAATGAAGACTACCTAGTATGGAGACAAAGATAATTTATTATATATCTAAGTATGTATCCTTAGCTCTACTGTAGTTTAACCACATGTTCATATAGCATAATTACCTGGAGAAATTAAAGGAATCATAAGGATCCCCTAAAATGTGAACAGATAATTCTCTATTGTATCTAAACTGATGGAGGTGTTTCCAAAATAAAAGATAAATACTTAATTAAAATGAGTAAATATTCTATAAGTCCCCTTTTTTATAAGAATAACATTAGTCATTTAGAAATGGCTTTATTCTTACATTTAATTTTCAGGTCCCATATAGGTTCAATACATTTGCCAAACGTACAGACAGTGATAGGAGATGAAAGCAAAGTGTCACAGTATTTGCCACAAATTTCATCTGTAGTTTTTAAAAAGTTTAAAATTTAATTTTTCAACAGTCTGATGTCTTTATATGGGAAAATTTATTGATATTCTGTTGTGGATGTATAGGCTGGTTCTGAACATTGCCACACTCTGTCAACATTTATATAAAGTATATGTTTATATATAATCCATTGTCAATCCTCATTTCTGAAAATTTATAGGCAGTGATTTTTCCCCTACTAGACCGCTCTCGATTCTTATGACACATGAAAATAGGTCCCTTTTGGTAGATATTGTGGTAGATATTCACAGAAAATATATATTGATATAAATAAGAATGTCCTGACAGATCCTAAATCAAGGAAAATCAGAGATTCATAAGGAAAAGGGAAAAGGCAGGTAGTCAGTCAGTAAAATTGGAACGTTATTCTTACGATCTAGAGTTGTTCTCTGTATATTTCCCATTACTTCCTGACCTGGCAGTAGTTCATTCCTGACTTCCACTCTCCCAAAGCAAACATGTCCGTATGGTTAGAAGAGTTGATATTATCTAATACTGGGATATAAAGCACAACTTGTTTTTCTTTATTTTCAAGTTTTATCTATTTTCCTATGATTTTTATTTTGGCCAAAATCTCCAAAACTGTTAAGTAATGCTTTTGCAATTGAGCATACTTTTAATCTTGGGGATAAGACAATTTATAGAATTTTACTTTTAGAAATAGTGTTTCTTAACCATAGAAGTATTTCATGATATCAATTTACTCCTTAGTACTCTGGTCACAATCCATGGGAAGTGAATAATAGATGGTTTGTTACAATAGTTTTGAGACTAATAAACCTGAATTCAAATCTCAGTTCTATCACTTATCATAAACAACTACTTATACTGCATGATCTTCAATTTCTTAATTTGTAAAATAGAGATAATAATACCTTTCTCAAATAATTCTTATGAGAACCTTAAATGCTGTAACATGGTACATATCAAGTACAGAACCAAACAATTCTGGTGCTCAATTAAGGCTATTGTTACATATTAAAAGTTTTCCCAAATGGCTTTTGTACACATATTTGTCTAATTATTAAAATTTAAACCATAGAGTATGACTCTTCTTTATTTGACATGTGTAGTATGTTTTCCACATTTCTTTTCTCCTATCGAGCCTTTTTGTTATTATTGGCTTATTGACAGAAATCGGTATCTTCCTTCTTGTGTTTTTATAAATCTTCACATGTATTTTATAGGCATATTTTTGTTTTATTAAACTAATGACAATTTTCCATTTGTGTCTCACAATGTGTTTTTCATTTTTATGCATAGAATTTAATTTAATTTTTTACTGGAAATTATCTCGATTAAAATTTCCCTATTCATGAGTACTGTGTAAGCAAAACACTTATCTGTAAGGGAAATTTAAAGAGGCACTTGTTAGGTTTGCAAATTGGGGAAGACTACCTCTTAAGATGAGGGGAAGATCTGTCCACTTGAGGTTAAAAAACAAGTGGCTTTTATAGTAACAGTATAGGAAAGTACAAGCAGTAAACCAGATTCCAAATATTGTTTTAAAACATAAGAGGTAAGTAATTGCATTTAGTTTGCAGAGCAATTTTGACCTTTTCTTCTTTGCTAGTATATATTGTAAAGATTACACATTTTAACAGTATCACATATGCTTTGATAGGGAGAATGCCAATGATTTTTTAGCTCAATTTTTTTTTTTCACAGTTTCTACTATTCTCTAGTCTTTGATTATTGAATTATTTGGAAGCATGTGCATTTGTAAAATTCTCTGATACATATTGTTTAAAGGGAAAGAAGTATTATTTTTCTTCTTTCTAAAGCAATCACTTTGTATTGTTTTCTAAAGAACCAACTTAAGTTATTGATTCATATCTGTACCAATCACTATAATCAGTACAGTGAGCTGTTTTATTTTTCCCCCACCCAGTGGGCTATGTACCGCCTTTGGAGTTAAATACCTAGTACTACCAAACCAAGGAAAAGTAGGGGGAAAATGATTCTAAGTAGTGTAAAACAAACAGAATCAGTTATCGATTACCTAATTTTGCAGGAAAGAGATTCCAAATCCTAATATAATTCAGGGTCTTCTTCCAGTCCGGTTGAGTTCAAGATGATATCACCAGAAGCAAGAGATGGTGATGATGGAAAGGAATTAGTCAAACATTTCATAGGTCAAGATTTAAAGAAAAAATAAAAAGGCAAGAGAAGTTCCCTCATGCAAATGTAACCTTTTCTACACTTATACCTAAGTGCTGTCTCCTGCAGGAAACCGTCTACCCTAATACTATTCTAGGCTTTCAGCTCTTCCTTTCATAGCCCTCATATATTTTGGAGAAGTAGATCATGGTCAATGAAACATGCTGTAAGGTATTCCAATTAGACATGGTTTTTTCTAATTGAAAGCAGATTGTAATGTAGGAAAGAAATAGGAATCAAGAACACAGAAATAACTAGTTCCAAAAATATTTTTCATAAGCTTGCATAAAAAAGAAAGCTCACTAAGGTCAAGGGAAATTTTATTATTGTGTAAAAGTGCCAGCAAATTCAAACAGGTTCTGATCTCAAGAAATAAAAGAAGTGACTGACGGTCTGAGTTCCCAGGAGCATATTTTGGGAAGCATCCTATAGCAGAAAAAGGATTTACTAATAAACAAATACAGCAAGAAAGTAGGAAATAATAACTATAAATGTCATAAACTTATTTGTGATTTCAAATTTGAGATAGTTTACTTGTATTCATTTCATTTTTCTTTATGGAATAGAAATTAACATAATATCCCAAGCATTAGAGGCAGGAGTTGTATAAGGGGATTGAGCATGATAAAAACTTACTATTGAAAACCATGCAACAGTTAAAACATACACATCTAGCAATACCATCCCAGTTAAAACTTAAAAAAAAAAATATGAACAAGTAGTGCTTTCAAAATGCATGTCTGTATACTTTCTTTAGAAGTGCTCTACTCTTTGAAACTATGATAGAATGCAGCATTGTTCAAGTTGGGATTGTAGGATTTTGTGCTAGCAAGATGTTCAATTTGAAGAAAAAAGTAGTAATTCAATTGAGGAACTGCAGTGTTAAAATTGTATATAATTCTTAAAAAAAATAAGAATATCTCAATTTGAAGATTAGAATAAAAAATTAAAACCATCGCCAGCCCATGTACTGGCATTCTTCCTATAGAACAGTCTTTCCTTTGAAAAGTAGACTGTGTTCGCCATACTTTATTAATGCTATTGTTTGCAGACTGTTCACATCCATTTATCTGAAGAATCACAATCAAAACATTTGTATTCCTGAGACTGGGAGCTTTCAAAAACTGGACCTTGGTTTTCTACCCTCGGAATGAATGCTTTCCAAGGATGGGAGGGTCTGTAAATGTCCAAAAGGGGATTTTGCGTCCCTTCCACCTAACAGGGTAGAATGGCATACTGAGAGGGTGACAAGCAGAAAATATATATCATCAATAAATTTAAAATTAAAAGTGTTCATTTGTTAAAGGAATGTGTTAGATGAATTGAAGCTATTTTTTCTTGGAGAGTAGAAGGCTCAATATGTCCTGTAACTGGTTTCCAATCCCAGTTTCACAGGTACAATTAGTAATGTTTTACTACATGTGTTAACTAGGATAGAGCTTACCCCTCTTTCCTTTTATACATAAGTAGATGAATTGACAAATATTGAATGAATAATACCTAATCTTTCGCATTCTGATTGGTTTGGCTAAGTGACCATCTTTTATAAGTTCAGGAAATGAGTAAATGACTTCTGGAAGTTCTTCCCGGTTACATGAATGTGTAATAATATTTGGAAAGTGCTTGTCAGGGGGTGATATCCAAGGCCATATGAACTTAGGTTGGCTTCCTAGAAGCTGAAGACAGGAGTATATCCATGGGATCAATAGCCCAAGTTTAGAAATAAAGAGCTATTCCTGACCTCACCTGTACCCTCATCCATAGAAGTCCTACTATTTTGTACTAAAGGATTTTAGGTTTCAAGCTCTTGTTCTGCCACTAAGTTAATATTGTGGATGTTAGTGGATCATTTCTCTCTTCCCGTTTTGAAGTTTTGATGAAAAGATATAGGATTTATGCAAAAGCGTAATAAATCCCTTGCAACTCTAATTTCTTTAACTATGGCTTCATTGTCCTGTCTTCTGATCCTCGCTGATGCTGAGACAGCAGCTATAGCCTAAAGTAAGAAATTAGAGATCCATGCCTGGAATATTGGGAGAGGACCAGGAAGTGAGGAGAGACCCTATGGCTATGCAGAGACTCTTCTAAACCAGAACAGGACAGAAACTCTCTGGGGAACAGTCAGTTGTTTTCAATGTCTGGGCATTACCTAGGATGAAGAATCTTCCTATGTTTATGTTTCCCTGAATGCAAAGAAGAATGCTGAACCTCCTTGCCTCTTTCTGTGATTTAACATTCTTGGAAATGGACTAGAAGTTTCTGCAGAGGACATTATCCCTTTATTTAAAACCTCTTTTCAGTTTCAAACACTGAGGATTTCTAAATTTTGAAAAGTTTCTTTTATTTTGTACTAAGCCCCTTGTATACTCCAGAGTCACTCTGATGTCTTGAATCCAGCTCCCTTTCCCCTTTGAAACACCCTGACAACCCTTTCACGTATCTCCTTGGTCTTAACTCCATATACCACAGGGTTAAGAGCAGGTGGGAAGAGCAGATAGACATTGGCCAGAAGAATGTGAATATGAAGTGGGACGTGGTGGCCGAAGCGGTGTGTAAAAAAGGAGAAGAGGGCTGGTGTGTAAGAGATGAGGATGACACAGACATGGGAACCACAGGTCCCAAAAGCCTTGGACCGAGCTTCACGGGATGAGATGCGAAGGACAGCTTGTGCGATGCAGGCATAGGAGATACCAATGCAGAACAAGTCAACCCCAATGACCAGCAGTGCAGCTGTCAGCCCATACACACGGTTAGGCCTGGTGTCTCCACAGGCCAGCTTCACCACAGCCATGTGCTCACAGTATGTGTGTGGGATCACATGGCTTTGGCAGAATCTCAGACGCCCAATGAGGAAGGGACATGGGAGCATGAGCAGGGAGCCTCGTACCATAGCTACCACCCCAATGCGGGTAATGATGGTGTCAGTGAGGATAGTGGCATAGTGGAGTGGGTGGCAGATGGCCACATAGCGATCAAAGGCCATGGCCAGCAGCACAGTGGACTCCATCATGCAGAAGGCATGGATGAAAAACATCTGTGCCAGGCAGGCAGGGGCAGAGATGTGCCCAGCTCCACACCAGAGGATGGCCAGTAGCTTGGGAACTGTGGAGAGGGAGGCAGCCAAGTCGATGGTTGACAGCATGCACAGGAAAAGATATACGGGCTTGTGCAGGGCTGGTTCAGTGGCAACAACCACCAGGATGACTATGTTGCCCACAGCTGTTGCTGTGCCCAGGCAGCACACAGGGAGTGAGAGCCACAGGTGAAATTGTTCTAGACCTGGGATGCCCAGGAGGAAGAACATAGCAGGGTCCAGGTTCGTGTAATTAGGAGATTCCATGGTCTGACCAAGACTGCTGAACATCTTCTCAGGTCAGAAACCTGCACATAGTATCACATTACCTGGAAAGACAACACAGGACAGGGATATGAATGAAACTAGAGTGACACTTACTGGCTGTGTAACGTTTGACAAGCTTCATCCTCCATAAAATGGTAATAATGATAGTACTTATCTCCTAGAGCTAACAGAATCATATGGGTTAATATCTGTAAAGAGCTTTGAATAGTACCTGACATATAATTCTCGGTAAATAAAATAAATGAATGTGAGAAAGTTCTCAAGTAAGTATTTAAATAAACTAGAATTGTCTCCTAGCAAAGGCCTACTGTCCTCAAAGAAAGGGATGTGCCCATTCATTCTTCCCAGAAACACACCCTAATACTCACAAACACAGTCTTTTATGGACTGTGAGAAGAGATTAAGTGAGACCATCAGTCTAGAACACAGCTGCAAAAGCAGCTCACTGGGTAAAGTGGAGCATCATTTTGCTCAATCCTTATATTGGAAAAGGTTCTGATTTGGGACCCAGTGCTTAGTAATTATTTTTTACCTTTACATTGCCCTACTAGCTTTCACTCTTTCCACTAATCAACAGATATTTTCCAATACACCAACTCAATCTTCATCTGAAAGCTCATAAGATGCTTCATTTACCTTTACATAACCAGTTTTCTTTCCCCAAGATGTTGTAATTAACCCTTTCTGGACTTCACTCTATATCTGAAACAGAAAATTCCAACATTTTCCAGCCCACTTCAGGGTCAGTCCTTTATTTATTTTCTATATACAGTACTTGGCTATTTCACAAAAAGGGTATTGTCAAATTCTTCTCAGTATTACCCTTCCATAAATGGCAAGAAGTGATTTTGTAAGATAACCTTGACTTGTACCTGGACAGTGATGACTTATCTCTCTTTGTGGAAATATCTTATAGTACTCTCTCGTTTACCCCATCGTTCCCATACCTCTAGCCCCTAAGGGGACAAAATCCACAGCAAGAAATACTTAAACTAAGAGGAATCATGCAGAATATGAGGAACCATAGTAAAAGGAAGAAAAAGAGGAGTAATTATCAGGATAAAAGCTAATAAATCATTTTAGCTAGAAGTTTTCAAAATGGGAATGAGAACTTCATTACCCAGAAGTTCATATCAATGTATCCAACCACAAATGTGCACCCCCTATTTATATGGGATATGTATATTCATATCTGTATATATGAATCCCTATTCTAGAAGATGGAGATACTGTAAATATCAGTAAAAAGGGCCAGGAGATTTAGAAAGTTAGAAAATAGTCACCAAAGGAAAATCAACTCTTTACCACAACTCTTTCTCACTCTGGGTGTGTGCATGTTAGGTAGAAGGAGAGGTAAACCGTTCTGTTTCTTAATGGACTAGCTATTCTGTATGCATAGTCACTGAAAATATAAATTCAGAGGCAAGTCTTTTCCGATTTTTACTGCACAGAAATTCCTTCCTTACAAAATGAGTGGGCTTAAGAGACTAAATAACACCAGAAAACCTAAATATGTTGATAAACAAGATCAACTATTTTGTTATTGTTGTTCTCACAGACACAGGGACTAACAGAAGGGAAGAAGCCTGGTGACAATGCTATTCTGATAACAGCTCAGAGCCAATAAACCACATAACATCCAGGGAAGAGAGGGAATAAATGTGGCTTTTAACAAAGGTGTGTATGAAGTATCTTGGACACACTGCCCTGTGAGCTTAAGCCTGGGAGGACAGAGACTACAAAGATCTCCTTCCCTAAGGAGAGAAACATCAAGATCAAAGATCAGATTTGGCCAAATATGTGACCATTACTGAAATGATTTGCACTCTCTGAATCTTCACCTAATACTCAGGCTAGAGTGCATGCCAGATCTCATACTTGCCTTCATGCATTCTTTGAAGATGCAAGATGATTCAGAGGCATAGGATTTAGAGGTTTCTAAAGCATCAAGGTAAAAAAAAAAAGTGTAGGTATTTATTATAACCTGTAAAACTGGAAACAATTTTTTTTATTTACCTCTTACTGGCAGTGTTGCCTTGAATGAGTCAATTTTCCTTTAGGAACTTTCAGTTTTCTCATCTGTAAAATGGGAATAATAATTTGCAAAATTGTAAGAATTTAAAGACAAGTATCTACTGCAGTTTGTAGTCCAAAAAAAGGTGCTCAACAAATGTCATTTACTACTACCATCATCATCATTTTTATAGGAAAATAACCTTATATCCAATACAGAATCCTGACTGCAATTTTTCTGAATCCAGTCTTAGCTTAAATATTTATATAATGAGTGAGTAGTTTACACTTAGTGTTGTTTGTTTCATTGTAGGGATAACCACATGTTCTTTATAAAATTTTTTTGTATGCCCTCCAGTAACATACAAAATGACAATCATTCAGAAAACTGCTTCCCTGACTGCTCTCAGCCAAACTAGAATTCCTCAGCTATGGTTTTCTGATCCAGGTTTGTTCACTGCACTAATGTGAGCCTCCACTCAATAGAGCTGCTCAACATAGACAGTGGACCTGGAGTCAGAATGCAGACACAGAGAGGTCCCATTCACTGTACCACCCCAGGCACTTAGTTTGAGTCAGGCATGCTACAGTTTTCACTCTTCTTATGAATTCACTAACCCATAGCCAGGAGACTTAACTTGATGATCCTTCTCTGAGGTTCCTTCTTGCTCTTTTGGTCTCTGATACTATGCTTTATAACTTTTTTGCCTATAGAAGCTGAATTGAGCACAGATTACCACAAATTACTTGATTAGATTGTCTCCTGATCTGATTAATGTAAGTGAACATTATTTGCAGTGCCTGTGGTCTTTTCTTTCTAAGGAACACCAATCTTTATACACACCGATCCTTCATAGGTCCATAAACTCTCATTCTCTCACTCACGTCCATCCCTCTTCCACACAACTCACAGGTCTGTAGTCTCATACCATTTCTTGTACAAAATATTTTGTGATATTGATAAACTTTTGTGACCATTCTGACTCACTCATCAGATTGAACTTGTCCCTCTGACTCATCTCTAATCCGATTCTTACTGTGACATTAAAGCCAATACCCTCAGAAAGATAAAAGCTCTAACATCACAATTGGAGGAAGGACTGGGGATGGAGTAAACTTTCCATGCCCTGAAACTGCACCACAAGCGAAGGCTGTCAGCATGTCTGCATGAGAGCACAGCTAAACTTGGGCTGCCTCTGCCCATTGGGAGAATACCAGGGCAAAAATAGGTCAAAGTATTCATCAAGGTTCTGCAGTTCCCTCTGTCCAATTTCTTGATTTTTACAGTGTCTGTCTATCTCACTAGGTATACAAATTCATCTCAGATGCTTAGTGAGGAATTATTTCTTGTTAATAACTTCAGGAATATCACAGTAAATGCCTTAAACTTTCTTCACAATTCCTTCCATTTTCCTGATCTACTAATCACTTGCTTCTTCCTTTACTGGCAGCTCCTCACTGTGCTCCCCTTTCCAACCCTCAGCCTAATGGTAAACTAAGATTCCTGTTTTAGGAGGCTTGCTAATGAAAACTCCAAATCAAACTACACAGAAGTGTTATTCAGCAAAATTTCCTTATTTGGTCATTAAATACCATTCTTCCTGCTTATAAACAACCAGTTGCACATACAGACTTCTCTCTTAAAGGCTAATAAATGCCTTTTCCAGAGTCTTTTCCTATCCCAAACTCACATGACTTCAGGAGAGCAGAAATGAGAAGGCACAACATTGTAGAAACATCCTCAGAAGATTGCAAGAGCATTCCTAGTCTCTGCCCACTCTCAACTATCTGAATACTCTGCCAAGAGGTTGTTATACTGATGAAACCTATCTCATGGTCCCTCTGAGAGTTTGGTGGGTTGCACTGTGCTAAGGCTAGAGCCATCTAGGGAGCTTCTGTGTTCCCTAGGAAATTGAACATCCAAGCTCTTCTCTTCTGGTTGACCAGATTGGAATATATAGGCGAAGCTAGCAGCTTTTGTTAAAGAGGCAGGGAAAGCATATTTTTAGTCTACTCCCTTGGAACTCTTCTGTTTTTGCTTTGGTTTGGTTTTAATTCTCCACATCTCAGTACTGGCACTATTTACCTAAGGGCACCTAACATTTTAGAGCCACTGAGCCTACAAGTACTGTGGTTATCTGATCTGGATCCCTCTCTGTGTCCAGTGAAGCTCTATTCACTCGAATCCCAGGGTATCCTTCCCCTCTCACTGTAATCTTTGATTATTTCTGGCCCATTCTACTATGTTTACTTCTTTCTGAGACTCTCTGATATTATAGAGAATATACTGCACATGTTCCCAGACTGGCCACTGTTATACAGCTACAGTGTGACTAGTTTAGTAAGATGCCTGGCCATGTTTTTATATTTCCTGTGCCAGATGTAGCAAGATGGTTAATGGAACTCAATAGGAAATTGTACCTATTGAAATTGAAATTGTACCTATGTGAAATCTAGACTTGTTGAAGGCAGTTTTCTTCTCTTTCTTTTTTTACTGTTATTTTTAACAATTTATTTATTGGAAGATAATTGACTATATATGTTTTTGGGTTACAGAATCGAATATCAATGCATATGTGCAATATGTGTTGATCAAATCAGGATAATTTGTATGCTCATGTTTACAAAATATAATCAATCTTTGTGACCCTTAACTAGTTTCTTGCCAACTCCCTTCCCCATTCCCCTTTCCCACCTCTAATAACCACAGTTAATAAGTCATCTTAAGAACCTACAACAGAGTGAGTTTACAGCAAATTTCCTTTCCCAGATCCCTACACTGAAAATTTTTATCTGTCTAGAGCTCAAATTGCCTCCAAGACGCCTTCATGTCACCCCACTCCTATTAATTAAAAGAGAAATAAAAATAAAACAAGAAAGATAAACTTTTGTAATTGATTTGTTTATCCTCCAAAACAAGTCTACCTGTCAGCAAGTTCTGGGAAAAGTTCTAGATGGTGCCTTCTATGGAGGATATAACAGTTCTGTGGTGTGTCAAGTTGGGCAGGTTAAACTACGTTCCCTAGAATTTACTTTCTATTGTGTTTTTGAATAAGTGAGCTGTTAGAGATAATGTCTCATGAGAGTTATGAGATGGAAGGGAAGTAGCACCTGGTATATGGCATACACACAACTCCTGGATATTCAAACACTGATAATAGAAGCTGCTGAAAGGGGATTTGACAAATGTACTAGAATACTGTAATCAGTTGACTTTGTCAGGAAAATTATTTTGAGTGGGCCTGACTTAATCAGTTGGAAGTCCTTAAAAGGTGGCTTAGGCTTTCCTTAAGAAAAGAGAGACCTGGATGTGTAGAAGCCAGCTTCATCCCATGCCTTGGGAGGTTCCATCCTGCTTGTGATCTTCACTTCCCGACTGCCTACTCTGTGGATTTCGGACTTGCCTAGTCAGCCCTCACAAGTGTGTAAACTTGGAATGTGCATGTTTGTGTATATATATTGTATATCCTACTGGCTTTTTAAAATCTTTTTTTAAAACACTTTTCATGAAGGTCACTGACTTTATTAATCTCAAAAGTTTTATGAAGATAGCGATTGTTCTACCAAAAAAGGAGCCAAATGGCACCAAACAGACCAGAGGTGTGGTTGGGGGTGAAGGAAGGACCAGGAATCCACTCCAGAAAGCTGGTAATTGTCACCATGAACTGGCAGGATAAGGAGAAGGAAGGGAGATACATGCAAGAGTGAGAATTCCAAAAAAGTTGAAATGGCAAGGAGAGAGAATTCCCAAAAGACCCTGGAGAACATACGAGGTGAGTACAACAACAGCAATCTTTTCCTTTGTAGAGGACGGGGGAAGAGGCCCCACTCAACTGCAAACTCCAGAGACTCAATGCTGGGGCTGGGGATAGATAGCACCCCAGAGAGCATCCTAAGAGGCATCACACAACTCTTGGAGGCACCCAAAGCTGTCCCAGGACTGCTTGGCATTAGTGCCACATGTATCCTTTAGCCACTCCTGGAAGATGTCTTCATCTTTCTTTAGCACCAGAAACGGGCTAAGGACTACATAGGCGTTGTCAAAGCTCCTTTCCTCCAGCTTCTTGCAAGGACTTCACCAATCCTGGCCAGGCTCCCCACTGGCTTTTTCCCCATGGACTCTGCCACTAAGTGTCAGTGCTTTTGGGAGCATGTCATCTTGCTCAGGCTCAACTGGCGGCTCTGGGAACCTTAACTAATACAGAAACCAATGTATTTTCTTTATTTTATGTTATCAATGATGTTGTCTGCAAGAAATTTGGGGTGTTTGGAAGAAGGAAAAGGACACATAAAATGAATATTATAAGTGAAAAACAGGACACAAATCAGGCACAGTAAATATAAAAGTATTATAAGATATTATAATAAGAACCTAATGAAAATAGTTATGAAATCTTAAACCAGCTATATACTTCTCAAGACAATATAATGGCAAACAAGTAATGTGAGATATTGGTGAATCAAAAAATTAACTTTAAAAAAACAAATAACCCGATTAGAAAATGGGCAAAGGAACTGAATAGGCATTTCTCAAAGGAAGATATACAAATGGCCAATGGACACATGAAAAAATGCTCAGCATCACTCAGCATCCAGGAATGCAAATCAAAACCACACTGAGATAACAGCTCATCCCAGTTAGACTAGGTATTATCAAAAAAACAGAATAACAAATGCTGGAGAGGATGGGCAGGGAGGGGAATCCTCCTTCACTGTTGGTGGGACTGTAAATTAGTGCAACCATTATGGAAAATGGGGTGTTGGTTACTCAAACAACTAGAGATGGAACTGCCATATGATCCAGCAATTTCACTGCTGGGCATATACCCAAAGGAATGGAAATCATCATGTTATATTTATGACAGCTCTATTTACAATAGCCAGCAGCTGGAACCAACCTAAGTGTCCATCATCAGATGACTGGATAAGGAAAATGTGCTATATTTAAACAATGGAATACTACTCTGCCATGAAGAAAGAATGAAATACTGCCATTCACAGCAATATGGATGAACTTAGAGAAAATTATGTCAAGTGGAATAAGCCAGGCACAGAAAGAGAAATACTGTGTGTCCTCGCTGATAAGTGGGACTTAAAAAATTAAGTAAATAAACAAATAAATCAAAAAGGAAAGATACAGCAATCACAATAATATGTTGAATTTTCAAAAGAATAGAACAGAACTGAAGTTACCAGAGGTAGGAAAGGGGGAGGGACAGAGGAGGGACAGGAGAGTTAATGGAGGAATTGGTAAAGGGCCACAAAAATCATTTACATTTTATAATGTTGATTATACTAAGTAGCCTGATTTGAACATCTCATTTGGCACACAGGTGTTAAGGTTCAATGCTGTACCCCGCAGATATGTACAATCAGCTATGTTCCAATAAAAATAAATATATAAATAAATAGAAGAAATATGTAATAAATCATAAAAATTTGGAAGCATTCCTAAATGCTTCTGAAGAAAGAATGCAAAGGAGTCTACTACCACCCCAACTCTTTCCATATTGAACATTATACTGGAGGTTACAGACATGCAATAAGAAAGAAAACTAATAATAAATGGCATAGGAAGAGTGAATGATATGACTATTTGCACAAAAACTATAAGAGAATCTACAGATAATTTGTTAGACTATTAAGAGAGTTCAATAAGATTGACAAATACAAGATCAACAAAAACAGATAAGCAGAAATTATAAAAAAAATTATGGAGTAGGAGATTTTTATAAATAGGAAATATATTATTAAAGAAAACACCACACCATGAACCTGGATGAAAGACTCAATATCATAAAGATGTCTAATTTCCCCAAATGAATTTAAAAATTAGATGTAATTCCAATTAAAATCCCAAGAGTAATTCTATAAATCTTGACAAATAGTAAAATTTGCATAAAAAATAAAAGTCTAAGAATAACCAACCAAGTCTATAATAGCAAGGTGGGGAGACTTGCCCTATTATAACTTACACATTATTAAAAGAGATATGTTTGTGTCCAATTGTATAATCAATTATGTTTCAATAAAAAATAAAGAAAATAGCACATGGATGAAAAGAACAAAAAGCCCTGAAACAGACCCATATATTTAGTTGGCATATATGGCATTACTAATCAGAAAGGATAAAATGTACAAATCAGTAGTTGCAGTTGGTTATTAGTGTATTTAAATATATAAGGAAATATTATCATGTCATGACCCATAAACAAACCAAATGCTAGGTTAATTAAAGATAAATCCTTAATTTTATATTTATATTATACAAAAATATTTATTTTGCAGGAATATATCTTGATGACACTGAACAAACAAAAATTGAGGCAAAAATGTACAGATCATAAATGAAGCAATTGGTATGTTTTTCTTTTTTATAATTTATGTTAGTATGACATGAAATAATAGCATTCAAAATAAAGTGATTAGAGGAAAACACATACAAGTGACAAGATATTTATAAGCATAAAATAAAAATAACTCCAAATTGATTTTTTAAAAAGATTAACATACCATTAGAAAAGTAGACAAAAATATATGGGAAGAAACATCACTTCATAAATTTAGAATAAAAATGAAACTAATCAATAATGAGATGCCATTTCACATGCCTCAGATTAGCAAAACTAAGTGCTAGCAAGAATGTGGGGAAATTAGGATTCATATATTGTATGAGTGTGTAAAATGACAGAAATAATTTGGAAAGAAATTTAACAATATGCTGTAGAGGTGAAAGTGTGTGTAACCTTAAGTAAAGCAGCTCTGTTTATTTGTATATATTATATTGTAAGAGATTCCCACTTAAGAATATCATGTAATTGACAAATATTTTCTGCTTGACCAAACTTTAAACCAAATACAGAGAAGTCCTGTAATAGCATCATTATATCATCACATGAAAACTGGGAATGATCAAAGTTATCCCTTTTCCTCTGAGAACTGTTTTTCAAGTCATGTTGCCACTTGAATAAGTGGCCCATTGGGATTCCCTAATGAGATACTTCCACCTTCCCTCTATCTTTGACCTCTAGAGAGTCATATCTATGCCTAGAGTTCTTGGAAGATAAAATTATAGATTTCAAAATTTCTCTTATATAGTGTGAAAGCCTCGGTCCTCTGCAACAGGAAAGCTTGGGCACTTGTTGTGTCACAGGAAAGGAGTACAGGAGAAGAGCCACAGTGGGCAGGGAGCTCCTTCCAAGGGGCTTTTTCTTCCCAGCTCAGCAAAAAAAGAGAAATAGTGTTCCATGAAGCCTGAGATGGCCATATTAAAGTTGTGACTTCCAAATGGCAATTCTCTGGTTATCAGAAGAAAAAGACCACTAGGAAGAATATAGTAGAACATTTCCAAGTAAGTTCTGATTTAAATAATTAAAACAACTACCCCTGCTTCCCCTTCTTTCAGTCAGATTGTTTTCCCTAAGTTCCTTCTGTCTGTAGCTCCCACTGATTCTATTTAACTGGCATTTTTTTTCCTAGCTACCAAGAAACTTTTACCCCAGACACCTGAGAGTACTACCTCCCCTCTGAAAGTTGAGCAAGTTTACAGAGGATTTAAAGGGTGAGGGAGTAAAAAAATTAAGAATCCAGAGATTTGAAATACTGCAAGCTAAAAAAGTTCATCTCATAGAAGTACAGAGTATAACAGTGGTTACTAGAACTAGTAAGGGGAGGAGGGGGAGGAGAGAGGGTGCTCAGTAGATACAAAATTGCAGCTACATAGAAAGAATAAATTCTAATGTTCTACAGCACTGTAGTGAAACTACAGTTAACGACAATTTATTGTATAATTTCAAATAGCTACTAGAGAGGATCTTGAATGTTCCCAATGGAAAGAAATGAATGAATGTTTGAGATGATGGATATGCTAATTTCCCCGATTTGATCATTGCACATTGCACACACATACTCAAATAGCACAATATACCCATAAATGAGTACAATTGTTATGTGTTGATTAAGAAAAAATAAATGTAATAAAATGAAAAAAAAAACAAGAAAAAATACAGAAACGTTATCAGGTATGACTATGTAGAGTTGGTTTACAGAAAAAAAATAAATAAGTAAATACAAGTTATTAGGAGCAGTCAAATGTCCATTATCAGATGAGTGGATACGGAAAATGTGCTATATTTACACAATGGAGTACTACTCAGCTATAAAAAAGAATGAAATTCTGCCATTTGCAACGACATGGGTGGACCTAGAGAGATTTATATTAAGTGAAACAAGTCAGGCACAGAAAGAGAAATATCACATGTTCTCAGTTATTTGTGGGAGCTAAAAATAAATAAATAAATACATGCCAAAAAACCCCAAAAAACAAAAAACAAAACCGGGGTGGGGAAGAAGACATAACAATTGCAATTTCTTGAAGTTGATACGACAAGCAAACAGAAAGGACATTGTTGGGAGGGAGGGGGGAGAGGTAGGAGGGAGGGAGGTTTCAGTAATTGGCCACAATAATCAACCACATTGTATATCGACAAAATAAAATAAAATAAAATATTTTAAAAAAAATACTGGAAAAGAAATATATTAAAATGATCAATAAATGTGATACAATCAATAGTTTAAATTTTCTTCATATTTCATATATCTTAAGTATATATGACTTTTATAATTATAAAATGTTATCTTAAAAAGCTTAATCTAATGGCTGAAACTGCAAATTAAAAAGTAAGACGAAAGACAAGAAAACATTTCATGCATTTCTTAAAAAAAAGCATTAACAACAAAAAATGTATAGTGATGATTACACAGCATTGTGAATGTTAGCATCACTGAGGTACACTTAAAAATGGTTAAAATGGTAAATTTTATATTATGCATATTTAGCATAATAAAAAAAAATTGAGCTGAATAGAGTTTGCCAAGAAGAGAAGAGCGGAAAATGGAAAGCATACTAAGCAAAAGGTGCTGTCAGCCATGGGTCCACTTCTGATTTTGTTTCTGAGACTCCCTGTACTTGACAGTGAGGTCACAGGTTACACTGAATTTCTCACTGTTTCCTAAATATACCTAAATTTTCTGATATTTTGTCTTTTCTCTTGTTTCCTTTATCCAGAATGATCTCTCCTCACTTCCCCATTTGACTAACTCTTGCTATTGTCTCAGTCTATGGTAAATTTTACCTCTTTAATTTGTTTTTGTCCCCTGTACAAGAAAAAAAATCTCTTCATTTATAAACTCTTTTATTCATTTTTTTTATTGAAACGTAAATGATTATACATATATGTGGGGTACAGAGTTGAATATCAAGACCTGTGTACAATGTATGATGATCAAATCAGGATAATTAGTATACTCATCGTTACACAACAGAGTCATTCTTTGTGATCCTTAACCAATTTCTCACTAACCCCTTCCCCCTCCCCCTTTTGCCCCTCTGTTCTGTCCTTTTGAAAGTTCAACATATTATTGTGATTGTTGTTTACTCTATTCATTCATTCATTCATTCATTCATTCATTTATTTATGAGCTCCCACATGTGAGTGCAGACATGCAGTATTTCTCTTTCTGTGACTGGCTTATTTCACTTAACATAATTTTCTCCAAACTCCTCATGTTGCTGTGAATGATAGAATTTCATTCTTTTTTTGGCTGAGTAGTATTCCATTGTGTGTAAATTATTTTATATCTCAATTATAACATTTATTGAACTGTGTTGTTACTCTCTGTTCATATGTAAATTTACATAGTGGACAAAGAATAATGAAGAAGGGTGAGGAGCAAGAGGACACAAAGAAGAAGACAAAGAAAAAGAGGAGACCCTGGTTTTATCTCCCCTTGCAGCTTCAGTTTCTGGCTCACCTCTTGGGCTGGTCCTTCTCCACAGGGAAATACCTACAAGCTCTGAAAGACTATAAGTCTCTAGACTCCAATTCCATATATTCTGATTTAATTGGTGGAGCATAGGTTTCAGTAATTGTTAAACTCCTCAGGTGTTTCTAATATAGAGCCAGCCAGGACTGTGCATCACTTTTCGATCCCATGATCCCATGAAGTGTAAAGGTATTTACTTTTAAAAAAAAAAAAAGGTGTTTTAGAAAATGATATATGGTTTAGTATATCTAAAATAGAAGTTGAAGAAGCAATGATATTTCACAAACCCACTTTAAAAATAGTTATTGAAAGCCTGTGGGGAGATGGAATGGCAAGGGTGAGCACCCTGAGGCAGGGACAAAGTTGTCATGCTGGAAGAAAAGCAAAATAGCCCAGAGTAAGAGTAGCAAGCAGAGGCGAGGAGAGTGGGAGAAGATGAAGACGAAGAGGTGAGCTGAAGCTAGGTGATGTCTTGTCCAACATGAGTATCATGAGTATTCGTGATCAGAGTATAGTGCCTTGCACATCACGGTACAGACTTTTGATATGATTCTTCATGCAACAGGAAGCCATTGAGGCTAATAATATCATTTTAATTACATTATATTTTTAAAGATTTTTAAGTTAATATGTCTGCTCTATGAACAATACGAAGTATGTAAGCAAAAGAGAAGCAGAAAGACCAGCAAGAAGTTGTATCAGTAGTCTAGGTAAAACCTAAAACTGTCCTGCTTAGAAAGGTAATGGTGAAAATGAGAGTAGTGGGAGTCTCATTAGAAGAGAAAACATCGATGAGGAAGGAGAGAGGGCTGTCATCGCAGGAACAAGTTTTGGTATGAGAGAATGGAAATGTGATTCAGTTCAGAAACAGATGAGTAAGCTTTAAAGAAGAATGTGGCAGGCTATCCATCCTAATAAGACACAGTCCATGGGTGTCAACGCTGTGGGTGCTATCTTTGGTGTTGCAGAATGAGGAAATTATGTTTTGGGATTTTTTTCTGATTTTTACAAGATGAAAGGAAAGATCATCTGATTTTGCAATGGGAGATGGAAATGTTGAGAGATTAAGAAGAAAGACAGTAAAATGTCTCACAGAATGGGACTGTGAATAGAAATATGTTATGATTGCCTGGGTGTGCTGATAGCTAGCCTGAAGACTGTGGTTAAACTAAAATCAATAACCGTGTGTGTGTTGAAGTCATGTTCAGCTGCTAAAGTATAGATGCAGAGCAGATGGAGTTGGTCTTAACAAGGACTGTGCCTTTACGGTATGGGTACAGTTAAGGGAGAGAGGAACAAAGAAGTGGAGTATAAATACAGAGAAGCGACTACAGCGATGGGACATATTTTCAAACCTGGTGGATTAGAAAATCTCATGTTGTCAAAGAATTGTTGATGTAGAAGGTACTACAAAAACTGGAAAAACATGATCTAGATATAAGGAAATGGAAAAATATCACATGTCCTCACCCATAAGTGGGAGCTAAGAGAGAAAGAAGGAAGGAAAGAAAGACCACAGTGGTGTGTTGCACTTGCAGAGGGACAGAGCATACCCAAGGTTGTGGGGGTGCTAAGGGGGGTGGGGAAGGGTGGTTGGGGAGTAATTGGGTAGGGGACACTGGGGATGATGGCAATTTGTGGTAATGGGCATGCTGATGGTATTGATCAGATCATCTTATCTTGAGCACAGGTGGTGATGGTCAGCTTTGTCACCTTGGTACCCCATAAATATGCATAATCAATAAAAAATAAAATAAAATAAAATAAAAGTTGAATGATGATAAAAATATATAAAGGAATAGTTCCTTAAAAACAAGATTTTAAAGGTGAATCAGTTACTGTTGTGTGTTATTTATTGGACTGTGAATGACTGAGGTGGGATGAAGAAAAAGACCATCAGAAATGACGAGATCAAGAAATAAAAGACCAAGCTCCGTATTTGATTGCTGATATGAATGAATAATAGGCAATGATTATGACAGAAGTAGCAATAGAGGGAAAGTCACCAAAAACATAACTTGATATGTAAGAAAGGCAACAAAAGAATAAATTGACGAGGAAAGGTAACTGAGAGTATGATAGATATCTACAAAGGGAGTAGAAAAAGAGTGGTATGTTATGACAATTTCTGCTTCAAAGGAGCCTGGGTTTTTAAAGTAGAAAGAGAAACAAAGATCTGGGAAGTTCCATCAGGAGCAAGAAGATCTACATACCCCACTTTCTGGATCTGTAGTCTGTAAGCAGTGAAATTTATAAAAGTGACTTCCACTTAATATAGCTGTAAAAAATGCAATATGCTCAGAGCATAGCTTTATTTATATGAGAGGAAGAAGGTAAAGTAGACTTTCCAATAAAAGTAATATTTTTACAACAGCCTATGATTTCTAAAGAGCACAGTGTAAAGGTTTTGGAAGTGATGGGTAGGTAAGGAATTGCATATAGTCAGTAAATTTTGTAACTACTCTGTGATAAAAATATTGGTAATAAAGCCTAACTAGAAAGGCCAGGTTTTCTTAAAATGGCAATGGTAAACAGGGATGCCATGTATCATGAGATTAGTTCTGAAGGCACGTGAGGCAGAGATGGATGTTCAGATCTGAAATTCTTTTGTTTGGATCTAAATTATATTTTTGTGTGGTACCATTCTATAAACAGAATGTGGTGGAAAAGTGGACAGGGAGTGTTGCATGTTGAGCATGGAGGATGGGTAGGTTGGGGTATGAGTGTTGTTTTACAAATGCGTGAGGAGATCTGTGTGCCCCCTCTGACTCCTGTCATAGAGTGTGTTTAGTTCAGGGGAACTATCAGTCTTATTGAGAGTATGCCTTTCCTAAATGCTACAGAGACGGGTGTCAAGTCTGTGGAGTAAGGGCATTCTAGCCAGGAGATAATATATTTTACACTTCTTTCTTAGCAACAATTCAAGTTCTGGCAATATTTTCAAAATTGAAGTTCTTTACATATGCTTGCTTTCTCCATGACAAATGGAAACTATTGTTGGCTGAAAACATTGGTAAATTAAATGTGGAATGATAGCTACTGGCCTTCTGAAAAGTAATGACTTTGGAGATAAATGGCACACAAAAAATTATTATTGGTATTTGAGAGTCCAATTGATATTGAAAAAATATAAATTGATGTTGAGTCCTATTAGAAGAATTGTGCAACATTCCGTAGATGTTACAATAATCAGTGCACTGATCTAGGGGTAAGGGTCATGAAGGACAAGAGGACAAAGATCTTGATGCCATTAAAAATAAAAAAAAAAACAGGTTTAGTGGGAGGGAGAGTTAGCAGATTGGAAGTACTTGAGTGTGTGCAGGGATGGTGATAGACATTGGAACTGTGAAATCAGTTCATCTGCACGAATATTTAATCTGCCCAGAAATGAGGCAGTAGTGACAGAGCAGAATATGATCTATGATTTCTGTTTTTTTATGATACCTCATCTTTTTATCCATATTTCTATTCAAACGCTATGTCTTATTAGCTCCAGAATCAGTAAAGAGACTAGTAAATGCCCCGGCAGTTATTTTCTTCTTTGAATGCTTAGTCCAAACCTAGTGCAGATGCTTTGTGAATGGAGACTAGTTTTAAGGATGCAGAAGAATCTAGCAGTTTAAGTTCTGTGTAATCTTTTGTGGCAACTTTAACAAGTCATTTTACTTGATTTAAGCATCGCTAAGAGAGTAATCTGAAAGGGGTGGTGCTCTCCATGAATGTTAGTTGTAGCAGTTAAGGTCAGATACCTGTAACAAAAGTAAATGATATCTTTAACTGGGATTGCATTAAAAACAACAAGAATTATAATAAGTGAATTCAGATTCTACAATGAGAACTGGAATGAGGTATCACTATATTTTTCTAAAATAAAAAAATATGCAGAAAATGCTTTGTATGAAAAATTTAATGTTTATTTTTCTACTCCATGCAGACAAGTCCACAGGATCCTGGTATTTGGTGCTATTTAAGTGAAGAATTCATTTTAATAGCACTGTAGATAACCTAAAACAAATATTTCTGGAATAATATGGTTCTAAAAGAGTAACTTAATTATTCAGGTATTTTTTCCTGTATTTTATGATGGAAATAATATCCTGTGACAGTGTTAATGAATTTACTGATCCAAATCATGTCAAAACATCATGAAAATGTTATATGTGTTCTTTACACAGTGGGCTTCTAATACAACTAAGGAACTCCTTCATCTGACTAGATAGATGTTTCTATTTCCATCTTACGCTCTTCTGCTTGTGTTATAGAGGATCTGCAGGAAACCCCTTCTAGAATGTTGCTTGTTGGTATCAGAACTAACTGGTCTTAGTGTCTGCTGAGGCATGAGTGCAAAGTTTCTCCTAAGTGCACCCTGTATTACTATTTTCCAAGGAGGATTGTTTCCTCTAATATGTTCTACAAAATGCCAGTGACAGTGTTATTTACTCAGGTAAAGATTCTTCTCTATGTTGTGCATCCTCTCCACTCCCCGCCACGCTGCACACTCTATTGCAAAGATTAGCATTCTATTAGAAGTCCAAATTTAATGCATATTTCCTTCATTAGGCAGACATATGCACACCTACTTCCTGAAAGAACCGTCAATCATCTCCATGACTACAATAGCTCAGAAGATTTCTAAGTATTATTTTGCATCATAATGTTAAGTTTCCTGACACATGAGACCATGAGCAGAGGCTTTAGACTTAAATTGAATGTCCACAACCCAAAAAATAAAGTAAAATAAAATAAAAAATAAAAAAGTAAAATAAACAATGTTTAGGAAATGGAGGGTGGTAGGTACCATAGATGTGAGTATTAGTGGAAAGAGTTCTTAATTTAACTACTCCTTAGAGTGTCCATAGGTCCCTGGAAGGAGAGAGGAATTGAGTCTAAGTCATGATAGGAACTGCAGAATAAATGAGCACTGTTAGGTAGCCTAGTGGATTAATTTGACCTACACACCTCATGATTAAAGGTAATACAATCTACATGTGAAAGCCAGTTGTAGTGGGAAAAAGAAAGATGTGCAAGTCAGGACAAAAGCCTCGAAGGATTGTCCGGCAAGTGCCAGCAAGTGCATATATACATAGCTTGGGAGATAGTGGGAAGCAGCCACCTGATAGTGTCCTTATGACATTATATCTTTTATATTTTGTACAAAAAAAAAAAAGAGAGAGAGAGAGAGTGAGGGAGAGATTCCCAGGGACAGAAAATATATCACCACTAAAGAGTGGATCCTTGAAAGAGGAACAACACATAAAATCAAAGGAACTGAAAGGAGATTTACCCCAACAGTTCATCACTCCTGCCAGAAAGGGTGAGGAAGCATATTTCCTCTCTCTCTCTTTCCACACACACACACACACACACACACACACACACACACACACACACACACACACTCTCTCTCTCTCTCTCTCTCTTTCTCTCTCTCTCTCTGATAAGTTCGTGGAAAAATGTAATTAAAAGAAAATACAAATCTTTTCATAAACTTTTTGATGTATCCCAGAGAAGCATTCTGCCATCTCTCTCTGAGCCCCATTTCAGCAAGTCATTAGAATCCAAACAAGTGAAAACAACCTACTGCCCTTGTCTCATTGGCAGGTGTCCAAACTTTCTTCAGCAACAACCAACAGTTTCTACCATGCTGATCTTCAACCATTCCAGCTTCATGATCTTCACTCTGATGGGTGTACCTGGCTTAGAGTCACAGCACTTGTGGCTCTCTCTTCCTTTCTCCTCCATGTTTTTGGCTATTCTCATTAGCAATAGTGCTATCCTCTTCCTGGTGGCCACAGAGCCTACACTTCATACACCAATGTACCTACTCCTGGCCCTGCTGATGTTGGCTGACCTCATATCCACTCTGGCTCTGGTGCCCAAGCTTCTCTGCCTCTTCTGGTTCAATGATAGGGACATAGCTGTCAATGCCTGTTTCACTCAGATGTTTTTCATACATGGAGCATCCGTGGTGCGATCATCCCTACTAGTTGCAATGGCCTTTGACCGCTTTGTGGCTGTGTGTAAGCCATTACGCTATAACACAATTCTGAGCCATTCCCTAGTTGGACGCCTGGGGCTGGTGGCTCTAGCCAAGGGTATGCTTCTTATCCTGCCCATGCCTCTTCTGCTTCAAAGGTTAACCTTCTGCCACACGGTCATTCCTCACACCTACTGTGACCACATGGCCTTGGTGAAAATGGCTTGTAACCACACCAGACCCAATCGTATCTATGGGCTCTTTGTGATCCTTCTTGTGGTGGGACTTGATCTGCTGCTCATTGGCTTCTCTTATGCCCTCATCCTGCGGGCTGTGATACACCTCAACTCTAGAAATGCCACCTGCAAAGCCCTCAACACCTGCTCAGCCCACCTCTTTGTCATCCTTGTCACTTACGTACCTGCACTCTTTTCCTCTATCACTCACCGCATTGGTCGCAACATCCCAACTCATGCCCATATTCTCCTTTCCAATATCTACCTTCTCCTACCCTCAATGCTCAACCCCATCATCTATGGCATAAAGACGAAGGAAATACAAGACAAGGTGGCCAAGTGCCTGGGCAGAGGAGCTGCATAGGCTGCAGTTCCTGGCAATAAACCTGGGAGCAAATGAACAATGTGGACAACTGATAATACTCAACCATCAAAGAAGCAGTTGTATCTCCAGATGATCCATGGGAAGAATAGACCACGGAGGAGTGATTTTCTTTTTCTTCTTCTTTCCTTATTTTAATTTTTAATTTTTTTTTTTTTTGGCTTTACGTGATAGGCCATATGTTTGACAACTTTCACTGAGCTATGAGCTACAAAAAGGAGGCCTAAGGTATTTTTTTCAATGTGTGATTAACAGAAACAATCTGATAGGACAGGCCTCCGAATGACACTCATCTGTGTTCGTGTTCATCATCTACTCACAAAATTTCTATGTAAATGATCCAAGGTTGTCATTCCCTGTCTTAATGGAGAGTTTCTATTTGCTACGGTTTTCTTTGTATTTGCTATTTCTCATATTCTCTGTGTTTGTTTCTAACGAGTATCTTCTTTCTGAAAAGAACCTTGTATACTCGTTGTCTTTGCATACCACCTTAACGTGTAATATTTCTTCAGGAAACTGGTCTTTTTATCGTGATTCTTAAAAAATATTATGACAATGTGGCATGTTTGCAATATTGACAGGATGATCGTGATGTTGCAGGTGCATATGACAGAAATAGAGGAATCTGAGAATTCAGGGACTGTTGAAATATATATGACAAAAGATTTCATTGCAAGGGAAAACCATGTATCCAGATATCTAATTCAGAAGACTTCTGTGACCAAGAACACCATCTTTAAAAAGCTATGTAAGCAGGAAGCCACATATTTCTGAAATGCTATTACTTCACTTGAAATGATCCAGGATGACTTAGATCATGCAAAAAGACCAACTTATATTGTTGTAATGAAACATTGCTTTGTTATTGTTTTAAATCATTGTAATGAGCAAAATTTTTTTCTAATTACTTAAATACATATTTATCAATGAATCGATTGCACAATATAATAAGACAAGTATAAGATTGTACACTTAGGCAGAAATGACACTATTTCTAATAAAAGTCAAACAAAATGAAACTATGGAGTGTAAGAATGATTGAGAAATAAGATAATTGCAGTTTTAACACAATTTAAAGTTAATCATATGTTATTATTAAATTTAAAGTCAGGAGAAAGGATTCTACATTTCTAATCTCTTCTTAAATCTGTACCACTGTGCTTGAGATCCTTAAAAAGATGATGACGTGGGGAATAAAAGTAATGTATGTAAACTTTATCCCTAGCCACAACTTCTGACCAATACTGATTTCCTCTCCACTCTGCTGAGCTGAATGATCTGTAGACTCTAAGAACATCTTTAATTCTTGTGACCTAGAACAAAGAGGTCCCGCTATGCTGAATATTCCTTTCCTATGGGTTTCACCTGGTCCTGTCTAGCCTTTAGAGTAAGAAGATGCCTACAAACTGAAGAAGAAAAAAAAATCATACTATCCAAATAATAAAGGAAATAAACCATTTTCTCCATCCTTTTCTGCTGTTAATTCTCTTAGTAAAATTACATCCTAATTCACTCTTAACTATGAAAGTGTTTTTAAGGAGGGTATGCTTGGGGAAGGTTCACGTAAGTGGAGGAAAAGGAATAGAGTCAGGTCATTGATCTGTGATGGCCTCTTTGTACCTTTTTTGTTCTTCATAAGCCAGATTTCCCAATTGAAGTTTAGAGCATGGAGATAGGATCTATGCCTGACACTGATTTTCAGCTACCGTGATAATCAGCATGGCACAAAGAAGCTAAGGAAATGAAGTGCTGAATATTTTATTCTCATCAAAATATAATTTCATTTATGGAGAAGAATTATAAGGTTAAAATTTTGAATAAGCAAGTGAAGATACTGGATAATAATAGGAAACCCTAAGAAAATTTCAGGGCAACAGCTAAGATTCGGTATTTTTACCCTAGAACAGGAGTGAGTAGAAGGGTCCTACCTTATCTTTCTCACATTTTATTAATTCCAGCAGAAATACCATTTGTTTTCGTAGCTCTGTGCTAAGTATCATAGGTATTTTTATATATAATAGCTCATTAAATTATTTCAACTGTAACCCAAGTTGTGTAAGAGTATTCATTTTGCAAATTAAGTTACAAAGTCTCGATTTTTCTATGTTAACTTTCCATAGTTATACAGGTAGTGAGTGGTTAAGCCTGGATTCAAATCCTAATCTATTCGACTGTAATGTAACTTCCCACTCTACTATGTCCATGTTGTCTCTTGAAAGACAACCATAAATGAAGAGTTAAAAAGTTGTGGAGCAAGACTAAGTTGTGCACTTAGCAGGAGTGACTTCAAAACTATTGCAACTATTGTGTGCCTACCTCATTGCTAATACCAAAAATTAATGCAAAGCTTATCTTGATTGGAGTATAGAAGAGTTTCAACCTATTTGGACAACTGAAAATATCTTTCTTTTCTAGTTATTTTCTATTTTTAGTTATCTGCCTCACCTCCATCCAATCTCCTCTCTTCTGGCACACTCATACTGTGCCCCTAGGAGTTGGCTTTGAAGGAATGCATTGCCAGGTTTCCAGTGTGATCTGGATTCTGTGTGGGTTTGCCAAAGGGATGTATGGTAGTCTGGGTCTTCAGAAAAGGAGACAAGATTAAACATGCAAGAATTTTGTTAGTGGAAACATCTGTGTGAAAGAAAAATACGGAGCGCTCAGGGTAGGCTGGGAAAGCCATGTTGAGAAATCATTGTTGGTCTTAGCCACTTACGAGTTGGATATTCAGTGAAAATCCATGTTGTTGGGTACTTGTTTACCTCCCATCTCAGGCACCATGGCCAGTCTGTGCCAGTTCTACACTGACTGATGATGAAGACTTGCTAATCTCAGTGGACTAAGTCATTTTGTCTACTTGGTTGTTCAGTACATCTGTGAATGTATTTTGATATTCTGGTAGACATTAACATGTAATATAAAGTCTTAAAATTTCATAGGCCTTCCTGTTTGCCCACATACTAGTCTTTGATACAGACTTCTTTGCCTCTGATCTTTTAATCCCTTTACTTTCATTGAGCACTGCTCAGGCATTTATGTTCTCACCATAGGCCACTTCTCCTTCTACTCAAAGCAGATGACTATGGCACTGCTCACAGCTCCACCCATTGGAAATAACCTCCTTCTCCACTGTCTTTTAGGGCCATGCCAAAATGTGGCTGCAATGCAACCTCCATCCATTTTCTGCTTGCAGCCACTTACAAGTATCCAATCTATAAATTGTACTCAAGCTTTTTTGTCTTTCTTAATTAGTCATGACAGACCACCTCCCCCCACATGGATAGGCACAAACCCTGGAGGGGCACTGGTGCAACTTTGGTGAATAACATGGACTGTGGACTTCTTGTTCATGCAGTTTATTTGTACCCTTTTGTCCCTTTCAGGCTTAATTTTGATGTAATATTTACATCTCATAATATACTGCTGACTTTATAACTTGGCAGATCTGATAGAACACAGCTCTTTATAGGAAGTTCTGGACAAATGGTCACTGCCTCATCTACTGCTGCAAAACAAATTATCCCAAAACAAAGCAAGTTATAACAACCAACACTTATTATCTCCTCTAGTTTTTAAGAATCAGAAATCTTAGAGTAGCATGGCAGGTCTTTATGGTTCAGGTTCTTTCCTAAGGTTTCAGTAAAGATATCAGCAGGAGCTAAAGTAATCTGAAGGCTTGAATGGGGCTGAAGGGTCCACTACTAAGAAGATATACCCACGTAGCTGTTGACTGGAGGCCCCAGTTTCTTGCCACATGGATCTCTCCATCAGGCTGCTGGAGTATGACACAGAATCTAGTTTCCCCAAGAGTCAGTGATCAAGAAGAGAGAAAGAAGCTACAAAGTTTCTTATAACCTAGCCTCAGAAATGACCTACCATCACTTCTGCCTATTCTATTGGTCATTTAAACTAACCCCGATACAATGTGCAACAGGACTACAAAAGGGTTTAAATACTGGGAAGCATGAATCATTGTGACACATCGTGGAATCTGGTTACCATAGTGTCTAGTTTAAATGTTTTATCTCTACCAGGGCCTAGTAACACACCAAAAGCTGTTTAATAAAAGGAAAGCAATCCTCTGCTGCATATGATTTTGCCTTACTCCAAAATCCCAGGATTCTTCACTGTGATATTTTCATTGTAACTTGCCATTATCTCCATCTTTCATCTTATCCCACCACTGATATTCCATTAACTTAGGTTTGCCAGATCATATGGCCCAAGCAGCGGGGTTGGTTTCACATCTGGGCCTGTTGTTCCAGGCCTCCAATTAAAGCTTGCAGCCTTCCATGTCACACAGTACTTGAGCTAAAGCAATATTCCTAGGTGTGAGATATGTCACACAGCCTTTAAAGGAGATAATTAAGCTCTGTGCTTCTTTCCTCATGGAAGCAAGGGGAGAGGGACAAGTGTGCAAAACAAATTTCTCTTTTGCTTTGGAGGGTATATCTTGGCATTCCCCTGATACCTGGACCCTTAAAAACTACACTGAAGTGTCCCGTTCCTGAATCTTCTTAGGGTTTATCTCCCACCCTCCCGAGTGCATGTGTATGACTAAGCTCTATAATATACTAGATGATGTTACTCATTCTGTCCAATCAGCATGGTGCCATCAAGGCAATGGCTCAGTGTGATATTTTGTGAGATTTCAAGCCATGTATATCTTTATGGACTCTATCATGATATAGGCAAGAGAGTTAGCATAACCCTAAAACAAAACTGTAAATGAATATTGTTTGTCCCATGTGATTGTCTATGATTTACTTTTCTTACTGGAAAAGAATAAAAGCATTTTATAAATCAATGACCACATACCACGTACATTGGACCTGTGCATATTGTTCTAGCTGGGATTCTACACCTAGCATACCAGCTGCAATAAGAATGTCTACTAAGTCTGACATAGTCTACAGTAATTTTTCAGAATTAATTTAGTTTATGCATAGACCAAAATTAAGCAGACATATGATGGGAACCACAACCCCTGCTTCTTTTAAGTTTGTAAGAGTGATGCTAAGTTCTAACATCACATTTCTGAGAAAGTAAATTAATTCTTGCTCATCTAGCCTTATATTCCAGCACCTATGATCAAGGACTCTCAAAATTCAATCCCAGAATATGTTCCTGGATCCTGCCAATTCATGCCAGCTAGTTCCTGTAATTCTTTATGTTTATGTCTCTGTCTTCTCCTATGAGGTCTAGAATGTATCCGGCTGTGTTATGCAGTGATTTACACCTAGTTATCAGCTTGTAAACCAGGAAAGGGGAAGAAGACACATAGTGAAGGGGTGTCTGTGGTCTTATGGGGCAGAAGTGTCTAACATCTTCCAGCAGAGAAGTAATACTGGACGTTTGCAGGGATCTCTGCATGTCCAAAAGGTCCAAAAAGATGATTGAGTCAACGTTCTTAAAGCATCTATCCAGATTTTAATACCTTCGTCCCAGTTTTCAAGATTCTAGGCTTTTATTTGCTGGGATCCTGACCTTCATATAAGATAACCACTCTTATTGAGTGTTCAAATATTACTGGAGCCCTGAGACTCTCACTATTAAGTTTTCAGCCTCATCTTCCATCCAATTGTGTCTGCCCTTCCACTACAGGTGATGAGGTCCTCTTCATACACTACTATCTTGGCGGCTGTCTGGTTCTCACGATTAGCTATTAGTGCCTGTTAATTGCTCGGTATCTCTCATAATCCATTTTTACAGCATCAAAACAAGTTCTCAATGATCATTAACTCTACTGTTTTTGTAGGCATTGCTTCCTCCATATTTTTCAAATTCACAATTTTGACCTCCACTGGTAAACCACCACTTTTGGCAGGTACTGCCCCACCTACCAATCAGGAGAGCATCCTGACAGGAAGTGACAGTTTTCTATCTTACCACTTGTACCACTCTTAGTATTTACTTGTATTCATCTGGGTCTTCTACAAAGCCAATGCCAAGATGAAATTTAACATATAACAATTTAATTCAGGGAAACACTTGTCTGAAAGAACAAAACAAATAGAATCACTGTAGGCTGGGGTGGGCAGTCAGACCACAAAATAGGTTTAGCCCCAAGTTAAGGAAGAAGAAAGAAAAGCTTTGGTGGAAGTATCTTAGATCACCATGCAAAGCCAAAGCTGAACAAGGAGCCTACTGAGATGTCCCACATCTGCAGTAGTGGGTCTCCCTTAGCATCACTGCCACACTCAGTCATTAATGGGGAGAAGCCAATGGGAGGCATCACTTTGGTGCACATTCAGTGATGGATTTCAAATTGCAGGAATTAGGTCCTTCAGTCAATTAGGCTTTCTGTAGTAGGAGGTCTATGTGGTACATTCATACACTATAAGACACTGAAAGGAATTTAAAGGGCAAGTGAAAGGAAATTATGGCTAATTATTCCCCACACTCATTCTGTTTCTCTGTCTCCTATACTTCTTTAATGCAGGGGTCAGCAAACTTTTTCCTATAAAGCTTCATACAGTAAACATTTTTGGCTTTGCAGGCAATATGGTCTCTGTCACAGCTAATTAACACTGCCACTGTAGTACAAAAACATCACAGATGATATGTAAACAAATGGGTCTGGCTGTGTTCCAATAAAACTTTATTTACAAAAACAGGCAGGAGGCCAAATTTAGCCTATAGGCCATAGTTTTCCAACCCCTGCTCTAAAACACTGTTTATAAAAAAATGAAAAATTAGAATGAACCCAAGTGTCTACTAATACAGAATTGGTTAAAGAATACTATGAAACAGTTTAAAAATAAATTAATTATACATGTTACCACAGGTTGATACCAACAATATTAAGTTAAACAATAAATTGCAAAATAGCATGTATAAACATTATTTCATTTTATAATAGTAATAATTTTGTTTACATAAGGAATAGATCTGAACAGACACATGTTGTACTGGGTTGAATAGTTTCTCCTCAAACTTCATGTCCAATTACAACTTCAGAATGA
The DNA here is from genome assembly GCF_027409185.1 of Cynocephalus volans. NCBI lineage: Eukaryota > Metazoa > Chordata > Mammalia > Dermoptera > Cynocephalidae > Cynocephalus > Cynocephalus volans. Next base: position 105,790,331 of record NC_084463.1, on the reverse strand, counting down.
AACCTTATTTGGAAATATGGTCTTTGCAGATGTAATCAACATAAAATGAGGTTGTACTGGATTAATGTGGGACCCAATCTAATGACTACTGTACTCATAAGAAGAGGGAAATTTGAACACAGACAAGTACAAAGGAGGGGTGATGTGAAGAGACGTACAGGGAGGATGCCATGCCACGACAGAGGCAGAGATCAGAGTCATGTGTGTCCAAGTCAAGAAGTACTGCGGATTGCCAGCAACCATCAGAAGCTAGGTGACAGGCAAGGAAAGACTCTTCCTGACAGCCTTCATGGAGAGCATGACCCTGCTGACAAATTGATATTGGATATGTAGCCTCCAGAACTGCCAGAATAAAAAAAAAAAAATTCTTGTTTTAAGTCACCTAGTTTGGGGTAATTTGTTGCAGCAGTCCTGAGAAACTAATATACATGTCAAAATATCGTCTGGGGGATATTTACATTCCACACTTTATATTTAATGCTTACATTTCATGTTGTGTATTTTGGTGATCAGGCGAAAAATGTTACAATATAAAAGTAAAAATGTGTGCATATACTTTCCTCTAATAATTCCTTCAGTACAGATTTATTTTTCAATAATGCTTTATACAAAAAAATAAAAATACCCAGTCAATATAATAAGATGCTCATATAACTTTTTTAAACAACAAAAGTGTGTAAACAAACATTGTTATCAATAGGTGACTGCTTAAATAAATGTGGCAAGCATACAAATGAATTTCCTAAAGCCATAAAAAATAATAGATAAAATAAATAAATAGGTCTGTTTGTGCTAATATGAAGCAGTTGCTAAGAGAAATTATTAAATAAACAAATTAAAAAACAAAGACATTTAGAATAATGTGTTTCTACTTTTGTAAATTCCAATATAATTCAATTTTTCCCACAGAAATTATTAGTTGTTTAACTTTCACTTTTCATCTCATTTCATAGAAGACATGAAAACACGCGTAAGCTAAGATTGCATTTTTTTTAAGTTCACACTTAGTAAATTGATAAAAATTAGAATATTATAACATCAAATTTATTGTGGTCCCCAAGCTGTAGCATCTATCCAGATGTCAATGCCCCAATCCTAGTTTTTAGAATTTCAGGTTATCTAAGCAACAAGGAAGATTTGGTTACATTAGAGCTGTCAAGAGTGTCGTGATGCCTTGTGTTATTAAAAAAATAAAAATAGCAGTTTAAAAATCTAAAACATGGAAAACCCTAGAATCTTTTTAGTTTTGAACTTCTTAAATCTTAAAATATTTGCCTTGTATTCTGAATCATTGTCTAGAAGTGGTAAACAGTATCTCCTGAACTTAATGAATTCCCATCTTTGGACACAGGATCTAAACTCCACACACTTCCCCAAGAACTTGTTTATTACTTCTTTCTGGGTTCCCAGGAAAATGGTCTTGCAGAGATCTGTAACCAAAGATTCCACTACAAAACTTACTTTTATAACCATAACGCTTAATGGAACATTCTTGGAATTGTCCTTTTGTAAAAGGTTCTTGTCAGATGCTGGAATTAATTGAGACAAGCAGAAGATTTGACTCCAGGAGGTTTTATAAGTACAAAGTTAGTTAAAATGCATATCAACATTTAAAACCTAGGAGCTTCTCATTTTTACCTTTTACTTTGAAGTTTCTCTGGAATTGGAGATCATGTTTCCTATACGTATTCTTTAGGCCTACAAAAAAGCAACAAGTCCTGCTGTCCAAATGTGAGGCTTCTGAAGTGTTTCTCCTATGTTTTCTTTAAGAAGTTTTATTGTCTCAGGGTGTATATTTAAATCCTTAATCCATTTTGAGTTGATTTTAGTATACGGTGAGAGGTATGGATCTAGTTTCAATCTCCTGCATATCGATATCCAGTTATCCCAGCACCACTTGCTGAAGAGGCAGTCCCTTCCCCAGTCAATAGGCTTGGTGCCTTTGTCAAAGATCAGATGGCAGTAAGTGTGTGGGTTGATTTCTGGATTCTCTATTCTATTCCATTGGTCAGTGTGTCTGTTTTTATGCCAGTACCATACTGTTTTGGTTATTATAGCTTTGTAGTATAGCTTAAAGTCAGGTAGTGTTATGCCTCCAGCTTTATTTTTTTTGCTGAGCATTGCTTTGGCTATTCGTGGTCTTTTATTGTTCCATATAAATGTCTGAATAGTTTTTTCCATTTCTGAGAAAAATGTCTTTGGAATTTTGATGGGGATTGCATTGAATTTGTATATCACTTTGGGTAGTATGGACATTTTCACTATGTTGATTCTTCCAATCCAAGAGCATGGAATATCTTTCCATCTTCTTGTATCCTCTCTAATTTCTCTCAGCAGTGGTTTGTAGTTCTCATTATAGAGATTTTTCACATCCTTGGTTAACTCAATTCCTAAGTATTTTATTTTTTTGGTGGCTATTGTAAATGGGCAGGCTTTCTTGATTTCTCCTTCTGCATGTTCACTATTGGAGAAAAGAAATGCTACTGATTTTTGTGTGTTGATTTTGTATCCTGCTACTGTGCTGAAATCATTTATCAATTCCAACAGTTTTTTTGTAGAGGTTTTAGGCTGTCTGATATATAGGATCATGTCATCTGCAAACAGGGAGAGTTTGACTTCATCTTTTCCAATCTGGATGCCCTATATTTCCTTCTCTTCTCTGATTGCTCTGGCTAGTACTTCCAACACTATGTTGAATAGAAGTGGTGAGAGTGGGCATCCTTGTCTAGTGCCTGTTCTTAAAGGAAAAGCTTTCAGCTTTTCCCCATTCAGGATGATATTGGCTGTGGGTTTGTCATATATGGCTTTAAGTATGTTGAGATACTTTCCCTCTATACCTAACTTATAGAGGGTCTTTGTCATGAATGAGTGCTGAACTTTATCAAATGCTTTTTCAGCATCTATAGAGATGATCATATGGTCCTTGTGTTTGAGTTTATTAATATGGTGTATCACATTTATTGATTTGCGTATGTTGAACCAACCTTGCATCCCTGGGATGAATCCCACTTGATCGTGATGAATAATTTTTCGTATGTGTTGCTGTATTCTGTTTGCTAGTATTTTAGTGAGGATTTTTGCATCTATAGGACTGGGCACAGACTTCATGAATACGACCCCAAAAGCACAGGCAACCAAAGGAAAAATAAACAAATGGGATTATATCAAACTAAAAAGCTTCTGCACAGCAAAAGAAACAATTAACAGAGTTAAAAGACAACCAACAGAGTGGGAGAAAATATTTGCAAAATATACATCTGACAAAGGATTAATATCCAGAATATATAAGGAACTCAAACAACTTTACAAGAAGAAAACAAGCAACCCAATTAAAAAATGGGCAAAAGAGCTAAGTAGGCATTTCTCTAAGGAAGATATCCAAATGGCCAACAGACATATGAAAAAATGCTCAACATCACTCAGCATCCGGGAAATGCAAATCAAAACCACATTGAGATACCATCTAACCCCAGTTAGGATGGCTAAAATCCAAAAGACTCTGAACGATAAATGCTGGCGAGGCTGCGGAGAAAAAGGAACTCTCATACATTGTTGGTGGGACTGCAAAATGGTGCAGCCTCTATGGAAAATGGTATGGAGGTTCCTTAAACAATTGCAAATAGATCTACCATACGACCCAGCCATCCCACTGTTGGGAATATACCCAGAGGAATGGAAATCATCAAGTCGAAGGTATACCTGTTCCCCAATGTTCATCGCAGCACTCTTTACAATAGCCAAGAGTTGGAACCAGCCCAAATGCCCATCATCAGATGAGTGGATACGGAAAATGTGGTACATCTACACAATGGAATACTACTCAGCTATAAAAACGAATGAAATACTGCCATTTGCAACAACATGGATGGACCTTGAGAGAATTATATTAAGTGAAACAAGTCAGGCACAGAAAGAGAAATACCACATGTTCTCACTTATTGGAGGGAGCTAAAAATTAATATATAAATTCACACACACCCATACATACACACACACAAACCGGGGGGGGGGGGAAGAAGATATAACAACCACAATTATTTGAAGTTGATACAACAAGCAAACAGAAAGGACATTGTCGGGGGGGAGGGGGGGAGGGAGAAGGGAGGGAGGTTTTGGTGATGGGAAGCAATAATCAGCTACAATGTATATCGACAAAATAAAATTTAAAAATAAATAAATAAATAAATAAATAAAAAAAAAAACAAAAAACAAATGTGAGGCTTCTGCAGTAGGGATAATAAAATAGTGACTTTAAATTTAATTTTAAATTTCCCTGTCCCTCTTACTCCTTCCAAACAATCTTCTCCACTTCCCACCTTCCACTTGGACACACATATTAAAATACTCACTAATACCTACACACGCCTTGGCCTTGCCTTGGCAAAGTAAGTAGTAGTCTACCACACATGATGGGGGGCAAGTTGTTTTTTCTTATGTTTTCTTCATATGGAAACATTCCACCCATCTTATGTGCATTCAATGTGTAGTGTTGTTTACATACGTTACCACATATAATTTTCCCAGTCACTCTATCAGGTATAGAGGGCAGACACCGTTATTTTTATTTCACATGGAATAATTGCCTTGCTTTGGAGTTACTGAAACCAAGAAGGTCTCCTGTATTGTACCTTCTCTGACCAAGGATAAATATCTTGGCAGCCAGTCAGCCAGTCTGACATATTTCTACAACTCGCCAATTCCCCCAGGAAGTGCATCCACTGAACATTTCTTACTCATACGCACAACTTCTGGGTTATCAGACAAGTTTCTGACCATGGGCGATAGTTATGGGCTCCTTTCTCCAGCAGCCATATTTGGTTACTTTGTCCCGAAACTCCTTGGTTTTCACTCCATAAATAATAGGATTAAGCATTGGAGGTACAAGGAAGTAGAGATTACCAAGAATCGTATGAACGTGGGGTGGAATGCCTCTGCCAAAGCGGTGAGTGAGAAAAGAGAAAAGTGAGGGAGTGTAAGAGATAAGCATGACGCAGATGTGTGTGGTGCAGGTGTTGACTGCTTTGTGGTGGGCTTCTTTAGAAGACAGTCGCATGACAGCCTGGATGATCAGCACGTAAGATGAGGCAATAGCTGAGATGTCAAGCCCAGCAACCAGCAAGGCCACCACCAGACCATATATCCGGTTGACGGTGGTGTCCACACACACCATCTTCACCACAGCCATGTGCTCACAGTAGGTGGTGGGGATGATGCGATGGGCATAGTAGGGCATCTGGTGGAGAAGGAGAGGCATGGGGAGAATAAAGAGAATGGCTCTCACCAAACTCACTAGGCCAATGAGCCCAATGCGACTATTGGAAAGGATGGTGGCATAGCGCAGGGGCTCACAGATGGCCACATAACGGTCAAAGGCCATGGTCATCAAGACAGCCGACTGCATGGCAGAGATGGAGTGGATGAAGAACAGCTGGACCAGGCAGGCTTCATAGCTGATCTCACTCTGGCCAAACCAGAAAATGCAAAGCACCTTGGGTATGGTGGTTGTGGACATGCCCAGGTCCGTGAGGGCCAACAGGCAGAGGAGCAAGAACATGGGCTTGTGCAGGGAGCGCTCTGTGAAGATGGTGAAGAGGATGGTGCAGTTCCCCAGCATGGTGACCAAGTACATGGAAGAGAAGGGAATAGATATCCATCTGTGTTTGTCCTCCATCCCAGGAATGCCTTGGAGAATGAAGAAAGAAGGGTGGCCCTGCGTCGCATTGCAGGCAGTCATGGTGGCACCTTAGTGAAGTACCTGGGAGAAGCAATGCAAAAAACTACATGGGCTTCAATTAAAAATAAAAAACAGTTTCAAAATGGAAAACAAAGACTGGAATGATAAGATACACAAAAATATTTCTTTTTATATAGTATAGTAGAATACTGTAATATTGCAGTAATGATAGTGCAGTATAACAGCATTAGTATCTAAATAATATACTTTATGATATATGTTTTATTAAGGAAAATTGGTTCATTATTTATTAAAATACATTCTTAAATATATAAAAATATATTAAAACATGAATGTGCATCCACTTAAAGAACATAACTTGAAGTATATGGAACAAAAATGAATAGAAATACAAAGGGAAATTGACAATATATAATATCCTTCTTTCAGAAACCAAAAAATAAAGCATGTCAAGCATTTTTTTAATAAAGATAACTTAACAGCTTATAATAGAGTCTTGCATCCAAAAATTAAAGAATACATATTTTCAGCAGACATGGGATCTGAGGGAGTGGGGACTTTTTGATGAGAGCTGTGCAATGGTGATGAAGAATGAAGTAGACAGTGAGGTGCTGGAAAGCTGATGTGCAGAGAGGAGGCCACCAGAATGTGAATGCAAAGCTCCCTGCCCTAGAACCACTTACCTGGAAGTGAGACAGTGCAAGAGTGAGCAGCTGGTCCCAGACACCTCCTGCAAATGTGTATGTGTGAGTGTGCACATATGTATGCAAGTGTACCTCAGCAAACATTCATATGGCTCCTGGAAAGCACACTCATGGCCCCGCATCTCTCCACTCCTTACTTTCAGACACCCAAAATCTATGGTGTAGCCCTTTAAGTAATTTAAGTAAAGGCTGCAGAGTGCCCGGAATAATCTCTTTGCTCTTATTCCCACACACACATCATCACTACTATTATGTGTAAAATTGACCCTGGAGGTTGCCCTGAGCTCCCAGGAGATGAGGTTGATTGATCTTAGGGATTCTGGGAATGTTTCTGTCTTTTCTAGTCCTGGAGGGGCTTGAAGAGAGAGAGAGGGTAAAGTTAAAGCTGATCTGCTAGTCGGTTTGGAGCTATATGGTTTGGCATCCTAAAGGCCCTCATTCCCAAGCATGTGCAGGTGTGTGAGCCAGGGAGGGACTTACTCTGTGCTTGAAGTAACCATGCCCATGAAGGCATCAGAGGTACAATCTGTGTCGATGGATTTACTGGCATAACAGTGTTAGCAGCCTCAAATTCTGTCTACCCCTAGCTTCTTTCTGATTTTCACCCTCTAAACTTTGTCGCAGGCCCGTGGCTTTTTCCTAGACATTTCCTGCACATCTTCTGAATATGCATATGGCCTGCCCCGGCACAAATCACTGAAGGACTTACTTTAAACTCATTGACCTATCACAATCCCCCACACCTCACACTACCCCCATAAATGTACCAGAACTGAGATGCAAATCTCCCATCTTCTCACAATGGCCACCTTGTAATTAAATTTTTTTTCTCTACTGCAAAGACTTGTGCTTTGGTGATTGGCTTTCCATGGCACATGGGCAAACAAATCTCACTCAGTTCAGTAACAACAAAATCAAGCGAAAACTAAACAGAAGCAGGATTTAAGAGACCTAGGTTGTAAATCATGATGTAGTGCATGTTCTGCCTACAGACAGGTACTGTAGAGTGACTTTGTCCAGAATCAGGTGCCAGTAAGAGGGAAGCAAGTGCAGAGAAAAGTGAGTGACAAATTAAATGGTCTGGGACAATGAATTGTCAATGGAAATGTATATAAACAGACAGGCACAGTTGCAGTCGGTTATAGACACATACTCACAATCCCTGAATACAACTTCTTAAAAAACTTTTTTGCAGAGTATCTCCCAAAGCTCTATCAGGTTCCTTCTGCTATTGCCCAGAGGACTGTCACCTCTCCAGTCAAATTTTTTAATGTTGCGCTTTGGGTAACCACACCAATCTGGAATAATAGCCCGGTCTGATTTCTTCCCAAATCCTGTATCTCTATCACTAGCATTATGTGTGGCACATAATAGGCCACACTATCACTAGCATTATGTGTGATACATATATAATAAGTATCAAATAAATGAATAAATAAATAAATAAATGCATAATTAAATTCGTTTAAAAATAAACTAAAAATGTATCCTTGTTCATGATCTCTTATTTGTTTTTGTTTTCTTGTATGTATAAAAACTAAAACACAACTACATGTGAAAGCTTTCCCTTCTTGTTAAATGAATTTATAAATTCAAGGCAAGGCCAAACAAATTTTAATAGTTTATTTTGCTTGGAATCTGGACAAAATGTCATGATATTTTCAAATCTACCAATGCCAAACCTAGTTTATTTTTATTTTAATCTATTTTGGACACACAATAGTTGTAAAGTATATTCTAACTTGCTTCCAGGTATATACAATATAGATTAAAAAACAAAATGTTTACAAAAACAGTAAGATCCTCCTGTGTAGTTCATCTTCATGGCATTTGTTTTTCTAATCCTTCAGAAATAAATTGTATCATTAGAATTCCCATAGCATTTTACACTTTCTAATACTTTTACTACTTAGGTATGAATCCCAATATAATATGTAGTATTGTTGGGCATATTTTTAAGCTTTATATAAATGATATTATGTCATGTCATTTTTCTGCATCTTGGGTTTTGTTTAACATTGTGTTTGTGAGATATGCTCACGTTGAGACATGTAGGTCTAGTTAAGTATTTATTAATTCAATAAAATGTATTTATTACTACTATATTGGAGGTACTATGTGGCACTATTATATTTTACTAAGTTTAATTCATTCATCTATTTGAATAGATGAAAGACACTGTTTAATTCATTCATTCTTGTTTGGTGAATATCTAGAATTGTTTACAATTAATAATAATAATAATAATGTTAATACTCTTATGCAAAAGTTAGTAGAAAAATGGAATTAAAAGAGAATACAAATTTTTCCATGAGCTTTTGGAAGACCCCTTATACAAGGCTATTTTTTTTCCTTGTGGAGTAATCTCTAAGGCATATATTTAAAAGTAAAATGTCTGGTTGCAGGTTATGCATATCTCTAACTTTGCTCAATATTAATAATTTTATCTTGAAAGTAGTTGATTAATATTTACAATCCCACTGAATACGTGAATAGTGTTTATATTCCTGTATAGTCTCACTAATTGTAAGTAGTATCTAATTTTTATTCTAATTTTGTCACTCTGAGGAGTGCAAAATAGTCTTTATTTGCATTTTATTTAATATCTGGATGATTGAGCATTGTTTTGTAAATTTATTGGATATTTATGTTTCATCTTCTGATAAATGCATGTCCTTATCTTTCACTATTTCTATTTTTCTTATTTTTTTCTATCAGTCTTTATATCCATGAACTTTGTACTCTCTCTCTCTCTCCATTTATTTATTTATTTATTTATTTATTTAATTTATTTTTTTAAGGTAAACCATCCAAGCAGTTTTTATTCATTAATATTCATAAATAGACACAGAAGCTTCATTAGAGATTTCAATTGTCCTTTTCAGTTTGAATGTGGAGTACTAGGAAAGCTGCTTGCTTATCAAGGTATGAGAAGCAGAGATCACCCCTGCACTGCTACCTACGTTTAACTGTTAGAAGTAAAATTTAGTTAAGTGGAAATGATTATCACGTATATTTTCTCTCTTCCTTTTGAATGTAACAACGTAAAAAGAGTGACAGACCTGAAATTACAATCACCAAACAAATCCAAGACAGTCGTTGTCCACTTTCATTGGCAAACAGAGCACAGAGGACATTGTCTGCGAATTGGGATGTCATCAAAGAGGAGATGGTGGAGGCTCATTTCCTTTATTACTCTCTTTTAAATTTTGGTTTTCTAAAACAACATTTAAAGTCATAATATCTCCACAGCGCGTAGCACCAAAATCTGCCATATACCCCTGTTCATCCTTGTCTGCAGATGAGCTCTCTCTTCACACACTAAAGTGGACAGAAGGAGCTCCTGGACAAATAGGCTGCGGTCTGCAGGTTTGCTTTCCATGGACTGGTGCTCTGTTTCAGACATTTTAGGATCATTCAACCTTGTTAGAAGAAATTGGGAGTTCTGGAGAGTGTGTTGACTGCTTTCTTTATTAGCTGAGTTGGTTGTTGCTGTGGATTGTGTGATTGTAGTGGTGAAACTATTCCTGTTAGTATTCTGGGTTGCAATTGTGTGCAGTCTCCAGTTGCCTGCTGCCTGGGCATGCCGCCGTTCTATGGCAGCTGCATCTGCAGTTATTGTTAACTGAGAGGCGGTAGGGCCAGAAGAATGAAGCTGTCCTGCAGAATGTCTCACTCTTGGTAACTGAGATGAAAGCTCATCTATAAGATCCATGGCTTCTCTATTGCTTGGAGAATATGAATTCTGAGAAGAAGAAAGTCTACCAGTAGAACTGCTAGTAAGTGCATGTTTGACCTACGAGCACGAGGACCTCCTAATCCCTGGCCAGGGTGAAACATTCTATGTACATGTCATACACCATTCGATTCATCCAAATCTCCAGGGGTTCTGTGTTCAAGTGTAAGACGAGCTGCAAAGTCATCCATGACATGATTAGGATCGCCTCCAGGTAACGCTACACATATTGGACAAATCACTTCTGTTGATGTTTCTGCATGTTCCTAAGTAATGTGTTCTTGAAGAGAGGGCTCCATATAGCCCATTTTTCCACAATAGGGACAAGTAAAGGACTGTGGCTGCTCTATAGAGAAAGCTTCCTCACCACAGTACAAATCAAAATCTACCCTTGTTAATATGCATTGCATTGGGTAGTCGGTTGTGTGCCTTGTTGTCTTTGAACCACTTTCACAATAAGAAGCACACAGATCATAATCGTAGCAAATTAAATACTTATATCTGTGACCTCGAAAGTTTCCTTTTAAACATGCATCACAACTGACACCTTCATGTCAGGACATCCTAGTTCGGATGGTGGTGGTGTGGCCCCTGCTGGGCTCTGGCTGGGCTCCGGCTGCAGTGTCCCCTGAGGGGTCCTGGCACTGCCCGTACAGGCCGCCTCTCCATTTATTTAATAGATCTCTTAGAAATATCTTTCAATTACCTTCTTTTCTTAACATAGATACCATGCACATTTTTGTCAGGTTTATTGTAAGTACCCTAGATTTTATTGCTATTATAAATTATAACTTTGAGAATATATATTTCCAATGATGGCTGTATATAACAATTCAATTGATTTTTTGTTTGTTTGTTTATTTACCTCAAACTCAGCAAATTTCTTAAAATACCATTAGTTCTAAAAATATATCATTAGAGTCTGATGGGTTTACTCTGCAGAAAATTGTGTCATTTGTTAATAATAATATTTTATGTGTGTGATTCTTAAATGTTTATTCATTTTTATTGTTCTAGTGTGTCAATTTAGATTCAACACCTAATTGAATAGAAGTGGTAAGAGCAGTTATATTTATGTCTGCCCATATTAAAATTTTCATCTTCCACTCTTTCCAACAAAATACATAGAAAAAAAGTAAACAACAAAACAAACAAAAAAATCCAGAAGTACTAACTATTGTGTAGTGAACTAATTAACTTCACTCAAAGAGAGGTATGATCCTTGCCTGATGCTACTGGGAGGTGATCATGTCTAAGCCCCTGGGCTGTCATCCTGCTTAAGAGAAATGTCTTTATTTTGGCTGGGGGCTTTGGCCACCAGATAGTTCATCAATGCGATTTGGGCCTTTGGGTTATGTTGTATTAATTCCAACTTCCAGAGGAACTGAGGACTATAGGTATTACCCAGACCTCCCGGAGGGACTGGAGACTAAGGGTCAGCCATGTGAGTAGTGTGTGATTAAGCCCCAGTAAAAGCTCTGGACACCAAAGGCTCAACTGAGCATCACTGGCTGGCAATACTCTGCATATAGTTACACGTTGTGACCAAGAAGAGGTAGCATCATCCATGCCTTCACAGGGAAAAGATGACCAGAAACTCCACATTTGGACTCCTCCTGGATTCTGCTCTGTGCTTCTCTTCTCTTTGCTGATTTTGTTCTGTATCTTTTCACTTTAATAATACTGTATTCATAAATATATCCCCTTCCTGACTTCTGTGAAATTGTTCTAAAGAGTTATTAAACCTTAAGGTGACCATGATGACCTCCCAAATTGTATCTAGCTGTTCTGAAGTGAGGGTGATCCTGGGAACCCCCACACTTGTAGGTGATATCTGAAGCAAGGGCAGTCTAGTGGGACTGTTCCCTTGGAACTTGCCATTTGGCTAACCCCAGGTGACTGTAAACACTGGGTAGAAAAGCATTGTCTTAATTTTACTAGACCATTATTAATCATAAGGAAAATTATTTATGTTAGATATTGGTCTAGTTATTTATTGTTGTATAATGAGCCATTCTAAAGTGTAGTAGCTTAAAACAACTGCCTTTATTTTGTTCACAAATCTTAATTTTTAGGCAGGGCTCAGCAAGGCCAGTTTGTTTCTCCTCCCTTAGCTGCTGGTGGGAGCAGCTTGAGGGCTCTAGCATCAGATAGAGAAGCTCAAAGGCCGGTGGCTTGACTGATGACGAGACTGTTTCAAAGAGAGTGTAGCGTCTGGTCTGGGAGGAATCCAATAGCTAAGGGTGAGATCACCTACGAGTCCTCATTCACCTTCCTCCAGCTCTATAGGATGTCATGGCAGCTTCAGGAAAGCTGGACTTCTCACATGCAAAGATACTGAAAGAGAGAGAGAGAAAGGGAGGAACACAGGAGAGGGAGGAAGAGAGAGAGAAGGAAAAGGAGGAGGAGAAGGGAGGAAGGAAGGAAAGGAGGGAGAACAGGAGGGGGAGGAAGAAGGAAGGGGTGCGGGAGGGGGGAAATCAGTCTGTATTTCTTACTACGACTTGGCTTCACAAGTCACACAGTGTCACTTCCACCACATTCTAGTCACTAAAGTTGAGTCACTAAGGCCAGTCCATATTTAAAAGGAGGGAACATAGCCTGCACCTCTCAGTGGAGTGCCAAGATGACCTTGTAAGAAGACCATATGGGATGGAATGCATTGGTGTAATCATATTTTTATAATCTGGCACAGACATCATTAAACTTTAAAAATGTTTCTAAGGCAAATTCAAATTATAGCTATACATGCATAAATATAGATATATAGATATAGATTCCAGTACTCCTAGAATCACCTGTTTCCCTGATCCTTCAAAAAGTGATTAAGCCCAATTACAACCCAATAAGAATTCTATAAAAATCCTCTCTCAACTCTCTAAGAATCCTCTCTCAACTGTCCCATTGTTATCCTTTGAGAGAAATTTGGATGTGCACAAGATTTTTTTATTTATGAGCGATGTAAAAACAAAAAGCAAAATCCCGAATAGCCAATGGTTGGCATTTCTTGATTAATATAAGTAGGCTTACGAACAAATTTCAGACTCAAAAATTGTCTTCCCGAAAACTTCCTGAACCAGGCCAAAAAGGGAAAAGACTATTGAGGAACTTAAACCTGTTCAGCTTATACACTTCAGTTTGCCATCAAATGAAGCCAGAAGATGCAAAAATGTGATTGGAAAAGACTAATTGACATGATTCTGAAAATTATTTAGAGGTGGTAATACTTTTAATATCCCTCAGACCCTCCCTCTGAACCAACCTGTAAGTGTAACATTTTTCCAAATCCTATTCAGGTATTAAAAAAAAAAAAAAAAAAAAAAAAAAAAAAAAAACCTATCACTTGCAGCAACTTAGATGGAATTGGAAACCATCATAACATGTCAAGTAAGCCAGGCACAGAAACACAAATAGCACATGATATTACTCAGACATGAAATCTAAAAGAAAATAAAAATAAAAATAAAATAAAAATGTGGTTCTTACAAAACTACAAAGTCTAATAATGATTACCGGAGGCCAGGAGGGGAGGGTGGTCAAGGGGCAGGAGAAGTTGTGGACTTACAGATACAAACACGGTATTTATCCTCAGTGAATCATTATACAGTATATGCATATATTGAAGCAACACACTGTACTACACACTGTACTCCACAAAAATGTACAAGTAAATTTTAAAATTTAAAAAGGAGTTAACTGTACATTATATATCAATTGGGAATTATATTATTTATTCTATCATGCTGGTTAAAATGATAAACTGACTGGAGCTGTTTAAGATTAGCACCAACAGTTAAGGATCCCCTTCTCTCACCAGCCACTGGTTTACCCTCTACCAAATAATCTTAAAAGAGGAGAGTGGATATTTTAGAAACAGCATCAGAAAAAAGATTACACATGATCCTCACTGGAGAAGATTTCTCAGGTACCATTTACAACCAGCAAAGCAGTAAAAGCTCCAAGGGATTGATTCTTGCATACATGTTTCCATCCAACAGTGTATTGTCCCTTTCCAATGAAAACTACTGTATTAGCAAATCTACAGCTATTGGAATCTTAAACTGAGGATTCTTCAGGATCCTCCAGAAGCAGATGCTCTGGAGAGCAATGGCTTACCTAAAATTTTCTGATGAACAGATAATGACACAAAGTGCATGGCTTGTGGCCAAGACAACAGAACTAGATTGATTTTTTTTTATATACCTTTGTTCTTCTTTTTTTTTTGTTTTATTATTAATTGTTGTCGACCAGTACCTGAGGGGAGACAGTGGACAATGAAGAGAGACATGCTTATGGGATTAGGAGGTCCATACAGTCTGATGACCTGTAAGGTGTTTGAGTTTATTTTAAGTTCCTTTTTATAAGCCAGTGAAAATAATAAATTGTACTGATTAAGTCAGACATGTCTGGTACAAAGCTGTCTACAGAACTTTTTCTGCTGCCATGGCACTTGAGAGTTCATAGCTAACTGCTTATCAGCAAAATAAGAGCATAAGCTTCTCTTTTACAACGACTTCAGGGTCCTCAGTTAGATCAAAGTCAGACCTCAAAGGGAGCGAGAAGGGGGAAACAAGCAAAACGGGAAGCCAGCCTTGGTGGCCTATTCCCTAGAATAGCAAGGACTCTGTCAGTTTGTAATTCAATATGCCACAATTAATATTGCTTATTGTCTTAATTTGGTGTATCTTAATGGTCACCTAAGAGTTTCTCAATGTTTAAACATATTTTTACTGTAATTGCAGCCTAATCTCATAAAGTGTTTCTCTGCTATCTAACGTAAAAGAAAACTTGTGTGTGTGTGTGAGAGAGACAGAGAGACAGAGAGACAGAGAGACAGAGAGACAGAGACAGAGACAGAGAGAGACCACAGCTGCTCCTTTAAATCTGATTTTTGAATTTGTCATCCCCCACACAATCCCACTTCATAAAGTTATTAACTCTTCCTTTAAAGATTTGAGAAGACAGCTTTTCTTTCATAAGTTCCTCATGGTATTGCATTTTTCTCATACCATTAACTTCAACCTTCAGTGTTTTAAGGATTGGACCCTGATCCAAAGTCAACATGATAACTTAGAAGGTTTCATTACATCATTTGCAGTGAATCCAAGGTCAGTAGGGGCAGTAACAAATATTGGGACTATTTTTATTCCAATTGTGAGTATCTTCATATACTCTCTAGTCTGCTTTACAGGTGCTATTTCAATCCCAAGAAAATTTTCTTTCCATGAAAAATCAAAAATTGTCTCACTTCTAATGCAGTACACATTAATGCAGTTTTTGTTCCACTGGAGGGTTTTTGCTTTCCTGACACACAGAAATCTATCTTGTGTATAAGGGGTAATTCCAAGAGATTTTTAGATATTTAAATCCTGTAGCCTTCCAGAGAACCATACTTTCCTGTGAAGAGCACCTGGATGGACTTCCAAAATGAACACTTGTAGTACTCAGGAAGCTCCTAGGAGAAGTAACTGACCTCTTCCTGTGTACTGTCTCAGGCTGCTCTTCCCATACTAGGGAAATTACAACTAACCATTTTCCTCTTTGCTGGCCAAAGAGACATATTCACCACATTTAAGACTTTCTGTTGTACCAATTTGAACACCACTTTTTGGGTGAAACAGACTGTCACTAGGCTAAAGAAAAAAACCTCCTGCATCTCAAAAATATATTAAAATGGATTTTGGATTCTTTTGCTTGTTTGTTTGGTGGCCTGAGTTTGGTGATATAGGTTCCTGGTTCCAGAGACTATTATATGGACTAATAGTCATTGACTTTCTGATAATTGTACTGCAATTGTTCAATGCATGCAGTCTGGAGTCTTAAATACTGCTGAATGTCTATTGTCATATCACATAATGCAACAGATTATCCTTTAATAAAAGAAACATTCAGGACTAACTACAGGCTGTTTTCTGAGCAACCTGATTAATAAAATTCTGACAATGGTTTATTGGGAATACAGATATTAATGGTTTGCAGGCTGAGTTTATCTGCTTTTGGCCAAAAGAAGATACCAAGAGATTTAAGAAAAAGCCTGCCAGCAGTCAGATCACATTGTCCCAGCTGAAAAATAACAAGGCCTAAAGGATATAAATGATACATGGACAGGCAATTCTGTGACAAAGTCTGGAACAAGGTAGAGAAAAGACCCATCATAACTCTTCTGGCTAACATGAGTCACTGCTTCTTCTTCACTGATGTTAACTCAAGCCCACTTTTGTCTTCATATTTCCTGGATAAAAAAATATTAAAATACAATCTCAAATTACCCACATTTTCTTGACCACATCCAATTTAGAATTCCTCCAAATTTCCAAGTTCCCTCCTTAAAATTATCAAGCACAAGCTCACACTGTATAAGAATCTCCTCATCATTAGGGAAATGCAAATCAAAACCACTTTGAGATACCATCTCACTCTAGTTAGGTTGGCTAATATCCAAAAGACTGAGAATGATAAATGCTGGTGAGGTTGCAGAGAAAAAGAAAACCTCCTTCACTGGTGGTGGGACTGCAAAATGGTGCAGCCTTTATGGAAAATGGTATGTACATTCCTCAAACAATTACAGATAGATCTATCATATGACCCAGCTATTCTACTGCTGGGTATACACCCAGAAAAATGGAAATCATCATGTTGAAGGGATACCTGTACTGCCATGTTTATTGCAGCACTATTTACAATAGCCAAGGGTTGGAACCAGTCTAAATGCCCATCATCAGTGAGTGGATCAACTACATTGTATGTTGATAATGGAAAATTAAAAAAAAAAAATAAATAAATAAAAAGGAACCATGAGCTGTGGTTTTCTCTTACTATCATCTTGGCTTCCTGTGACTTTGGGCTGCCCATCATGCCCAAGAATTTGCTTCATCTCCCTAGTGGGGGCCAATGAAATGAGGGTGCTGAGCTCTGGTATTTGGTCAATTCATTTGAACCGAAATCTTATGGATATTGAAACAAGAAAAAGTCTTAGAAAAGGTTTGCTTCATAGAATTTTCACCAAAGAGGGCAACTTACTTTTATCAGTGATTCTTTAGCAAAGAGAGTTAGGCCACCTCCATGAACTGAGAACAATTTTGTAGAATTTACAGTCAGTTAAATTGCTAGTATTTTCGCATGGGTTTTCACCCTGGCCAAAGTTTTCTTTCCATTATGGCTGTTCATGATATCACAAACCTCTACATTTTATTAGCTTATAGCACTGCTTAGCTTTATACAATTACACTGCATGAAGACGGTGAGTCAAGCTTCCTTACAAGCTTGCTGCTGTGATGGCATATAATTTGTCAGGCTAACCGATTTTTAAATATGACCCTTAAAACTTGGCAACAATTTGGGCCAGCCCCGTGGCTCACTCGAGAGAGTGCAGCACAGGTAGCGCCAAGGCCACGGGTTCGGATCCTATATAGGGATGTCCGGTGAACTCACTGGCTGAGCGTGGTGCAGACCACACTGTGCCGAGGATTGTGATCCCCTTACCAGTCAAAAAAAAAAAAAGTCAACAATTTTGTTTTTCAATTTCTAGGAAAATAAAGTGCAGAAAAGCAAAAGAGAAACATTCTCTTTTCAAAGGTTGTTAAATGGAAAAAATCAGTGGAGCAGACAATATTATTAGTGGTGGAAAAAGTCAAATAAATCACTGTTATTCTAAAAAAAAAAAAAAAAAAAAAAAATCCCCTCCAAGAATCCCCTCCCAACTTCTGTGTTGCCCAGTAGTTCTTCTGGAATGCTTTCTCTGTTACTGTGGCAGGATTAACAAAGCTAATTTTTGAGTATAGATATGTTCCTCTTGGTCTTAGGTTAGTGAGTTTTAATAATTTCCAACAGAGGAGATGGTCTTCACAGTTTTTATTTTTTCTTTCCTCTATATATGAAGCAAGATCTTACAATTAATTTTCGTTGGGATTTTTTTCACAGAAATCTCATAGCTGCTCAACACAGGAACCACGAGATCAAAAATAGATCTTAACTTATGGACATGTTGTACCTTTTTGCCTAGCCTAGAATCAAGATGGATCATAAAATAATGATTACTTCACTGTAAGAAAAAAAAATAGAATTATCTTAACATGCACATATTTTCCTCTTTGTTCCCATAATATCATTTACACTGCATCACTGCAATTGCCATATGCCATTGTAATTCTTCTCTCCTTAGAATATGAATATCCTAAAGTCTGGCACTGTGCCTTGTTCACCTGTAAAATTATATTATACCTGGTACATAGTTGAGCTTCAATAAATATTTTTGAATGGATGCTCAGCTATAATAAATAAATGAACAGTGTTTCTAAAGTTCTTGCAAAATGTGCGTTCTCTTCAGAAAGTAGGTTAGAGATTTCTAGGGATGGATGGAGAGAGAAATGGGGAGTTATTGCTTAATGATTACAGAATTTCTGTCTGGGGTGATGAAAAGTTTTAGAAATAAATAGTGGTGATATATGCACAATATTGTAAATGTAATTAATGTCACTAAATTGTACACTTAAAAATGGTTAAAATGACAAAGTTTATGTTATATGTATTTTACAACAGCACAATAAATAATTGTAGTTTCTGTTTATATGACATTTATTCATTTAACACCACATTACAAAGTCAACTGTGGATAGGCTGAATCTCAGACCATAGAAAAAGAAAGAGATATGGATACTGACGTTGAAAAGTAGATTGAATGTCTTAGAAGATTGAGAGTTTCTAGTAATAAAACATAGTGAAAAGTTGACTCTGATGAAAAATATCACGTTGTGAGGGAGAATCTACTGGGTGCTTGCATTTATTTCTTCCAGGCAGGGTGGGGGAGGATCAAAAAACAAAAACTGCCAAGTCTTGTGGAAGGTAAGCCTGTGCTAAAACTTGAAGGCCAGCTGTTTAAAGAAGGATTTTTGTCACCTCAACTAACACCCTGGATAGCATTAGCAGGAAACTATCTGCCCTGGAAATTCTAGTATACCCAAAGGGCTATTGACTAATTATGGTAAGCAAAGGGTCAGACTGAGTCCATAGTAGTCCTCAGAATAATTTGTATATCAAACCCATCACTTTTAGAATATCAGGAAAAGAGTCAAAGTCCATCAGTCATGAGGAAAGTATACTAGCTACAAACATCTTTTGAAGTGATTTCCTGAGAAACTAGTGCTATAGCTTTCCTAGGGAATTATGTACTTCCAGGCTTCTCACAAAAAATCACCCCACAGTCATCCCCATCTATTTCAGACATAATCTCAGATCCAGGGATCTTGGACTCACACAGCCATCTCTGGCCTAGGGGTGACACTCTCACTGAAAACACTCTTGGTTTAAAAAATATATTCTTAATCTCTTGAAGTGACAAGTAAATAGTTCTTTTACATTTTTTTCCATACCTTTAGCGCATGGAATTTCTGTACATGATTTTTACTTTCAAGTGTGCAATATTGCCTCTTGACCTAAAGGCCCAGTAAGAGGCCACATAATAACTTCACAGAAAAATGGTATTCTATAGATTTAGCAAGAGTAAACGAGTTGTTCTAAGTACTTCAAAAACTCTTAGGTAATACACAGTGCTGGCTTGTTAGCATTAGCAGAAGCAGCAACCTCTAGTACAAAGGTAAGAGATGCTGAAGAAAGTAAAAGATGAATTATAACTTTTCCCATTGACCTTTGGAGTATGTAGAGGGTATAGCTACCTCCTCCCCATAAAAAAACCAAATATTCTTATGCGGATCTGTTTGGTGTTAATG
Source organism: Cynocephalus volans (assembly GCF_027409185.1). Taxonomy (NCBI): domain Eukaryota; kingdom Metazoa; phylum Chordata; class Mammalia; order Dermoptera; family Cynocephalidae; genus Cynocephalus; species Cynocephalus volans. The sequence goes on along the minus strand of NC_084463.1, from coordinate 105,770,471 downwards.
CCATAGACCAGGGGGTTGAGAACAGGAGGCACGAGAAGGTAGAGATTTGCAAGTACAATGTGGACCTGAGGAGGTACGTGGTGGCCAAAGCGGTGGGTGAAAAAAGAAAAAAAGGCAGGGATGTAGAAGACAAGAATCACACAAATGTGTGCTCCACAAGTGCTAAATGCTCGGAATCGGGCATCCTTGGAGGGCAGTCGCAGCACAGTCCACAGGATCAGGGTATAGGAGGTAGCAATGAGGACCACATCCATGCCCGTGATTGAAAGTGCTACAGTGAGACCATAAATGGTGTTGGTCTTGATGCTGGCACAGGCTAGCTTGGCTATGCCCATGTGCTCACAGTAGGTGTGTGGGATGATGTGGTGACCACAGAAGGGTAAGCGTTCAATGAGGATAACAAAGGGGAAAACAAAGAGAAGGCCACGAAACACACATGCCACACCTATCTTCCCAATCATGGTGGCATTGAGGATGGATGTGTAATGAAGTGGACGGCAGATAGCCACATAGCGGTCAAAAGCCATGGCCAGCAGAACAGCTGACTCCGTGGCAAAGACTGCATGGACGAAAAACATCTGGGTGAGGCAGCCATGGTAGGAAATTGAGTGGGACCTAAGCCAGAAGATTGTTAGCATTTTGGGCAAAGTTGTTGAACAGAGTACGAGGTCAGTGATGGAAAGTAGGCACAGGAAGAGGTACATTGGCTCGTGCAGAGCTCTGTCTGTCATGATGATGTAGAGAATAGTGCCGTTACCAACCAGGGCGAGGACATACATGGAGCAGAAGGGGATGGCAATCCAACCATGTTGGTCTTGCATCCCAGGGATCCCAAGTAGAATAAATGTGGAAGGGTGGAACGCAGTGCCATTGGCGACAGATGCAGAGAGCATTCTAATGCAGAGAACAGAAGGCTTTGTCTTCCTAAAAGTGATTAGAAAACAAAATGATGTCATCCTAGATGCCATTTATTCCTCGAAATATCCATTCAATGTATTGCCTTCCTTTCATTCCCACCAATTCTACTCAAAGTCATAACTTTCTCACTTCTTGCCTAGGTTATTAAACTAGCTTTGTAACTAATAGCCTCTTTTCAGGAATTTAATCTTCCAGTGATGCTTCTACATTTCTACTAAATATTCTAACACTTGAATATAATCAACTGTTAAGCAAATATAATTTTTCTTAGCTGCAGGATATCTTGTGTTAACTTTTTCTGGTCTACCCTCCACCACTTTTTATTTATGTTCTGGGACCTGGGACACTTTCCTCTATGGGCTACATCAACAGACTGCCTTGCCCTCTCACTTCTAGTTGGATTTGGCAATAAGAAATACCAACAAAAGATTGAGGGAGGAAGAAGAGTGAGGGCAGGTGTTTATTCCTTCAGTTTTTTCCCAGCAGGGTTGTTGCAAGCCCATTGCATCCCTGTCTCAGAAGTCTTCTTGGTTCTGGTTCATCTTGCACTCAGTCCAAGGATTGTAAAAGTGCCCACTGTCACTTATACAGGGCACATCACAAGAACTTGTAATTTTCCTACACATGCTCAAACCTTTCTAAATGGTTTATGTATTACATTCTTCTTAAATTATCTGAGTGTGTTATCTGCTCCCTGCTAGAATCCTGATACAATGTCATGCAAATCTCTTCTTGAGCTTGGTCCTGCCTCCCTGTCTAGCATTATTTACCACCACATCCCACACCGTACTTCATGTTCCAACCATATCTAAGTGTTGTGAAATGTCTAAAAGCATGCATTCTCACACCAACATACCTTTTCATGTGTTTTTTTTTCTGCACAGAATGGCTGGGCCCATTTGGTCATCTGGTAAGCTCCTAATAGTTATTCAAAAAACTGTTGAATAAGTTCTCCTCTATGAAGTTCTTCTATGTCTTCTCCTTTAGAGAGAGAACACATCTTCAACATGCCTCCCTTTGGAAATATAAAATTATTTAATAATTATGTGTATGTCTCTCTCCCGTTTACACTGTGAAATTTGACTCTTATTTTTTTCTCTGTATCCAGCATCTATGCTGTACATACATTAGGCCAATGAATAATGTTTCATGAGTAATTAATAAAAGATCAAATGCAGTAATTAAATTTTTAACAGACTTGGGTAAGTGAACATGGCTGAAAGTGATATTTCCCCTTTGGAGCCTTCCTTAGGAATCAGACAAGACCTTCCCTTGCTAGATCTATGATTCCTACCATGTTCTTTCCCTCTATATACTCCAAGAGGCACTTTATTACCTTTTCTTTAATGCATTTATAACTTAATCTAACCTAATCTATATAATAAATTTCTTCCTGTTTTCTTGATTAGTCATATGCATTATTTTGATCATAAAACATATCTGCTTTGGTCTGTTTTGCTGGCTTTCGAGTATGACAGTTTAGAGTAATGATACTCCGTGGTCAGCCAGTCCAAAAGTCGCACAGTTGTGTGCTCTAGGAAATCTCCAAAAAGACTAAGTAAGCCACAGGAAAGAATAAGAAGGCCAGAGACTAAGGGCACATAGGTGAGTTAAGTCAGGGAAGATTCTTCAGAGTGTGTGTGCTGTGGTTTGAGGTTATGTCAATGGAAAGGGAAAAACAGAGAAAAAAATTCTGGGGCTGTCTTGACTTTGGAGTCCCCTGTGGGCAAAGTCAGAGTCATCATTCTTGCCTTGTCAAAGTCCAGTCTTTGGGAGTCAAATATTCTCATTTTTAGAAGAGACATTAACATTAAGTTTATTCAGTCATTCTCATCTAAAAACATTTTTACAATGTGAAAAAAACTAAGATAAGCTGAAAGTGTACTACAATAATGATAATAATCAACTGCTCACCTGAATCTACATTATTAAAAGATCAACTCATAGTGTGTTATGATTTTGTTTTAGTAGTTGCAATATACATTTCTCATATACTACGGTAAGTTTATATTAATATAAATGTAAATTATATAGGTCATAATGTTAGTATAAGTTTTCATTACTAATGAAATTATTATTGTTTATATTTTAAAATCATGACAAAAGAGTGTACTGCCAATTTCAGTGTAAATTTATATATTCTTAAAAATTCAAAAATTTCAGTTATAACTTTCAACAAAAAGCAATGGTAAACATGTCAATGGCCATCTTGTAAAAGCATAAATGATTTTGGACTCTATCCTAGTACTATCTGACTTTTTAAATAATAAATAAATCAATGGGATATAATCTTGTCTTCTAATTGACAAATAAGTTACAAAGTCTACGTAGCTCAATAATTATATGATGCTTGAGTCCCAGATGTGATATCCTGCAAAGTGATCACCTAGAAGTTTCTTGCACGTCTCTGGAAACAGGGAAATTATGCTTCCTTGAGGCAGCCATCTTAACTTCAGCTACTCTGAGTCAGAATGTTTTTCTCTTTTCATTGAGCCAGTGTTTATAACCACAACCTACATTAAACACTATGATTTTTCTTCAATATCTTAGGCTTCCAATTTTATACACTTGTATTCTTTCTAAGGCTGCTCTTTTATTTCATCCTTTTGTCAAAAATACATTTATTGACAGCCCATTATGTGTCAGTTATTCTAGGTGATTCGTATATATTAAAGAGTAAGACACATGCATGCTTGATGATATATTAATCTTATAGTGTAATAAGACATAATTAATCAAATAATCTCCAATATATGCATAAAATGCTGTATTGATATATGCTATGAAGAAAAATTACATTAGCCAGTTTCTACTCAGCAAAGGCTTCCCTGAGGAAACAAAACTTGACCTCCAAATACAAGTCTTCCTCAGATGCTTCAAACATCTCTTGTACTCCTCAACTTCCAGTATTGTCTCCCCGCTGAAGCTCTCCTTCTGTGATCTAATCTGAAAAACAGGACATTAAGACCTAGATTTAGACAGGCCGGGTTCAAAACATGGCTTTATTGCAGTTACTTGTAAACTGTACTACCTTGAGCACTCTTTAAAATCCCTTTTGTCCTCATTTTCCCAATATAAAATTCAGATAATAATACTTCATAGTTTTGTGAAGAAGTAATTAAGGAAAAACATATAAAGCATATAATATAGTCTCTGTAACTTAAGCATTAGCCGTAATCCTCACTGCTATTTCTCATGATTTTGAATTCTCTGAGTCCATCACTCTAAAAACTACGTATTCCTCTCTCTATAGAGAAAACTTCATTTAGTTCTTCAAGTTAAAACACATTTGCCTTTCTTGAGTCCATAACACAAGACTTAGGGCACTGTGGTTTCACCCTCTTCTAATTTGAGTACTTTCTCCAAAGATATTTAAGACTGGTCCTTGGTTAGTAGGATTAGGTGAACTCCGATAAGATATGAAATGGAATGATTCCCCAACAATCCCAAATTCATCAATATGCTAATATCATTGAGATCTCCTCATTAATTTCCCTCAGGGCCAAGGAACCATTGTGACATTTTGGGTCCTTCAACACAAAAGAAGCAAGCGTGTTCCATGCTGCCACTAACAGCTAAGTAAGGATAAAGAAATGCTTATCTTATTTCTGTTCAGGGAAGAATTTCTACTAGGGTGTTTAATGAGGCAGTCACCTGATATTGCCCTGAAAACAAACAAACAAACAAAGAAACAAACAAACAAACAAACAAAAAACAGAACCTGGGGATGCTGGAGCAAGGATTTCTAGCTTGGTGGGATCCTAAGGTTTCTGCACACAAACTTCCAGGATTATCTACATGGAGGAAATTAGATACAGGGGGTACCAGCTATGCTCTGAAACTGGTCAGACTGGTGAGTTTGCTGATCCTCTGGGCTTTCTAGGGACACGGTGAGGGTCCTGGGTACTCAGGAACAAAATTACTTACTTACAAATATATGTAGCTTTACTCCTGCCTGGTTAGCCTGACTGATACGAGTAAGAGCCAAATCCAACTACTGTGCTTCACTATACCAACCATTTTACTATTCATATGTACCTCATAACGTTATGTTGTATGCCTTAAATACACACAATTTATTAACACTTATTTAAAAAAATAAAAAAGGAAATCTGCTTTTATCATTATTTTTAAAAAGGCTGCTCGTAGAGATCCATTTGACTGACTTGCCTTGAGCCCATAAAGGAAAGCAACAAGAGACTAAAATCTCTAATTGCAGCAGAGACTACTCAGGTGCCAAGCAAATAAGGACTTACTGATTATAAATTTTGGTGTGCATTAAGGCTGCCTGAATACCTGAGGGATTCAAGAAACTCTATTTTCTATAATGGAGTCAGAGGGCAGTCTGAGATGACCTCCAGAGTGGTCAAGGACATCAATATCTCTGTATGATTGTTGTCCGTCTCTATCCTCCCATCTCTATGCAGAACTGACCTCGACCTTATTTTCTATCTACCTCATCCATTTACACATTTAACACTTACCCCAGCCTTGGTAGTCAACAACACTTGAGAAGTCTTGATCCAGCACAAATAGCATAGCTCCTGGATCTGAGGTATGGTCCCATTTATCTCCACCCTGTGAAGGCTTTTTTTTTTTTTTTTCTGGTCCAGGGAGGATGTGTTGTGCCTCAGAGCACTAATGGCCCCAGCTGCCAAAAGTAGACATGAATTTACAAATAAAATCTCTGAGGACACGCACCAGTTATGTCAGGGTCTTCTTTGAAAAGCTGAGCATTTTGTAAGGCAAATAAAAGGGTCACCCTGGTCCTGCACTCATGGATTAATAGTAGCCCAATTGCACCAGTCTGTTAGGGAGAAGGTAGGGGCCATGGAATGAGGATATAAAAGGAAGATGTGTATCTTGAATTAAAATTTGCATAGTTTCCTTTTATTGCCTAATCTAATAACACGTATCACCTGTTTTCAAGAATAGAATCACTCTGCCTTCTAAATTTTTCCAGGGTGACCTTGAGCTTTTCTTTATTTCTCTTTAACATTTTTGTGTGTTTATTAGAGTAACTCTTTGTTTTTTCTCTTTCATTTAATTATACCAGATGATAAGCTGCTTAACTAAACGTACTGCTAGTTATGGTTCAGTGTGAAAATACATAGTTTTCTCATAATCCACAGAGGAAATGACATGTTGGCAGTTGTTGCTATACAAATCAGGAGTTCAGAGAAAAGTTTCACACTGGAGTTATACAAAAATGATGTAAAATACTGCTGATATGTCAAGGAATAAGAAGACTGAGACTACTGCTTAGCAATTGCAGTCATTATTGACCTTGACGAGAACAGAATTGTACAGTGTGTTTTTCTGAAAGTTTTTGCTTTCGTTTAGGTTCAAAGGATTCATTGGTAAAAGAAACCACTTGTCACACTAATAAGCCAGTTTATGATGTTTATCAAGCTACAGCAATAAGCAAGTAAGCAAAGAAAGCAAAATTAAGCAGGCATATTAAAAAAAGAAAAGAAAAAAAATTAAACAGTGTTTGCATCACCAAACTGGGGAAACACCTACATCCAGATCCAAGCAGTGCTGGGAAGTCCTGTGAACAGCGATCTGGAGTCCCAGTTGGGTTTGCCACAGGCAGTGGGTTTACTCCACAGGCGAGACTTCAGAGGGTGGTTTGAGGAAATCCTGCTTATATCACCCAGCCACAGACTGATAACATTAGTCTGTGTGCAAACATGCAGCTGTGGTTATTTTATTAATGCTTGGATCTTTTCTCACAAGTCTTTGGGGAGTTCTTCGGCACTGGGAACTGGCCAGGTTCCCAAGGTCCAACAAGCTCCAGGGCTTACTTTCCTTCTTATCTGATGTTTACTAAGCACCTATCCTGTATGCCTGCACACAGTTTCTGAGAGTCTGGCACACAGCCTATGTGGGGTCATTTTGCAGTCAGAGGCCTAGCGATGCCTCTGAAGCCTGAAAAAGACTATAAGCCTTAATTTTCCCAACACAATGGTAATATGAAGTTTGAGTAGGGGTGAGGTAAAGAGAAAATGGGAGAGAAGAATTAGAAACAGTAAATATAGATAACTCTTTCAAGAAGCTATACTGAAAAGGAAAGTAGAGAATTGAGGGTAATAGCTGAGAGAGAACTGGAGTTAAGAAATGATTTTAACATGAGAAAAGTATAACCAAGTGTTTATGATGATGGAGAAATCGAAATGAGAGTGAAAACTGATAATCAAGAATGAGGAGAGAATTTCTGGGTTCATGTCTTCAAACACAATGTGAGTGGAGAGGTAGATTTAGGTAGGGTTGCTGTGTTGCTGAAAAAGCACAATAAAGTGTGTGTGTAGGTGTGTGGGTGTGCACATGTGTGTTAGAGAGGGAAGGAGAGAGAGAGAGAGAGAGAGAGAGAGACAGAGACAGAGAAAGAATATTTGCATTAAAGAGTAATTTTAAGAATAGACCATAAAATTCATGCTGGTAAGCAGGAGAATTAAGAAATGAGGAAAATGAAGAAATATGAAAGGGCAGTAGGATCAATTTATTGTCAGTGCCTTGAAGTTGAAAGTTCGTTGAATTGGGATTTAAGAGAAAGTGACCTGAAAAAATAGGAGGTGATGGGTGAGGGACTAAAATTTAGATTATTAATAATTTGAATATATTTGCTTAAATACAAATTCTAAGGTATTTTCAAGGAATTAAGTAGATGAAGTAGGGTGGTCAAGATCTTTGGAGGAAACCTCAGAGTACTAAGAATGAAATTATTCCAGTTATCTACTGTTGCATAACAAATTACTCCACACCTAGTACTTTTAAAGCAATTTATTATCATGTCTATTCTATAGATTTACTGGGATCGGCTGAGTGTTTCTCTCACGTGGCTATAGTCAGATATAAGGTGGAGTTGTAGTCATTTCTAAGCTTGACATGAATTTGTGCAGTTGATGCTGGCTGTTAACTAGGAGCTCAGCCAGAACTGTCAACCACATGGCTTCTCCATGTGGCTTGGGATTCTCACAGCATGGTGGCCATGCTCTAGAGAGTGTCCAAAAGTAAATGTTCAAAGATACCAATAAGGAAGTTATTAGGTTTTTTATAATCTTGCCTCAAGTGTCCTGAAATGTCACATGTATTTCTCAAGGAAAATGCTGAGACCAAATCAGAAAAAAGGGAGGGGAATTAGACTGCACTTCTTAAAGAAGTGGCATGTTTTTATTGCAGACAAATATATGGAATGCAAGATATTGCTTTGTCCATCTTTGGAAGATAAAACTGGTAATGATCCACCTTCTTGCCAAAATAATACATACCTCCTTCTAGATCAAAATATATTTACCTCTTCTCTAAGACCTCAAAATCTCATTCCCATTATGTAATTAGTCCAAAGCCCAGGATCTCAGTCTCTAAATCAGGACAAAGTATGAATATAGCTCCTTGGATTCGATTTCTTGTGCACAGCTTCTAAAATGCAGCTCCTCTAGATTTGAAAACCTTTGAAGTAAATAAATGAGCTATCTGATGCCTACACATCAACATACAATGGTGATACAAATATTGGATAACTGCAATAGATACATGTTAAATAGTGGAAGAGACACGTAACAAGTGACTTGTCCATTGTAATTCTAAAATCCAGCCAGGCATATATGTCCAGTTTGTAGATAAGAACCCAAACCTTCTCCCTGGAAATGATTCTCTGTGGTTTGGCTTCAACCTCTGACTCAATATTTTATGTCATCTTTGTTTTTCAATGAGGAATAACCTGTACTTACGTCTTTCTCAGCCTGATTCCTGCTTAAGGAAGTTGAAAACCCAAAGACTTCTTTTCATTTCACAATGACAATTTCCCTTTTAGTCCAAGCTGATGATGCTTACATCTGTATGTTTTTGTCTATGATTTATTTTTTAGGGTTTACTCCATTAGAGAAAAGTCACACTTGCAAATATCTTCCACTTGTCTTCTGTCTGATTTTGGCTGAGAGTTATGGAATTCTGGGTTAATATTTTAAAGATTCTTGGAAGCTTCTTTGTCTAATTGAAGAGGTTTATAAGGTGCACCCTTAAATATTTTTCTAGTCTTAGCAAAGGATCTTATAGACTCATCTTAGAAATAATGCTACATCCCAAGGCCATTTTTTACTTTGAGAGTCTTTTGTCATTTGGAGAGGCTGGGAGTAAAAGGAGCCAACTTTTTATTTAAGCCAAGATAGTTATGACTCCTTTGTATTTATTCTAAATTCTACTTGAAGAGTGAACAATTTCATTTTTACTTCCTATATCTTAATCTATATCTTACCATTTGTAGCATAAAAACAATGTTGGTACTTTCAGTATTCTGCTTCAAAATTTCTTTGGCCAAATGTATCAGTTTTCTAGGCATATTTTCTATTTTCCATATTACTACCACAGATAGCTGAAGTCTCAATTGGACTGGATGACCAAGATGAGCTTACTGCCGTAACTTGCAGGTGTTGTCTGGGACCTCAGTTGGGGACATCCACTAGAATATTTAGACACGGCTTATCTATGTTGCTTGGGATGCTCACAGCATGGTAGCTGGATTCTAAAGGAAGCATACTAAGATCAACCATTTCAAGAAACCTACGTGGAAACTGCAAAGATTTTTATGACATAACCTCAGATGTCCCAGAATGTCACTTACACTGAATGCGATTTCTCAAGGATTCTTAAGTCCAGCCCAGATTCAAGAAAAGGTGGTTTACCATTTGCAACAACATGGATGAGCCTGGAGAAACTTATGTTGTGTGAAATAAGCAAAACACACAGGGATAAATACCACATGTACTCACTCATATGTCGGAGATAAGAGAGAAGGAAGGAAGGAAAGAAAGACCACAGTAGAGCATTGGACTTACAGAGGGAGAGAACATTCCTTGGGCTACAAAGTGGAGTGGGGAGGAAAGAGGGAGGGAGAGGGATGTTGGGGATAATTGGGTGGGGGACATGGGGTACAAATGCAATTTGTAGTAATAGGCACTCTGCCAGTATGAATCTGGCCCTCACATCATGGGCACGAGGGGTGACAATCAGCTTTATATCCATGAATATTCATTAAAAAAAGAAAAAAAAGAGGGATTAAACTCTCACTATTGATGTGGGAATGGCAAAAAGTTTACACTGTGGAAAACCGTGGAAGATGGAAGATGTCTTTGTAAATTACAATCTTCCACATCGTGTTATTAAAGGGAATCTACATGGACACCAAGAATCATGACAAAAGTTCCTTTGTTTTTTGAGAAAACTACATGGTGAAAGAAGCCAAAAATCTTCAAAGAAGGAAGAATCACCCAGGCTGAGACGATAACTGCAAGAAGTAGAGCTAATTTATAATATATTTTGATGATGTGAGATTTAAAGTTGGAAAGTTTTAGGATGGATGAATAATATTAGTCAAGAAGCAGTTACATGGAGCATAAAGGAGAGCTGTGTTCCTTTAGACCCAGAAAATTGCTACAGTAACCAAATCTATGCGTTTCCTAAAGGACCAGAACTTGTCAGATCTGGAAGGAAACAATTTTTCCTAGGTATCAAAATTACCTAGAAAACTGTTCAAGAATACAGAGGTCAATTGAAGTAAGACAGAGCCTGAAACTTTGCATTTTTACCAAGTTCCCCAAGGTGATTCTGATGCCCACTCAAGTTTGAGAACCACTTTCTAGATGATCATTTTTTTTCGAAGGATTCTTAAAAGAGGGTAATCATTTGCTGTTATCTTTACCAACTTTCATCTGGAAAGTGCCCTGTAGGTATCCCAAGTTGTGAGGCCTTTATTCATCTCTTTTAACCCATGTAAGACTTATCTGTCTACATTATGTATGATTGACATGCTATCCTATAAGTTGAAGAGGATATAAATTCCCTCTGCCCTATCTAATCATGCAAACATGTCCTCTTCAACCTTTATTTTGCTTCTCTAGACATCTACCTGCTCCTTCTGTCTCACTGCTTCCCATAACACACAGTGGATTTCTAGAATTTCATGTAAATTTAAATCAACATTGTAGGTATTCCAGCTTTTAAAAAGTTAGAAGCACTCCAAAATCAATACAGTTATATGTTTCATTTTGTTTTTCCCAAGCTTTTAAATTCATGTCACTTGTTCTCTTTAGGGAAGAACAGGAGGATGATTTTGTCCTGAATCTGTTTGGTCTTCACCCCGTAGATGATTGGATTGAGTGCGGGAGGAATGGCTACATAGAGGTTGGCAAACAGTATGTGAAAAGATCGAGGAATATTGTGACCAAAACGGTGGGTCAGGACAGAGAATATGGCTGGTGTGTAGAATATAAGACTGACACAAACATGGGAACCACATGTGCTGAGGGCTTTCTGGCGAGCGTCCCTGGATGGAAGGTTAAAGATAGTACGGAGGATGAGAGTGTAGGAGACTCCAGTGAGGATCAGGTCTGACATGACAGTCATTACAGGCACAGCAAAACCATACCAAATATTGATGGAGATGTCTGCACAGGCAAGCCGGGCAATGCCTATGTGTTCACAGTATGTGTGGGGAATGATGCGTGTTCGGCAGAAAGGCAGTCGCTTTAATAGGAACACACATGGGAAGATGATACAAAAGCTTCTGCTGATAATACCCATCACAATCTTAGTAATAATCTGACGAGTGAGAATAGTGGTGTATCTTAGGGGGAAGCAAATGGCAACATAGCGATCAAATGCCATGGCCAGCAGAATGGCAGAGTCCATTGCAAAGCTGTAGTGGAGAAAGAACATCTGGATAAGACATCCAGAAAAGGTGATTTCCTGAGGACCCAGCCAGAAGATGCTGAATGTTTTGGGTACACATGTATTAGACAAGATGAGATCTGTAGCTGCGAGCATGGAGAGGAAGAAGAACATGGGCTGATGCAGGCTGCGCTCCATGGAAATTAGGAGGAGAAGGACACTATTGCCTGCAAGAGCCACAAGGTAGATAATAAAGAAAGGAATCCCAATCCAGATGTGATACTGCTCCAGCCCTGGGACTCCCAGTAGGATAAATAGGCCTGGATTGAAGCTGCTGAAGTTGAATGGGGCCGTCATGGTCATGGATTGGATGTGTCTAATAAATTGAAAATAGAAAATTCATGGCTGATTGTTACAATAATCTACAGACATCTGCTTATCATCTTTCTCCAATATCATCCCATCACTTTCAGCTCTAGGAAATGATAAACTATCCCTCTTTTCTTCTCTTTGCTAGTGAATATCCACCAAACTTTCACTCACAGTTTTAAGCTGTAATAGAAGCGGTATTGAGATAATACTTTCCTAGAGACACAAGTCACATAACTCTGAATTCAGTCCTACCTGCCTACCAGCAACTTAAGAAGTTTTCTAAGAAAATGTGGGTATAAAATAATATTATTAAGAGACCCACTTAATTACGAGTCAGAAATTTGGAGCAAAATTCAATGTGAAATACCAGCCCTGGGGAATTGTAATAATGATCATATAAGGTCACAAGAGGCTTAACAAAGGCTGATTAAATATCTAAAACCTAAGCAAACAGTGCAGTCTGTTTTCTTCCTTGTTCCTCCCACCACATTAACATCTGCTCTGGTTCTCATTATTGTTATAGAAAACTTCGCCAACAGTACAAGGGAGCAAAGGACATTCGTCCCTAAAATGTGAGGTTTAGGTGGTTCAGTTATTTATTTATTTCGCAGCTGGCCAGTACTGGAATCCAAACCTGTGACCCTAGTGTTACCAGCACCGAGCTCTCTCAAGATTTAAGTAGTTTAATCTGCTCCTTCAGACATTCCTAGGTTGGAGAAATTTTTAAGAAAATATAGTCCTCAATAACTTACTATATACCAGACTTGTCTCCTTGAAAGAAGATAGAACCCCTCCTCCTAACCCTCAAAGAATACAAATCCCCAGAAGGGGAGCCCAGTGTCCTGGCAACATTATGCAATGACATTCTGACCCACGTGTGATCCATTCAATAATACATTTTTGTGAGACCTCATTGGAACAGTTGAATCCTTCTGCCCAAACTCGTCTATTTTGTGACATTATACACAATTCTTTTTCTCCAACCTTAAAAGTCACTTTTTTTTTTCTTTCTCTCTGTCCCATGAGGGTTGCAATTCTTCAGTGTTCTATCCAGGCCTGCTGCTCTCTTGGTGGAAAAAGTCCACCTGGGTGATCTCTGTAACTGCCAAGGCTTTAACCTCTATGTTGAAGATTCTGAAGTTTTAAAAAAAATCTTATGATATTCCTCTCTCCTCAGTTTTGACATTACTTGTACTATGCCTATTATTTTCACTTAGAAATCCCTCAGGTGCATTCAGCTCAGCATGTTCTAAACTATTCCATTTGTCTTCTATTTCCCCAATCCTGTGTTTTCCTACAATGTTTTCCAACTCAGCAAATGCCAGTACAACAAAATCATTTTCTCAGTCTAGAATCTTTGAAGCTATCTTAGTCATGTCTCCCTCACACTCACTCTCCTTCTCTTCTAAACACTTATCATATTACAAATATTCACTCTCCGAGTATTTCTATGTTACAGCCACTTATTACTACCCCTACATTAACTCCCTTATCCTACATACCATCTACTCTCACCAAGACCTCTACATAGATCTCCTAACTCAAATGCATCCATTTTCCTTGAGCAACTAAAAGTTGAGAAAGGAGCCAGAAACAATATATAGAAAATAAAAATAATATTTTAAAACTATCTCCTGATGTAGTCCTTGTGGTTTACCTCTCATTAAGGCTGACCCTGGAAATAGAGGCTTCCTGTTCCCGAAGAAAGGAAGATGTGACATAGGGTCTATCCAAAAAGGAAATGGAAAGCCTATCACTTCCAGATAGGAAGAAATAGCAAGGCTAGCATTCAGCGACAGCGGATTTTGTCTGTGCTCAAATCTAGGTAAGGTCTATTTCATTATCAATAGATTCAGTTACAGAGGCAAATACATTAAGAGGCTTCAATTAGAATTCAGAACACAAGACCCAAGGTTTTCTAGTCACCACCAAAATCTGTGGGTAAGCTGCCTTCCCCACATCACCTATTGTGTAGATGATATCTACGGGAAGAAAAGACAAATGGAAATTGGAAGAACAAACCGTTATAAAGAGAAACTAAATGAGAGACAATAAACCCCATGACAAAAGTACCGTAATTAATGACTATTCCAAAAAAAGTTGGAATTATTATATATAATATTATATATAATATATTAATCTAATTAATATTAAACTATTAATATTAACTATTAATATAATACATTAATATTTAAGGTATTCCTACAGATTACTAAGGCTTTGATCCAGTAGAAAAATTGTCAATGGATGCAAACAATCAAGTTGTATTAAAAAAAAAACAACTCTAGTCTTTAATATATGTATAGAATATTCTCCATCTCTTAAATAATTCAATTCAATAAAAAAATGGATAAGGTGCATTATTTATCAGATTAGCAAAGACTTAAAAAGAATGCTAATATCATTGATGATACCCAGTTCTGTGAAGAGTGTAAGAAAATAAGAATTATTAAAACTATTTTAGAATAATTTACTATAAAATAATTCTTAGAGACTAACTTGGCAATATGTATAAAAATATAAAATTGACATATGCTTATACATTGACAAATATAGAAATGTTTCCAAGTTTAAAAAACTAAAGTTATGCAAATAAAAAAGACATAAGGGTAGTTACTGCTGCAACATTTATAACATGAATTTGAATAAAATAAAACATGGAAAATAAAAATTGAAAAGCTGTCATCCATGTAAATTTTAACAGGAGAACTATTTAAAAATTTGTGTTATGCTCACATAATAGAAAAGTATGTAACCTTTAAAAAGAATGAGAGTAAATCTATGTGTATGGGAATTAAAAGATGCCAAAATATATTTAAGTAAAAAAAGGCAAATTATAACACCATGCTAGTATATGTTATTAGTGTTGATTTGGTGTTCATGGTGGTATTTGCATTTAAAAGCCTAGAAGAATACATGTCAACTATTCTGAGTGATATTTAAGGGGTGATCTCTTTAGGATGAAGTGGAGAAGAAAATTTGAATGATTTTTAACTTTAACATAAATATAAAATTTAACTTTTAACTTCATATAAATGTAATTTGTTTTAAAAAACAAGCTTTTGTTAGAAGAGTAAAAATAATTGCTGACAAGTTAATCATAATCCACCTAGGATTTAAATTTAACTGGTAACATGATTTCAGAATATATTTTTTAAGAATAAAACAGTTAAAAATATGTAAGAAAAGTGTTTTACATACTAGTAGAGAAGTGTATCATGCCCTTTATGTGTTAAACATAAAGGGCATGATTAAATTGAATATATTTATTAAATGTATAACTACATATAATTAACTAAACATGTAATTAAATTACATAGTGTTTTTCTGTTTCAAGAATAAATATTCCTAAAGAGAAAAGTATATAGCCCCAAAATTGGCTGTAATTTTTATAATACTATGTGCAATCGGAGAAATTAAAATCAGTGAAAAAATGCTAAATTATTCGACAAATGGTTTGGAAATAATTTGCCATCTATTGTAGAAAAATTGTATCTAGATCCAAAATTCACACTAAGTAAAATAAAATTCCTCATAAATCGAAAACATACATGTAAATCAAATTACAAAAAACCTCCAAATTGTATTAAGTAGAGTATCTATCTGAAATCCGTATAAGAATGAGGATTTTAAGAAGTATATTTAAGCAAATAAATAAGATACAAATATTAAGTAAGGTAGAAAGACAAAACCGTAAATATAGACTAGAAAATAGCACCAGGGCCAAATCAAATGGCAAAACTTCAAAAAGTAACAGAAGCTGCTTAAGATGAAAAATTTCAGTCTTTAACAAATTATTGATAAATGAGAAATTATTAATCTAAGCATATTAAATCCCCAAACTGGAAGTTAATAATTTTCAAAAGAGAAAAAAGAAGCAAATGTAATTAGTGGAATATAGTCTCTAAAGTCACAAGTGAATTATATAAACATGATGATTTCAATTAAGATAAGAAGACAAAAAATAAAGTTTCTAATGATAAAGAAAATATATTTTCTAATGATAATGGTATTTTACAAGTTATTCAACGTTTTGACAATCAAAGTAAAATTGATGATCTTTAGAAAAATATAAATTAACAAATATTATTCATCAATAATTAGAAAACCTAAAAAGACCAATTTATATGAAATAAAAAGAAAAGGTTATCAGAGACTATCTCTCTCCAAAAGATGCATATAGAAAAAAATTTATTCAATTGTATTTTCTTTTTTTTAAAGGGCAGGTAATTCATGTAAGACATAATCGATTTCTGAACATATAGGATACCTAAAAGTTTTCTAGAGTTATTTTAAAGGCTATTAATACTATTCATAAAAATATAAGTGCATGTATTCATTTATTCAAACAATATTTTTTAAGTCCTAATATGTGCCCAGATGAAATGAGAACATGTTTTGTAAATAACAATAGAGTATAATAATTGTTGTAGTGAGACAGATAGTGCTAGCCTGAATTAGTGTAATAAAAGAGATTAATAAACTGATTTCTAAGATATAAGAAGACAGAACTGGTAGGATTTGTTAGTTGATAGAGGGATAATAGAAAAAGTATCCAAAGGTGTTGAACCATCACCAAACTCTTCCATCTCCATGAGCTTTAAATAAAGTTTTTGGGAGTTTCAAGATGGCGGCGGCTGCGGCGGCTGGCGCGGAGTAGCTGAGGTGGAAAAGGTGGCCACTGGGCCTCAGGCAGCCGGGAAACTTGTGGACCTTCCTCTGGCCATCTCTTAAGGGAGGACTGCTGCTGCTGGCCGGTCGTGGGGGCTCAACGCCACTTTGCCCCCGGCAGGAGAGGCTGCCTCATTTGCAGGCAACAGCTTTGAAGTGTGGAGCAGGAAAAGAACTGATTCTTAGCTGCAAAAGTGAGTCTTGAAACAGGGAACACAGCGCCAGGGCTGCTGTGGATGCAGCCAGGATCCCGGAGGCTGGGGCCGCATTGAAGGCGGCCAGCTGCCCTATCCAGGATTCGAGGTTTCAGGCCGGCATTAAAGAAGACTCCTGGGAGCGCCCGAGCGGCGCCGCGACTGAACAGCCCGAGGCGGCAGCGCCGAGAACACGGAAGGCAACAAACCAGAGACAGAGCGAGCGCCCGACCTGGCACAGCACTGTGAGTGATCCCTGGCACAGCTCTGTTCGGGGGGTGGATGCACACGCGGCTCCCCGCCTGCACCACCAGGCCACTCACTACCCCGGTGCTGCCTCCATTTTCCCAGGTGCGGGCAGCTCCGCCCTGCTCGGCCATCACTGAGCCCATTTGCTTGGCCTGGCGCGGGGCTTTCCGGACCCTGCGGGCCGACCTCCTCTCCCACTCCCTCCACGGTTCTCTGGCAGGGCTGGGGGTGTGGGGCGTCCCGACCAGTTTTGGGAGGGCTAGGAAGTACGGGCGGGCCGACTGTCACTCCACCACACCCTGGACTCCGGCCCCGGTAAACTTCCTGTTACAGGGAGGCAGATACCATCTCTGCAACCACCAGTTTGGAAAAAAGCCTAACGAATTTCTGGTTGGGAATAGTGTGGTAGGAGAGTTCCCAGGTCCGCTTGAACCTGCCGGAGAGCAGGCTGCAGGCGGGCACTAGACTCGGTTTATACCGGGGGGATACAAAGGTGAACAAGACCCGAGAAAGATCTACACAGTGCTACAAAGGCACCCAGAGAGACCGGTCGTCTGTGCCTAGCAGAAACCTGGTAGACTTCCTGGGCGAGGCGGTGCTGAGCAGGGTCTTGAAGGCCCAGCTGATAGGCGAGGGGTGCAGAAGACACGCCCCAACCCAGCACAGTGTGCACAGAGGGGGGAGACGTGCGGCCAGGGAGGCGGAGACTCGACAGAAACCACACACCCGGTGGGGTCGCCACTGCATGATCTAACAGCCTGGGCCAGAGCACACGGAACGGGGAGAAGTCCTGTACAGAAAGTGAAAGCTCAACAGAGATCACACACCCTGTGGTACGTGATCCACCAGCCCAGCAAAGTACAAGCTGACCAGAAAGGTGGATCCCCGGAGAAGCCCAAGACCCGAGGCAACCACACACACAAGACACTAGAGGCCAACTGAGCAGTCACGGTGGGAGCCATACCAAATTGGCAACCACAGCAACATCCTAGTTAGTCATTAGTCTTAAACCGGTGGACTGTGAAACCCCCTGCCACAATGAATAAACACCAAAAAAAAGACACCAGAAATACAAAAAATCAAGAAAGTACACCACCAAAACTTAATAAATCTCATACTCTAGATCCTATAGAACAAGAAGCCCTTGAAATAACTGACAAGGAATTTCGAGTGATAATTCTAAGGAAACTGAATGAGATACAAGAAAACTCAGCTAGACATCATGATGAAATGAGGAAAAGTATACAGGATCTGAAAGAGGAAATATACAAGGAAATCAATGTCCTGAAAAAAAATGTAGCAGAACTTGCTGAACTGAAGAAGTTATTCAGCGAAATAAAAAACACAACGGAGAGTTTAACCAGCAGGCTTGTCGAAGTTGAAGAGAGAACCTCTGAACTTGAAGATGGGCTGTTTGAAATAACACAAGC
Source organism: Cynocephalus volans (assembly GCF_027409185.1). Classification (NCBI taxonomy): domain Eukaryota; kingdom Metazoa; phylum Chordata; class Mammalia; order Dermoptera; family Cynocephalidae; genus Cynocephalus; species Cynocephalus volans. The sequence goes on along the minus strand of NC_084463.1, from coordinate 105,751,969 downwards.
AGACAAAAAGAAAGAAAAAAGAATCAAGGACATGGAAGAAAATCTGAGAGAGATATCAGACAACCTCAAGCGCTCAAATATCCGAGTCATGGGTATTCCAGAAGGGGAGGAAAATGGAGATTCCATTGAAAACATATTCAACAAAATAGTGGCAGAAAACTTCCCAGGTATAGGAAAAATCACAGATCTTCAGATCCAGGAAGCTCAACGATCTCCAAACGTATTCAACCCAAAAAGGCCTTCTCCAAGACACGTCATAGTCAAATTGGCAAAACTCAGAGACAAAGAGAGAATCTTAAAAGCTGCAAGAGAGAAGCGTCAAATCACCTATAAGGGAGCCCCAATCAGGTTAACATCAGACTTTTCATCACAAACCCTAAAAGCTAGAAAGGAATGGGATGATATTTTCAAAATACTAAAAGACAAAGATTGCCAGCCAAGAATACTCTACCCTGCAAGGCTATCCTTCCGAAATGAGGGGCAAATAGTATATTTCTCAGACAAACAAAAACTGCGGGAGTTCACTACCACAAGACCACCCTTACAAGAAATCCTCAAGGGAGTACTGGGTTTGGTTCCTGAAAAATAACTACCACTGCCATAAAAACCTAAGAAAAATCTAAACCCGCTAGTACAATAAAAATGGCATTCATGAAGAGAAAACAAGCTAACAAAAACACTATCTACAACCTAAGGAACCAACAAACAAAGAAACCAAACAGTAAATCAGAAAGCAAGGAACAAAAGACACCTAAGACAACCAAACAACCAATAAAATGCTAAGAATAAATCAACACCTTTCAATAACAACTCTTAATGTTAAAGGCTTAAATTCCCCAATTAAAAGACACAGACTGGCTGACTGGATCAAAAAGCAGGACCCAACTATATGCTGCCTACAAGAGACCCACCTCACCCATAAAGATTCACACAGACTAAGAGTGAAAGGATGGAAAAAGATTTACCATGCAAACAGAAAAGAAAAACGAGCTGGAGTGGCTATTCTTATATCTGACAAAATAGACTTTAAACTAAAAACCATAAAAAGAGACAATGAGGGACACTACTTAATGATAAAAGGACTGATCCATCAAGAAGACATAACAATCATAAATATGTACGCACCCAATGTTGGAGCAGCCAGATTTATAAAACAAACTCTATTAGACCTAAAGAAGGAAATAGACACTAATACCATAATAGCAGGGGACCTGAACACTCCACTGTCAATATTAGACAGATCATCTAGGCAAAGAATCAGTAGAGAAACACAAGATCTAAACAAGACTCTAGACCAATTGGAATTGGCAGATATCTACAGAACATTCCACCCAACAACCTCAGAATATTCATTCTTCTCATCAGCACATGGATCATTCTCCAAGATAGATCACATATTAGGTCACAAATCAAGTCTCAACAAATTCAAAAAAATTGGAATTATCCCATGTATCTTCTCAGACCACAATGGATTAAAACTAGAAATTAATAACAAACAAAACTCTGGAAACTATACAAACACATGGAAATTAAACAGCATTCTACTTAATGACATATGGGTCCAAGAAGAAATCAAGCAGGAAATCAAAAAGTTTATTGAAACTAATGAAAACAATGATACATCATACCAAAACCTGTGGGATACTGCAAAAGCAGTATTGAGGGGAAAATTTATTGCATTAAATGCTCACTTCAGAAGAATGGAAAGATGGCAAGTGAACAACCTAACACTTCACCTTAAAGAACTAGAAAAACAAGAACAATCCAATCCTAAAGTTAGCAGACGGAAAGAAATCATTAAGATCAGAGCAGAACTGAATGAAATTGAAAACCAAAAAACAATTCAAAAGATCAACGAATCAAAAAGTTGGTTTTTTGAAAAGATAAATAAAATTGACAGACCATTAGCATGGCTAACAAAAAAAAGAAGAGAGAAGACTCAAATAACAAAAATTAGAAATGAAAAAGGCGATATTACAACTGATTCATCTGAAATACAAGGAATCATTCGAGACTACTATAAACAACTATACGCCAACAAATTTGAAAATCTGGAGGAAATGGATAAATTTCTGGACACACACAAGCTCCCAAAACTGAACCGTGAAGACGTAGAAAATTTGAACAGACCAATAACAATAAAGGAGATTGAAGCTGTTATCAGAAGGCTCCCAACAAAGAAAAGCCCAGGACCAGATGGATTCACAGCAGAATTTTACCAAACATTCAAAGAGGAATTGACACCGATTCTTTACAAACTATTCCAAAAGATTGAAACGGACGCAAATCTCCCAAACTCATTCTATGAAGCAAACATCATCCTGATACCAAAACCAGGTAAAGATATAACCAAAAAAGAAAACTACAGGCCGATATCCTTGATGAATATAGATGCAAAAATCCTCACTAAAATACTAGCAAACAGAATACAGCAACACATACGAAAAATTATTCATCACGATCAAGTGGGATTCATCCCAGGGATGCAAGGTTGGTTCAACATACGCAAATCAATAAATGTGATACACCATATTAATAAACTCAAACACAAGGACCATATGATCATCTCTATAGATGCTGAAAAAGCATTTGATAAAGTTCAGCACTCATTCATGACAAAGACCCTCTATAAGTTAGGTATAGAGGGAAAGTATCTCAACATAATTAAAGCCATATATGCCAAACCCACTGCCAATATCATCCTGAATGGAGAAAAGCTGAAAGCTTTTCCTTTAAGAACAGGCACTGGACAAGGATGCCCACTCTCACCACTCCTATTCAACATAGTGTTGGAAGTACTAGCCAGAGCAATCAGAGAAGAGAAGGAAATAAAGGGCATCCAGATTGGAAAAGATGAAGTCAAACTGTCCCTGTTTGCAGATGACATGATCCTATATATCGAACAGCCTAAAACCTCTACAAAAAAACTGTTGGAATTGATAAATGATTTCAGCACAGTAGCAGGATACAAAATCAACACACAAAAATCAGTAGCATTTCTTTTGTCCAATAGTGAACATGCAGAAGGAGAAATCAAGAAAGCCTGCCCATTTACAATAGCCACCAAAAAAATAAAATACTTAGGAATTGAGTTAACCAAGGAGGTGAAAAATCTCTATAATGAGAACTACAAACCACTGCTGAGAGAAATTAGAGAGGATACAAGAAGATGGAAAGATATTCCATGCTCTTGGATTGGAAGAATCAACATAGTGAAAATGTCCATACTACCCAAAGTGATATACAAATTCAATGCAATCCCCATCAAAATTCCAAAGACATTTTTCTCAGAAATGGAAAAGACTATTCAGACATTTATATGGAACAATAAAAGACCACGAATAGCCAAAGCAATGCTCAGCAAAAAAAATAAAGCTGGAGGCATAACACTACCTGACTTTAAGCTATACTACAAAGCTATAATAACCAAAACAGTATGGTACTGGCATAAAAACAGACACACTGACCAATGGAATAGAATAGAGAATCCAGAAATCAACCCTCACACTTACTGCCATCTGATCTTTGACAAAGGCACCAAGCCTATTCACTGGGGAAGGGACTGCCTCTTCAGCAAGTGGTGCTGGGATAACTGGATATCGATATGCAGGAGAATGAAACTAGATCCATACCTCTCACCGTATACTAAAATCAACTCAAAATGGATTAAGGATTTAAATATACACCCTGAGACAATAAAACTTCTTAAAGAAAACATAGGGGAAACACTTCAGGAAATAGGACTGGGCACAGACTTCATGAATACGACCCCAAAAGCACGGGCAACCAAAGGAAAAATAAACAAATGGGATTATATCAAACTAAAAAGCTTCTGCACAGCAAAAGAAACAATTAAAAGAGTTAAAAGACAACCAACAGAGTGGGAGAAAATATTTGCAAAATATACATCTGACAAAGGATTAATATCCAGAATATATAAGGAACTCAAACAACTTTACAAGAAGAAAACAAGCAACCCAATTAAAAAATGGGCAAAAGAGCTAAGTAGGCATTTCTCTAAGGAAGATATCCAAATGGCCAACAGACATATGAAAAAATGCTCAACATCACTCAGCATCCGGGAAATGCAAATCAAAACCACATTGAGATACCATCTAACCCCAGTTAGGATGGCTAAAATCCAAAAGACTATGAACGATAAATGCTGGCGAGGCTGCGGAGAAAAAGGAACTCTCATACATTGTTGGTGGGACTGCAAAATGGTGCAGCCTCTATGGAAAATGGTATGGAGGTTCCTTAAACAATTGCAAATAGATCTACCATACGACCCAGCCATCCCACTGTTGGGAATATACCCAGAGGAATGGAAATCATCAAGTCGAAGGTATACCTGTTCCCCAATGTTCATCGCAGCACTCTTTACAATAGCCAAGAGTTGGAACCAGCCCAAATGCCCATCATCAGATGAGTGGATACGGAAAATGTGGTACATCTACACAATGGAATACTACTCAGCTATAAAAACGAATGAAATACTGCCATTTGCAACAACATGGATGGACCTTGAGAGAATTATATTAAGTGAAACAAGTCAGGCACAGAAAGAGAAATACCACATGTTCTCACTTATTGGTGGGAGCTAAAAATTAATATATAAATTCACACACACACATACACACATACACACACAAACCGGGGGGGGGGGGGAGGAAGATATAACAACCACAATTATTTGAAGTTGATACAACAAACAAACAGAAAGGACATGGTTGGGGGGGATGGGGGGAGGGAGAAGGGAGGGAGGTTTTGGTGATGGGGAGCATTAATCAGCTACAATGTATATCGACAAAATAAAATTAAAAAAAAAAAAAAAATAAAAAAAAATAAATAAAGTTTTTGTTTGTTTGTTCATCTGTTTGTTTTTTTTTTTTTTTTTTTTGGCTTCCAATTCTCTTCTTAATTTTAGAGAATCATTTTAAGGGTTATTCAAACTATGCACATTTGTTTACTATCTGCCAAACTATGCAAATAGACATTCACTTAAAGACATGTTACCTGGAATGTGTGACTAGTATCCACATTCTTAAGTTTTTTGCAGGCATCATATCTGGAGTACATACGTCAAAATTGAAGAATTTGAATACAACTCCTGGTTCTCTACCTAACCGGACATGCTGGCATTATTGACACCATTGCAGGTATGTAGTTCCTAGGTGACACTTTAAAAACATTCAATGATTTCCTTTGTCCAGTCTTAAATCGGTGTTATGTTAACTTACACTAGACCTTGGATGAGAACATCAGAGTGGAAGAGTCTATACAGCCCGCACTTGTATCAAAAGTGAGATAACTTTAGTTCCCCAACAGTGTCACCCCCAATTTTACTTTCAGTGCTGGAGAATACTACTGTCTGAAATTCTTCTCCACCCATGTCTGATCTTGGGTTCTTCAGCTTAGTTCATCTTCTCTCTTCTCTTACCTAACTCCTACACATCTACTGTCCCCAGCAAGCTTTTCTGACAAATATCCAAATTAGATAATGTCCCTAGTTACTATCCTGGCACTTGTCATTATCCAATCAGCTTTCTTATTACATCATTTTAATTTTGTTTTACTTAGCTTTCTCATTTAATAAACTGTAAATTTTAAAAGGACCAGCATCATGTCAGCTTATCTCATTATTCTATCCCTAAAAGAGTGCCTGGTGCACAGTGTTCAAAAAATGCTTGTTGAATGAATGGGTGAAGAAGGGCCCTTGGAACTCTACACTAATTAACTTGCACATTCAGTGATGGTCAATGGTCTTGTGAATACAGTTTACTCATGTTCCTACTGTACCATCACCTACCTCTCCCTCAGTCTTGCGTCCTTGCAGCCTAACATACTAGCACAATGCAGGCTCCTATAAGTGGTCATGATTGATTTACGACTGGCCATAACATAAATCAATCAGGACCACTTCAACTCTGGGAAACAGCAGATCTGAAAGAGCATAAAAAGTCGCATCCCGTATTTAAATAATTCTAAACTAAATGAAGACTCCCAACAAAGTAATCCGCCACTGTGACATGCCACTGAAAGACAGATATCTGGAAGGAAAGACACAGCTAAATGTTAGAAATTAGTTAGCATCTTTCCCACCCATTTTTAAGTTTAAATACAATAAAAATATCTGTGGTTTTACATTCACATTTTTTACTGAATCTTTCAGTTTTCAGAAACTATATGCTTTCTTTAATCTGTTAGTAATATCTCTGCCTTTGATCACAGTCCCTTTGACCACAGAATCCTGGACAAGATACTGTCTTTAGCAGACATTCTACTCTCAGCTTATTTGCTAATCTTTGATTGCTGAGCATTTTTCTTCTCTCTCCTAAGGCTGGAAATATTGCAGTGACACATCCTACATCTCTACATGTTCAGTCACTCCTAGCTAAACACAGGGCAGATCATTCAGTAATGTCTTGATCATGAAGTATAGTAATTCATGTCTTGTCCTTATTTTTTTTTTTTTTATCTATGTGAAGACCTCCCCAATACCCTTGTAAAAAAATGAGTGTCCGTGGTTGATCCATGAATCACAAAGGACTGTCATGAGACTTATTCTATAAAGAAACATTCTACTCCATTAGGTATGCACGTCCCTCCATGGTGTGTAGGGGAGGTGGATATCTTAGGGCTTGCCTCCATCATCCCAAAAGAACAGCAGGACATTCTCTCCCAAATGTGATCACAAATACAAACCTATGCTTCCACACAGAAGATATGCTATCTATGAAAATACACTATCTGTAAAAATCTTCAGCTTTACAGAGACCAAAAGTCTCTGAAGTCGTCTAAAAGACTTCAGTCCCCAGACGGCTGTTCCCAGTCTGTTATGGCCAGTCCTAAATCGATCATAATTACTTATTGTCTTTAATTTTTCTTACAATCTTAGGGTGAAAACCTTTGACCTCCAGACAAACCTAAAGCAGTGGGAGAGCAGTGGGTGGGGCTCAGCATTCAGATCCCAATAAACCCTCCTTTTTTACGCCTATCTCTTAACATGCCTGTAAACTCTAGAACTATATTCACAGTTCTAATTTGGCCTTTTCTATTTCCTGGAGCCCATCTTTTCCCAACTTATTTAGCTCTATTTCTCATCAGCTCTACTCCCCACTAGCTTTATTCCTTAATAGTACTACTCTGCTCTCCACCAGCATATACCTTGGAGGTCCTGGTCCTGGAACTGTTTTGCAAAGGCAGGGTAAGGACCAAAGAGTGCAGAAACACAGCAGGCAAAAGATGGAGCTGAGAAAAAGAGGACCAGTACCAGGGACAGATACATAGACAAAAAGGACAGACATAAGATCATGATCACAGTAGGGAAGAATAAAGACAGAGTCTGGATGAGTGAAGAGCAAATGTACATCCCTTGTCTTCTCCAGGGATTAGAGACCAGTTAGAACAGAGGCCCTCTGAGCCAGTGGGACCTATGAGCCTCAGGTCCCAGCGCCCAAAGCTAGTCTAGGACATAAGCAAAGATTAAGCGAAATTAACACTTTCCCATCTTAGGAACTTATACCTCTACTAATTATTAGTGAAGACTTGGGGATCTTAGAATCCAGGATAGTACTGTAAGGGTAAAAATGTGTATTACTTTTTCCTTATTTATTCCAATGTTCACAGTCAATACCCCTATAACAAAAGACAGATTAACAAGAAAAAAGCATAAACAAATTTATTTAATCAAACTTTACATGACATAGGAGATTCCATAAGTGAAGACCCAAAGATCCAGGAAAAAAAACAACAACAACTGTATTTTTATGCTTAGATTATGTAAAGAGTGCATAGCTGTGTGTAAATATGGTGGGACAAAAAGGGTGTAATCCAATGGTAATAGACTGGAGGGGGGGGGGGGACTTAGCAAGGCCAGTTAGCTCAGATTCTTCTCGGCCTCTCTGTGTAACATTCCTGCCCCTCTCTAGTATGGGGCAGAACACTTCTGGAATGAGGGTCTTAAGGCCTCCTTTCAGAGAGGAAGGTCAGAGATTTTAAGGCTTGCTTTGGGGGAGATGAGTTCCAGTTTTTATGATCTGCTTTGGAGAAGAAGAATTCTAGCTTCTAGTGCCTGCTAAGGCAGAAAAGGGGGAAGGAGAAATGAGGGCAGGATAAGGTCAGAGAGAACTTCTTGCTCCTGAGGCCCTGCCAATCTCCTTCAGTTCAAAGTATTCAGCATACCAAAGTGCCATACTATGGGGTATCATGTTCTGAGCCCCAACGGCAGCATACCTGGGTCTCCACAGTGTCGTGATCTAGCTTGATCAGCAACTTGATAAAGAAACTCTGCAAGAAGTAGATCTATGTCCCCAGGCCCAGTCTAAAACTCCTAAAACTTCTTGTGCACAACCTGTTTTACTTTCTTCTGAATTCTTGGTAAAAATTACTACATAGTGGGGGAACGATAAATGCCTGTTGAATTGAAATGAATTTCTTCTGATCTTCAGATAACAAAACCCAGACATGTGTCCTGTGGCTGCCATCTCCCCAGGTGTGAAGAGGCCTCTTCTCTGATACTTTCTTCCATGGACAGACTTGCTTGGCAATTCTCCCGTCTTCCCTTAGTGGTAAATCATCATTACCTTTGTTTTGAGTCAATTATTTAAAGTAAACTAGTAATCTATTGGTGTGGGGTAAATCTCTAAGACAAATTATATGCAGAACTGAAAATCATAGACAACCAGCCTGGGTAACTGAGAAAACTTCCCAAAGAACCTTCCGTCAGTGCAACAGGAAAGTCCAGTTTCAAACTCTAGTGCCTCCCCCCCCCCAAAAAAAAGGAATTTATTTGTTGTTCTCCTCATCTCTTCCTTTGTGCTGTAACAAAATACATAACTGTTCTGGAAATCACTTTCCACATCTGTGAAAGGGCAATAATATCTTGGAAATGCTTATCTTAAAGACAAGCTTAGAGAAATAAGTGGGGGTGACAATTATCATCTTAATATGGGTAATGTAAGTTATTCTCTATCAACACCAGAATTATTTTGAGGATTAGATTGAGTTACAAATCCAGAAAGATTCCCGTCCTCAAAATAGAAATTTTATTCATTAATTAAAACATTTATTTTTTCAACCCATTTATTCAGCAAATATTTGTTGAGTGTTTTTTATGTGAGAGAACCTTGCAGGTGATGCAAGTGCTATAGGAAACAAGGTAGATGCTAACCTGCTCCTCGATGACATCATGGAGGGGAGAGACATTGAAAAACTAAGTATACAAGTAATCACCTTATTAAAATTGTGATAAATCCTAAAATATAAAGTATATTGTGCCATGAGAATATAGATGAGAGATACTAATGTAGTGTTCAGGATTAAAGAAGGAATATCTGAGGAAGGAATTTTAATTGAAGCCTAAATTGGAGTTGCTAGGCATAGTAAAGAGAAGGAACAAGGAGAAATGTAGTGTATTTGAGAAGGTGAAACTAGGCAAGTATGGCAGAGGCATTGTCTTAGTTTGTTACCAGTGGTATCAGCCTGCCCTGTGGGGACAAGTTTCATCAATTTCTACAAAATACAGAGCTCATTTTATCAAGATTCTGGGAATACTTGTTCAACTGAGTGTGTAGGAGAGGCAGATGAGTTTAGTACATGAACAGGACAATGAATGAAATAATGTAATATAGAATATAAGCTGGTTAGAGAAGGAAGAAAGGAAAAGTTAGGGATAATGAATTAGAGGCAGAGTTTTCTGATGAAATTTATATACGCATGAAACGTTTACTGAGAACACAGTGTATGTCCGGTATTCTCATTGCACAGACTGTATGAAGGTGCCTAGAACTATGTTTCTGCCTTCAGGGAGCTCATAACATAGGTGTGAAGATATAAATACAAAAGCAAATAAATATGACTGTTTTTAATAGTGGCATAAATAAAGTAGCCCCTGCGTGTGCCGCTTCTGAACTGCCTAAAGGGCCTTACAGACAGAAAAAAAATGTTAACACATACACACACGAACACATACATTCTTATGTCAGAATGCCAATTTTACTCTTTGCTTCTTACTCCCAAGTAACTTAATACGTTCATCTTGTTTAAACGTATGGCTTGTTTTCCAGTGAAGATTTTAGGAAATAAGAGGTGTTATCATGGGACAGTTGCCTAACAAAAGCACGAATGACTTCCACCCAACTCCACCCAACAAGCACTAAGTTTTATTTTATGTAAAATAACAGGACACTGAGTGTGACAACGTTAAGACAAAATCACTTCTGGAATTACTTGCTTAAAGAGTCAGGGAAGCAAAAATAAAGTGTAAATAAACATAAATGAAGTGCAAATAAATGTAAATAAAGTGAAGGCTCTGAGTTGCATAGGAGCCTGCTCTTTCCGTTCAAATATTTCATTCCCTACAATGATCCTAAGGAAGAACGATGCTTAAGCATGATCCTGAAGACAACAGAACCACTGATGAGTTTCAAGGTACAAAATTACACAATCGGGCCGGCCCGTGGCTCACTCGGTAGAGTGTGGTGCTGATAACACCAAGGCCACGGGTTCGGATCCCATATAGGGATGGCCGGTTAGCTCAATGGGTGAGCGTGGTGCTGACAAAATTACACAATCGTATATGAATTATAAACAGATCATTCCATCTTTTACAAAGAGAGTGGACTGGATAAAGCAAGGTTAGAACTCCTTCAAGTTTTCAAGAAGAAAACTCTGAAATACTCTCAGAGACAGAGGTAGATTAGGATCCAGGCAATCTTAACAGTCATAATGTAAAGGTGAAAATGTGATGTATGTATGATCCCCTGGAATGACTTATAAGCTCCTCAAACCCAAATATTCAACTTAAATATTTAATTAATTTTGTTGGAGTGTAAAGTAGGAAAAATAAGGAACAAGCTACAGATTTCTGGCCTTGAAATTCATGTTTTTGCTGGTGCCATCCCCCGTAAAGGAAAACAGGATAAAAAGGGCACTTATTATTAGGGAAGGCAGTGAGTTTTCAGGTCAGTTTTGAAGAAATTAAATTTGAGAAACTTGTGAACCACTTGTAGGAGTACATACTCAAGAATTAATTAGATAAAAAGTTCAGAGTTTGAATCATACAGACCTGGGTTTAGGCCTTAGAACTATTAACTATCTTTCTGTAATCTTTGTAAGTCTCTGTTTCCTCATTTGTAAGCCAAATTAAATATTTCTCTCTATAATTATTTTTTTAATTAAATATATTAATGTTTGTAAGCTATAGACCCAAGTTTGTAAAAAACAAACAAACATATTTTGGAGGATGAGATTGAAGAAAACAGGTGAAGTTAAGCAATTCTATATAATCTGAGACGGGTAGTAAAAACAAGTAAAGGGCACAAGAGGAGGCATTAATAGTGTATAGTCTGGACGGAAGAAGTGTGAAGCGGGGAGTTTGTTAATTGTAGCAGAGCGGATGGATAACGACTTAACGAGGGAAGCAGGAAGCTTTGCCTTTACTTGAGAAGCTGAGAAACTGAGGGCTGAGTTGCATGTTAGGAAATATTTATTGTCCCTCAAATACCTCAAAATTAATAATAAGAAAGATAAAAACCTCAGTTTTAGTGCTCTTCTTTAGACATTATCAGCTTTTTTACACAAATGGTGAGAAAACTAAACCCAACCCCCCCCCCCCCCCCCCCGATTCTAGAAGTTTACAGGATTCGCTTTCTCTCCTTTCCCTCTTGCCTATACTTTGCACATGGGCAGAATGCTGAAATTTGAAATTAACAGGAGTTACAGATTGATTTTTATCTCTTCCTATGTTATGTAAAGTTTTACCAAATCAGTTTTACCTAAATTTCTCCTTCAGTTTCCACTCATCGAGTCTTCAAAGAGAAGAGGAGAAGGAATTTGTCCTGGATCTGCTTGGTCTTCACTCCATAAACAATAGGATTTAGAGCAGGAGGGATGGCCACGTAGAGGTTGGCAAAGAGGACGAGCACATTTCGAGGGACACTGTGCCCAAAGCGATGAGCGAGGATGGAGAAGAAGGCGGGTGTGTATAACATGAGGATAACACAGACATGGGAGCCACAGGTACTGAGGGCCTTTTGGCGGGCACCCTGGGATGAGAGTCGGAAGACAGCACAGAGAATGAAGGTATAGGAAACGGCAATGAAGACCACATCTGACATGACAGTCATGAGAGGTACAGCGAATCCATACCAGATGTTGATGGAGATGTCAGCCGAGGAGAGCCGAGCAACTCCTATATGCTCACAGTATGTGTGGGGGACGATACGTGTCCCGCAGAAAGGTAACCGTTTTAGCAGAAAAACGTCTGGCAGGATGACAGAGAAGCTCCTCACAACGATGCTCACCATGAGCTTGATGGTCACCTGTGGGGTCAGGATGGTGGCATATCTCAAGGGGAAGCAGATGGCCACATAGCGGTCAAATGCCATGGCCAGCAGGATGGCTGAGTCCACTACAAAGCTGAAGTGGAGGAAGAACATCTGAGTGAGGCAGCCAGAGAAGGTTATTTCTTGGGAGTGAAGCCAGAGGTTACTGAGCAGTTTGGGCACCGTGGTCATGGACAAGATGAGGTCTGTGATGGCCAGCATAGAGAGGAAGAAGAACATGGGCTCATGGAGGCTGTGCTCCACTGCAATGAGGTAGAGGAGGATGGGATTACCCACCAGAGCCATGGCATAGGTTACGCAAAAGGGAATCCCAATCCACACGTGAAACTTTTCCAGACCAGGTATTCCAACAAGTATGAAGGAAGTGGGGTTGTAACAACTTAAGTTATACATGCTCTCTTGCGTCTGAGATGTACTGGTTCTTGAGCCCTGAGGACAAACCAGCTGTCAGGATGAGCCGTGAAAGTTAACCATTTCACTCTGATGATAAAAATTGTTGGGGACTGAAACTGTCCCATTTAAGCTTCTTACATCAGAAGTAGCTCCTGTCCCCTGAATGAGCGGGCACTGACAGAATTGACTGTATATTGCCCCTTCTCTGTGACATTGGCCCCACATCATTTCTTTATATATGAGGGAACTTCAAAAAGTTCGTGGAAAGATTCATATTATCTTTCAATTTATTTTTTGAACTTTTTGAAGTATTCTCTTATTTACTAATAAATCTTATGAAATGGTTTTTTTTTTTTGTAAGTCAATAACTTTATGTGATTAAATATAATTAACTGTGTTTCTGTCTCAGGCTGATTATTCAGGATAAGCCCAATTTCAAAAGGTAAATAAAATATCAATTATGGGGAGGAGGAGTAGGGAGGAAGGAGAAGTAGAGAACATAATAAAAATACTAAAAATATCAAATTGAATAAGCTGTGGGGAAAGAAAAGCAGTTGACTTTTATAGAGCAGATATGTTCAGACAGTGGGTCTTATAAAATTGAAGAATTTGGATAAAGCAGGAGAAAAAATAATGAAAAGGGCAGGGAAAAGAAAGGGTAGATTCCAGTGCTGTGGGGGGTGCATGAATTTTGTTTCACAGGGGCTAGTGCATGGTTCAGATTAGAATGTGTGCCACTGGGATGTGAATAAGAGAATGCATCTACCAGAAAGCACACAGGGATGAGTGAGTAGATTATCACTACCTAGAGATGAGATGAAGAATAATAACAGGGTTTTGCCCCAATGTTTTCATTTCTAGCCTGCTACTGCTTGAACCCCATCGGTGGGAATCTCCAACTTCATGCTAAATGGAACCTGCCTCTGGAGATGGCTTTTGCATTGAAAACACCCTTTTAGTTTTAATTCTTTTTGTGTAATCTATTGTAAATGAGTCCATGTGAAAAGGGAAGGAAAGGGAATCGAGAACACTGATGCCAGCGAGCACAGCATTGGAGAGACACTACAGAATATGAGCCATCTTTAGATGAGTATTGGAAAGATTTGGTTTTTATTTTCCCCAGTAAATTTATAAAGTCATTCAAATAGCTTTTAAGGAAAGGTGGTGGATTTTTGTAAGCAAGTCACAACAGCTCTATATTATTTCGTTTGGCAGGGATCTGTAGTCTTCTGCATAAGGAAAGCATAGTGAGTTGAGTCATCTAAGATTTTGTGACATCTTCGCTAAGTCCCTGGCAAAAGCTTCTCTCTCTTTATTTTGTCATCGACAGAGTCCTTGATTAGCCGATGTAAACCTTTTACATCTACCTAAGAGAAATGCAACTAGTTTCCACTGCCCAATGGCAGCTGCTCCTCTCCCCTCTGCCATACAAAAGTCTTTTCTAAGTTACATCTCCAGGACTGATACAGACTAACGTCTACAGGCACCGAGCCTGTAGCAATAGTGTATAGTAACAGAATCTTTATGAAGTTTTCCCTAAAATGTTGGTCAAATGATCTCCTGTGGCCTGAAAAGCAGGTTGACTGAGAACATCCCAAATGTCTCTATAATTTAGACTAAATTGCAGTTCAGCTTTTGGAGTACAGATTCACTGCCTTCTGACAGGAATCACATTTTCTTCTAGTCACAGGGAATATGTTTAAAGGGGAGAAAAATAAACTAGTAATCATTAAAACTACAGTGGGTAGTCAAAAGAAAACATTCAAATAAATGTCTCGTGGTTCAGTAAAAACCTATTCAGATCTCCTTTTTTCTACCTAAAGAGCTCTTTCCTTCTAAATTCACTTCTGTACCACTGGTCACATTAGCTGGTCTGTAGGTAAAATCGATATTTTCCACCATTGTCTATATCCTTGTTATACAATCACTGGTGTCAGAAGGACCCCTTTATCTCAAGGTCATGTCCTACAGGGCACAGGCCCTTTTTAGACACTGAGTAAACTAGAGGATATCTTATCTGAAAAAATCACAGAGCTAGTGTAGGGTTTTTCTTCTCACTAATTGACTATAGTTTTCAACTCACCAGACTCACTTCTGTCTCTTGGTTTACAGGATTAGTAGTGAAGTATCTGTTTAAAAGAGGCAAGTATAATTTTAGGTTGGCAAAGATTCCAGTAAGAGGTAGACTGAAAATATTTATGCATTTCCCTATATCCCCAGGAGGCAACTCATTCATTTCCCATTCCCACACAAGGGATGGAAGCAACCATATTAACTCCTTTCCCTTGAGATGGAACATGGCTTGGGGGTTTTAGTAACCTGTGGATATTGGATCCCTGTGAGATCAACCTAAGACAAGTCAGACACAGTTCAGGTAGAATTCTCAGAAGCCTAAGAATGTTTCTGTACTTTCAGCAATCTTCGATTAGTCCTTTGTATAAATTTGCATCAATTCTATACAAATAAATTTTTCCACATTTTTGATACTGGAGTATAAGTCTTCCAATTTTTTTTCAGTATTTTCCTAGCCATTCCTGAGATTTTGCTTTGCCTTCAAGAATTTGTAAAGTTTCTCAGCTTACACACACACACACACACACACACACACACGCAGGCACACACACGCAGGCACACACACACACACACAGAGAGGCTTGGATTTTTTATCTGATTGCACTGAATCTATATAATCATATAGGAATATTTGATATGTTTATAATATTGTATATTCATGACATAAATATTAGAAATATATCTTCTCATTAATTTGGCTTTTTAAATTTCCTCAATAATGAGTTAAAATGTCCATATGATCCATAGGTACCTAAAAATACAAATTTATTTTTTGTTTTTTGTGAAAATATAAAAGTACAAATACTTAAAAATAAAAAATACCCTTTTTTGGATACAGTACATATTACTTTTCTATAGCTGCTACAAAAAATTACTATGAACTTCATGGCTTAAATCAGCACAACTTTATTATTATTGCACAGTTCTGTAGTTCAGAAGCTCCACATGGGTATCATTGGGCTAAGATCAAGGTGTTGAGAAGGTTGCATTTATTCTTGAAAGCTCTAGAAGAAAATCTGTTTTCTTTCTTTTCCAGCCTCTAGAATCCCCTTTCCTTCATCTTCAAAGCCAGTAATGCTACTTTCTTCCATAGTTACATTTTCATCTCACTTTCTTCTTCTGCCTTCCTCTTCCACTTTTGAGAACACTTGTGAATGCATTTGAGCCATCCAAATAAACCAGGATAATCTCTCTATTTTAAGGTTTATTGATTAGTTTCATCCTAAATTCATATGAAACTTAATTCTCTTTTGCTATGTAACTCAACATAACACAGGATCTGGGATTTAGAATGAGGGACATTATTCTGCCTACCACAGTTTCATAGTTAATAAATTATATTAGTTAAATTCACTTCTCTTGATTAACTTTAATATGCTAATACATTAGCAGTGATAGACACATTTAAATGTCTCATTACGTATTGTTAATGTCTCCTGGCTTCTTAGTTTGTAATGCGAAAGGGCCACCCTCAGGACAGATGGGGTTGGTGCATGCACTTTCTGGAGCCAGAAAGCCTACTGACTGGGGCATTCTGCCACTGCTGGCATCCCTCCCCTATTCAGTAAAACTTCCTTGCCACTCTTAAAGTTGGCCTGAGTTGCTCCCTGGCTCCAACAGACCTGCACAGAGCCACACCCCAGGGGGAGGCTATGGATGTCCCACACACCTCTCTTTGGGGCGCAGACCCCCACCTGCAGCACCAGTGATCCCTCCCAGGCTGCCCACCCCAGCAGAGGGGGTTACAGAGAAATCTAGCACCTCACTTAGGGACACAGTGGCCTCCCTACATCCCCAGAGACCTCATGTGGGGCAGCCCATCATACCTGAGGAGCTTCACAGTGACCCAGCACCTCTCTTGGGGTCACAGAGGCCTACCCAAAACTGCAGTGGCCTCACCCAGAATGGCCCACATCAGCCAAGAATCTTCAGTGAGTCCTAACATCTCATTTGGGAGTGCAGGGTCTTGCCTACGACCTCAACAACCTTACTGGAGTGACTCGCTCTAGCCAAAGAGATGCAGAGAGACCCAACATCTCTCTTGGGGGCAAAGGGACCTTCCAATGACCACAGTGGCCTTGACCAGAGGGGCCACTCCAGCTGAACAGCTGCAGAGGGTTACAGCATCTCTCTTGGGGACACAGAGTGATGTCCATGACCCCAGAGACCTTACCCATAGTGACATGCTCCAGCTGGGAAGCTTCAGAGTGACGCAGCACTCCTCTCATGGGACAAGAATCCCACCCCAAACTGCAACAACCTCACCTAGAGGGATCCACTCCAATAGTGGTGCTTCAGACCAAACCAGTATCCCTCTTGAGGGTTCAGGGCTCTACCCATAAACCCAGCAACCTCATTCAGAATGGCCCACTTCAACAGTGATACTGCAGAACACCCATCACTCTTAGGGGCACAGGTTCCCACCCATGGCTCCAGCAACCTTGCCAGTGTTGCTCACGTCAGCTGCAGAGATGCAGTGTGCCCCATTGCCACCTTTGGGGGTACAGGACCCAGCCCAAAGCCTCAGTGACTCCACTGAGTAGCCCACTCTAGCTGAGGAGTTGCTGAGCACTTCACTGTCACCCTCAAAGTCCAAGGTCCTAATCTCAACACCCATAAATCCTGACTGCCCAAGTTTGCTCACTGAAGCTAAGGAGCTTCAGAGCACCCCAGTGCATTTACCAGGGACACAGAATGCTGGCTGGGGCACCAGCAAATCTGCTTAGGTTCAACCATTTCAGCCAAGGAGAGGCAAGTCACCCTAGCACTTCTGCCAAGAGCTTGAGACCTTGTCCATGACTCCAGAGACCCAGCCTAGTGTTACTCATTTCAGCAAGAAACTTTCAAGCATCCCAGTACTTAGGCTATGAAGGCACTCACAAAACCTAAAACAGCCTACTCAATGTCACTACAAAGCACATATACCGGTAAGAGTCTCTCCCTTCAAAAGCTACTCCAGAGTGTTAGAAGCAGCAACTGCACCACCAGATGCCCAGACATTAATGTAGGAATTCCAGAAGAATATAAAAAAAACTTAAAGAAAAATTTTAAAACAATAAAATATGGCATCCTCAAAGGAATACAATAATTCTCCAGTACCAGACATCAAAGTAAAGGAAACCTGTAAAATTCCTGAAAAGGAATTCCAAACAATCTTTAGGAAACTCAATGAGATGCAAGAAAATTCAGATAGACAACAGAAAAAATGAGATAAACAGTCCAGGATCTGAAAGAGGAATTCAACAAAGAGATAAATACCTTAAAAAGGAAACAAGCAGAAAACATAGAACTGAAGAATTCATTAAATGAAATTAAAAAATACGACTAAGAGCTTAAACAACAGGCTAGAGCATGCCAAAGAAAGAATATCCAGGCTCAGAGACAGGCTTTTTGAAATAAAACAAGCAAACAAGCAAACAAAAAATTATAAAAAATGGAGAGAGCCTACAATATCTATGGGACAACCTTAAGCATACAAACATCTGAATTATGGGTATTCTGGAAGGGGAAGAGAAAGGAAAAGGCACCAAAAACCTACTTAGTGAAATAATAGATGAAAACTTCCCAAGTTCTGGGAGAGAGATAGATTTCCAGATTCAAGAGGCTTAAAGGTCCCCAAACGGATTCAACCCAGAAAGGTCCTCTTTGAGACACTTCACAGTCAAATTGTCAAGAGACAAAGACAAAGAGAGAATTCTTAAAACAACAAAAGTGGCAAGTCACCTGCAAGGGAATCCTCATCAGACAAACAGCAAGTTTCTTAGCAGAAGCATTATAGGATAGGAGAAAATTAGATGATATATTCAAAGTTCTAAAAAAAAAATTTGCCAGTCAAGAATACTGTGCCAAGAAATTCTTTCCTTCAGAAATCAAGGAGAAATGGTGTTTTTCCCAACAAACAAAAACCATGGGAATTCACCACCACAAGATTTGCCATACAAGAAATCACCAAGGGTGTCCTACATTTAGAATCTAAAGGATGATAGTCACCATGATGAATACTCAAGAAAGAATAAAATACAGTTGTAGAACAGATACACAAATGAGAAAGAGAAAGAGACTATCTTCTCACTACAAAAAAAGCAACAAACAGCAAAGACAAACAGTAAAAGGGAAAGAAAGGAACAAAACACATATAAAACAACCATAAAAAATCAATAAAATGCCAGTAATAAGACAATAACTAGAATGTAAATAGATTGAATTCCCCACTTAAAAGATACAGACTGGCTGAACAGATTAGAAAACTAGACCCAACTATACACTGCCTACAAGAAACTCACTGGACCTGTTAAGACACACACAAACTACTAATGAATGGATGGAAAAAGATACACCATGCAAATGGAAACCAAAAATGAGCAGGAGTACAACTTATATTGAGTAAAATAGTCTTTAATCCTAAAACTATATAAAGAGACAAAGAAGGTCATTATATAATGATAAAGGGATCAGTTTAGCAAGATAATATAATAATTGTAAATATAGATTCATCCAACATCAGAGCACCAAGATATATAAAGCAAATATTTTTGAGTACAAAGAGAGAGAAAGACAAAAACAAACAAAAAAAAGTAGCTGGGGACTTCAACACTGCTCCCTTAGCACTGGACAGATGATCTAGACAAAAAAATTCGGCAGAGAAGCATTGGATTGAAACTACACTTTAGACCAATTGGACTTGACAGAAATTTACAGAATGTTTTATCCAACAACTACAGAACATGCATTCTTCTCATCAGCACATGGAACACTCTCCAGGATAGAACACATGTTCAGCCACAAATCAAGTCTTAATAAATTTTTTAAAATTTCAATAATATCAAGTATTTTTTCAGACAGAAAGAGAATAAAACTAGAAATCAATAACAAGCAAAACTTTGGAAACTATAAAAATATGTGTAAATTAAATAACATGCTCCTGAATACCCAATGGCTCAAAGAAAAAATTAAGCAAGAAGTCAAATAATTTATTCAAATAAATGAAAATAAAAGCACATTATACCCAAAACTATGGGATACTTCAAAAGCAATATGAAGAGATGAGTTTCTTGCAATAAGTTTTTACCTCAAAAGAATATAAAGATGTCAAGTAAAAAACCTAATATTAGACCTCACAGAACTAGAGACCTCACAGAACTAGAAGAGAAAAAACAAACCAACCCCAAGATTAGTAGAAGAAATAATGTAAATCAAAAGAGAACTAAATGAGCTAGGTACCTCAAAAAAGATACAAAAGATCAATGAAACAAAAAGCTGGTTTTATGAGAAGATACATAAAATTGACAAACCATTAGCTAGACTAAGAGAGAAGACCCAAATAAAAATTGGAAATGAAAATGGAATCAAAACAACTCACACCACAGAAATATAATCATTAGAGGTTATTATGAACAACTATATGCCAACAAATTTGAAAATCTTGAGGAAATGGATGAATTTCTGGACACATACAACCTATTGTAACAGAACCAAGAAGAAACAGAAAACCTAAACAGGCTAATAATGAGCAACGAGATTAAATCAGTCATCAGCAGTCTCCCAACAAAGAAAAGCCCAGGACCAGATGGTTTCACTGCTAAATTCTACCAAACTGTTCGAGAAGAATTAATACCAATTATTTTCAAACTACTCCAAGAATTTGAAGCAGGGGCCATTCTACCAAACTCATTCTACAAAGGCAGCATCACACATCACCCTGATACCAAAATCAGACAGACACACCAATAAATAAATAAATAAATAAATAAAATAAAAAGAAAAAAGAGAAGAAAACAATGGACCAATATTCTTGATGAATATATATGCAAAAATTATCAACAAATTACTAGTAAATAGAATTTAACAGCACGTCAAACAGATCACGTACTATGATCAAGTGGGATTCATTCTAGGGATGCAAGGATGGTTCAAAATATGCAAATCAATAAATATGATACACCACATCAACAAAACTAAGGACAAAAACAATATGATCATCTCAATAGATGCAGAAAAGCATTTGACAAAATTCAATATAACCTCATGATAAAGACTTACAGCAAATTAGGTGTAGAAGAAAAGTATCCCAACAAAATAAAAGCCATATATGACAAACCCACATCTAACATCATCCTGAATGGGGAAAAGCTGAAAGCTTTTCCTCTATTAACAGGAATAAGACAAGGATGCACACTTTTGACACTACTATTTAATATGTTATTGGAAGTTCTAGCCAGAGCAATTAAGCAAGAGAAAGAAATAAAGGGCATTGTAATTAGCAAAGATGAAGTCAAATTGTCCCTGTTTTCAGATGACATGATCTAATATATATAGAAAAACTAAAGACTCCACAAAAAACTCTTAGAGTTGATAAATGAATTCATTAAAATCACAAAATCAATATACAAAAACCAGTAGCATTTCTATACACCAACAACAAACTAGCAGAAAAAGGAAACAAGAAAGCAAGCCCATTTATAACAGCTACCAAAAGAATAAAATACCTAGGAATAAATTTAACCAATGATGTGAAAGATCTGTACAATTAAAACTACAAAGCACTGATGAAAGAAATTAAAGAGGACAGAAAACATTGGAAAGACATTCCATGCTCATGGGTTGGAAGAATTAATGTTGTGAAATGTCCATACTACCCAAAGAGATCTACAGATTCAATGTAATTCACCAGTTACAGCCTTCACAGAAATAGAAAAACACAATCATAACATGGAACAACAAAAGACCTTGAATAACCAAAGAAATCCTGACCAAAAAGAATAAAGTCAGAGCCATTACATCACCTAACTTCAAAATATACTATGAAGCTTTAGTAACCAAAACAGCATGGTCCCAGATAAAAACAAACATATGGACAAACGGAATAGAATAGAAAACACAGAATTTAATCCACATATTTACTGCCAATTGATCTTTGAGGAAGGCACTGAGAACATCATTGGAGAAAGGGCACCCTCTTCAATAAGTGGTGCTGAGAAAACTGGATATCCATATGTAGACAAATGAAACTAGACCCGTCTCTTACCATGTACAAAATCAACTCAAAATGTATGAAAGGCTTCAATCTAAGACCTAAAGCTATAAAATTCCAAAATAAAACACAGGAGAAATGCTTCAGGATGTAGGACTGGGAAGACTTTATGAATAAGACCTCAACAGCATAGGCAACAAAAACAACAACAAATTGATGGGATTCTATGAAATTAAAATGTTTCTGCACAGCAAAGGAAACAATCAAAAGAGCAAAAAGACAGCCTGCAGAATGGGAGAAAATATGTGCAAACTATGTATTCAGCAAGGGATTAATATCCAGGATATACAAGGAACTCACACAACTTAATAGTAAAAGCAACAAATAATCCAGTTAAAAAAAGTGGGCAGAGGAACTGAATAGAGATTTCTCAAAAGAAAACACACAAATGGCGAACAGGTACATGAAAAAATGCTCAATATCACTATTAATCAGAGATATGCAAATCAAAAGTACATTGAGATATCATCTCATCCCAGATTGATTGGCTTTTATCAGAAAGGTAAAACATAACAAATGCTAACAAGGGTGAAGAGAAATGGCAAATCTTTTACAGCCTTAGTGGGATTGGAAATTAGCACAGATATTATGGAAAATAGTATGGAGGTTTCTCAAACAACTACAAATAGAACTACCATATGATACAGCAATCCCAACACTGGGTTTACACCCAAGAGAATGGAAATTATCATGTCAGAGGGATACCTGCACTCCTATGTTTATCACAGCTCTATTTACAATAGCTAAGATATGGAACCAATGTAAATATCCATTGGCAGATGATTGGATTAAAAAAACTAGGTATGCATACACAATGAAATACTATTCAGCCATAAAATGAATGAAATTTTGCCATTTACAGCAGTATGGATGAGCTTGGAGAAAATTATGTTAAGTGAAATAAGCTAGGCACAGAAATAGAAACACTACTAGTTCTCACTCACCAGTGGGAGCTAAAAATAAATAAATGAATGAATGAAGAAGCAAACAAACAAGAAGTTGAGTTTCAGAAGGAGAGAGCAGACTGTGGTTACTGGAGGCAGGAAAGAGGAAGGGGAAAGTGTGAGAGAGGGATACTGAGAGGTTGCTTAATGGACACAAAACAGCTAGAAAGGAAAAATAAGTTGTTTGGTATATAGTTGAGCCAGGAATCTATAGTTAATAATAATTTACTGCATGTTAGAAAAGAGGAGATTGAATGTCCTCATCACAAAAAAATGATTGTCTTGTAATGATGCTAATTAACTTGATTTGATCATCACACGTTACAAACATGTATTGAGATATAACTCTGTGCCCCATGAATATGTATAATCAATGTTTCAATAAAAAAATTTAAATGAATAAAATAAAATTATTAGATATACCAAAAAAATAAGAAGAAAAGCTTGACCTGTGCTCAAAACAACAACAACAACAAGAACAACAACAACAACAACAACAACAACAACAACAACAACAAAACAGTTAGTGGAGACTGACTCCAAAATGAGCCAGTTGTTTCCATTAATAGACACAGATTTTAAAGCAGCTATTATAACTATGGTCAAGGACATAAGGAAATATGTTTGTAATTAATGACAAAGTAAGAAATCTCAGGAGAAAAATAAAATTTATTTTAATACAATGAATATTAAAACTATAAGGTACAACAAATGAAAATGAATGGTCTTAATGAAAGAATGGAGATGACAATAGAAGGGTAAATAAACTTGAGGATGGAGCAATGAAAATTACACAATCTGAAATACAAACAATTGAAAAACAAAGAAAAGGACAAAATTTATGAAAGATAAGGAGAATAAATTTTTTTAAAAAAGTTACACACAAGCACATCGTCAAAGTTCTGAGAAAAACTTGATAGCAGCTAGAGGAAACAACACAATAATTACATTGTGATAATTGTTGACCTCTAATTAGAAGCAATGGAAACCAGAAGGCAATGAAAGATACATAGACATCAGTCAACAGTTCTGTATATGAGGAAAATATTCTCTAAAAATATAGGTGAAATGAAGACCTTTCTTTCTGCAAACAAAAACTACAAGTAAAACCAAAGGATGGTAGGGAGAAAATGGACGTTTGCTCTTGAAAAATTTTTTATATGACATGCAAAGTAGTATATTAATATTCGAAGGTAGACAGTGATAAGGTGACTGAGATAATTCTGTACATATCAATGCAGTACAAAACAATATGAATTGCTTAATGAGCAGGAAGAGCTAAGGCCTCTGAGAACATCTGTGAGGACACAGATGCTACTTATAATGCATCATCAGTTTACTTTAGCTTTTGTAGAATATATTAAACATCAAATATGTACATATGTCAACATTAAATATAAATATTATTAAAATGTATGAGTTTGTTAAAGATGACTAACTGAAATAATATCATGTTTGGCAGAAAGGTAATTAACATTTGTTTATCTGCTGGGTATATTTAACGTTGAACATGTGTACATATTTGATGCCTGTGGCTTGGGAGTGGTATGAAGCATGGAGAGTCCATCCTGTGTTCCATGACTGGGCCCACTAATGGGTACCTTGAGCTTCAAATTTGGGGTGTTATCAGATATGGTGTGCTCAGGAGACCCAAGTGGGAAACAAATGTGATCTTGTAGGGCCTGGATAGTATGGCCCAAGTCAGTGGAATGCACAGAGATGAATAAATTAAACTAGGAAAAAATGTCTACTGCAGTCAGGATCCAACTAAACACTATGGATGGGACATGAGAACCAATGTGATCTACTGGAGAAATCTCCAGGCCTTTTGACTGAGTGTCTTTAGCCTCCATCAGGGTCTGCAGGTAGGACATCTTTTCCATGCCATTTCAGTATCTTCTGACATATGTGTAGGCTCAGTCTAAGATGGTGTGTGAATTTATAAGGGCTGTCCTCTTGCTGATTTATTAGATAATTTGTCACATATAACTTTGCTCTGGGGTGGAGGAAAATTTAGTTCAGTCTCCATGTTTAGTTGACAAGTGTGATTTCTCCCATTGAAAACTAACCTTGGCATAGAGCCTCTGGTCCCTCCTGGAAACAGAAGGAAATCTGTTGGTTCTAGTCTTGTTTATTTCTGAAAGCAGAGTCTGGGCAAAAGCCAGCAGGGCTGTTCAACTCAACGCCAGGTCCACAGGGAAGGGCAGGGGGAACAGAACCTTGAATGAGTTAGAACGGCCACCTGTCAGAATTTGGACACGTGTTTTCAGGACGGATGGAGGGATTGGAGAGCTGGATGGAGCAGTGGCCCAGATGGACAATATCTGGGACTTCTGAGGACTGAATGGGGCAGGTGGGATCAAGCTGAGCCCAGGCTTCCCCCAGGCTTTCCTGGCAGTGCCCTTAAAGGTGTGGCTGCTGCTGCTGTCACTTGCATTCTGTTATTGTGGCTGCAGCTGCTATCAGGGCACTCTAAAGAAGAGAGTTGGTAGTAAGGTGTCCCACACTGTGCTACTCCTGCTTACTAACTATAGCAAGCTTACCTCTGAAGGAGATATAATGAATCTAAGGCTGTTTAGGGCTCCTAGGCAAAGTCATATCAAAGGGCTCTATACTATTTTTTTTTTTTTTTCCTTCTGGAGTTTCAAAGACTTGCTGCGCTGCAGGGCATTTATCTGGGCAAGGGACCTTCTAGAGTTATTCACCTTGCAGAAGCCCACTGACCATTCCTGTTGGTAGAGGGTGCTAGGCAATTGCTAGGGAACTGTTTCCCTAGCTTTCTCCAAATTCCTCTGTGGTGAGCAGACCTTCACTGACTCCCATGTCCTGTTGTTTATTCCTTTGTGCAATTCCTTCTCCTGGAGAGTGGGCAGAACTTCTGAATTACTTATAACCAATAGTATGTCGCAAAGGTGATGGGATGTCATTACTGTGACTATGTTACATCATATAAGACTGTCTTGCTAGAACAGCTCTTCTTCTCCTGCTGGCCTTGAAGAAGCAACAGACATTGTGTGAACTGCCTATGAAGAGGCCTAAGTAACAAGAAATTTCAGGCATTTAGAAGCTGAAGCCCTCAGTTCTACAAGTGCGAAGAACTAAATTCTGCCAATAACTTGTTATCTTGGAACCAGACCCTTCCCTACTCTAACTTTCAGGTGAAAACATTCTGAGTGGTGCCTTGAGTTCATGCCCTTGACATTGTGAAAGAGAGATTCCATCTAAGCTAGGTCCACACTTCTGATCTACAGAAACTGTGAGATAAATCTTTTAAGCCATTAAATTTGTGATCATTTGTTACACAGCAATAGAAAACAAATCTAACTCTTATTTAGACTGCAGAGTTAGATCAGAGAAGTTATTACAATTATACAATAATGTTAGGTGGCTATAAGATGATGAGAACAAGAGTACTTTACAATGATGTAATGTTTATTTTATAATTGGCTACAAATATTTTAAGGACTCTGATTCTTTACTCAAATTTTTCTATTTCTTGAAACAAAGTTAATTATTTTTTAAAGTGAATTAATGTGCACTTTTAAAATCATTTTTTTCAAGTCAGAGAAAAGAAGTCATGAAAAAAAAATAATCAACACCACTCTGTGTCAGTGCTTATGTGGTAGGAAATAGCTGAAACTATTACAAATATTCTATTATTTAATTCTGACAATATCTCTAACAGTTTTATTAATTTTATCTATTGTACAAGTAAGAAATTGAATCACATGGAAATTAGTTAATCTGATAAGGAACACTAAGTAGCTATGTCATTAAACAAAATTATATCTATTCTCAGAGTTCAGCTTTTAACCATATAACTATGTCCACCCTGTACATTCAAGGAAGGGGACATTTTTTTCATGTCATCTGTAATAACATGCTGGTCATGAAGTGATTCAACATAATATTATCCATTAGCATGACCTGCTCCTCCCTTGTTTATGGCTACATGGAATCAGCACATAAATTTACACCTTAGGCATCTAAGGGTTTCCTTAAGAGGCACCAGGCTCCTCCTGCAGATCATTATTTCCTGGAATCTCCCTTCTGCCCCCACTTCCCTGGGAACCTGGCTGCTGGCTTCTCCATGGTGGGATGGTGCAGAGGAGTGAGCACAGGTGCTGGAGTAACACAGACCTGGACTTAATACTGCCTATCCCTCTCATTAACCTTGGCACCAGAGGGAAAATCTCTTAACAGTTTATAAACGCTATCAACCTCCTCATTTAAATTTCTCCATCTTATAATATTTGTACAGATTAACTGGGATAATGTTTACATATGTTCCTATATTTTTACATAGTATTATATGTATATATACCTATATATATGCGCATGTGTATGAGTGTGTATAAATTTATACATCAATCCCAAGCCAGGCACCTTTTTTTTTTTTTTTTTTTTTTACCACCGGCATGACCAAGATACTACTACTCTTCTTCCTCTAAATTTCTACAGATCTTCATGTGAATTCTGTATAGGGGCATAATCTGTCCCGACTGATTACATATATATGATGGCTAATTTCAAGTTAAAACTTGACTAGCCACAGGATGGTCAGATTAAACATTTTTTTCTGGGTTGTTTCCGAATGAGATTAGCATTTGAATCACTGAACTGAGTAATATAGATTTCCCTCCCCAATGTGGCTGGGTGTCATCCAATCCATTGAAGGCCTAGATAGAACAAAAGGCAGGAGGAATTTGCCCCTTTTCCCTACCTTGCTTCTTGAGCTGGGACATCTCATTTCATCTTCTAATGCCCTTGGACTGTGATTTACACCATCAGCTCCCTGGTTCTCAGGCTTTCAGACACAGACTACATTATACTACCAGTTTTCCGGGTCTTCAATTTGCAAATGGCAAATCACAGGAAGTCTCAGCCTCCACAGTCACATGAGCCAATTCCGCATAGTAAATGTATATCTCTTACTGGTTTTCTTTCTCTGGAGAACCCCAGCTAACACAGCATACTTCTCTAAGAATAGTGTTTATGTCTTTGCTATCCTAAGTAGTTCTATTCGTCATCCGGTGTTTGAAAAAATGCTTTCCTAAAAAAACAAGAAAAGTGCATAGGATGATAAATACAGTGGTACACTCAAATGTTTTACTGCAAGGAAAAGGTCTGAACACCAAAAGGCTGTCCCTCTTAATGACAGCTAAGCCTAGACATAGCATTCTCTACTGGATGCATTATGGAAACTCATACTGTCTGCAGCAGGATTTTGGACCCCGAAAAATGAGACTTCAGTAAAACCAACTATTGTTTTATTGAAGCAAATAGAAAACAAAACAAAAAACTTGCTCCCTGGGACACTAGAACAGCTTACATTTTTTTTTAGTAATAACGAGAACAAATATTTATTTTTGTATTTAAGTTTCTTAGAAAAGTGCTTTACATTTAACAAAATTTTGTTTCTCAAAGTGATCCTAGGAATTAAGTACAATATTGAACTTAATATTGTTTCTTATTTTTATTTTAGGAAAATGAGACCAATAGACATTAAGTAAATTATTGAAAGTTATAGAGCTTGTAAATGAAGAGATAAGATTTGACCTCAGAAACTCTGAGCACCAAAAATCCACTCTAGATAAATATATCATTTATGAATTTCCTGTTTTAACTCTCTGATGAATATGGGGTATCACTGGAAAATCACACTCAGAAGGATTCACTATTTAGCAACAGATTCCTATGCACTTTCCTAGTTAACATAACTATGGGTTGACAAGTTTTCCTTTGCCAAAGCTGTTAAGTGGCAAAGCGAATAAGGAAGAAAGGAGATGGCAGAGGAGTTATAGCAATACTGTTCTTTCTGTAGGAAGGATTACATATGTTTCCCTTGCAAATACAAAAAAAAAAAAAGCATTATCTCCTAATAAAAATAATATACTAGGAAAATTACAGCATAAGGCATCATTATACAGTGGGGAAGAGTAAAAGGCTATTATGAGATGAATTTTATCCTCAAATTCATATGTTGAAGTCCTAACCTCAAAATATGACCTTATTTGGAAATAGGGTCTTTGTGGAAGATATCAAGTTAAAACAATTTCATTGAGGGTGGCCCTGATCCTGTATGAGTGGTGTCTTTACAAAAAAGAGAACTTTGGACACAAGGACAAGAAGAGAGGACAGACGAGGTGAAGAGACATAAGGAGAAGAGGGCATCTAGGAGCCAAGGAAAGAGGCATGGACCAGATCCTTCCCTCACAGCTGCCAGAAGGAACCAATTCTGCTGACACCTTGATTTTGGACTTCTAGCTCCCAGGACTATGAGATAATAAATTTCTGTTGCTTAAATCAGCAGTCTGTGGTACATTTTTTATGGCAGCCAGAGACGACTAATACAAAGACATTCTCAACAAAAGAAAAAGAAGGAAAGGAAGAGGCAGTCAGAATGGTACAGATGAACTCAGGGGCAGGATCTGAGCCTCAGGACTAGGGGCACTACACAGAAGTGCATGAGGGAACAAGAAAGTTCAGGAGCTTGGTGGGCACAGAGTCATGGGGGCTGGACAGTTCCAAGGATTGAAATATGGATAAGCAGGATGAGAAAAGCAACAGTCAGAGAACTTGTAGATGAGTGACCCATGGTCTGTGACATTGAAAAATGAGACAGTGCCTGCTTCACAGTCTAGGAAAACCCCAACACGATGAGGAGGCACAGCCATGGAGAGAGTCAGAAACCTGGCATCAGAGGGGGAACAGTCCTCAAAGGCATTGTACTCAACTTTATTCCGTAACCCTATTACCCAGTAGCCGTATTGAGGTCTGTATCTGGAGTAAACATTTTGATGATTTGCATCTGGATCATAAACAAACCCACAGCTCGCTCTTTTGTTGGGGCTACTTATCTTACTGTGTACCCCCAGGATCCAGGCAATCTTCCCAGACACATCTACTTCCCAGTAATATTTCCCTGAGGAGAAATATTGGCAGCCAAAGACACCAAAAGCAGAAAAATCACGTGGATTTGAATTCTTAAACGTGCAAGCATGCACAACCATCACTTGTCTCTGGTCTGCAGAAATGACAACATTCGAAATAGTGTTGACTGGGTTCAGCATCACGTCCACTGTGGGAAAAATTACAGAGTCAGGTGAGGGATAGGGGATAAGTGTGTCTTGTAGCATCATGAGGGGGAATATTGGGAACTGACTGGGAGAAACTTGTGTTGCAGAGCCAGAGATGAGTAGAACACTTAAGAAATGCAGTATGTGTGCATGTTTGGGGAGGAACACATGGGGCTCAGATCAAGAGAACTAAAAGTAACCAACACTTCTGAAAAGGGATCAAAAGATGATTTGAAGACTGTAATTTCTTCTTACCCCAGTAGCTCTGGACATCTGTCAGCTCTGAAATGACAATAATTTGTTGTTAGAAGGAAAGGCGTAAGCACTGATACCTGTCTCCCCTCTAGAATAAAGTCAGAAAAAAGGAGCACTGTGAAGCTATGCACTGGTGAACGAGAGGATGAAACAGACACCTGGCCATTACCCCATAGATATGCCCACATCTTCAGCACAGGATATCTCTCCTTCTCTGGCCTACCTCCTTTCCTCTATTCTTACCTAGAAATGACACCCACTCCCCTATTGAGCCATAATGCTACAAAAATTCCACACGCACACTCTTCCCCAGGATCCCTCACCTTTAAAAACTTGCAGCATCTTGCTCAGGTCTGGAGCTCGGAACACACGCTTTGGTTTCTTGGAAGCAGTTTTTGATTTCTTCAGGGTCCAACTCTCACTCCTAGGGATGACAAAAATTAATTGCCCCCACACCTTTGACCTCAAATCTCTCCAAGATCACTATCTCCTTTACCTAAAACCCCACCAATGCACTTGGACCCCCTTTCCTGAGAAGAGTAGAGACGAGAGACCTGACACTAGAGTCAGAAGAAATGTGCTCATGTTTACCTGTCTACTCACTCACCCTCTGTGTGACCTTTGGAAGGTATTCACCTCTAAGAAGGTTACTTGCTTTCTTCTAAACATAGGAGCTAAGAGAGAAAGAAGGAAGGAAAGAAAGACCACAGTAGTGCATTGGACCTGCAGAGGAAGAGAACATTCCTTGGGCTACAAAGTGGAGTTGGGGGGAAAGGAGGAGGGGCAGGGAGGCTGGGGATAATTGGATGGGGGATACGGGGTACAAATGCAATTTGTGGTAATGGGTATGCTGCCAGTATGAACCTGGCCCCCACATAATAAGCACAAGGAGTGACAATCAGCTTTGTATCTCATGAATATTCAAAACCAATAAAAAAGGAATAATTAACCCCATGCTCTCTATCCATTTTAAATAATATAAAATTATATAAAATAATGGTACATTTAGAAGGTATGTGATGCCTCTAAAAAAAGTATTTAATAGGTGGAAAAGTCATTGCTATTTCAGTGGGTCACCAAGGAGAGGCCAGAGATATGAGTTCCCAGGAAACCTGTCAGTAGAGAGGTTGCAGCATCTAGCTACGTGAGGGGTTGAGGACCGTCAACTGTGGGCTCCTGTACTGCAAGGACGAAGAGTTTCCAGAGCCTGTTATCCCAGTACAATACTCAGAGAGCAACATCTGAGGGTTCAAGTTCTCTGGTGAAAGGAGAAATCAAGATGACCAAATTAATAGTGGTCTGAACTTCATATGTTTGGGAAAACTTTGATGCTGACAGGTGGGTGAGCTACTTTAGACACAGCACTGCTTTCCCTACAAGATGCTGAAATATGTGAGTAAGAAGAGATTATAATGGCACCAGGACCAAAGACATGATTCACCAAGACTTGATCCTATTTTTCTGAAATCTAAAAAGAGCCACCTGGAAAAAACTTATTTTTTTCTATCCCCAGAAAGAAAAGCAAATATAAAGGAGCTATTCCTGTGGAAAATCTAGAGTCTGGCATATGAAGAAAATAGGACCTTTCTGCAATAAGACAGGCATCTACGAAACATGGAAACAACAGCTGAGGCAGAGACAGAAGTTTGAATAAAATTAGTGAAGTCATGGAGTTCTGCTACTGCAACTTCTTTTTCCTGATGCCTCTGTTGACCCTAACTCTGTGACCTACCACCACCTAAATTTCCTACCATTGAAAGCCTTCATCTTCAATCAGTGATCTGAGAAAATTTAATACATAAATTTCCCAGGTGTGTATTTTTAATTTTTTCTGATTGATCCAAAGCTAACTCTCATGACTATAATCATCTCTTCACACAAATAAGACCATACCATACCTGGCCTTCTGCACATACCTTCTCATGACGTCAATCACATCCTGGGGAGAAGAGAGAAAACATGACTCAAGCTCACGGTTGCCTGATTCAGAACATAAAAATGACTAATTAAATTTGAATTTTCGGTAAACAACACATATTTTTTAGTATAAGTATGACCCTTGAAATATTTAAGATACTCATATACTGAAAAGTTATGTGTCATTTATCTGAAGTTCAAATTTAACTGAGCAGCTTGTATTTTGTCTGACAGCCTTCAAAGGAGTGAATATGCTCTCCTGCCTTACAAAGTTTTATCTACCTTTTTTTCTCCCACTCTTACCACCCCTTGGTATGGTGGGAATAAATAGATGGTCACAGAGTGAGTGACAAAATGGAGAGGTAATATCCAGACAAACCATCAAGAAGACTCATGTGAGGGTGTTAGAAAGATGCTATGAGTATATGAAAATGGGATATATTAAAAAGGGAGGGAAGAAGCCTACTATTTTTTAATACATATATTTAATACATGCATTTTCTTAATTCATTAATTTATTGCGCTTTTATTTATTTTGCAGACATACAGAGGTGAAATCTCCTATTTGCTAGATATCTTTCCAGGCTTTGGGGAATCAAAGACAAATAATTAATAATAACAGTCCTTAGGAAGTGTAACTTCTTTTACCATGTGTATGTGTAAACAAGCACTTTGATGTCAAAGATGCAGGTTCTTGGATTTCCTGAGGGAAAGATCCCATCAGGAATCCACAATAACTCCAAGCCGACACGGCAGAGTCATACTCACAGTCAAAGTTTATTGCAAAGCGAAAGTTCAAACAGAAGATGTATGGAATGAGGACCGCTTCATGACTTCTTAGGGAAGGGTTTATATGTTGTTTGTTCTGGGATGGGAGTGTTTTCTTTATGTTAACTAAGGGGAGGAATATTCAAGAAGAAGGGGGGAGAAAAAGGAGGTTGGGTGCTTTTTTGCTTGAGGAAGCTCTTTTCTGAGAATCAAAGAAAAAGGGGTTTTTTGTGCTTTGTGGGTTTGTTTCCTGCTCAGAAAACCACAAGGCTCTGAAGAAGAGCGAGCTGATTGGTAGAGTGGTTAAGGTGTTTCTAACTAGTGTCAACTTGAGCCGCCTGAATGTCCCTGAGCAGACTCCCTGGGGCAAGTCCCTGTTCTATCCTGCCTCAACTTCAAGTAAATATTTCTCCGGCCTTCCTCTACTCACTCTATACAATTCCAAAACCCTACCTACAGGTTATCTCATCCATTTTTTTCTATATGAAATAAGCCACAGAAACAAGCAACTGAGAAAGTTTAAAGTGTGACTTACTATGTCTTAACTATTTACACTCCACAGTTCAGCATAATATCAACACCCATTCAGTCACTGCCTTGGAAACTATATCTTACCCTGAATTCCAATATTTTCTTAAGCCAGTCCAGTTCACATCCTTAATTTTTTTGGCTATTTTCTCTTCCTCATCTTAACCATTACTTGTTTTATTTTTTGGAACAAGGATGTACCAATATATTTGGTGTCCCTTTCTTTGGTATAACCACTAATATACCAACAAAGACTTGGCCTCCAGTTGGCTTTGCATCCTCAAAAAAATTTTTACTTTCTGTTGTTGTTGTTGCATATGATTGAAAGTAGTTTTAGTTAACTTTTTAATAAATTTAAAAAGGTTTTTTTGTTGTTGCATATGATTGAAACTAGTTTTAATTAACATACCAAAAAATCAAGGGCTCAAGTATAACTTTACTCATAACCAGATTTTTAAGCTAAACATCTGACCATTGGAATCGTTTTTTTTTTCATCTCAAAGTTTTATTTTATACCTACTATACTGACTTTCTTTTCAGATTCTATACAGCACCAACTTATTTCTCCTGGTTCAAATTATAATATAATACCCAGCAGAAAAAAGAACTTCTCTTTCTACTCATTACAGTAAAATTCTAAGGTGCGAAAACCATTGACCTGAATTGGGTCAGGTGCTTCTCTTAAAATAATTACTGTAGAGTTGAAAAAAATATAAAATTTGGATATGCTGATTTACCTAGAATTGAGTAACATGTACATACCTGATGTTACTGATTTTATCAACCTTAACCAACTGCATGGACTGATCTGGGTTAGAAATGTTTCCTCAAAGGGTAATTCATGAGATTGTTACAAAGGAACAAACAAAGGAGATAGAGGTCAGACAGACAAACAAATGTTGTCCTTTACAGCCCATTCCTTAGCTGACTGCCATCTGTTCACCAAACTATTTTGTAAAAAATGGCTCTATATAATACAATAGTTAAAATAACATTAGAAATGGATGACTTACACCATATATATGATATAACTAAAAATGGATCGAGGACCTAAACTCAAGAGCTAAAACTATAAAACTGTTAGAAGAAAATGGGAAAATCCTTATGAGATTGAATTTGGTAATTATTTCTTGTATATGACATCAAAAGTACAGACAATAAAAAGAACAGGTAAATTAAATTAAAAAACAAAAATACAGAACAACAACAACAAAACACTTTTGTGCTTCAAAGAACACTGAAAAGAGTGAAAAGAAAACCCACAGAATGGGAAGACATATTCACAAATCATATATCTAATAAGGTATTAATGTACGGAATATATAAAGAACTTCTACAGCTCAACCATGAAATCCATGCATATTCAGATAAGACTTATGAACAAACTAGTAACAGAAGAGAACAGCCTCAAAACTGATAAAGGCATATATGAAAAATATACAGCTGATATCATAATAGTGAAACCCTGAGTTTTTCTCCTAAGATAAGAGGACGACCAAGGTATGTGGTTTCCCCATTTCTGTCAGCATTGTATTGGAGGTTTTATCAAGTGGAATGAGGAAAAAAAAAGAGGGGAGGGAGAGAGGGAGGGAGGGGGAGAGAGAGAGAGAGAGAGAGAGAGAGAGAGAGAGAGAGAGAGAGAGAGAGAGAGAGAAGGTAGCAAAGAAAAGGGGAAAATAAAAAGAAATAAAATATCCAGAATAAAAAAGAAGTAAAACCGCACTTATTTTCAGATGGCATGAACTATATGTAGACAGTCGCAAGGAAAATACACACACATACACAGTGCACAACTACTAAAACTAAAAAAAAGAGTTTAGCAATATAGCAGAATTTAAGACCAATATAAAAATCTATTGTATTTTTAATTACAGTAATGAAAAATCCAATAAGAAATTAAGACATTTATTATAATAGAATCAAAAAGAATCAATTCAAATACATAAAAATAAATTCGAGAAAATATTCAAAAGACTGGAGTGCTGAAACTACAAAAGTATTGCTAATAGAGTTTTTTTTTTTAATTAAGCAAATGGAGAAATTTGATATTAAGATGACAATATTCCCCAAATTGCTTTTTTAAATTCCACACACCTTTCAAAGTACCAGCAGGCTTTTTAATAGATATTAACAAGAAGATCCCAAAATTTTTATGGAAAATTCAAAAGAACTAGGACAGAATTTCTCAACATTGGCATATTGAAATACTAGCCCAGATAATTTTTTGTCATGAGGGGCTGACCTGTGCATTGTAGGAGGATTAGCGACATCTTTGTCTTGTACTCACTGAATGCCAGTAGCATAGTCCAAATGTACCCTGGGAAGGGTAGGGGGTGTTAAAATTAGTCCCAATTGAGAACAATTGACCTAGAATAAAATTGTTTTGAAATAGAATTGAAATAGAATTTGAAAATAATTTTGAAAAAGAAGAGTGAAGTTTTAGGACTTACCCTCTCCAATATCAAAATTTTCTATAAGGCCACAAAACCTTAAAGTATTAATGTGAGAATAGACATATAGATCAATGTAACAGATTGATTATCCAGAAATATATCCTTACATTTAGAGTAAACTGATTTTTGAGAAAGATGTCAAAATAATTCAATGGAGGAGAGAACAGTCTTCAACAAATAATGTTAAAACAATTGGATATTCCCAAATAAAAACAACAAAAATAGCTTAGATCCTTACTTAATGTCATACACAAACTCAAAATTGACCATAGACCTAATCTCATAGATAAAATTATAAACATTTTAGAAGAAAAAACAAGAGAAAGTCTTTCTGACTTGAGTTGGTCAAAGAGTACCTGCATTTGATCCCCAAAGCATAACTGGCTACACAAACAAAAATAAGTGGACTGTATCAATTTTTAAACATTTGCACTCCAAAATATACCATTAAAAAATTGTAAAAATAGATGACACAAACATTGAGAAAATATGTAAAAATTACATATCTGACAAAAAATGAGTATCCAGAATATAAAAAAAAAAATCCATAAAACACTAAAAAGTACAAAGAACTCTGTTAAGAAATGACAAATTATTTGAATAGACTTTCTATTAATTATACATAAAATATAGACATATATAATTAATAAAAATAATATATATTCTATATATTATATGTGTATGTATATGTAGTATACTTGGGTATATACATAAGTATAGCAGAAAAGTATATGAAAAGATAGGACTTCTGGCTTTACCTCTAACATATAAAGGGCATGGAAGCCATCCCTCTTGTCCTTACAACAGAAAAATAAGCAGAACAAACTGAAAATCAATGACTTCCTCGGACTTGTCAGAGAATTCAGGTCACAGGATAAACAAACACTCCAAAGTCTTGAGAGACAGATACTGAGAGTCACAGAGAAGATAAGCTGACATGCAAGTTCCAGACGATGGTAGAGCCATACATTGGAAGGAAAACTTAAATGGCAATTTAAAGAATTGCTAGAGGCTGAGTGTGAACTAGCAAAAAAGTGAGAAACTCTTGGAGCCCAGTTTTATGGGGGCTTCATATTTTTGTCAGTTTCACTTCCAGGAACCCCACCAGCTTCTCAAAGGGAGGAGCCAAGCAAAAGCCCCTGTGTCTCTGGTAGAGGCAAGAGAAAAGTAACTATTGTAAAATAGAGTTGAATATCAATACCTGTGTACAGTGTGTGATGATCAAATCACTATAATTAGCATCTTCATCATTCAACTCTGTACCCCACAAATATGAATAATCAGTTATGTTTCAATAAAAAAGAGTCAGTAGCAAAGATCATCTTTTTAAGAAATAAATACCTAAGAAAAATGTAAAAACATAAAATGAAATAAAATAGATCCAGAGTATTATTCCCTGTAACAATGGCCTACTCTCCATGGAGGAAGAGGGGGTCCTACCTGACCTATGGTGAAGGGCTTTTACTCATCCCCAGGCTTCTCTTACCTCCCACTCTCACAAAAGAGGTCAGGGAGACCTTCGCAAGTGTTTAAGAGGCCAGGGAGAACTAAGAAACACTTGTGAAGGTCACAGCCCATGGACAGAGGGCAGACCCAATCAAAGACTGAGATAAAATCATAAAATAATGGTCACTTCTCCTCCCCACACCTTACCAACACATCAACAGGACCCCAGTGTAATAGCAGCGCATTTCAACAGAAAAAACTGCAAGATGCAGACTCTACTGAAGAAGGAATTTTTAGAGAAACCTAAATACCACAGAAGAAAGAAAAGAAAAGAAAAAAAAAAAAGATACTAAAGGAAACAGAAGCCTCTGCCCCTACTTCTAGAGCACACATTGAAAACAGCCCAATACTAGCCAAATTAACATAAAACCTTACACTATGAGGAATCTTCAAAAATTTCATGAAAAGATTTATATCATGTATTTTTTTAATTATTTTTTTTTCATTGTACATGTTTATGGGGCATGGTTTGTTGTTTCAGTGCATAAATGTGTGATGATCTAATCAGAATAGCAAATCTTTCACCAAAATATTTATCATTTTTTTGTAGTTATAGCATGCAAGATCCTCTTTTCTGGCTGACTTGAAATATACAATACAATAATATTAGCTATTGCCACCCTAAAGCATCAGAACTTATTTTTCCTATCTGACTGTAACTTGTAACTTTGTACTGGTCTACCAACCTTTCCCCCTATCTTTTAGTTCTATTTTTTTCACAAACATTTTGAAGTACCTTCATTTTTACCTTAGTTGCTATAACCTGATAAACCATGTCCACCTTCTAGCAAAAAATATAAGGCATGTTAAACGGCCAAAAAAAAAAAAAGAAAAAGAAAAAAAGAAACAAAACAAAACAGAAACAACAAAACAACACAAAAACAAACCCACAATCTGAAGAAACAAAGCAAACAAAGCAACAGAACAAGACTCGGATATGACACAGATATTAAAATTATTAAATGGAGAATTTAAAATAGCTGTGTTTAATATATTACGGACTTTAATAGAAAAAATAGCATTCAAAAACAGAAGAGTAATCTTAACAGAGGGGTGGAAAATCTTAGAATAAATCCAATAGAAATGCTACAAATCAAGGACATTGGAACAGAAAAAAAGAATGTATCTGATGGGCTCATCAGTAGACTGGACATGGCCAAGGAAATAATCTGTTAGGTTTAAGATAAGTCAATAGAAACTTCACAGAACAAAATACAAAAAAAATTTTTTAAAAAAAAGAAAAAAAATGAAAAGAAAAGAAATACCCAGAATATCCAAGAGCTATGGGGCAATTACAAAATGTATAATGTAAGCATAATTGTAATACCAAGAAGAGAAGAAAGAGAGAAAGGAGAGAAGAAATATTTAAAGAAATAATGGCTGAGGATTTTCCAAAATTAATTACAAATAACCAACCAAAGATCCAGAAAGCTCAGAGAACACCAGTCAAAAAAATAGTAAAATGTGTACATGTAAGCATATCATGTTCATACTAGAGAAAATTAAAAGCAAAGAAAATCTTTATGGAAGCTGTGCGTGTAGAACCACCTTAACTATAGAAGGGCAAGGAGAATTACAGCAGACTTCTTATCAGAAACTATGCTATCAAAAAGAGTGAAGTAAATATTTAAAGTATTACATAAAACAACAAAAAAACAAGAGATCTGTATTTGGAGACTTTATCTCAACAGTGCAACAGAAATAGTTTCTCAGAAAAACAAACAAAACCATAAAACCCTGAGAGAATACATCACCAGAAGACTTGCCTTACAAGAAATGTTAAAAGACGTTCTTCAAGGAGATGGAGAGAATATATGTCAGAAACTCAGATCTTCATAGAGAAAGGAAGAGCACTAGAATAGGAATAAAGAAAGATAAAATAAAATATTTTATTTTTTCTCATTGTCAACTATTCTGTAAGATAACTTTAATAATATCGACAATGTAGTGGGTGATTACAGCTTATAAATAAGTGAAATGAATGACAGTAATGTTGCACAGGAAGGGAAGAAAGAATTGCAAATACTATCTGATAAGGTACCTGTACTACATGTGAAGTGGTATATTCTTATTTGTAAGTAGACTTAGATACATTGTAAGTCTACTTATTGCAAACACCAGGGAGTAACCACTAAAGCTTGATAGATAGATAGATAGATAGATAGATAGATAGATAGATAGATAG
The DNA here is from genome assembly GCF_027409185.1 of Cynocephalus volans. Taxonomy (NCBI): domain Eukaryota; kingdom Metazoa; phylum Chordata; class Mammalia; order Dermoptera; family Cynocephalidae; genus Cynocephalus; species Cynocephalus volans. The sequence continues at coordinate 105,712,491 of NC_084463.1, read as the reverse complement.
ATAGATAGATAGATAGATAGATAGATAGATATAGATATAGATATAGATATAGATATAGATAGATATATAATTAATATGCTAAGAGAGAAAAATGGAATCCTATAAAATACTCAGCTAAAACTAATGGGTGGCAGTAAAAGAGGAGCAGGAAAGAAAGAAGAAAATAACAAATGCAATGAATAGAAAACAGTCAAAAACATGGTAGATGTTTTAGTTCTTCAGGGTTGCTGTAACAAAATATCACAAACTGTATGTCTTGAAACAAAAGAAGTTTATTCTCTCACAGTGTTTGAGGCTAGATGTTCAAAATCAAGGTGTTTGTAGGGTTGGTCCTTACCACAGGGTAGGGAATATCTATGCCATGCTTTTTTACTTGCTTCTGGTGGTTTCTGGCACCTTGATTTTGGACTACTGGCTTCTCAAACTATGAAACCATAAATTGTTGTGATTCTCGGTTACAAAATTTGTGGAAATTTGTTGCAGCAGCCACAGGAAACTATTACAGCTATAGTGAGGTCTGAATAGCACACTATACCAACTGATCTAAATGTCATTTATAGAATATTCAATCTAACAGGCAAGTAAGTATTCTTCTCAAGCTCACATGGAAAATTAACCAAGATAGACCACATTCTATACAATAAGATACAACTTGACACATTTAAATAATTGAAATCATTAAAGTATTTTCTTGGACCACAACATAATTTAACTAGAAATCAATAACAGATAGCTGTAATACTTAAAAATATTTGGATATTAAATAACAGACTTCTAATTAACACATTTAAGTAAAGAATTATTCCAATTTTCCCAAAATCTATTCCAGAAAATAAAACAGAAGGACTACTTCAAAACATGTTCTACAAGGGCAACATCACCACAATCCAAAACCAAGATAAAACATTATAAGAAAGGAGTACCAAAACCAACATCTCTCCTGAACACAGATACAAAAATCCTCAACAATATATTAGCAAATCAAATCCAACAAAATATAAAAAAGAATTACGAACCATAAACAAGTGGGATTTATTCAAGGTATACAAGCCTGGTACAACATTAGAAAGTCAATTAATGTGATCTATCACACCAATAAAGGAAAAATATCATATGATCATATCAATTAATGCAGAAAAGGCATTTGACAAAATTCAACATCCGTTCATGATAAAAACTTTCAGCAAATTAGGAAGTGAGGAAAAGTTTCTCAACTTCATTAAAAAATCACAAAAAAACCCTAAAACTATAGCTAACACTATATTCAATAGTAAGAAATTGGATACTATCTCCCTAAGATCAGCAACAAGAATATCCCCTCTCAACATTCCTGTTTAGCATAATACTAGAAGTCCTAGTTAGTGCAATAAGATATGCAAAGACAAATAAAATGTATTCAGACTGCAAAGGGAGACAGAAAACACTGTTCTCAGATGACATGATTGTCTACATAGAAAATGCCAAAAAATTGAATGAAAAAACCCTCCTGTAACTAATAAGTGATTATAGCAACATTTCAATATGCAAAGTTAATATACAGAAGTAAATTTATTTTCTATGTTGCAGTAATGAGAAATTAGAATTTGAATTTTTAAAAAGTATAATAGCACCAAAAATGAGAAATAAGGAAAACATCTAACAAAATACATACAGAATCTATATATGAAAATATATAAATGTTCAACAGCATTAGTCATTAGGAAAAAGCAAATTAAAACCACATTGAGATACCATTGCATATTCACTAAAATAGCTGTAATAAAAATAGAGCAGGCAATATCAAGTATTAGCAAAAATATGAAGAACGTAGATATCTTGTATATTGCTCGTAGACATATAAAATGAATAAAAACTTTGCAAAATAGTATGGCAGCTTCTTTTAAAAAGTTAATACATAAACAGCAAAAAACACAGAAATTCCACTCAAAATATATCCAAGAGAAATGAAAATATGCATTGATACAAACACATGTAAGTTAATAATCACTGTAGCATTATTTGTAATAACCTCAAACTAGAAACTGTTTGTATAGCCATCAACTGGTGAATGGATAAACATAATAGGATATATCCAGATAACTAAATAGTATGAGCAATTAGAGGGAACAACATGTTACAATAAGAATAAACCTCAAAATATTATGCCAAGTGAAAGATGCCAGATGCAAAAGACTACATGTTGCATGATTCAATTTATACTGAGAGGTCCAGAGAAGCCAAATCTACATGTACAGAAAACAACCGAGTTGTTGCCAGGATATAAGGGTAGGAATGGGTGTTGACTACAAATAGGAGTGAGAAATGTTTTTGATGTGATGGAAACTCTCTAAACCTGAATTTGTTCATGGGTTAACAACTCAATATATTTACTAAAAATTGTATTCGTACAATGGGAAGATTTTATAATATGTAAACTATACCTCAAGAAACTCATATTTTTTTTTTTTAAAGCAGAAGCAAAGATCCAGAAGATGGAGATTAATTATCCCAGCATTAGAACCCAAAGTTAAGACATTTTTGTTCAACTGACAAAGGAAGAAAAGGAGAATGACAAGAAGTCAAGCAGAAAAAATTAAATTTCCCAAATTTCTCAACATTCTTTATGGCTCATGGTCATAGTTATATTGTTAATGCAATGAAAAAAAGTATTAATATTTATGTTAAGTCCAATACCTCCACCAAGTATCTATAGGTTTTCCCCCACATCCTAAGACAAACACTTGAACATACACATGCACATGCACACACACACATACACTCGTGCATATACGTACATTGTCAGTCACGTATTACACAATCTAGTCTCACACTTGCCATGCTTCAACGACAAAAAAAATCAAACATAAACAGAGGTACATACTGTATGCCTGTGACTAAGCCTAGTGAAGATGACTTACTAGTAATCCCCAACACCAAATCACAGATAGCAGGAGCCCACAGAATACCACTGGATACAAGGGATCTTTTCTCCAGGGTCAAATATTTGCACTGCCCTTAACAAATTAATAATAATGGAACTTTTTCTTGGCATTTATGTATTGAATTATCTCTGTGACCCCTGAAATAAGTAGCATAAAATGGGCATTGTGGGGCCAAAGGAATTTTTTAATGTACCCATAAGGAAGAAAGTCTAGGGACCTAGAAGGAAAGGGAAATTTGTCTCTGTGTGTCTCCCTGAATCTCATAAGTAGGAGCTCCATGCCAAGTCTCACCTGCAGCATCTCTACCGATGACCCCGATATCCGACGCTGGAGATCTGAGATGAGCTCTCTCACACACTGCCTCTGCTGAGCCAACTGGTCCTTAGCTGCTGCCAGGTTATCCAGCACATTTACCTCATCTTCCTCCAGCTTTTGCAGCTCCCTCTGCTCCTCACTGTCCAAGATGACTCTCATTTCAGTAAACCCTTTCAGAATCTTCTGTCTTTCAGTCTGGATATATTTCTTTGGGGATGGGAAGAGAAAGAGGCAGTCAGTCTGTCTGGCTGAGGGCCTGCTTTGTATGGACCTGAGCCAGGATAAGAGCTATTTTCCTCAGGGAGTTCTTAAAAGGAATAGGAGGTAAACATCTGAGCAATTTCTGTTGAAGCCATTTTACCCACTATTTACCCCTGAATTCCTCCCAAAAGAATATACTCAAGTCTGCTTTATTAAGGCCCACCTTCAAACAAAATGTGATAGATTGGTGAATCTTGGATTGCAGGCACCTGTCCTGCACAATTATGCCACTCTGTGTGTTAAACCCCTCCACCCACACCTCCTAAACAGGGAACCCTGGGCCTTTTCCTACCATGTTTCCTGGAAGTATCAGAGCCTAAATGGCACATAAGATTCATAAGCCATTTTTAGTTGTTTCCCTCTATGCCTGCACTTCCAACTATCTCTTGATTTCTGATGTCTACTTTTCAGCCTGTAATGCCAACATGGAAAGGATATAATAGTCCTAATCAAATGGCTTCTGTGCTCATTTATTCTGAAGTAACAAAGAGGAAGTGGTTCCTTGTGATAGATCCCTGGGTCCTTCCCAGATTCCTGTCTCATAATCCCTCAGGAAGTGTCTCCTCCTGCCTTCCAGGTAGCTCTCTCCTCTCCGATGTCAGCTTCCAACTTCTCAGCTTCATGATGCTCCTTAATCAGCCTCTCTAGAGCTGCCTGGAGTTTCTCCTGTGAGAAAGGAAACACACCAGAGTCAAGATGTGTGCTTTCACAGCACCTGGGTGGAAAATAATCAGGGAACAAATCAGGTTGATCTCAGAAGGGATCAGTTTCTAGAAACTGTGAAGCTAGTGATTAGAATCTATGACATTGGAGAGCATCTTAGGAGGAGAATGTATTCTTTACTCCTGAATTATGGAAGTTACCACCCCCTGATGTAGAGAAGCCTGAATCTTTTCTTAAAGAGCTGACCCTTCAACAAGGAAACTCCTTCCATCTCATTGTCAATCTTCCCACATCTCTTCCCACATCTAACCAAACATGTCCCCCCAAATCACTTCTGCTCAGGGGCAATCCAAGTTTGTCTTAGAAAGTAAATTTCCATTTATTCAACTTATATTTGCCAAGAAGTTGTTCTCTAGGTTTTTCTTTATTCAAATGAAAAAAAAAATGTACAACAATGTCCGTCAGGCCTTAGAAGGTGGTAAAGGGTATAGAAAGAGATCCCAGGGCTTGTTCTCTGATAACAAGGGGAACAAGGAAGGATAAAAATGTGAAGATTTCACATCCAGTACCATCTTCTGCCCTATCCTCTTCCACCCCGGGGCCTACCTGACATTCCTTGACCACCTCATCCACGAAGACTGTTTGGTGACCGTGGTGTTCCATGGACAACTCACAAACCCAGCAAATGACCTTCGCATCCTCTTTACAGAACTTCGTCAGTTTTTGTCCATGGTGCTCACAGAGATGTCTCTTCTGCCCCTCCTGTGGGCTCATCTTGACCTCCTTGACTCTCTCCACTATGTTGGCCAGGTGAAGATTAGGCCGGAGGTTCCAAGGTTGATATCTGGTCTGGCACACAGGACATCTTTCCCCTCCTGGGCTGATCACTGACCCTTTGTTCTTTGCAGTGATGCAGGCTTGGCAAAAGCTGTGGCCACAGTCTAGGCTCAGGGGTTTAGTCAGGAGTTGTAGGCAGATGGGGCAGGTCACCTCCTGCTGTATGTTTACCTGTACTGACGGATCCATTGCACGGCCCCCTTGTCTTCTTCCTGTCCTGACTCCTGAGGCTCTTCTTGCTCACAAACTCCCTGGGAATGTTGAAGGGGACAGGATATGAAAGGTAGGATTAGAAAAGATACTGATTGTGCAGAGATTTAGAATAGGACAAAACATTAATATTTAATAAGGAAGGAAAGGAAAAAAGAAAAACATAAAGAATAGGTGAGTGACCAAATAGGTCAAGATACTGTAATAATTTCAAACATTTTGGTCTTATTTTGCATCTCATGACAAATTCCACCCTGTCGGGGCAAGTGCTGGAGAGAAGGACAAACTGAAGTCCTTCCTGCCAAGAGTCTTGCATAATCCATCATTTGCTTTGCCTCTTCTTCCCGAAACCGAAACACATGCTCCATGTTAAATGCACTTAACATGCTCCTGCTCCTGGGCTTTTGTACTTGCTCCTCTCTCTGCATGACAAGATCCTACTCCCGATATTTGCATGACTCACTCTCTCTCTCTCTCTCTTTTTAAAACAGTTTTATTGAGTTATATTTGCAAAGCATCAAACAAACTTGTTTTAAGTGTACAATGCAATGATTTCCAGTACATCTGTGGAACTGTGAAACTATCTCCACAACCCAATTTTAAAACATATCCACCACCAGAGGAGGAAAAAAAAAAAAAAAAAACTAGTACCCATTAGCAGTCCACCCCTTATGATCCCAAGTTCCCTGGGCAACCACTAATCTCCTTTTTGTTTTTAATCAATTGATAAAGAAAGTGATGATAATGTATGGTCTTTCATGTCTGAATTATTTTGCTTAGCCTACTCTTTGAAGTTCATCTATCCTCCTTTTTTCCCATGCCAAAAACATACCCTCAGTGTCAAAGCACCAAAGCCATTGCAGCTTTGAGGCTTCTGCAGTTGCTCTTCTCTCAGCGTGGAATGATCCTCCCCCTGATGTCAGCATGACTTATATATTTCATTCAATAAGTCATCTTTTATGTCTTCTTATCAGAAAAACCAACAGCAAAACCACCACTACTACTACTCACTGTACAGTACCTATCTTTCTCTTATTTTTACTATAAAACATACAAAAGCTTTTAAAAGTGTCTACGTCTGCCTTCCAAAAAGTGATCCATGCATGGGCCAGGTACTGTTTTTGATTACTGATATATCCTCAGTACATAGAATAATGCATCACACATGGAAACAGAATGTTTGATGAATATTCAAAACTAGAACCTCCTCATGTCTTCACAGATGATTAGACTTTTCTAATTGTATTTTCATCTTTCTTTCTACCAATTAGCAGTTGCCAATTGGTCAGTTTGGGGACCACAGCTTTGGCGTACAGTGTGGAAATGTTCACCTCTTAGCACACCTACCCACAGAGAGTCCTCCCATGCCCTCACACTCACTCCCAGAGACACACACAGAAACAGCAACAACTACAAGAGGGACACAATTTCATCACTAAAAATTTTATAACCAGTTACAATTTAGAGGTTAATTTCAACTATTTATTCTTCATACAAAATCCATGGGAAATAATAGTACTCCCTTTCTTCAGATGTATAAATAGAATCAAGACACTTACAAAGATTATTCTATTCTAGTAGGTAGAGTCAGGATAAGAATATTGTCCACAAAGCCCTTCTTTGGAGTTCTCCCCACTACTTCACAGATTTAAACAAAGACAAAAAAAAAAAACAAACAAACAAATAACCCAAAAAACAAAAAACAAAAAAACAAATGTAAAGCCTTCAAGAACTGTATTGAGACTCAATGCTATGAAAGTATAGAAATGGAGAGATCCAGACCATCTGTGGGGTTCTGGGGAGTCTTGTGTATTTAATTATTAAAATTTCACCTTGGCCGGGGCATATGTCAGGGATGATAATAGTACCCTAAAGGTATATTTTTGTAGGAAGAAGGAAAAGAGACATATATTCATAGAATCACACACATGAGGGAGACCTGAAGAATACAAATTCCATTGATACATCTGTTGGTCAAGGGAGAAAAGTCTCAATATGTAAGAGAGGCCATATAATGGAAGATAAAGCCTGTCCTGTTTCAAACATACTGAGCATTATTATAAATTGATCGTTTCTCCCCAAAAGTTGTTGAAATCCTAACCCCCAATATATATGGATGTGATTTTATTTGGAAATAGTATCTTTGCAGATGATAAAGTTAAGATGAAGTCATCAGGGTGGGGCCTAATCCAATATGACTTGTGTCTTTATAAAATGGGGAGATTGGACACAGAAGGACATGCAAACAAGGAGAATGCCATGTGAAGAAGAAAGCAAAGAGCAGGGTGATGCCCCATAAGCCAAAAAATGCCAACGATTTCCATCATACTACCAGAAGCTAGGAGAGGCATAAAAAAGATTCTTCCTTCATAGTTCTCAGAAAGAACCAACACTTCCAGCACCTTTGATCTTGAATGTCTGGCCTCCAGAAGTGTAAGACAATAAATTTTTGTTATAAGCTACTAAAAGTTTGTTCTACTTTTTAATGGAAGCCCTAGAAAACTATTACAAGTGTCTATTTTTTCTTTATTCATTTATCCTTTATTCTAAAATTGGAGAAGTGCTACCCCATTGAAATCCTCCCTACCTAAAACAGACAACAGACACAGAGACAAAATGCACATTCCCCTTTGAAAGTGGTACAAATGTAAGAGTTTTATGATAGGGTGAGGACGAACTGGGTTCAGAGCTTCCTTATCTTAGTATACCCTGATTATTTGCAATGAGGCATTAGGTACCTACAGTTTAGACAAGAAAAACAAAAGTGTCTCTACAAAGGGGAGAAAAAGTACTATGAGGGGTTTAGCCAACATTTTCTTAAACTTCCCCTGTTTCCTGGGTCAGGAACTGCCAATGGAGAAAGTAAGTATTGTTCTTGCCATCCAGAGACCTGAGGAATTCATAAATGTTGCTACTACCCCACCCCCACATTCTGCTATATGCAGAGCTCCCTTTTCAAGATCCCCTTAAAGTTCAGGGTTTACTCTTCCACTCCTTACTGACCCCTTCCCTAAGAGCTCTAGCTCTGGTCCATAGGCTTTTAATAAGTCACTTTGTAACTGAGGGCCATTTTCACAAAGCTGCTCTTAGTCTCTTCCCTTTCTGTCAGTTACTTCATCACAAAACCCTCTAGGCACTCTCTTTAAACTAGTTCCTAGCACCTGAGTCTCTTACATAGATTCCAGGAAGAGTCCCCCACTAGCCTCCCTGATGCTGCCATTGGGCCCACACAGTCTGCTCTCATGACTCTTCTACCACTGGCCAGAGCGATCCACTTAGAGCAACCATCAATCTTGTCCTTCCTCTGCTCAAACCCAAGTCATCTGGTGTGAGCCAGTCCTCATCACAGTCTGTCAGGTCCACAGTAATATCCCCTCCCACTGTCTCATTTGAAATCGCCTCCTACTTTTCTCCCTGCACTCTCCTCTCCAACCCACCCGGGTCTCTTTTTGGTTCCTTAATCACTCTGTAAAAAAACCCCTTCTTAGATGTATCATTTCACTGATTCCTCTGCTCAAAGTCACTTTCCCACACTGAGACCTAATCTGGAATCTATTTAGAATTGCAAAGCCCTTTACAAGGGGAATATAAGTATCCTGCCCTATTTTAACTCTTTTGGTCTATTGTTTTGTTGTTTGTTTTGCCTTTATCCCATAGAAATTGCCAGTTTTTTGCATACTACATTACCTCTTCACTGTTTTACTTTCTCTCCCCTGGCCCAGAATATAACCTCTTGTAGTTACTTAATATTTATTATATGTTGAATATATGCTATTTTTTTTTTTTTGCTACAACTGTATGCTTTTGTCCTTGTGATTTGAATCAAAATTAGTTTTAAATTATTAAAAAATCATTTCTTTCTACTTATTGGGCCCTGTGTTAGCCTTGAGTAGACAGTTAATAATACTAGATAAGGACCTTGTCCAGGTATAAAGACAGACAGTTAACATGGTCTCTGAAAACTGAAGAAAAGCAAAGTACACATAAGAATATATGTAACACAGGGATCAAAGTACAAAGTGCTCAGAAGTAAGATTAAGAAGGTGCTCTTTATGACAAATGACCAACTCCTTTCCTTAACTCTGTGCAAGAGAACATGAACAATGAAGAGGTGCATCAAAGATGAAGAACAAGTTCTGAAGCAGGAAAGAACACCAGAGGGCCATGGGGTGCTACTGAGGAAACAGTAAGCCTTGGAAACTCAGGAAGACAGGTTCCTTGTGGCTGCATCTCTGGAGAGACAATTGACCACAGGGGAGCTGCATAGACGGGCAGCAGATGGACTATCCAGCCTCTTTCATCAGTCAGGACAAAGGGCTGGTAATTTTTCAGGAAGGTTGTGGACAGCATCCCAAAAGTTACCAGCAGGGGATCAGTACAATCATCTTCAAGAGGATCTTATCTTGGACAGAGCCACTAAGAACCCTTCCCCCACACATAGGTCCAGATATGGACTCTCATCCCTGCTGGACCTCACCAGGAGCTTGGGCTTGATGAAAAAGAAAAAACAGGGCTCCATTTCATAGGCTTCCCTGGAGGAAAAGAGGAAAGGAATTTGTGCCTCTGAACAAGAGAGTATTCTGACTCATGTTGGCAAGGCAGAAAAAACAAAATTACAGAATAGGAAGGAGAGGGAGTAACTCAGCATGAAGAAATAATTATTCTTCCAGAAAATGGGCAAGGCTCTTTGCTTTTTCAAACCTTTCTTATTAAAAGGTTACTTTTCCCCCAAACTCCATGCTCCCCTCCCTTCCCATCTCAGCAGACAGCCTACAAGCTGACTGTCTTTTTGTTAATACAGCTTCAGAACCACAAACTAAACTCTCCCAAACACGTTCAATCTATTCTTCCCTAATCCTCCCGCCCTTTGACCCCACAAATCACCACACATACCTTCAGACCAAAGTGGAGGAGACTTGAATCAGTGGAGAAGAGTGAAGGCAGGGCAAGTGTGGATGTGGACAGGATTCACTCAACAAGCCAGAGGCCTGGTCTCCACAGAGGACTTTCCCCACTGGAGCTGAGTGAGAAATGAAAGTTAATTTCTCAGAAGTGAAAGGAAACAAAGACAGGAAGCAAAACAGGAACTTACAGAGCATTAACCCCTGGAGAGCATAATGCTTCAGTGCGTTCTAGGGCCGGTACCAGCCAGGCATTCAATCGCTGCATCCTCATTCCTACCCCGGTTTACTTCAGTTTACTCCATATCTGAATAAGAAGAATGTGAATTACAAATATCCATTCTCTAGCTTATCTGGGCTCTTGGAATTTGATTCAATTTTTAATTATTAGTTGAGCTTTTCCTACATTCAGGCCCTCTGCAAGCCACTAAGGTTAAAATAAAGGTAATGATCCAGAAAGGCTTGTCACCTAACCTCTTGCAATGCAGTCCAATGAGGAAGATTCTCAGGTATAAAACTGAAAATTGGGCTGACAGGCTAGGCATTAGTGGCTGTCATTGTGCATGGTAAATGAAAAATTAATAAAGGATCTTCATGTGAGCATGCTATGGATTGAATGCATCCCCCAAATGTTCATGTATTAGAAACGTTATCCCCACTGACAGTGTTAAGAAAATGGGAAATCCTGTTATGGTAATTGGAAGGTGGGGCCTTTAAGATGTGATTAGATTGTGAACACCGTACCCTTGTGAATGGATTGATCAATTCATGGAGTAATGGGTGCGGTTCTGATGGCTTTATATCCAGAGTGAGTGAGCAGGTTAGCTCTGTCTTGCTTAGCCATTCTCGCCATGTGACACCTGCTTGCTCTGGAGAGTCATCAACAAACAAAGCCCTCATCAGATGTGTCCCCTGGACTTTGATCTTCCTGGCCTCCAAACTGTAAGAAACAAATTTCATTTTATTACAAATTACCCAGTTTCAGGTATTCTGTTATAAGCAACAGAAACAGACTAATGCAGAGCCCATTGAGAAAACTTTTCCCACAACATCACTAAATCTTAGAAGTTTGGTTAATAACCAGTTTCTGCTCTTTATCCAGGAAGGCCAGATAAGGAAGGCCTCATCTTGTTCAGTACCTAAGAAGGCAGGAGAGAACATGGAAGTTAATAGATGGTACTGTCCAAGTATAACCTTTCACTGAGTCACACTCATGCCTCCATAATTTTTCTACATTTTTCCACGTCCTTAGAGAAAAGTGTGGTCATTTTTATGCCATCAATTAAAAAGTAGTACTGAAACACTTTATATTTCTTGCACAAACTTTAGTGGCCTTTTGTCTTTCTTATTTTTGTTCTTACTGCATGTTCTGAATGGTTAACAAAATGACAGACCTCCGTAACATGGTTTCATGACTGACATTGTGAAACACAGCAATCTTCACACATTAACTGATATGAGACATGGAGGGTGACTGAGAAATCCATGTGTGTTATTTAAAGAATGGGTATTTTGGTATTGTTCGTTACCCGCAGAATAATAAGCTAATACTGGCTTATAAATTATTTTTTACTGATTTATAATTATGAGGCAGGAACCGAAAATCCTGTTGGCATAATGAGCCACATTGAAAACTTTAGTTTCTCAGGTATGAGAAGGTTTGTTTTAATTAAGAAACTCATGTTTTCAAATAAAATGATACTTACCTGAATTTTACAAAAACTGCATTCTGAGAGCTGGCAGATTTTTCTCCATCATCTTTGTTGCCACATAACACTATCATTCCACCCAGCCCAGAACCAAAATATAAGTTTCAAAAGGCATGAGGAGACTTTATCTATTTTGTTCTTTATTGTTTCAGACCTATTTTAAAGTGTTATATATAGGCAGTGATATTTAAATAGAAAATACATACAGCTATATAGCTATAGATATCATCTTAATTGCATTGAACATACTGATGAAAATCATAGTTCTATTAGTGATGTTGCAGTCAAGATAACTGCTGTGGTACATAATGTAATCACGCTATTATTCTGGTATTATTAATATGACCCCTTTTGACAAAACTTAAATTAGTATTGGTTTTATGGATGTATATTTAACTCCAACCTAGCCAAGTTGTATACATTAAATATGTTCAACTTTTACACTTCAATTATACCTTCATTTTTTTTTTTTTTAATTTAAAGAGAGAAGTAATAATCCACGGCATGATGGGTCAATAGATATAAACACAATGTCACCACTAGAGGCTCCTCATCAAAAGGCAAGTTCTATAATGATCTCTTCTGAGACACTTCCTTGTAAGATTGCAGATTCTCCTCAGAGCCCACCCCACTACCCCTATCTGCTACTGAGCTTATATCTAGACTCAATTCCCAGGGGGACCCTAAAGGTGAGATACAAAGTGTGACCCGTGAGGAGTTACGCTACACTCTAAAATAACCACATGATTTTTCTAATTTGTATAAACAGAAATCCAGGAAATTTGTGTGGGAAGAGATATTAACGGTGTGGTATAATGGTAGAAAAAACAAAGTTGGATCAGGCCAAATTTATTGATGTAGCACTGCTAAATGGAGATGAATGGTTGCAGACCATAGCATTAGTAAGGACTCATACAGTTTCATCGGACGATTGAAACATGGACCAAAATATGTCTTACTCTAAATGAAAATGAAATACCAGTCCAGTCTTGGTATACAGTAGGGGAAAGGATTCAAAATCTTGTGAAGATTGGAATGTTAGGATAGATTTCTCATTAAGACCCCAATCACCCACCTTGGGACTATTGAGAACACACACCTTTCATCACAACTATAAAGGGAACCCCAGCATCCTTGAAGGGCTCTGTGATCACTGCAATATCTCTGTAAGCTGGAAATTACAGTGGGAACTGCTGACACTGAATTAGGAAACCTAGATGCAATGGGAGTAATTGGAGCAAGGGGTTAGGGGCTAAATTGTGGGACATAAATGACACAGGCAAAGTAACCACGGTTATTATAATCTATAGCAGAGTTAAAGAGGGCAGTCACAATAGTTTGACTTGTGCACACCTGTGGTGTTGGATAGTTGATCTTAGTGTTCCTGTAAGTGAAATAGATGAGATGTCTACTAAATTTGTATTTAATCTACAAAAGCAGATGTGCCCTAGTCATTTGAACAAATGTCTAACTTGATTCATAAAAACAGACCACTATGGATTCTCAGTGAATTTCTAGACTTGAGGCAGTTTACAAACCCAGAACCTCTTGAATGCAGAGAAGGCTGAATCTCTCAAGAAAGAACCCTGCTACGCTGCCAAAAATTTATTCTATTAATCTTTCTCTCAGCCTACCCAAAAGGGACCTATTGCCTTTCACCAGAGTCACTGTGCATTGGGATAAAGTAAATAATCAAACATCTTGGAAATTATTAGAACATGATTCTGAACTAAAAATAATGCAAGGATAACCAAATTTTTGATGTTTTGATCTGTGAAGACAGAACTATTATAGCAGAAAAGGCCAAAAGCCACTAGACATTCCTCCACTTAAGAAAAGAAATAGCAATATCTCATTTCTGGAGGGACTACAGACATTAACACCATCACCAAAAATTTTCAGAATGTATGTATGGTGATTCCCACCATATCTGCATTTGACTCAACTACTTTAATTGTGCAAAAGACCAATGAGACTTTTGCACAGGATAAGAAATAAATATGACAAAACTCAGGGCCTTTTGAATGAAAATTTTAGGGATCCAGTAATGTGAGGCATGTCTAAATATTCCTTCTAAAGTGAAGGATAAGTTGTTGCAGGCCCACCTACAACCAAAACAGAGGCACAGCACAGTGAGGCTCCTTGGTTTTTGGGAAAACATATTCCTCATTCAAATATGCCAGTATGGCATACTCACCAAGTGTCCTGAAAGGTTACTAATTTTGAGTGGGACTCAGAACAAGAGAAGAGCTATGCAATAGGTCCAGGCTGCTGCTAAAGCTGCTCTGCCAGTGAGTCCATGTGATCAAGCAGATACTGTAGTGCTTGAAGTATCAGTGGCAGATGGGGAAGATGTTTGAAGGTTTTGGCAGGACACTGTAGGAGTCATTCTCTGCACATAACTATTCTCTCTCTTTTTTTTTTAGAGCTTTTGATTTTAGTGTATGATGAGAGATGCATACAGTAAAATCAACTCAGATTAAAGACTTAAGAATAAGACCTGAAACTGTAAAATTACTAAGGGAAAAAATAGGTGAAACACTTCAGCAATTAGGTCTGGGTACAGGCTTTATGAACATGAGCCCAAAAGCACAAGCAGTAAAAGAAAAAATAAACAAATGGGACTAGACTATATCAAACTAAAAAGTTTCTGCACAGCGAAGGAAACAGTCAATAGAGCAAAACAACAACATACAGAGTGGAAGAAAATTTTTGCTAACTATGCATCTGACAAGAGATTAATATCCAGAATATACATAGAACTTAAGCAATTATGCAGTAAAAAAACAAATGGCCCAATTAAAAATTGGGCAAAGGAGCTAAATAGACATTTTACAAAGGAAGACATACAAATGGCCAACAGATACATGAAAAAATGCTCAACATCATTAGTCATCAGGGAAATGCAAATTAAAAATACATTGAGATTCCACCTCACTCTAGTTAGACTGGCTATAATAAAAAAGATGGGGAATAACAAATGCTGACTAGGGTGTGGAGAGAAGGGAACACTCCTACACTGTTGGTGGGACTGTAAATTAGTACAACCACCATGGAAAATAGTTTGGAAGTTTCTCAAACAACTACAGATAGATTTTCCACATGATCCAGCAATCCCTTTTCGAGTATATATCCAGAGGAGTGGAAATCATCATGTTGAAGAGATACTTGCACTCCCATGTTCATTGAAGCTCTATTTGCAATAGCCAAGATATGCAACCAACCTAAAAGTCCATAAATAGATGATTGGATAAGGAAACTGTGGTATATATACACCATGGAATACTACTCTGCCGTAAAAAAGAATTAAATTCTCCCATTTGCAACAACATGGATGAACCTTGAGAAACTTGTGTTGAGTGAAATAAGCAAAACACAGAGGGATAAATACTGCATGTACTCACTCATATGTGGGAACTAAGAGAGGAAGGGAGGGAGGAAAGAAAGATCACAGTAGTGTGGTGGTCTTACAGAGGGAGGGAACATTTCTAGTGCTGCAAAGTGGAGTGGGGAAGAGAGGGAGAGGGAGAGGGTGGTTGGGGGACAATTGGGTGGGGATATGGGGTATAAAAGCAATTTCTGCTAATTTGTATCTCATGAATATTCTTTTTTTTTTTTTTTTTTTTTTTACAGAAGAGCTTTTGACATTCTACTGAACCTTAGTAGAAACTGAATGATTAACTATGGGACATCAAGCAACATGGAAGAGACTGAAGAAAATTATTAGTGAAATAAGCTAGACAAAGAAAGAGAAATAGCACATGTTCTCACTTGTAACTGGGTGCTAAGAAAGAAGGAAGGAAGGAAGGAAGGAAGAAAGGAAGAAAGGAAGGAAAGAAATAGAGAAAAAAGAAAAGACCACAAAAGTATGTTAAACTTTCAGAAGGAGAGAAAAAACCTAAGGACACTAGAAATGGCGAGGAGGGAAGGAGGGGGTTTAGGGAGTGATAGGTCAGGTAAAGGGCATAAAGAAAAATTATGATTTGTAATAATGAATATGCTAATAAAAATAATAAAAGCTACCATGTGATCATAGTTGCCCATTGTGAACTGGATATTATCTGACCAGTAAAGCAATAATGTCGGACGTGTATAGCAGCATCCCATCATCAAACAACAGTGGAGTATATATGATGGGCCCCAGTAGACCCCGAAGGCACAAGTAAGTTACATGAAGAAGTGGTCCAAATGCCCATGGTCTCCATATGGCAATACAATCTTCACCAACTCAGCCTACACCTATGGCTTCATGGAAAGTTCCCTACAATCAGTCAACAGAGGATGAAAAAAATAAGGCCTCATTTATAAATGGTATTGTCTGATATGAAGAAAAATAGTCAGCTGTAGCACTATAGCCCCTCTCTGAGACATCCCTGAAGTACATTTGTGAAGTAAAATTGTCCCAGTGAGTAGAATTTCCAACCATACACATGTTTTTTCATCTTGCTTGAAAAAACAAATAGCCTGATGTGTGATTATATACTAATTCATGGGTTATGACCAATGGTTTGCTTGGATGGTCAAGGAGATGGAAGGAACATGATTGAATATTTGATGACAAGTAAGTCTTGGGAAGAGATATGTGGATAGACCACTCTGAATGGGTGATAATGTGCAGATATTTGCATCTCATATAAATACTCACTACAGAGTGCCCTCAGAAAAGGAGTATTTCAATTATCAAGTGGATAGAATGACCTGTTCCATGGATATCAGTAATCTCTTTCCCCAGCCACCCCTAGCATTGCCCAATGGGCTGATGAACAAAGTGGCTTGGGTGGTAGGGATAGAGGTTATGCATGGGCTCCACAACATGGACTTCCACTCACCAAGGCTGACCTGGCTACAGCCATTGCTGAGTGCCCAACCTGCCTGCAGCAGAGACCATTGCTGAGTCCCCTCTCCATCAGCACTCCAGGGAGTGATCAGCCAATTAGCTACCTGCTCCAAGGTTGATTACATTGAACAGCTTCCCTCACGGAAGAGGCAGCATTTTGTTCTCTCTGGAGTAGACACTCGGGATAGAAATTTGCCTTTCCTACATGCAATGCCTCTGCTTGAGCTACCGTGCTTGAAATTAGAAAACAACTTATTCACTGTCATGATATTCCATATAGCATCGCTTCTGATCAAGGATCTTACTTCACAGAAATTGAAGTGTGGCAATGGGCCCATGCTTATTGAATCCATTTGATATACCACGTTCCCATCATCTTGATTAGTGGGCTTGATAGAAAACTGGAAAGGTCCTAACAAGATGAAGACACAGTGCCAGCTAGGTAGTAATACCTTGCAGCGTTGGGGAAGATTCTCCAGAAGGCTATACATGATCTGAATCAGCTTTAATCTATGGTGCTGTTTTTCCCATAGCAAGGATGCACAGGTCCAGGAACGAAGGGATGGAAATGGGAGTGGCACCACTCACTATTACTCTTAGTTATCCACTAGCATAGTCTTACCTCCCGTCCCCACAACCTTATGCTCTTGTGGCATAGTGGTATCTGTTCCAAAGAGAAGAATGTTTCTACCAGTAGAAACAAGAATAATTCCATTGATCGAGAAGTTAAGACTTCCATCTGGACTGTTTGGGCTCCTCCTATCTCTGAATCAACAAGCAAAAAAGGAAGTAACTATATTGCCTAGGGTAATTGATCCTGGCTACCAAGGATATATTGAACTGCTTCTCCACAATGTAGCTAAGTAAGAGTATGTCTGGAATACAAGAGATCCTTTAGGGTGTCTCTTAGTATTGCCATGCCCTGTGATTAAGATCAATATAAAACATGCAATTTCTTTTTTCTGTGGGAGCTAAGGAAGGAAGGAAGGAAGGAAGGAAGAAAAGAAAGAAAGATTACAATAAAACATTGATCTTTCAGGAGGAGAGAACAGATCTATACTTAGTAGAGGTGGGAAGAGAGGGGTAGGGGGTTAGGGAGTATTTGTGTAAAGGACACAAAGAATAATTACAGTTTGTAATGATGAACATGTTAATAATATCGATTTGATCATCATGTACTGCAGACTACCGATAGTCAACTCTGTACTCCATAAATATGTATAATCAATTACGTTTCAATTCAAAAAATAAATAAAATGTAAATTTCAACAAGGCAAAAATAAATAAATAAATTCTGTTTCATCCTGCAAAACTTTGTAAATGAATTGAAATAATTACATATTACACTTGAAATAGGTAAATTTTATAATATGTGTATTAAATCTCAAAAAAAGTTTTTGGAAAAATAAATAAATAAAATCAATGAAAAGCAACAAAACTCCAATTCAGGAAGAGTACTTGTTGGGAAAATATAATAATTTAATCAGCCCCCCTCTCCTGCCCATCTGGTTGGGGGAGGTGTGGTGCATTATTTGTAAATAAGTTGTGTGTGGGTGGTTAGTGCACCTGCATGGTGCCGTGACCTTGGCTGGCATCTGCCTCAGGCATCTGCTTCATGCAGTTATGCTCTCGAACCTACGGCTCCAAGGACCTTTCTTCCAGTTACCTAACTCATAGACCTGTGTGTGAGGGGTCTGGTGACCCAGCCTGGTGTGTGAGGGGTCTGATGAACCAGCCTGGCATGTAAAGGGTTTGTGACCCTGTCTGGAATGTGCTTGAGGGGTCTGTGAGCTCCAGATCCAGCCCTAGCTCAGCAATTGGCATCAGGAACAGGATTATGGGCAAGTAAAAGAGTGTGACAATACTAAAAGCCAAGGCCCTTCAGGAATTTATGTTTTGGCCACTTTACCAGGTAAAGAACGACTACCAATAGAGAAGCTTGCTGAGGGCAAAGAGAAGGTGAAACGTGTGGTGGAAGAAGCTGCACCAGATATAACCACAGCGCCAGTTAAAGAAACGAGAACTTCAATTCTCAGTAATTGATTGTATTTGTGATTGTATTTATTTCTTCTTTCCTTATAAATGTTTGTGTTTGTGTGTATGTATATATATTTACATATATATATATACGTGCATACTATCTTTGCATTTTTTTCTCTTATCCTTTTATCATTAACATAAAATGTATTGTATGTATATCATAGTATTTAAGTACTGCTAACTTTACATCACAGTATTAACAATGCAGGATATCAAGGAGAAGAGCAAACATTACCCAAGGACTTTGCATCCTATTCTAGGTAAAGGGTTATTACACTTTTGCTTCTGTGCAGGATGGATCTATCACATTAGCTTGAAGAATGGCCTGTTATTGTCTTTATTTATAGATTAAGTATGGTTTGAGGGCACATATGGGTACACAGTTGACAAGGAGTCAACTTAAGACGGTTAATTTTATGTGTCAACTTGGCTGGACCACAGTGCCCATATATGGTCAAACATTATTCTGGATGTTTCTGTAAGGGTTCATTTAGATGAGATTAACATTTAAATTCGTGGACTTTGAGTAAATCAGATTACCTTCCCTAATGTGGTTAGGCCTTGTCCAATCAGTTGAAGGCTTGAATAAAACAAAAGACTGATCTCTCCTGAACAAGAGTGAATTACCCTAGCACTTGGCCTCTGAGCTGAATCTCTGAGCTACCCCACAACCTTGGCTGATATCTTTCACAAAGTATGAGAATTGCAGCTGAGAGAAACCAGTAGGGATACCAGGTCCTTTAAAGATAACAGAAAACCTAGGCCAGTAGGAAACCTGAAAGCACCATGCTCCTCTCACCATATGCCATTTATTTCTAGAGCTGAGCATGTTGTCATGCTCCACTTTCCAACTCAATCATGTTCTCAGTCACATGAAAAAATGAATTCTCTTTAGATGTCAATTTTTCTCTGTAGTCCTTACATGTTCTCCTTGAAGAGGAATCTAATGTAATATCTCCTCTTTTGGGTCCATGAATTTTAACATTATTCCCTTTGAGAAAAGGGGCAAAGTAAGACTCAGTGTGGTTAGGTATGGTGGTAGAGACAGATTAAGCACCCATTTGAGTTATCCTTAGGAAGAAAACAGAAAAGACATGAAAAAGTATTGGCTAAATTTTGTGAAAGAGGTTTACATAGTTATTAATAATACCAAAAGAATATTTAAATCACATTAGATGATACAACAATTGCATTCACAACAAGAACAATAAAACAGAGGCATGACTTCATGAAGATGTTCAACTCAATTAAAATTATATTAGAACTCTATATCTGCATATTTATCCATTTATCTATCAATCCATGCATATACCAACCTGTAATAGAACTGAGACAATAGGGAACAAACTAGAAATATTTCCAACCTGACATCATGAAACTTAGATTTGGGGGTGTAGTTAAGGGTATAAAATTGGGTTGCTCATGATAGCATTAAGCCTTACAACAGGCTGCCCACTAGAGTTCTTTTGTTTTGTTTTGTTTTCTTTTCTTTTAATTTTTAAAATTTATTTTATTAGCATATTCATTATTACAAATCTTACTTATTCTTTATGCTCCATACCAATCTCTCTTCTCCCCCTTCCCTGCCCTCTTTCCCTCCCCACTCTAATAACCATAGATTTGTTATCTCCATCTGATAGATTAACTGTTCTGCTGTTGGTTTGTTGCCTAGCTGATCTGTCCAGTACTGAGACAGGTGTGATCAAGTCTCCCCTATTATAGTAAGTCAGATGATTCTTCTATTACTCTCTGGAGTGTGCTTTGTGGAGAGAAAGAGCCTCTTCTTTTTTTTTGGTCTCCTCTGTTGCCTCTCCTTGTGTCAATGCAGTTGAGAGTCTGGCATGCTATCTGCATGGTGGCTGTGACTGCTGCTATAGAGACTAGCCACCTTTGCAGTAGCCATGACAATTGTGGTGGTTATGGTGGGCTAACTGCATGGAAATGGCATTTTTAATGTGCTCTTTACCTGGTTGCAGCTAGGTTTGGTTTCCCCGGGCTCCATGCCTCATTCTAAGATGTTCTTGTGGAGCAGTTGGGGGGAAGGGGAGAAAGGAAGGAGGAGGGAAATAGGGTGGGAAGAGGAGGAAGGAAGGGGGGCATGATTGAGGCCCATGCTATCCTCCTCATTCTGGCAGGGGAGACCAGGGGTATTCCAGTAGCTGTTCAGTCATTGTTTGGCTGGATGTAGATGTCAGCAGGTCGTGGCTGAAGCCCTTGCCCCCCACCACCCTGGCTCAGGATCCCTGAGTGCTCCCTGCAGCAGCTTGGTGGTTGTTGATGGGCTGGTTGCAAATGTCAGGGGGCATGGCTGAGGCCCTCAGCCCCACAGCATCCTGACTCAGGAGCCCAGGACACTACCAGTGGTGGCTCAGTGGTCATTGCTGCGCTGGTTGTGGACGTTGGGGGAACATGGCTGATGCCCTCATCCCCCCATCACCCTGGCTTGGAAGCCCATGGGACTTCCAGTCCTTCTAGGTTTTATAGGTGTTCTTTGGTGGTGTTAGATCTTTACTAGTTAATATTAAACTTTGTCTCTGATCTCTGAGTATTTTGTTTTCTCTTTCAGTTCTGTGTTGGATTATTTGCTGTTCCCACCAATTAAACTCTGCACTAGAACTAATTTGTTGTCCTTTGCTTACTCCTGAAATTGAGGAACTTCCTTTGGGGACCAGCACTTGAGCTAAATTGCTGCCTTACTGCTGATTTCCTGGGGAAGGCTTTTTGTGCAGCTCAGGTTTTAATTGTTGACCTTGTATGTACTTCAGGGTCTCATGAGATCTGGTACACCTGGGTTGTGTGGAAACCCTGGTCTGAGCCTAAGTCGCTTCAGCAAACTGCATACCCTGCAGTTCTATATTCCTGACCAGTCTCTACTGATTGGGCCAGTGCAGATTGGAGGGCAGATCAGCTGTCCATGCTGTACCCTAATGATCCCCTAGTGGCCTATCTCCCCTACCACCTGCACTCCAAACACTTCCCATGGGATAGGCTGTGTGCCAGTCCCTTGCAATGACTCACCGGCCTTTGAGTAGTTCCTTTTATCTGTTATCTGTGGCTCCTCCCTCCTATGTGGGTCCACCGGAACCCTGTTAGTGGTCTTCCTGGCCTGGGGGCCACTAAGGCCCTCTTCTCTCCTGCCACCTCCAAGCAATTCCATAAGAATGGCACAGCTTTTGCCAGCTCTTGCTCCGTGTGCTCACCAGTTCCAGCCTTGAAGCAGCTGGGCTTTGAAATGGTGGGAGCAATCCTTTCTTTCCCTCATCATGGCTTCTCCTGCCTTTATGAACTCCATAGGTCTCTCCTCCTCTTCCCCTGCACTCTAGCAGTCCCATCTTGGCTGTCATTGCTTTTTAATAATTGTAAATTGGTTGATTTGTGGGAGAGAGTTACCCTGGGTACTTTCTATTCTGACATCTTGATTGGAAGCTGCTGCCTACTAGAGTTCTTACCATTGCCTTTTACTCATGCATTTTTATTTTTTAACTCAGGGGAATCTGACTGAGTCCTCACCTCTGTGAACAGTCTTGGTTCCATGGAGGAATTCCTGAGAAGGCCTAGTGAGTGAAGCCCTAGAAGGAAGGCTGTGGAGTGGTCCCTAAGCCACTACTCAGCCTTCTGAGCCAGTTCTCCTCAGTGTCCAGCAGAGAAGTGAGTTAGGCCTGGCCATACTCAGGGAGGAAATAGGTACTTTGGAGAAGACAACTGGGGGAAGTTTGAGACTTCTTTGAAGTATGATTAGTTTGCCATTTCTCTTCCTGTCAAAGCCACAGCTCCACCTCTGAATGACTCACTGAGAGGCTGGGACTCAAGAGTCCCTACTTGGAGGCATCCCACTGGTCTGTAGCTCTTCTCTCCTTTCTTGTCCACTCTCAAAACTTTAACATTCATTTCTTGCAGCTCCTCTGGGTAACTTCTTTGTCGAGATCAGGTTCTAGCCTGCCTTCACTCTTCTCCACAGAATAACATTTTTTCCATTGGTGTCTGAAAGTGTATTGACTGATTTGTGCAGGGCAGAGGTATAGAGATTTCAGAAAGAAAACCTGAATTTGCTTCGGTGATTTTAATTTGTAATCTGGAAAGCTGCTCTGTAGGGGGGTAGGAAACAGAACAGCCCAGTTTGCAGGCTTCCTCCTGGGAGTGCCGACCATTGGACAGTCTGGGCAGACACGGGGAGGGGTGGCCTTCAAGGAAGGTGGGTTTGAAGATATGAAAGCTTTGTTTCCTTGAGGGACTGTTATTTGTTCTGGATTGGTCTCTCCACGTCACCTTTCTATTCTATAATTTTAAATTGCACTTTGTTGAAGGGAGCCAGATCCTCTTGTCTAGAGGCAGACAGTCTCTTACCCCACAAACAGGAGCACAGCCAGAGAGATCTTGAATCATAATAGCTTAATGGCTTTCAGTCCAATAAGTAGTGTTTCTGCTTATTGGAAAAACTACACATCAGTTCCCATCACTTGGTCTGTCTGTACTTAGGGTACTTGGTAGTGTGTTAGCTGGCCAGCTTTGCAGCCTCTTTTCTATTCACTCCTCCTTCTAGAGCCCCAAGTCCAGACTCAGGGAACTACTAAAGTTTCTCATAAATTGCTAACCTTGCTCCTCCTTCCCTTTGAGTCATGTCTGCCACCCAGAAACAGAGCACAGCTAAGAGATCAAGAGCAAGAGAAGAACATGAGGAGGATTTCCTGAAGTGGAACCTTTTCTAACTTTCAATAATTAAAATGAGTTATTTGATTGATGCTAATGATGTGAAAAGATGTCAGAAGAAGTGGCATGACAGTAAGATCCTTAGAGACATGAGAGAAGAGAATTAGATTAGAAGACCCTCAGCTATTATTATATGACTTCCAAACAACATATATTTCTCCCTAGTAGTGTTTATCACATGTGCTCTTTTGTCCATAGATAGCTGATTATTTAATTTACTATGAGTCCATAGGTGAAATTCAAGTTCAGTGTTTTAAACCCCCTGTTGAAATTTGTGTTTTGGATATTGATCCAATTGCTAGCATATAATCTATCATCAGTAATAATTTGTCAAATAATGTTATCTAATAACTTGAGATTTCTCTCTCAAGATCAGCATTCATTTCATCTGTGTTTCTATTTTTTTCAAGTATCAGTCATGTGTGATTCTATAATTATATCCATATCACCTCCCTCCTCATCATTCACATGCATATATGCCTTAGTCTTCTATCAATGTCATTGGCAAATTGCCAGAGAAAGCCTGCCCATAATCTCCCAGCTGCTCTGGATTTCTCTACTTCCAAACCCCCATTGCTCTGGGTCTATGCAGTTACCTCTCTTTGTCTTTGATTAACTCTATGGGGGAACAGATAGATCCTGCAGGAGGATCTTGTATATAGGGTCATTGCAGCTCAAAGTATCCAAGATAAATGATTTTTGTAAGTCACTCACTATGTCTGTTTATACATTTAGTAAAAGGATTTGTTCTTATCATGTGCACACAAACATCATTTGTGATATGATAACAAGGAAAATCATTGCAGATGTACAGCAAGTGATGGGTTTGGTTACACTGCAGGTGAGGTAGTCAGAGCAGGTCTTTATAATAAGACAACATGTAGGAAGAGAATTTACTGAAATCATACTAACATCAGAGGAACTTTACACGCTGAGAGAAGAGCAAGTGTAAAGCTCTGAGGCATAAGTGGTTTGCTCCTTTATCATTTATGATATTTTCTGCATGGGAAAGAAAATGATAGATGGTGGATCACATAAGGATCTTGGTATAAAAGGTCTCTTCTATTCAGTGAAAATAAAGGAAAATAACCATAGCACAGATAAGAATGGAATTGGTCACGTGACATGAACTGGGAGGAAAGTGTTTGAAATTATTATGAAAGCACTTTTTAGCAGGTTACCAGGCTCATTTGTT
The DNA here is from genome assembly GCF_027409185.1 of Cynocephalus volans. Lineage (NCBI taxonomy): Eukaryota > Metazoa > Chordata > Mammalia > Dermoptera > Cynocephalidae > Cynocephalus > Cynocephalus volans. Next base: position 105,687,895 of record NC_084463.1, on the reverse strand, counting down.
TTTCTGTCTCCCTTTTCTTTTTGTCTTTAGTATTTTGATCTTGGCCCATTCTTGATTTGTCCACAATCAGCATTTCTATTCCTTCTTTTCTTACTCTGCTTTTTTTAAACCTTCCCAAATATGCAGGAATCTGTGAACAAGAGGAACCTCAGACATCAGGACAGGCAGGAGCAGGGGAGTAGCTGCTACAGCTCTGGCAATCCTGGTGAATGTGAACGAAGAGGTGACCCGCCCCATTTGCCTGGAGATACTGACAGAACCCATGAGCCTAGACTGTGGCCACAGCTTCTGCCAAGCCTGCATCACTGCAAACCAGAAAATGTCCCTAATAGGCCAAAAAGGGACGAGCAGCTGCCCTGTGTGCCAAATCAGTTATCAGATCAGGAACCTGCAGCCTAGTCAGCATCTGGTCAACATAGTAGAGATGCTCAGAGAGATAAAGCTGAGCCCAGGGGAGGGGTAGAAGGTAAATCACTGTGCATGCCATGGAGAGAAACTCTTAATCTTCTGTAAGGAGGATGATGAAATCATTTGCTGGCTCTATGAGAGGTCTCAGGAGCACCATGGTCACCACACATTCCTTGTGGAAGAGGTTGCCCAGGAGTACCAGGTAAGAAACTAGAATGAAGGGAAGACAGGGCAGAAAATGGTACCTGAAGAGCAACCTCCACTTTGCATTCTACTTTAATTACCTTGTCATCTAAACCCGAGCCCTGATATTTCTTTCTATCCCATGCTTACTTTCTTAAGCATGAAGGATGTTTCTGTGCTCTCCACCCACTTACGAGAGCATAAGCCTAGAGTAAATGAACTTGAACAAGAGTAAATAATCGTGTTTCTTGTGCTAGATGGATAGAAATTCAGTGCCCAAACAAAGCTCTAATTATACATTTCAGCAAGAGAATAGAAGGGTGAGTTGAGATATAAGCTATTTCCTTGCTGCAGGATTAGGTTTTTCTTTGAGGACAAAAAGAATCAGTCTACTCTTAGCGATGAGATGGTGCCTTCTATTACCTGAGTCTTTAAAACACATTCATCAACCTCAAGTTTTCATTGAACTCTTAGATTCTAACTGCCATTGCTCAGTTTCTGTAAACTCTAGTCTCTTCTGAGTTCAACTTGAGTTTTCCATGTTTCTCAACTATCCAGGTGCAAAGAAACCTCATAGCTTGACTGGTGTGATTTCTTTCTCACAGGAAAAGCTCCAGGCAGCACCTGAGAAGCTGAAGAAGCAGCAGCAAGAAGCAAAGAATTTGCAAGCTGACATTCAAAAGCAGAGAATTTCATGGAAAGTAGGAGTAGACACTTCCTGAGGGAGTTGGCCACACATCAGGGCAGGATCTAGGGAAGGAGCCCCTTCCTCTGTATTCCCTAACATTTGATAAGTCCAAAAGTAAAGAAGTCATTTGATTAGTGATTACTCCTCGTCTTCATCCTTTCCCCGATGGGGGTGGGGCCTGGAGAGTGAATATGTCACAAATTAACATAGCTATTTGGAGAGAGCTATTCACATAGAGGGGTTCTCTGATGAGGATGGCTAGTGAGCGCTTTGTTCTGTTCCTGAGGTCCTTTTTGAGTCTGTGACTCTTCTGGGGAAAGACATTTGGCATTGACTCAGTTCTGTACTGAATGTTCAACTTCAGCAGGGGGTTTTGTGATGGAATGAGGAGTAACCAGGGCAGGAATGAGTGTTGTGGACAGCTGAGTGAAAGCTAAGCCACCCCTGTTATCCCACTTTGGATCAGTGTGGGCCTCCTTAATACCACTGCAAGGTCATTGTTTTGGAATGACATGAAGAGAAAATAATAGGAAAAATGTGCTTTCCTAAGAATTGTTTCCCTGCTTCTATCTCCCACCATGAGAACTCTCCAAAAATAATAATTCTTTTTCTGGTTCCCAGCCTCTTCCTGATAGACTGAGTGCCTCTCTCTTTTTTTCTTATCCTTGAAGAATCATCAAATACCGTATGAGACAGCAATTGTCCTGTCAGAGTTTAAACAACCGAGAGGCATCCTGGACTGTGAGGAGCAGAACCAGCTGAAAAACCTGGGGAAACAAGAGGAAGATATTCTGAAAATCCTAGCAGAGTCTGAAAATAAGCTGGTCAAGCAGAGCCAGGTGGTAGGAAATCTCATCTCAGATCTGGAGCATCGGTTGCAGGGGATAGCGATGGAGATGCTACAGGTAAGACTTGGAAAGAAGTGCCAGCATCTGAGATTCAGGAAAAATCGAGACAATTCCCTTCAGTTGCATATTGCTGTGCACTTCCTAGTGGTGACACTAAAGTTCTTTGAGCTCCTTGGTACCACTTTTCTTCACCAATTACGGAGGTTATAGGAATAACTGAATGTATAAATAGCCAGACCAAATTCTGTTTTCATTAAACTTGTGAGTGCAGTGCAAACATTTGTCTTGAGATAAGATCCATTGTGCCCACTGCTAGTTTACAGGTAGGTCTGTGATCTAGTGATGAACAAATATCAGGCAGCCTTTCTTTTTTTTTTTTCTTGTTGGAACATATGTGATTTATATATCTATGAAGGACAGCATTGACTATCAATACCTGTGTTAAATATGTGATGTCAAAATTACAATAATTATTATATTCAACATTATACAATGTAATCAATTTTCATGGCCCTTTAACAATTTCTTCCTCATTTCTCTTCACCTCCCCGTTTCCCACCTCTGGTAATCTCAGTTCTGTTCACTTCTTTTGAAAGTTCAATGTATTATTGTGATTGTTGTTTCTTTCTTTTTTATTTATTTATTTTATTTATCTATTTTTTTGTCTCCCACTTATAAGTGAGGACATGAGGTATTTCTCTTTCTGTGCCTGGCTTATTTCACGTAACAAAATTTTCTCTAAGTTCATCCACGTTGCTGTGAATGGCAGTATTTCATTTTTTTTATGGTAGAGTAGTATTCCATTGTGTTTGTATACCTCATTTTCCTTATGTAATCATCTGACAATGAACATTTGAGTTGGTCCATCTCTTGGCTATTGCAAATAAAGCTGCAATAAATATCAAAGTATGGATATCCCTTCTATTTGTTTCTTTGCATGTCTCATAAATTTTGGTTGTAAACTATATATTTTTGTAATATATTGTTTCTCTAGGTTCTCATTGCATTCCCCTTTTCCCCAAGAAGTTTGTTTTTGTTTCTTTATTTAGTTACTTCCCTATGGCTGCTTATGTCTGTACTGAGTTTGAAGAAAAATAAAATGTAATTTTTAAGCATGGCATCCTAGGTTTCCTCTGTGTGTCTATGTATCTCCAGTTGATATCTAAGACTGAATAGAAGTTATGCTCAATCTCATCAATACATTAAGTTTTCTTCCCACCTTGGATGGATCTATGTCTGGATAGGGAAGTCCCTTAACAGTTTGGGCCATTTTAAAATCTTCCATAGCTTACTTATAGTTTCACCACCTCTCTTCTTCATATGTGTGTATCCTAGCATTGCCAGGATTGTATGTCACTCAACCATAGGAAAATTAGTATGTACAATTAACTTAATTCCAACAATAACTCTGTGATGCTTTTATTAAAATGGGCATCTGATCCATGTAAACATTTGCCATGTAAACCTCATAACTGTGTCATTAAAATGAGGAAGTAAAATTCTCATTTCTACTTGGGTTTCTATCAAGATATTCACATTTCTTGATGTGCATAGAATAAAGTCAATGTAGAGGGAATAAACAGAATTTGGAGAAAGACATAGACCATACCCTCATGACAAGTTTGAGCTTCAAAATTTACCTATCACAATTGTTATAACTGCCCTCCCCCAAATCCTTTTTTTACCATTTAATCTAATTTCGTTTGTTTTGTGTAATCTACAACATGGAAAAAAAAAAAAAAAAAAAAAAAAAACTAATGCAAACATCAAAACCTGTGTGTGTGTGAGTGTGTGTGTACACCCAGCTACTGGTTCTGTTCTTCAAGAAAATTTACATGGAGGAAGAAAGTATGGGGGAAAGGAGAGCATGTTTATTGGTACATGATTGCTCAAACAAATAAAACAACATCTGTGGTAATAAAGAAGAGTAGATAGCTAAAGACCATTAGGGGTGCACATTAAACTGGGCTGGTAGAGAAAGAGTTTGGAGTAAGTATTGTAGTTTTTTAGGACAATGACTAAGTGAATATTGGTAACATTGTGGAAGGGGTATAAGTAAGAAAACAGTGTGGTTTGTGTTACATATTAGACATCCTACTGTGCTAGTATTTGTGGCTTCTTCACTACTGAATATATTAAACTGCACTTCAGTGACAAATCTGAGTAAAAGTAGAGAGTTGGAAATCAACTACACATATGTTGGTATTGAAGTAAAGGAAGTGGTTGAAGTCAATTATAGTTAATGTATAGAGTGAGAAGTGAGGAGCATGAGAAACATCTTTAGTACGTAGGTTTGCTTGTCCATTGAACCCTCAGCAACAATGAGGTAAATTTCTTGAACACCCATAATATGAATGTTTGTATGCCTATAGTTTCCTTTCTGGACAAACAAGAACTGTATGAATTAATCACCACTAGACAAGCCCTACAAGAAATCCTTAAGAAAATCTTTCATCTGGAAGAGAAAGAATGATAGCTACCATTATCATAACATAGAGAAGAATAAAACTCACTGGCAGAGCAGATATGCAATTGAGAAAGAGAAAAAAATATATATCTTATCACCAAAAAACCAGCAAATAACACATACTAACAATTAAAGAGAAAGAAAGGAATAAAAGATATATAAAACAACCATAAAACAATTACAATATTGTGATAAGGTACCATCTTTTGATAACTACCTTGAATGTAAATAGGTTAACTCCCATATTTAAAAGATAGACACTAGCTAAATGGATTAAAAAACAAAATTCAACTCTATACTCCTACAAGAAACTCACATCACCCGGAAAGGCACACATAGAGTCACAGTGAAGAGATGGAAAATATATTCCATGCAAATGGAAACCAAAAATGAGCAGAACTAGCTGTACTCGGATAAAATACACTTTAGACCAAAAAGTATAAAAAAAGACAAAGAACGACATTGTATAATAACAAAGAGGTCAATTCAGCAAGAGGATATAACAATTGTAAACTTATAATTACTGAACATTAGAGCACCCAGATATATAGAGAAATTATTATTGGAACTGAAAGGAGAATTAGACTCCCAATACAGTAATAGTCGGGAATTTCAGCACCCCTCTCTGAGCATTAAACAGATCATCTAGACAATAAATCAACAAAGAAACACTGGATTTGAACTATACACAAAATGTACTATACAGACATTTGTGGAACATTTAATTAACAAATGCAGAATACACATTGTTCTCATCAGCACAAACTATCTCCAAGATACACAGCATACTAGGCTACAAATTAAGTCTCAACGAATTTTTAAAAAATTGAAATGGTATCACATATCTTTTCAGACCACAAGGGAATAAAATCAGGCATTTATAACAAGTGAAATTTTGGAAAATGCACGAATATATGAAAATTAAACAACATGCTTGTGAATGACAAGTGGCTCAGCTAAAAAAAGAAGAAGTAATTTTAAAAATTTCTTAAAACAAATAAAAACAAAGCACAACATACTAAAACCTATTGGGTAGTTCAAAAGTGGAACTAAGATGGAAGTTTATGGAAATAAGTGATTACATCAAAAAACTGAAAGATTTCAAATAAACAACGTAACATTGTACCTCAATGGAACTAGAAAACTAAAAACAATCCAATTCCAATATTAGCAGATGAAACAATAAAGATTAAAGCAGAACTAAATGAAAGACACCAAAAAAAGATACAAAAATCACCAACACCAAAAGTAGGTTTTTTAAAAAGATAAACAAAATTGACTACCATTAATTAGACTAAGAAAAAAAGAGAGAAGAACCAAATAAAATCAGAAATGAAAAAGGAGATATTACAAGCAATACCACAGAAGTATAAAGAATTGTTAGAAACTATTAACTATTATGAGCAACTATGCACCCACAAATTGGACAACCCAGAAAAACAGACAAATTTCTGGACACATACAATCCCGCAATTCTGAACCAAGAAGAAATAGAACCCCCCCCTCCAAAAAAAAAAACAATGACAAATAAAAAGACTGAATCAGTAATAATTTGTCTCCCAAGAAAGAAAAACCCTGGTCTGAATAACTATGCTGCTGAATTCTACTAAACCTTTAAAGTTTGAAATGACAGAGTGAAATGCCAGTTAAGCAATTATAAAAAACATTTAAAAAAAAAAAAAAAACTTCTATGAATGTAGACAAAAGGGAAGATTTACACACTGTTCATGGGAATATAAATTAGTATAACCCTTATGGAAGACTGTATGGAAGTTCCTCAAAAAACTGAAAATAGAACTCCTATATAATCCAGCAATCCCACTGCTGCATACTTATCCAGAGAAAAGAAAATTAGCATGCTTAAGAGATATCTGCACCCCCATTTTAATTGCAGTACTATTCACAATAGCCAACATATGGTGTCAACCTAGGTGTCCATCGAAACATGAATGAATAATGAAAATTTATATATTTACACAATGGAATATTACTTGGCCAGGAGAAAGATGCATGGATGAGCCTGGAAGACATCATGTTAAGTGAAACAAGTTAGGCACAGAAAGATAAATATCACATGATCTTAGTCATATGTAAGAACTAAAAAATAAATAGATAAGTTGAAGAGTATTTTTTTTTTTTTTTTTTTGTCGTTTTTTTCGTGACCGGCACTCAGCCAGTGAGTGCACCCGTCAGTCCTATATAGGATCCGAACCCGCGGCGGGAGCGTCGCCGCGCTGCCAGCGCAGCACTCTACCAAATGCGCCACGGGCTCGGCCCTAGAGAGTAGAACTATGGTTACTAGAGGATGCGAAGCAGAGGGGGTTAGGAGCTAGGGAAAGGTTGGTTAATGAATACAAAATTACAGCTCTATGGGAAAAATAAATTTCACTGCTACAGTAGTGCTAGGCATATATAATTCACTATAATTTATTGTATGTTCTCAATTGGCTAGAAGAGAGGAACTCAAATGCTCTTATCACAAATTACAATTTTTTGCTATGATGAATATGCTAATTACCCTGATTTGATCATCACACATTATATACATGTATGAAAATATAAATCTGTATTCCATAGATACATACAATAAATATGCTTCGATTATTTTATATATACATATATTTAAGTATTGTGAGGGGTTTAGTCAAAACCATTCAAACTTCCATTTGTCCCTGGGTCAGGAACTCTCAATGTCACAAAAGTAGGTCTTATTCAAGTAGGTTCTGTTCTTCCATCCAGAAACATTGCTATTATTCCCCGTTCCTCTATACTCAGAGCTTCCTTTTCAACCACCCCTTAAATAAAGTTCAGGGCTTAATAATCCCCACATCAATGATACTTTTCACAAGAGCTCTAGCTCTGGCCAATAGGTTTTGCATAACTCATTTGGTAACTAAGAGCCGTTTTCATAAAGCTAATTTAGTATCTTCCCTTCTATTAATTCATTACAAAACCCTCTAGGCACTCTTTTCAAGCTAGGTCTCAGCCACCTGAATCACTTATCTGGCTTCCAGGAAGAGTTCCCCACTAGCCTCCCTGATGCTACCACTGGGCCCACACAGTCTGCTCTCATCCCTGTTCTTCCACCATTGGCCAGAGCAATCCTCTTAGTGCAGACATCAATCTTGTCCCTCTTCTACTCAAATCCAAGTCATCCAGTGAGAGCCAGTCCTCACTGAGGTCTATCAAGTCCACATTCAAATCCCCTCTCACTGCCTCATCTGAACTCACCCCCTGTTTCTCTCCCTGTGCTTGCCTCTCCAACCCACACTGGTCTCTTTTATGTTTCTTAATCACTCTGGACAAAAACACCTCTCGGATCTATTATTTCACTGATGCCTCTGAGGAAAGTCTCTTTCCTACATTGAGATGTAACCTGGAGTCTACTTAAAATTGCAAAGCCCTTTACAAGGGTACTACAGATATTCCGCCCTATTGTAGTCTGTTGCTGTTCCTTTGTTTATTTTACATTTATCCCATAGTAATTGCCACATTTGTGCATATTGCATTACATCTTTACTATTTGTTTACTTTCTGTCCCCTGGTCCAGAATACAATCTCTTGTAGGTACTTAATATTTATTACATGTTGAACAGATATTAATACAATTTTTCCATTACAGCTCTAGGCTCTTGTTCTTATAAAGTAAATAAAGAAATATTTTAAAAATTTCTACATATACCTTTCCTCATATTCATTGTATCCTGTACTAGTCTTGAGTAGACAATTAATAATACTAGACAAGGACCTTACCCAGTTGTAAGAACAGACACACAGAAAGACACTAACCTTGACCTGTGAAATATGGAAATAAGGAAAGTACATATCAGATTTATGAAACATAGGAACCAAAATATGAAGTGCTCAGAGGTAAGGTCAAGAGGGTGCTCGTTACAGCAAATTACCAATTCCATTTCTTAGCTCTGTACCTGAGAACATAATAATGAAGAGATGCATCTAAGATGAAGAACAAGTTCTGAAGCAGGAAAGAACATGAGAGGGCCATGGGGTGCTACTGAGGAAAGAGTAAGCCGTGGAAACTCAGGAAGACAAGTTCCCTGTAACTACATCACTGGAGAGACAAGTGACCACAGGGGAGCTGCAGAGATGGGCAGCAGTCAGACAATCCAGCCTCTCTTATCACTCAGGGCAAGGGGCTGATAATTTATCAGCTTGGTTGTGACCATCATCCTAGAGTTAACCAGGACGGGAGCTGTGTGATAAACCTCAACAAGGTCTTATCCCTGGCAGAGCCCCTGCCTTGGGTTAAATGTCCCCCCAAAACTTAATACCCACTGTAACTGCTGAGGGTGGGAAATCCTATTATAGTAATTGAAAGGTGGAGCCTTGAGGAGGTGATGAGATTGTAGGACCCTGCTGTAGTGAATGCATTAACAATGGTGGTCAGGAGTATGGTTCTGAGGGCTTTAAAAGGAAAACACATGAGGAGCTCTCTCTCTTTCTCTCTCTGCTTCCACCATCTTGCAATGTGAAGGGTCACAGTCGCCACCACCAGATGTGTTCCTTGGACTTTGGACTTTCCAACCTCAGAAACTATAAGCAATACATTTTGTTTTCTTTATAAATCATCCAGTTTCAGGTGTTTTATTAAAAGCAGCAGGAGCGGACTAATATAGCCCCTAAGGCTCCTTCCCCCACACATAGATCCAGATAGGGGCTCTCATACCTGTTGGACCTCACCAGGAGGTCTCTTGATTAAAAGAGAAAACAGGGCTCCACTTCACTGGCTTCTCTGGGGGGAAAGAGAAGGAAATTTCTGCCTTTGAACAAGAGTGTTATGATGCTGGTGAGGCAGAAAAACCGAAACTACCGAATAGGAAGGAAAGTGGGTAATTCAGGCTGAAGAAATAATGGTCCTTCCAGAAAATGAGACAGTCTCTTTGCTTTTTCAAACTTCCCTTCTTAAAAGGTCACTTTTCCTTCAAACCCAATGCTCCGCTCCCCTCCCATCTCAGCAGACAGCCTATAATGTGACTCTTTTTGTTAATTCAGTGCAGCTTCAGAACCACAACTCACTCAAGCACATTCAGTCTTCTTCCCAAAGCTTCCTGCCCTTTGACCCCACAAACCACATTATACTCCTTCAGACCAAAGTGGATGAGTCTTGAACCAATGGAGAAGAGTGAAGGCAAGGCAGGTGCCGGTGTGGACAAGATTCACTCAACAAGCCAGAGGCCTGGTCTCTACAAGGGACTTCCCCAACAGAACTGAGTGAGAAAACAAAGTTAAGTTCTCAGAAGTGAAAGGAAACAAAGACAGGAAGCAAAACAGGAACTTACAGAGCATTAACCCCTGGGGAGGTCAATGCTTCAGTGTGTTCTAGGGCCAGTGCCAGCCACCTGCACTCAATCACTGCATCCTCATTCCTACCCCAGTTTACTGCAGCAACATTATTTGAATAAGAAGAATGTGAATTACAACTATGCATTCTCCAGCTTGTCTGAGCTCTCAGAATTTCAATTCATAACTGTAATTATTACACAGGCTTATCTTATATTCAGGCCCAACAAGTCATTATGGATAAAGTAATGATCCAGAAAGACTTGTGACCTAACCTCTTGCAATACAGTCTGATGGGAAAGATTCCTAGATATAAAGCTCTGCAAGTTGGGGTCGACAGGCTGAGTATTAGTATCTGTCATTGTGAACAGTAAATATTAAATTAATATAAGATCTTCAGTGTGAGCACCTTGAGAAAATCTTTCCACAACTTCATTAAGTCTTCCTTCAGTTAGTGACCAGTTTCTGCTCTTTATTCAGGCAGGCTAGAAGAGAAAGGCTTCTAGAAATTAACAGGGGTCAAACTGTGTCAGTGTCATGTTACTCAGTGCCTAAGGAGGAAGAAGAGAAAAGGGAGGTTTATAGATGGTGCTGTCCAAGTATAACTTTTCACTGAGTCACACTCATGCCTCCATACTTTTTCACTTTGTGCCATTTCTTTAGGAAAAAGCTTGGTTGTTTTTACACCATCAATTAGACAATAGCACTGAAAAATTTGATACTTTTTTGACCTGTTGTCTATCTTATTCTTATTCTGACTGCATGTTTCGGACGGTGCCACTGCAAATGATGGAGCCTCCACAACATGGTTCCCTGACTGACATTGTGGAGCACGGTGATCTTCATCCATTAACTGACATAAGACATGGAGGGTGACTGAGAAATCCATGTGTGTTATTTTAAGAATAGATATTTTGTTATTGTTCATTACTCTCAGAATAATAAAGTAATCCTGGCTTATACATTATTTTTTACTCAGGCACAAGGAAACACATTGAAAATTTCAATTTCCTGGGTATGAGTGAAGTTTATATTAACTAAGAGATTCATGATGTTTTCCAATAAAATGATGCTTACCTGAATTTTATACAAATTGCATTCTTAGAGCTGTCAAGTTTTCCTTTTTCGTCTTTGTTATCATGTAGTAGCATCATTGAGTATCTCTCCCCACCCAGATCTGCACTGAAATATGTTTCATGAAAGCATGAGGAGACCCTATCTATTTTGTTCTTTATTGTCTCAAACCTATTTCAAAGTGTTCTATATAGGCAGTGATATTTAAACAGAAAGATATACAGTCACATAGCTGTAGATATAATTTCAATTTTACTGAACATACCAATGATAATGATGGTTCTGTTAGTGGTGTTGCACTTAACATAACTGCTGTGGTACATAATGAAACTCTGCTATGGTTCTGGCATGGTTAACATTTTTATGATCCCCTTTGAAAATCTTAACCAATTATTTTTCACAGCTTCATTTTTTTTCCTGAGGTTTACTCAGAAAATTACATCAACGCCTGTTGTTTGATCTTTTTACACTAACATATGCTAATTGCATTACTTTCTAGAACCTATAGTGTTTAACCATGGAAATATTTAAAAATCATAGACCCAAAGTGGGAGAACTTTCTTTGGATTCCTCTCCAATAGGAAATACAGGGACTGAGGGGGCGTACAGAGCCCCAAGGAAGATTTGTTATTTCTGGCTTTTGAAAAATAATAAACTGAAATGTGGAGCATAAAAATGTAGTCATCTCTGAAGATAAATGTTGAGTGGCGGGAGAAGGAGCATGATGCATTCAGGTTTTCTTTTGGCTCAGGTTTTCTGATACACTGACACTCTAATTTCTCCCTTGTTTCTCTCTGCCTGATGAAATTCCCAGTATATCATCCCCATCCCCTGTCCCCTATTTCTGAGGCTTCTGATTCCCTCCTACACTTCCCAGTAAAGTCTTTATACTCTCCTGCAAGTCAAAATCAAAAATACCGGCTCCTCCATATAGCATGAATTTTCAAATTATACAGTAACCTAAGGCTTTCTAATCCAACGCTTCCCTAGCTCAGTCTACTCAGAAATGCATGATGTGTACTGAGGTTTGAGTTTTGGCACAAATGGAGGAAAGAACAGAGATACTGCTGATGTTTAACAAAAACAAAAACTGTAAAACACAGGGGAAAGGTGTAAATTGTCCTGTCTTCAAGCAGGGACCAACGGTGGAGAAAAAGAAGGAAGAAAGAAAGTTCAAAGATGCAAAGATAAAGAATGACTCAGAGCCAGCTTTTATACCCTCTATTGCCAAACAGATGTCCGTCTTCCCATTCCAGAAGAATTTGCACCTCATGCAAACACCTCACAGAGTCCAAAAGGAACCTTTAGTTCTCTAGGCCATAGATTGTGGAGTCAAATCCAAGATTTAAGTAGAGTCAAGGGTAGAAGACTGGCCACGGTGTTTGTGGGAGGCACAGGAAGGGAAGAAGCACTGGACAGAGAAGAGGCCCTTGAACGAGGGATCTCTTCTCCTCTGGCCATCACAATCACCTGGCCTTCACCATGCGAAGCACTCCACACAAACACATTGACACAGTGAGCCCCTTCCTCCTCCTATTGTCAATAAGGTATATAAAATAAATAAAGATTACAGCAAAAACTAAATCTACTGCGTGTCTCAGCATTAACCACCATACTCCATACAACCTTCTTTTCCTCTCTGATTTATGAGAACGAAAAATGGAAAATCCACTTTGAAAAAAATTGTCCATTTGTTATGACATAAAACATACATTTACCCTAAAAACTGGCAATTCAAAGTATAGTATTTACTCAAGAGGAATGTTCTCAAGAGTATCTCTAGAGGACTGGACAAGCCTTTTATGAACAACCACTGTGGAAACAATTCCCTCCTGTCTCACTGAAACAGAGGAACAGGCTTCTCTTTCCTGAGGACTACTATGGTCTATTAGCCCACTGAAAAGCATGAGGCTAACCAGGGGAAAAAAAAAAAAAAAAAAAAAAAAAAAAAAAATTGACCTACAGTATTGTTGACAAATCCAAGTACTCTTAACTCTTTCTATATTGCTGCAGACAATAATTTCCTACAGTTGAGCAAATAAACAAAGGATTTTCAGTGAGATAGAATTACTACAGAAATAAGAAAAAAAAAATCAAATCACCTTTTAATTAGTATGTTTGGTTATATTACAGAGGCTATTATAATCATAAGAACAGGCAGTTATGAAGATGATAAAAAATAGTTTACACTACTGAAATATTTATTTTATAAGTGGATGATTTATAAAAACATACCTGTGATTTTAATTGTTATTCTATTACTAGAAACAGAGGTGATCATTTTGAAAGTACTCAAATATATATTCTTAAAATAATTTTGAGTCATAGAGAAAGGTGATAACTAAAAACTCCCTTCTAACCATGTCAGTTAAATTGTAGTGCCTTGGGAGATTTGGGATAAGTCAGTAGTCATGTTTCATGTCTTGGAAACCATTTTCACAAGACTATTTTTACTTAAAAGCAAGCATGATAACACCAGAAAAGTAATAAAATGACCTAGAATGCTTCTTGTAACCCTTACTGTAGGTCCATGCAGGTAGGATGAAATCTAGTAACAATTCCAAACCTCTACATCATGTACAACCAACAGAAAAACACATGTAGGGATTAGAGAGGGACTGCTCTCTTCTCTCCCTTCTTTGATTCTTCACGTTTTTATAATTATAAAATGCTAAGTTTTGCTGCCCTTCTTTGGAGGTCGTTCCTCAGGGCAAGCTGATTTATGCATTTCTTTTTTTTTGTTAAAGTCACATTAGCTCAATAATTCCTATGCTTTATATTCACTGACTTAAAAATTTGCTAAAAAGATAGATATTATTTTAAATACTTTTATCACCAAACAAAGAGGGTGCAGGAGAAAACTTTTGGAGATGATAGATATATATGTGGCATTGATTATGGTGATGGTTTTATGATTGTATCATGCTCTCCAATCTCATCAAGTTGTGTACATTAAATAGATACAGCATTTTGTATGGCAATCATACCTCACACGCGCGTGTTTAAAGAGAACAGTGATAGTCCATGCCATTTGGGGTTAACAGATACACTTGAAATGTCACTACTAGATTCTCCTAATCAAAAGGCAAGGATCCATTAAGAGGATCCCCTCCACCTCTATCTCAGAAGATTAACTTTGCTTTTTTTGAGGAAACTGTAACGGTGTATTCTGAGGTAGCTGCCTGGTAAAATGTCAGATTCTCCTCAGAACCCTCCCCACTACCCCTCTTTGCTATTACACACAAGTGCCAGCAGGTCCAAAGGTGAGGTACAAAGTGTGACCTGTGAGGAGGTATGATACACTCCAAAATAACCACATGATTTCCCAATTTATATGAATGGAAAACCAGGAAATATCTGTGGAAATGGATATTAAGGTTATAGCACAATGGCTGAAAAACATAAAGTTGAATCAGGACAAACTTACTGATGTAGAACCACTAAATGAAAATTAGTGGTTGCAGCTCAGGGGATTAGAGAGAGCTCAAACACTTTGGTTGAATGGTAGAAACCTGGATCAAAAAATGTCTTACACTAAATGAAGATGAAATGTCAGACCTGCCTTGGTATACTGTAGATAAAAGGATTCAAAATCTAAGAAAGATTGTAATGTTATACTAGGTTTGTTATTTCAGACATCCTAACACACCCTGGGAAGATTCAGAAAACACACCTTTCACCAAGACTCTAAGGGGGAACCCCAGCATCCTTGAAGGGCTCTGAGATCACTTTTCTCTGTAAGTTAGAAATTACAGTGGTAACTGCTCACACTGAACTGGGAAACCTAGATGCGATGAGGATAATCAGAGCAAGGGGCTAAATTGGGGCATATAAATGACACAGGTGAGGTAAGGGTGTTATTATGATAAAGAGCAGAGTCAAAGCTGCAATCAGAATAGTTTGACTTGTGTACACCTATAGTGTTGGCTACTTGATCATAGTGTTACTAGAATAGATAGATGACATGCCTACTAAATCTGTATTTAATATGTATAAGCAGAAGTGTTTTAGGTTATTTGAACAAAAGTCTAACTTGAGTCATAAAAGCAGAGCATCAAGCTTCCCAGACAATTTCCAGACTTGAGCTATTTTACATGTGTAGCACCTCCTGAAGAGAAGGCTTAGTCCTCTTGAGGAAACACTCACTGCACTGACAAATATTTATACTGTTAATCTTTTCCTCAGCATTCCCAAAGTGAACCTTTCACCAAAGTCACTGTGCATTTAGAAAAACAAAATAAACATTTTTGGGATTATTAGACAATGGTTCTGAAACGACTCTAACTCCAGGACAAGCAAAATGACTAGGGCCTTATTATGGAGGTCAAGTAATCATTGGAGTTTTAGCTCAGGTCCGTCTAATAGTGGATCTTCAAACCTATCCTTCAATCTTTCCTCAGTTCCAGAATACATAATTGAAGTAGACATACTCAGTACATACAGATCCCCAAACTGATTTCCCAGTCTGTGAAGAGAGGGTTATTATAGTAGAAAAGGCCAAGAAAAAGCCGCAAGAACTGACTCCACTTAGGAGAAATAGCAAACCTAAAGCAAAATCCCACTTCTGCTGGAATTGCCACCACCAAAGACCTTCAGAATGCAGGGATGGTGATTCCCATCACAGCCTCATTTGACTCACCTATTTGACCTGCACAAACGACCAGTGTAACTTGGATAATAGCTGTGAATTATTGTAAGTTTAACCTGGCTGAGATTGCAGTAGTAGCAGCGGTACCACATGTGGTTTCATTGTTGAGAATATTAAGATATCTCCTGGAACATGATGTGTGGCTATTAATCTGGCCAATGCTTTTTTTTAAATACTTGTTAGTAAAGACCACCAGAAACAGTCTGCTTTCAAAGCCAACACCAGAAATACACATTACTCAGGGGTATATCAACTCTCTAGGTCTATTGCATAATTTAGTTTGCAGAAATCTTGATTACCTTTCTTCCATAAGATAGCACACCGTTCACTTACATTGATGGCCTTATGCTGATAGAAACATTGAGCAAGAAGTAGCAGCTACTCTAGACTTATTGGGAAGACAATTGTGTCTAAGAGGACAAGACGTAAATCTGACAAAACTCAGGGCATTTTCAATGAAATTTCTGGGGATCCAGTACTGTGAGGTGAATTTAAATATCCCTTCTAAGGTGAAGTATAAGTTGTTGCATCTGGCCCACCTACAACCAAAAAAGAGGCACAACGCCTAGAGAATCCTCTTTGGATTTTGGAGGCAACAAATTCCTCATTCAAATAGGCCACTCCAGTCCATTTACCAAGTGACCTAAATAGCAACTAATTTTGAGTAGGGCTCAGAAAAAGAGAAGGCTCTACAATCGGTCCAGGCTCCTGCTGAAGCTGCTCTCTTACTGGGGCCATATAATGAAGCTGATACAGTTGTGCTTGAAGTATCAGTGGCAGATGAGAAAGATTTTTGGAGTTTTGGGCAAGACCCTATATGTGCCATTCTTTGCAGATAACTACCCCCTTTTTGAGAAAGAGTTTTTGGGCTTCTACTGAACCTCAGTAGAGACTGAAAGATTAGCTATGGGCCATCACATTACTATGTGACTGTAGTTGCCGATCATGAACTGGGCATTATCTGACCAATAAAGCCATAAATTTGGGCATGCAAAGCATCATTCCATCATCAAATAAAAGTGGTATGTATACAATGATAGGATGGGCCTGAGCAGACCCTGAAGGTGCAAGTTAATAACATGTGGCAAAAATGCCCACAGTCTCCACTTCACTATATAACCTTCTGTTACCCAGCATGCACCTAAAGCCTTATAGAAAGTTCTCTACAACAGTCAGTTGTCAGAGGAAAAGCAAACAAACGAAAAAAAAACCCAAACAAAAAAAAACTAAGGCCTGTTTTACAAATGGTTCTGTGTGATATGAAGACAGTACCTGGAAGTAGTCAGCTGAAGCACTACAGCTCTTTTTGGGATATCCCAGAAGTACATTTGTGAAATGAAGTCTTCCCAGTGGGTAGAATCTCTAGCCATGTACATGATTTTTCATTTTGCTTGGAAACAGAAATGGCCAGATGCATAACTCATAGGCTTTGTTCATCAGTTTGACTGGTAGTCAAAGCATTGGAAAAAACATGATGGAAAATTTGGTGACAAGAAAGTCTTGGGAAAATGCATGTAGATTGACCTCTCTGAATAGGTGATGATGTATAGTTATTTGCATCTCACATAAATGCTCAGCACAGAGTGACCTCAGCAAAGGGATATTTCAATTATCAAGTGGATAGATGACCCGTTCTGTGGATATCAGTAAGTCTCTTTCCCCAGCCACTTCTGTCATTGCCCAATGGGCTGATGAACAAAATGGCTAGGATGGCAGGAATGGAGGTTATGCGTGGGCTTCACGACATGGACTTCTACTCTCCAAGGCTGACCTGGCTACAACCACTGTTGATTGCCCAACCTGCCTGCAGTAGAGAACATCCTTGTGTCCCCTCAATAAAACCATTCCAGGGAGTAATCAGCCATCTAGCTACTTGATACAGGTTGACTATATTGGATAGCTCGAATAAGGGAAGAGGCAGCATTTTGTTCTCACTGGAACAGATACTTTGGATACAAATTTGGTTCCCATGTGTGCAGTACTTCTGCCAGAACTGCCATCTCTGGAGTTATAGAATGCCTTATCCACTACCATGTTATTTCGCATAGCATTGCCTCTTAATCAAGGAACTCACTTCACAGAAAACAAACTGTGGCAATGGGCCCATGCTCGTCGAATTCACTGGCTGTACCATGCTTCCCATCATCTGCAGCAGTTGGCTTAATAGAAAAGTGGAGCGGTCCTTACAAGGTAAAAGCACAACGACAACTATGTGATAATACCTTGCAGGTTTGGGAGAAAATTCTTCAGGAGGCTAAATATGTTTTGAATCAGCTTTCGATATATGGTGTTTCTCCCATAGCCAGGATTCATGTGCCCAGGAATCGAGGGGTAGAAATAGTAATAGCACCACTCACCATTACTCATAGTGACTCACTAACATAATCTTCACTGCTGTCCCAGCAACCTTAGGCTTTTCTGGCATAGTGGTCTTAGTACCAAGGGCAGGAATGTTCCCACCAGTACAACAATGATTCCACTGTTTGTGAAGTTAAGACTGCTACCTGGCCCCTTTGGGCTCCTCACACCTTCAAGTCAACAGGCAAAAGAGCAAGTTATTATACAGGCTGGAGTAATAGATCTTGTTTAACAAGGATATGTCAAACTGCTTCTCCACAATGGAGCTAAGTAAGAGTATGTCTAGCATACAGGAGATCCCTTAGAGTGTCTCTTATTCTTACCATAGCCTGCAATTAAAGTCAACGGAAAACTATGATAATCCAATTCAGGCAGGACTACTATAGGTCAAGGTCCTTCAGGAATGAAGGTTTTGGACACTTCACCAGGTGAAAAACAACGAGCAGTAGAGGAGCTTGCTGAGGGCAAAAGAAAATATGGAATGTGTGGTGGAAGCTGTATTAGGAATAATGATGAAATGAGTTACAGAAAAGAGATGATAAAATTGGGATAATTATCTTATTCATCATTGCAAACATAATCATTCTTTGTGTCCATTAACTGTTCTTTTGATAACCCTCTACCCCTCCCAGTTTCCCACTTCTAGTAACTACAGTTCTGTTTTCACCTTCTGAAAGTTCATGTTATTGGTTGTCCTTCCTTCCTTCCTTCCTTCCTTCCTTCCTTCCTTCCTTCCTTCCTTCCTTCCTTCCTTCCTTCCTTCCTTCCTTCCTTCCTTCCTTCCTTCCTTCCTTCCTTCCTTCCTTCCTTCCTTCCCTTTTTTAGCTCCCACTTATGAGTGAAGACATGCAGTATTTCCCTTTCTGTACCTAGTTCAATTCACTTAAAATTTTTTCCAAGTTCATCCATGTTGCTGTAAATGTCAGAAATTCATTCTTTTTGTATGGCTCTGTAGTACTCCATTGTGTATCTATACCACATTTTACTTATCCACTCACCCATCAATGGACATTTAGGTTGGTTCCAACTCTTGGCTAGTCTTAATAGACTTGTGATAAATATGGGAGTGCAGGTATCCCTTTGAAATTATGATTTTCATTCCATTGGGTGAAATTCCAGTAGTGGGATTGCTAGATCATATGGCAGGTCTATCTGTAGTTGTAAAGAAACTTCCATACTGTTTTCCATAATGACTGTACTAATTTACTGTTCCACCAGCAGTGTAGGAGGGGCACCTTTCTCTACAGCCTCACCAACACTTGTTATTCTCAGTATTTTTAATAAGATCCAGTCTAACTGGGGTGAGATGATATCTCAGTGAGGTTTTAATGTGCATTTCCCTGATATTTAGTGATGGTGAGCATATTTTAGTGTATCTGTCAGCCATTTGTATGTCCATTCAGCTCCTTTGCCCATTTTTTTATTCAGGTTATTTGATTTTTCACTGTTTTGTTTCTTGAGTTCCTTGTATATTCTAGATGCCTTGTCAGATGTATAGTTTGCAAATATTTTCTCCCATTCTATAGGTTGTCTTTGCACTGTGTTGATTGTTTCTTTTGCTGTGAAGAAGCTTTTTAGTTTCATGTAATCTCATTGTTTATTTCTTCTTTTGCTGCCTATGTTTTTGAGAACTTGTTCATAAGGTCTTTGCCAAGTCCTACATCCTGAAGTATTTCCCCTATGTTTTTCTTTTTAAAGTTTTATATTTTCAGGTCTTATATTTAAGTCTTTAATTCATTTTTTCTTGATTTTGATATATGGTGATAGACGTGGGTCTGTTTTCATTCTTCTACATATGGATATCCAGTTTTCCCAGCATCATTTATTGATGAAGCTGTTCTTTCTGAAATGTACATTTTTGGTGCTTTTGCCAAAGATCAGTTGAAGTAAGTACTTTGATTGATTTCTGGGTACTGTATTATGTTCCATTGGTCCATGATTCTGTTTTACTTCCAGTATCAAGCTGTTTGTATACCATAGCTTTATAGTATAATTTTAAGTCAAGTAGTGTAATACCTTCAGCTATATTTGTTTTTCCCCTCAGGAGTGCTTTGGCTATTGGGGATCTTTTGTTGTGCCATATGACTGTTAAGATTGCTTTTTTCTATTTCTGTAAAGAATGGCAGTGCTGTCTTGATGAGGATTGCATTGAATCTGTAGATCACTTTAGGTAGTACAGACATTTTACAACATTAATTTTTCCAATCCATGAACATGGAATGTATTTTCATCTTTTTTGTTCTCCGATTTTTTTCAGCAGTGGTGTATAATTCTCATTGTAGAGATCTTTTGCCTCCTTGTTTAAATTTATTTATAGTTAAGTGAGCTTACTTTATTTCTTGATTTTTTTGGTGTGGTGTATCGTATTTATTGATATGCATATGTTGAACCTTCCTTGCATCTGTGGAGCAAATCCCACTTGGTGATAATATTTAATTTTTTTGATGTGCTGTTGTATTCTGTTTGCTAGTATTTTGCTAAGGATTCTTATGTCTATGTTTATCAAGGGTATTGGCTTGCAGTTTTCTTTTTTTTGTTGTTGTATCTTTGTCTGATTTTGGTTTCAGGGTGATGCTGGCTTCACAGAATGAGTTTTGGAGAGTGGTCTCTGATTCAATTTTTTGGAATACTTTGAAAAGGATTGGTGCTAATTCTTCTTTGAAGACTTCACAAAATTCAGCAGTGAAGCCATCTGGTCCTGGGATTTTCTTTGTTGGGAGGTTGCTGAGTACTCTTTCATGTCATTGATCACTATTGGTTTGTTCAGGTTTTCTATTTCTTCCGAGTTCACTCTTGGTAGGTTTTATGTGTCCAGAAATTTATCCATTTCCTCCAGATTTTCAAATTTGTTGGCCTATGGTTGTTCATAGTAGTTTCTAACCATTCTTTGTATTTCTGTGGTATCAGTTGTAATGTCTCTTTTCTCATTTTTAATTTTGTTTATTTGCATCTTTTGTCTTCTTTTTTTAGTTAGACTAGCTAATAGTTTGTGTATGTTGTTTATCATTTGAAAAAAATGCAATTTTTTGCTTCATTTATCTTTTGAATCTTTTTTTGGTCTCATGTTAATTATTATTATTTTTTCCATCTACTAATTTTGGGATTGAATTGTTCTTGTTTTTCTAGTTCTTTCAGGTGGAACATTAGGCTGTTTATTTGAAGACTCTTCTTTTGATGTGAGCATTTATTGCAATATACTTCTCTTATTACTGCTTTTGTCATATCCCATTGGCTCTTGTAAAATGTGTCTTTATTTTCATTAGTTTCAAGAATTTTTTTGATTTTCTGTTTAATTTCTTCTTTGACCCAGAGGTCATACAGAATCATGTTGTTTGGTTTCCATGTGTTTCTATAGTTTCCAAATTTAGTTTGATATTGATTTTTAGTCCTAATCTGTCATGGTCTGAAAAGATACTTGAAATGATTTTAACTTTTTTCAATTGTTGAGACTTGGTTTGTGACCTAACATGGGTCTGTCTTGGAGACTGTTCCAAGTGCTGATGAGAAGAATGTATATTCCGTATTTGTTAGATAAAATGTTCTTGTAGGGCTGGTCATGTGTTGGTGAACTCTAACAATATTTTTTTTTCTGGAAATATACTATTTCTCCTTCATTTCTGAGGGATAGCGTTGCAGGGTATAGTATTCTTGCATGGCATTATTTTTTTCTTTTTGTGTTTTGAGTGTATTATCCCATTCTCTACTGGCATGTAAGGTTTATGCTGAGAAATTTTAGTCTGATGGAGACTCCCTAAAAGTGACGACACTTTTGCTGTGTTTGTAATTCTCTCTTCATCTGTGATTTTTGACAGTTTGACTACAATGTGTCTTGGAGAGTACCTTTTTGTATTGAATTTGTTGGGAGTCTTTGAGCCTCCTAGATAAGGAAATCCATATCTCTCCCAATACTTGGGAAGTTTTCTACCATTATTTTGTCAAGTAAGTTTTCAATGGCCTTTCTCCATTTCTGAAATTCCCATGATTTGGATGTTTGTGCACTTAAGTTTGTCTGATAGCTTGTAGGTTTTATTCATTTTCTGAAATTGTTTATTCTCTCCTTACTTTTTTTATTATTATTATTTTATTTGTCTACCTGGGTTATTTCAAAGACTGTCTTCAAGATCAGAAATTCTTTTTTCTGCTTGCTCTAGCCTGCTGCTTAAGCTCTTGGTTGTATTATTTATTTTGTTGAATGATTCCTTCAGTTCCAGTAGTTCTGATCCTTTGTTTGTTTGTTTGTTTAAGGTTTCTCTTTGTAAATTTCCTCCTTCATATCCTGGATAGTATTTCTCATTTCATTGTGTCATTGAACTGAGTTTTCTTGAAACTCCTTGAGTTCCCTTAAGGCTTTTGCTCAAAATTTCTTTTCAATCATATCAAAGGTTTCCTTCTATTTGGTTCTGCTACTTGAGAATTATTGTATTTCTTTTGTGGTATTTCATATTTCATATTTTCTTTACTTGCTTTTTTGTACTTCTAATATTCTTACATTGATGTCCAGTCATCTGGTGGAACAATTGCTTCTTCTATTACTCTGGAGTGGCTTTTGAAGATGTAAACTTTCTCACGTAGATGTGTTTTATATTGACCATTGGGTACGGTCTTTATTTTGTGTTTTGGGTAGACAAAGTAGTGTAGTCTTTGTGTGATTACTTTGACCATATTAAACTGTGGAATAGTCTGTGAGAGGCTCCTTGACCTAAGCACTGAGGCATTCAGTAGTTTCTTGCTGAAGTGAGTGACACTATGTTGGGTCATCAAGGATGTGAACAAGATCTTGAGTTCTTGAGAGAAGCACCTTGGCATCCTGTTACTCTTTGGCTGAGGTGGGTGACCTTGGGAAGACTTGCTGGCACCCAGCTAGTATCTTCTGGCACTGATAAGTATGCTGGTATGTACTGAACTCCTCAGGTGAATGGTCCACCCTGGGAGGGGTTTCTCTTTCCTCTTTCTGGGAGGCTGAGGCTTCTCCTGGGTCCCTACTTCTCCTTCTTTCCTCTAGCCTCATAAAATACAGTAACATCTGGATCTGGGTGAGGTGGAGCTGTTGGCTCCTGGAGGGGCACTTGTGGAGAGTAGGACAGACTGCCGTGTTGGGAGAAAGGCAGCTATGGCAGCAGTGCTCTGTGGTCAGGTGGTGATGACAATGACAGCTGTGAGGTTGTGCATTCCTCTGTGGTTCAGGAGCTGGACTGCCAATGGTGGTGTTTCTAGGTGGTGGGTGGAGCCATTAGGCAAGACGGCAGTGAAGTAACCTGTCCAGCTGCTTCTGAGCAGTGGGCAGGGCAGCTTTGCTGTCCTACAGTAAATGGGTGAGTGCAGCCACTTCTGGGACTGCTGGCAAGGCCGCTAGGGGGGACTGTTCAAGACAGAATCACTTGGCCACTTCTCTGGAAGAGGCAGATTCACTTTATTTTCACAGGACCAACGACATATTAATTATGGTGGAGAACCTAACTCCACTGAGGGTGAAGCTGTTTTTTTTTTTTTTTTTGGCTAGGGGGATCATGTGCACACAACTCAGTAAGCTGGTGGGGCTGGGATAGGGAAAGGAATGAAGGGTCACCTGTGTGGGGAAGATCTACCTCTCTGCTCTCTGGCCAGTCACATGCATCAGTTCAATAGGACTAGGGTTGGGTCCCAATATTGCAGAAGTAGAGTCATAGCCACTGTGAGTACAGGCTTCAAACCATGGGATCAGAGCATTATAGCCTCTCCTGTGAGTGCACTGGGTACAAAGCAGAAGCTTAAGGCTGAGGAAGCCCATAATTACTGGCCACAGGGCAGGATGTGCTTGCATAGCATCTCTGGTTTCAAGATGGCACCATCCTGCATCTTCTTGGGCCCCAAGGGTGGGAGGTAGGGAATACAATGTTTTTGCTAGTGCTCTAGAGCGATGCCATGTGTTTGCTAGGGTGTTCCCCATACTTCGCTCTGGGCTTGACCTGCTAAAGGATCTGCATACCTTTGTGGTGAGGTTAGGGGTTGGTGTGTGTCCTCTGCCTACCTTTTTGCTGTAAGGAAAAATTCTTCCTGCCCTGATCCTGGTGTTGGAGACATGGCAGCTGAGGCCATACACCTCTCTCTCTTCTCTATGTTATCATCCTGGGTTTTCATGCTCCACAGTGATCTCACCAGACTCCTGGGCACACCCAAACTCTCCCACTGATGTTCCTGTCAATATTTACCAGTCTATTAGTTGTTCCAGTTTTTTCTGTAAGAGGAGTGTGTGATGGGCACCTCTAGTCCACCATCTTCACCCTCTCTTCCAAGATGGTTAATTTTATGTGTCAACTTGGCTGGGACACAATGCCCAGTTGTGTAGTCAAATATTATTTGGGATGTTTCTGTAAGGGTGTTTTTGAATGAACTTAACATTTAAATTGGTGGACTTTGAGTAAATCACATTATCCTCCAGAATGTGGGTAGGCCTTGTCCAATTAATTGAAAGCTGAATTGAACAAAAGATGGACTTCCAATGAGCCAGAGGGAATTCTGCCATCAGTTGGCCTTCGGACCTGATATAATACAGGCTCATATATGGGCCCACAAATGGGCCCACTTTAGGCAGACTTTTTTAATTTGCCAGCCTCCATAATCATGTGAGGCAATTCCTTAAATCCTTTTGTATATATATTAACAACTTGTTGGTTTATCTGCTCTAATGACCCTTACTAGTGACCCCTGGCTAATTCACTGGTTAAAGCAGAGAATTGAATGAGAGATGTATTCTTAGGTATACCTGAATCTATAAAATTTGATGACATTTGTAGGGGAGTGGAGGGCTCAGTGAGTGAATGTGTTTGTGTGTAGTGCACAGGGTGGAGTCCAATTATCAATCAGGATGGACAAAGCAGATTAACTTTTTATGTAAAGACCTTTCCTCTGTCCAAATTTTCTTCTCTTCCCAGCCCTTACACAAATCTCATATCCATTCTTTTACTCTTCTCCTGAATTGAATTTGTGAACCAACCCCACAACCTGTGCTGATATCTTTCATGAAGTATTAGATTTTCAGCTGAGAGAAACAAGTAGAATATCAAGTCCTCTCACCATACCAGACAACACGGGCTAGTAGGAAATTTGAAAGTGCCATGCTTCTCTCACTGTGCACAATTTATCTCCAGAGTTGAGCATGTTGACATGCGCCACATTCCAACTTATCATGATCTCAGTTATAGGAAAAAACACATTCTCCTTAGATCTCAGGTTTTCTCTGTCTTACTAGAAGAGGAATCTAATTAAATATCTCCCCATTTGGATCCACACATTTTTACATTTTTCACTTTAAGAAAAGAGGCAAAGTAAGAATTAATGTGATTAGAGTGTGGTGGTAAACATCCATTGAACATCCATTTGAGTAAACCTTAGAAAGAAAACCTAAAACTTTGAAAAATTATTAGTTAAATTTGTAAAAAGGTTTTTCATAATTTTAATACCAGAAAAAATGTTTATCGATTTAACTATCACTCTGTGCATATACCAGCCTCTAGTAAATCTGAGATAATAAGGAACAAACTAGAAACATTTCCAACCTGAGGACATGAAACTTAAGAGATGGGGGCTGCAGTTAAGGGTAGGAAACTGTGTTACTAAATGATAGCATTAAGCCATAACAGTCTGCCGACTACAGTTCTTAACCATTGCCTTATACTCATGCAATTTTATCTTTTAACTCAGGGGAAGCTGACAGAATCCTGACCTCTACTAGTGTTCTTGGTTTCAGTGAGGACTTCCTGAGAAATCCTGGTGAGGGAAGCCCTAGAAAGAAGGCTGTGGAGTGTTCCCTGGGCCACAGCCCTACCTTCTGGGCCAGTTCTGCTCGGTACTAGCAGAGAAGAGAGTTAAGTGTGACTCTGCTCAGGGAATAAATATAGTGGGTTAGAAATCCTGATTCTCCTTCGATCTTAGAATAGGATTTTTAGGTAATGCATGAATGAGCCAGAAGGATCTTGAGTAGGGGGCAAAAGTCCACAGATAAGTTTGGCAAAAGCCATCTAATCAATTCTAATCACTGTTTAGGGATGGGATTGTGTACTTTGACTGTTTTAGGTTGCTGGTTTCATTTTGGTTTGAATGACTACTGACTGTTTAACCTACTGATTGTTCTTTAGATATGTTAAGGAAACTGCTTGAATGCTGTTTAAATATGCTAAAAAAATCCCTGCAGGAAGTATGTAGAAAAGAAAATGTTTACTAAGGATAAGCTTTTGTTGGTGAATTGACCTAGCTTTTTGCAGATTACATTCTGGAAAGTCACATTGTTAATTTACTGCTGTTACTACTTTTACTCTGCCTGTTTTTATGTCCTTCTTTCATGATTGAATCAACTGATTTTTCTTGTGAAAATTCCTTGTCTTGTCAATAAAAAGCAAGGCTGATCTTGAATCGGGGCTGCTCCCCTGATGGGCGGCAGTCCCTCCAAGCCTCCTTCATGTTACCTTGAGTGAATTATTTCTTTCTCTTTTTTCCTTCTTGGTTACACAGACGGAAGTATAACAAATAAATATGTACTTTGGAGAAGAAAACATGGGGAAGTTGAAGAGTTCATCAAAGCATAATTATTTTACCATCTGTCTTCCTGTCAAAGGCAAAGCTTCATTTCAGGGTGACTCACTAAGAGGGTGGGACCCAAGAGTCCCTACTTGGAGGCATCCCATTGGTCTACAGTTTCTCCTCCCCTCTCTTGCCCGCCCTCAAAAATTAAACTTTCATTTATTGCATAAATGAAGGTCTTCTGTGGGAAATTTTTTTGTGGCAATTAGCTCAAACCCTGCCTTCACTCTTCTCTGCAAAATCAAGACTTCTTCTCTGGTGTCTGAAGGTGTACTGACGGATTTGCAGAGGCCAGAGGTCTGGAGATTTCGGACAGAAAAACTGAATTTGTTTGGGTGAGTTTGATTTGTCATCCCTAAAGCTGCTCTGAAGAGGAGGGGAAAAACCCAGCTTGCAGGCTTCCTGCTGTGAGTGCTGACGGGGAGCCACCGGGGCAGCCTGGAGGAGGGGCGGCTTCCAAAGAAGAGGGGTTTGAAGAAGTGGAAGGCTTTGTT
This sequence comes from Cynocephalus volans, assembly GCF_027409185.1. Taxonomy (NCBI): domain Eukaryota; kingdom Metazoa; phylum Chordata; class Mammalia; order Dermoptera; family Cynocephalidae; genus Cynocephalus; species Cynocephalus volans. Next base: position 105,660,870 of record NC_084463.1, on the reverse strand, counting down.
TCCTGGACGGACTGTTATTTTTCCAGGCTTAATGTCTCCACATCTCCATTTATTCTATAGTTTAAAATTGCACTTTGCTGAAGAGAGAAGTTCTTCTCTTCCAAAGGCAGACAGCAACTTTTCCCCAAAATGAGGCAAAGTCAGAGGGATCTTGGAATTCTAATAGCTTAATAATAAACAGTCTAATAAGTAGAGTTTCTGCAGGACCCTATACATCAGTTCTCATCACTTGGCCTGTCTGTTTAGGATCGTTGATAGTGTGTTAGCTGGCCAGCTCTACAGCCTCTTTTCTATTCACTCCTCCTACTGGAGCCCCAAGTCCAGACTCAGGGAGCTACTGTAGTTCCTTATAAATCCCTAACCTTGCTCCTTCTTCCCCTTGAGCCATGTCTGCTTCCCAGAAACATAGCACAGCTGAGAGATCAAGAACAGAAGAAGTACATGGGGAGAATTTCCAGATGTGGCACGTTTCCTACCTTTTAATAAACAAAATGAGTTGCTTAACTGATGTTAAAGATGTGAAAACATACCAGAAGTGGCATGACACAGACCCTGAGACCTGTGATTGAAGAAAGTTCGTTTATCCCCACCCCCTACCCAGGAAAGGCACAGCTTCAATCAGGCTAATTCTGGTATATCATAGATGCCAATCAAAACTCTTTTCTTACACTGACTTTTCCTTGTGAAACTGAATCTTACTGCTTTAGTTTGATTTAGAGGGGTTCACCTCTGCCTCATACTCCTTGTTACTTTTCTGGTCATAAGTCAGTCTTCTAAACTTACAATCATCTCTCTATCATTGCCATATATCACAGTGTTTTAAAAATGATTCATTAATTTTCTGCTTCAGTTTTTTTTTTTTAATTTTGTTAGTTTGATAGGGAGTGCACATTAAGTGTTTTTGATATATTGGGTATTGGGTCCTGTTTCTTGGCATACAACCTCTAAAATCTTAAAATCTTTATTGTAGTATGTGACTATCTGTATATTACAGAGTGGCTGCTGATTGGCAGTTCCTAGATAGCTTCAGGATGGGGCTGATCAGAGGAAATACCCAGGACAGATTAGAGTGTTGGGACTTTCAGACCCACTTTCCCAACCTACAGGGAGATGTGGGGGGCAGAAGATTAAGTTGAACTAACTGTCAATCATTTGATTATCCATGCATATTTAATGAAGCCTCTGTAAAAATCAAAAAGGACAGAGTTTGGAGAGTTTACAGATAGCTGTACACATGGAGGTGACTGGAGGGTGGCAGGCCAGGGAGCGCTGGAATCTCCACGCTCCTTCCCACATGCCTCACCCTATGCATCTCCTTATCTGTATCCTTTGTTATATTATTCATGATAAGTAGGAAAATGTAAGTAAAGTGTTTCCTTGAGTTCTGTGAGCCATTCCAGAAAATTTATCAAACCTGATGACGGGGTCCTGAGAACCCCCAATTAATAACTGGTTGATCAGAGGCACAGGTAAAAACAACCTGGAGCTAGTGACTGGCATCAGAAATGGGGAGTAGCATGGCAGGACTGAGCCCTCAACCTGTAAAATCTGAGCATATCACTATGTACATAGTGTCAAAATTCAATTAGAGGACACCCAAAGTGTGCCTACTGCTGAAGGATTGCTTGCTTGGTGTAAGGGGGAAAACCCCACAAATCTGGTCACAGAAGTCTTCTGTGGTGGATGTTGACTGGGAATATAGGAAATCCTGAGTTTGTAAATCTTCTTTTTTTTTTTTTTTTTTTTGTCTTTTTCGTGACTGGCACTCAGCCAGTGAGTGCACCGGCCATTCCTATATAGGATCCGAACCCGCGGCGGGAGCGTCGCTGTGCTCTCAGCGCCGCACTCTCCCGAGTGCGCCACGGGCTCGGCCCAAGTTTGTAAATCTATACAATAATATTACATGACATTGCTCAGCAAATGAAAAGTACAGTATCATTTTTTTACCCTACTTAGGAAAAGTGACCCTTTCTCATATAACATCAATAATTTGAATCTTCCTCATTCTTAGCAAAACAAATTTACCCCAGTCACAGAATAAGAAAGTTCTGTCTATATCCTTATTATATGGATTTTTACCAAACCAAGTTGTTTCTTTTAATGTCTCTGTGCTTGTCTTTAGTTGTCACCTCTGGGATGTGTTGCTTTATATTTTCATTAACTTAGATGTCAGGAGAAGACCCATGTGTAGGATACAATCATCTGTGGTAGCCAGCAGCCCTGGGAGATGTCAGGCAACTACCTGTCATGTTTGCATCTCTACCTCCTGAATTCTGTGAGGCCCTTGGGTCACTACTTAGGTACTGGTGTGGTCATTCCCATGAATGGGGGATCTGGCTCCTCTGTCTCCTTCTGTGTCTGTTATGGCAGCAGCTGCTCTGACATTAGCTCCTTGTATCCCCACTGTGAACATAAATTCCACAGCCTCATGGCAGAACCATGTTCCTCTTCTCCCTCCTGTGTAGGCTCTTGATGCTCACAACACTGGTTGAATCCTTAATAAGATAATGGATAACTGGAGGCCACACCCCATGTTTGGATCACAGTTTGAGTTGTGAACAGGGCTAGACATTATCATATGATGTAAACCCCTGATCTTACCATGCAGTAGCAGAGGCTGATCTAGGCCGTAGTCTCTGCCGCCTAACACCATATAGCCTGTGGCCAGTTTTCGGTATCTGTGCCACTGGCTAGATTACACCTCTATCAATTCTTCACCCTCGTTCTCTTTCAAGTTCCTTCCACAGATGATGGGAGCAGTGGACAGTTTTTGTCGGTCTCACGTTATCTCCATTCAGCTCTTATAACTGTCCTTTTCCTCTATCAAAGAAAGGGAAATACCAGTTGTCTCATACTGGAAATCTTTCTTTTACCATCAAACCTTGGAAACCATTAGTATGTTAATAATTACAAAGGGTCATCCAAAAGTTCATGAAAAGTTTTGTATTATCTTTTATTTATATTTTTAAACAAACTTTTTAAAGTACCCTCATATCAGGATATTCCTTTTTGTTAATTAATTAATTCCTCACAGACCCATCTGCAGAGAGATCCTGACAGAACCCCTGAGCCTCTGAGGCCACGGGGCCATTACTGAGTCCGGACCTGAGAGTCAGCATCACAGTGCTGCCATGTCATAATACCCATTCAGACTGACCACTAGCAGTAGTTTCAAATCTGGTTTGCCATTCCTCTAATGCATCTTAACAGGCCATAAACTATCTAGGTTTATATAGCATAGCAAGGGGGTGCAGGACAGTAGGTACAGCTGGCATGCCTGCCTCGGGGGAGCTCTCAGTGAGGGGCCTCAGAGTAGAACAGTTGGTACATTATGCCCATCATCTCAGCTTTTTAAGAAACCAGACTAACTGGATGTGTGTGAAACTACCATAGGATAGGGAAGCCTAGTACTCCAAAGGTCTGGTTATCTTGTGAAAGTCATTGAGCACAGCTTTCAGGGGCCTAAAAGACACGTTTGGTTATATGATTCATTCTCTTCTTGTGGAAAATGAGATCTGTTATTAGCAACTGAAGTTCAAACTGGTCAAAATGTGCTTTATATATCAGGCAAGTTTTCCTTCAAATAAGTAATGAGGACTACAAGAAAGCTGACATTCCATTTTCTTGTAACCCAGTAGGTTTCCCAAAGGGGAAAAAGAATACTAGGGAAGAGTAAGTCAATATTGTCTTTACAGGAAAATAGAGCACAGGCCTGATGTTAACCCTTTGTTCCCACACATTCATTCTAATTCCCATCCCCGCCCCTCTTACCCCAATTATCTCTCACTCTCATCTGCTCTTCATTTCCTCCATCACCTTGTCCTGCAAGCTGTCACCACCTTTGTTTGAGCAACTGTGTCTCCTTCCCAGTGGATCTTCCCACTGCTACCCAGGAGCGATCAGATCTTTCACACCCAAGTGCAGAGCTAATTATACCATTATTCTCCTCTGGTAATTAATATTGCTAATTCTAATTGATGATTGACATTGATAATTTCTCATTGCTCTTAAAAAAGAATCCCTAAATAGTACAAGATTTGGGAAGTGTCACATTTTCTGGTTTCTGCAGGCTTATGTAAGTAAAGGTGTAGCAGCTCTGTGCCCACCAGTCACTCTGGCTATTTAAAACTAGAAGGTGCAGCATCTCTCATTAACAGGTTATTCACATATGCAGTTTGTTCTACCTGTTACATTTGTCCTCTTTCTCAGCCCATATTTTCTTCAGGTTCTTCACGATTCAGTTAAATCCTTATGTTCTCAAGTTGGAATTCTTGGATAACCCTCTGTTTTCCCATTATATGGCTTCCGAACAGTATGTATGTCTCTTTAGTGTTTATCAAGTCTGCTCTTTGTGTATATACATATGGCTGTGATTTAATTTACTATGACTGTTGAAGTGAAAGTCAAGTTTAAAGTGGTTTACATCTTCTGTTGATCTTTGTGTTTTGGATTTTGGTCCAGTTGCTAGCATATAAAATCTGTCATCAATAATAATTTGTCAAATGATCTTGTCTGGTATTTTGAGGAGTCTCTCCCAAGGCAGCTTCCATTTCATCTGTGTTTATATTAACCAAGTCTCTGTCATGTATGATCCTATGAGTTTATCTGTATTAACTCCCTTCCCTCTGTCCACATGCATATACATCCTCAGACCCCTATAAATTTCTGTGGCAAATTTCCAGGAAAGTCTCTCCAGAACCTCCTGGCTGATCTGGATTTCTCCACTTCCAACCCCCCCTTGTTCTAGGTATTAACTGAGTCTACACAATTGTCTCTGTTAGTCTTTAACTCTGTGGGGCAGCAGACAGACCCTGAAGGAGGAACTGGCATACAGGGTCATTGCAGCTCAACATGTGGAAGATAAATGAGTTTTGTAAGTCACTCACTATGTCTGTTTACACATTTGATGAAAGGATTTGCTCTTACCATGTCCACATAAACATTATCATTTATTTTGTGGTGATAACAAGTGAAATCATTGCAGATGTACAGTGAGTGATGAGATTGGTTACACTGTAGATGAGATATTCATAGCATGTATTTGTGATGTTATGACATGGGGGAGGAGAATTTGACAAAGTCATAATAACATCAGGAAGTGTTCCATGCTGAGGGAAGAGCAAGTGTAAAAGCTCTGAGACATAAGAGGTTTGCTGCTTTTAACAATGAGTATGTTTTTGATGTGGAAAAGAAAAGACAGGATAGATGGTGGATCACACAAAGAGCTTGGAAGAAAAGTCCGCAGTCTGTCCTTCTATTTAGTGAAAGTAAAGGAAAATAACCATCACACAGATAAGGATAGAATGTAGTGTGTGACATGAACCTGGAGTAAAGTGTTTAAAATTATTGTGGAAATCCCTTTTCACCGGGTCACCAAACTCCTTTACTTTTCTATCTCCCTTTTTATTTTGTCTTTCAATATTTTGGTCTTGGCCCATTTTTTGTTTCTGCACAAACCGTATCCTATCTATTCCTACTATTCTCACTCTTCCCCTTTCAACTTGCCCAGTAATTCAGGAATCTGTGAACAAGAGGAATCCCAGACGTCAGGAGCGGCAGGAGCAGAGGAGCTGTTGCTATGGCTTCGGCGTTCCTGGAGAAATTGGAGGAGGAGGTGACCTGCCCCATTTGCCTGGAGCTCCTGACAGAACCTGTGAGCTTAGACTGTGGCCACAGCTTCTGCCAAGCCTGCATCACTGCAAACCAGAAGATGTCCACAGTAGTCCAAGAAGGGGAGGGCAGCTGCCCTATGTGCCGAATCCGATACCAGATTGAGAATCTGCGGCCTAGTTGGCATCAGGCCAACATAGTTGAGATGCTCAAGGAGGTGAAGTTGAGTCCAGAGGAGGGGCAGAAAGTAGATCACTGTGTACGCCATGGAGAGAAACTCCAGCTCTTCTGTAAGGAAGATGGTAAGATCATTTGCTGGCTCTGTGAGCGGTCTCAGGAGCACCGTGGTCACCACACATTCCTCACAGAGGAGGTTGTCCAGGAGCATCAGGTAAGAAAAAGGATAAAGAAAAGATGGGAGAGAAAATGCAATCTGATGGGCAATCTCCATAGTGCATTCTCCTTTAAATATCTGTGACCATAAACCCAAGCCCTGAGATTTCTTTCCATTCCATTCTTACCTTCCGAGGCCTGAAGGACACCTCTGTGCAGTCTACCCAATTACAAAAGAATAAACCTAGAATACACAAACTTAGACAGAACTAAATGATTGTTCCATATGTGTAGCAATTTAGTGCCCAAGAAAAGCTCTGATTACCTCCTTCAGCAGGAGAATACCTGGGGTGGTTTGAGATATAATTTCTTTTCTTGCTGCAGAATCAGATTCTTCTTCCAGGACAAAAAGAATCAGTGTATTTGTGATAGGATGGTGACTTGTAATATTTGAAACTTAAAGAACAAGAACACATTCACTATCTCAGGTTTTCTTCCAAGTCATAGATTCAAATTGCTGCTTCACAGTTTCTAGAAAGTCCAGTTATTTTCTGAGATCAACCTGATTTGTTCCATGTTTATCCTCTATCCAGATGCAGAGAAAATTCACAGCTTGACCCTGGTGTGACTTCTTTCTCACAGGAAAAGCTCCAGGCAGCTCTGGAGAAGCTGAAGAAACAGCAGCAGGAAGCTGAGAAGTTAGAAGCTGACATCCAAGAAGAGAGAACTTCCTGGAAGGCAGGTGGAGACACTCCTGAGAGAGTTAGCCAAAAATCTGGGCAGGACCTGAGGAGGGAGCCCCCTTTCTCTATTCAGCCAGTCAATAATGAAGTCATTTGATTAGTGATACTCCTGTTCTTCCTCCTTTCCCCGATGGGGGTGGAGGCTGGACAGTGAATATATCACAAATGAATGCAGCTATTTGGAGGGAGCTATTCACATGGAAGGACTCTCTGGTCAGGATGGCTGTTGAATCCTGTGCCCCACTCCTGTGGTCTTTTTTGAGTCTGTGACTCTTTGGGGGAAAGACATTTGGCAGTGACTCACGGTTCTGTCCTGCGTGTCCCAACTTGAGCAGAGGTTTCAGGGGGTGGCGTTAGGAGTAATGTGGACATGCATGTGTGTCCTGGACAGCTGAGTGAAAGCTCAGCCACACCCAGTTATCCTGGTTTGGATCCGTGCAAGCCTTGTTATTGCCAGTCTAAGGTCATTGTTTTGGAATGACATGAAGGGAAAATAATAGGAATCATATGCTTTCCTAAGAACTGCTCCCCTGTTTCTGTCTTCTGTCCCTAGGAGAACTCTCCACAAAAAATAGTTTTGTTTTGTTTTGTTTTGTTTCTGGCTCCCAGCCTCTGCCTGATAGTCTGAGTATCTTCTCTCTTTCTCATCCCTGAAGAATCTAATACAGTATGAGAGAGAAACTGTCCAGTCAGAGTTTGAAAAACTGAGAGCCATCCTGGACTGCGAAGAGCAAAACCAGCTGCAAAAGCTGGAGAAAGAGGAGAGAGGTATTTTGAAAATCCTTGCAGAGTCTGAAATTGAGCTGGCCCAGCAGAGCCAGGTGGTGAGAGATCTCATCTCAGATGTGGAGCGTCGGTTGCAGGGGACAGCAATGGAGATGCTGCAGGTAAGACTTGGAATGAAGCCCTAACATCTGAGATTCAGAAAAAATGGAAATTATTACCATCTCTTCTGTGTTGCTGTGTCCTTTCTGGTTGTGATGCTAAGTTCTTTGGGCCCTGCTTCATCAACTGCAGAGGTTATAGGAAAGATCCAATGTTTTAATAGCCAGAGAAAACTCCATTTTTATTAATTTCTAAATTAATAAAACATTTGAGTGAAAACATTTGAGCTTGGAGAGAAGATTCATGGTGTCCAGTGCTATGTTTTAGGTAGGTCTGTGATCTAGTGTTGAGCACATATCAGGCACATTTTCATCACTCAGCTAAGTCAATATCAAACAAATGCACTTCAGGTTACAAGAGATCTTTTTATTTTTTCTCCGTGTTAAATACGTTGAATCTTTTCTCCGCTTTATTTTCTAAAAAATTGTGAAGGACTCCTATTATTTCTTCTTTATATAATCAAAGGAACTCACTGGCAACAATGTCTTAGTCTGTTTTTTTCTTTTTGAAAAATATTAAACTTTTAAATTTTTAAATTTTTATTGGGATTATTTAGATTGTTTTATACTTCTTGGGTGTGTTTTTATATCTCTGTAGGAATATTTTATATTTTGACTAAGTTGTCAAATATGTAGGCCTAAAGTTACTCATAAAAATTCTTTAGAATACCCTTAATTTCTATTTTTTCTTTTGTTATCTTTATTTATTTATTTAAATTGATAAGTAAAAATTATATATATTTATAGTGTACAACTCATAATTTTGAAATATACACATTTAAAAATGGCTAAATTGAGCTAGTTAACATATATATAACCTCACATACTTATTATTTTTTTGTGTTGGAACTGAAAATTTAATCTCTGCAGTTATCAAGAATACACTGTTATTACTATAGGTAACCATGTTATACAGTAGATCGCTTGAAGCTTTTCCTCCTATCTAACTGAAATTTTGTGTTCTTTGACTAATATTTTCCCAACTCCCCCTGTCTCCCCAGCCACTGTAAATTCCTCCTTACTCTCTGCTTCTGTGAGATGAACTTTTTCCACGTGTCTGAGTGATGTTATGCAGTATACGTATCTGTGTGCCTATTTCACTTAACATAAAGTCCTCCAGGTTCATCCACGTTGTTACAAATGACAGGATTTCCTCCTTTTATAAGGCTGAATAGTATTCCATTATTTATATATACCACATTTTCTTTATCCATTCAACCTTTTATGGACACTTAGGTTGATTCCATGCCTTGGAACTTATTCTTCTGCATGTGGATATTCAGTTGTCCTAATACAATTTATTGAAGAGACCCCTTCACTCAGTGTGTGTTTTTGACATTTTGCTGAAAAATCAACTGACTGTAAATGCATGGATTCTTTTTTTGTCTATTCTGTTCCACTGTTCTATGTGTCTGTTTTTAATACCAGTTACCATGCTGTTTTGGTTACTATAGCTCTGTAATAGATTTTGATGTCAGGTAGGGTGATGGCTTTATTGTTGCTTTTTTGGCTAAAGATTGCTTTGACAATTTGAGGTCTTTTGGGGTTCTAAAATAATTTTAGAATTTTTTTTCTAATTTTGTGAGAAAAGTTGTTGGAATTTTGATGAGAATCGCATTTAGCTTGTAGATCGCTTTTGGTGATATGGATTTTTGAACAATATTTCACAGTATTTTCACAATATTTTATAACCCATAAACAAAGGATATCTTTTCATTTTTATACGTTTTTCTAATTTCTTTCATCAATGTTTTGTAGTTTTCAGTATCCAATACACACACACACACACACACACACACACACACACACAGTAGCTATTGTAAATGGTGTTGTTTTTGTGATTTTTTAAAAAAATAGTTTGTTGGTAGTGTATAGAAATACTATTGATTGTTATATGTTAATTTTATATCCTTCAACATTGATGAATTTTTTTATTAGTTATTAGAGTTTTGGGGTGGAATCTTTAGAGTTTTCTATATATGAGATCAACTGTATACAAACAGATACAATTTTACTTCTTCCTTTTCAACTTTGATGCCTTTTATTTTTATTTTTTGCTTATTCACTCTGCTTAGGGCTTCCAGTACTATATTGAATACAGGTGGTGAGAGTGGGCATCCTTGTCTTATTCCCGATTTTTGAGAAAGAATTTTAAACTTATGGCCATATGTTTTGATATTATGTTATGATGTTATTACTATGATGTTAGCTGTGGGTTTGACATACATGGCCTTTATTGCATTATAGTATGTTCTATTTACTCCTAATTTGTTGAGTGTTTGTATTATGAAAGAATATCGAATTTTCTCAAATGATTTTTGTGCATCTATCAAGGAAATCAAATGGCATTTACCTGTTGTGTTAATGTGATGTATCACATTTCCAGATTTGCATATGTTGAAGCATGCTTGTGTGCCTGAGATATATCCCACTTCATTATTCTGAATTTTTTTAACATGCTGTTAAATTTGGTCTGCCAGGATTTTGCTGATGATTTCTGCATCCATGTTTATCAGGGAGATAAACCTGTAGTGTTCTTTTTTTCATTGTCCTTGTCTGGCTATGGTATCGCGTAATGCTTGTCTCATAAAATGGGTTTAAAAGCATCCCCTCCTGTTTAATTTTTTGAAAGAGCTTTAGAATTATTGATGTTAGCACTGCTCTTAATGTTTAGTAGAATTCAGCAGTGAAGTCATCAAGTCCAGGTCTTTTACTTCATGAAAGACTTTTTTATTGCTAATCCAATCTCCTTATTCATCAGTCATCTGTTTCGATTTTCTGTTTCTTTGACAGGCTTTATGAGCCTAGGAATGTATCTATTTGTTTTAGATAGCCTAATTTGTTGCTATTTAACTTTTCATTGTAGTCTCTTCTTATTGTTCATATTTCTGTGATATCGGTTATAAGGTCTCTTCTCTCAGTTCTGATCTTATTAACTTGAGTCTTCTCTGTTTTATTATTTTAATTTAGCTACAGATTTGTTGATTCTGTTTATCATTTCAAGAAATTAATTCAGTTTTATTTATTTTTCCTGTTGTTTCCTAGTTTCAATTTCAATTATTTCTTCTCTAATCTTTATTATTTCTTTCTATCTGCTAACTTTGGGGTTAGTTTGTCCCCCCCCCCCCCCAGTTTCCTGAAGTGTATTATTAGGTTGTTTGGGCTCTTTTCTTCTTTTTTGATGTAGGCATTTATTGCTACAACCTTCCCTTTCAGATGGCTTGTGATGCATTTCCTACATTTTTATATGTTTTGCTTTCATTTTAATTTGCTCAAGATATTTTTAAGTTTCTATTTTGATATTTTCATTGACCCATTGGTTACTTGGGGTCATGTTTTTTAAAAATTTTTATGTATTTGTTGATTTTCCAAAATTATTCCTCTTATTGATTTCTACTTTTATACCAGTACGATTAGAAACGATACATGTTTTTTCCTGCAATCAGTCACTTTATGTCTTTTGATTGGAAAATTTAATCCATTTATATTCAATGTAATCATTGATATGTAAGGACTTCCTACTGTCATTTTGTTAATTACTTTCTGGCTTTTTATAGGTCCTTTGTTCCTTTCTTCCTGTCTTGCACTCTTCCTTTGTGATTATTTGATATTTTCTAGTATTATGCTTTAATTTTAATTTTTTAAAATCTTCTATGTGTCTCCTATAGGTTTTAGTATTGTGGCTACCATGATGCTTAAAACAAAATTAATAACAGGCTATTTAATCTGAAAACAACTTAATTTTGATCACATTAAAAAAAAACAGAAACAAAAACAAAAAACACCCAAACAACTCTAGATTTTTAAACACTACCTCCCCACAAATTTAAATGTTTATTCAACAATTTACATATACTTATGTTGTCCATTCCTTAACAATTTATTGTAGCTAATACTATTTTAATAGTTTTATCTTTTAACCTTCATACTAAAGAAATAAGTGATTTGCCCATTATCCTTAAACAATTAGAGTATTCTACATTTGAAATTGTACTTAATTTTACCAGTGAGTTTTATACTTTCATATGTTTTTGTATTACTAATTAGAATACCTTTATTTGAGCTAGAAGAATTCCTTTGAGCATTTCTTGTAAGACAGGTCTAGTGTTTATGTACTTCCCCAGCATTTGCTTGTCTGAGAGTGTCTTTCACTCTTCTTTATATCTGAAGGAGCACTTTGCTGAGTACAAAATATTTGGTTGGCACTTCCCCCCACACCTACCCCCAGTATTTTGAATATATCATCTCACTCTGTCCTCACTTGTCTCTGCTGAAAAATATGCTGTCAGCTTTCCTGGAACTTTCTTATATATTATTTGCTTCTTTTCTCTTCCTACTTTCCAGATCCTTCCTTAATTCTTGATTATTGACACTCTGATTATAATATGTCTTGGTGTAGACTTGTTTAGATTAAATTCACTTTGCAACCTTTGACCTTTCTGAACTTGAGTATTTAATCTTTCTCCAAATTTAGAAAGTTTTATGCTGTTATTTATTTAAATAAACTTTCTACACTTTTGCCTTTCTCTTTCTCTTCTCAAACTCTTATAATTCAAAACATTGCTTTTTTGATGGTGCTCCACAAATCTCATAAGCATCTCTTGTTTCTTTTCACTTTTTTTTTTCTTCTCTGGTTGCGTATTAGGAAATGAAATGTTTTTAACTTAATGGATTCTTCTGCTTGGTTTGTTATGCTGTTGATGCTCTTTATTGTGTTTTTCAATTCATTCATTATATTTTTCATCTCAAGAATGTGTGTTTGTTTAATTTTTTGTTGAATAACTTCAATCTCTCTGTAAAACTTCTTGTTTTGGTCACTTATTGTTTTACTGATTTCATTAAAGTGTTTATGTGTATTTTCTTAAAGTTCACTGAGCCTCCTTCAAACAATTATTTGGAATTCTTTGTCAGGCAGTTTATTATAAATTTCCATTTCTTTGGGATCAACTATTAAAATATTATTAGGTTCTTTCAGTGGCATTGTTGTCTCTTTTGCTTTTTATGTTTCTCTTTGCCTTAAGTTGATGTCTCTGCTTTTGAAGAAATTGAAATTTATTTTAGTCTGTGCATAGTCGCTTTGTCTAGAAAAAGCCTTCCAGAGATTCTGGGCATGTCATGTGGCATGGCCCAATGACAAGCTTGCTGCTAGAGTCCTCTGGCAGGCTAGCCCTATGCCCGTGTCAGCAGGAAGATGGGCCTGGCACCTGAGTTCACAAGGTTGAGCCTGGAGCCTGGATTCACAACATCAGACCCAGAGACCATGTCTGTGGGAGCAGACCTGAATCCTGTGTCTATAGGTGCTGATCTGACACTGGGGTGAGCATTGAACCTAAGTTAGCAGGAGCTGCCCTGACTCTTGGTGAGCCTGGAGCCTCATTTTGTTTGTTTAGGGTGGTGCTATGGTTTCACAGATGTTGGCCTGTAGCCTGAGTGTGAAGAGGTATTCTTGAATTCTCAGTTAACACTGTCCATCCTGGCACCAGAGTTTACTGGGAAGGGCCTGGACCCTGGGACTAATGAAGCAGGCCCAGACTCTGGGTTCTCTGTAGCTTGTGGCCAGAGAGTCCAGCCTTTGCCCTGAATCCAGCTTGATACTGAGGCCAGTGTGGAGAATGCATAGGAAAGGACTGGTTAGAGCTTAAGATCACAAGCCATGGTCTGGTGCTGGAACCATGGGGGTTGGCCTGAAGCCAAGAGATGTAGGGACTGATGTGGAGCCTGTATTCACTGGTGCCAACCCAGAGGCTAGGTGTGCAGGTCCTGGCATAGAAGTTAGGTATACAAATGCTAGCCTGGGTTCTGTGTCTTTGAGAGTGAGCCTGGGTCCTGGATATGCAGGGGCTGTCTGGAAGCCTGGATCAAGTCCAGCACTGCTCTCTATTGGACAGGACTGGATCCTCAGTCTTCTGAAGTATGCTTGGACTGTGAATCTACTAAAGCATGGTATCACAGGTTCCTGGCTGGAGGGTAGGGCCACAGGAACCAGCCTTGCACTGGGCAGGTCTGGAGACTGTTTTGTGGGTACATGCCTGGTGTTTGAGGCTGGGCATGTCAAACTGGCACTGAGATGGGCCTGAAGCCTGAGGCCACAGGGTCTTGCCAAGCACTGTTTTGACCTGCTTCCTGTATCTGTAGGAGTTGTCCTGAATTTTGTGTCTGCAGGAGTCCCTGAGGACTAAGGTTGCTAGGGCCAGCCTGGTGTTGGGCTTCAGAGCCTGAGGACAATGGGGCAGGACTGACCCTGAGGTGAGCCTGGAGATTAAATCTGTGGGCTGGTCCAGAGCCTGGTGCTGATGTGATCAGCCTGACTTGTGGGTAGGCCTGGAGCTTGGGATTGTGAGATCATGCATGCTGTAGAGGTTGGCTTGGAGTCTAAGTCCATGGGTACCTGCTTGAGATCCTGTGTCTGCAGTAGTTGGCCTGGCTGCGAGTAAATGAGCACCAGGCTGATGACTAGGGCTGCAGGACTAGGCCTAGTGCTAGGGAAGCCAAAGCCCTGTGGCCATGGGAGCCAGCCTGTTAACACAGCAGTCTGTAGCTTAAGCCCTCATTGGTCAGCCTGGTGGTCAGGGCAATCTGGAGCCTGAGGCCCCTGTGACTGGCCTGGCACTGAGAGTGGTTAAAGCCTGACCTGCTGAAGTCAGTCTGCCAGTGGGGCCACTCACAGACCAAGTTCTCCTTACAGGAATGGAGCTTAGGGCACTGGACCCAGATTGGCATTAGTGTGGGTCTATAGTCTCAGTCTATGGGTAGCAGCCTGAAGTCTGGAGCTTTTGGGCCTGGCTGATAGTGGGTTTTACTGGAGTGGACCGACTGACTGCTGGAGTCTAAGACAGAGTTCAATGCTTACTTTCCTCCCATTACCCCATGTGGGGGGTATCTATCTCCATGCAATGCCATCTGGGGTTGGCAATAGGTGACACTGGTAATGTAAAGCTGTTCTTCCTACTTACTTCAATGAGTCTTTTATTTCTGTGCTACACCTAAGTGCTGTAAGCTCTCCCCTGGCTTCCATTGATCTCATGAAGGTATTTTAGTGTGTTGATCATTTTTTAATAGTTTCTGCAAGGTACCAGCACTGTAGACTTCTATTTCACCATCTGGCTAATATTCATCTCAAATTTCTTTAATTTCTGTAGTGCACACATTAGCATACTTTTATTCCTAACTCCATGATTTGTTCTTTCTCTCTGTTTCTATTCTTTTTCTCAGTTTAGTTATGTTTTGCTATGCCACACATTAAATGTGTCCCCAAAGGTTCATGTATTTTAAATTTAATTCCCACTTTAACAGTGTTAAATGGGTGGGAAATATTATTATTGTAATTCAAAGGTGGGACTCTAGAAGAGGTGATTAGATTGTGAGACCTATGCCCTTGTGAATGGACTGATTCCATTGAAGCAGTAGTGGACATGGTTCTGATGGCTGTATCAGGAAAGCAATTGAGTAGATTGTCTCTCTTGCTCAAACCATTTCCCCTGTAATACTGTGCATCGCTGTAGACTCACCATCCAGAACAAGGCCTTCTGAATGTGAAGGCCACTGAACATGTTCCCTGGACTTAGGACTTTCTAGCTTTCAAAACTGTAAGAAATAAATTATATTTCATTATAAATTACACAGTTTCAGGTATTCTAAGTGACAGAAATGGATTAATACATATTCAGTCAATTCAGTTGCCTTTTTCAAAGAATGACTTTGTTTTATTGACTTTATCCATTTTTAACCTTTATCATTTATTTCTGTTCTTACTTTTATTAATATTTTTATTATGAAAATAACTTCATCTTTTTAATTGGAAAATAGTTGGATGTATGTATCTGTAGGGTACAGCATTGAATATCAATACCAGTGTGTAATATATGATGTTCAAATCAGGATAATTATTATATTAATCAAAATGTAATCAACTTTCATGGCTTTTTACCAATTCCTCCACTTCCCCCTTCTTTCTCACCCTTTCCTACCCCTGGCAACCTCAGTTCTGTTCTCTTCTCTTAAAAAGTTGAACGTATTATTCTGATTGTTGTGTCTTTTTTCTTTATTAGTTTATTTATGTATTTATTTATTATCAGCTCCCATATATACGTGAGTACTTGCAGTATTTCTCTTTCTGTGCCTGGCCTATTTCACTTAACATAATTTTCTCTGAGTTCATCCATGTTAATGTGAATAGCAGAATTTCACTCTTTTTTTATGACAGACTAGTATTCCACTGTATAAATATATCACATTTTCCTTATCCAGTCATTTAGTGCTGGGCATTTAGGTTGATTCCAACTCTTGGCTATTGTAAATAGGGATTCAATAAATGTGGGAGTGCATGAGTCCCTTTGACATGATGATTTCCATTCCTTGGAGTATATACACAGCAGTGGGATAGTTGGATCATGTGGCAGTTCTGTCTGTAGCTGCGGAAGTTTCATACCATTTTCCATGATGGCTGCACCATTTTACTGTCCCACCAACAGTGTAAGAGGGTTCCCCTTTCTCCAAATCCTCACCACCATTTGTTATTCTCTGTCTATTTGATAGTAGCCGGTCTAACTGGAGAGAGATGATATTTCAGTGTGGTTTTGATTTGCATTTCGCTGATGCTTAGTGATGTTGAACATTTTTTCATGTGTCTACAGGCCTTTTTTATGTTTTCCTGAGAGATGTCTATGCAGCTCCTTTGCTCATTTTTTAACTGGTGTGCTAGGCCGTTTTGTGTTGCTATAACAAATACACTGAACTGGGTGATTTATAAAGAAAATAAAATTTATTGCTTAGAGTTTCTGAGACCGAGACGTCCAAAGTCCATCTAGTGGTCATGACAGTGACCCAGGAGTCTCACGTTGCAAGATGGTTGAAGCAGACAGAGAGAAAGAGAGAGTCTTCTTTTCAATCCCTCCAGAACCATGTCACTGACCACCATTTTTAATCCATTCACTACTGCAGGGTCCTACAATCCAATCACATCTTTAAGGCTCCACCTTTCAGTTACCATAATAGGATTTCCCACCCTCTTGTCAGTCACAGTGGGGGCTAAGTTTTCTAATATATAAAACCTGGAGGACAAAATTCAAGCTTCAGTGAGTTTTGGGGCGACATAATTCAGTGCACTACAATCAGGTTACTTGATTTTTTTACTGTTAGGTTGCTTGAGTTCCTCATATATTCTAGATATTAATCCTTTGTCAGATGCATACTTTGCAAATATTTTCTCCCACTCTGTTTGTTGACTTTTCACTGTGTTAATTGTTTCTTCTGCTGAGCAGAAGCTTTTTAGTTTGATATAATCCCACTTGTTTATTTTCCTGTTTGTTGCCTGTGCTTTTGGGGTTGTA
Organism: Cynocephalus volans; assembly: GCF_027409185.1. Taxonomy (NCBI): domain Eukaryota; kingdom Metazoa; phylum Chordata; class Mammalia; order Dermoptera; family Cynocephalidae; genus Cynocephalus; species Cynocephalus volans. Next base: position 105,643,971 of record NC_084463.1, on the reverse strand, counting down.
TTCATAGTCTTTTCCCAGTCCCTCTTCCTGAAGTGTTTCCCCTATATTTTCTTTTGTGTTTTATAATTTCAGGATGTATAATTAATTCTTTAATCCATTTTCAGGTGATTTGGTAGAAGGTAAGAGGTATGACTCTAGTTTCATTCTTCTGCATATGGATGTCCAATTTTCCTAGCATAATTTATCAGAAGCTTTCTTTTTCTCAGTGTATGTTCTTGGTGCCTTTGCTGAAGATCAGTTGGCTGTAGGTATATGGGCTGATCTCTGGGTGTTCTATTCTGTTCCATTGGTCTGTGTGTCTGCTTTTATGCCTGTACCATGTTATTTTGGTTTCTATAGCTTTGCAGTACAATTTGAAGTCAGGTAGTGTTATACCTCTGGCTTTGTTTATTTATTTAGTTAGTTCAGGATTGCTTTGGCTATTTGGGATCTTATGTTGTTCCGTATGAATGTTAGTATTGTTTTTTTTATTTCTGTGAAGAATGTCATTGGTATTTTAAAGGGGACTTTGTTGAATCTGTAGATCACTTTGGTTAAAATGGACATTTTCACAATGTTAATTCTTCCATTTCAAGAACATGGAATGTCTTTCCATCTTTTTGTGTCTACTTCATTTTCTTTCAGTGGTTATTTGTAGTTCTCATTGTGGACATCTTTCACTTCCTTGGTTAAATTGATTCCTAGATTTTTTTTTTTTTTTGGTTACTATTGAAAATGGGATAGTTTTCTTAATTTCATTTTCTACTCATTCTTGTTGGAATATAAAAATGCTGCTGATTTTTGGGTGTTGGTTTTGTGTCCTGCAACTTTGCTGAAATAGTTTATCAACTCTGAGTGTTTTTGAAGAGTCTTTAGGCTGCTCTGTATGTAGTAGCATTTCATCTGCAGACAACAACAACTTGACTTTGTCTTTTCCAGTTTGGATGCCCTTTATTTTTTTCTCTTCACTGATATTTCTGACTAGTACTTCCAATACTGTGTTAAATAGGAGTGGTGAAAGTAGGCATCCTTGTCTTGTTCCCATTGTTAAGGGATAAGCATTCAACTTTTCCCTATTCAGGATGATACTGGCAGTGGATTTTTCATATATGGCTTTTATTGTATTTAGATACTTTCCTTGCATGCATAATTTGCTGAGAGTCTTTCTCATGTAGGGACGTTGAATTTTGTCAAATGCTTTTTCAGCATCTATTGAGATAATCACATGTTTTTTTTGTTAGTTTTTTTGATGTGGTGTATCACATTTATTGACTTGTGTATTTGAACCTTCCTCGCATCCCTGGGGTGAATCCCACTTGATTGTGGTGTATAATTTTTTAAATATGTTGCTGTATGCTATTTGCTAATATTTTATTGAGAATTTTTGTGTCTGTATTCATCAAAGATATTGGCCTATAGCTTTGGCTTTTTGTTGTTTCTTTGTCCAGTTTTGGTATCAAGTTAATGTTTGCCTCTGAATGAGTTTGGGAGAATGAATGGCCTCTGGGTTTGGTTTGTTGTTTCTTTTCTAATTTTGTAAGGTAAAAGCTTAGTTTACTGTGAAATGTTCAATTCTGATGTATGGTTTAATTATATAAATAAATTATTTTAACACATTTTGATACTGCATTCCATACATTTTGATTTGGGGGTATTAATTTTCATTTCGTTCAATGTACTTTCTAGTTTTTTATGATTTTTTGTTAACTTACGTTATTAATTAATTAATTAATTAATTAATTTTCAATTATTTATTAATATTATTATTTTTTCCATTCTAAGATATTGTTGCAGAGCAGTTGGTGGGGAGGTGGGAGGGGAAAGGGAAAGGAAATAGGGTGGGAGAACTAAAAAGGAGAGGGAGGCTTGGTCAAGGCCCATGGTACCCACTCATTCCAGCAGGGGAGACCGGGGCAGTTTGTGATGGCTTGTTGTTCATTGTACGGCTGGTTGCCAATGTCAGGGGACCAGGGTTGAAGCCCTTGGAATGCTGCCACCCCAACTCAGGAACCTGTCACTCTTCCTGCAGCAGCTTAGTGGTCATTGCTGGATGATTGCACTTTTCGATGGGGGTGCTTGGCTGAGGCCCTTGGCCCCCCACTGCCCCAGTTTGGGAACCTGGGACATTTGCTGCTGTGGCTGAGTGGTCATTGTTGGGCTGGGTGTGGTCATTGAGGGGGCATGGCTGAGGCCCACAGCTCTTCCCCCTCCCTGTCTTGGGAGCCCAGGGGGCTTCCTGGAACTTCTAAGTTTTCTCAGTATTCTTTGGTGGTGTTAGACCTTTATTAGTTAATATCAGACTTTGTCTCTGATCTCTGGGTATTTTGATTCTTCTTTCAGTTCTGTGTTGGATTATTTGCTCTTCCTATCCCTTAAACTCTGGACTGGAACTTTGTTGTCCTTTGCTTACTTCTAAAATGGGTGAACTTCCTGCGGGCATCAGCACTTGAATCTTGTAGTTGAGCTAACTTGCTGCTTTGCTGCTGATTCCTAGGGGAAGGGTTTTTATGAAGCTCAGGATTTAATGGTTGACCTTGCATGTACTTCTTGGACTTGTGAGGTCCAATACACTGGGGTTGTGTGGAAATTCTGGTCTGGGCCTGTATCTTTGCAGCAAACTGCACCCCCTGCAGTTCTATATTTCTGGCCAGTCTTCATTGAGTGGGCCTATGCTGATTGGAGGGCAGATCAGCTGTCCATGCTGTGCCCCAATGTTCCCTGGCAGGCCCATCTCCAAACACTTCCCATGGGATTGGCTGTGTGCCAGTCTCTTGCAATGACTCACAAGCATCTGAGTGGCTGTTTTTTTCAGTTGTTTGTGGCCCCTTGCTCCATGTGGGCCCATGGGAACCCCATTTGCCATCTTGCTGGCCTGGGGACCACCAAGTCCCTCTTTTCCCCTGCTGCCTTCAAGCAACTTCATAAAAAGGGCACAGCTATCTATGACTTTTGTCTGCTCTGGCTCCATGAAGATTTAAAATGGCCAAGGCTCACAATGGTGGGAGCAATCCTTTCTTTCTCTCTTTATGGCTTCAACTGCCTTCATGAACTCTGTAGGTCTCTCCTCCTCTTCATGTTAGCTCTAGTGGTCCCAGCTTGGCTGTTGTTTCCTTGTAATAGTTGTCCCATTTAGTTTAGCATCAAGTAATTTCACCTGGAGAGCCCCAGAGCACATACCATCATGTCTAGGGAAGGCTGCCTCTCTCCTAGATAGATTGGTATTTTAAAAAACAAATCCTGTAATGGTCATATTTATGATTCCGTATTCTGGCAGAAAATAGGTAGCATACTTGAAAGGGATAACTGGGAAGAGTTTAATAAAGGGCTACTAACAAAGGTGTGAGAAGGGACCAAAGAACTGGCAAAGCATGCCTAGGTTAGTGACCAACTTAGGTTTTTTAGAAGTATGCAGTTGAATTGTTAAATTTCAAAATACTTTGGGATCTTTTAATGTTTCTTCTTCTGTGGATTTCAAATTTATTTCCTTGGTAACCAGAGAAAACATATTTTATTTGTTTACTATTTTAAAATGTATTGAAACTTTTTTATGGCCTAGAATATATGTCCAGGTAAATGTCCCATATGCATTTGAAAGGAATGTGTACTCTGCATTCCTTATGTATAACGGTCTATTGATGACAATTAGGTAAAAATGATTGTTAGAGTTGTCCATTTCTTCTATATCTTTTATAGATCAAGATACTAAGGTTTCTTCCCTCTTTGGATGGATCTGTGTAAGTGAGTGCATTATAAGTTCAGTCCATTTTCAAATCTGACTCCCTAATGGTTAGTTTCACCACTCTTATTCATATGTGTGCATCTTTAGCATGGCCAGGATTATATGTCACTTAATCCTAGGAAAATTAGTATATGCAATTCATTTGGCTCAGCAACAACACAGTTATGCTTTTAAGATTGGCATCTGATTGATATAAAAAATTGTCATGTATGCTGCAGAATTTTTTTGTTATATTCTACATATGAGTGATTTCATACCGTGTATGTCTTTTTGTGCCAGATTTACTTCACTTAACATGATGGTTTCCAGTTCAATCCATGTTGCTGCATATAACAGGGATTTTTAAAAAAATAGCTGAGTAGTATTCCATTGTGTATATATACCACAGTTTTTTTTAATCACTTCATAAATTGATGGACATTTAGGTTGATTCCATCTCTTGGCTATGTGTGAATAGTCCTTAGATGAACAAGAGAGCACAGGTCTTTGATTTCATTTCCTTTGGGTAAATACCCAGTAGTTGGATAGCTGGATCATAGTACTGATATAATATATCATAATATAGAGTTTTCTCAGAGAAGTAAAAATAGATACAGTTTTCCACAGTAGCTGTACCAATTACACTGCCACCTGCAATGTAGGAGAATTTCTTTTACTCTGCATCCTTAAATATTTCATACTTTTTCTCTTGTTGATAATAGCCATTCTAACTGGAGTGAGATGATATCTCATTGTGGTTTTAATTTGCATTTCCTTGATAGGAATATTGAGCATTTTTTCATGTGTCTGTTGGCCACTTGTATGTCTTCTTTTGAGAAATTTCTGTTCAGGTCCTTTACCCACTGTTTAACTGGGTTATTTGCTTATTTTGTTGTTGTTGTTGTTGTTGAGTCACTCAAGTTTCTTATATATTCTGGATATTAACCCCTGTCTGAGGAGTGACTGGTAAACATTCTTCTCCCATTCAGTAGGCTGTTTCTTCACTTTGTAGATAGTGTCCCTTGCTGTGCAGAAGCTTTTTAGTTTGATGTAATCTCATATATGCATTTTTTTAAGTTGCCTTTGCCTTTGTATTCTAACTCATAAAAGTGCTACCCACTCTCATTTTCTGTAGCATTTCTCCTATCTTTTATTCTAGTTGTTTCATAGTTTTGGGTCTTAAATTTAAGTCTTTGATCCTTTTTGAGTTGATTTTTGTGTATGGTAAGAGATAGGGGTATAGTTTCAATCTTCTGCATGTGGATATCCAGTATTCACAGTGCACTTTGTTGAAGAGGCTGTCTTTTCCCCATCATATATTTTTGGCACCTTTATCAGTAAGCTATAAGTGCATGTGTTTACATTGCGACTCTCTATTCTATTGCACTGGTCAATTTGCTTTTATGTCAGCACCATGCTGTTTTGGTTACTATAGCTTTATGCTATATTTTGAAGTCAGGAAGTGTGCCTTCAACTTTATCCTTTTTATTCAAGTCTGCTTTCTCTATATGGGGTCTTTTGTGGTTCTTTGCAAATTTTAAGATTTTTTTTTTATTTCTGTAAAGAATGTCATTGGTATTTTTATAGAGACTGTGTTGAATGTGTAGATTGCTTTGAGTAATATTGACATTTTGATGATGTTAATTTTTCTGGCCCATGAACATGGAATATTTTTCCATTTATTTGTGTCCTCCTAAAATTTTTTTCACCAATGTCTCATAGTTTTCAAATGAATCATTGCTTTTATGCTTTAATTTATAAGCAAAGTTTTCCTTTGATTTTTTTACATATTTACAATAGTTGTTTTGAAATTTTTCCTGCTAACTATAATGTGTGGGTCATGTAGATATATTTCCCATTTATTATTTTCAAATTTTTTCTAAGCATAAGGTTATACTTTATCCTTTCTTTGTATATCTCATAATTTTCATTTGTAAAATAGATTTTTTGTAGTATTTTTTGTTTCTCTGAATTCTCATTATACCCCCCTTAATCCTAAAAATCTTATTTTCATTTCTTTATTTAGTTAATTTCCTATTGCTGCTGATGTCTCTGCTGAGTTTAAAGAGAGATAAAATGTAATTTTTACTTGTGGCATCCTGTTTCCCCTATGTGTCTATGTATCTTTGTTTGACTTCTAAGCTTGAATGGAAGTTATGTTCAATTTCATCAATGCACTGATGTTTCTGCCCTCTGGATGGATTTATGTTTGAGTAGGGGAGTGCATTAAAAGTTTAGGCCATTTTCAAATCTGCCATGACTTACTCCCTGATGGGATGCTTCACTTCTCTTATTCATATGTGTGTATCTTTAGCATGGTCAAGATTGTATGTCACTTAACCCTAGTAAAATTAGCAGATGCAATTTATTTGTTTCCAGCAACAGCACAGTAATGCTTTTAAGATGGGCATCTGTTCCCAAGTAAACAATTGCCACTCAAGCTTCAGAATTTTTTGTTAAACTGTGCAAGTAAATTTTCCTTTCTGCTGAGGCTTATGTCATGAGATTCACCTATCTTTTATTTACTGAGAATAAAGTCAATGTAGAGAAAAGAAAAAAATAATCTGGAAAAAGACATATAGACTATATTCTAATGACAATGTTTTAGCTTCAAAATTCAGCTATGACTGATGTTATAGCTGTTCTTCCCAATATTTTTTTAATCACTTAATCTTGCTTTATTTGGCTTATGTCATAAGCAAAATAAAAGCCCTCATACCAGCAGCATAAACTTTGTGTGTGTGTGAGACTGTGTGAGTGTGTAGATGCAGCTATTGACCTCGTTCTTCAAGAAAACTACATGGAGGAAGTAAGTCTGGGGTAAAGGAGACCAAATGTATTGGGACATATTTGCTCAAACAAATAAAACAATATCTGTGGGGTTAAAGAAGATTAGATGGCTAAATACTATTAAGGATATACATTAAACTGGCCTGGTAGAGACTGGAGTTCAGAATAAATATTGTAGTTTGCAGGACAATGACTGAATATTGGTAACATTGTGGACAATGGGGTATAAGTGAGAAGACAGTGTGGTGGGTGTTCCATATCAGGCATCCTAATGTGCTAGTATTTGTGGCTTCTTCACTATTGAATATATTAAACTGCATTTCAGTGACAAATCTGCATAAAAGTAGAGAGTTGGAAATCAACTGCATATATGTTGTTTTAGGGAGTGGTTGAAGTCATGTATAGTTAATGTACAGAATGAGAAGCGAGAAAAATGAGAAACTTCGCCACTTGTTTAGTACATTTGTTTCATTGTACATTGAATCCTCAGTGAAAACCAGTTAAATTTCTATTATCTATTCATTTTTTTTGATTATCCAAAACATGGAATAATACCTGTCTAATAATACTTTTTATCGGTTTACATATATATTGAACAAATCAAGGAACCATGGATTATTTAATCATCTCATGGGAAGACATATATTTGGTAAAAAAAATATATATATAGAAATAAATGTGTCTCTCTCTTTTTCCTTGTAAACATGTCCCATCTCTATATGTCAGAACCTCTTGTTATGCTTCCATGCGAGTAAAAGATGTTTCTACTATTTAGGGAGGTTGACGACTTCACATGAGTTCTGGGATGATTGGCATGAGTCTTATCTTTACTTTTTTGTCATTTGCATTGGGATCAAATCCATTCTCAGCACATCACTATATGGCTAGGATATAATAAAGCTTTCTAAATGAGGACAGTCTATCATATCTAAACTCATATTTCTCCCTTCTTCCTAGGATGTGAACAGCATTACAACAAGGTATGTGGGGACACCAGGGATAGTCCTTTTGTGCTGTGAGAAAAAAATTGTAGTCATTAGAATTATCTGGTGATCAATGAGAATAAATCATCTCTGGGGCAGGAAAATGGAGATATAGAGTTATCTTAAATTTCTGATCATGAGTCAGGGTTTGAGTGGCCTATAACTATTGAGGATAGATCAGATTCCATGGTGTAGGATTTGAGTGGAGGGAAGTAATTGAATTTGAGTCATTCATGGTATTAGGGATAAGGTGTTGCAGTATCAGACCCTGTGACACCCCCATTTTATTCAGCCTGCAAGCCTAAATCTCACTCTGGTTTTGTATTTAATAGGCTCTTGACTTATCATGAGAGAGATGTATCTTTTCTGTTTTCTAAAGACCTAGCATTGTTCACTGGGATAATTCTTACATGTTTATATTCTTCTCCTGAGAATACAAAAGACCAGGTTCTATTTTTTTGGTGTATGATTCTATTTACATTTCAAAAAAAAAAAAAAAAAAAACCTTGAATCTTTAGAAAGAATAGTTTGGCCCCGGTGCAAACAATTGACTCATCTCAGCTACATACATGAGAAGAGTATGGAGAGGTTGTGTGCTTGTGTCTAAAATTGCACACTAACCTGGAAGCATCAAGCCCTTTCCAAACACATAAAACTCAAACCAATATTAGATTGGTCTTCATAATATCTTCTTCCCTTTCCAAGTGTTTGTAATTTTTCCCAGTGAACCTGAAACTTCATATGACATCTGAGGGCCTCACTACTGGGAACAGACATTGCAGATCATTGCCCTCTTTTGGTAGGATTCCCACATTTGATAGTTCTCAAACATCCAGGAGGCAGATTCTGCAACCTCACTTTCTGACCATCTCCCTGGGAACCCTCATTCGTGACAATGATGATTCTACACATTAGATTTTTTTTTTTAACTAATCAAAGTTTTGTTTTGTTTTGTTTTAAAATCCATTATTTTATCACTTCCTATAAGTCCTAGCAGGAAGAAAGGAATAGGTTATTTGAAGGAATTCAGTGGTGTTTCAGAGACACAAGGTCAGAGGTGTGGGGGGTTTTTCATCCCTAGGTGTCAGAACTTCAACCTGAAGACGCCCAAAACTTTCCCCAAGAAACAAAGCAGAGTTTTTCAAGCTCCTGATCTGAAAGGGATGCTGCAAGCATTGAAAGGTGAGGAGAGCTAGATCAAGTGTGTAGCTGTGGGATTCCAGAGGTAGCAGGTGCTAGATGGGGAAGATGGTGCAGTTTCTGGGTGTGGAATGAGGAGACAAGGGAGGACAGATGCTGGGTGCTGATGATGTGGTCACACTTCATGAGGAATGATCAGGGGCCGGGTTCATCCTCTTACTCACCTGTTCACTGCCCTATCATAGTCCCTTTTACTTCCCTAATTTGGAGAGAAAATAGATTTCAGTGCTGGGTCTTATGTTTGTATTGAATATTATAAATTTTTATCATTTCAGAGCTGACAGATATGCAACTATACTGGGGTAAGGAGATATCACAGTATCATAAGCCACCCTGTTGTTGTCATCTTTCAGAACTCTGTGTTCTCTAGTAGTTCTCATTTTTCAAGTCCCATGTTTCTCCTTCCATCTCAAACATACCTAACCCTACGTGTAACCTCTGAATAAAATTCCTCTTAGGTCCCTTTTAAGTTTTTCTCAAGATTCCTCTCATAATTTCAAAAACAATGCTACATCATACTGCTCACATGATCCTTAATTTTTCTACAGTTGACATGAAATTGACTCCAAGGAAAAATTCAAATACTTTTAATTTTTTTAATCTGACACAAATGGAATTCTCATTTGAGAAGTGTTCAACGCCTGCTAATTCAAGTAGTAATGATTATTACAGCATCAGAGGTTCCCCACTGATGACATCAGGACAACATTACTGGGAGGTAGATGTGTCCAACAAAAGCGCCTGGATCCTGGGGATATGTGAAGTAAAAGAACTCCAATGGCTTGTGAGGAACTGTTTTACACAAGTTGTAAGTTACCAACCTAGACATGGTTATTGGGTTATAGGGTTAAAGAATCAAGTTGAATATACTGCTTTTCAGGACTCTTCCTCCAATGATCCCTTGATTGTAACCCTCTTCCTGTCTGTTCCTCCTAGTCGTATTGGGGTTTTCCTAGACTATGACGCTGGTACTCTCTCTTTTTTTAATGTTACCAATGGGTTTCTCATCTATAAATTCTCTTCATGTCGCTTTTTTCCAATGGTTTGTCCATATTTCAATCCTATAAATTGTTCAATCCCCATGACTCTGTGCTTGCCAAGCTTGTGAACTTCCTACACCAACACCCACTTGCCTGGATGCATCTCACGCACCTGAGCTCATCGGCACCATTCTAACCACCTTTTCCTTGCTGTCTGCTCTTCAATCTATTTGTGCAAATTGCCTTGTGCCACATTCCTCCCAATATTTCATTTGCATTTATGAGAAAATTTTATTCATCATTTTCCATACTCAGGAAAAATGACTGATCCTTCGTAAAGAAAGACCAGTATTGAGGTAACACCTCTGCCAAATCTTTACAACCCAATTCCCTTTGACACTGACTAAGAAAACGAAAACATATTTTTCAACAACTTTTTTATATTATTGAAGGGCATGTCTAGGAGTCACTCACTAAAGAATGAGCCATTAGCAGTGTGTCAGCTTATCCGTGATGCCCCTTATCATCAAGGTATTAAGGAGAAAATATAATTACTTTATACAAAGAGTGGAGGCTTTGAGTCCAGAGTGTCTGAGTTCAAATTTTGTCTTCCCACATACTAGCCATGTAATTTTGAATAACATACTTAAATTGCTGTGCTTATTTTCTTTAAATAATTTTGGTATAAAAACTTCACCTAATACTTTGGATCACTGTGACAAAATTAATTCATTAAGTATAAAGCATCTATTTAAGTTCTCAACTTAATGATAAGTATTTGCTCTACTAAGTACTGAAAAATGTAACCTGTGTCCGTGTCCCATGGAACAGCTTGTGCCTTCGGAGGAACTAAGTTTATCTTTAGTGAATTCTCATTTTTTTATGTCCTATACACCATTCTCAATACTACTCCAGCTCTGTCTTTTATATACATGCATACGTACACACACATATTTAAAATTTCATTGTAATTCTGATGTTGCTACAGTCTTGCTCTTATCAAGTAAACACAATTCTATGGGATTCAGTTTATTATTTGAAAAAGAATAATAAAAACTAACCTTACCAGATATAGTATTTTGAAACTTAAAAAACAGAATGTTTTCTTAATAACTTCTATCATTTCTAGCACATAAGAAGTAATCCAATAAGGTGTCTATTAGTTTTTGTTTCTTTTCTGTTACTGAAATAAATGATTTATAAGAAAACATGTTAGTTTACTTTCAAAATTATTACCCAAACTTTGCTTTTAGAATAGTGTAACTGGATTAAAGAATCACAGATTTTTATTTATTTTTTTAAAAATTTAAAATAAATGCTGTTGAATGGAAAAAAAATCTTTGCTATTATTGACTTCTTAGAAACCTACCCTTCATTTTCGTTTTTATATTCCTGAGAAATTCTGTCCCATTGGAAATTCTTTTTGGGTTTGCTCAGTGCTGAATATGTGCTATGAACAAATGTGCAGGTGGAGTCAAAAGTACAGTTGAGGGATCTCTCAACAATAGTTTAAGTAGGTGTTTTGTTTTCCCTGGTTAGCCTCACTCTTTTCACTAAGGTGAAAGGATACGGTAGTTATCAGGGATGAAGGAAAAAGCCTGCTCTCTCTATTCAGAGACAGGAGGGGAATTATTTTTGCAATGGATGTTTATGTGGGGCTTGGTGGGATCCCTGTGTTATTTGGCATTTTATTTCGAATTCTGCCCCAAATGAGTTCTGGGCCTATATATATATATATATATATATATATATATATATATATATATATACACACACACACATACATTTTTTTTTTCCAAAGAGGCTGTCTAAACAAGTAGTATTTGCTCTTAACCCTGCTTGGCCACAGGAATTCGTCTCCATTTTGGATGAACTTTCATGAGAAAAGGAAGTCCAAGGTGGACACTGTCCGTATCTGTGAACGTGAGTGCATACCTACCTCAGCACCCATCCATGAGAACTGGGAAAGTCAAACTTATACATTTTCCATGTGACCTCTGCCTTCCTGTCATCCTATTTGTACAATGACTGAGGCTCTCACTCACTAGGGATAGACTGTATGATCTTGAATTATCAAGTAGCACTCCAAGGACATTAATGCCTCCTCATTTACTGGAATGTCCAGTCCCCCCGTTCAGAATAAAGTATCTAGTTACAAGGAAATAAAGACCTAAAATTTTGTATACAACAGAAAAGATCTGCACACAGAGGGTGTCCAAGTTTTAAGAGGTTCCTGGCCCCAGTAATGAATACCTCTGCTGGAGCCTGTGGGTTGCTCCCAGATACTCTCTGTCTACTCAGCAAAAGGCTGACAAAGCCATTCTCAATTGAAAAAGTCCATTGGACACCAACTGTGGATTTTCTCTCCACTTCTGTGTCAAGTCTAGAACTTTCTTCTTCCTGTCACTTCTGAACCTCTGAGCAGCAATCATACCATCTTGTGTTTCTGGTACCCTAGAACAGTGCTGGGTCATTTATTAGGCAGATATGTGTCCACAGTGGGAAGTTTGAGTGGGTTCAGGAGAATCTTAGGGTATAAGGAGGCTTTAGCCTATAGAATTATCCATAGATAATGTACAGGCTGTGGTACCTAGAGAAATCACCAAAAGGTGATCAGAAATTTTATCACTTGGGGACCTGAGATCCTCACTGGAATAGATACAAGATCTGCCTTCATTAGTATGATTTTCCATGACCTTCCTTTTCACTTGAGGATGATCCTAGGGAATCGCTTTGTACTGACTCTCAGTCTCTCCGTGTTGTCCAATGTCAGGTTTGCTTTTCTGCTTTTATTCTCAGCACCCACAGTTGCCACTACCTTCTGCCATGTCACTTCCAAACCAGTACCCCCAACCCCGCACCCAGCTCAGATGACTCATTTGTTGTAGTGGGGTGGAAAGAGGGACATTGTTTTTCTTTTCAGTGTTGCTTTGCCACTGAGACCCTGCAGGTACATTTTCAGACCCTGGTTCGGCAGGGATTATCCAGAAAAACTATATATCTATATGAGATGGAGAGAGCGAGTGAGCGAGAGTAAGAAACAAAGAGAGAGAGAGATTTAAAGACTCTGTCTCATGCAATTGTGGAAGCTAGTAAGTCAACCACCTGCAGGATAGACTCAGGGAAAAACTGAGGTTCCGCTCCAGTCTGAAGACACTTTAGAAGCAAAATTTCCTCTCTTTTGGGAGGTGGCAGGAGGGCAGGAAATCTGTCTTGTTTTCTTTTAAGGCCTTCAACTGAGTGGATTAGGTCCACCCATTTTTTGAAGGATAATCTGCTTTACTCAAAGTCTACTGGTATAAATGTCAATTTCATCTAAAAATGCTTTCACAGCAAAACTTAGACTAGTGTTTGGCCAAATACCTGGGCATGCCATGCTCCAGCCAAATTAACATGAAATTAAACAACACAAATTAACTCATTGTCAATTTGGCACCCATAAACATTTTTTTAACCATACTTAACCTCTAAATAAAGGCAATTTTTTTTTTTTGGTCTTTTTCGTGACCGGCACTCAGCCAGTGAGTGCACCGGCCATTCCTATATAGGATCCGAACCCGCGGCGGAAAGTCGCTGCACTCCCAGCACCGCACTCTCCCGAGTGCGCCACGGGCTCGGCCCAATAAAGGCAATTATAAGGTGATACTTTAACCTAACATGGTGCAACTGTCCTGTGTACAACCAACGTGAACTAACCCTATTCTCAAGAGTGGATACAATGTTCACTCTTCTCCTCAATATTCTATAATTTAATACTGTGGTGTAAAGTGAACAGTTCTTAATACTGTGATATAAAGTCAATAAATATGTTTTATGTTAAATGATAAAGTTAAAAGGATAAAAATATTATATATGTATATGTATACATATATATGCACAAACATATTCATAAAATAAAAAATACAGAAGACAGTTTTGGTCCCTGTTTATTTAACTGGTCATGTGGTCACGCCTGATATTTAACACCACCCATTCTCCCACTACTTATTTTGTATTCTTTTTGCCCTCAGCAAGTAGTTCAGCTATTTTGTGGTACTTTACCTGGTGAGGCAACCCAAACTTGATGAATCTTGGCCATTAGTACCCTGCCTCAGTTGGTTTTATATAAATCTGTTCATGTTACCATAACACAATACCACAGATTGGGTGACTTAAACAACAGAAGTCTATTTTCTTACAGTTCTGGACATTGGAAGATCATGACTAAAGTGACAGTGAGATTTCTATCTGATGAGGGCTCTCCCCTGGAGTTGTAGATAACAGATTTCTTGCCATGTTCTCATGTGAACTGTTGTTTGTAAGGAAGCAGACAGAGAGAAAGAGAAGGGGAGCAAACTCTTTGGTGCCATCTCTCCTTATAAAAACACTAAATCTTTTGAACTAGGTCCCCAACTCATCAGCTCATTTATCCTTAATTACTTCCTTAGGGGATCCATCTCTAATAGAGTCACACTGGACTTCAACATATGAATTTGGCAAAAATAAAAACATTAATTTTATCAGAGAATTGTAGTTTTCTATTGACTTTAATCTCAGAGCATGATAATATTAAGAGATGCCCTAGAGATCTCCTGTATTCCAGGAATACTCTTTACTTCCATTGTGGAGTAGGTGTCCAGTTTCTCCTTGATAGCCAGGATCAATCACCCCAGCTAGCACAGTGACTGTGTTCTTTGACTGTTGATTCAGAGGTGTGAAGTGTCCAAATTGGCTGGGTGGAATTCTTAACTTCTTAGTTTAATGGAATCATCATTGTGTCTACTGGTGGAAGCATTTCACTTTGGAACTAAGATCTCTATGCCAGTAGAGCATAAGGTCACAGGGAGAGAAGGCAACACTTCCATGCCCATCCCTTGATTCCCAGAGTGGTGAATTCTGACTATGGAAGAAGAAGCACCAGATATTGAGCACAGACTCTGAGCAAAAATAGCTTCCTACAGAGCCTTCCTGCAGCCCTGCAAGATATTTTCATCTCACTGATGCTGTGACTTCATCTTAAAGGGCCATTTCATTGTTCTATCAAACCAGCTGCTCAGGATGGTGGGAAACATGTTAATAACAGTGAATTTATGAGTGTGGGTGCATTGCTGCATTTCCATTGCTGTTAAGAGAGTTCCTCGATCACAAGCAATGCAGTGTGGAATACCATGATGATATATAAAGCATTCTCTAAGTTCATGGATGGTAGTTTTGGCAGAATCATTGATTGTAGGGAAGTCAAATTTATATCTAGAGTAAGTGTCTATTCCAGGAAGAACAAAACACTGTCCTTTTATGATGGTAGTGTTTCAATAAAATCAGTCTACCACCAACTTACTAATGTACTAGTGCTGCTAGAATATCACAGAGTGGATGACTTAAACCACAGAAATTTATTTTCTCTCAGTTCTGGAGCCTAGAAGTGCAAGATCAAGGTATCAGGAACTCTGGTTTCTGCAGAGGCCTCTCTCATTGGCTTGCAGATGGCCATCTTCTCACTGTGTCTTCATATGGTCTTTCCTCTGGATACACACACCTGGTGTCTCCTCTTACAGATACATCAATTATATTGAATTATGGCACTACCCTTATGACCTCACTTAATTTTAGTTATCACTTAGAAGGCCTTATTTCCTAATACAGTCACATTGGGGATTAGGGCTTCAACTTATGTATTTACAGAGACAAAATTTAGTTCATAATACTGCACACTTTGAACTCCGCAAATTTATGTTCTTATACACCAAATACATTAACCCATTCCAATCACACCAAAATCTAAATTTATTCCAGCACAAAATGTTACCTCAAAGTATCACCTAAAAATTATCTAAAGCAGGTATGGGTTATATTCAAAGTATGATTCATCCTGAGGTAAAATTTCTTTCCAGTCATAAATCTGTGAAATGAGACATGTTATATGCTTGCAAAACACAACAGTAGGACCAGCACAGCAGAACTTCCCATTCTAAATGACAGAAACTTGAAACAAGAAATGAACAACAGATACGGTCCCAAGGAAGTCCAAAGCCTCTCAATATAAATTCCATTGAAATCTTGAGAATAACTTTTTTCTTTAGCTTAATGTGCTGCCTCCTGGGTCTATTCTTCCTTCATATCTTGCATCAATCCTGCCAACACTTTTGATCTAGGATATCTATCCTCCATAATTGTAAGACAATATATTTCTGTTTTTTAAGCCACCCAGATTGTGGTACTTTTTTATGACTGCTCTAAAGAACTAACTGAAAAGCTAAATTAAAATAAATAAATAAATAAAAAAAATAAAATTATACATATATATATATATTTTCTAACATTGAAGAAGGATGACCCCATTGAAATTCTTTCCACCAAAGACAGAAAAACAGAGACAAAAACATGCTACTCTTTGGTACAAATGTAGGGGTTTTTATGGTAGGATAAGGGCTTACTAGGTACAGAGCTCATTTTCTAAGAATATCCCATACCCCTATGCCCTTTCACAGAGGCATATAGTACTGCTACAGTGTACAAAAGAAAAAATAAAATTGCCTCCACAAAGGGATGGATTGTACTGTGAGGGATACTTTGTACTGTGAGGGACAAAAAGTATCATGAGGCACTATTTCTTCATTTCTGAAGAATGGCTTTACTGGGTACAGTATTCTTGGCTGGCAGTTTTTTCTTTCAGCATTTAGAATATATCATCCCACTCCCTCCCAGCCTACGAGGTTTGTACTGAGAAATCTGCTGTTAGTCTGATGAGGATTTACTTATAGGTGACTTGACACTCTTTTCTTGCTGTCTTCAGAATTATCTCTTTGTCTTTGACTTTTGACAATTTGCCTAAAATGTATCTCAGAGAAGACCTTTCGGGTTAAATCTGCGTAGTGATCTTTGAGAATCTTTGGTCTGGAAGTCCATATTTCTCCCAATACTTAGAGAGTTTTCTGCTATTATTTTATTAAATAGATTTTTGGTGCATTATCCTTCTTCCTCCCCTTCCAGAATGCCAATATTATGAATTTTTGGACATACAAAAACTGTAAAAATTAATCACCACTAGACTGGCCCTACAAGAAATCCTTAAAGAAGTCTTACATCTGGAAGGGAAAGAATGATAACTACCATTATCATAACATTCAGATGAATAAAACTGAGTGGAAGAGAAAATGCACAAATTAGAAAGAGAAGAAAATTGTATCATTTCACTACAAAAAAGCCCCAGCAAATAACAAAGACAAACAAAGAGAAAGGACCAAAGGTATGTTGAATGGATGTTAATGAAATTTTTCAACTACAGCTTTATGCTTTTGTTCTTGTAAATTAATTAAAAATATTTTTATTTTTTTTAAGTACATATCCTCTTATTTAATGGGCCCTATACTAGCCTTGAGTGGACAATTAATACATACTAGAAGAAGACCTTGTCCAGGTGTAAGGACAAACACATGAAGAGACAGTTATCTTGACCTCTGAAATGTGGAGATAAGAAAAGTACATATCAAAATATATGTAATGTAAGGATTAAAGTATAAAGTGCTCAGAGGTAGGATTAAGAGGGAGCTCTTTGCAAACATTTTCTCCTATTCTGTAGGTTGTCTTTTCACTCTATTATTTCTTTTGTTGTGAAGAAGGTTTTTAGTTTGATATAATCCCATTTATTTATTTTTGGTTTTGCAAACTATTCATCCAACAAGGGATTAATATACAGAATATACAAGTAATTTAAATGACTTAGTAAAAAAACAAGTAACCCAATTAAAAAATAGGCAAAGGAGCTAAATAGGCATTACTCAAAGAAAGGCATACAAATGGCCGACAGACACATGAAAGAATACTCAATATCACTAAGCATCAGGGAAATTGAAATCAAAAGGACTGTGAAATGTCATCTCACTCCAGTTTGACTGACCATTATCAAAAAGACAGAGAATAACAAATGCTGGCCAGGATGCAGAGAAAAGGGAAGCCTCCTACACTGTTGGTGGGAATGTAAATTAGTGCAGCCATTAGAGAAAACAGTGTGGAGTTTCTTCAAACAACTACAGGTAGAACTACCATATAATCCAGCAATCCCACTGCTGGGTACATACCCAAAGGAATGGAAATCATCATGTTGAAGGGATACCTGCACTCCCAAGGTCATCACAGCTCTATGTACAATAGCCAAGAGTTTGAACCAACCTAAGTTCCATTGACAGAAGACTGGATAAGGAAAGTGTGGTGTATATATCTACACAATGGCATCCTACACTGCTGTAAAAAAGACTGAAATACTGCCATTTGCAGCAACATGGATGAACTTAGAGAGGATTATGTTAAGTGAAGTAAGCTAGGCACAGAAAAAGAAATATTGTATGTCCTCACTCATAAGGGGGAGCTAAAATAGAAGGAATGAAAGAAAGAAAGGAAGGAAGGAAGAGAGATACAGTAATCACAATAATTCACTGAACTTCAAAGAAGAGAATGAAATTAAGGCCTCCAGAGATGGGAAAGGGGGAGAGTGAGGAGGAGAAATTGGTAAAGGGCCACAAAACAATCCCCATTATATTGTGTAATGATGGACATAGGAATTATCCTAATTTGAGCATCACAGCATGATGTATTGCACACAGGTATTGATATTCAATGCTGTACCCCACAGATATGTATAATCAATTATATTTTAATAAAATAAATTTTAAAAAGAGGGGGCTCTTGTGGAAAATTACCAACTCCTTTCCTTACCTATGAAAGGAAAATTTGAATAAGAAGTCGAAATAATGAACAATGGAAAAGTGGATAAAAGATGAAGAACAAGTTCTGAAGCAGGAGAGGGCACCCTAGGGCCATGGGTGCCACTGAGGTAAAGCTGGCAGTGGGGACTCAGGGAAAACAAGTTCCCTGTGACTACATCTCTGGAGAGACAAATGACCACAGGGGATCTGCAGAGATGGGCAGGGTCCTACAGATACTGTGCCCTATTGCAGCCCTTTTGGTCCGTTATTGTTGTTTCCTTGTTTGATTTACTCTTTTCTCATAGTAATTGACATCTTTTTGCATACCACATTGCTTCTTTACTGTTTGTTTACTTTCTCCCCCCACCCCAGAATATAATCTATTGTAATACTTATTATATACTATATGTTGAATAGATGTTAATACATTTTTTACTACAACAATATGCTTTTGTTCTTGTGAAATTAATGAAAATTATTAAAAAATTAAAAAAAAATTCATCCTGTTTATTAGACTTCATACTAGCCTTGAGTAGATAGTTAATAAAAATAAGATACCTTGTCCAGGTATGAGGACAGACACATGGAGAGACAGTTATCTAGACCTCTGAAATGTGGAGATAAGGAAAGTACACATCAAAATATATGTAACATAGGAATCAACATATGAAGTGCTCAGAGGTAAGATTAAAAGAGGTCTCTTTATGGAAGATTCCCAACTCCTTAGCTCTGTGCAAGAGAACAGGACCAATGAAGAGGTGCATCTAGATGAAGAGAAAAAAGTTCTGAAGCAGGAGAGGACATCAGGGGGCCATGGGTGCCACTGAGGTAAGAGTAAGCCTTGGAAACTTAGGGAAGACAAGTTCCCTGTGACTGGACTTCCAGAGAAAGTGACCACAGAGGAGCTGCAAAGACAGGCAGCAGTCTGATCACCCACCCTCTCTCATCAGTCAGGCCAACGGGCTGGTAATTTATCAGGAAGGTTGTGGACAGCATCCTAGAAGTTACCAGGAAGGGATCAGTAGAATCAGCTTCAAGACAGTTTTATCCCTGGCACAGACACTACGACCTCTTTCTCCACACACAGGGCTTGATAGGGACTCTCATCCCTGATGGACCTCACCAGGAAATCTTAATGAAAAGAGAAAATTGGGCTCCACTTCAAAGGCTTTTCTGGGGGAGAAAAGGATTGTAATTTCTGCCTCTGAATAACAGAATATTCTGATTCAATGTTGGCAAGATGGAAAAACCAAAACTACAGAATAGGAAGAAGAGGGAGTAACTCATCCAGAAGAAATAATGATCCCCCCAGAAAATGAGCAAGGCTCTTTGCTTGTTCAAATCTCCCTTCTTAAAGGGTTACTTTTTCCCCAAACTCAATGCTCTTCTCCTCTGCCATATCAGCAGACAGCCTACAAGCTGGCTGTCTTTTTGTTAATTCAAGAAGCTTCAGAACCACAAACTGAACTCAAAGAAACGCATTTAATCTCTTTTTCCTAAACCATCCTGCCCTTTGCCTCTACAAACCACCCCACATTCCTTTAGGCCAAAATAGAGGAGTCTTGAAACAGTGGAGAAGAGTGAAGGCAGGGCAGGTGCAGGTGTGGACAGGATTCACTCAACAAGCCAGAGGCCTGGTCTCCAGAGAGGACTATAGGAACTGAGTGAGAAACGAAAGTTAAGTTCTCAGAAGTGGAAGGAAACAAAGGAAACAAAACAGCAACTTACAGAGCAAAAACCCCTGTGAAGGGCAAGGCTTTAGTGTGTTCTAGGGCCTGTGCCAACCAGGCATTCAGTCACTGCATCCTCATACCTAGCCCAGTTTACTGCAGCAACAATATCTGAATAAGAAGAATGTGAATTACAATTAAGCATTCTCTAGCTTGTCTGAGTTCTCAGAATTTCAGTTCAATCCTACTATTATCACCCTGGTTTATCCTATATTCAGGCTGTAGAAAGTCATTATAGATAAAGTAATCATCCAGAAAGATTTGTGAACTGAACTCTTGTAATGCAGTCTGATGGGAAAATTCTCAGATAAAAAGGCCTGCAAATTGGGGATGAGAAGCTGAGTATTAGTAGCTGCTATTGTGATTGGTAAACATAAAATTAATAAAGACTCTTCAGTGTGAGCCCATTGAGAAAATTTTTTCACAACGTCATTGGATCTTAGGAGTTCAGTTAATTACCAGTTTCTTCTCCTTATTTAGGCAGCCCAAATGAGGAAACTTTCCCAATAATGAGAAAGTAGCACTGAAAAATTTTATATTTCCTGCTTGTACTTTTTTTCCCTGTTGTCTATCTTATTCTTGCTCTGACTTCATGTTCCAGATGGTACCACTACAAAATGATGGAGCCTCCACAGCATGGTTCCTTGACTGACATTGTGGAGCACGGTGATCTTCATCCATTAAATAACCCAAGACACAGAGGGTGACTGAGAAATCCATGTGTGTTATTTTAAGAATACAAATATGTTACTGTTCAAAGAATAGAAAGTTAATCCTGGCTTATGAATTATTTTTCACTCAATTAGAAATAATGAACCACATTGAAAATTTCAGTTTCTTGGGTAATAGTGAAACTTTTCCAATAAAGTAATGCTTATCTGAATGTTTACACAAAGTGCATTCTGAGAGCTGGCAGTTTGTCTTCATCATCTTTGTTGTCATGTAATACTATCATTGAGTATCACCCCACCCAGCAGCCCCACACACAAAGGTAAGTTTCATAAAAGCAAGAAGAAAACTTATCTATTTTGTTCTTTACTGTCTCAGATCAATTTTAAAGTGTTGTATATAGGGAGTGATATTCAGATAGAAACATAGTTATATAGCTGCAGATATAATTTTAATTGCATTTACATAATGAAGAATATCATGGTTCTATTATTAGTGGATTCAAATGGAAAGAAGAGCAAAAGACTGGACGTGGTATTTGTGGGAGGCACAAGAAGGAAAGAAGCACTGGACAGAGGAGAGGTCCTTGAATGAGGGAGCTCGTCTCCTCTGGTCATCACAATCACCTGCCCTCCCCCAGGAGGTGCACTCCTCACAAACACATTGACACAGTGAGCCCTCTACCCCCTACTATTAGCAAGATGCATAAACCAAATACAGACTAGAGCAAAAATGACATCTACTGTGTATCTCAGTATTAGCCACCCTGCTGCATACCATCCTCTCCTCTTATGTGCCTTTTGAGAATGACAACTGGAAAATCCATTGTGAAAAAATTATCAGTTTATTATGACATAAAACATATGTTTACCTTAACAATCAGCAATTCGACATACAGTATTTACTCAAGAGGAATGTTCTCAAGTGTACTTCTAGAGGACTGCACAGGCCCTCCATGAACAACCAATGTGGAAACAATTCCCTCCTGTCTCACTGAAGCAGAGGAGCTGGCTTCTCTTCTTTCTTGAGGACGACCAAGGTTTATTAGCTCATTGGAAAGCATGAGGCTAACAAGAAGCCAAAATTTGACCTACAGCGTTGTTGACAAGTCCCGCGACTACTCCTGACTTTTTCTAGATTGCTGCAAACAATAATTTTCTAGAGTTAAGCAAACAAACAAACAAAAAAGGATTTTCAATGAAATAAAATAACTACAGGCAGGTAAAAATTTTAAATCCACTTTTAATTAGTATGTTCACTTATAGAGGCTATTATAATCTTAAAATAAGAATAGGCAGCTATGGAGATGATAAGAAAAAAAATAGTTATAGTTTATACAACTGAAATATTTATTTTACAAATAAAACATTTTTAAAAAACCTGATATTTCATTGTTATTCTATTATTTAAAACAAAGGTAATCATTCTGTAAGTAATCTAACATGTATTCTTAAAATAATTTCAAGTGCTAGAGAAAGGAGATAACTAAATAATCAACTCTGACTAGGTCGGTTAAATTGTAGTGACTTGGAAGATCTGGGATAAGTTAGTAGTCATGTCCCATGTCCTAGAAACCATTTTCATAGGACAATTTTTACTTAGAAGCAGATGTGATGGCACCAGAAAAGGAATAAAATGACTTAGAATTCTTTATGTAGTGCTTATCTTGCATCCATGCATGTAGCATTTAAACTAGCAATCCCAAACCTCTACGTCATGTACAACCAACAGGAAAACTGATGTAGAGATTACAGAGGGGCTGTCCTCTTCTCTTTCTTCTTTAATTTTCTCCTTTCTTGTGATTATAAAATGCTAAGCTCTGCTGGCCTTCTTTGGAAGGCATTTCTCAGGGCAACCTGATTTATGCATTTCCGTAGTTGTAATCATTATATTGGCTCAGTATATCCTATGCTTTTTAGGAACTGACTCTATTGTATGCTTAAAATTTTGCTAAAAAGATTGATATTACATTAAATATTTTTATCAGCAAAAGAAGGAGGGGGATGGGAGAAAACTTTTGGAAGTTATAGATATATTTATGGCATTTATTTTGGTAACAGTAATATGGATGTGTACTTATCTCCAAACGAATCGAGTTTTATACATTAAGTAGGTATAGCCTTTTATATGTTAATCACGCCTCAATAAAGTATGTTGTTTCCTTTTTTAGGAGAGCAGTGATAGTGCATGACATGATGGATCAAATAGATACACACAAAATGTCAACACTAGATTCTCTTAATCAAAAGGCAAGGATCCATTAGAAGGATCCCCACACCTCTATCTCAGAAGATTATCTTTGCTTTGTGTGAGGATACTTCAATGGTCTCTTCAGAGGCACTTGTCTTGTAAGACTGCTGACTCTCCTTGGAGGCCACCCCACCACTAATCCTTTCTTATTCTAGTCTTATAACTAGACTCAAGTCCCAGAAAGCCTAAAGGTGAGATACAAAGTGTGACCCATAAGGAGGTGTGTTACACTCCAAAATAACTACATGATTTTCCCAATTTATTTAAACACAAATCTAGGAAATATCTGTAGAAATGGATAAGGTTATAGTATAATGGTAAAAGCATAAATTTGGATAAGGCCAAATTTATTGATGTAAAACCACTAAATGAATATTAGTGCTTATAGCTCAAGGGGTTAGAGAGAGCTCAAACAGTTTGGTTGAATGGTTGTAACATGGACCAATATGTCTTACACTAAATGAAAATGAAATGCCAGAACTGCATTGGCATACTGTAGAGGAGAGGATTCAAAATCTAAGGAATATTGGAATATTAGAGTGGCTTTGTCATTTCAGACCTGCTAACACACCCTGGGAACAACCAGGAAACACCTTTCACCACGACTGTAAAGGGAACCCAGCATCCTTGAAGGGCTCTATGATCACTTTTCTCTGCAGGCCAGAAATACAGTGGGAACTACTGTTACTAAACTGGGAAACGTAGATTGAATAGGGGTAATTTCAGCAAGGGGTAAGGGGGCTAACTCTAGCACTTCAATGACACAGACAAGGTAGCCATGGTTATTATAATACATTGCAGAGTCAAAGTAGCAATCAGAATATTTTGACTTAGGCACACCTGTGGTGTTGGCTACTTGATCATAGTATTGCCAGAAGTGAAATAGATGACATTTCTACTGAATTACTATGTGATCTGTATAAGCAAATGTGTTCTAGGTCATTTGAACAAAGATCAACCTGAATTATAAAAACAGAGCATCAAGCATCTCAGTCAATTTCCGGACTTGAGCCAGTTTACATACATAGCACCTCCTGAAGAGAAGGTTTAGTCCTTTTGAAGAGAAAACTTATTACACCAACAAATGTTTATGCTGTTAGTCTTTTTCTCAACCTTCCCAAAACGAAGCTTCCCAGAGTCACTGTGCATTGTGATAAAGTAAATAATCAAATATTTAGGGGATTATTAGACAAAGATTCTAAAATGACAACAGCCCCAAGATAAACAAAATGTCATTGTGACCCACCTAATAGTCTAGGGACTTGTTATGGAGGCCAAGTGATCAATGGAGTTTTAGCTCAGTTTATCCAACAGTAAATCAAGTGGGTACTTAAACCCATCCTGTCATTTTTCTACCATCCAGAACGCGTAATTGTAGACACACTCAACAAATAGCAGGATCACCACACTGATTCCTTGATCAGTGAAGTGAGGGCTATAAGAGTAGAAAAGTCCAAGTGACAGTCACTAGATCTGCCTCCACCTAGGAAAATAGTAAACATAAAACAATATCCCATCTCTGGAGGAACTGCAAAGATTGGTGTCACCATCAAAACTTTTCAGAGTGTGGGAATGGTGATTCTCAACACATCCCCATGACTCTTTTGTTCTGTGAAAAAGACCAAAGTAACATGGATAATGAAAGCGGATCTTTGGAACCTTAACAGGTAGTCACCCTGATAGCAGCTGTGGTATCAGGTGTGGTTTCATTGTTGAGAAAATTGACACATCCTGTGATACATGATGTATGGCTATTAATTTAGCAAATGCTTTTTTTTTCTACTTACTTACTAGAAAACACCACTGAAAACTCTCTGCGTTCAGTTGGCAATGCCAGAAATACACTAAATTCACTAACTCACTTTCCTACCTCATAGGTATGAAAACTCTTCAGCCCTATGGCTTAACTTACTTTACAGAAATCCTGATTACCTTTTTCTTCTACAAGACATCACACTGCTCTCTTACATTGATGGCATTATGCTGTTGACCCTAATAAGGAGGAAGTAGCAACTACTACACACTTCTTGGAAAGACATTTGTGTCTAAGAGGATAAGAAGTAAATCTGACAAAACTCAGGGCATTTTCAATGAAATTTCTAGTAATACAGTTCTATGAGGCCTGCCTAAGTATCTTTTCTAAGGTGAAGGACAAGTTGTTGCTTCTGGCCTACCAAAAGAGGCACAACACCTACTGAGCCTCTTTGGATTTTGGAGGCAACAAATTCTTCATTCAAGTGTGCCACTCCAGTCCATTTACCAAATGACCTGAAAAGCTACTAAATTTGAATGGGGCCAGAACAAGAAAAGACTCCACAACAGATCCAGGCTGCTGTTGAAGCTGCTCTGCCACTGGGTCCATGTGATCAAGCACACACAGTGGTGCTTGAAGTATCACTGGCAGATGGGGAAGATGTTTGGAGTTTTGGCAGGACCCTGTAAGTGTCATTTTTGTAGATAACTACTCTCTTTAAATAATAAAAAGAGAAAGCTGAGGGCTGGCCCATAATTCACTTGGGAGAGTGTGGTGCTAATAATACCAAGGCCACAGGTTTGGATCCCTATATAGGGATGGCCAGTTAGCTTACTTGGGAGAGCGTGGTGCTGACAACACCAAGTCAAGGGTTAAGATCCCCTTACCAGTCATTTAAAAAAAAAAAAGATTTTTGGGTATCTACTGAACCTTAGTAGTAGACTGAAGAATTAACTAGGGGTGTGAGGAAAACGGAGTAGTTTGGTTATGCCCAGTTGCCTCGGGTCCAGTTGGGTGTGGTACAGCACATCCTTTGTAAACAAGTTGTGGGGGAATAGAGTTAGTGTGCATGCATGCCCATGTACCCTTTTTGGCTTGTTGCTATTTTTGTGTGCTCCCTGGTATGTGAGGCAGCAGCTCTGAACTGCTGGTCGGTAGAGCTTGCATCTAAAAATAAAGTCTATTGTTTCTTCACCTACAGCTGCAAGGAACTTTTCCTGTTACCTAGCTTGTATACCTGCATGTGAAGGGTTTGTGACCCAGTCTGGACAATGGGATCAAGGGGTCTGTGAGCTCCAGCCTTAGCACTACAATTGACTTAGTCTGAAGCAGGATTCAGAGCAGGTACAGGAGCCAAAAGCCCTTTTGGAGAAGGAGGAAATGTGGCTACTCTTGAATATGTTGTGCCCTGTGGCCACTTTTCTGTTGACTGTTACCTGGTTGCTGCTCACTATACTGCAAGTCAGCATAGGCTAGACACTACAGCAGAGAGCCCCTTGGGAAGGGGAGGAAATGTGGCTATCCTTGAGTATGTGGTGCCCAGTGACCACTTTTCTGCTGACCAGAGCCTGGCTGCTGCTCACTATGCTGCAAGCTGATCAAGATTTGAAGCAGAAAGCAGAGTTGTTGGAAGCACAGATAAATGTCCTGGAGGATGATGTGCAGTGACTGGCCACTCCTGCTTCTCATACCAGGGAAGACTACAAACTAGGGGTGAACTGGGCGAGACCATGAGTCTCCAGGCACAACCTGTCATGCATCAGAAAGTGAAACATGAGCAGCCTATGGAACTGGGTGGACAACTGGCAGGCAATCCACAGGTGACCCAGTTCACCACCTATGTCCCATACACCCAGGTTGAATTAGTTGACTTGGGGAGACAGTTCTGGCAGAAACAGGGTAAGCCCCTGGCTGCTTGGCTGCTGCAGTTATGGGACCTAGGGGTTGATAGTGTGATGTGCTCTGGTGAGGAGATGGAGAAATTGGCTTCCATTACCATACACCTGTCCCTGAGGCAGTGGCTACAGAATAGCCACAGATATGCACAAGGGCCAGGTAATCACTCCTTAATGGAATGAGTGAATGCAGTGGCCCAAACCCTGTGGGTGAATGCTGGAGAACTGCCCGAGATTGTTAGTAAATGGCAAACACATGCTGAGTTGGTTCAAATAATTCGGGAACTGGGGATGTAGCAGTCTATGATTAATATGAACACCTGTGGCTCGGATGATGAAAATTTTACAGGCAGCATGAGAGACACAGTACTACAAAATGCCCCATCAACATCCTTTGGGTCACTGATGGCCATACTGGGCCCATACATTGGTTGTCCTATGCATGAAGTAAAGACCATGATAGCCAGCTTGGGTGAAGTAGAGGATAGAGGACAAGCAAAAGGGGTCCAAAAGGATGCTAAGGCCAAACCCCCAAGAAATGCTCGGGATTTTATCCTGAAGGGACCAAGCAAGACTAGCCATAAGCAGATGTGGCTTGCCTTGCTTGCAGCTGGGGTTGATAGCAAGAAAATTGACCATCAGCCAAATGCAGTTCTGTCTTATGGCAACAATTGCGCCTTGAACAGTGTTTCACTAAGTGTCCAGAAACAGGTAACAATGTACGTTCAGTGGATTTAAAGGACTTTTTGGTTGCTCTCGAGGAGGCAGATGAACTGTTCCATTTCACTTAGGGAGCAGGCCAAGGTATTTGTCTTTTGAGTGCAGGCAAGGACCAGAGGCCTCACGTTGAATTAGCAATATATTGGTCAAGGACAAATGTGCAGTGTGTTTTGGCATTGGTGGATATAGCTGCAGAATGTAGCCTGATATATGGCAATCTAGATAAGTTTCCAGGGGCCACAGTTCATATTGATGGCTATGGAGGACATACTATTGAAGTTAGAGCTGCATCATTGCCATTGTGTATATACTGTATATGTCCCCAGTAGCTGAATACATCTTGGGTATGAATGTACTTTATGGTTTGCACCTGCAAACAATAGTTGGAGAGGCTCGGCTACAAATAGAGATAGTACAGCCTGTGTTATGGGGATATGCTAAACATGACCCACAGGTGTTACCCTAGCCAAGCCATGTGGTTAATGTAAAACAGTTTCACCTACCAGGAGGACATGCAACGATAGGTGCCCACTATCTTTATATACAACTCTATATTGGAGTTAGGGAAAGTTGGCATTATTCACACAGCTCATAGCCCATTTAACGCTCCAATATGGCCAGTGAAAAAACCTGGTGGTACCTTGAGAATGACTGTAGACTATCAAGAACTAAACAAAGTGCTGCCTCCTTTGCATGCAGCTGTGCCTTCAGTTCGCAACTTGATGGATCAGCTGATGACTCAGCTGGGAGCTTATCATTATGTATTGGACATTGTGAATGCTTTTGTCTCTATTCCAATCTCAGCTGATAGCCAAGAACAGTTTGCCTTCACCTGGGAAGGGAAGCAGTGGACCTTTCAAGTATTCTGCCAATGTTATGTGCATAGCCCAACCATCTGTCGTGGTTTAGTGGCTGGAGACCTAGCCAAGTGGACTAGGCCCAGCATGGTTACAATATTTCACTACATTGATGACGTGTTACCAACCTCTGATTTTCTTACAGATTTAACTCAAGCAGCTCCAATGCTTTTAAGTCATTTGGAGCAATGTGTTTGGGCCATGAACACAGTCAAAGTGCAAGGACCTGGGCTGTCAGTCAAATTCCTGGGAGTGGTCTGGTTGGGTAAGACGAGAGTCATCCCAGAGCTATTACAGACAAGATACAGGCATATCTTTGACCCACAACTGTAGCTCAGCTACAGATATACTTGGGACTTCTGGGGTATTAGAGAGATTTTGTACCCCATATGGCTCAAATGGCATGCCCACTGTATGTGTTAACAAAGAAAGGAGCCCTCTGGGATTGGAGTGAGGAAGTAGAACAGGCTTACCAAACTACAAAAAGGGCAATATAGCAAGTACAGGCTTTATAAGTGGCTGATCCCACTAAGCCTTCTGAATTAGACGTAAATATCACCCAAGAGGGGTTAGGATGGGGTTTATGGCAGAGACAGGACAGATTCCAAACACCTGTAGGATTCTGGCCTCAGCTCTAGAAGGGCACTGAAGTGTGTTATTCTCTAATAGAAAAACAGTTAGTGGCTGTGTATTTTGCCTTGATGGCCACTGAAGCTATCACAGAAACTGACAAAGTCCTAGTAAAAATGACATACCCCTTACTAGGTTGGCTGTGCACATGGGCAACCAACCCTAAAATGGGTGTAGCTCAGACCCCCACTCTGTCTAAATGGGAAGCATATATAAAACAAAGAAGCACTGTGGCAATGAGTCCTTTGTCCAAAGAGTTGCAAACTGTGCTAGGCCCAGTAGAGGTTGTGGAGGAAACTTTGACACAACCGTTACCCAAGGAGGTGGAGGCTATACCTTTCCATGAGGGACAGGGACCTATCACAGAGCAAGGTTGGTATACAGATGACTCTAGCATGGGACCTTCAGCATCATTGACAGCTGTTGCTGTCCAGCCCTTGACTGATACCATGTGGTATGAAAATGGCACACTGCAGAGCAGTCAATGGACTGAATTGAGAGCAGTATGGATAGTGAGAAAAAGTGAGTATGGACCATCAACTATCTGTACAGACAGCTGGGCTGTGTACAAAGATTTAACCCCTTGGATCTCTACTTGGAAATAATAATGGTGGGCGATAGGCCACTGACCCTTGTGGGGACAAGCTATGTGGCAAGACTTATGGAAATTGGGACATGAGAAAGAAGTAACTCTTTTCCATGTCACATGACACTTCCCCTTAGCCAGTCCAGGAAAAGAGGAAGCTGATGCCTTGGCTAAAGTAAGATGGCTGGAGAGAGCCCCAGCTACTGATGTAGCCCTGTGGTTACACTGACGAATGCAACATGCTGGCAGTAAAACCATGTGGACTGCAGCTCAAAGATGGGCCCTGCCTATAAAATGGGAAGATGTAGTGAATGTCTGTTGTGCTTGTCCAATATGTACTCAAGAGAGCCCACACCCCCAGCGGGTGCCCCATACAGATGGGCAAATAACTCAAGGAAGGGTGCCCTTCACTTGATGGCAAAGTGGACTTTGTCAGACCACTGCCAAGGTCAGAGAATTTCAGATACATCTTCACTGCTGTTGATACTGCTACTGGTCTTCTGTTTGTATGGCCTTGTAAGGCCTCCTCAGACCAGGTAAAAGCACTGTGAAGGCACTGAATAGCCTTTCGGCCATGCACAACCATCCTGTAGTCATAGAGAGTAATAATGGAACCCACTACTTGACATTCAGAGGTGGGCATCCCAGTTGTCTATTTAGTGAAAGTTACATGTGCCATATCATCCCCAGGCAGTGGGAATGATTGAACAGTACAATGATGCTTTAAAAAAGGCACTAAGGCTATCTGCCCAACCCCCATCCCTTTAGGGGTGGGCAGGACGGTTATGGCCAACAGTCAGGATTCTAAATGAGAGACCCCACAAGGGCATACCCTCTCCAGTGGAAACTCTTTTGCATAGGGCTGCAGCACCTATACAACTGCAAGTCACTACTATAGATATACTTTACTACTACAAAGTAAAGTGTACACACCTCAGCCAGCAAAGTGTGGTTGCCTCCAAGGAAGTGAGCAACAATAGATAAGCTTTTGAAGACAGAATGTGGCAAGAATGGAAATATTCTCTTACCGGCTCCAACCTGTTTACAACAGGGACAGACAGTACAATGGGAATGGCCTTGGAGAATAGAAGCCCCCCTTATATGCTGGGTAGGTCTAATAGGTCCTTGGGGGAAAGGATTAGAGGAAGGCCTGCTAGTTTCACCTTGGGTGACAAGTACCTGGCCTCCTTGAGTAAAGGTAACACGGCCTGGAACAGATAAGTGCTCTATTCCAAAGGGCACATTTGTATTATCATTATGACCAATTATGAGTTCCCCTATACTGTTACATGTAGAAACTACAGATCCAACAGTGTTAGCGATAAACCAGGTAACATACCTATTTCTGCAACCATCCTTTCTCGGGATGGCAAACTGGCATGTATCTTAGTAGAGGGGCGAGAACTCCCCCTATTGGTACCAATAACCTTTCTGTCTTTTTGACCATAGTGTTCTGGCTGCAGGCACCAGAGTCGACTGGGAACATAAATATGTTCATGTGATCAATGTGTCAGCTTACTGAATATGCACTGAACATCCCATCAGTATGACTACAGGATTCCCATGGAAAATCACAGCAATGATGACTACTAATTGGACATGTGTGGCTAATGGTTGAAAGCACAGAACTACAGGACAGGCCTTAAGGATAAGCCTTAATGCATATTGAATAGACTATATGTTATATGAATGTAAGGGTCATTTATTCTCACTAAGGTAACATAGCAAAATATTCTGAATGTGTAGATTATATGGCGAGGGACTCTGAATGGATGGATTGTGAAGAAAATGGAGTAGTTTGGTCAGGCCCCCTCACCTCGGGTCTGGTTGGGTGTGGTGCAGCACATCCTTTGTAAACAAGTTGTGGGGGAATAGAGTTAGTGCACATGCACACCTGTGTACCCTTTTGGCTTGTTGCTATTTTTGTGTGCTCTTTGGTGTGTGAGGCAGCAGCTCTGAACTGCTGGTCGGCAGAGCTTGTCTAAAAATAAAGCCTATTGTTTCTTCACCCATGGCTCCAAGGACCTTTTCTTATTACCTAGCTTGTAGACCTGCATGTGAAGGGCCAAAGGGCTCGAGAGGTCTGTGAGCTCCAGCCATAGCTTTATAAGAGGCCATTACATTACCTTGAGAACTTAGCTGCCCATCATGAGCTGGTAATTACTTGAACAAGGAAGTTATAAAGCTGGATGTATGTAGCAGTATTCCAGCATCAGATAAAATGGTATATATGTGATTGGTCTGAGCAGTCCCTGAAGGCACAAGTAAATTACATGAAGAAGTCACCCAAATGCCCACTATCTCCACACTGAAATATAACCTTCTCTTACCCAGCCTGCACCTATGGCCTCATAGGGAGTTTGCTACAATTGGTCCACAGAGAAAGAAAAGAAAACTAAGGCCTGGTTTACAGGTGGTTCTATTTGATATGAAGACACCACTTGGGCGTAGATGACTGCAGCACTACAACCCCTTTCTGGGATATCCCTGAAGTACATTTGTAAAGCATATCCTTCCATTGAGTATGATGTCAGAGGTAGGGTCCAGGGGGATGATAGTTGGCCTCAACCCACCCTGTCCTCTTACCGGGTTCTTGACTCCACCACAGGAAAATAACTCAAGGGTAGAGTCACAGTGGAAAGTGAGAACAAGTTTAATATAACAGATAAGACACACAGGTTCCACAGAGAGAGTGTGACATGCACCAGAGACTGAGCAGGGCCCACACCAAGTTTAACACAAAAGGCAGTTCAGTACAGACATCAAGTCTAACACAAAAGCAAGAAAAACATACTTAAAGTTCAGTACAAAGGGCAGGCTGGCTCAAGAGAATGAGCAGCTGCTTGCTGAAAGTAAGTTCCATACAAAGTAAAGTGTACACACCTCAGCCAGCAAAGTGTGGTTGCCTCCAAGGAAGTGAGCAACAATCTCACCTTCAGCTGGGATTCAGCTTTTATAGTTTCTCTAAAGAATATTCAGTTAAGGGGGTGGTTCCCAGTTATGTAACATTTAGTCTTGCATATGCAGTTGGTATCTTCCGGGAGCACATTCATCGGTTAGACCCTCTCACATGCACCAGGCATATTCAAGAATATTCTGTGCTCTCTAATGAGCAAGCTCAGCCACTTGATTTGCATAAGCCAGCTCCTTGTGGTATCATTTGGAAATGTTAGTGCTAAAAATAACTCTAAATGGTAACAGTAACTTTCTTCCAGGGGAGAGTTCAGAGGAGGGGGCCTGAGAACTCAGGGAGTGGCTGGAAACCCAGAGGCATGTCCTGAAACCTGAACCCAGGGATACTGAGCACCTCCAATATCAGGTAGAATTTCCATATTTGCAGCTGAGAGAAACCAGTAAGAATACAAGGACCTCACAAGATACCTGGGTTAGTAGAAAACCTGAATGCACCATGCTCATCTCACCATATATTTATTTATCTGTAGAACTGAGCATGTTGTCATGTTCCACACTCCAATTTATATTTGAGTTGTGAAGAAACAAAAATTCTCCTCAGGTGTCCGTGTTTTCTCTAGAGTTCCTCCATGCCCTGCTTGATAAAAAATCCAATTAAATATCTCTCACTTTGCATCCTTTGATAAAGGGAGCAAAGTAAGAGTTAATGTGGTTAGAGTGTGGTAGTAGGAACAGATTAAACACCCATCTGAACTGACCTTAGGAAGAGAAAGAGAGGATATAAAAAATTGTTGGTTAAAATTTGTAAAGGTAGTTAATAATACCAGAAGAATGCCTCAATTACATTATGTGACACAGTAATGGTGTTTACAGCAAGAAATATAGAACAGAAACATGTCATCATCAAGATAGTCAATTCAATTAAAAATTTATTTATACCTCTATATCTGCATATCTATCTATTAAACAATCACTCCATATATACATCACCTTCTAATAGATCTGAAACAGCAAGGACAATATAGAGAGTTTCCCAACTGACTTCATTAAACATAGAGTTGGGGAGTGTACTGTACATTAGGCCTCATGGCCAGCTTAAGGCAACTGGGCTGGGCTGGAAGGAATGCTTCGGAAGACTGTGCCTTAAACCAGCCAGATGTTATTGGACCCCAAGGGCTTGTGGCATCTTGCATACCACTGATTTCAAAATTGCCCATTACTCTGCCAGAACACTCAAAGCCTTATAAACCTCTGGCTTTCCTTTGTTAGGAGAAACCAATGTGACTCAGTCTCCCCTCCGCATTGGTGGAATAAAGCTGCTTGTCTGAATGGTGCCTGGCTCAGGTCTCTCTTTCTCCATCTTGCCAAACCTAACAGTGTAGGGTGGGAAATGGGGTTGCTAATGACAGCATTAAGACTTAACAGGCTGCCACTGGAGTTCTTACCATTGCTTTTTTTTTTTTTTTTTCTTTTTCTTTTTTTCTTCAAAATGTAAAATATATTGATGGTTATAAAGGGACAAGCTGGACAAGTTGGAGACATTTTAAGTCTGCTGCACACACACATGCTCTGTTTTTTTGAACATGGTATTTTTTTTTTTTCATTAGCATGGATTACTACTCTACAGTTTCTCTTGGAGTAAATAAACACAGTGGCAGTTTGCAGAGCTGCTACAGACTTATTTAGATGTTTAACAAGGTGAACTAATTTCACAATTAGATCGACCAATGAGTTAACAGCAAAGTGTTCTTCATTTGTTTTGTTTACTGATACAGTGTGTGTGGGGGGGGGTAGGTGGTAACTTTCCAATTTACAACCTGTTTAAATTTAGTCACCAACACACTCCACAAAGTAATGAAAAGTAACAGTTGGTTAAAAATTTAAATTGTTATTATGCTCTGGTTTTCCCAAGACCTTTAATGTCACCTCATTTAAATTTATGAGAGAGAAACATAACAGTCATCATGGAAAACTAATTAATAAAAAACTGCTGAAAAGCACTTCTGTAGAAGGCAGTGGTCAGTTGTAAACAGCTCAGAACAGCAAAGAAAACAAAAAGTCCTTCTAGCATGTTCAGCAGTCCAGTGACAAACTCTGCTCTTTTTCATCCCCCAGTGGCTATTTTCCTACCATAGTGTTGAGCTTCATTATTATATTAGACAACTTATATGGATAAAAAAGAGTTTGCTAACTAGCAGCCAACTCGAAACCTTGTAGGAAGAGAGAGGAGAGAAATTTACAATACAGCACACACTGAAGGGAAACAGTGTCCACAGTCAGCATTCAACCAGTCTCATCACTCTCTGGCAATACTGGTTACACTGAGGTTTAGGGTCTAAATGGGGCAGTTTGAGATCACCACCCCCCTATCCCTTTTTCATTTAAATTAACAATGAAACATGGGCTTCCGGCCGAGCCCGTGGCACACTTGGTAGAGTGCTGCGCTGGGAGCGCGGCGACGCTCCCGCCGCGGGTTCGGATCCTATATAGGAATGACCGGTGCACTCACTGGCTGAGTGCCGGTCACGAAAAAAAAAAAAAAAAAAAAAAAAAAAAAGAAACATGGGCTTCCTAAGAGCCAGCACTCAGCTGGGCAAGTCCCATTAGCAGCAAACATTCAACCAAATAAAACACACACACACACACACACACACACACTCCATCCAGGTGCAGAACTGTGATTCACATGGAAATTCCAGGAGATAAATCTTGTGAAGAGTTGGGATCTTCACAGGATTCTTTCTCAATTGTCTTCAGCAAACATTTCAGTCTCACAAAATCTGAGTCAATCTGTCACTGTAGGAAATAAGTTCCCCATTTGCTCTTGAGTGAGCTTGCTTGCTTTGTTGACAAAAGCACTCTGATGACTGCAGGGTCTTCATGATTTTTCATTGTATATGAGATGTCAGAAAACAAAAGCCAGCCTCTCAATAATCTGCATGAGGTGCAGTGGTGGTAGTGGTGGCAGCGGCAGCAATCAGTTCCCACATGTTAAACTCTGCCAAAGAGGCTCTACCTTAAAAGCTTCCATCTGTCTTTCTGTACATGATTTTCAGGTCCTTCACTCTCATAAGAAGCCAAGTAGACAGCATCTTCACTGAAGACTGACACTGTAAGCAGATATTGCAAGATCTTCTTGCCTCTCACAAATTGACACTCCACTTGTTTCCATGTCATTATTGGGCTGGATCACAGAACCCTCTGCGCCATCCTGTGCAGGTCATGAGTCAGGTAGTTGAAAAAATATTCTGGTGGCCAATAACAGGATAGACATGCTTTATTCCTACATGAGCTCTGCCTGCCAGTGGTTCAGAGCCAATATCTTCCATACCAAAAGTACAAAATAGTGGCAATGAGCCAAGAAGTATATATAGGTGTGTATGCACAGTTACACCACTCTTATATAACTTGTTTACAACAGATGTGCTGAATCATACCCAGCCAAATATGAGGCAAGGGAGCCTGACCATGCTGACTCCATTTTCCTACACCCCACCCCTTCAGGGTCCCTTGCCATACAATCTACGTGTCTGAGATCTGCAATGTTCCCAAAGAAAGGGTAGCTGACCCTTGCATACATAGGCCACAGCAGCAATATAGGCTACAGCAATACAGGCTGCAGCAACATGCTACTGAAACACAGTTGCTTCCTCCTAGTACAGCTAATGCCCATCTTCAGGAGGATAACATATTGGCCCAACATTCCTGGGGGAGATCTCCGGTCATTTTTTGGACAGCATGAATTTCACTGGTTAATTGCTGCAAAGCCTGAGTGACATTATGATGACAGTTAGGGATATACACACACAACATTCTGTTCAGGTCAGGTCCAGTTAGCAGTCATCATTGGGATGATCTCGCATGGGAATCCTGCAGCCACGCTGGTAGGAAACTCAGTGCATATGTATGTGTCCAGTCAACTATGGTGTCTGCAGCCACAATATAATGGGTAAAAAGACAAAAAGGTTACTGGTACCAATAGGGGGAGTTCTTGCCCCTCTGGTAGAATACATGCCAGTTTGCCATACTGGAAAGAATGGCTGCAGGAACAGGTGCTGCTGCTCAATGCAACAGAGCCTCCACTGGAGAGAGCCCATCCTTGCAGGGTCACTCATTTAAGATCTGGACTGTTGGCCATAACCACTGTGTCCACCCCTTCAGGGATGAGGGTTTGGCAGATAGCCTTAGTCCCTTTTTTAGAAGACCACTTTACTGTTCAATCGTTCCCACTGCCTGGGGATGATATGGCACATGTAACTTCTACTGAAAGGACAACTGAGAGACCCACTTTTGTACTTCATGTCCAGTAAAATGGGTTCCATTTTCTCTTTCTCTATGACCAAGGGTTGGCCATACATGGCTGTAAGGCTATTTAATGCCTTAATGGTGCTTACCTGGTCTGGGGCCTTACAGAGCCATACAAACAGAAGACCAGTAGCCATATCAACAGCTGTGAAGATAAACCTGAAATTCTCTGACCTTGGCAGTGGTCCTACAAAATCCACCTGCCTTCGAGTCAGGGGCATCCTTCTATGGGTTATTTTCCCCTTGGCATGCAGCACCCACCAGGGGTGTGGACTTTCTTGAGCTCATGCTGAACAAACATGACATGTTTACTACATCTTCCCATTTTATGGGCAGGTTCCACTTCTGAGCCATTGACCACATGTTTATTACATCTTCCCATTTTATGGGCAGGTTCCACTTCTGAGCCATTGACCACATGGCCTTGCAGCCAGCATGCTGCATTTGTTGATGTAACTATTGGGCCACATCAATGGCTGGGGCTCTCTCCAGCCATCTTACCTTAGCCAAAGCATCAGCTTCATCATTGCCCGGAATGGCTAAGGCGAAGTGTCCTATGACATGGAAAAGAGTTATTTCCTTTACATGTCCCAATTCTCATAACTCTTGCCACATGGCTTGTTCCTACAGGGGTCGGAGGCCTACCATCCACCAATGAAATTTCCAAGTAGATATCCAAAGGGTAAGACCCTTATATTTGGCCCACTCACATTGTTCCAAATGACCTAGCAATGTTGGAGCCACCTTGGTTAAATCTGCAAGAGAATCAGCGGTTAGTACAAGGTCATGATAGAGAAAAAAGCACTTGCAAGGCCTAGTACATAAAGATAAGGTCCTAGGTGAGTCATCAGCTGATCCATATTAAGTTGTGAGCTGAAGCCACGACCACATGCAAAGGAGGCACTACTTTGTTCCATTCCCAATAGTCCACAGTCATCCTCCAGGTACTATCAGGCATTTTCCATTGGTCATACCAGGGCACTACAAGGGCTATGTATGGGATGAATGATGCTGACTTTTTATAACTCCAATATAGTGGCACTGATCTCCATATGTCCTCCCAGCAGGCTATACTGTTTCACATTGACTACACATCTTGGCTTGGGTAACACCTGTGTGTCATGTTTACCATGTCCCTGTAACACAGGCTTTACTGTCCGTATCCGCAACTGGAATTCTCCAACTGTCATTTGCAGTTGTAACCTATAAAGTACATCTATACCCAAGATGTATTCAGCTACTGGGGTTACATACACAGTATATACATGAGGGGGCAATCGTCCTATGCCCAGCAGTAAAGACACAGATGCTATTCTATTTGACTTTAATAGAATGTCCTCCATAGCCATCTACATGAACTGTGGCCCCTGAAAACTTATCTGGGTTGCTGTATATCAGGCTATATTCTGTGCCAGTGTCCCCCAACACCAAAACATGCTGCACATTTATCCCTGACTAATGTATTGCCAGTTCAATGTGAGGCCTCTGGTCCTCACCTGTCCCCAAAAGATGAGTACCTCGGCCTGCTCCCTAATCAAAACTTAAAGCACATCCACCACTACGGGAGTAACCAAAAAATCTTTCAGAGTCACTGGGTGTACCTTGTCATTTGCCTCTTTTGGAAGTTTGGTGTAATGTTGTTTGGGGTGGAATTGTTGCCACAAGGCAAACAGGACCACATTTGGTTGCCAGTCACTTTTTTCCCTATCAACTCCTGCCCTAAGCAAGTCAAACCATATCTGCATGCCGCTGGGCTTGCTCGGTCCCTTTGGAAAACCGTCTGAGCATATCTTAGGGACTTGGTCTTCACCACCTTTCAGACTCCCTTTGTTTGTCTCCTCTCCTCTGCTTCACCCAGACTGTCCATGAGGGTCATCACTTCATGTATAGCATGACCAATGTATGGGGCCAGTATGGCCATTAGTGACCCAAAAGACATTGATGGAGCATTTTGCAGCAACACTGCATCTCTCATGCTGCCAGTAAAATGTTCATCATCTGGGCCACGGGTGTTCGCATTAAACATGGACTGTCACATCCCCAGCTCCTGAATGATCTGGACCAGTTCAGCATACGTTTGCCATCTACTCACAGTTTCAGGCAGTTCTCCGATGTTCGTCCACACAGTCCAGATGGCTGCATTCACCCATTCCATCCAGGAGTGGTTACCCGGTCCCTGCGGGTATCTGTGGCTATTCTGTAACCACTGCTGCAGGGTCAGGTGTGTGGTGACAGAGGCTAACTTTTCCATCTCATCACCAGAGCACATCACACCATCCAGTCCTGGGTCCCATAACTGCAGCAACCAGGCAGCCAGGGGCTCTCCCTGTTTCTGCCAAAACTGTTTCCCCAGGTCAACCAACTCAGCTTGAGAATAGGGGATGTATGTAATATACTGGATCACTTGGGGGCTGCCTACCAGTTGTCCACCTGGTCTCAGGGGCTGCACGTGCTTCAGTTCTTGATGAACAACAGGTAGTGCCAGGGGATGCACAGTCTCCCCCAACTCACCATCAGATTGGTCATCGTCAGAAGCAGAGATGACCCTTTGCTGCACTTCAGTTTCCAAAACAAGAACCCATGCTTTCAACATGTCTGATTTCTGCTGCAAATCTCAAAGCTGTGCCACTTCATGGAGTGCCAGGTCTATGTGGACTCATAGTACAGTGAGCGATATCCAGACCCTGGATAAAAAAAGGAAAGCAGCCACCAGGTATCACATACTCGAGGGTAGCCACATTTCCTTCCCCTCTTGAGGGGCTAGCGGCTCCCTTACCTGCTTGGAATCCTGCCCATGATGCCAACTGTTGGGCTGGATTACAGAACCCTCTGCCCCATCCTGTGCAGGTCATGAGTCAAGTAATTGAAAAAAGATTCTGGCTACTGATAACAGGATAGAAATGCCTTATTCTGATGTGAGCTCTGTCGGCCAGTGGTTCAGAGCCACTGTCTTCCATACTGAAAGTGCACAATAGTGGCAACGAACCAAGGAGTATATATGGGAGCACACACACAGTTACAGCACTCTTATATAACTTGTTTACAATGGATGTGCAGAATCATATGCAGCTGGTTATAAGGTGAGGGGACCTGATCATATTGACTCCATTTTCTTCACAGTCATAAATTCACTCACGTCTTTGGCCAGTTCCCAAAATGTCTCAAAATTGACATGACCATTTGGAAGGTGTTTGGCACAACCCTCATTGAGGAAATAAATATCTTTGATTAAGAGACTGAAGAATGGTATCACAATCTTCTCTCTGCTACTATGAGCAGTTTAAAGAAAAGACCTTTGTGCTTCTCCACAAGGAACTGTTCAATAATTATAGAAATTACTTGAAGGGTCCATTTGATGCTCAAGAATGTCAAACTTTGCAATGTTCACTTTGGCCCAAGTTTTTTTAGTCAAGAGACTGGGCTCACAATCATGCCCAAGATTATCCCATCAAGGAATTAGAGTTGCCAGTGTTTAAACACTTTCAAGCTACATCAAGGAAATAATCATTCTGGCTCTGTGTTTCTTCTTTACAGGCATGCAGATTTCTGTAGCAACCAAGTAGCTAAGGTGGTTAAACCATGCCACATAAGCTTCTAAGTTTTGTGTTTTCTTCTGTTCACTATTGCAACTCGTCTTTGCCCAAAGGGTCCTTCTGCACAAATGCTTAAACAAATTCCTCTAGCCCAATATATTTGAGTCTTCCTAGCTCGATGTGAGTCAACTGCTGGGCCAACGTGTAGGGGTCACTGCAGACAATAATAACATCCTTTTTAATGGATTGTAGGTTGGTACTGAGAACTGTAAGCCAATCTAAGATGTGAAGCTGATTTTTGCCAGGACTTCCTCATACTGGCTGAGGGCAGCAAGCTTGTGGATCAGACACTGGATCATCTGCTGGATATTCTTCTAGTATGTCTGCTCCTCACCTTTGGCTATTTGGTGAGACAGATCTTTTTAAGTATCTCCTAATTCTTTCACCCCAAAAATCATAAGAAAATGTTTCTGTCCATTTTGACAGGAGTTGAAGGATTTTAGTTGCAGTTTTTCTTATCTGGTTCTTATCACTATCAGGATCACTTAGTCTCTGGTGCTCAACACATAAGTGGCAAACTTTGGCCATTGGTTCATATGGATGCATAAATAACTAAGAGCTGAGTAGAAAGGTAAATATGTATGTTCTATCTGGATAGTAATCCATGTTAAGTACTAAGTGCTGGATGAATGCTTCCAGAGATCCAGAGAGGAGGTTGTTGTCATTGTAATATGACTCATCACAGCTTTCTCTGTAGACTGATAAAGGTTTCAGTTGTAACTACTTCTGCCAAACATTGTTGAAAAGGGAAGAGTTTGAGGCAAGCTTTCAGTTTCTAAGGCCGGGAAGTCCCAAGTCTAAGGAACATATCTGGTGGTGTCCCCCATTGCAAGATGGTGGAAGCAGAGAGAGAGAGAGAGAGAGAGAGAGAGAGAGAGAGAGAGAGAGAGAGAGAGTGAGAAAGACTTACCATTGCCTCTTTACTCATGCATTTTTATATTTTAACTAAGGAGATACTGACTGAATCCTCACATCTATGAGTGAACCTGGTTCCAGTGAAGACTTCCTGAGAAGTCTTAGTGAGGGAAGCCCTAGAAGGGAGGCTGTGGAGTCGTCCATGGACCACCAACCGGTCTTCTGGGCCAGTTCTACTCAGTGACTAGCACAGAAGGGAGTTAGGTCTGGCCGTGCATAGGATGGAAGTAGGTACTTTGGTGAAGATAACAGAAGGAAGTTGGAGAGTTCTCTGAAGCTTAACAGTTTAACTGACATCATTCTAATAATATAATATTTCTTGCATGGCTCTTCAGATAAATTCCTACCATCCTGTCCTCTCTGGGTTTGAAAGCCTTAATGGTGTGATAGCTGCCCTTCTCTGCAGCCTCTGTACTGTTCACTTGCTCTATCAGATCTCTAAGTCCAGGCTCAGGAATCCACTAGAGTTTTCTGAAAATTACTAACCTTGTTCATCCTTCTCCTTGGCCCTCTGGGCCACCCAGAGTCAAAACTGAGCTGAGAGACCATGAAAACAAACAAACAAAAAACACGTAGGAAGAATTTCCATAAGAACTACTTTTCTTTTAATACTTGGTTGGGTTAATGAGAAAATATGTCAGAAATGGCAGAATAATAACAAGGTAGTGAGACTCAGAAAATGGAGTTAAAGTGTGTGTGCCTCTTTATTTAACCATCTCTCTTCCTGTAAGAGGCACAACTCCACCTCAGGGTGACTCACTCAGAGGGTGGGACCCAAGAGATCCTACCCAGAGTCATCCCATTTGTCTCTAGTTTCTATTCCCCTTTCTTGCCAGCCCTCAAAAACTTAACTTCCATTTCTCACAGTTTCTCTGGGGGAACTTCTTCCTGGAGTTGTGGACATCAGGTCCTGCTTCACTCTTGCACAGAATCACAATTTCTTCATTGGTGTCTGAAGGTGTATTGACTGATTTGCAGAGGGCAGAGGTGGAAGATTTCAGAAAGAAAAACTAAATTTGCTTGGGTGAGTTTAATTTGTAGTCCAGAAGTCTGCTGTGAAGGAGAGAGGAAAGTCCCAGTTCTCAGGCTTTCTACTGGGAGCACTGACTGGCGCGCAGTCTGGGCAGACAGGTGGAGGCGCAGCTTTGAAAGAAGGGAGGTTTGAAGAAATGAAAAGCTTTGTTTCCTGAGAGACTGTTAATTTTCCATGCTTGGTCTCTCCACATTCCCTTCCTATTCTATAATTTTGGATTGTAGTTTGCTGAACAGAGCCAGATCATCTCTTCCAGGTGCAGACAGTCTTTTCCCCAAGAACAGGGACAAAGCCAGAGGGACATTTGAATCCTAATAGCTTAATGCCTTGAAGTCTAATAAACTGTATTTCTGCAGGACTCTACACATCAGTTTACATCACTTGGCCTTTTGGTGTTTAGGATCCTTGGTGGTGTGGAGGCTGGCTATCTCTGCAGCCTCTTTTCTATTCACTCCTCTTACCAGAGCCCCAAGTCCAGACTCAGGGAACTACTGAAGTTCCTCATAAATTGCTAACCTTGTCCTTCCTTCCTCTTGAGCCATGTCTGCTACCCAGAAACGGAGCACAGCTGAGACATCAAGAGCAAGAGAAGAATCAGCCACAATGTATATCGACAAAATAAAATTAAAAAAAAAAAAAAAAAAGAGCAAGAGAAGCACATGGGGAGAATTTCCAAATGTAGCACCTCTTCTAACTTTTCACAAACAAAGTTAGTTGCTTTACTGATGTTAATGATGTGAAAAGATGTCAGAAGAAGTAGCATGACAGCAAGATCTTGAGACCCATGAGCAAAGAGAGTTAGAGTGGGGATGCTCTATGTTTATTCCTACTTCCTTCCCCAGGAAGGCACAGCTTCACTCAGGCTAATTCAGACATATGACAGGTGCCAATCAAAACTCTTCTCTCACCCTGACTTCCCCATATTTGACCAAATCTTACTGCATC
This sequence comes from Cynocephalus volans, assembly GCF_027409185.1. NCBI lineage: Eukaryota > Metazoa > Chordata > Mammalia > Dermoptera > Cynocephalidae > Cynocephalus > Cynocephalus volans. The sequence goes on along the minus strand of NC_084463.1, from coordinate 105,600,846 downwards.
AAGGTTGATTTTGGGGATTTTCACCTCTGCCTCGCATTCTTTGTCACTTTTCTGATCATAAGTCAGTGTTAGGTGCCTGACTTCTAAACTCATAATTATACCTCTATCACACCATATATCACAGTGTTTTAAAAATGATTCATTAATTTTCTGCTTCAGTTTTTTATTTTGTTAGTTTGATAGGGAGTATACATTAAATGTTTTTCATATATTGGGTCTTAGATCCTGTTTCTTGGCATACTTCTGAAATATTTAGAATCTTTAATGTAATTTGTGACTTTATATATGTCAGTGAGTGACTGTAGACTGGCAGCTCCTAGGTAGCTGCAGGATGGGGCTGGTCACCTGAAAGATCAAAGCAAGATTAGAGGGTTGGGACTTTCAGATCCACTCTCTCAATCACTGGGGAGAGGAGAGAGGCTGAAGGTTAAGATACACTAATTGTCAGTGATTTAATCAGTTATGCATATTTAATGAAGCCTCCAGAAAAACCAAAAGGACAGGGTTTGGAGAGCTTCCAGATAGCTGAACACATGGAGGTGCCTGGAGGGTAGCAGACCAGGGAGGGGCAGAAGCTCCAAGCTTCTTCCCACATGCCTCACGCTATGCATCTCCTTATCTGTATCTTTTGTTATATTATTTATACTAAATAGCAAAATGTAAGTAAAGTATTTCCCTGAGTTCTGGGAGCCATTCTAGCAAATTTATCAAACCTAATAAGGGACTCATGGGAACCTTCAATTAGTAACTCATTGGTCACAAGCACAGGTAAAAACAACTTGGAGTTTGTGATTGGCATCAGAAATGGGGAACAGCATGGTAGGACTGAGCTCTCAGCCTATGAAATCTGAACCATATCTCTAGGTAGATGGTGTCAAAATTCAATTAGAGGACACCCAAAGTGTGCCTGCTGCTGAAGGATTGCTTGCTTGGTGTATGGGGGAAAAACCCACAAATCTGGTCACAGAAGTCTTCTGTGGTGGATGTTGACTGGGAATAAAGGAGATACTACTGAGTTTGTAAATCTTCTGTACAATAATATTAGATGATTTTGCTTAGCAGTGAAAGAGTACAATATCATTTTTCCATCGTATTTAGGAAAAGTGACCCTTTCTTATATAGCATCGATAATTTGAATCTTCCTCATTCTTAGGGAAACAACTCTGCCCCAGTCACAGCATAAGAAAGTTCTGTCTATATCCTTATTATATGGATTTTTACCAAACCTAGTTGTTTTTTTCAATGTCTCTGTACTTGTCTTTAGTTGTCATCTCTGGGACATGTTGCATTTAATTTTCATGAACTTATATGCCAGAAGAAGACCCATGTGTAGGATACAATAATCTGTGGTAGCCAGCAGCCCTGGGAGATGTCAGGCAGATACCTGTCATGTTTGCATCTCTACATCCTGAATTCTGTGAGACCCTTGGGTCGCTGCTTAGGTACTGGTGGGGTCATCCCCAAGAGTGGGGATTCTGGCTCCTCTGTCTCCTTCTGTGTCTGTTATGGCAGCAGCTGCTCTGACATTAGCTCCTTGTATCCCAACTGTGAACATAAATTCCACAGCCTCATGGCAGAATCATGTTCCTCTTCTCCCTCCTGTGTAGGCTCCTGATGCTCTTAGATAAGGGATAACTGGAAGATACACCCCGTGTTGGGATCTCAGCTTGAGTCATTAACAGAGCTAGACATTGTCATATGGTGTTAACCTCTGATCTTGCCATTCATTAGAGCCTGATCTGGGTTTTAGTCTCTGCCACCTAACACCATATGGCCTGTGGCCAGTTTTCAGTATCTGTGCCACTGGCTAGATTACACCTCTATTACTTCTCAGCCTTGTTCTTCTTCAGGTTCCCTTCGTAGATGATGGGAGCAGAGGACAGTTTTTGTATGTCTTAATTTATCTCCATTCAGCCTTCATAATAGTCTTTTTCCTTTTCCGAGAAAGGGAAATACTTGCCAATTTTCTCATAATAGAGATCTTTCTTTTACTATCAAAACTCGGCAACCATCAGTGCATTAATGTTTATGAGGGGTCTTCAAAAATTTCATGAAAATATTTGTATTATCTTCATATTATATTTTTACACAAGCTTTTTGAAGTACCCTCATATTAGGATCCTCCCTTTTATTTATTCATTTATTGCCTCAGTCCCATCTGCCCAGAGCTCCTGACAGAACCCCTGAGCCTAGACTGAGGCCATAGACACATTATTGGGTCCAGGTCTGAAAGTCATCATCACTGTGCTGCCACTCTATGAAGCCCCCTCTGAATGTAATTTGCCAGAATATTTTGTCTAATGTTTTGAGACTTCTCTCCCAAGACAGCATCAGTGTCAACTGTGTTTCTATTAACCAGGTCTCTGTCATGTGTGATCCTATGAGTTTGTCTGTATCAACTCCTTCCCCACCATCTACCTGCATATACATCTTTAGGCTCCTATAAATGTCTGTGGTAAATTTCCAGGAAGAGTCTTCACAGAATCTTCTGGCTGGTCTGGATTTCTCTACTTCCAAATCCCCTTACTCTGGGTATTAACTGGGCTTTTGAAGTTACCTCCATTAGTCTTTAACTCTGCGAGGGAGCAGACAGACCCTGAAGGAAAAACCTGAATGTAGAGTCACTACATCTCAATGTGTCAAAGATAAATGTTTGTTATAAGTCACTTACTATGTCTGTTTGCACATTTGATGGAAGAATTTGCTCTCACTATAAACACACAAGAGGTGATAAGAGAAATCATTGCAGATGTACAACTAGTGATGGGATTGGTTACACTGTAGATGAACTGTTCAGGGTAGGTATTTATGATATTATAATATGTAGGAAGAGAGTTTACGGAAGTCATACTAATATCAGAGGAACTTTCCATGCGGATAGAAGAGCAAGTGTGAAAGCTCTGAGGCATAAATAGTTTGCTGCTTCTAACAATGAAGATTTTTTGGTGTGGGAAAGAAAAGGCAGGAGAGGTGGTGCGTCAAACAAAGATCTTGATAGAAAAGGCTTCAGTCTGTCCTTCTATTCAGTGAAAGTAAAGAAAAATAGCAACCATCACACAGATAAGGATAGAATTCAGCATGTGACATTAAGTGGGAGTAAAGTGTTTAAAATTATTATAAAAATCTGTTTCAACCAGGTCAACTAACTCCTTTGTTTTTCTACATCTCTTATTTTTTTTGTCTTTCAGTATTTTGGTCTTGGCCTATTTTTTGTTTCTGCACAAATGGTATCCTTCATATTCCTGCTTTTCTTACTCTGCCCCCTTTCAACCTTCCCAATCATGCAGGAATCTGTGGACAAGAGGAACCTCAGACGTCAGGACAGGCAGGAGCAGGGGAGTAGTTGCTATGTCTTCAGCATTTCAGGAGAGTCTGAAGGAGGAGGTGACCTGCCCCATTTGCCTGGAGCTCCTGACAGAACCCGTGAGCCTTGACTGGGGCCACAGCTTTTGTCAAGCCTGCATCACTGCAAACCAGGCGATGCTCATAATCCAAGAACGGGGGATCAGCTGCCCTGTGTGCCGACTCAGTTACCAGTTCGAGAGCCTGCGGCCTAATCAGCATCTGGCCAGCATAGTAGAGATGCTCAGAGAGGTGAAGTTGAGCACAGAAGAGGGGCAGAAAGTAGATCACTCTGCACACCATGGAGAGAAACTTTTAATCTTCTGTAAGGAAGACAGTAAGATCATTTGCTGGTTTTGCAAGAGATCTCGGGAGCACTGTGGTCACCACACATTCCTCATAGAGCAGGTTGCCCAGGAATATCAGGTAAGAAACAAGGATGAAGAGAAGACAGGGAAGAAAGTGGTCCCTGATGGGCAATCTGCACTTTGTCTTCTACTTTAAATACCTTGTCATCATAAAACTGAGCCTTGAGATTTCTTTCCATCCCACACTTAATGTTCCAAGGCCTGAAGTACATCTCTGTTCACTCTACACAATTACAAGAGGAGAAGCCTAGAATACATGCACTTCAACAGAAGTAAATTGTTTGCTTTCTTGTGCTAGATGTGTAGATATTTGTTGTCCAAGAAAAGCTCTGATTACCCCCTTCAGCAGGAGCATAACTGGGGTCGGTTGAGATTAAGCTGTTTTCTTGTGGCAGAATCAGGTTCTTCTACCAGGACAAGAAGAATCAGTATAGTCTTGGCAAGGAAATGGTGGCTTCTAATATTTGAAACTTAAAGAACAAGAACACATTCACTACCTCTTGTTTTCATCCACGTCATCGATTCTTATTGCTGCTCCACAGTTTCTGTAAATTCTAGTCTTTTCTGAGGTCAACCTGGTTTGTTCCATGTTTATCCTCTATCCAGGTGCAGAGAAAGCTCATAGCTTGACTCTGGTGTGATTTTTTTTTTTTTTTTTTTCTCACAGGAAAAGCTCCAGGCAGCTCTGGAGAAGCTGAAGAGGCAGCAGCAGAAAGCTGAGCAGTTGCAAGCTGATGTTCAAGAAAGGAGCACTTCCTGGAAGGCAGGAGGAGATACTTGCTGAGGGGGTAGCCAAAAAACTGGGTGGGACCTAGGAAAGGAGCCCCCTTCCTCTTTATTTTCTGACAGTTGATAAGTCCATAAGTCATTTGATTAGTGATTAGTCCTCTTCTTTATCCTTTCCCTGATGGGGGTGGGGGCTGGACAGTGAATATGACACAAATGAATGCAGCTATTTGGAGGGAGCTATTCATATGGAAGGACTCTCTGGTCAGGATGGCTGTTGAATCCTGTGTTCCATTCCTGTGGTCTTTTTTGAGTCTGTGATGGTCCTGGGGAAAGACATTTGACAATGACTCATGGTTCTGTCCTGAGTGTTCAACTTTGAACAGGGTTTCAGGGGGTGGCATTAGGAGTAATGTGGGCAGGCATGAGTGTGCTGGACAGCTGAGTGAAAGCTCAGACACAGCCATTTATTCTTTTTTGGATCAATACTAGCCTTGTTAATCCCATCTTAGGTCATTGTTCTGAAATGACATGAAGGGAAAATAATAGTAATAACATACTTTCCTAAGAACTGCTCCCCTGCTTCTATTTTATGTCCCTAGGAGAGATCTCCATAGAAAATAGTTTTTTATTTATTTTTATTTATTTTTATTTTGGCTCCCAGCCTCTGCCTGATCGTCTGAGAGCCTTTTCTCTTTCTCATCCCTGAAGAATCAAATACAGTGTGAGAGAGAATTGTCCAGTCAGAGTTTGAAAAATTGAGAGGCATCCTGAACTGTGAAGAGCAGAACCAGCAGCCAAAGCTGGAGAAAGAGCAGGGAGATATTCTGAAAATCCTGGCAGAGTGTGAAAATGAGCTGGCCCAGCAGAGCCAGGTAGTGAGAGATCTCATCTCAGATGTGGTACATCGGTTGCAGGGGACAGTGATGGAAATGCGGCAGGTAAGACTTGGAAAGAAGCCCCAGCAACTGAGATTCAGGAAAAATGAAGACTGCTTTCTTCTGTTCTGTGTTTCTGTGTCCTTTCTGGTGGTGACAATAAAGTTCTTTGGGCCCTGCATTACCACTTTTCTTCATCAATTTCAGAAGTTATAGGAAAGATCCAGTGTGTTAATAGCCAGGGAAAATTCCATTTTAAGAAATTTTTCAAGTGCAGTGTGAAAATTTGAGTTTGGAGAGAAGATCCATTGTGTCCATTGCTGTGTTATATGTAGGTCTTTGATCTAATGTTGAGCACGTTTTCGGGCAACTTTTTGTCACTAGCAGAGAAATGCACTTCAGATTATGAGACAGCTTTTTATTTTTTTCCTCATGTTAAATAAGTTTAGTCTTTTTTTTATCTCCTGAAAAAATTGTGAAGGACTGGTTTTATTTCTTCTTTAAATAATAAAAGGAATTCACAAGTAAAGACATTTAAGACCTTTTTTATTTTTCTTTTTGGAAAATGTAAACGTTTTATTTATTTATTTTTTTGTTTGTATTGGGATTATTTAGATTGTTTTACATGTCCTGAGTGTGCTTTTTATTTCTCTGTAGGAATTTTAAATATTTTGTCTAAGTTCTCAATTATGTAGGCCTAAAGTTACTTATAAAAATTATGTATAATATGCTAACTTCTATTTTTTAATTTGGCTAATTTTATTTATTTTATATTTATTTATTTTTTAAATTAACAATATATAACGTAGTTGGTTTTCGTGCCCTTTACCAATTCCTCTGTTTCCCCCCTCCATCTTGCCCTCCCACTCCCACGAACAGCATATCTGTTCATTTATCTTAACAAATTCAAGGAATTATTATGATTGTTGTGTCTCCCCCCCCCCCCATTTATTTGTTTGTATATTTATTTATTTATTTTTATTAGCTCCCACATATAAGTGAGAATGTGCAGTATTTCTCTTTCTGTGCCTGGTTATTTCACTTAACATAATTTTCTCTAAGTTCATCCATGTTGCTGTGAATGGTAGTATTTCATTCTTTTTTGTGGCAGAACAGTACTCCATTGTGTTGATGTACCACTTTTCCTTATCTGCTCATCTAATGGTGGGAATTTAGGCTGCTTCCAACTCTTGGCCATTGTAAATAGTACTGCAATAAACATGGAAGTGCAGGTATCCCTTCAGCATGATGATTTCCATTCCTTTGGGTATATACCCAGCAGTGGGATTGCTGGATTATATAGTAATTCAGCCTGTAGTTGTTTGAAGAAACTCCACACTGTTTTCTCTAATGGCTGCAGTAATTTACAGTCCCACTAACAGTGTAGGAGGCTTCTCTTTTCTCTGCATCCTCACCAGCATTTGCTTTTCTCTTTCTTTTTGATAATGACTGGTGTGAGATATCATCTCAAGGTAGTTTTGTTTTCAGTTTCCCCAGTGCTTATTGACGTTGAGTATTCTTTCACGTGTCTTTGGCCATTTGTATGTCTTTCTTTGAGTAATGCCTATTTAGCTCTTTTGCCCATTTTTTAATTGGGATACTCATTTTATTGCTGTTTGAGATCTTTGTATATTCTGTATATTAATCCTTTGTCATATGTATATTTTGCAAATATTTTCCCCCACTTTGTTGGTTGCCCTTTTGCTCCCCTTTAATTGTTTCTTTTGCTGTGCAGAAGGTTTTTAGTTTAACATAATCCCATTTGATTATTTTCCCTTTGGTTGCCTGTGGTTTTTGGGTCATATTCATAAAGTTATGTCAAAATTCTACTTCCTGAAGTGTTTCTCATATGTTTTCTTTTAGGAGTTTTATTGTTTCAGGATGAATATTTAATTATTTAATCCATTTTGACTTGATTTTGGTATATGGTGAGAAGTATGGATCTAGTTTCATTGTCCTACATATGAATATGTAATTTTCTTAGTATCGTTTACTGAAGAGGCAAAAGAGCTACCTTTGCCAAAGATCAGATGCTGTAGGTGTATGGGCTGATTTCTGTGTTCTGAATTCTTTTCCATTGATCCCTGTGTCTGTTTTATGCCAGTATCATGCTGTTTTGGTTACTATAGCTTTGTAGTATGGTTTAAAGTCAGGTTGTGTTATGCCTCTGGCCTTATATTTTTGTTCAGGATTGCTTTGGCTATTTGTGGTCTTTTGTTATTCCATTTGAATGTGAGAATTGTTTTTTCCATTTCTGAGAAGAATGTCATTGGTATTTTGATAGGGATTGCATTGAATCTGTAGATCACATTGGGTAGTATGGACATTTTCACAATGCTAATTCTAATAAGGCAAGAGCATGGGATATCTTTCCATGTTCTTGTATCCTCTTTAATTTTTCTCAGCAGTGGTTTGTAGTTCTGATTGTAGAGACTTTTCACATCCTAAGCTCACTTTACTCCATGGTATTTTATTTTTTGGTGACTATTATAAATGGGCTAGATTTCTTGATATCTTTTTCTGCTAGTTCATTGTTGGGGGAAAAATACTACTGGTTTTTGCATTTTGATTTTGTATCCTGCAACTTTGGTGAAATCATTTTTCAACTCTAAGAGCTTTTTTTTTTTTTGAAGAGTGTTTAGGCTGTTCTATTATAGGATCATGTCATTTGCAAACAGGAATAATTTGACTTCATCTTTACCAATCTGGATACCCTTTATTTTTTTCTCTTCCCTGATTGCTCTGGCTAGTACTTCCGATACTATGTTGAATATGAGTGGAGAGAGTGGACCTCCTTGTCTTGCTCCTATTCTAAAGGGAAGAGCTTTCAACTTTTCTCTATTTAGGATGATATTGGTAGTGGGTTTGTCATCTATGGTTTTAAGTGTGTTAAGCTACCTTCCATCTATACCTAATTCAAATTCATTGAGAGTCTTCAACAGATATTGAGTTTTGTCAAATGTTTTCTCAGCATCAATGGAGATGATCATGTGGTTTCTATCTTTGATTTTGTTGATGTGGTGTATCACATTTATTGAGTTGCATATGTTGAACTATCTTTGCATTCCTTGGATGAATCCCATTTGATCATGGTGTATAATTGTATGTATGTGTTGCTATATTCTATTTGCTAATATTTTATTGAGAATTTTTTCATCTATATTCATCAAAGATAGTGGCCTCTACTTTTCCTTTTTTGTATCTTTGTCTTGTTTTGGTATCAGGGTGATGTTTGCCTCATAGTATGAGTTTGGGAGAATGGCCTCTCATTCAATTTTTTGGAATAGTTTGTAGAAAACTGGTATTAATTCTTCTTTAAAGGTTTGGTAGAATTCTGTAGTAAAGCCTTCCTGTCCCAGGCTTTTCTTTGTTGGAAGACTGCTGATTAAAGCCTCAATCTCTTTGATTGTTATTGGTCTGTTCATATTTTCTATGTCTTCTTGGTTCAGCCTTGGTAGATTTGGTATTTCCTAAAATTCATCCATTTCTTCTAGGTTTTAAAATTTGTTGTCATATACTTGTTTATAATAGTCTCTAATGATTCTTTGTACTTCTGAAGTATCAGTTGTAATATCTCCTTTTTCATTTCTAATTTTTTTATTTGTGTCTTCTCTATTCTTTTTTTAGTTAGCTTAGCTAATTGTTTGTGAATTTTATTTATCTTCTTGAACAACCAACTTTTTGTTTAATTGACCACTTGTATCATTTTTGGGATTTCTATTTCATTTAATTCTACTCTGATCTTAATTATTTATTTCTGTCTACTAACTTTGAGTTTGGATTGTTCTTGTTTTTAGTTCGTTGAGGTGACATGTTAGGTTGTTTACTTGCCATCTTTCCATTTTGCTGATATAAGCATTTATTTCAATAAATTTCCCTCTTAGTACTCCTTTTGCAGTATCCCACAGGTTTTGGCATTATGTGCCATTATTTTCATTATTTTCAAAACGTTTTTTGATTTTCTGTTTAATTTCTTCTTGGGCCTGTATGTCATTAAGTATAATGCTGTTTAATTACCACATATTTGCATAGTTTCACATTTTCACTTGTTATTGGTTTCTAGTTTCAGTCAATTATGGCCTGAAAAAGCACATGGAATAATTCCATTTTTTTTTTTTTTGAATTTGTTAAGACATGATTTGTGACCTAAAATTTGATCTATCCCAGAGAATATTTCATGTGCTGATGAGAAGAATGTATATTCTGAGGTGTTGGATGAAATGTTCTGTAGATGTCTGCCAAGTCCATATGGTCTAAAGTGTTATTAATATTTTGTGTTTCTCTGTTGATTTTTTGCCTAGATGATCTGTTCAAAGTTGAGAGTGGGGTGGTCAGTTACCCTGCTATTATGGTATTATTGTCTATCTCTTTCTTTAGGTCTAATAGTGTTTTATTATTATTCATTATATATCTGACTGCTTCAAAATTGGGTGCATATATATTCATGATTGTTATGTCTTCTTGCTAGATAGATTACTTTATCATTGCGACTTTCCTTATATCTTTTTATGGCTTTTGGTTTAAAAATCTATTTTATCTAAAATAAGAATAGCTATGCCAGCTTATTTTTCCGTTTCTACTTGCATAGTATATTTTTTCTATCCTTTCACTCTTAGTCTGTGTGTGTCTTTACAGGTGCAGTAAGTCTCTTGAAGATGGCATATTATTGGGTCTATCTTTTTAATCCAATCAGGTAGTCTGTGTCTTTTGATTGGGGAATTTAATCCTTTTACATTAAGAGTTATTATTAAAAGATGTTGATTTATTCCTGGCATTTTATTATTTTTTGTTTGGGTGTTTTAAGTATCCTTTCCCCCCACTTCCTTTGTGATTTACTGCCTGTGTTCTGTGTTTGTTGGTTTCTTGAGATGGTAGATAAACTTCTTTTCTCTTTATTGTTTGCACTTTCGTTTTATTGGTGGGTTTTGTTCTTTCTTGAGTATTCATAGAAGTGATGGTAGTTTTTCATATACCAGGTATAATACTCCCTTGAGAATTTCTTGTAAGGCTGTTTGTGTAGTGGTAAACTCCCATAGTTTTTGTTTATTTGGGAAGTACACTATTTGTCCTTCATTTTGGAAGGATAGCCTTGCTGGGGAAAGTGCTCTTGGCTGGTGATGTTTATCTTTTAGTATTTTGAATATATCATCCCATTCTCTTCTGGCTTTAAGGGTTTCTTTTTTTTTTTTTATTTTTTTTTATTTTTATTTATTTATTTATTTATTTATTTATTTTTTTTTTTTTAAATTTTCTTTTGTCGATATACATTGTAGCTGATTAATGCTCCCCATCACCAAAACCTCCCTCCCTTCTCCCTCCCCACTCCCCCCCAACAATGTCCTTTCTGTTTGCTTGTTGTATCAACTTCAAATAAATGTTGTTGTTATATCTTCTTCCCCCCCCCCCCGGTTTGTGTGTGTGTGTGTGTGTATGTGTGTGTGTGTGAATTTATATATTAATTTTTAGCTCCCTCCAATAAGTGAGAACATGTGGTATTTCTCTTTCTGTGCCTGACTTGTTTCACTTAATATAATTCTCTCAAGGTCCATCCATGTTGTTGCAAATGGCAGTATTTCATTCGTTTTTATAGCTGAGTAGTATTCCATTGTGTAGATGTACCACATTTTCCGTATCCACTCATCTGATGATGGGCATTTGGGCTGGTTCCAACTCTTGGCTATTGTAAAGAGTGCTGCGATGAACATTGGGGAACAGGTATACCTTCGACTTGATGATTTCCATTCCTCTGGGTATATTCCCAGCAGTGGGATGGCTGGGTCGTATGGTAGATCTATTTGCAATTGTTTAAGGAACCTCCATACCATTTTCCATAGAGGCTGCACCATTTTGCAGTCCCACCAACAATGTATGAGAGTTCCTTTTTCTCCGCAGCCTCGCCAGCATTTATCGTTCATAGTCTTTTGGATTTTAGCCATCCTAACTGGGGTTAGATGGTATCTCAATGTGGTTTCTAATGAAAAGTCTGCTGTTAGTCTGATAGGGTCTCCCTTAAAAGTGACTTTGCACTTTTCTTTTGTGGCTTTTAAGATTCTCTCTTTGTCTTTGAGCTTTGCAAGTTTGACTATGACATGTCTTAGAGAGGACCTTTTTTGGTTGAATATGTTTGGGGATCTTTAAGACTCCTGGATCTGAAGATGTGCATCTCTTCTTATACCTGGAAAGTTTTGTGCTATTATTTCATTGAATATGTTTTCAACGCCTTTTCCTTTTCCTTCCCTTTCTGGAACACTCCTTATTTGGATATTTGAGTACTTAAGGTTGTCTGCTCTCTCTTTTAGATTTTTTTCAATTCTTTTTTTATGTCTGCCCATGATTTTTCAAATAGGTCATCTTTGAGATCAGAAATTCTCTATTCTGCTTGTTTTAGTCTGCTGTTTAAGCTCTCTGGGGTTTTTTTTGTTTGTTTTGTTTTGTTTGTTTGTTTGTTTTGAGTGAATTCTTCAGCTCCACAAGCTCTGAAAAATAAAAATATATATATTTATTGTGTACAATATGTAATTTTGAAACATATAAAAATGGCTAAATTAAGTTAATTAACACATGCATTTTCACATGTTTATCATTTCTTGTGTGAGGAACACTAAAAATCTACTCTCTGCAGTTATCAGGAATATAAAACATTGTTATTATCATAGTTACCATTTTGTACAATAGATCTCTTGAAGATGTTCCTCCTAACTAACGTTTTGTATTCTTTGACCAATATCTGTCCAATGCTCACTGTATCCCCCAGCCTCTGTTAACTCTTCCTCTTTACTCTCTGCTTCTATAAAATGAACAGTTTTACATTCCACATTTCTAAGTAATGCTATGAAGTGTATGTACTTACATACCTGATTATTTCACTTAACATAAAGTCCTCCATGCTCATCCATGTCACAGATGACAAGATTTCCTCCTTTTTAAGCTAACTAGTATTTCATTGTGTATATATACCACAGTTCTTTCATTTATGGACACCTAGGTTGATTCCATATCTTGGAATTTTATTCTTATATATATATTTAGGAATAACTTTAACCAAGGAGGTGAATAGCTCCAAAAATGAAAAAAAAAAAAAAAATGGAGCTATTGTAAACGGGCTTGTTTTTGTGATTTCTTTTCAAACATTTTATTGGTACTATATAGAAATACTATTGATTTTTATATATTGATTTTATCTCCTGCAACATTATTGAATTTGTTTATTAGTTTTAAAGGTTTTGGGATGGAGTCTTTAGAGTTTTCCATATATGAAATTAATTTGTATCTGAACAGGTACAATTTAACTTCTTCCTTTTCAATTTGTATGACTTTTATTTTTATTTCTTGCCTAATTGATCTGGTTTGAACTTCCAATACTATATTGAATACAAGTGATAAGAGTGGACATCCTTGTCTTCTTCCTGATCTTCAGGAAGAAGTTTTAAACTCACCATTATGTTATCATGTTATGTTATGATGTTATCACTATGATGTTAGCTGTGGGCTTGACATACATGGCCTTTATTGTGTTGTGGTATGTTCCATTTACTCCTAATTTGTTGAGGGATTTTATGATGAAAGAATATTGCATTTTCTCAAAGGATATTTTTGTTTCTATTGAGATAATCAAATGGCTTTTATCCATTGTTGTGTTAGTGTGAGGTATTGCATTTACAGATTTGCAAATGATGAAGCATGCTTCTGTGCCTGAGATATATCCCACTTCATTATGCTGAATCACCCTATTAACATGCTGCTAAATTTGGTCTGCTAGGATTTTGTTGATGATTTCTGCATCTATGTTTATCAAGGAGATTGACCTATAGTGTTGTTTTATTCATTGTCCTCGTCTGTCTTTAGTATCAGGGTAATGCTGGCCTCATAAAATAAGTTTAAAAGTATCCCCTCCTGTTTAAATTTTTGAAAGAGCTTTAGAAGGATTGTTAGTACTTCTCTTATGCTTAGAAGAATTCAGCAATGAAGTCTTCAAGTCCAGGTCTTTTTTTATTATGGACGACTTTTTATTACTAATTCAGTTTCCTTGATCGTTAATAGTTTCTTCAGATTTTCTGTTTCTTTATGGTTCAGTCTGGACAGGCTTTGTGCATCTAGGAATCTATCTATTCTAGGTGGCCTATTTTGGTGGTGGTTAATTGTTCATTGTAGTCTCTTCTTATCTTTCATATTTCTGTGATATCAGCTGCAATGTCTCTTCTTTCATTTCTGACTTGCATCTTCTCTATTTTATTTTTAGTTTAGCTACAGATTAGTAGATTCTCTTTATCATTTCAAAAAAATTAACTCTTAGTTTTATTGATTTTTTCTATTGTTTCCTAGTTTCTCTTTCAATTATTCATGCTCTGATCTTTATTATTTCTTTCCCTGTGGTAACTTTGGGACTAGTTTGTTCTTTTCTTTCTAGGTTCTTGAAGTGCATTATTAGGTTGTTTGTCTGGGGACTTTTCTTCTTTTTTATATAGGCATTTATTGCCATAAACTTCCCTTTCATAACAGCATCTAATGCATTTCCTACATTTTTGTGTTGTTTTCATTTTAATTTGTCTCAAGATATTTTAAAATATTTATTTTGATATTTTCATCAACTGGTTGGTTACTTAGTATCATATTTTGTAATTTGTATGTATTTGCTAATTTTTCACAGTTATTCCTCATTGATTTCTACTTTTATAGCATTATGGTAAGAAAAGATACTTGTTTTTTCCTCTATTCAGTCATGCTATGTCTTTTGATTGAAAAATTTAATTCAACTACATTCAGTGTAATTATTGTGTGTAAGAATTTTCCACTGTCATTTTGTTAATTGCTTTCTGGCTTTTTTTATAAATCCTTTGTTCCATTCCTCCTCTCTTGCACTCTTCCTTTGTGATTAGTTGATATTTTCTAGTATTATGCTTAGATTTTTTAAAATTTTTATCTTTTGTATGTCTTCTGTTAGTTTTAGTAGTGTGGCTACCATGAGGTTTAAAATAAAATCTTATAACAGGCTATTTTAAGCTGAAAACAACTTAATTTTGATCACGTTAAAAAAAAACTCTAGATTTTTCCTCCATTCCTACCCCCAAATTTAAATTATGGTGTCATAATTTACATATATATATATGCAGAGCATTTCTTAACAATTGTAGCTACTATTATTTAAATAGTCTTATCTTTTAACCTTCATAGTAAAGAAGGCAATGATTTATACATTATCATTAAACTATTACAGTATTCTACATTTGAACTTATACTTAATTTTTCCCAGTGAAATTTATACTTCTATGTTTTTGTGTTACAAATTAGAATCCATTTATATTAGCTTGAAGAACTCCTTTTAGTATTTCTTGTAAAACAGGTCTAGTGTTTATGAACTCCCCCAGCTTTTCCTAGCCCAAGAGTATCTTTATCTCTTCTTTGTATGTGAAGGACTGCTTTGCTGGGTACAAAATATTTAATTGGCAGTGTTTTGTTTTTTCTTCTAGCATTTTCAATATATCATCTCATTCTATCCTCACTTGTCTCTGCTGAAAAATATGCTGTCAGCCTTACTGAAACTCTCTTATATATTATCTGCTTCTTTTCTCTTGCTACTTTCCAGATCCTTCCTTTGTTCTTGATTTTTGACAGTTTTTTTATAATATGTCTTGGTGTAGACTTGTTTAGCTTATATTCACTTTGTGATCTTTGAACTTTCTGAACCTGAGTAATTAATCTTTCTCCAAATTTTGAACGTTTTCTGACATTGTTTATTTAAATAAACTTTCTACCTTTTTGTTTTTCTCTTCTTCTTCATGAATTCCTATAATTCAAAAGGTCACTTTTTTGATGCTGTACCTTAAATCTCATAAGTGTATGTAATTTCTTTTCTTTTTCTTTTTCTTTTCTTTTTTCCTTCACTGGTTCAGTATTTTGAAATGACATGCTTCTAAATTCACAGATTCTTCTGCTTAACCAGTTCTGCTGTTGATACTCTCTATTGCATTTTTAATTCATTTATTGTAGTTTTCATCTCAAGAATGTGTGTTTATTTTTTTGTTGAATAATTTCAATCTCTGTGTAAATTTCTTGTCTTGATCACTTTCTTTTTAATGATTTTATTATATTGTTTCTGTGTATTCCCTTAAAGTTCATTGAGCCTACTTTGAACTACTATTATGAATTCTTTTTCAGGCAGTTGTAAATCTCCATTTCTTTGGGGTCAGCTATTGGAATATTATTATACTCTTTTGGTGGCATTGCTGTCTCCTTTGCTCTTTATGTTTCTCTTTGCCTTATGTTAATATCTACACTTTTGAAGAAATGGAAACATATTTTAGCCTGCAAAGACTGGCTTTGTCTAGAAAAGCCCTTCTAGATATTCTGGGCATATCATGTGGCATGGTCCAAGGGCAAGCTTGCTGATGGAGACCTCAGGTCGGCTAACCCAATGCCTGTGTCAGCAGGAAGGTGGGCTTGGCACCTGAGTTCACAAGGTTGAGTCTGGACCCTGGATCTGTGACATCTGACCTAGAGACTGTATCTGTGGGAATAGACTTTAATCCAGTGTCTCCAGGGGCTGACCTGACACTTAGGTGTACATTGAACATCAGTCAGCAGGGCCTGTCCTGGCTCTTGGTGAGCCTGAAGCCTCAGTTTGTGTGTGTAGTAGGGTGTTTTGGGTTCACAGGTACTGGCTTATAGCGTGAGTCTGCAGAAGTATACATGAATCCTCAGTCCACATTGTCCAGCTTGGCACCAGGGTCTACTGTACCCTGGGCCTGCTGGAGAAGGCCAGGATTTGGGTCTTCCACCGCCTGGGTCTTCTACTAGCCTTGGCTCTGAGTCCAGCTTGATGTTAAGTTCTGTGTAGAGCCTGAGTATGCAGGGACAGGTTGGAGCATAAAATCACAAGCCATGACCTGTTCTTTGGATCCCAGTGGGCTGGCCTGAAGCTCAGATCCTGGGGACTGACCTGGAGCCTGTATCCACTGGTGCCAGACTAGAAGCTAGGTGTGCATGTTTCAAACTAGAAGCTAGGCTTCAAACTTGGGGTTACTCATAGACCAAGTTCTCCTTACAGGCCTGGAGTCTAGGGCCTCAGGATCCAGCCTGGCACCAGTTTGGGCCTGCAGTGTCAGTCCAGAGATCATAATCTGGAGCTGTTGGGCCTTCCTGGTAGTGGGTTTTACTGGAGTAGACCAAGTGCTAGGGTCTGAGGCAGAGTTCAATGCTCACTTTTCTCCCATTACCCCATGTGAGGGTATCTATCTCCATGCAATGCTGCCTAGTGTTGGCAAATGGGTGACATGGGTAATGTAAAACTGTTCTTCCTACATTCTTCAATGTGTCTTTTCTTATTTCTGTGCCACACCAACTTGCTGTATGCTCTTCCCTGGTTTCCATTGATCTTGTGAAGGTATTTTAGTGTGTGGATCATTTATTAATTGTTTCTGCAAGATACCAGCTCCATAGATTTATATTGTACCATCTGGCTGGTATTTATCTCAAATTTGTTTAATTTCTGTAATGCACACTAACTCCATTATTTGTTTTTTCGGTCTCTTTTTTTTTTTTCTCAGTTTATTTATGTTTTGCTATGCATTAAATGAGTCCCCCCAAAAGTTCATGTATTAGAAATTTAATCCCCACTTTAACAGTGTTGAGTGGGTGGGAATTCTGATTATGGTAATTCAAAGGTTGAGCCGTAGAAGATGTGATTAGATTGTGAAGAATATGCCCTTTTGAATGGATTGATCCATTAAAGGAGTAATGGGTTCTGATGGCTGTATTAGGAGAGCAAGTGAGCAGATTAGGTCTCCCTTGCTCAAGCCATTATTCATGTGATACTGCACATTACTGTAGAGTCACCATCTGGAACAAGATCCTCACCAGATGTGTTCCCTGGACTTTGGACTTACTGGCATTCAAAACTGAAAGAAATAAATTTTATTTCACTATAAATTAGCCAATTTCAGGTATTCTAAATGTCAGAAATGGACATGATTGATCAATTCTGTTGACTTTTTCAAAGAATGGTGTTTTGTTTTATTGACTTCATCTATTTTTTAACCTTTCTATATCATTTATTTCTATTCTTACCTCTATTAAATTTTTTGTGTTTTGGGTTTGGTTTGCTATTTCTGTTATAATTTCATAAGTGAAAGCTTAGATTACTTTGAAATATTCAATTCTGATATAGCATTTAATGATATAGATAAATTTTAACTATTTTCTATACATTTTGATTTGAGGATTTTAATTTGCATTCAGTTCACCGTATTTTCTAATTTGGGGGGTACTTTTTGTTAACTTGGGTATTTAGAAGTGTATTTTTGAGTTTCAGCATATTTGGGGATCTTTTAACATTTCTTTTGCTGTGATTTCAGATTTATTTCCCTGGAAATCAGAGAACATGTATTTTAATTGTTTAGTATTTTAAAAGATATTGAAACTTTTTTTATGGCCTTGACTATATGTCCAGGAAAATGTTCCATATGCATTTGAAAGGAATGTGTACTCTGCTTTCTTTATGTAAAATGATCTATAGATATCAATTAGGTCAAGACGGTTGATAGGGTTACCCATGTCTTCTGTATCTTTTATGGATCAAGACATTAAGGTTTCTGTCCTTCTTGAATGGGTCTATGTAGGAGAGTGCATTTAAAGTTCAGGCCATTTTCAAACTTGCCATATCTTACTTCTTGATGGGATGTTTCACCTCTAATACTCATACACGTGCATGTTTAGCATGGCCAGGATTGTATGTCACTTAATCCTAGGAAGATTAGTATATAGAATTCATTTGTTTCAGCAAAAACAGTGATGGTTTTAAGATTGGCATCTGATTCATGTAAAAAATTGCCATGTAAACCTCAGAAGTTTTTGTTAGATTCTATATATGAGTGATTTCATGCAGTATTTTTCTTTTTGTGCCCCATTTACTTTACTTAGCATGATGGTTTTCAGTTCAATCCACGTTGCTGCAAATTATCAGATTTTTTTTTTTTTAATAGCTGAGTAGTATTTCACTGTGAATGTATACCACTGTTTTTTTTTGTTTGTTTGTTTTTATTTTTATCCATTCATTTGTTGATGAACATGGAGGTTAATTCCATCTCTTGGCTAATGTGAATAGTTCTTCGATGAACATGAGAGTACAGGTGTCTTTTTGATGTATTGATTTCATTTCCTCTGGGTAGGTACCCAGTAGTGGGATAGCTGGATCATAAGGTAGATCTATTTTTAGTTCTCTGAGGAAATTCCATACTGCTTTCTACAGTGGCTGTATCAATTTACACTCCCACCAACAATGTACGAGAGTTCCCTTTTCTCCTCATCCTCACCAGCACTTGTTATTTTGTCTTGTTGATAATAGCCATACTAACTGGGGTAAGATGATATCTCACTGTGGTTTTAATTTGCGTTTCCTTGTTTAGGGATGTTGAGCATTATTTCTTGTGCCTTATGGCCACTCATATGTCTTCTTCTGTGAAATGTCTGCCCAGATCCTGTGCCCACTGTTTAACTGGGATATCTGTTCATTTTGTTGTTGTTGTTGAGCCACTTAAATTTCTTATATATTCTGGATATTAACTCCTGTCAGAGGTGTGGTTGGCAAACACTTCCTCCCATTCTGTAGGTTGTCTCTTCACATTGTTGATAGTGTCCCTTGCTGTGCAGAAGTTTTTTAGTTTGATATGGTCTCACATATGTATTTTTGCATTAGTTGCCTTTGCCTTTGTAGTCTCACTCATAAACGTGCTGTCCACTCCCATTTCCTGTAGCATTTCCCCTATGTTTTCTACTAGTCATTTTGTAGCTTCAGGTCTTAAATTTAGGTCTTTGATCCATTTTGAGTTGATTTTTGTATATGGTGGGAGATAAGGGTCTAGTTTCAATCTTCTGCATGTAGATATTCAGTATTCACAGAACCTTTTGTTGAAGAGACTGCCTATTCCCTATTGTGTATTTTTGGCATCTTTGTCAAAAATCAGTTGGCTGTAAGTGCATGGGTTTATTTCAGTGCTCTCCATCTATTCCACTGGTCAATTTGTCTGTTTTCATGCCAGTTCTATGATGCTTTGTTTACTGTAGCTTTATATTATATTTTGATGTCAGGAAGTGTGACACCTCCAACTTTGTTCTTTGTATTCAAGACTGCTTTCTCTATATGGGGTCACTTGTGGTTCTATACATATTTTAAGATTTTTTTATCTATTTCTGTGAAGAATGTCAATGACATTTTGATGGGATTGCACTGAATCAGTAGATTGCTTTAGGTAATACAGATATTTTGATGATGTTAATTCTTCTGACTCATAAACATGGAAATTATTTTCATTTATTTGTGTACTCAAATTTTTTCACCAATGTTCTATAGTTTTCAAATGAATAATTGCTTTTATATTTTAATTTATAAGCATAGTTCTTCGATTTTTAACATATTTACAATACATGCTTTGAAGTCTTTGTCTCCTAACTACAACATCTGGGGTCACTCAGAAATATTTACTATTTATTGTTTTCATGTTTTTCTTCTAATCATGGGTCGTGCATTATTGTTTGTATATCTCATAAATTTCATTTGTAAAATAGAAAATTTTATATATATATTTCTTGTTTCTCTAGATTTGCATTATATCACCCTTTATCCCAATACATTTGTTTTTGTTTCATTATTTAGTTTCTTCCCTATAATTGCTGATATCTCTCGTAAGTTTAAAGAGACATAAAATTTAATTTTTACTTGTGGCATCCTAGGTTTCCCATATATGTCTACATATCTTTGGTTTAATTCTAAGCTTGAATAGAAGTTATGCTCAATTTCATTAATATGTTGAGGTTTCTGCCCTCTTTGGATGGATTTATGTCTGGGTAGGGGAGTGCATTAAAAGTTTGGCCATTTTCAAATATGCCATGACTTATTCCCTGATGGGATGTTTTATATCTGCTATTCATAAGTGTGCATCTTTAGCATGGTCAGGATTGTTTGTCCCTTAATCCTAGTAAAATTAGTAGATGCAATTCATTTGTTTCCAGCAACAACACAGAGGTGCTCTTAAGATGGGCATCTCATCCCAGGTAAACAATTGCCATACAAGCCTCAGAATTTTTTTTTGTTAAACCATGCAAGTAAATTATCTTTTTTTCTGGGGTTTATTTCAGGAGATTCACCTGTCTTTCATGTACTGAGAATAAAATAAAAAAGAATCTGGAAAAGGACACAGACCATATCCTGATGACAATGTTTTAGTTTCAAAATTCAGCTATGACTGATATTATAACAGCCCTCCTCAACATTTTACCACTTAATCTTGTTTTATTTGGTTTATGTCATATACAACACAAAAGTCCTAATATGAACAGCATAACCTTTATGATTATGAGTGTGTCTGTGTATAAACTCAGCTATCGGCCTTGTTCTTTGAGAAAACTACATGAAGGAAGCATGTCTGCAATAAAGGAGACCAAATATATTGATACATATTTACCCCCCAAAATACAACAATATCTGTGGTGATAAAGTTTAGATGGCTAAAAACCATTAAAGATATACATTAAAATTGCCTGGTAGACACTGGAGTTCAGAGTAAGCATTATAAATTTTAGGACAACAATTGAGTGAATATTGTAACATTGTGGACAGGGGTTATAAGTGAGAAGACAGTGTGGCTGGTGTTGCATATTAAACATCTCAATGTGCTTCTTCACTACCGAAAATATTAAACTTCATTTCAGTGACAATTCTGAGAAAAAGTAGAGAATTGGTAATCCACTGCACATATGTTGTTCTTGAATTAAAATGAGTGAATGAAGCCAAGTATAGTTAACATATAGAATAAGCGAGAAGCATGACAAACACCTCTACTTCCTTAGTATATTTGTTTGCTTATACATTCAACCCTTAGCAAAAGCCATGCAAACTTCTACTATTTATTCACCGTTGATTATCCAAAGCCTGGCATAATGCCTGAAAAATGGCAAATAATAGCATATCAGTTTACACAAATGTTGAATAAACCAAGGAACCATGAATTATTTAATCATCTCGTGGGAAGACATACATTTGGTAAAATAAATAAATAAATAAATAAAGAATGAATGAATGAATGAATGAAAGAAAGAAAGAAAAAGTCTCTCTCTCTCTCTCTCTCCCTCCCCCCCCTTCTTCCTCATAAACATGTCCCATCTCCATATATCAGAACCTCTTGCTATACTTCCATATGAGTCAAAGATGTTTCTTCTTTTTAGGGAACTTGACAACTTCACATGAGTCTTCTGGGATGATTGTCATGAGTCTTATATTTACATTTTTGTCATGCACATTGGGATCAAATTCGTCCTTCTGCACATCAGGGAGTAGTGGAGATGTGAGAAAGCTTTCTAAATGAGGACATTATCATATATTCTCTCTTCTTCCTAGGATGTGAATGAAATTATGGAAAGGTATACTGGTACACCAAGGGTAGCCTTTTTGTTCTGTGAGTAAAAATTTGTAGCCATTAGAAGTATCTGGTGTTCCCAGAACCATTTGCTATAGAGGCAGTATCTTCCCTAGTGTATAGGCTTGGTGCCTTTGTCAAAGATCAGCTGGCTGTAGGTGTGTGGGTTGATTTCTGGATTCTCTATTCTATTCCATTGATCAGTGTGTCTGTTTTTATGCCAGTACCATACTGTTTTGGTTATTATAGCTTTGTAGTATAGTTTAAAGTCAGGTTGTGTTATGCCTCCAGCTTTATTTTTTTTGCTCAGCATTGCTTTGGCTATGCGTGGTCTTTTGTTATTCCATATAAATGTCTGGATAGTTCTTTCCATTTCTGAGAAAAATATCATTGGAATTTTGATGGGGATTGCATTGAATTTGTATATCACTTTGGGTAGTATGGACATTTTCACTATGTTGATTCTTCCAATCCAAGAGCATGGAATATCTTTCCATCTGCTTGTATCCTCTCTAATTTCTCTCAGCAGTGGTTTGTAGCTCTCATTATAGAGATTTTTCACCTCCTTGGTTAAGTCAATTCCTAAGTATTTTATTTTTTTGGTGGCTATTGTAAATGGGCAGGCTTTCTTGATTTCTCTTTCTGCATGTTCACTATTGGAGAATAGAAATGCTACTGATTTTTGTGTGTTGATTTTGTATCCTGCTACTGTGCTGAAATCATTTATCAACTCCAAGAGTTTTTTTGTAGAGGCTTTAGGCTGTTTGATATATAGGATCATGTCATCTGCAAACAGGGACAGTTTGACTTCATCTTTTCCAATCTGGATGCCCTTTATTTCCTTCTCTTCTCTGGTTGCTCTGGCTAATACTTCCAACACTATGTTGAATAGGAGTGGTGAGAGTGGGCATCCTTGTCTAGTTCCTGTTCTTAAAGGAAAAGCTTTCAGCTTTTCCCCATTCAGGATGATATTGGCAGTGGGTCTGGCATATATGGCTTTAATTATGTTGAGATACTTTCCATCTATACCTAACTTATAGAGGGTCTTGTCATGAATGAGTGTTGAATTTTATCAAATGCTTTTTCAGAGATGATCATATGGTCCTTGTGCACTGCTGGAAATATACCCAGAGGAATGGAAATCATCAAGTCGAAGGTATACCTGTTCCCCAATGTTCATCGCAGCACTCTTTACAATAGCCAAGAGATGGAACCAGCCCAAATGTCCATCATTGGATGAGTGGATACGGAAAATGTGGTATATCTACACAATGGAATACTACTCAGATATAAAAACGAATGAAATACTGCCATTTGCAACAACATGGATGGACCTTGAGAGAATTATATTAAATGAAACAAGTCAGGCACAGAAAGAGAAATACCACATGTTCTCACTTATTGGTGGGAGCTAAAAATAAATAAATTCACACACACACACACACACACACACACACACACACACACACACACACACACACACACACACACACAAATAACCGGGGGTAGGGAAGAAGACATAACAACTACAGTTCATTGAAGTTGATACGACAAGCAAACAGAAAGGACATTGTTGGGTGGGAGGGAGGAGAGGGAGGAGGGAGGGAGGTTTTGGTAATGGGCCACAATAATCAACCACATTATATATCGACAAATAAAATTTAAAAATAAAAAGAAAAAAAATAAAATAAAATTTGAGACCATGTAGTTAAACAGGTAGATTTTAGTTTAGTTTTTGTTTTTTAAATGGGTTACTGAGCTTAAGAACAGAGCCACCAATTAGAGATAAAAGCATTCAACTCTTGAGGTTTTTAGGAGAAGAGCAGTAGACCCAAAAGGGGTTGGTTGGCGCCATGGCTGCTTTTTTTAAATAAAACCCCAAAGTTTTCAGAGAAAAAGAGTAGCACATGCAGTGAAGAAAAGAACCACTGCTTATTGGGCCGGCCTGTGGCTCACTTGGGAGAGTGTGGTGCTGGTAACACCAAGGCCGCGGGTTCGGATTCCTATACAGGGATGGCCGGTTAGCTCACTTGGGAGAGCATGGTGCTGACAACACCAAGTCAAGGGTTAATATCCCCTTACCGGTCATCTCTTTAAAAAAAAAGAAAGAAAGAAAGAAAAGAACCACTGCTTTTAAGAGAGGAGAGAAGCATTATGCAGGTAAGAAAGAAAAACATGCTTAAACAATACCAACACTGTAAAGAAATATTAACATTTTTTACTTTAAATTGTTTAAAGTATACTTAGTTACTGGCAAAGGTTAAGTTTTTTTTTTTTTTGGTGGGGAAAAAAAAAAAAAAAAGAAGTATCTGGCGTTCAATGAGAATAAAGCATTTCCAGGGCAGGGAAAAGGAGTTTTATCATCTTAAATTTCTGATCACCAATCATGAATTGAATGGCCTGTAACTACTGAGGATATATCAGATTCCAAGGCATAGGATCTGAGTGGTGGGAATTCATGGAGTTTGGGTCATTGGTGGTATTATGGATAAGATGTTGCAGTATCAGACCCTGTGAGTCCAAATTTCACAGTTTAGTATTTAATAGGCTTCTCACTTACTGTGGGAGAGTTGTATCTTCTCCACTTTCTAAGAATTTAGAATTTTTCATTGAGTTAATTCCTATATGTTAAAATTTTTTTCCTGAGAAAAGAAAAGACCAGGTTCTATTTTTTTGTGAGTGTCTGATTCTATTTACATTTCCGAAAAACAACTTAAATCTTCAGAAGTAATATTTTGGCCATGGTGCAAACAATTGATTCTTCTCAGTCAAATACATTAGAAGAGTGTGGAGAAGTTGTGGCTTTGTGCCTAAAATTGCACACTGACCTGGCAGCATCAAGCTCTTTCCAAACACATAATATTCAGACCAGCATTAGATTGTTGTTCATAATATTTCCTTTGCCTAGTGTTCGTAATTTTTTCCAGTGAACCTGAAACCTCATATGACATCTGAGGGCTTCAGTGACTATATCCCAATGCTATTAACTCACATCCCATATTAAATACTAATATTCTAAAGTTATATGAGTTTGTTAATGATGGCCACTTGGTATAATAACATGCTTGATAGAAAAATAAAGTTTATTTATCTACTATGCAATGATTTTCCCCTTCATAACTTGAAGACAATATGATCTTTGTTATTGTCTCCAATATTCTCGAGAATAACTTAAGACACTTAGGGTCCAAGACTGCACCTGCAGGGGCTTGGTGGCAAAGAAATTCTGAGGAGAAAAACAATTTCCCTCTTTCCACCCCAGAGAAAGTAGGTGGTAGTAGAGGAGAGTCACTTGAACTGGGAGGGTGCCTACCTCAGGAGAGGCACTGTGGAGGGGGAAGGGTCGAGGATGCTGAGATTAAAAACAAAACTCAACAAAAACACAGATCTGAGGTTAGAGTCAAGATCAAGGGATTACCCAGCATCATCCTCAGGCAAATGGAAGATTCCTGGAATTTCATACCAATGAGCACAGATCCTGTGTCCCCTCCAGTAAGGATTTCAGACTCTCAGGGTTGAGAAACTTCTGGTCAGCATCTGGTGATGGTTCTAGATACTGCTTCCTGCACATTATCTATGAACAGACCTGCAGGAAGAAGATTCTTTAGGCCCTGACATTCTCCTGAGCCCACGCAGACTTTCGACTGTGGATGCTGCACCCCTAATTATGATGCGGCACAATCCTAATGCCCCAGAAATACAAGACGGCATGATTGCCACATACACTTTCAAAGATGATGGGAAGTAAAAGCCCAAAACTGACGTGGGTGGTGAGAACCCACACTTGGAACCCAGTGAACTTTTGGTTTTGAATCCAAATCCCTTCTTTCTTTGGTCTTTTCCTGAAAACAGAAAAATTGGAAGCAACTTACAGTCATCATCATCTTATCAGCAGAGAGCACTGCTTTAGAAGCCAGGAGGCTCTGCTAAAAAGAAGATGACCCTTAGTGTGCAGGTTTTGTTTGTGTTTTCTATTTTATGTCTTTTTTTTTCTGTAACCAGTCTCTCATCTTGAACTGGGGGGGCTGGAGATTCCTAGAATGAAAGAAAGGAGTATTCCTGGAGAATTACCTGTCAATAATTCAAGAGAGTGCAAGATGTTCTTAGTTTATTAGAGCCTCAAGCATTGTAATGATGAGGTGCCTGGAATGCAGTCAAAGGGAAATGGATAGAAATGGATTTCCAGTTTCCATGGATGAGTGCCAGAGATCAGTGTATGCATTTATACATGGAGAGACTGGATGTATCTGACTTGAAATCCCTTCCCCCACCAAAGATCACAAAGAGATAGGGGTCTGAAAAATTCCTGGCAAAGCTGGGACCAGAATAGAAACTGCATTGTCAGTTCAGAAGTAAGAAGAGGATAATAGGCAATAAAAATGCAAAAGACATAGGTATATCACCATGTGCTACATGAACACTCGGGACAGCAGCATGTGCCCTGCTGTCTCACTGGAGGAACACGTCTCACTGTAAAGAATAAGGTTAATGAGAAGAAAGAAATCATTGATCAACACCATTGCTGTGGGAGCTCAAGACAGTACTCCTGACCCTTCTACTTTCACTGCAAGTCATATTGCGAACCAGCAACCTGAAAGTTGGAGACTCAGCTGGGCAGACAAAGAAAGGAATTTCCAACAAGAATCATTAGAGAAGTAGAAAAGAACGTCAGAGCACTCCAGTTTCAGTTTCAACATATAAGGAGCTTGAAAGTCATTACTCCCATTCTTAAAAGAAAAAATTGAACCAACTGAAAACAAATGACTTTTCTTCAATTCATCAAGAGTTAAGGTCACAGGACAAATTGCCACCCTGAATCTAGAAACGGATAGGTAAATGCAGAGAATAACAGCCTAAATCTAGTTACCTGGAGCAGAAATTGCATGAGCCATAAACTGAGAAACACTTAATGGTAATTTTGACAAATTGCTGGAGGCTGAGTGTGAAATAGCTTGAGAGTCAGAAACTTCTGGGGGCCATAGCTTTAGGGGGCCTCCACACATTTTTGGAATTTACCTCCAAAAGCCAAATGAGGTACCCATAGTGAAACACCAAGAAAAATCCTCTCTTTTCTCTGGCAGAGGGAGGCTAAAAGAACCCCTTTGAAATAATTCAGAGCATCCCCCATAACAAAATCTATTATCCATTGGAAAGTACTTTACCAGAGCCTTACTCCAACTAAGGAGAAGGGCGTTTACCCTGCTCCAACCTCCTCTAGTCTTCCCATCTCACCTAAAGGGATATGGGCAAAAAACCACTTGTGAAGGTCAAAACTCAGGAACCCAGGCCCACTGAAGAACTGAGATCTAATCATAAGCATATACCAATATATCAACCGTGATCCAGGATAGTAGCAGTGGGTGATAATTGAAACAGTTGCAAGATAACAGACTCTACCTAAGGAGGAGTTCCTAGGGAAACTCCAGAACAAGTGAGAAATAAAAGGATAGAAGAGAAATTTTGAAGCCTTTAGCACCCATAGATACAGAAAACATTAAACACGGCTCTATTCCCACACAAATTAATCTAAAACTTCACACTAAAGCCCTTAACATTTTATTATGTAATATATTATGTTCAGGCTTGCAACAACAACAATGACAACAAAAATTGCAAGACATGCCAAGACAAAACAAAACAAAAAAAAAGAAAAAACAGTTTGAAGAAACAAGTAAGCATCAGAACCAAACTCAGACATGACATAGATTTTGGAATTATCAGACAGGGAATTTAAAATAACTATTGTTAATATATTATGGACTACAATGGAAAAAATAGACAACATGAAAGACTAACATAAGTAGAGAAAGAAAAGAAAAAGAAGGCATTTTTCTAAGAAAAAAAGAAGGCATACTTTTCTAAGAAAGAAAAATGCTAGAAATCAAAAACACTGTAACCGATAAAATGAAAAGTGCCTTTGATGGTCTCATCAGTAGACTGAACATGACAAAGGAAAGAATCAGTGAGCTTGAAGATATGCCAATAGAAATTTCCTAAACTAAAATACAAAGAAAAAAAGGAACGAAAAATCAAGAGAATACCCCAAAACGGGACAATTTCAAAAGATGGGTATTTCAAAATGTTCTTGGAAAAATAGTGCAGTGGACTGAATTATGTCTCCCCAAAACTCACTGAAGCATGAATTGTGTCCCCCAAGTTATGTATTAGAATCTTAGCCCCCACTGTGACTGTTAAGAGGGTGGGAAATCATATTATTGTAATTGAAAGGTGGAGACTTAAATAGGTGATTGGATTGTAGGACTGTGCCATAGTGAATGGATTAAAAATGGTGGTCAAGGGCGTGGTTCTGAGGGCTTTAAAAGAAGAGGAGAGTCTGTCTTGCTCTCTCTGCTCTCTCTATGTTTCCACCATCTTGCAATGTGAGACCCTTGGGTCACTGTTGCCACCACCAGATAGACTTTGGACTTCCTATCCTCAGAAACAGTAAGCAATAAATTTCGTTTTCTTTATAAATTACGCAGTTCCATGTATTCTGTTATAAGCAACCCAAATGGACTAATACAAATAGAAACAAAAGATAACACAAATCTTCTCATGAACTTTTTGAAGATCTGTTGTGTATGCATAATTAGAATACTAGAAAGAGAAATAGAGAATGGAACAAAAACAGAAAAAAATATTTGAAGTAATAACGGCCAAGAATTTTCCAAAGATTAATAATATCAGACACAACATCAGACATAGAGAAACCTCACAGAACACCAGCAGAATAAATTAACAACAACAAGAAAAAAACAAACAAAAACTATACTTAGGAAAAGCATAGGGAATCAATTTTTTAACTGGTATGTTCAGTGAGATTAAAAAAGGAAGTTAGGAATAGGATGAGAATGAAGTTTTTGTTTTACAATAAAGACTTTTTTATAATAATTAATTACTTTATGATTAGATGAAATTTAAAAATCAGCTGTGATTCTTTAATAAAGTTATTATATTTATTGAACTAAAACACAGCTAATAACTTTTAAAGTAAACTAATTTTCATTCTACAAATGATTCATTTCAAGTCACAGAAAATGGAAGCCAGAATAAAATAGACAATATTCTGGGTCACTAGTCATGAGTTAAAACTAGTAGTTATTCAAATATCTTGTTGTCATTTAATTTTCACAGTGCCCCTAGAAAAATACTATTGTGTTACATGTAAATCGACAAACGAGAAACAGAGAGAGAGGCTGCTGGAGGCCTGAAGGGACGCTGATGAAAAAAAGACCGTTCATTCTCCACAGTTCTCATTAAAGGCTTCTCCTGCATTCGGAGTCTGACCATATGATCTAAAAAATCCTCCCTTAAAAAGTAGCAAGATTCTCTCTAGAATGTAAAAGAAAAAAAGAAAAAAAAATTATCCCCAGTCTCCATACTTTTATCATAGGTGTAATTTAAGCACTTACTTATATATTTTTTACGTCTGGCTCCTCATCAAGTCTGTATACTCCATGAATTTCTTAGCATATCTCCCATAACTAGCACTACACTTGGTATATTGGTGTGCAATATAAATTTGTGAATAAACAAGCAAATGGATGAATTAACATGATTTATGTATTTATTATAGGATATGATTGTAACACAGATTTTCTGTGTTTTCTAAATACAGCAAATCGATTGGGACAACTTCTATCCAATTAATTGCATTGATATAAAATTTTGTTACAGTTATGTGCCCTTTGGCATGGGCAACATGTAGTTTAAAGAATGGATATGGTATGTAAAGGAGAACTGCACTAAATTCAATCTAGGCTTCCCTACTGCTAGTAGGCTTCCCTCCTCCCACTGCAGTCTACCCTGGAATTTCAGTTATTGCTTGCTGCTTAAAAGAAGCTGACCAGTGTCATTAAAAAAAAAAAAAAAAGTGTGTGCATACAACAATTAGTATGAGTATTCCAAATATTAACAGCAGTTATTAACAGTTTAACAAATTACTCCCAAACACTGTTATACGTGTGATTATATGGTATTTTTAATCGTTTAATTCCAAATCTTCCTGTTCTAGAGGATTCAGTTAGCTGGTGATAGTACTTGTGTTGAAATATCTACATTGTGACTCAATTTTAATTACAAAATAGCCTATGTCAGTAATTTTCAGTTCCTGATTCAACAGGAGAAAATACTGAGAAGTATATTCCATGATGTAGGTAATAAATATAGAGTATATGATATACTAAGCTATAGTGAATCTAGCTTTCCATTAATAGAGAGAAGAGTACTATAATAAGCAAAAGACAAAGGTGTATGATACACATTTAACAAGGTATGGGAGCCACACATTCTCCACTTTACATTGTGGAGGACAATAGTTGAAAAGTACATGAACTTATCAGGTGAAATTAGCAAGATATCACCAACCTGAGCCATCTGGCCAGTGCCTTTAGGCCAAATCCACAA
The DNA here is from genome assembly GCF_027409185.1 of Cynocephalus volans. Classification (NCBI taxonomy): domain Eukaryota; kingdom Metazoa; phylum Chordata; class Mammalia; order Dermoptera; family Cynocephalidae; genus Cynocephalus; species Cynocephalus volans. The sequence continues at coordinate 105,570,720 of NC_084463.1, read as the reverse complement.
ACAATAAATAATCCCATTGATGATGTATGCTATTCTTAGTCAGATCTACCCATTAGAGTGTAAGCCCCACCTAAACAAGAGAAATTTATAAATTTCTCCTGTTCCTTTTCCAACAAATATCAAGTAGCATTTACTTAATGTACATCCACTTTCTTGTACAATCTACCTACCATATTTATGCAGAGATTTCAAAGTGTCCATTTGAACTTTCATTCATGTGTCTATTATCATCTATAGACACAGAGTGGTTTGTCCCCAGGGAAGAGGACTAATTTAAGGCTAAGGGAATAAACTAGGAATGTTCTGCAGACCTACACACAAAATATATCATTGAAAGATAACTCTGAGAATGGTCCCAATTCATTATGTATCAAAAATGAGGAAAGAGTTCTCTGTACCAGGAGAGAAAGGCTAAGAGATTAGAGCTAAGAAATATACAAATAACTACAACACTGAGAAATTAAATATTTAGTACAATGACAATTACTTCATCATGCAGTACATCATTCTCTATATTTAAGATTATATCTAGGGGTTACTCCTGGAGCATCATCTCATGACTGAGTGTGAATAAGTGTCTTCTGGATTACTAATCAAAATTTCTCTTTGTTTTAAAACTATTTTTTTCCCTATTCTATTTATGTTTTTAATCATGTGCCTCTTATATCCTTCTCCTTGTACTGAGACACATCATGAACAGACACATGAACAGAAAAAAGCAATTGTACTAATTTATTTTCTCTTCTCCAAGGAAAAGTAGCACTTATTTTTGTCAGCAGTAAAAACACTTCTTTATAATCAGAGTCAATGATTTCTCCTATTACCCAAATGTTTTGCAGACTCAGATTGAACTTGGAAAATAATAGTGACCATATTGTTAGTGGCATGCATACAGATGAGCTGTGAAGAATCTTCCGATCTCTGAGAACTATGCTACCAGCATGGAGAGGAAACATCCAATCTAGCTCTGAATAGCATGGCTGAGTATGGTTTAAAGTGGACGTGGGACAAGTAAACATGAAATACATTGTGCCTTTGTTACCTCAGCTTTTTGTGGTAGAAGCGTTCAATCAGTGAGTGTACTGCCATTCCCTGTGTCTACCTGCAAAACTCAAAGTTTCAAGTCCTTTGCTTCCATGTCTTTTGACTTAATCTTTATTACAACAATTCCCATGGATTGAGGTTAGTATATTATTGTATAGTCATGTGATTATCACTGAAACTGTTTTGGGGGACATCAAAGTATTGGTAAAATGGCAGTGTGTTGGGCTTAATGGTTGGCAAATGCCTGGGACACAGGGGCAAATATACCATATGCAGAATAAATATCGACGTTTGTCAATAAGAATATGTTGAGGCTCTTTTTAGGTAATGGAAATATAAAATTTACTTGCTACACAAAGTTTGCCTTTTTTCCCAAGGAGCTCGTATGGCTTAGCCTTACCCTCCTGTCAACATTGGCACCTGTTACATTGGTTCACATATTTTTAATTTTCTCTGGGATGGCTGTGAATTTTTACCCAATGACAGGAGGCCTTCTCACCTGAGTGATTTAAAATGGCTTGCCTCTGTCATGCTACTTTAATGTTTCCCAAAGAAGTCATGGTGTAAGCTTTGTCACTGTTTCTCTCCCAAATTTGCCCTTGATGGGATTTAATTGTATCTGCCATACGTCATAATTGTACAAAGCTCCAAATGAACTTTCCTTTCATAGTCCAACTTTTTTTCCCCCCTAGTATACTTCATTTGATATTCATAACTAAGGCTCGAGTCAAAACTAATCATGTACTTGTCTCCATTGTTTTAAAATAGACTGATTAGTAAGCAATGTATACAGTTCATCATAACAGGTTGATTTTCTCACTTCTTTTACCTTATGTCTCCATTGACATTCCATACTGTGATGTTGAAATTTACATAAGGAATTATTTTACTTTGTTTTTCAATTTAAACTTTCAATCATTACCTTGGTAAACATAAGCTAGGATCCAACTTTTGTATTTCTAGGTATCATTTATGGGCAATATAGTTGCAGGAGTCTCGTCCTTTATTACATTTTGAATATACATTTTGAATATTATGAATTCCTTTGACTACTTTGTATATAACATTTACATTTCAAGTGTTTCCCTGACTTGTCTTGAAATACTCACGGTTGGCCCAGACTAATAGAGGGCAGTCTTTATATAAAGAGATTGACAGATCATGGGTCAAATATTCAGTGGCCATTCATACCCCAGTGTATGCTTTTCTAAGACATATATTCTCAAAGCTCAAAGGCTGTTTTGTGCTGCCATCCCATGGCCATTGCTACAAATTCCAATTATTACCTTTCATGTCTCTTTTTTTTTTTTCTTTTGGTGGCTTGCTGGGTCAGGATACAAACCCTTGACCTTGATGTTACTAACACTACACTCTAATCAAGTGAGCTAACAGGCCAACCCTTGAGTGTCTTTAACATGTAAGTCACAGGGATTTAAATTTATTCCATGATTCTAAAGGCAGAGCCACCTGAAGTTTCTGTTGTAGCACAAGGAGCATTCCTGTTGCTCTAGAGGCCACTGAAATTAAGCACATTTTTCTGTTACTTGATATTTAGCAGTCAGCATTGGGCGAGGTAAGGAATATGTTGTTCATAAACCAAATGTTCCTATTAATTGTTGTTTCTGGGCAACAACTGTTTTCTTACCACACTAGGTATATCCTTGGTCCTACCATTCCTGATATTCAGGGAAATTTTACTGTCTGAGAAGATCCTTGGCATTACTTTGAATTTACATTTTGTCCATGCAACATTATTAACTATGCCACCTTTTCCAATATATCTTGTGCTTAGCTTCATGCTACGATAAGAATGTCATTCATAAAATGAAATATAGAAAAAGGAAGTCTATTATAAGAATAAACAGGAGATTCTAAGTAAACCTGGATTAAGACTGTAAAGTCATATTGCATTCTGAGCCAAAGAGAAGACAAACTGGTCTTTTCTGGTTTTACTGATAGGCATCAAAAAAAAAAAAAAAAGCATTAGCCAAATCAAACAGTTAACAACTCTTTTGTTTTACCCGATCAACTAATCAAACATGCAGCAAGACTGGTGCTGACTATCTTATTTAATTCCTCTTACTCCATTGTCAAAATTCAAAACTTCTTTACTGGTCTCATAGATTACTTGAGGAGAGAGAATTTTTCACACCCCAGCTCTCTGTAGTCCTTAATATGTTGTATAGTTTCCTGTATACGTGTGGCAATCTGCATTGTTTTATGTGTATAATTCATTTTGGCTTTGGTTATGCTAGCAGGTCAGTGTGCAAATGTCCTATAATAACGAGCATAGAATAATTAATTATCCTAATTTAGAACTTGACTTTGACTTTGTCAGAGCAGTGCATTGATCCAAAACTATAAGAGAAAACCAATCTTCACCATTAATATTTAAATTGTGTGGGTATGGCTTTTCCTTGGGAAATTTGATCAATAAAACTTATTACTATGTTTTTATATCAAGAACATCTCTTGATTTTACCTCCTATAGTAGTAGTTTTACTAATGTAAGTTTGTCTCCTTCCTTCCTTGAAACTGTCTTATTGTCATTGGTAAATAGAGACTCTGCCCCTTCTTATGATATGGAGTTATCATATCAATAACTTAAGAGAAAGCAAAGGAAGCCTTGCCTTCTCTTACTTTGTTTCAGTAACCGTTTCAGTAGTTAATGATATTCAGTTCCTTGTATTTATTTAACATATACTCCTTCCTCTTAAACTTCATGATTCAGTATCTAAATGAACATCTATTTCCTATTTAAGCAAATTACTTTATTGTCTATCTGTGTTTCTTCCTCTCTCATCCCTTTTTGAATATTTTATGTCTTTATATATCTTCATAGCTCTAACCTCCTTTGCTCATTTCTCTTTAGTACTTTAATCTATGCTGAGGTCTTCCCTGGCATCGGCAAGGTAAGGGGCAGAACAGTTTTCAGTCTGCCTCAGGGATCAGCCTAATCAAATCACAGAGCACATGGTCCAGACCTGGCTGTCCCCTTCCTTCTTCCATCTTCTGGCACATTCTCTACCTATTCCACTCATCTTGTTCTGTCTTCTTTAACTTACAATTATATTATCATTTGGCTTAGTTGAGGCTTTAATCGAAGAAGGGGCTTCTGTTACTGTAGTCTATGCCCATGTATAGGACACCAAAACATCTGTTACCAAAGACCAGATCATCTTTATTAAGTCCTAAATACAAATCAAAATGAGGAGCTTTAGGATGAGAATTGTTATCATCAGGTAGTGCTACATTTCATGTAACCTTTTCTGCAGGATTGATATGTGGCAAGTTCTTCCTAACTCTAACCATAACCTCTCTTTCTGAAATTACATAGTGTAATGTGGGTGTGTGCTGCTTTGAATGAATATAATATAGCTCGATTTAATTGTGTCCTGTTGTCTTCTTTCCATTGTCTCTCCATTATTTTTCTCTTTTCATCCCCAAGCCTCTGCTCTGTCAGAGCCTGTCTCACTTATTCTTTGATTACTGTCATATCTGTGGTTAATCTTTCTAACAGCATAAGGCAGTATAGAGTAGTAATCAGCAAACTTTTTGGTAAATATTTTAGGGTTTATAAGTCAAGCAGTCTCTGTTGCAATTAATCAACACTGCCATTGCAGCCTGAAAGCAGTGATAGACAATACATAAATGAGCATGGCTATGTTCCAACAATATATATTTACAAAAATAGGCGAAAGGTTGGATTTGGCCCACAGACTGATATTTGCTGACCCCTGGCAGAGAGAAATGAGTAAAAATGTGGTTTCTGAATTTCCACCTTGAAGGTTGATTCTTCCACTTAGTATTTGTCCAACCTAGAGCCAATTCTTGCATCTTTCTGTGCCTCAGTTCTCTTTTTTTTTAAAAAAAGATAATAATAATATCTATGCTCATTTGACTGCTGTAAAGGTTGAGTTTATATGTATAGAAGTGTGACTGACACATAGGAAGTGACAACACACAGCTGCTTCAGTGGTCAGGTGAGAGACAGATGCAACTGAATGTGTTGACTTTTAGTTCAAAAACTTGTGGGGTTTCCTTTGGTCTCTTGAAATAAAGCCCAATGCTCAGGTGAGATGGGCAATAGTACCACACCTTGAAGCCCTATCTTCATTTCTCTCCTAATTTCTTTTCTGCTTTTTCAAAGATTCCAAAATGAACTTCATGTGTTTCCCTAATTTTGTTTTTCATATTTTAATCTTTGTTTTCTTGCTATTCAAATACTAGTATGTTTTCACGATGGATCAAAATGAATCAATATTTTATTCCTTAGTTGACTTTTTATTTGATGTGGGCCTTTGCCTAAGTGTGCGTATCTCATGAATATTCATAATAAAATAAATAAATATTTTTAAAAAACCAATAAAAGTAAAGCGGGTTATTCTTGGCCTCAAACATCACCTCCCCCATGAGAACCTGAAAACTAGCTCTTCACCAATCAAATGTAATGTTTCAAATCTTGGAACTTTAGAACCTCCAATTTGTCTCTGTTCTAGAAGATGGTTGAAACAAGACTTGCACAGAACATACCTTTGTTTCATCCCCCAGTAGACTGAGCCTCTGAAGTCAAGGACTAAATTGTCTGCACAAAGCAGTTACACAGCAAATGTCTGGAAAACTGAAAGAGCTCCATGGGTATTAAGATGATTTTTGACAAGAGATGAAGTAGCAAAACATTTAAATTTTAATTAAAACTGAGTTAAAATGTAACTCAGTGTTGCTAACAAATATTAACAGGCTATTTCTCATGAACGTATACGCAAAATTAGTTAACAAAACTTTAGCAATTAGATATATTATGTAGAAAGGATAATGCATCTGAAAGAAAGTGAGCTGAAATGCCGGGTACCGATCAAGCTTTATTAAAGGAAAATAATCTGCTGGGCTGTGCTCAAAATGCAGGACAGCACCAGGTGTGGGGGTGAGAGAGCTTATACGGTGCCAAGGGCTGGCCGATACAATCAATGAGGAACATTATGCTAATGTGGAAGCTATGTGACCAGGGTGGAGAATTACACCTTTGTGGAAGCAAAAAGGGTTTCTCTTTCTCAGAAATCATGAGGTTTCTTACAAAGGGAGGGGCTGGCGACTATTTTGTGCTTATTGTGTGCAAAATGGCGCTGGTCAAATCCAAGATCCATCAGCATCATAACCAAGTGGGGTTGGATTAACATTGGAAAATCATGTAATGTGATGTACCACATTAACAGACTATAAAAGAACAAAACAAAACAAAAAAAACCATGATGGTCTCAGTGGGTACATATGATACAATCTTCTATAATAAGAAACTTATAAAAGCTTTAAAAACTACTAAAACAAATAAATGAATTTAGCAAGATTTCAGTATATAAGATCAGTATACAAACTTAAGTGTACTTCTGTAAAATTGCAATGAATAATTTGAAATTGAAAATATGATTTAAAATAGAATTGAAACATGAAATAGGGATAAATACAACAAAATGTACAAGATCCATACACGGAAAAGCACAAAACATTGCTGAAGGAGAAAACAAACAAACAAACAAACAAAAACACACACACACACACACAAATAGAAAAATACAGTTTATGGATCAAAAGATTCAGTATTGCTAAAATGTCAGTTCTCACCTAAATTAATCTATAGATTCAATGCAAGCCTAATCAAAATTACAGAAGAAACTAATTTAAAAATTGACAAACTAATCCTAATTTACATGTGAATGCAAAGTCTAGAACAGACAAAGCAAATCTGAAAAAGAAAAAGTTGGAAAACTTGTACTACCTGATTCCAAGATTTATTATAAAACTACATTAATCAACATTTAGGATATTGGTGCCAGAATAGGCAAATAGATCAATGGGACAGGAAAGAGTCTAAAAATAGACCCACACATATATGATCAGTTGAGATATGATAAAGATGCAAAGACAATTCAGTGAAGAAAGAAGTCTTTTAACAAATGGTGCTGGAACAATTGGATCTATACATACAAAAAGATGAATTTTGATCTACACTTTTCACTATTTGCAAAAATTACCTCAAAGTGAATCACAGACTTAATGTAAAGCCTAAATTATAAAACTCCTAGAAGAAAACTAAGAAATTCTTTGTGGTCTTGGATTAGAAAAGATTCTTAGATAAAACATCAAAGTCCGATCCGTTAAAAAAACAAACAAACAAAAAAACAAATGTCAAGTTGAAAGTCATCAAAATTAAGAACTTCTGCTCTTTGAAAGACACTAAGAGAATGAAAAGACAAGCTACATACTAAAAAGGGATATTTGCAAATTGTACCAAAAGTGTGTGTATAAACATATACATACATACATACATACATACATACATACATACATATATACCCTTCAAAACTCAATAACAATAAAATAAGCAACCCAATTAAAAAGCAAACAAAAAGGTTTGAAGAGACACTTCACCAAAGAAAATATGCAGATGGCAAAAAGCACATGAAAAGGTGCTCAACATCCCAAGGCAGTAAATAAATGCAAATTAAAGTGACAGTGAGAAACTCCACTACACATCTATTGAAATGCCTAAAATTAAAGACAAACCAAACTAAGCCACAGAAAGGATGTAGAGCTACTGAAGTCTCAGACACTGATGAGACAGATGTAAAATGGTACAATCACTTTAGAAAATAGTTTGGCAGTTTTAAAAATAATCATACATCTATCATACAGCCAGATACTTCACTCTTAGGTATTTACTCAAGAAATGAAAGTATGTGTTTATTGAAAGACTTTTACAAAAAAATATTCACAACAGTTACATTTTCATCAGCCCCAAACTGGAAATAAACCCACATTTGTAAAACAGGTGGATGGATAAATTGTAGTATATCCCTACAATGGACTCCTATATGGCAATAAAAAAGGAATTAACTCTTGACAGAAGCAACTTACTTGGTGAATTAAAGAGACCAGATGATACTATATAATTCCATACATATAAAACTCTAGGAAATGCAAACTATAGTGACAAAAAGCAGAACAGTGTTTGCTAGTTTGCTAGAGGATAGCAGTGGGGTGGGGAGGGAAAAAAGAGAGGGATTACAAAGGGGCTGGGGAAACTTTTGAGAATAGTGGGTATTTTTACTGTCTTGATGGTGATGATGCTTTCGCAAGTCAAAACTTATCAAAATATACACTTTAAATAGGTGAAATTTATCGTATGTCAATTATATCATAATAAAGATGTTTAAAAAATGTTCCCAACAACAGAAATCTTTCCTTTTAAGTTAGAATCAAATTTAAATTCCAGCTCCAACAAGTACTCACTTATTGGGAAATATTAGGATGACAATACACTTGCCTAGAACTCTAGTGACAATAATACTCTTCTATGAATTTTAAGCTATGAGGTGGAATAAACGCAGTTCCAGAAAAAAAGCTGAGATGCTGAGTTCTCTATAATGAGAATGAGGAGTTGTGTAGGGTTCTGAACACTTCTTTTAGTATCCTTTGTAAGAGACCACTATGTCTCCAACAAAATCTGAGTTTTCCTTCTTTTGAAACTTCACTGTACATGACTTCATACAGCTAGACATTTAAAAAATCTTCTTTTACCTTTCTGCCATTACCTTCTCCTTGGGGAGAGGAGTCCTGGTAAAAATGAATACATATACCTTGAATCCTCCTTTGTACCCTGGGCCCACAGGCATTTACACTAGGGACAGAAATTTCATTGCAGGCTCTAGTCCAGAGTTGTTCAATAGAAATACAATGTCATATGCTTTTACACTAGAGACAGAAATTTCATTACAGGCTCTAGTCCAGAGTTTTTCAATAGAAATACAACGTGACTCATATATGTGTTAGTTTTCTGTTGCTTATAAAAAAAATAGCTGAAAAGGGGAAATTTATAAAGAAATAAAATTTATTTTAGTTTTGGCAACTGGGAAGTGCATGATCCAGGGAACTCATCTGGAGAGGACCTTCTTGGTGGTGATCAGGGTATGAATCATGAATCATGAATATGGTATATGAATATGAATATGAATCATGAACATGAATCATGAATCACATGGCAAGAAAGGCAAGAGCTTTTTCATTTTCTCTCCATATAAAGCCACCTCTCAGTACCCATAACCCACTAAACCATTAACCCATTAATCCAGGAAAGGATCAATCTATTCACGAAGACAGAATCCCGACAATCCAATCACCTCTCAAAGGCCCCCTTTCAAATAACATAATTGAATTTCCCACCCTCTTAACACTGTTAAAATGGGCATCAAGTTTCCACTACATGAACTTTTGGGGAAACACAGCACATCTGTGTAACTAAAATTTTCCTTGTATCCACATTAAAAAAATAAAATGAAACAGGTGAGATGAATAATAGTTTATTTAATCCAATATATTCAAAATAATATCATTGCAATATATAAAAGTTATTAGTGCAGTATTTTACATTATTTTTTGAAACAAGTTTTCAAAATCCAACGTGTATTTTCTACTTACAGCACATGTCAATTCAGGCTAGCCACATGTGAAGTGCTCAGCAGCCCCCTGGTGGCTCTTGGCTACTACACTGGACAGCCAGCTCTGGTCTCCTTGATATTCATTTCTACCTCATAACTTCTTTTACATGGCTCAGAAAGCATATAGTGCCTCTCTACCAAAGTCATAGCAGCTCATTCACCAGCTGTTTGTGTTTTAGCATAAAGGAGGTATATCACAGATAAATGGAGTCTGGGTTCCTGAGGACTTTGTGGAGAACTCGTACTATACTGCCAACCTCTGGACTTAGTGGAGGGGGGAAATGGACTTCCATTTCTTTTAAGCCACTGTTTTTTGGTCTCCATAATTCACAACTAAATATAATCATAACTGATACCGTGTTGAATAAATGTTGGCTGTTGCATCTGTCAAAATAAAAAGATATGGAGAAGCCGGAAGAAATCATTCTCTTCCTTAAAGTGCTTTATACAGTAATCCCCCCTTATCTGTGGGTTTCACTTTCTAAGGTTTCAGTTACCTGCAGTCAACTGTGGTCCAAAATTACAGTATTTTATGAGAGAGAGAGAGACCTACCACATTCACATAACTTTTATTATAGTATATTGTTATAATTGTTCTATTATTTTTGTTAATCTCTTATTGTGCCTTATGTATAAATTAAACTTTATCATATGTAATGTATAGGAAAAAACATAGTATATATAGGGTTCAGCACTATCTGTGGTTTCAGGCATCCACTGGGGGTCTGGGAATCTATCACCCACAGATAACGGAGGACTACTGTATTAATCATATTTTCTCTTTGCATTTTCCTCCCATTCTGAGAGAAAAATCTGTATTGGATTAATCATTTTCCTCTTTCCCCTTTTTTTACTTTAATTCATTTGGAAAATATATTTTCTTTATTTTTCTATTGCTACCCTTAAATTTTTAAGATGAAGGTTGAAGGTGGTAGTGAAGGCTACAGTAAAGACTGAAGTTACAATCTCCTCTCCCAGTCTGAATTTAAAGTCACCAGAAATTAACATTATAATGGTTTGTTTTTAGCACTCAATCTTATATATACTTACATAAAAGTACAGCAATTTCTTTGCTCATTATAGCATTTTATAAAAACCTGACAAGGACATTACAAGAATATAAAACTACAGGTCAATTTCTTTCATAAAGACAGATGAAAACAAAACCTAAATAATGTATTATCAAAAACAAATCCAGTATTGCCTATAATAATAATGGTTTATTTCAGAAATTTGTGGTAGATTTAGTAATTCAAACAAATCAAGGCACGTGGCCACAGTAACAGAATAAAAATGACACACGATCATCCCAATAACTACAGAATATCTGTTGAATTCCTTTTTTTCATTCAGTGCAACAACTCATCCCAAATTATTAAAAAAGAATCCCTTCAATCTCATCTTGTGAATCAACTAAAACATCCCCATCAAATACCATGTCTAATGGTAAAATATGGAAAGCTCCTTCTATGCACCTCAAGATCTGTACGTAGTCAAGGATGTTCATTATCACCATGGGGTGCATCCGAGTAGTGAGTAAATGTTCAAAAGGACAGGAGTGAAAACACAGAATACAGAAAATCAGAAAAGAGCATCACGTGCGGACAGGCTCAGGGTGGACGGTGCCGTTCAGAAACGGGCAGGGTCAGCAGAATGTTCAAGGGCTTGGGCGACGCAGGGTCATTGGAACTACACAGTTGCAAGTATTAAAATATGGACAAAGGGTGGTGGGAAAGTAATATTTAGAAAAAGTGTAGATGGGGAAGCCATGGTTTGTGACATTGTAAAAGGAGACGGTGCCAGCCTCATAGTCTATGAAAACCCCGACACGGCGAGGGGGCACTGTCATAGAGAGGAGCAGGGAGGTGGAGCAGTCCTCATAGGCTCTGTACTCATGTTTGTGCTGTAACCCAATCACCCAGTATCCACTCTGAGGCTGATATCTGGAGGAAACATAGTGATTGCTGGCATGCTGGCTGAATGAAAATGGAGGTCCCACTGAATTGCTGCATACACCCAGGATCCAGGCAGTCTTCCTGGCCACATCAACCTCCCAGTAATGTTTTCCTGAGGAGAAGTGCTGGGAGCCCAGAACACTACAGTCATAATGCTCTTCCAGACAGGAAGGACCAGACAGCGCAGCACCCACAAATCTCACCTGTCTCCGGTTTTTAGACAGGACAAGATTTAAATTAGCTGTGTGTGGATTCAGAGTCACGTCCACTGTAGGAAAAGGGACATCAGCAGATGAGAATGGGAGCAAGGGTCTTGTGACACAGAGAAGAGCAAACACAGGAAGGGGTTGGGAGGAACTGGAGCTAAGTGGTGGGGGACTAGGGGGAGGTACAACACCTCAGACCAGGTGGAGGGCGGCATGTTTGGGCAGGAGCCTGTTAAAGGGGATCAGAACATGTCAGCGTAAGATGACCATGGTTTCTACTTACCCCAGTAGCTCTGTACATCTGTCAGCTCTGTAATAACAAAGAGTCAATTATGTTGAATGGAACCAGTGGTCTCGTGTCTGATATTTCTTCCCTTACCAGACTGAGGGGAATGGTGGGGAATTGGGTGAGGATGTGAACTGGTCATTTCACCTCCCCTTAAATACGAATTGCATCTTCTACAGCACACAATGTCCCTCCCTCTGTGACTTCCCTCTTCACCTCTATTCTCAGATACCAACTACACCCTCTTTCCTATTATTTATCATTATGGCATTTCCACATCCAAACTCTTTCCCTTGAATCTTCTCACCTCTGAATACTCGCAGCATCTTTTTCAGATCTGGGGCACGAAACCTACTTTTCAGCTTGGTGGGGAGAGATTCTGGCTTCTTCAGGGTCCAGAACTCACTCCTGGAGAGGACAGACCTTATGAGCCCCACACTGCTGACTGGGCTTCCTCCATCCCCTCAGTTCCCCTAACGCCCCAGGCCCATCAAGGAACTTCTACAATCTTTTCCGAAGAAACTTAGCATCGTTCAGAGCTGTAGCAGTGGAGCTAGAAACCTGGACTAGAAACTAGCTTATCATCTGTGTAAACTTTAAGATTCAGCCTCTGAAAGCCTCATTTTGTTTTTTCTATTGTTGTTTTCACAAAATACAATAATCTTCCTTTCTCTAGTCCCTAGATAGTATGAAAATAAATAAAATAATGGCTGGGCTACTTCTAAAAAAGATATAAAATATTTAAAATGCCACATCTGAGAGTCTCCCTCAAGGGGCTAGAGATGTCTGGGTTGACAGGCAGAACACCAGGAACCTGATGCTGAGGTTCTGAGGGTATCTAGTGAAGGGCGTCCTTTGGAAGAGTCTGTGAGCTCAGGTCCTAGGGTCTGCCAGAAGGCCAGTGAAGAAGGCCTTCAGCACAGCATCTTAGAATTCACTGTCCCTCAGAATGTTATACCAGCTGGAAAAAGGAGACATCCTCACCTCCAAATGGAGAGTGAAGACTTCAGAAGGGACAACAGGTTCCATGTTTCACGTGCCTGTGAGGAGCTCGAAGGTACCAGGTGTGTGGGCAACTTTAGATGTCACCTTGGTGGATGAGATTCTAGAGTATGTGATAGAGAAGAAGAGATGTTTTGTTCCAGGTCCAAAACCACTGTTCTCAAGATCTCAGGTCTACATTTTTACTGGAATTGAGACAAATGGAAATCCAAGGAGAACTAGGTAGCAAGGCCTGGACTGTTCCAAAGCCAGGGGAGAAAAGGAAATTTAAGGCAGATGTTTTAAGAGCAAATTTTTGGACCTTGGGAAACAACGTAGACAGGAATTCCACCTTGATAAAATGCATGAGCAAAGAAAATCTCTGCATATTCTGATGTCCCTATCAACTGTGACAATCAGGGCCGAACACAGTTAAGAGATTTGTGGAAAATTAGTCACATGACAGGATACCAGGGGAGTCACTGAGACTGCAACCCTTTATTGTTAATGACAGTGTTGCCCCTAATATGTGATCTCCCATCACCCAAATTCTCCTACCACAGAATCCAATCCATTCCCTTTATTTTGGGACCCCAAAATTCTGTGATGAGCAATTCAAATCACCAGTCTTGAATCCTCCCTGCCCTGTGATTTTTTTCCCTTTCCCACTGACCCTGGGATAACTCTATGGGTACAGGAACTGCTTGTCAATCCAAGGGAACCACCTCATGTTCTCCTACACATACCTTTTTGTGACATCACTCACATCCTAGAAAGAAAAAAGACAGGTTAAATCCAGATGTAATGAGCCATGTGCTCATCCACATCCCTCATCCATCTCCACTACCCCATAATATGACAGGAATAAAGACAGTCCCAATGCGGAGGCCACAAAGTAGAGATAAAACTCATGGCAGACTGTCCCTGAGAACCCATGTGAAGATACCAGGAAATGACTCAATTGATTCATCAGTACCTTCATTTTTATAACAGCGCATGTGTGTGTTATACGTGTGGATCATCTATTACTTGCCAGGCATTGAACCTGGCCCTAGAGAATCTCACACAAAAAAAGTCATAACTTCCATCTTTGATAAGCTTACATTCTATTCTGGTTGCTGAAGATACGAGCTCATGGGCGAATGTGGTTGTTTCTTAAACCTGACCTCCTCTAACCTTCTACCCTGCTTTCACTGACTTCATTCAGTCCCTTGATTTCAACACACACATGTGAGTGATACCCAATCTGTACTTCTGCTCAGATCTCTCTTGCTAATGATCCAGATTAATATATACCCCCCAAAATGAGCCATAGGCACCTCAAACTCAAGATGTTTAAAAAACCACTATTCTTATTCCTTAACCATTCTGTCTCTTACCTCCCATCCTTCTGAATGCTACTAGCATCCACCTAGTTGCCAAATTTAAACAAAATGCTACATAAAAACTACCATCCTGACATCCCATCTTGGACCGAGCAAGTCCATTTCACACCCTTAGCTTCTTTTACCTTCATCACCACTGTTTCCTGTTTTATTTCAGTAGAATTCTCTGTAACTTCTGCTCTTTACACCTCAATGACCCTGAAGAAAAGGCCAACAGTTTGATCTATGTATCACAGAAATAACTATTTTCTGTGTGTATTAGGGCTAATTTTGGTTGCATTTCACAGAAACAGAACTCAAACTGGTTTGGACATAGAAAGTAACAGACATGTTGGATGTGTCAATTTACACCAAACATCCAGGATTATATCAATCTTCAATCACAGCTGTACTGAGGAACAAACAACCAAATCAGTGTGCCGCTTCATGGCTATTTCTCTTATGCTGGCTTTATTCTAAGTGTTCACATTTTTTTTTTTTTTTTTTGTCGTTTTTTCGTGACCGGCACTCAGCCAGTGAGTGCACCGGTCAGTCCTATATAGGATCCGAACCCGCGGCGGGAGCGTCGCCGCGCTGCCAGCGCAGCACTCTCCCAAGTGCGCCACGGGCTCGGCCCTAAGTGTTCACATTTTGAAGCTTATATCTTGGCTATCAAAATTTAATGGGCAACAATGTCACACAGATATAGAAAAAAGAAGAAAGAATATGTCTGCGATGGGAGAATTCTAGAGAACTGACCGGTAGTAACAATCAAGTTAAAATGTCCTTCGGGTTGTCATACTAATGAGTGTGGGAATGCCTGCACTAGAAACATAAATGTATGATTCCATACCAGCCAGCCGCTCTCCCCCCTCCCCCCCAAAATTGATGATTCCTTTGCATTTAAGGAAAAATTTTTACAGTTAGATGAGTCTGTGGAGGAGCTAGAATGAAGGGGTAAAGAAGGAAGTATTAGGATCACCTAACATCAAAGAGGAGGACAAAAAGGCAAGAAGAGTAAAATAAAGACATGAAATAGGAAGCAATGAATGAGAAAAAGCTCTAATAGTTGGAAAGTAACTCCCCCATGACCCTAATCCTAGGACCCCCAAATAAAGAAATAATTGTTCCACCAGCAAAAACAGGGCAAGAGGAAAATAAGGAGGCAAACAAAAAAATAAGGAGCAGCCTGAAGGTTCCAGAACATCACAAGGTACATCACTCCTCAACTTCATACTCACACTATTCATTCTGTGTAAAAAACAGCTGCTCATGTTTCAACCTCAGTCCAAGATCCTCCATCAAATCTCTCTAGGCTTGATGCCTTGGACCCTGCCAACCTACATGCGCGCAGACCAGAGCCCAGCCCCCGGTGACCTGTTCAAGTATCTATTCCTGGAACATGTACATGATTCTGCCATAGAGAACAGAATGGAAGCAAAGGGCTGGTAAGTACATAAACAAACTCTAAAAACTTAAGTTTGAAGGGAAAGCCCGTCTCACAATACATCTGGCAACTGAGGAAAAGGCCTCAATTCAGCAAAGCTAACACAATTAGCAATTTACTTTGGAACCTTTAACAGACTCTTCTGCTTACCACCGTCTAGAATCCACTGCAGGAATGCCAAAAAGGAAAACTTCATTTAAAAGGAAAAAGAAGTAAAACAGGACAAACTGGAAATGCTTAAGTGTCTGAAACGCTGCATTAAAATGTGAATCAGACTGATAACTAAATATTCCAGAGTGTCAAGGAACTTTAATTTTGGAATATTCATCTTGACTACAGACATACAAATTTAAAAGATGTGTAGTTTTGTTCCCAGATGGGAACGAAGTTTTTCTTTAAATCTGTAATCCTATGAGTTGGCTTCACTGACTGCATTTTTTAAAGGTTGGTCATCAGTTAACTAAGGCCCTGGATTCATGGATTTTCTGAAGACTAGAAAATGATAATATTTTTCTGTTGAAGAACCAAGTGGAAACTTTACAGCAACAAATTTCATGTTTCTTTTGGAGATTTCTGAGAAAGAGAAAGTATTTATAAAATCTCCCAAAGATCTAAATAATTTGCAAATAAATTAAGAGATTACAGTGTTCACAATCTGAATACCAAAGGAGGTTGCAGCTTACAAAAGGACTTCCACTCAGTAAACTGGAGGTGCCTTTATGATGGTAAGCATTAACAGCTCCCAGTGCTCCAATGACTCCTTTAAGCACACTCTGTACGGGTGCATGTTCAGCATGGTGTTTGTGCCTGAGTTAATATCCACTTGTGTTGCCATATACATTTGCATCTGCACCCTCAGAGTGCGAAGTGAACCTACGATGTACATGATTAACTTGGGAATGCCAGACTTGCTGTTTGTTTTTACTTTACCCTTCAGGAATTTTTACTTTGTGACACGGAATTGGCTGTTTGGAGATTTACTTTGTAAGATTTCTATGATGCTATTTTATACCAACATGTATGGAAGCATTCTGTTCTTAACCTGTATTAGTGTAGATCTATTTCTGGCAAAATCGTCTACCCATTTAAGTCAAAGACGCAAAAACCCAATTAAGTCAAAGAACCAAAAGAAATGTAAAGACTGTTTGTATTCAGTACCACAGGAAGTAGGCCAGCAGGTTTTTTTCAGTCTACTCACTCTCAGAACAGACCTCAGAAGCCTACTTTGAAAATTTTCCAGAAGCCACGTGAAAACATCTCTCTCAAAAGTTGTAATTTTCATCAAAATAGTGGGATTTTTTATTCCTCTAATTTTAAATGTAACTTGTTCTACCATGGTGCTAAGAACTTTAAATAAATCTGTTACATTAAGTAAAAGCAAAATGATTTTGTACATTTGGTCATATTCTGTTTCGGTTTTGTGCCTTACAATATCAATCTTATTTTATATTCTCTATGGAGAACACGAACATTTGTGAATTGCTCAGTAGTGGGAGCAGTAAGGACAACATTCCCAAGTACTCTCTGCAGTGTTGTTGCAAATTGCTGTTTTGACTCTCTAGTTTATTTATTACTTTATGTTGGACACAATTCAGAAATCAATAAAAAAAAAAAAAAATTGGTCTTTTAGGAGAAATAACTCCAGATTCTCTGAAGTTCAAGGCACAGAGAACTTCATTTAGGGGCTGACCCGTGGCTCACTTGGGAGAATGCGGTGCTGATAACACCAAGGCCACGGGTTTGGATCCCTCTATAGGGATGGCCGGTTAGCTCACTTGGGAGAGCGTGGTGCTGACAACACCAAGTCAAGGGTTAAGATCCCCTTACCGCCCATCTTTAAAAACAAACAAACAAAAAAAGAACTTTATTCAACACAACCTGCAAATCACAAAAAATAAGATATTAAAAAAAAAAAAAGGACTTGAGTTTGGCATTCATTCGCTTGTGACTAAGCTGGGTAAAAGCACCAAACTTTCAACCCAGCATCAGAATCGGAGACAATGGGTACCTAATAAACAGTGGTTCTCAACTGCAGAGAACAATGTCCTCCTTAGGGATATAAGACAATGTCTGAAGAGGTTTGTGGTTGTCACACCTGCAATGGTGCTGCTGATATCTAGTGGGTAGAGGCCAGGGATCTTGCTAAATATCCCACAATGTATAGGAGAGCCCCTCAGAGCAAAAAAAATATCTAACCCAAAATGTTAATAGTGCTGAGATTGAGAAACCCTTTTAGAGAACATCACTGGATACAACAGATCTCCACAGTATCAAACTTCCGAACCACCCTTCAAAGATAATAGATGAGCCTTTCCCTTAGCATTTGTACTCTGAATGATCTTATGCTTTACCTCGTAACCTTGGTGCAGTTTAATCAGGAAGAGGTACTACAGGGCCAAACGAATTTTTTGTTTGTTTGTTTCCATCAGGATGTTAACTGCATGTCCCAGAAAGGAAGAAAAGTTAGTTTTCCTTGACTCTCAGATTCAGGCTCCTTCACAAGTCTTACCTGCAGCAGCTCCATTGTTGACCCCTGACATCTATGCTCCAAATCTGAGATGATCTCTGTCAATGACTGGCTCTGGTGGACCAGCTCCTCCTCAGCCTCCTCTATAATACTCAGCCCCTTCTTCTCTTCCTCCTCCAGCTTTTTCAGCTCCCGTTGCTCCTCTTTGTCCAGGATGCTTCGTAGCTGATTAAACTCTGTCTGGATCCTGTGTCTCTCAGGTGCCATCTGATTCTTGGGGAACAGGGAAGAGAAAAAGAGGCTTCTAGTCTGTTGGGCTGAGGGTCACCTTTACATGGGGCAGGGGAGTGAGGCTCAGGACTGATTTCCTGGGCCAGGCCTCACCAGGAGAAGAGGGTAAATGCCTGCAGGTGCAGGCCTGCAGAACCTGTTCTTCCAAAACCATTAGCCCCAGGCTGCCTTATCCAGGCCTTCTAGATACAGACTGTGATTCCTGGGTGAGGTTTAGATTCCAGGCAGCCTCCCTGGTCTCTCATGCCTCTGTATCAGCCTCTCCTCCCAATTTTGAGTATTAAGATAGGAATTATTGGCCTGTGCCTAATCTGTCTTTCCCAGTAAGCCAAAGAGATGGAAACTGTAGAACAAGATCCAGAATTATAAATTAGGGAATACCCCTGGCCGTGGTTCCTCTATGTGACTGTCTCCAAAAACCTGGGTTCACTTTTGATAAGTTACATACCACCCCCACCCCTTCCCTGTTTGGAAGGGATGCAGCAGAGGACTAGGCAAGGGAGAGTTCTTCTAGCTATAATGTCAGGGGACAGGCAGGACCAGGCCTTCTTTTCCCTTGGCACCCATGGCCCCCCAGCACCCTTGGGGGTTGCCTGTGCCTTCCAGGATGCCCTCTTCTCTCTGATAACAGTTTTCAGCTTCTCAGCTTCCTGCTGTTCTTTCCTCAGCTTCTTCAGAGACTCTTGGAACTTCTCCTGGAAGAAACACATCAGATGAAGCAGGGTCAAGCTTTATATGGTCTCCATACCTAGACATGGAATGACTAGGGCAGAGATTATGCTGACCTCAGAAGCAGCCTGTCCTGTCCTGGGATGAAACACTGAGAAGGTCAAAGCATCTGTTACACAGAGAAAATGAAAACCAACAAGAATAGGCTGATTCTCTTCTGGGGAAAGAACCTGACCACACAGCACTTTAATTCATCTACTCTCATTATCAATGTATCCCCCACACTAAATCAGCCAAGTCTCTCTGTGTCCTATTCATAAGACATAGAGTCTCTACTCTGGATCAGGAGGGCATTATCTAGGTTCGTCCTCTAGGTAAATGGACTATGAAGAAATTAAATCAGAGCACGATGAAAAGTTAAAATCTCCTGACAAGAGTCCCATTCCTCCTCCATCCTGGATCCCCACCTGGTACTCCTGGGCAACCTCCTCCATGAGGAACGTGTGGTGACCACGGTGCTCCTGAGACCGCTCGCAGAGCCAGCAAATGAGCTTCCCATCCTCCTTACAGAAGAGCTGGAGTTTCTCTCCATGGTGTGCACAGAGAATCACCTTCAGCTGCTTCCCTGGGCCCAACACCACCTCTCTGAGCCTTTCTACTATGTTGGCCAGATGCCGATTAGGCCGCAGATTCTCAGGCTGGTAGCTGGTCTGGCACACAGGACAGCTGCTTTCCCCTTCTTGGCCAATCACTGACTCCTCGCTGTTCTCTGTGATGCAGGCTTGGCAGAAGCTGTGGCCACAGTCTATGCTCAGGGGTTCTGTCAGGAGCTCCAGGCAGATGGGGCAGGTTACCTCATCTCGTAGGTCCACCAGTACTGCTGAAGTCATTACAGCTTCTCTCCTGGCTCCTGACTGCCCAGACCTGACTTCTGTGGTGCTTCCTCCTTGCATAATCCTAGATAGACAAGCCAAGAAAAAAGGGTCAAGTGTAGGAATTGAGAGAAAATAGGGGATGCTGACTGCCCTATTCTGTCCTGTTTAAAAGAGATCAGACACCGGGGTAACAAGAACTTTTCATTTTAATTTCTAACATTTTCTTTACTCCAGCCCATCTGATACACCGATTTCTACCCTTTTTAGACCAATAATTATGATTATGATTTCCTTTTGGATGGAAAAACAAACAGAGGCTCTGGAGAAGCCTTGTGTAAGCCATCATGTCCGAACTTTTCTCAGCCCACCAAAACACATTGCTGTCTCAGGATTTTGGCATTTGCTCTTCTTGTTGCAAGAGTGACCCCTCACCCTGATGTCTGCAGGACTCACTTCTTACAGGTTCCCTTTCCAGAAGGGGCTGCTCTCTTTTGTACTAAAGAATGGCCACCATATAATCACTCCCTACATACTTACTTTATTTTTCTCCTTATCATCACTATACACACACAAACACACACACACATATGTATGATATATATATATATATATATATATATATATATATATATATATATATATATATATATATATATATAAAAAACTGCCTGACTACTCCAATTAGAATGTAAGCTCCACGAGATCAAGGACCATTTTTGTCCACAGTTGCACCATCAGCAGCTAGCACAGTGCCCAACACACAGGTCCAAAAGCTAGAACCTTCTTGCCCTCCACAGATGATCAAACCTTTCTCATGAGCTTTTTCACCTTTTTGCCATCACTCTGCCTATCTCAGCGCCTAGCACTGCACCTAACCTAGAAATGAGCAATTAACTTTATAATGGACTTAAAATTATAACTTACTGCTGACCTTATAATTGGACTTGATGTTGGCATTAGAATGTGGAAATACATGTGCTATCTTAAGAAATTGTTACTGGTAAGCTGGTAAGAAATAATTGTGATGGTATTATACTTATTTTAACTGAAGGTCTTCTCCATCATTTACACACACACACTCTCTCTCTCTCTCTCTCTTCAGGCAAAACCATACTTGGTATACACAATTCTCTTGACGGAGAGTTTCTGCCTCATAAATGCAATGTAGTAATAGCCCCAAACTGGAAAATGGTAAATGGACAAACTGTGGCATATCCATACAATGACATATTACCAAACAATTAAATGAAACTGCTGATAGACACAAGATAAATCTCAAAGCATTAATACAAGGTTAAAAAAAAAAAAAAAGCATGAAACATAAGTTACTGTATAATTCCATTGATATGAAATCCTAGAAAAGGCAAAGCTATAATATTTGAAAGCACATCTGTGGAAGCCAGGGTCCAGGTGTGTGAGAAGGAGATTAACTGCAAAGGAGTACAAGGACATTTGAAGGGTGATAGAAATGGCCTTTAGATTCCATGATTGTGCTGGCAGTAAGTTACACAACTACACATATGTCAAAACTCACAAAATTGTATGCTTACAATTTACAACTTACTAGATATAAATTACACCCCAATATAGTTGACAAAAAAAAAGAAATGCGATGATAAAAAGTGAATGTTTGGCTTCTGATCTTCTAAGCATAAATTAGAACTGTTGTCAAATATGGTGACCACATGTGGCTATTGAGCACTTGAAGTGTGGCTAATCAGAAATGAGACGTTTTAAGTATAAAATACACATCAGATTTTGAAGATTTAGTAAAAAAAGAAATCTAAATTATCTCAATAATTTTTATGTTGATTTTGTGTCCCAATCAATAATATTGTGCATGTATTGGGTTAAATAAAATGTATTCAAATTAATTTCTTCTGTTTCTTATTTTTTAATGAGGACACTAGAAAATGTAATATTACATATATGACCATATTCTATTTCTATTTCATTATATGTCTATATATTTTTTTCCCATCTAATGTGCTACTTTAAACATTCAAGACAGAAAAAGAGTCCTGAACAGAAAAGAGGATGAAAGAGTTGATGTCTATTGTCCAAGGGCATAAATTAGAGGCGGGGGAAAAGAAAGGAACTGTGAAGGAGATAAGCACACAATTAATATAGGTTTGAGTGACCATTGCCCACACACCAGCAAGGCCTTGACTGCCTGCAGCAGCCAAGGAAGTGGGAGCCTCCAACTGAGGCTATGACTCAAGACCAGTGTGGATAGGCTGAAAAATGGCTGTGTGAGGAGTGCAGACCTGGAGAGCCTGAGGTCCCGAGGCTCTATGGATCAAATTAGCAGATGAAAGAGGCTAAATTCATGACCAGGTGGGAACAGTTAAATCACAGACAGATGCCTGAAAAAGTAGGTCACTGTGGTCTGATAATAAGCAGTCCTGGCATCCACTAAAGCTCTTTATGTAAAATCTGTTTCATCCTGACTGATTCAGAATCTGCACTTTAATAAGATCTCCTGGTGATTCGTATGCACATTAAGGCTTCAGAAGTACTGCCTCAGATAAAGGCCCTTCTTTTCCAGGTGGATACAATTTAGGGTGCAAAACATCTAGGAAGGGGGAAGGGAGGGAGGGCCAGAGAATGGACGATATTTAGATCTGAAGCATCTATTAGAACGGAAGCTCACATAGATATCAAAATGGCTTTCAGAATAAAAATCAGTGACTGAGCAGGGGCGACTGGGACTGGTCCAGGCTGGAACTCAGAATGAGAGTTAGGAACAAGAAGGACAGGGCTGCTCCCCAGCTGAGAGCCCTAATGAAAGTGGAGTGAAATAGATGCTAACTGCCTCTTGGGCTTTGGGAATAACATTGTTTTTGACCTTTGTGTAGGGTTATCTCCCACTATAACCTACTATCTGGGATTGATTATTTAACAGATATCACTTGATTAATATTCAAATTGGAACATAATCAGTTTCAGATATTTTTTAAAACCTGGCTTCAATAATCTCTACTCCCTGAATTTCAGAAACTTACAATTGAATAATTTTACAGATTCTTAAAATATTGCTCTGCACAGGTTTTCTTCTCCCTGAGTGTTAAATAATCCATTGAGTTTTTTTAAGTCTAAAATATAAAATTCTTTTTTTTCTGCATGTGTTATTCCACTTGTAATTCCTAATTTTAAAAACTCGCATTTTGACTTGTTTAGGTTTAACAGTCATATTCATCGTAATGCATTTTAACATTTTACTGCATAGTACATTTTTCAAAAATTGTTTCGATTGTGCATTTTTAAAGGTAGGCATGAAATCTCAATAATAATAATAACTTAATAATTTGAGTATTTACCATAAGTCAGGCATTCTCCTATGAGTCTAAACCCCTGCTTCAATCCTCGCCGAAACTCTAGGATATACACGTCACTCTGCCCGCTTTATTAGAAACTGAAGCTCAAAGAGGAAGCGTTAACAGGCCCAGGGCGCACAGCCAGTGTCTGTGTTGGAGACAGGATTTGAACACATGCGGTCTGGCTGCAGCACCCATGCTTTTAACTACCCATTTCTGTCTCACCTGATGATTGATTGATTAAATGTGTCCCTCACCTCTGAGAGCTCACTTCAAGTGAGGAGGAAAAGAAAGATAAAATTAAAAGATAAAGACGGGCGCATCAAGGAAGAGCAGCTCCACATGGGAGCTCCAGGTGGTCAAGGTCCTTCGGAGCAACCCAAGGAGTCAAACTAATTCTGAGGTAAAGAAGGTGCTCACTTCTCACATCGGTCTCTCATCCAAATTCAACCTCGCACGGCTCTGCTTCGTTCCGAAAACGGCAGAGCTCTCTCCTGGGCCAGCCGCTGGCCTTTGGACAGACCCCGCGAGTGAGGCCCCGTGTGGCCGGTTCATCTCTCGACTCCGCCGGGGAGGAGTCGGCCCCGGGGTGGGATGAACGCCGCTCACTTCCTGCCGCGGCAGGGCTGGCGGTGGGGGAGGGGGCCACCTCCGCATCCACGAGGGCTTGCAGAGCTGCCGCTGCTCCTTTCGCTTCCAGAATCAGGCTGCAACTCTCACTGCCCTTTACTCAGCCTATTCGCAGTTGCAGAGGCGCCTCTTCTGTGCTGCTTTCTCAAACTTGAGTCAACTCAAAACCGCAGAGGTCTCCTTCATTCTTCCACCCGTGAAACCCCACTCCAGCCTGTAGGGCGGGTCAAAC
The DNA here is from genome assembly GCF_027409185.1 of Cynocephalus volans. NCBI lineage: Eukaryota > Metazoa > Chordata > Mammalia > Dermoptera > Cynocephalidae > Cynocephalus > Cynocephalus volans. The sequence goes on along the minus strand of NC_084463.1, from coordinate 105,546,464 downwards.
TCTCTGTTCTAGTGGGGACAGCGGTGACTGGCCAGAAAGTGGGTTTGTTCACTAACCTGGAATCTGTGGCCTGCATCAGAGCCAAAAAGTTGCGGCTGCCGCCTCCTCCACCACCAAAGCCAAAGACCCAGGGGGAACGGGGTGGAGCCAGGGCAGGAGGCGGTGCTGCTGAGGGGCCTATGTGTCCCGCACAGCGTGAGATCCTGCAGACTCCGTAGGTGTGGTCACCAGGGCCCCATCAGGCGGTAAGGGACACTAAGGTATTTTTTGAAAGCGGAAGTAAAAAGCTGTTCTTCTCTCCTGATGGACAGCAAATTCTGAGGCCTTTGAGAACACCTGAAGTCCAGATTGCAAATTGTCTTAGGTTTACTTTAGCCTTCCAACCTCATATCAGAACTTGAAATACTGATAATACACCTATACTCCGTATTAATATATTATGTCTAAATAAATAAAAATATCTGCAGTTACACAAATGAATAAAAGACCACTTGGCATGTTTTTCAAAAAGATCATTAAAATTTATCAGTTTATGATTACGTATATATAAATGTATATATACCTGTGTGTGTCTGTCTGTAATTTTAACCTATATTAATGAGAGACCATAAATCTTTATTTTTAAGTCCTTCTGCATACATGCAAAGCTTACAGACTCTAGGAACAGTAACTATAGGGTTTCAATGACACAACTCTGAGAAGAAATAGAATGCCAAACTTCCTGCCTAAGGAGACTGACTAGATGAGTGTCACCTGGTCTTAGAAGGTGGGTTTGGGGAGGGAATATGAAGGAGAAACTGGGGTGTTTAGATAGAAGTAAGGACAGAAGGTCAGGCAACATGGAGAGAATCGGGCTAACTATTAAGAGTTTGCCCTGAACAGTCCTCAAGCAAATAAAAGGTCATTGGAATCTCAAAACAAGAAGTGAATACATGTGTCACTATTCCAGTAAGTACCTCATATCTGCAGAGTTAAGAAGCCACGCAAGGTGTACTTTGGATCACTTCCCAACACAAGGGATTTAGGTATGGCTGCCTCCACATTGCCCATGGATGAGTTTGCAGGTTGAATCCTGCTTATGCCCTGAGATTCCCCTGGGCCCACCAAGTGGCCCAGTGTAGACACCAACCTGCCACTGGCACACTTTTAAGTCTCCTGAAATATAATATGGCGTGATTTGCACACAGAGGGTTAGAAGTGTTTGATGCATGATGAAGCCCAATGCAGAATCCTTTGTCAGTTCCTTTTCTAAGGGCTACTATAACGGGAAGTAACTTACCGGCCTCACAGTCTTGTCAGCAGCAGGCTTTATGTCTGAGGCAAGGAGTCTCAGTTAAAAAGAGGATGTTTCTCAATGTGCAGTTTTTTATTATTATTATTTTTGTTTGCTAACCAAGGCAGTTTTTATTTTCTCTGTAACCAATTTCTTAGCTTGAACTGGGAGACTGGGCATTCAGGATATTGAAAAGAAATGAATGTATTTGGTAATAATTTAAGGGATCTTACAAAGTTAGACATAAATTTACCATACAACCCAGCAAATCCACTCCTAGGAATCTACCCAAAAGAAATGAAAGCATATGTCCATACAAAGACTTGTGCACAAATATGTTCATAGCAGTTTCACTCATAGGTATTAAAAAAAAAGAATCAACCCAAATGTCCAAGTGTTGAATAAATTTAAAAAACAAGTTGTGTATCCAATACAATAAAATATTATTAGCATTAAAAGGGATTAAGAGGCTTGGTGGGGTGATGTGGGGCATCTAGCAGGACAGATTTGAACATTATGGGGCACAAGATATGCTGACAGTCTCAAGTCCCTGAGTACTCTGAGCACTTACCATTCTAGACTCAGGGTGGTATCAAAGGATCCAGCCTTCTATTGTAACAACATTCAATATATTAAACAATATATACCAAAGTTATTACTTAGAGCACAAGGCAAACAGTCGAGATATTTTAATAGCAGGAACTGGATGTTAACATGGGACAGGTAAAGAGGTTTCAGGAAAAGCAAGCAGGACTATGAAAAAGGGGGCACAGAGAACATTGTTATAGCTGTATAGTGATTAAAAACACAAACTCTGGAGATAGACTCTGGGAGTAAAACTCTAACATACTGTACATATTTTTTTTAGTACAACTAACTCTTCCCTGTTTGAAAGCAATATTGAATGATACCTGGTTTTTCTCCTCTTATTAAAAACCCTACTCTCATTATTACCGCCCTTTGGAAGCTGATGGAACAGAGAAGAAAACAAAACAAAACAGCATAATAGATGTTACAAGGTGGAGATTAAGACTCAGGGCTTAGGATAGTTTATGCTTAAGCATTCAGGATAGAAATAACTAAATTCTCTGATAGAATCAGTTTTTAACATCTGATTAGAGAAGGAACTTTAGGAAAACCTAATAGAAATCAATTTATTTTCCTTCTTCCTTTTTTTTTTTTTTTTTTTGGTGGCTGGCCAGTATGGGGCATCCGAACATTTGATCTTGGTGTTATAACACGGCACTCTAACCAACGTAACCAGCCAGCCCTAGAAACAGATTTTAATGAAAAATAGTTGTTCCACAGGCTGAGAGATATTATAGTAACATGCCACCAATTTTGTTTTCACATGCTTCTAATTATCCTAGGTAGACCCAATTAACATATGTTTTTCTTTCTTCCCTTCCTTCCTTCTCAGACGAGGGGCTCAATTTCCGTGGATTCTGGTCACAAGACACACCTGTGGGTTTCAAGCCACTCCCCAAGGTCTCAAGTCCTTAATCTAGGCCCTCCTCTAGAGAAGAGTTACTGTTGCCTGTTGGACCTATTTTTGGCACCAACACTGGGAACTTGAGACCTCAGGAGGCTGACTTATGCAAATCCAGTGCCTGGGCATGCTTAGTGCAGAGGAGTTATATAATCCTTATAGTGTAGCATGCTCAGTGAAGCAGAGTTTATCTTTGAATGACCTTCACCTAGAGATGTTAAAGAACACAAAATATTCTTGAATACATCTGCTGCATGTGACAAGATTTAACCAATGAACATGCTCTAAAAGGAGACCAGCTCAGCATGTACCAGACTATGTTACATAACAGGGAACTGCCCCCTTAGTTGAATATTCGTTAGATAGCATGAATATGTATCAGCATAACTCTAAAAGTGGAATTCCAGCAGAAGGCAGAGTGATTGACTACTCACTCTCTCTGGAGTTATCCTGTACTCTGCATGTGGAGTGTATATTCCTTTCTTTTTGTATCAAACTTGCCATTATCAGGCTGCTGTTCACTCTAGAGCTAGCCTACACTTTGTGAATGTGTATTTCTTACTTTTGCATTAAACCTGCTCAGTCTCGGAACTAGGCCAAACTCTCTCTATGGAATTTGTATCTCTTATTTGTTACATTAAACCTGTTTTCACTTTCTACTGTGACTCCGCTGTTGAATTCTTTCCTGTGGCAGAGTCAAGAACCTGGGAAGAGGACAGGTTGAGTTGAGGCTGGCCATCCGCCTTCCCCAGAGTCTCTCCTTCAGTACCACTTCCTTCTTTTCTCCCTCCATCACTTCTTTTCTTCCCTTCCTTCCTTCCTTCCTTCCTTCCTTCCTTCCTTCCTTCCTTCCTTCCTTCCTTCCTTCCTTCCTTCCTTCCTTCCTTCCTTCTTTGCTTCGTTTTCAATAGACACATACTAAATTATATATAGTGTAGCACAGTATTGAAGACTACAGACTTTGTAGTCAGTTTTGCCCAGGTTTAAACTCTAGCTCACTTAACTACCATGTATATGATTTGGGGCAAGTTACTGAACCTTTCTTTTGCCTCAGTTTTTTATCTGTAAAATCCCTGCTGCACAGAGAACTAAATATGCAGCCAGATGTTTTCACAGAGCGGAACCCTGAGGAGCACGTTCCAGATATATGGAAAGTGCTGAGGACATTTGAGGGCGAGGAGATGTCAGAGAGCAGAGAGAAACTGTGGGGGACATGAGTAAAGAGAAGTACGAAGAGGTAGAGTTGTGGAGCAGTGATTAGAAGAGAGGAACTGGTTCAGAGAGGGGAGTTTACAGAGTGTTGGTGGGAAATAGGAGTGTCTTCCCCCTTCACCAGGTCAGAGCTGCCCAGCTGCAGACTTGGATTTCAGAATGTTTGAATGAGTGGAAAATAATGAGGCCTTAGAGCAAAATAGAACTGACCATGATGGGCCTCATGTTCATCAAGACATTTGAACTAATTAAATGGTTTACACAGATTACAGGAAACACTGAAAGCAAGGAGGGTGGCATGATGTGATCTTTAGGTTAGAAGACCTATCCATCTGTGAGTGGTGTTGATATTTGTTGGAGGGCCACCAAACTTCAAATACATGGCTTTTCTCAATAGCATAAAGGAAGCCTAATGAGTGATGGAGTTTGGATGCATTCTTCTCCCAGAACTCATGGAAACCTTATCCCCAGTATGACAGTTTGAGTCATGGGGTAGATCCCTCATGGATGGATTAATGCTCTCCCTAGGTGGGGGGAGTAATGAGTGAGTTCTTGCTCTACTAGTTCCCATGAGAGCTGGTTGTTTAAAAGACGCTGGCACCTTCTCTTTCTCTCTCTCTCTCACTTCCTCTCACCATGTGATCTGAACCCACTGGCTGCCTGTCACTTTCCACCATGAGTAGAAGCAGCCTGAGGCCCATACCAGATGCAGCTGTCCCAGAATTGTATGCCAAATAAACCTCTGTTCTTTATAAATTACCCAGTCTCAGGTATTCTGTTATAGCAACACAAAATGGACTAATATAATGAGGAACTAATGAGAGCATGTCATGAGAATCGAGAGTCAAAATATATTTGTGTATAGAAAGTATAAGATTTGGGAGCAAGAATGTGAAAACAAATTCAAGAACAAACATTTGAATATAGAAGTTAGACTAATTTCTCAAGAGGACCAGCCTGTTCCACAATACTGCTTTTGTGTTCTGTTAAAGCTATCCCCTCATCCTTCATCTTCTTATTTCAATGGATGTTCACCTGAAGTTTCATTGGTCTTCTCTGAGCTCCTTTTCCCTACTTCACACACAACCATTTAGAACTCGGTTTCTCTACTTCATGTTTTCATCCTGGTTTTACACACTTCACACACAGCACTTGGGACCAAGGCCTAAGCATTTGCTGGAGACTGATGAGACTGCAGTGGTGGCCCAAGGAAGGCCTCCCTGCTGTGTGAAACTGAACAATGGTCTGTAGGACATCACAGTATTCTGGATGTGTGTTTCTAAAGGAACATATTTATTGAATCCTTTGTTAAAGCAATAAAAACAAGACTAATGTTCAGCATTTAGCTTTTGATTTCCAGGGGCTTTAACCCTGTCAGCTCTGCAATGTATTCTGCAGGGCCTGGAAAGTCTCTTCATCCTCCGCATAGGATGTGATTTATGGGACCTGCAGCAGCACCTGTGCTGATCCCTGACACCTCTAGCTGTGAGGTCAGTGCATCTAGCTACTGGCCCTGTTGGGCTGGTTGGGCTTCAGCCTTGTGCAGACTTCTCAGACTCTTCTCCTTCTCCTACAGCTGCCTCCTCTAGAACCTTTCTGTCCAAACAGTGTCTGGCTGGCTAAAACTCTGAATGAACCTGCTGTTTCAGTTTCCGCCTCATTCTGTAGGGAAAAACAGAGAGAGAGGCTGCCCTGCTCTGTTGGGAGGATGGGAGTCATGCCCTGGGGGAGATGGTCAGGTCCACAGTGGAGGAGGAGTGAGGGGAGGAGACCCTCCTCTGTAATCTGCTCTCCTTTCCAGTTTCTTGTCCTCTCACTCTACCCACATGTCTCCAAAACTTCCTTCCCGGCCACCTTTGCATCCCTAAGGTGGAGTTCAGCTTAAGGATGGGAGGATGGGGATAATTTCCGGAATGACCGTGTGAGTGTTGGCTCCTGTGCCAGCAAGTCCTGAGTACAACTACTTCTCCATATTATGTTCCCCTTTCAAGTCTGAGTACCAAGTGGGAGTCCTTGGTCAGGGTCTACTGTATCCTTCCTATCCCCTACCCAGGGGTCCAAATGCACTCTAAATGTGACATCTTAATATAGGGACAAGAATCTAGAAAGCTGGGACCACCATGAGCCAAGGTTTCTTCCTATGTTCTTCTTCAAATTGCTGGTTGTGCTGGGAGCTTCCGTTCTTGCACCCATATCGTTGTCCATAAAGAGAGAGAAGGGGAATAGTGAGGATGGTCAGGATAAGGCAGGGCTTCTCAAAGCATGATTTGATGACCAAGCTGCTGGTCAACAAACCGTTACATGTATATAATGAATTAAGGAGCTTTGCACTTGAATGTAAATCAACTTTTTTTTTTTTTTTAGTGAAGAAAGCAGTGGGTTAATTTTCATTCTGGTGCAAGCTCCAAATACCATCACAAAAGAGCATTTTCATAGCATTGGCCTTTAGAACATTCAGCATATTAACTTCCTCTCTTATATACCCTGTGATCAGACAGAATTGGGTTCCACAACTACCTTCTTCTGTATCTTGTTGTCCTTTAACTTCCTGGCTATTCCCTGTTTTATCGTCAACTGCCCCAAAACTGCTTGGAGCTTTTACTGCAGAGAACATATATGTCTGTGTTTATTCAAGATTTTAGTTCCATTGCTTATATATATTTAAGGATAGTTTGAATAAGGTGAGGTTAGGATTAGATTCTTTTCATATAAAATCTTAGAAACAATGCTCACCTTTTCCCCCAGAGCGTAAAGGACCCAGCATTAACACCACTGTGCCTATGATGATGGGAAGAAAAGCTCATGCAGATTAAATCTTACCCATTTGTCCCATTGCTGTCCTGACCATGACACACCTCTATGATCCTATAGGTGCACGCTTTGCTCAGAGAGCCCTGGAAAGTTTCAACCTTGGTAGAATTCTTTATACATCCAGAATTTGAGGATGTGTCTGACCTAGTCCCTTTTGTCATTTTAAATGGTAAGATTGGGAGGAAAGGCTTATCCTTATGTGTGAATAATAAGACAAAATGAAGATATTATAAGATGTGACTGGGTTGGGAAAGTGAACAGAGTGCTAGGGAGTATGCAGTGTTCCCATTAGGAACAACTTCCTGCTCTTATTTTCTCCAACTTAAGACTTACCTGGGCAATGTATTAATCCATTTCTATTGCTTATAACAGAATACCTGAAACTGTGTGGTTTATAAAGAAATAGAAATTATTTCTTGTAATTTTGGGGGCTGGGAAGTCCAACGTAGAGAAAACACATCTGGTGAGGACCTTCTTGGGGATGATGACTTTCCATAGCAATGCAGTGTCACACAGCAGATGGGCTGCGCAAGAGAGAGCTGACCTCCTCATTTGCTCTCCTTTTAATATTATGACAACCAAGCCCATTACCACCTGTTAAATCATCAATGGATCAATCCTTTCATGAGTGAATAGTCCTCTTAATCTAATCCTCTCTTAAAGGGCCCCACCTTTCAGTTACCATAATTGGATCTTCTACCCTCTTAACGCTGTTATAATGAAGATTGTATCCAATCATGAACCTTTGGGGGACACATTTAACCCATAGCAGGCAGCTTCTTTCATGGGGACCACGTCATATCTACAATGCTCTCAGGATCTCTTTCACTCTAAGCAACGGGCCTTCTCATCCTCCCCACAAAAGGTTATATTTCCTTTCTACATTCCTTCTACAGAACTCTCTTTAGTACCTTCTCAGGTAAAATAGGCCATCTCCCCATGCAGGGTTTTCAGCACTGTAGATGAGGCTTCAAATATCTAATTATTATGCTTGGGGCGCTCACCTAAAGGTAACTGAGGAGTGGAAAAATGAAGAGGTTTTGGAAAAGATGCATAAAAGGAGGGGTACAGGCTGTCTAAAAGAAGTATGGACCAAGGAAAGAATAATGAAAGAGACATGAGATGGAGGCAAGAAACTGGAAAAAGTAAAGAAAATTTCTTTGCCGCTCTTGCAGTTACCCAAGCACACTGCTGATATCATGCCATCTTTTTGATGTAGGATGAACTGAGTCCCTTACCAAGTGAGGTACTACTGTCGGTGACCTTCCTTGTTTTCATGGACACTGTAAATTAAGGTTTTTTTTTTTTTTGCTTCTTGTATGAACAATTAGACTATTAATCTTGGCTTGCTACTCTCATTTAGACCCCCAAATAGCAGAGTTCTCCTAGAATCAGACTCTAAAAAACATCCCCAGGGGAAAAATTTTTTTTCCTTTTTTCTTATATTTAACTTCTCAGGGAGACAGTTTCTTAGTCCATGAAGACTGATATAACAAAATACCATGAACTGCAAAGCTTATAAACAACAGAAATTTATTTCTCACAGCTCTGGAGGCTGGCAGATTTGGTGTCTGGTGAGGACTTGTTTGTTGCTTTCTCCCTGTGTACTCACAGGTGAAAAGGGCACACGCACTCCGCAGGGCCTCTTTATAAGGGCACTAATCCCATTCAGGAGGGCTCTGCTCTCAGAACCTAATTCCAGAGGCCCCATTGCCAAGGGGGTTAGGATTTCAACATATAAATTTTGGAGGTACACAGACATTTAAACCTTAGCACGAAGCAAACAGCTTTAAAAGATATTTTAAAATAATTTTAGATAATCATTTTGATTATTAGTCATAACACAAAACACCTTTATATATATATTTTCACAAAAGAAAAAGAAACTTTAACCATGTAGTGTATTGTTGGCATTGTATAACTATGATGAAATGGAGATCGAGGATATTCAATAAGTTGTTCAAAATTATGCTAATGATAAGTCTATGACTAAACCTAAAATCTGACTCCAAGCTCCAGCTTTTTTATTGCTTTACCTCAAAGGAAAACTGTTATAAATGTTGGGAAGAATTTGCAATAATATGGTGTAAAATCAGTGAATAACAAGGGGTGTACTATGGGAAGATATGTAGTAAAAATCACCAAAATAGTCCAAACTTTCTACAATAACTTAGGCTTCTTGTACATTCAAGCTGTTCATGCCTTTAAGCATCTGTTTATTATATTCTCCATACTGTCTTTCTTTGCTTAATTCTTATACATGTTTCATGAATCTGTAAGACATATCTCCCCAGAAAGCATCATCAAAACCAGGAAGTTGGGATAAGTGCCCCCAACCATGCTCCCAGTGTATTCTCTCTTCTATCTTAAAGCTTACCATAATTTATAATTGTTTGTTAATTTGTCCATCTCCTTTTAGCCATTGAAATCCTTCAATGTTTAAAAAAAAATTGTCTATTATTATTATTACTATTTTTCTTTTTTTTTTTCACATTTAGTGCTTAGACCAGGAGTCATCCTAAAGGTATCTCCTTTTATCTCTTAACTCATGTGCACTCCATTGCAGAGTTCTATCTTATCAATGTTCAACCATATGAAATCCATGCAGATCTTTAGCTACACTGCTGTCAATGAATACAACCCACCACTGGCCCTTGCCCCCCTTGTACCACTGCACGTACTTCCAAAGTGACCCCTTGGTTTCTAAATTTCCTCTCTTTGAATCTTTTCCAAATTTCCTTGACTGAAATCTGAATTAGTTTTTCACAATGCAAACCTGAAATCATCACTTCTTTCAGAACTTTCAATGGTTTGTCATTCTCAAGTTGAAAGCAAAAACTATTATGATTTATAAGGTACCACATGGTCTGTCTTTGATGTAGTCTGTCTCACACCACCCTCTCACTAGCTCCCCATGCTCCAGACACCATCACCCCTTCAGAACACAGAACTGAGTTTTTCCCATCACAAGTCTTGATGCACACCATTCCATCTCTCCTTTACCTAGGAAAGTCCTAATCATCCCTTGGATTTCTCATTTGTCACCTCCTCGAAGAGACTTTCCCTCATTCTTGAGATTGTACTTATGATATCATTTAGCTAATATATTAATAATCATATGATTGAGAAAATTTAACTATTAGTGTGATTTTTAATACATATCTGCTCATCACACTCACCGCCTGCCATGAACTGCTTTTACCTCACATGATTGTAAATTATTCCTTACATCTACAATAGTTTTCCTTTGAGGTAAAGCAGCAAAAAAGCTGGAACTTGGAGTCAGATTTTAGACCTAGTCCTAGATTTACTATTAACTTAATATATAATTTTGAACAACTTATTGAGTATCCTCTATCTCCACTTCTTCATAGCTATACGATGCAAACAATACACTACATGGTTAAAGTTTCTTTTTTCTCTTGTGAAAATATAAACGTAAAAGTGTTTTGTGTTATGACTAGTAATTAAAATGATTAATAATTAAAATGGATTTCTCAAGAATTTATATGAGGACCAGATGGGACCTGGAAAGAAACTGGGCTTACCATCATTCGCCATTAGGGAAATCCAAATCAAAACCATAATGAGATACCACTTCATACTCACCAACTGAGATGGCCAGAATCAAAAAGACAGATACTACGAAGTTTTGGTGAGGATATGGAGAAATTGGGACCGTCCTACACTGCTAGTGCAATTGTAATATGGTATAGTCACTTTGGAAAACAGCCTGGCAGTTCCTCAAAAGGATAAACACAGTTACCAATGACTCAGCAATTCCACTCCAAGAGAAACAAAAACATAATTCCACAGAAAAACTTGTACATAAATGTTTATAGCACCCTTATTCATAACAGCCAAAAAGTAGAAACAATCCAAATGTTCATCAACTAACGAATGAATAAATAAAATGTGGTATATTCATACAATTACATGTTATTCAGCCATAAAAAGGAATGAAGTACTGATACATGCTACAACATGGATGAACCTTGATAATGTTATGCTAAGTGAAAGAAGTCAGACACACAACATCAAATATTACATTACTCAGTGTATATGAAAATGGAGAGTAGGATAGGAAGCCAATCTACAAAGATTTGTGGATTAGTGAATTGGGTGGTTGCCTAGGGCTGAGAGGTAGCATGGGAAAAACAAAATGAAGGAGTGATTGCTAAGAGGATGTCATTTTTTTCAGGGGTAGGGGACGGATATATGGGAATAATGACAATGTTTTAAAATGGATTATGGTGATGGTGGCACAGGCTGTGAATATAATTTAAAAACATGGAATTGCATACTTAAAAAAGGCAAATTGTAAACTATGTGAATTGTATTTTGATAAAGTTTTTATTAAAAAAAAAAAAGAAAAAGAAAAAGAAAGAAACAAACTGCCTTACCTTTTGGAGCAGAAAGCAAAGGGGAAATGTGGGCTCTCAATCTACCCTCTCCTGATGGCTCAATCTCTTTGTCCAACGCTTCAGGGCTGCCTCTCTCATTTCATGTAGCTTCCTGCATCAGGGTCTACTGGACACTCTTCTTTACACTGACACTTCATGGCCCCAAGTGCTGTCTGTGCTGTCTCCCCAACCTTGGGTCACACTTTAAGCTGGCAAAATTCCTTACATTTCTGAACCCAACAACAGCCAAGTGCTTACGTGTAGCAGAGGACCAGGAATGCTCTGTAGGGAATGTGAAGGTCGCTTGGCTTCACTGACCTCTACCTGCATATGTGATCTGGCAGGGTAAGGAAAGCTCCTGAAGGTGGGGGAGGGGAGAAGGGGAAAGCTTGGGATGCAGAAGTGTCTGGAAGGGATGGGAGGAGCCAGAAAAGCCTGCTGAGAGGGCCAAATTCTAAAAAGCATCCTGTCATTTCCAGTCTGTGATTTGTTCAGGAATACTGCGATACCAATCCTGGAGTGGTGGAAAGTGGAGGAAACCTGTGTTTCAAGCAAGGAAGAATTGTGCCAGGATTTTTAACTGCAGGTAATAAGGGAGTTGATATTACCAGAGGCTAGTACATGGTGATGTTGAGATTTTACCTTCTGTGGTATTTGCTTTTCCCCATGACTTAAAAGAAAACAAACAAAACAAAACAAAATAAAACAAAATATGCCCACATCTCACCTATTAAAAATAATTAAGTAGGAGAGTTGAATTGAAGCACAACATCGATTAATTTTGGTTTTACAGCTTACTCATACCCATAATACAGAGCCAATAGATTATTGTTTTAAGAATGTAAATATTTCTGTAAGCACTTTAAGAAGTCCTAGAGTCCTACCATTGTGTACGTAAGGCAGCAAAGAGCCTGGGGAGATCTTTACTACGTGGAGAACAGATGAGACCATCTTATGCAAAAGGGAAAAGGAATGAATATTGGGGTGATGCTCCAGGAATCAAAAGAGTGCTCCCTTGCTCCAGAGAAGATCAGTGCTCCCCTCCACATGGGAGCAGACAGCAGTAAATTCTCCTGGACTGACCGCCCACACCTTCTTCCTGATAATATTCACCACCACTTACTGCTTTGAGACCATCAGGAATAATGCAATTATGCATATTATCCCTGTTATGTCAGATGCAAGAAGCTCAAGATTCTAGATCATCACTCAGACCCTCATCTACAAGGCTCTGTATATTCCTGTTTTTGATTGCACATGTCACCCCTTTCCAACTTTTTAATTCCTTTACTGGACAGTCTGGAACTCATAGTCAGCCATCAGTGAAATTCTCTAAGCACCAAATTCTTCTTGGAACATCCCATTTACTTTCTTGATCTGACTGACACTTGGATTTCCAGAAGACATTTTTTTATTCTCTCTGACACTTTTTATGTCTCTTGGCCTGGATTTGGGGTTAGTTGTTCTCCCTGCATCTTACTGCTGATTTCCTCCCTTCTCTTAAAACAAAACATAAACACCCCACATCCTTGTTTCAGTTTATTATACCACAACTCTCACCCTTCTTTGATCAGAACCTTCTACTCCTGGCTCATATTCTCATTCTCCATAATTTCTTTATCATGATTCTTGATGATTTCAATTCTGACATAGATGCTCCTTGCTTATTCTGAACTTCAGTTCTTTTCACAACTTCTTTTTTTTTTTTTAATTACTTTCTTTTTTTTTTTTTTTAATTTTATTTTGTCGATATACATTGTGGCTGATTATTGCTCCCCATCACCAAAACCTCCCTCCCTTCTCCCTCCCCCCCTCCCCCCCAACAATGTCCTTTCTGTTTGCTTGTCGTATCAACTTCAAATAATTGTGGTTGTTATATCTTCTTCCCCCCCCCCCGGTTTGTGTGTGTGTGTGTGTGTGTGAATTTATATATTAATTTTTAGCTCCCACCAATAAGTGAGAACATGTGGTATTTCTCTTTCTGTGCCTGACTTTTTTCACTTAATATAATTCTCTCAAGGTCCATCCATGTTGTTGCAAATGGCAGTATTTCATTCGTTTTTATAGCTGAGTAGTATTCCATTGTGTAGATGTACCACATTTTCCGTATCCACTCATCCGATGATGGGCATTTGGGCTGGTTCCAGCTCTTGGCTATTGTAAAGAGTGCTGTGATAAACATTGGGGAACAGGTATACCTTCGACTTGATGATTTCCATTCCTCTGGGTATATTCCCAACAGTGGGATAGCTGGGTCGTATGGTAGATCTATCTGCAATTGTTTGAGGAACCTCCATACCATTTTCCATAGAGGCTGCACCATTTTGCAGTCCCACCAACAATGTATGAGAGTTCCTTTTTCTCCGCAGCCTCGCCAGCATTTATCGTTCATAGTCTTTTGGATTTTAGCCATCCTAACTGGGGTTAGATGGTATCTCAATGTGGTTTTGATTTGCATTTCCTGGATGCTGAGTGATGTTGAGCATTTTTTCATATGTCTGTTGGCCATTTGTATATCTTCCTTAGAGAAATGCCTATTTAGCTCTTTTGCCCATTTTTTAATTGGGTTGCTTGTTTTCTTCTTGTACAGTTGTTTGAGTTCCTTATATATTCTGGATATTAATCCTTTGTCAGATATATATTTTGCAAATATTTTCTCCCACTCTGTGGGTTGTCTTTTAACTCTTTTAATTGTTTCTTTTGCTGTGCAGAAGCTTTTTAGTTTGATATAATCCCATTTGTTTATTTTTCCTTTGGTTGCCCGTGCTTTTGGGGTCGTATTCATGAAGTCTGTGCCCAGTCCTATTTCCTGAAGTGTTTCTCCTATGTTTTCTTTAAGAAGTTTTATTGTTTCAGTGTGTATATTTAAATCCTTAATCCATTTTGAGTTGATTTTAGTATACGGCGAGAGGTATGGATCTAGTTTCATTCTCCTGCATATGGATATCCAGTTATCCCAGCACCATTTGCTGAAGAGGCAGTCCCTTGGCCACTGAATAGGCTTGGTGCCTTTGTCAAAGATCAGCTGACAGTAAGTGTGTGGGTTGATTTCTGGATTCTCTATTCTATTCCATTGGTCAGTGTGTCTGTTTTTATGCCAGTACCATACTGTTTTGGTTATTATAGCTTTGTAGTATAGCTTAAAGTCAGGTAGTGTTATGCCTCCAGCTTTATTTTTTTTGCTCAGCATTGCTTTGGCTATGCGTGGTCTTTTATTGTTCCATATAAATGTCTGGATAGTTTTTCACAACTTCTTTTAAGATGAACTTGTCTTCCATTGTTCCTCAGTCTCTTACTTTCATGGTCATGTTGCACACACTATTAACAATAATAACCTATTCATGACCACAATTTCAAGTATTCCATTCTCCATCCATTGCTTTCATTATTTAAACTCTCTCTCTTTAGTGAAATCACTCCAATATTTTCTGATCCCACCAGGACCTATAACACACTGGTTCCTACCACCTTGCCCCTGCCCTCTATAGCTACATTACCCCCATATTCACATTGTAAATTTCACTATGATAATCACTCTTTGCCATGTTCATTCAAGTGCTTTGTCATTCTCCATCTTCATTGTACTTTCCTAGCAAAATGTCAACCCTGTTTAAATTTGATTTTTAAATATATCTCTTTTCATCCAGGTCATGTTGGAGACACACATACAGACATGCACACATTTCTCTTTTCACTTTAAATTTACAATCACTAACCTCAGGGAAGTCTTTAATGCTACTTATTCCATTCTCTTTCCCGCCCTCTAAGACTGCTCTCATCTCCTCTCTCTTATAAAGAGTTTAAAACCAAGGTAAAATCACAGCACTCATACAGATATAAAATAAATACATGTCAACATTTTATTTGATTAATTAAACCAGCAAGATGTTAAAATCAATTCAAATAAGAAAATGACTTAAGGAATGAGATCTAAAACATTCTACTTGCTACACAGCTTACTGTCTATAGTAACAAAACCTTAGTCTTCCACTGTCAAAATGATTTTGCTATTTTAGAAAGCTCTTAACCAAGAAGATAAAAGTTTCAAGTGAGTTTATTATTCAACCCAGAAATACATTTAAATGAGCATCAATTGCTAAACTGTCCAACAGATAACATAAAACAATAGTTTACTCTCCAAGATTTTTAAGCATCCTTATCTCAAAATCCTTATTTGGCTGTTTCCATCAATCTTAAACTGTTATCTTTATCTAATTCTAATCAAGTCCCTAAGTTATAAGACTCATCTTAAACAAGATTCTAAATTCTCATTAATATGTCAACTTTGCCCTCTTCCTTTGAAGACTGTCTCTTCCACTGTGTTAAGATTAAACTCTGCTTTGTCTTATAAACAGATTGTTGGATATTTCAGGGGAGGCTGCACTTGACAAGAAATTTTTATTCTCTACTGGACAAAATTAATTTGCATTTACCAATGATGGAAATCATTTGCAATGCTTACAGAAAACCTTTTCATTGTTAAAATTTTTATAATCCACAGGATTGTAAAAGCCAGGACCCTAGTTAATCAAGGATAATCAAAGGATCACACCCTTATAGAACCAGATAACACTTGGAGGGTTTGTTATACAATGCTCAACATTCCACTGCAAGGCAGCCGGGTAATCTCTTTCTCCTATTTCCAAACTTTGACAATGTTTCCTGACAATTCTTGTAAAACTTTCTATAGGAGCCAGCTCCAGTGCCCAGAGGTTTTTAGCTAGGATAGCCAGATGGAGAATGGGCTTGAGTTTTCTAGGTTGGAAGTTGACCCAAAGAATAGTGCAAAGGGGAATAGGTTTGACTTTTTTCTTGGCTGACTCTCACTTCTATTTTTCTGAGACTCTGAAGATGCAGCATCTGCAGATGCTATGTACATAGTTGGTGCTCACGGGCACTGTCAGGAGGTCCGGGATGATGACAAGGGTCACCTCCTTTCTTGCTCTTTACTTGCAATAATTTCCTAATTCAGATTTGTGAGGGTTTCTGTTTGCTTCAGGTCCTTCAAGGCTTTCAGACTGAGGGCTGGAAGACCAAAAGAAAGAATGTGTGGGATGGTAAAAGCAGTTACCAAAAGTTTGCTAAAATGGAACTTATACCCTAGGGTGTTTTAATTGTAATCACAATTGATGTGAACATAGATGTGCAAATAGGTGTTTAAAAAAAAACAAAAAACTTCTCACTAATGAAATTAGTATAAGGAAAGAAAAAAGGTAATCATCAGTAGTCTGTGATGTATGGAAGTTCAAAAAAAAAAAAAAAAAGGTCTTTATCTGAACCCTTTTAATTGTTGTCCCATGGCTTTTAAAATATAAAGTAATATAGGGATTGAAGGTTGTGAGGTTTGGAAAAATGAAAATGGAATGGGGAAGGAACTGTTCCAGATTTTTCTTCATACTGTTCTTTCAATCGCAATTCTTTTGAAGCATCTGTCAAATTAAAACAGTAAAGCCACTGAAGGGATTCTGCTGTAGTCTAAATGTTTGTGTCCGCCCAAAACACATATGTTGAAAACTAATCCTAAATGTGATGATATTCGGAGGTGGCGCCTTTGGAAGGTGATTATCATGAATGAGTTTAGTGTCCTTATAAAAGAAGCCAAAGAGAAATCCCATTTCTTTTACTACATGAGGACACAGGTAGAAGGTGTCATCTAGGAATCATAAAGTGAAACCTCACCAGACACTGAATCTGCTGGTGCCTTGATCTTGTACAACTCAGCCTCCAGAGCTGTGAGATAATGAATGTGTGTTGTTTATAAGCTGTCCAGCTTATGATATTTTGCTATAACATCCCCACGGTGACAGATTCAGAGTATGCCACCCCAACCATACCGCTCTGTCATAAAGATATTTTAAGCTGAAGGCAATTGAGAAAATGCAGACACAGAATGTGCTTTCTGCCTTCCCCCATCTGCCTGAAAGCGGCACATACACTCCCCTTGTGAAGGTGCCCCCGCCCTCGCCTCACACTTAACCGTACCAGGAAGGGGATAACAACCTAACTCCAGAAATGATGTGGCGTTGAGAAAGAGTCTACACAAGCGAACGTTACTAATTAGCCCTTATTCTCCGTTAGTTTACACCACATATTTGCTTTCCCATAGTTTGCCATTCTTAGAAGCCTAAAACCTTTTTTTGTTTGTTTTTTTTGGAGGGCTGGCCCATGAAGGGATCTGAACCCATGACCTTGAGTATAAAGCTGTGCTCTAACTAACTGAGCTAACAGGTCAGGCTTGAAGACTAAAACCTTCTCCTTTGTCTTGATGCTTCTCAATAAATTTATTGTTCTTTTGTGAAAATAACATGTAAGCCTAAGTTCTAGCCACGACTTCAAGTTATCACTGAGTTTCTCTCATGTACATGTGCACTGCTCGGGTTAATAAACTTCTGTTTGTTTTTCTCTTGTTAATCTGTCTTTTGTCAGTCTAATTTTCAGGACCCTGACTGGAGAACCTAGGAGGGTATGATGTACTGTTTCTGTTTTATTCTTGTTTTCTTCTTCCTATTCCTCCCTGTAGAAACAAAATTGGAGTATGAGACATTCAATCTCCTTAGGTCCCAGGACAATTATTCACTAATTATGAGGTGTTGAATGAGCCATTAATTAATAATAATAGAGAAGTGCTGGACTAATGGGTATAAAACTAAGTGAATCATTGTACAGTATTTGTAGTGTACTGAAACAACACACTGTACCCCACAAAAATGTACCAGTAAATGTTAAAATAAAAAATAATAGAAGTAATTGAAACAACAATACAAGAAAAGCTGTCATTTGCAGAGCATTTATTTATATGCCAAGTACTATTATATGATATATATACATATATATACACCTACATATCTATATCTATATCTATATATTTATATTTAACATCAAATCATTAAGACAAAGGTACTATCATTATTTCCCTTTCAAAGATGAAAAAGTTGAGACATACAAATGGTAAGTAACTTGCACAGAGTCACACAGTTGGTAAATGGAGTCAGAATTTTAACAAAGATCTAGAACACAAAACTTGATCAATACTCCTTACAGTTTCCTCTTCCACATGATAAGAATACTAATAACTGCTTTCTCTATTTTTTATTATCATTGTCTTGAGGATACAGAGAGCTATGTGGAAATAAAGAAGAGGAAAATGTACTCAACATTCATCTAATGCTTACTATACAAAAGATGTATAATACTATATCATTCTCATCTTCTTTGCAGATGAGTAGAAAATTAAGCTCATTGATGTTGTGTAAACTGGTGAGCTCACTGAGCAAGTCAGGAGTACATCTAGGTGTAAAGTTCACATCTCTTGGCATTTAGTACAGTTCCCCTATACAGGATACTGGCTCACAGGGCTGAGAAGAACTTCCTTACTTAAGAGTGAATGCAGAGCATAAAAGTGATGTCAAAGTTGATTAAATGAGAATTTTATACACATACACACACATATTTCATATCTGCTGTCAGTAGGCTCTCATTCTTTGGGGCAATGGTAATGAAAAACCTTATAAAATAATCATTTTTCTCAGAAAATGCAGTCTAGGCAGGGAGTGAAGGCACACACACAAGAAGATCTCTAATAAAAACAAGAAGGAATAAGATCATGATTCAACAGAATAGTGATTTAGATGAAAAGTGGTTCTGAATCTCAAAAAATGGGTCTTTCACTGTGGGGTGAATATGGGAGTGGGCAGGCTGAGAGGTGCACTACATCGTCAAGGATGGATTTGTCTTGGGTTAAAATTCAGGATGACTCACTTTTATTAATCTCAGAGAACATCAAGCTAGGATAACTCCTAGTTAATGATTATAAATTAATGGTTATTAATAATGGTTAACAATGATTACTGAGCAAATTATTAAACTACATATAGATGTTTATGTATTTTTAACCATTCATTAAACAATATGTAAATCAAAGCTATTAGATATAAATAGGTATTTTGACTTCTAATTTTAAAGATGAATGTAATTTTGAAATATTAATGCAAAGCATATATGGATGAAAAACAGTACTTGGTCCCTACAACTATCTACATTGTCAGTAAAACAATGTCCAGAATAGGTAATGGTAGTCCAACAATATTTGGTAAAAGGTTTTTAAAAATTATATGTTCATATTTAAACTGATAAATGAGTGTGTCCACTTACATAAGCAGCTGTGTGTTGGTATCTCTGAAATCGGGTATACATACATGTGCGATCATGGATTTGTGCAGCTGGTAAGAAAAACAAAAACATATAACATCCCATGGGACTACAAATTTGAGACATGGCAGTAATCAGAGGTTCCATCGTGAGAAAGATGTTGAACTGGCAAATAAATGTAAACATGATACACACAAAGAGTTATCATATCACTTCTAAAAAGTTAGTGCTTCTTGAGGTGATTGGGGTACAGACCACACTGGAAATATGGGGTGAATATTACTACAGAATTCTAAGAAAAGAAATCAGAGGTGGGTTTGAGTAGATGGCATATTTAAGTAAATTGAAACATGGATGAGCATAACATGTGGATAAGTAGAAGATGTAGTGATGAGGATGGGGTGAACATAGGACACTCAATACGTGTCGAAAAGTGTTAAGTTGAGGCCAAGCTGGGAGCATTTATTTAGATCCTTTGGCAAGATCTGAAAACATCTGCTTCACCCCTTCCAAAATTTGCTTGGTCCTCACTCCATAAATAATGGGATTGAGCATAGGTGGGATGACCACATAGAGGTTGGCCAGGAGGATATGGACATAGCGTGGGATACGTCTCCCACCAAACCTGTAGGCAAAGACAGAAAAGAGGGCAGGGATATAGAAGAGAAGGATGACACAGACATGGGATCCACAAGTGCTCAGGGCCTTGGACCGAGCATCTTGAGAAGGGAGGTGAAAGACAGCTCGGAGGATGTGGACATAGGAAACAGAAACAAGGATGATGTCCAGGCCTGTGGAGAGAAAAGCAGCTGCCACCCCGTACCAAACATTGATGGAGATATCAGAACAGGACAGACGGGCGATGCCCATGTGCTCACAAAATGTGTGAGCGATGATATTGTTCTGGCAGTAGTTCAGGCGCTTAAGTAGAAAGATGGTTGGAAACATGATGGTGAAGCTGCGGGTCAGGGTGGCAGCAGCGATCTTCCCAATCACCTTGCTTGTGAGGACTGTGGCATATCGTAGAGGGTAGCAGATGGCCACATAGCGGTCAAAGGCCATGGCCAGCAGGACAGCAGAGTCAGCCACAAAAAGGAAGTGGATGAAGAACATCTGGGTGAGGCACTCATCAAAGGAAATGTGTCTAGACCCCAGCCAGAAGTTGGCCAGTGCCTTGGGCATGGCTGAGGTAGAGAGCAAGACATCAGCACTGGCCAGCATTAACAGGAATATGTACATGGGCTCATGCAGGCTTGGCTGGGAGACGATGACACAAATTAGAATGCCATTGCCTGCCAGGGCGGCTATGTACATGGTGCAGAAGGGGATGGAGAGCCAGGTGTGTAGGTGCTCCAGCCCAGGGATGCCAGTAAGGAGGCAGCCTGCCACGCGAGTGTCAGAGCTGTTCACTGCAGCTATGCTGTTAGCAGATGAAATGACCATGGTTTTCTGCAGAGACCTCACCTGTGTCATGGGGGAGAAAGAACTTCAGACTTTGAACACACCAGTAGAGTGCACATAAAGTTGTTTTCAAACAGCTATGAATTACACATACTCATAGAACTATGAGTCTACACACACTCACAGGCCCTACAAGTATGGGCTTTGCACATAAGCATATTTTCTATAAACAATCACACACCAGTTCTGCACAAACTGCAGAGATAAAGACCATGCTCACAGACAGGGTCTGTGCCCTGCCCAGAAGGTCTCCACACAGCTGTAAGGCTTTAAAGAAATTACAGGTCTCAAAAACATTGCTTAACTCAGCACAGTGTCGCAGGTTCTAAAAAGAGAAGAGATAGTTAGAACATCAAAATTAATTTCTGCAATATCTTTGAGTACGTGAACTGTAATGAGCTCTGCAAAAGCCCCAGGCTCTGCGCGTAGGACTGCAGTCCAACTGCAAAAAGCACTTGCCTCTGCTTATCAGACTGTATGGAAAAATAGGGGTGGGGGTGGTGGCCACTGTGATACGAAGTCTCTTTTCCTCCAGGCACATATGTGGCTTGTAGAAAGAACACTGGAGATGGTGTAAAAGAACCAAGGTCAGTGATCTGCTCTGTCAGCTATTGACTGTGTGATGTTGGACATGTCACTGTCTTCTCTGAGTAACAATGTTCTGATCTTTAAAATGAACATACTTGTTATCCTGTTGGTATATTAAATTATATTTTGTCTGTGAAAAGTTTATAAATCTGGATGTTACTTCCTGAGTCACCTGTGTAGCTGTGAAATGTGGTGCTATCGCTCAGGGTAGGAAGAAAGATACAAACAGTGCTTCTGAGTATGCTTCTGAGTGTGGTCTCCAGTCTAGCACCATCATCATCATCAGGAACTTGCAAATCTTTGGGCCCCATCACAAACCTACTGAATTAGAAAATCTGGGTTTGAGGACAGAAATGTGTACTTTAGCATGCCCTCCAGCTGATTCAGATTCATGCTAATGTTTGTACACCCCTAATAGAAGACATTTTTTATTTTCTTTCCATCCTAGTCTTGACATTCTTCATTTCTTCTGCCAGGACCATTAACTTCTCAGTCCCTGCTGATTTCTGCTGCATTCTCCTTGAACACGCACGGACTTTAACTAAATGTAACTAATATTATCCTCAGCTCGCATAGTCAGGCTGTGATGAAATTGACGCAGCCATGCAAGTAGCGTTTACTCCATATGGGGACACTTGAGCCCTCCTCAGTTGTATTAAGTTATCCTCACAATGAATATACAGCGCTTATCACTGTCCATACCCTGTTTCTCTTTCAACTTTTTTCAATATAATTGAGACTTCAAAACTGTCAGGAGCCAACTCCTCACATAGTTTTTCCTCTCCTCTAAATCTGTCTTATGTCTGCACCCATCTCCCCCTCATTTCCTCCCATCGTGGAGAACGTGGTGTCGATGTCCCTTCTGCTTTTCAATGTGTCCTTTCTCATAGCTGTATTATCTTTTATTTTATGTAGATATAAGAAAGCTTCCTTCAATTATTTTTAAAACAATCTTATCCATACACACACAAGCACACAAATATGCACTTACATGCATGCATTTTTATATGCATATATTTATATATGGGCATATATACGTTTTTATATCTATGTGTGTGTTATGTATGTACATCTTCAAGAACAATTTCCCCACCTATTCACTGAATTCCCTTTCTTTCCTACCACTTCAGGAACTCTGTTCAATCCGTTATCCCTTCTCTTTTCTATCTTCAGCTTCCTCTCATTGTCTGGATCTTTATTATCTACGAAGATTCAAATCTTTTAAATCGTGAAGACAAACAAACATTTACAACAGCTATAATAAAAATGTCTTATTCTCCCAACATCTCTTCCTAGTTACTAGTTACTGTTTTCTCCATCTCCTTTCCTTTAAAATCACTCCTTCCGTGTAACACTTCTTTCGGCTTTGACTTCTCTTCCCTACACTGGTTGTCCTCTTGTACCCTGACCATCCCTTCCAGTCCTTGCTGAAGTCACCTCTGCCTGTGCAGATGGTTTACTGTTGGCTTTTCCTCTTGGTCTGTCTCTATCCTCTTCTCACTCTTCTCTCTCCGTGCTCAATCTTATCCACGGTCTTGGTTTCATTTAAGCTTCACATGCTGATATCTCCCTAATCTAAGTCTGCCATTTATAGTGCTTCCTGGCTCCCACCTGGTCTCCTAGTCCTCCTAGTCTCTAAACCATCCTCCAGGAGTAAATAATGTTTTAAGATAAATTTAAGTCTAACATTTTTTTGATTATGTATAATAATTGTCCATTGCATGAAAAAATTTACACACACACAGACAGACACACAATCACACTCTTGCTTTCTCTTCTCATACCGGAAAACACGTGTGTCCCTGAACCTGCTCTTCTTTCTCTGTGCTCTTCTATTCATTCTGCTTCCTCTACGTCGATCCTCCTTTTAATGTAGCCAATTTAGATTTCTTATCTTCACAGATTTTTTTTCATCCTTTAAGGCAGCTGGATTATTGTGTCCTCTGTACTCCTGCATTTACCTGCAGTTCTCTCTCTCTCTTTCTCTCTCAGTACTTACTATACTGAAATATTTTCAGCCCAAATAAATTGTGAGTTCCTTGAGAGCCAGAACTGTGTCTTTTCCGCTGATGTCTGAGATAGAGTTTACACTTAGTGTATGTTCAAAGCATGAGAAAACAGGTAAGTCCCCACTTATTCAGCCATGTAAGTTTGCCCTGACAAGAAGACACACTAATTCCACAAACTCACAGGTGGGTAATAGCTCTTCTGTTCTCAAGTTCTCTTCTAGCCTGTCGTGCGCGCAACCTGCGCTCATTATTCCACAGAATCACTCATCTCTTGTCCCTCCTCTGCCACACGTTCCCACCTTTGTCTGTGACATCAGCATCTGCAGAAACCTTTCTTCTTCATCTTGACTTCAGCTCTCCTTCTAAACAATGAACCTCCGAAGCAGCCAGTGTTCATAATGTCTCCCCATCCTCCACCCCAGTGATTTCCATTTTCCCTCCAATTCCGGCACCCGTTGAAGTTTCCACACCTCAGAACTGGTGAGCGACTCCAGTAACCCCACTTAAGGTTTTCTCCCAGGAGCTCCTTTCTTCAGATGTCCTGTGCCTTGTATGTCCAACCTCCTTGTCTACCTCCTTCTTTCACCTTTGGAACCTCCTAACTCCAATCAGTCTTTTCCAGTTAAGCATCTTTTGGGCGTCCAGGATGTTTACATTTTTTGAGTGAAAGCAAGGCAGAGGCAGAATTTTCAAAAGTAAATACAAGATTAAGTACTTTAAATGCAAGACCAGAACAGATTTTATTAACTTTTTTTCTAGGCGTCACTTTTCAATCCTGCTAGCCTGAGTTCATTCATCAAAACTTGACCGATACTGACTACATTTCCCCTCATTTTCTTCTCTCAGTTCCTGACAATTGCTCATCCTGCATCATATTCTAGCTTTCATTCCTAGGCAGTAGAGTTTTGTTAGATAAATTCACATGCTAAAAATCTAGGTAGTTTCCCCATGACCTCTCATGCTTTGACTCATCCCGTATTGGATTCCTAATCAGTGAATGTTGGTCCCAAACCTTCTCTTCTCCCCTGTCCTCATGCTCCAGTAGAGCAGATGCAGTAACTCTGCATTAACAGAAAAGTCCAGACCTTCAAGCCCAAACTCTTTTATCTTTTTTAGTCTTTACCCTGGCAATTCATCTTCATTCTTTAATTCTCTCCCTTCTACTAATCAACACATCCCTTCTACTAAAGAAAGTATCCCTTGTTCTACATCAATGAATTTCTATCACCTGCTTTTGAATCCTTTACCCAACTGCTCTATCCAGGAACTTTTTCCATTTTTCCTTTGTATGTGGTTTCCCATATACGAGGGATCTTCAGAAAGTTCAGGGAGGGATTCATGTTATCCTTTAATGCCATTTTTCCCATGAACTTTTTGAAGTACCTGCGTATAATAGTTGCATTTTCTTGCATTGTTTCTCAGAGTCTGAGGATAGGACCTAGGTGCAATTTTTGATTCTTGAATCCTCCTTAGGAGTCAAGGATCGGTTACTCACCAACCTCTCCCTGCTCACCAGGAAAGTTTCCCTCTGAACTGCCCTTCTCCCATCCTACTTCCCAGGAAAGCACAGTCATCTTCAGCTTCCCTAGTCTGTTCCATTTCTCTGCCCTCTGCCCTCTTTGAACATTGTCACGGAGTTCTCCACTTATCTGGTACCCATTTCTCATTCTCACCTATTAAAACTTCCTATTCATTTCAAAATTTATTGACCCAGACTTACCTCCCCAATGCCTCCTTCTCAGATTCACGGTTTCTCCACTGCTCCTTTCACGCACAGCTCAGGCTTCCTTAATATATAGAACTGTATTTCAGGTCTTGCCTCATACAGTGTTTATTTCCTCCTCTCCTTTGGGAGCCGGGATTCTCCTGACTCTCTGTGTCCCTCCCCCACTGTTTGGAACAATACGGCCCCATTCACTCAACACAGGGACCTGGAGCACATGGGTATATGCTTTGACATGGAGCTGGAGAGAAGAGATCTATCGACAGACCCTCTGAACATCCTCGGGGGAGGAGCACAGCGCCAACACAGACGTTCCTGGCTGGACAGTTTTCATCAAATTTGTTCTGTATTTTCGGTCTGATGCTGATTCCCTTCCTTCTATGCCTTCAATCCCTCTCTTTTTTCTCTCTTCTGCTCTTCTCATTGCCCTTCTTAAAGCATTTCTTTTGGGGCTTTTTTCATTCATTATTTTCCTGTGTCTGTCTTGAAAGCCATGTGTCATTTCCACCTTAGTGCTCTCTCTGCACCCCTCCACTCTCCCTAAAAATTGATTACATTCATACGTCAGCCTAAAGTAAAGAACGTATAGGAATTTCTGTGTGTTTTTCCATTCAACCATTTGAGAAAGCTTGGTTGATTCTATCTTTGAGTTAGCGTTTGAGGTCAATAGTGGAAGAAATCATGTTGCTTTACTACAAGCAGCTACCAGTAATTATAGTCCAACGGTGGGTGCGAAGTGCTGTGGGAGTCCAGAGGACTAGTGACTCTGCCTGTGTAGTTAGGGGAGGATTCACTGAGACTCACATTGTAGTTGGGACTGAAAAGAGACAATGTGTGTGTGTGTGTGGTTACTGCACCAGTTGAGACAATAAATATGAAAGAACTTACATGAAATAAATGGCGATGGTATTGCTTTGGAAAATTTAGATTAAGGGGTAAGAAGGAAATTAGATTGCTAGAACTTGAGTAGAAATATTAAAATCTAGTATTCAGGTGACAGGAAATAGTATCAATCTGCTTCAGTTTCTCCCCAAATTAGGATGATTTCCCTTTCTAGGTCAGGTTTTACTTAAGTTGTCTTTTTTAAAATCGAGATACAACAACTATAAAATTTATCTTTTTATAGTGTACAATACGGTGGCTTTTAGTATAGTTACTCTGGTTTGAAACTGTCACTACTAATTCCAGAACATTTTTTACACCTCAAAAAGAGTAGCCTTGCTCATTAGCAGTCACACGCCTTTTTTTTCTCCCTGGAAACCACTAACATGCTACTTTTTTTATAGATTTACCTATTCTGGCCATTTCATATACATGGAATCATATAGTGTGTGGTCTTTTGTGACTGTATTTCTTAACTTAGACAACTTTTTTCTCTGTTCACCCACGTTATATTATGACAGTACTTCTTTATTTTTGTATGTATAAATATTTCATTGTACAGATAAAATGTATTTTATTTATTCACTCACCCATTGATGGCCACTTGGGTAATCATGAATAGTGCTGCTGCTAACATTTGCATACATTGTTCTGTGTGGATATGTCTTCAGTTCTCTTGGGTATGTTCTAGAAGTGGTATTGCTGGGTTATATGATATTTCTGTGCTTAATTGTATGAGAAATTGCCACACTGCTTTTCAAAGAGACTGTACTACTTTACATTCCCACAAGCAGTGTATGAGGATTCCAGTTTTTTCACGTTCTTACCAACACTTGCTGTTAACTGAAATTTTGAATATAGGCATGTCGGCAGTTGTGAGGTGATATCTCATAATGTTTTTGTCTTGCATTTACTTGATAACTTGGGATGTCAGTCATCTCTTCATGTGGTCATTGCTCATTTGTATCTCTGCTTTGGAGAAATATCTATTGGATCTTTTGCCCTTCTTGTAGCTTGTATATTTGACTTCTTATTATTGAGTTTTAAGGATTCTGTATTTATTCTAGATACATGACCCTTATCAGATATATGATTTGCAAATATTTTCTTTTATTCTGAAGGTTGGTTATTTAACTTTCTTGATGGTGTCCTTTGAAGCACAGAAGTTTTTTTTTTTTTTAATTTTAATTAAGTCCAATTAATCTATGTTTTCTTTTTCCTCATGCTTTTGCTGTCATATCTAAGGATACTTGCCAAATCGAAGGTCACAAAAATCTCCCTTTTATGTTTTCTTCTAGAAGCGTCATGAGTTTTGTCCTTTGCTTTGTATATTGATCTTGAGTATTATATATTGATTTGAAACCTTGCTGAACTGATATATTAGTTCTAATAGTTTTTTTTTGTTGTTTGTTTATTTCGAAGTGGATAAGTAGATTCCTCAGGATTTTCTGTATATTAGAGCATGTCATCTGTGAGTAGAGATAATTTTAATTATTTCTTTCCATTCTTTGTTTCCTCTTATTTGATCTGTGGGGTTTTTATAGATGCCCTTTATGAGGTTAAGGGAGTTATATTCCACACTAGCTTGCTGTCTTTCTCTATTTTGAAGAAAAATTTTGCCAATTATAGAATTCTTGGTTGACAATGCTTTTCTTTAATAATTTTGAATATGTCATTCCACTGCCTTCTTACCTCCATGGTTTCTGATAAACTATAAGCTATCAATCTTATTCAGAATCCCTTACACATACTGTCAATTCTCTTCTGAGGCTTTCAAGATTTTCTTTTTGTCTTAGATTTTCAACATTTTCATTATTATAATGTGTATCCCTGAGTGTATTGGGGAATTTGTTGAGCTTTGTGAAACTGTAGATTAATATTTTAAAAAGTCAAATCTAGGTTGCTTTCTGCCATTATTAAAATATTATTTCTGCACCTTTGTCTCTTTTCTCTCTTTCTAGGCCTCCCATCATAAATATGTCAGTACTATTGGTGGTGTCCCACATGTCTCTGAGGCTCTGTTAACTTTTTGTCCTTTTTTTTTTTTTTCTCTTACAGTTCTTCAGACTGGGTAATCTAAATTGGATTATCTTCCTGTTTTCCAATTCTTTTTTGATTTCTAAAATCTGCCTTTGAGACCCTGCAGAGATTTCTTTTTTTTTCATTTCAGTCATTTTACTGTTCAACACCTGAATTTCTGTTTAATTCCTTTCTGTAAGTTCTCTCTGTTAATATTTTATATTTGGTGTGATATTTTTCTTCTACATTCCTTTAGCTCTGTGAACATATTTAAAGTAGCTATCTTTAAGTGACCTTGGGTATAAGGCTGTGCTCTAACCAACTGAGCCATCAGGCCAGCCATGAAGCCTAAATCCTTCTCCTTTGTCTTGATACTTTTCTACAAATTTATTGTTTTTTTGTTAAAATAACATTAAAGCCTAAGTTCTAGCTACCCCTTCAAGTTTTTTTATCACTGAGTTTCTCCCATGTACATGCACAATGCTTATGTTAAGAAACTTCTGTTTATTTTTCTCTTGTTAGTCTTTCTTTTGTCAAGCTAATTTTCCGGACCCGGACTGGAGAGCCTAGGAGGGTAGGATATACTGTTTCTGTTTTACTCTTGTATTCTTCTTCCCACTCCTCCTGCAGAAGCAAAATTGGAGTATGAGGCATTCAATCTGCTTATGTCCCAGGACAATCATTAACTAATTATGAGGTGTTGAAGGAGCCATTAATTAATAATCATTGAGTAGTGCTGGACTGATTGGTATAAAACTAAGTGAATCATTGTACAGCATTTGTAGTGTACCAAAAGAACATACTGTAACCCACAAACATGTACCAGTAAATATTAAAATAAAAAGTAATAGTAGTAATTGAAACCACAATACAAAAAGTTGTCATTTGTAGAAACTTTACTTATATGACAAGTACTATTATATGATATATAGAGATACATATATATACACTTACATATATCTATATCTGTATCTATAACTATATATATATTTTACATCAAATCATTAAGAGTAAGGTACTATTATTGTTTCCCTTTCACAGGTGAAAAATTTGAGACATAAAAATGCTAAGTCACTTGCCGAGAGTCACACAGTTGGTAAATGGAGTCAGAATATTAACAAAGATCTAGAGCGCAAACCTGACCACTACTCCTTATAGTTTTCTCTTCCACATGATAAGAATGTTAAGAACTGCTTTCTCTAATTTTTATTATCATTGTCTTGAGGATATAGAGAGCTATGTGGAAATAAAAAAGACGAAAATGAACTCAACATTCACCTACCGCTGACTATACAATAGCTGTATAATGTTATATCATTCACATCTTCTTTACAGATGAGTAGAAAGTTAAGCTCATTGATGTTGTGTAAACTGGTGAGCTCATTGAGCAAGTCAGGAGTACATCTAAGTGTAAAATCCACATCTTCTGGCATTTAGTACAGTTCCCCTCTACAGGATACTGGCTCGCAGGGCTGAGAAGAACTTCCTTAGTTAAGAGTGAATGCAGAGCATAAAAGTGATGTCAAAGTTTTTGAAATGAGAATTTATACACATACACACATATATTTCATATCTGCTGTTAATAAGTTCTCATGCTTTGGGGTAATGGGAATAAAAAGCCTTACAAAATAACCTTTTTTCTCTGCAAATATACAGTCTAGGCAGGGAGTGAAGGCACATACATGAGAAGATCTCTACAAAAAACAAGAAGGAGTAAGATTGTGATTCAACAGAATAGTGATTTAGATGAAAAGTGGTCCCAAATCTCAATAAATGAGTCTTTCACTGTGGGCTGAATAAGGGAGTGGGCAGGCTGAGAGGTGAATTACTTTGTCAAGGATGAATTTGTATTGAGGTAAAAAACAGGCTGAGTCTCTTTTCTCCATTTCAGAGAAAATCAAGCTAGGATAATTCCTAGTTAATGAATTAAAATTAAGGACTATGAATAATGTTTAATAATGATTAGTGAGTCAATTATTAAACTACATATGGATATTTATGTATTTTAACCATTCATTGAAGAATATGTAAATCCATAGCTATTAGATATAAATAGGCATTTCAACTTGTAATTCTAAGGATGAGTATGATTTTGAAATACTCATACAAAGCATATGTGGATGAAAAAGAGTACTCAGTCTCTACACAATTATCAAAATTTTCAGGAAACCTCTGTCCAGAGCAGGTAATGGTAGTGCAGACTTATTTGGTGAAAGTGTTTTTTAAAATTATATGTTCATATTTAAACTGATAAATGAGTGTGTCCACTTACATAAGCAGCTGTGTGTTGGCATCTCTGAACTTGGGTATGCAAACAAATGCGATCATGGATTTGTGCAGCTGGTAAGAAAAACATATAACGTCCCATGGGACTACAAATTTGAAAAATGGCAGTTCTCAGGGGTTCGATTATGAGAAAGATGTTGAACTGGCAAATAAATTTCAACATAATATACACAGAGAGTTATCATATCTCTTCTAAATAGTTAGTGCTTCTTGAAGTGATGGGGGTTCTGACCACACTTGAAATATGCAGTGAATATTACCACAGAATTCTGAGAAAAGAAATCAGAGGTGGGTTTGAGTAGACGGCATATTTAAGTAAATTGAAACATGGATGAGAATATCATGTGAATAAGTAGAAGATGTAGTGATGAGGATGGGGTGAACATAGGACACTTGATACGTGTCGAAAAGTGTTAAGTTGAGGCCAAGCTGGGAGCATTTATTTAGATCCTTTGGCAAGGTTTGAAAACATCTGCTTCACCCCTTCCAAAATTTGCTTCGTCCTCACTCCATAAATAATGGGATTGAGCATAGGTGGGATGACCACATAGAGGTTGGCCAGGAGGATATGGACATAGCGTGGGATACGTCTCCCACCAAACCTGTAGGCAAAGACAGAAAAGAGGGCAGGGATATAGAAGAGAAGGATGACACAGACATGGGATCCACAAGTGCTCAGGGCCTTGGACCGAGCATCTTGAGAAGGGAGGTGAAAGACAGCTCGGAGGATGTGGACATAGGAAACAGAAATAAGGATGATGTCCAGGCCGGTGGAGAGAAGAGCAGCTGACAACCCATACCAGACATTGATGGAGATATCAGAACAGGACAGACGGGCGATGCCCATGTGCTCACAAAATGTGTGCGCGATGATGTTGGTCTGGCAGTAGTGCAGGCGCTTAAGGAGAAAGACAGATGGAAACATGATGGTGAAGCTGCGGGTCAGGGTGGCAGCGACGATCTTCCCAATCACCTTGCTTGTGAGGACTGTGGCATATCGTAGAGGGCAGCAGATGGCCACGTAGCGGTCAAAGGCCATGGCCAGCAGGACAGCAGAGTCAGCCACAAAAAGGAAGTGGATGAAGAACATCTGCGTGAGGCAGCCATCAAAGGAAATGTGTCTAGACCCCAGCCAGAAGTTGGCCAGCGCCATGGGCATGGCGGAGGTAGAGAGCAAGACATCAGCACTGGCCAGCATTAACAGGAATATGTACATGGGCTCATGCAGGCTTGGCTGGGAGAGGATGACACAAATTAGAATGCCATTGCCTGCCAGGGCGGCTAGGTACATGGTGCAGAAGGGGATGGAGAGCCAGGTGTGTAGGTGCTCCAGCCCAGGGATGCCAGTAAGAAGGCAGCCTGCCATGCGAGTGTCAGAGCTGTTCACTGCAGCTATGCTGTTAGCAGATGAAATGACCATGGTTTTCTGCAGAGACCTCACCTGTGTCATGGGGGGAGAAAGAACTTCAGATTTTGAACACACCAATAAAGTGCACATAAGTTGTTTTCAAACAGCTATGAATTACAGAAACTCAGAGAACTATGAATCTACACGTACACACAGGCCCTACAGGTCTGGGCTTTGGACGTAAGCATATTTTCTATAAACAATCACAGACCAGTTCTGTACAAACTGCAGAAATATAGACCCTGCTCACAGACAGGCTCTGTGCCCTTGCCCAGAAGGTATCCACACTGCTGCAAAGCCTTAAAGAAATTACAGGTCTCAAAAACATTGCCTGACTCAGCACAGTGTCACAGGTTCTAAAAAGAGCTGAGATAGTTAGAACATCAAAATTAATTTCTGCAATATCTTTGAGTACGTGAACTGTAATGAGCTCTGCAAAAGCCCCAGGCTCTGCGCGTAGGACTGCAGTCCAACTGCAAAAAGCACTTGCCTCTGCTTATCAGACTGTATGGAAAAATAGGGGTGGGGGTGATGGCCACTGTGATACGAAGTCTCTTTTCCTCCAGGCACGTATCTGATACATATAGAGGCAGTAAGATATGGCTTATAGAAAGAACACTGGAGATGGTGTAAAAGAACCGAGGTCAGAGATCTGCTCTGTCAGCTATTGACTGTGTGATCTTGGACAAGTCACTGTCTTCTCTGAGTAACAATTTTCTGATCTTTAAAATAAGCATACATGTTATACTGTTGGTATATTAAATTATATATTGTCTGTGGAAAGCTTTTAAAACTGGATGTTTTTTACTGAGTCACCTCTGTAGTTGTGAAATGTTGTGCTATCACTCAGGGCAGGAAGAAAGGTACAAACAGTGCTTCAGAGTGTGGTCCCCAGTCTAGCGCCATCATCATCATCAGGAACTTGCAAATCTTTGGGCCCCATCACAAGCCTGCTGAATTAGAAAATCTGGGTTTGAGGACAGCAACGTGTGCTTTAGCATGCCCTCCAGCTGATTCAGATTCATGCTAATGTTTGTACACCCCTAATAGAAGACATTTTTTATTTTCTTCCCATTCTAGTCTTGACGTTCATCATTTCTTCTGCCAGGACCATTAACTTCTCAGTCCCTGCTGATTTCTGCTGTATTCTCCCTGAATACACACAGACTTTAACTAAATGTAACTAATATTATCCTCAGCTCGCATAGTCAGGCTGTGATGAAATTGACGCAGCCATGCAAGTAGAGTTTACTCCATATGGGGACACTTGAGCCCTCCTCAGTTGTATTAAGTTATCCTCACAATGAATGTATAACTTTTATCACTGTTCAGACCCTGTTTCTCTCTTTCAACTTTTTTTTTCTATATAATTGAGACTACAAAACTGTCAGGAGCCAAGTCCTCATATAGTTATTCCTCTCCTCTAAATCTGTCTTATGTCTGCACCCATCTCCCCCTCATTTCCTCCCATCGTGGAGAACGTGGTGTCGATGTCCCTTCTGCTTTTCAATGTGTCCTTTCTCATAGCTGTTTTATCTTTTATTTTATGTAGATATAAGAAAGCTTCCTTCAATTATTTTTAAAACAATCTTATCCATACGCACACAAGCACACATATATGCACTTACACGCATGCATTTTTATATGCATATATTTATATATGGGCATATATATGTATTTATATCTATGTGTGTGTTATGTATGTACATCTTCAAGAACAATTTCCCCACCTATTCACTGAATTCCCTTTCTTTCCTACCACTTCAGGAACTCTGTTCAATCCGTTATCCCTTCTCTTTTCTATCTTCAGCTTCCTCTCATTGTCTGGATCTTTATTACCTAAGAAGATTCAAGTCTTTTAAATTGTGAAGACAAACAAACATTTACAACAGCTATAATAAAAATGTCTTATTCTCCTAACATCTCTTCCTAGTTACTAGATACTGTTTTCTCCATCTCCTTTCCTTTAAAATCACTCCTTCCGTGTAACACTTCTTTCGGCTTTGACTTCTCTTCCCTACACTGGTTGTCCTCTTGTACCCTGACCATCCTTTCCAGTCCTTGCTGAAGTCACCTCTGCCTGTGCAGATGGTTTACTGTTGGCTTTTCCTCTTGGTCTGTCTCTATCCTCTTCTCACTCTTCTCTCTCCATGCTCAATCTTATCCACGGTCTTGGTTTCATTTAAGCTTCACATGCTGATATCTCCCTAATCTAAGTCTGCCATTTATAGTGCTTCCTGGCTCCCATCTGGTCTCCTAGTCCTTCTAGTCTCTAAACCATCCTCCAGGAGTAAATAATGTTTTATGATAATTTTAAGCACAATACTTTTTTGATTATGGATAATAATTGCCCATTCCATCAAAAATCTTATACACAAACACACAGATACACACACACACTCCTGCTTTCTCTCCTCATACCGGAAAACACGTGTGTCCCTGATCCTGCTCTTCTTTCTCTGTGCTCTTCTATTCATTCTGCTTCCTCTATGTCTATCCTCCTTTTAATGTAGCCAATTTAGATTTCTTATCTTCACAGATTTTTCTCATCCTTTAAGGCAGCTGGATTATTGTTTCCTTGTACTCCTGCATTTACCTGCAGTTCTCTCTCTCTCTTTCTCTCTCAGTACTTACCATACTGAAATATTTTCAACCCAAATACATTGTGAGTTCCCTGAGAGCCAGAACTGTGTCTTTTCCGCTGATGTCTGAGATAGAGTTTACACTTAGTGAATGTTCAAAGCATGAGAAAACAGGTAAGTTCCCACTCACTCAACCCTGTGAGTTTGCCCTGACAAGAAGACATACTAATTCCACAAAACTCACAGGTGGGTAATAGCTCTTCTGTTCTCAAGTTCTCTTCTAGCCTGTAGTGGGCGCCACCTGCGCTCATTATTCCACAGCATCACTCATCTCTTGTCCCTCCTCTGCCACACGTTCCCACCTTTGTCTGTGACATCAGCATCTGCAGAAACCTTTCTTCTTCATCTTGACTTCAGCTCTCCTTCTAAACAATGAACCTCCGAAGCAGCCAGTGTTCATAATGTCTCCCCATCCTCCACCCCAGCGATTTCCATTTTCCCTCCAATTCCGGCACCCGTTGAAGTTTCCACACCTCAGAACTGGTGAGCGACTCCAGTAACCCCACTTGAAGTTGTCTCCCAGCAGCTCCTTTCTTCAGATGTCCTGCGCTTTGCATGCCCAACCTCCTTGTCTACCTCCTTCTTTCACCTTTGGAACCTCCTACCTCCAATGAGTCTTTTCCAGTTAACCATCTTTTGGGCATCCAGGACGTTTACATTTTTTGAGTGAAAGCAAGGCAGAGGCAAACTTTCAAAGGTAAATACAAGATTAAGTACTTTAAATACAAGATCAGAAGCAGAAGCAGATTTTATTCACTTTTTTCTAGGAGTCAGTTTTCAATCCTGCTAGCCTGAGTTCATTCATCAAAAACTTGAATGATACTGACTACATTTCCCCTCATTTTCTTCTCTCAGCTCCTGACAATTGCTCATCCTGCATCTTATTCTAGCTTTCATTCTTAGGCAGTAGATTTTTGTTTGATAAAATCACATACTAAAAATCTAGGTAGTTTCCCCATGACCTCTCATGCTTTGACTCATCCCGTATTGGATTCCTAACCAGTGAATGTTGGTTCCAAACCTTCTCTTCACTCCTGTCCTCATGCCCCAGTAGAGCAGATGCAGTAACTCTGCATTAACAGAAAAGTCCAGACCTTCAAGCCCAAACCCTTTTATCTTTTTTATTCTTTACCCTGGCAATTCATCTTCATTCTTTAATTCTTTCCCTTCTACTAATCAACATATCCCTTCTAATAAAGAAAGTATCCCTTGTTCGACATCAATGAATTTCTATCACCTGCTTTTGAATCCTTTACCCAACTGCTCTATCCAGGAACTTTTTCCATTTTTCCTTTGTACGTGGTTCCCCATATACAAGGGATCTTCAGAAAGTTCAGGGAGGGATTCATGTTATCCTTTAATGCCATTTTTCCCATGAACTTTTTGAAGTACCTGGCTATAATAGTTGCATTTTCTTGCATTGTTTCTCAGAGTCTGAGGATAGGACCTAGGTGCATTTTTTGATTCTTGAATCCTCCTTAGGAGTCAAGGATCGGTTACTCACCAACCTCTCCCTGCTCACCAGAAAAGTGTCCCTCTGAACTGCCCTTCTCCCATCCTACTCCCCAGGAAAGCACAGTCATCTTCACCTTCCCTTGCCTGTTCCATTCCTCTGCCCTCTGCCCTCTTTGAACATTGCCATGGAGTTGTCCACTTATTTGGTACCCATTTTTCATTCTCACCTCCCTACAAAAACTTCCTATTCATTTCAAAATTTATTGACCCAGACTTACCTCCCCAATGCCTCCTTTTCAGATTCACGGTTTCTCCACTGCTCCTTTCACGCACAGCTCAGGCTTCCTTAATATATAGAACTGTATTTCAGGTCTTGCCTCATACAGTGTTTATTTCCTCCTCTCCTTTGGGAGCTGGGATTCTCCTGACTCTCTGTGTCCCTCCCCCACTGTTTGGAACAATACGCCCCGTTCACTCAACACAGGGACCTGGAGCACATGGGTATATGCTTTGGCATGGAGCTGGAGAGAAGAGATCTATCGACAGACCCTCTGAACATCCTCGGGGGAGGAGCACAGCACCAACACAGACGTTCCTGGCTGGACAGTTTTCATCAAATTTGTTCTGTATTTTCGGTCTGATACTAATTCCCTTCCTTCTATGCCTTCAATCCCTCTCCTTTTTCTCTCTTCTGCTCTTCTCATTGCCCTTCTTAAAGCATTTCTTTTGGGGCTTTTTTCATTCATTATTTTCCTGTGTCTGTCTTGAAAGCCATGTGTCTTTTCCACCTTAGTGTTCTCTCTTCACCCCTCCACTCTCCCTAAAAATTGATTACATTCATACGTCAGCCTAAAGTAAAGAACGTATAGGAATTTCTGTGTGTCTTGCTCATTCAACCATT
The DNA here is from genome assembly GCF_027409185.1 of Cynocephalus volans. Classification (NCBI taxonomy): domain Eukaryota; kingdom Metazoa; phylum Chordata; class Mammalia; order Dermoptera; family Cynocephalidae; genus Cynocephalus; species Cynocephalus volans. The sequence goes on along the minus strand of NC_084463.1, from coordinate 105,509,754 downwards.
TGAGAAAGCTTGATTGATTCTATCTTTGAGTTAGGGTTTGAGGTCAATAGTGGAAGAAATCATGTTGCTTTACTACAAGCAGCTACCAGTAATTATAGTCCAACGGTGGGTGCGAAGTGCTGTGGGAGTCCAGAGGACTAGTGACTCTGCCTGTGTAGTTAGGGGAGGATTCGCTGAGACTCACATTGTAGTTGGGACTGAAAAGAGAGAATGTGTGTGTGTGTGTGGTTACTGCACCAGTTGAGACAATAAATATGAAAGAACTTACATGAAATAAATGGCGATGGTATTGCTTTGGAAAATTTAGATTAAGGGGTAAGAAGGAAATTAGATTGCTAGAACTTGAGTAGAAATATTAAAATCTAGTATTCAGGTGACAGGGAATAGTATCAATCTGTTTCAGTTTCTCCCCAAGTTAGGATGATTTCCGTTTCTAGGTCAGGATTTACTTAAGTTGTCTTTTTTAAAATTGAGAAACAACAAATATAAAATTTATCTTTTTATAGTCTAAAGTTCGGTGACTTTCCGTATAGTCACTTTGGTTTGAAACTGTCACTACTAATTCCAGAACATTTGTTAAACCTCAAAAAGAGTAGCCTTGCTCATTAGCAGTCACACGCCTTTTTTTCCCCCTGGAAACCACTAACATGCTACTGTTTTTATAGATTTACCTATTCTGGCCATTTCATATACATGGAATCGTATAGTGTTTGGTCTTTTGTGACTGTATTTCTTAACTTAGACAACTGTTTTCACTGTTCACCCATGTTGTATAGTGACAGTACTTCTTTATTTTTGCATGGATAAGGAATATTTCATTGCACAGATAAAATGTATTTTATTTATTCATTCACCCATTGATGGCCATTTGAGTAATCATGAATAGTGCTGCTGCTAATATTTGCATACATTTTTCTGTGTGGATATGTCGTCAGTTCTCTTGGGTATATTCTAGAAGTGTTATTGCTGGGTTATATGATAATTCTATGCTTAATTGTATGAGAAATTGCCAGACTGCTTTTCAAAGTAACTGTACCATTTTACATTCCCACAAGCAGTGTATGAGGATTCCAGTTTTTTCACGTCCTTACCAACACTTGCTGTTAACTGAAATTTTGAATATAGGCCTGTCAGCAGTTGTGAAGTTATATCTCATAATGTTTTTGTCATGCATTTAGTTGATAACTTGGGAGGTCAGTCATCTCTTCATGTGTTCATTGATCATTTGTATTTCTGCCTTGGAGAAATTACTATTGGATCTTTTGCCCTTTTCGACTTCTTGTTATTGAGTTTTAAGGATTCTGTATTTATTCTAGATACATGACCCTTATCAGATATATGATATGTAAATATTTTCTTTTATACTGAAGTTTGGTTATTTAACTTTCTTGATGGTGTCCTTTGAAGCACAGAAGTTTTTTTTTTCTTTTAATTTTAATTAAGTCCAGTTAATCTATGTTTTCTTTTTTGCTCATGCTTTTGCTGTCATATCTAAGGATACTTGCCAAATCCAAGGTCACTAAAATCTCCCTTTTATGTTTTCTTCTAAAAGTGTGATGAGTTTGGTCCTTTGCTTTGTATATTGATCTTGAGTATTATATATTGATTTGAAACCTTGCTGAACTGATATATTAGTTTTAATAGTTTTTTTGTTTGTTTGTTTATTTTGAAGTGGATAAGTGGATTCCTCAGGTTTTTCTATGTATTAGAGCATGTCATCTGTGAGTACAGATAATTTTACTTATTTCTTTCCATTCTGGGTTTCCTTTTATTTGAGCTGTGGGTTTTTTATAGATGGCCTTTATCAGGTAAGTGAGTTTCACTCTACACTAGTTTGCTATCTTTTCCATTTTTCAAGGACAATTTTATGAGGTATAGAATTCTTGTTTCACAATGCTTTTCTTTAATAATTTTGAATATGTCATTCCACTGCCTTCTTACCTCCATGGTTTCTGATAAACTATAAGCTATCAATCTTATTCAGAATCCCTTACACATACTTTCAATCCTTTTCTGAGGCTTTCAAGATTTTCTCTTTGTCTTAGGTTTTCAACATTTTCATTATTATAATGTGTATCCTTGAGTGTATTGGGGAATTTGTTGAACTTTGTAAAACTGTACATTAATTTTTTAAAAAGTCAAATTTAGGAAGCTTTCTGCCATTATTTCTTAAAATATTATTTCTGCACCTTTGTCTCTTTTCTCTCTTTCTAGGCCTCCCATCATAAATATGTCAGTACTATTGGTGGTGTCCCACATGTCTCTGAGGCTCTGTTAACTTTTTGTCCTTTTTTTTTTTTCTTACAGTTCTTCAGACTGGGTAATCTAAATTGGATTATCTTCCTGTTTTCCAATTCTTTTTTGATTTCTAAAATCTGCCTTTGAGACCCTGCAGAGATTTCTTTTTTTTTCATTTCAGTCATTTTACTGTTCAACACCTGAATTTCTGTTTAATTCCTTTCTGTAAGTTCTCTCTGTTAATATTTTATATTTGGTGTGATATTTTTCTTCTACATTCCTTTAGCTCTGTGAACATATTTAAAGTAGCTATCTTTAAGTGACCTTGGGTATAAGGCTGTGCTCTAACCAACTGAGCCATCAGGCCAGCCATGAAGCCTAAATCCTTCTCCTTTGTCTTGATACTTTTCTACAAATTTATTGTTTTTTTGTTAAAATAACATTAAAGCCTAAGTTCTAGCTACCCCTTCAAGTTTTTTTATCACTGAGTTTCTCCCATGTACATGCACAATGCTTATGTTAAGAAACTTCTGTTTATTTTTCTCTTGTTAGTCTTTCTTTTGTCAAGCTAATTTTCCGGACCCGGACTGGAGAGCCTAGGAGGGTAGGATATACTGTTTCTGTTTTACTCTTGTATTCTTCTTCCCACTCCTCCTGCAGAAGCAAAATTGGAGTATGAGGCATTCAATCTGCTTATGTCCCAGGACAATCATTAACTAATTATGAGGTGTTGAAGGAGCCATTAATTAATAATCATTGAGTAGTGCTGGACTGATTGGTATAAAACTAAGTGAATCATTGTACAGCATTTGTAGTGTACTGAAACAACACGTTATAACCTACAAACATGTACCAGTAAATGTTAAAATAAAAAATAATAGTAGTAATTGAAACCACAATACAAAAAAGTTGTCATTTGTAGAGCATTTACTTATATGCCAAGTACTATTATATGTTATATATATATACATATATATATACCTACATATATCTATATCTATATCAATATCTGTCTCTATATCTACATATATTTTTTACATCAAATCATTAAGAGTAAGGTACTCTTATTGTTTCCTTTTCATAGGTTTATAACTTGAGGCATAGAAATGCTAAGTCACTTGCCCAGAGTCACACAGTTGGTAAATGGAGTCAGAATTTTAACAAAGATCTAGAGTGCAAACCTGACCACTACTCCTTATAGTTTTCTCTTCCACATGATAAGAATGCTAAGAACTACTGTCTCTAATTTTTATTATCATTGTCTTGAGGGTATAGAGAGCATGTTGCAATAAAAAAGAAGAAAATGAAATCAACATTCATCTAACACTTACTATACAATAGATGTATAATACTATATCATTCTCATCTTCTTGGCAGATGAGTAGAAAGTTAAGCTCATTGATGTTGTGTAAACTGGTGAGCTCATTGAGCAAGTCAGGAGTACATCTAAGTGTAAAATCCACATCTTCTGGCATTTAGTACAGTTCCCCTCTACAGGATACTGGCTCACAGGGCTGAGAAGAAATCCCTTACTTAAGGGTGAATGCAGAGCATAAAAGTGATGTCAAAGTTTTTGAAATGAGAATTTATACACAAACACACACATATTTCATATCTGCTGTTAGTAAGTTCTCACGCTTTGGGGCAATGGGAATAAAAAGCCTTACAAAATAACCTTTTTTCTCTGCAAATACACAGTCTAGGCAGGGAGTGAAGGCACACACACGAGAAGATCTCTACTAAAAACAAGAAGGAATAAGATCATGATTCAACAGAAGAGTGATTTAGATGAAAAATGGTTCCGAATCTCAAAAAATGGGTCTTTCACTGTGGGCTGAATATGGGAGTGGTCAGACTGAGTGGTGAACTACATTGTCAAGGATCAATTTGTCTTGGGCTAAAATCCAGGCTGAGTCACTTTTCTCCATCTCAGAGAAAATCAAGCTAGGATAATTCCTAGTTGATGATTTAAAATTAAGGATTATGAATAATAGTTATTAATGACTACTGAGCAAATTATTAAACTACATATGGATGTTTATGTATTTTTAACCATTCATTAAAGAATATGTAAATCCACAGCTATTAGATATCAATAGGTATTTCAATTTCTAATTCTAATGATGAATATGAATTTGAAATACTCATACAAAGCATATGTGGATGAAAAAGAGTACTCGGTCTCTATGCAACTGTGAACATTTTCAGAAAACCTCTGTCCAGAGTTATTTGGTGTAAGTGTTTTTTAAAATTATAGGTTCATATTTAAAATGATGAATGAGTGTGTCCACTTACATAGGCAACTGTGTGTTGGAATCTCTGAACTTGGATATATAAATAAATGCGATCATGGATTTGTGCAACTGGTAAGAAAAACATATAACATCCCACGGGACTTTAAATCTGAGACATGGCAGTTCTACGGGTTTCCATCATGAGAAAGATGTTGAACTGGCAAATAAATGTCAACATAATATACACAGAGAGTTATCATATCTCTTCTAAATAGTTAGTGCTTCTTGAAGTGATGGGTTTCAGACCACACTGGAAATATGGGGTGAATATTACTACAGAATTCTAAGAAAAGAAATCAGAGGTGGGTTTGAGTAGACAACATATTTAAGTAAATTGAAACATGGATGAGCATAACATGTGGATAAGTAGAAGATGCAGTGATGAGGATGGGGAAAACATAGGACACTCAATATGTGTCGAAAAGTGTTAAGTTGAGGCCAAGCTGGGAGCATTTATTTAGATCCTTTGGCAAGGTTTGAAAACATCTGCTTCACCCCTTCCAAAATTTGCTTGGTCCTCACTCCATAAATAATGGGATTGAGCATAGGTGGGATGACCACATAGAGGTTGGCCAGGAGGATATGGACATAGCGTGGGATACTTCTCCCACCAAACCTGTAGGCAAAGACAGAAAAGAGGGCAGGGATATAGAAGAGAAGGATGACACAGACATGGGATGCACAAGTGCTCAGGGCCTTGAACCGAGCATCTTGAGAAGGGAGGTGAAAGATAGCTCGGAGGATGTGGACATAGGAAACAGAAATAAGGATGATGTCCAGGCCGGTGGAGAGAAGAGCAGCTGCCACCCCGTACCAGACATTGATGGAGATATCAGAACAGGACAGACGGGCGATGCCCATGTGCTCACAAAATGTGTGCGCGATGATGTTGGTCTGGCAGTAGTGCAGGCGCTTAAGGAGAAAGACGGTTGGAAACATGATGGTGAAGCTGCGGGTCAGGGTGGCAGCGACGATCTTCCCAATCACCTTGCTTGTGAGGACTGTGGCATATCGTAGAGGGCAGCAGATGGCCACGTAGCGGTCAAAGGCCATGGCCAGCAGGACAGCAGAGTCAGCCACAAAAAGGAAGTGGATGAAGAACATCTGCGTGAGGCAGCCATCAAAGGAAATGTGTCTAGACCCCAGCCAGAAGTTGGCCAGCGCCTTGGGCATGGCGGAGGTAGAGAGCAAGACATCAGCACTGGCCAGCATTAACAGGAATATGTACATGGGCTCATGCAGGCTTGGCTGGGAGAGGATGACACAAATTAGAATGCCATTGCCTGCCAGGGCGGCTATGTACATGGTGCAGAAGGGGATGGAGAGCCAGGTGTGTAGGTGCTCCAGCCCAGGGATGCCCGTAAGGAGGCAGCCTGCCACACGAGTGTCAGAGCTGTTCACTGCAGCTATGCTGTTAGCAGATGAAATGACCATGGTTTTCTGCAGAGACCTCACCTGTGTCATGGGGGAGAAAGAACTTCAGACTTTGAACATACCAGTAGAGTGCACATAAAGTTGTTTTCAAACAGCTATGAATAACACATACTCATAGAACTATGAGTCTACACATATTCACAGGCCCTACAAGTTTGGGCTTTGCACATAAGCATATTTTCTATAAACAATCACACACCAGTTCTGCACAAACTGCAGAGATATAGACCATGCTCACAGACAGGTTCTGTGCCCTGCCCAGAAGGTCTCCACACAGCTGTAAGGCTTTAAAGAAATTACAGGTCTCAAAAACGTTGTTTAATTCAGCACAGTGTCACAGGTTCTAAAAAGAGAAGAGATAGTTAGAACATCAAAATTAATTTCTGCAATATCTTTGAGTACGTGAACTGTAATGAGCTCTGCAAAAGCCCCAGGCTCTGCGCGTAGGACTGCAGTCCAACTGCAAAAAGCACTTGCCTCTGCTTATCAGACTGTATGGAAAAATAGGGGTGGGGGTGGTGGCCACTGTGATACGAAGTCTCTTTTCCTCCAGGCACGTATCTGATACATATAGAGGCAGTAAGATATGGCTTATAGAAAGAACACTGGAGATGGTGTAAAAGAACCGAGGTCAGAGATCTGCTCTGTCAGCTATTGACTGTGTGATCTTGGACAAGTCACTGTCTTCTCTGAGTAACAATTTTCTGATCTTTAAAATGAGCATACATGTTATACTTTTGGTATATTAAATTATATATTGTCTGTGGAAAGCTGATAAAACTGGATGTTACTTCCCAAGTCACCTCCGTAGCTGTAAAATGTGGTGCTATCGCTCAGGGCAGGAAGAAAGGTACAAACAATGCTTCAGAGTGTGGTCCCCAGTCTAGCGCCACCATCATCATCAGGAACTTGCAAATCTTTGGGCCCCATCACAAACCTACTGAATTAGAAAATCTGGGTTTGAGGACAGCAACGTGTGCTTTAGCATGCCCTCCAGCTGATTCAGATTCATGCTAATGTTTGTACACCCCTAATAGAAGACATTTTTTATTTTCCTCCCATTCTAGTCTTGACGTTCATCATTTCTTCTGCCAGGACCATTAACTTCTCATTCCCTGCTGATTTCTGCTGTATTCTCCCTGAACATGCACAGACTTTAAATGTAACTAATATTATCCTCAGCTCGCATAGTCAGGCTGTGATGAAATTGACGCAGCCATGCAAGTAGCGTTTTCTCCATATGGGGACACTTGAGCCCTCCTCAGTTGTATTAAGTTATCCTCACAATGAATATACAACTTGTATCGCTGTCCAAATCCTGTTTTTCTCTTTCAATTTTTTTTTTCTATATAATTGAGACTTCAAAACTGTCAGGAGCCAACTCCTCACGTAGTTATTCCTCTCCTCTAAATCTGTCTTATGTCTGCACCCATCTCCCCCTCATTTCCTCCCATCGTGGAGAACGTGGTGTCGATGTCCCTTCTGCTTTTCAATGTGTCCTTTCTCATAGCTGTTTTATCTTTTATTTTATGTAGATATAAGAAAGCTTCCTTCAATTATTTTTAAAACAATCTTATCCATACGCACACAAGCACACATATATGCACTTACACGCATGCATTTTTATATGCATATATTTATATATGGGCATATATATGTATTTATATCTATGTGTGTGTTATGTATGTATATCTTCAAGAAAAATCTCCCTAACTATTCACTCAATTCCCTTTCTTTCCTACCACTTCAGGAACTCTGTTCCATCAGTTTTCCCTTCTCTTTTCTATCTTCAGCTTCCTCTCATTGTCTGGATCTTTATTATCTAAGAAGATTCAAGTCTTTTAAATTGTGAAGACAAACAAACATTTACAACAGCTATAATAAAAATGTCTTATTCTCCTAACATCTCTTCCTAGTTACTAGTTACTGTTTTCTCCATCTCCTTTCCTTTAAAATCACTCCTTCCGTGTAACACTTCTTTCGGCTTTGACTTCTCTTCCCTACACTGATTGTCCTCTTGTACCCTGACCATCCTTTCCAGTCCTTGCTGAAGTCACCTCTGCCTGTGCAGATGGTTTACTGTTGGCTTTTCCTATTGGTCTGTCTCTATCCTCTTCTCACTCTTCTCTCTCCGTGCTCAATCTTATCCACGGTCTTGGTTTCATTTAACCTTCTCATGCTGATATCTCCCTAATCTAAGTCTGCCATTTATAGTGCTTCCTGGCTCCCACCTGGTCTCCTAGTCCTCCTAGTCTCTAAACCATCTTCCATGAGTAAATAATGTTTTAAGATAATTTTAAGCCTAACATTTTTTTGAATATGGATAACAATTGTCCATTGCATGAAAAAATTTACACACACACAAAGACACACACTCACACTCCTGCTTTCTCTCCTCATACCGGAAAACACGTGTGTCCCTGAACCTGCTTTTCTTTCTCTGTGCTCTTCTATTCATTCTGCTTCCTCTATGTCTATCCTCCTTTTAATGTAGCCAATTTAGATTTCTTATCTTCACAGATTTTTCTCATCCTTTAAGGCAGCTGGATTATTGTTTCCTTGTACTCCTGCATTTACCTGCAGTTCTCTCTTTCTCTTTCTCGCTCAGTACTTACCATACTGAAATATTTTCAGCCCAAATAAATTGTGAGGACCCTGAGAGCCAGAACTGTGTCTTTTCTGCTGATGTCTGAGATAGAGTTTACACTTAGTGAATGTTCAAAGCATGAGAAAACAGGTAAGTCCCCACTCACTCAACCATGTGAGTTTGCCCTGACAAGAAGACACACTAATTCCACAAAACTCACAGGTGGGTAATAGCTCTTCTGTTCTCAAGTTCTCTTCTAGCCTGTAGTGGGCGCCACCTGCGCTCATTATTCCACAGCATCACTCATCTCTTGTCCCTCCTCTGCCACACGTTCCCACCTTTGTCTGTGACATCAGCATCTGCAGAAACCTTTCTTCTTCATCTTGACTTCAGCTCTCCTTCTAAACAATGAACCTCCGAAGCAGCCAGTGTTCATAATGTCTCCCCATCCTCCACCCCAGTGATTTCCATTTTCCCTCCAATTCCGGCACCCGTTGAAGTTTCCACACCTCAGAACTGGTGAGCGACTCCAGTAACCCCACTTGTAGTTGTCTCCTGGCAGCTCCTTTCTTCATATGTCCTGCACCTTGTATGCCCAACCTCCTTGTCTACCTCCTTCTTTCACCTTTGGTGAAGGTTCCTCCTTCTTTCACCTTTGGAACCTCCTAACTCCAATCAGTCTTTTCCAGTTAAGCATCTTTTGGGCATCCAGGATGTTTACATTTTTTGAGTGAAAGCAAGGCAGAGGCAGAATTTTCAAAGGTAAATACAAGGTTTAATACTTTAAATGCAAGACCAGAAGCAGATTTTATTCACTTTTTTTCTAGGCGTCAGTTTTCAATCCTGTTAGCCTGAGTTCATTCATCAAAACTTGACTGATACTGACTACATTTCCCCTCATTTTCTTCTCTCAGCTCCTGACAATTGCTCATCCTGCATCGTATTCTAGCTTTCATTCTTAGGCAGTAGAGTTTTGTTTGATAAAGTCACATACTAAAAATCTAGGTAGTTTCCCCGTGACCTCTCATCCTTTGACTCATCCCGTATTGGATTCCTAACCAGTGAATGTTGGTTCCAAACCTTCTCTTCTCTCCTGTCCTCATGCCCCAGTAGAGCAGATGCAGTAACTCTGCATTAACAGAAAAGTCCAGACCTTCATGCACAAACTCTTTTATCTTTTTTTCTCTTTACCCTGGCTATTCTTCTTCATTCTTTAATTCTCTTCCTTCTACTAATCAACGTATCCCTTCCAGTAAAGAAAGTATCCCTTCTTCTACATCAATGAATTTCTATCACCTGCTTTTGAATCCTTTACCCAACTGCTCTATCCAGGAACTTTTTCCATTTATCTTTTATACATGGTTCCCCATATACGAGGGATCTTCAGAAAGTTCAGGGAGGGATTCATGTTATCCTTTAATGCCATTTTCCCCATGAACTTTTTGATGTACCTGTGTACATTAGTTGCATTTTCTTGCATTGTTTCTCAGAGTCTGAGGATAGGACCTAGGTGCAATTTTTGATTCTTGAATCCTCCTTAGGAGTCAAGGATTGGTTACTCACCAATCTTTCCCTCCTCACCAGGAAAGTGTCCCTCCGAAATGCTCTTCTCCCATCTACTCCCCCCAAGGCACAGTCATCTCCAGCTTCCCTAGCCTGTTCCATTTCTCTGCCCTCTGCCCTCTTTGAACATTGTCATGGCGTTGTCCCCTTATCTGGTACCCGTTGTTCATTCTCACCTCCCTACAAAAACTTCCTATTCATTTAAAATTTATTGACCCTCACTTACCTCCCCAATGACTCCTTCTCAGATTCACGGTTTCTCCACTGCTCCTTTCACACACAGCTCAGGCTTCCTTAATATATAGAACTGTATTTCAGGTCTTGCCTCATACAGTGTTTATTTCCTCCTCTCCTTTGGGAGCCGGGATTCTCCTGACTCTCTGTGTCCCTCCCCCACTGTTTGGAACAATACGGCCCCGTTCACTCAACACAGGGACCTGGAGCACATGGGTATATGCTTTGGCATGGAGCTGGAGAGAAGAGATCTATTGACAGACCCTCTGAACATCCTCAGGGGAGGAGCACAGCACCAACACAGACGTTCCTGGCTGGACAGTTTTCATCAAATTTGTTCTGTATTTTCGGTCTGATACTAATTCCCTTCCTTCTATGCTTTCAATCCCTCTCCTTTTTCTCTCTTCTACTCTTCTCATTGCCCTTCTTAAAGCATTTCTTTTGGAGCTTTTTTCATTCATTATTTTCCTGTGTCTGTCTTGAAACCCATGTGTCTTTTCCACCTTAGTGCTGTCTCTTCACCTCTCCACTCTCCCTAAAAATTGATTACATTTATACGTCAGCCTAAAGTAAAGAACGTATAGGAATTTCTGTGTGTTTTTCCATTCAACCATTTGAGAAAGCTTGATTGATTCTATCTTTGAGTTAGGGTTTGAGGTCAATAGTGGAAGAAATCATGTTGCTGTACTACAAGCAGCTACCAGTAATTATAGTCCAACGGTGGGTGCGAAGTGCTGTGGGAGTCCAGAGGACTAGTGACTCTGCCTGTGTAGTTAGGGGAGGATTCACTGAGACTCACATTGTAGTTGGGACTGAAAAGAGGGAATGTGTGTGTGTGTGTGGTTACTGCACCAGTTGAGACAATAAATATGAAAGAACTTACATGAAATAAATGGCGATGGTATTGCTTTGGAAAATTTAGATTAAGGGGTAAGAAGGAAATTAGATTGCTAGAACTTGAGTAGAAATATTAAAATCTAGTATTCAGGTGACAGGAAATAGTATCAATCTGCTTCAGTTTCTCCCCAAATTAGGATGATTTCCCTTTCTAGGTCAGGTTTTACTTAAGTTGTCTTTTTTAAAATCGAGATACAACAACTATAAAATTTATCTTTTTATAGTGTACAATACGGTGGCTTTTAGTATAGTTACTCTGGTTTGAAACTGTCACTACTAATTCCAGAACATTTTTTACACCTCAAAAAGAGTAGCCTTGCTCATTAGCAGTCACACGCCTTTTTTTTCTCCCTGGAAACCACTAACATGCTACTTTTTTTATAGATTTACCTATTCTGGCCATTTCATATACATGGAATCATATAGTGTGTGGTCTTTTGTGACTGTATTTCTTAACTTAGACAACTTTTTTCTCTGTTCACCCACGGTATATTGTGACAGTACTTCTTTATTTTTGTATGTATAAATATTTCATTGCACAGATAAAATGTATTTTATTTATTCATTCACCCATTGATGGCCATTTGGTTAATCATGAATAGTGCTGCTGCTAACATTTGCATACATTGTTCTGTGTGGATATGTCTTCAGTTCTCTTGGGTATATTCTAGAAGTGGTATTGCTGGGCTATATGATCATTCTATGCTTAATTGTTTGAGAAATTGCCAGACTGCTTTTCAACGTTACTGTACCATTTTACATTCCCACAAGCAGTGTATGAGGATTACAGTTTTTTCACGTCCTTACCAACACTTGTCATCACCTGAAATTTTGAATATAGGCATGTCGGCAGTTGTGAGGTGATATCTCATAATGTTTTTGTCTTGCATTTACTTGATAACTTGGGATGTCAGTCATCTCTTCATGTGTTCATTGCTCATTTGTATCTCTGCTTTGGAGAAATATCTATTGGATCTTTTGCCCTTCTTGTAGCTTGTATATTTGACTTCTTATTATTGAGTTTTAAGGATTCTGTATTTATTCTAGATACATGACCCTTATCAGATATATGATTTGCAAATATTTTCTTTTATTCTGAAGGTTGTTTATTTAACTTTCTTGATGGCATCCTTGAAGCACAGAAGTTGTTTTTATAAAAAATTTTAATTAAGTCCAATTAATCTATGTTTTCTTTTTCCTCATGCTTTTGCTGTCATATCTAAGGATACTTGCCAAATCCAAGGTCACAAAAATCTCCCTTTTACGTTTTCTTCTAAAAGTGTGATGAGTTTTGTCCTTTACTTTGTATATTGATCTTGAGTATTATATATTGATTTGAAATCTTACTGAACTGATTTATTAGTTTTAATAGTTATTTTTTGTGTTTTTTTTTGAAGTGGATAAGTGGATTCCTCAGGTTTTTCTATGTATTAGAGCATGTCATCTGTGAGTAGAGATAATTTTACTTATTTCTTTCCATTCTGGGTTTCCTTTTATTTGAGCTGTGGGTTTTTTACAGATGGCCTTTATCTGGTTAAGGGAGTTTCACTCTACACGAGTTTGCTATCTTTTCCATTTTTCAAGGATAATTTTATCAGGTATAGAATTCTTGGTTGACAATGCTTTTCTTTAATAATTTTGAATATGTCATTCCACTGCCTTCTCACCTCCATGGTTTCTGATGAACTATTCGCTCTTATTCTTATTTAGACTCTGTTACGTGTTCTGTCAATTCTCTCCTGAGGCTTTCAAGATTTTCTTTTTGTCTAAGGCTTTCAACATTTTCATTATTATAATGTGTATCTCTGAGTGTATCATGCTTAGAGTTTGTTGAGCTTTGTCAAACTGTAGATTAGTTTTTAAAAACTCAATTTTGGGAAGCTTTCTGCCAGTATTTCTTAAAATATTATTTCTTCACCTTTGTCTCTTTTCTCTCTTTCTAGGTCTCCCATCACAATATGTCAGTACTATTGGTGGTGTCCCACATGTCTCTGAGGCTGTGTTAAATTTTTGTCCTTTTTTTTTTATTCTTTCAGTTCTTCAGACTGGTCAATCTAAATTGGCTTATCATCCTGTTTTCCAATTCTTTTTTGATTGCTAAAATCTGCTTTAGAGTCCCTGTAGAGATCTTTTCATTTTAATCATTATACTGTTCAACACCAGAATTTCTGTTTAATTCTTTTCTGTAAATTTTCTTTGTTGATATTTTATATTTGGTGTGATGTTTTTCTCCTACTTTCCTTTACCTCTGTGAACATATTTAAAGTAGCTATTTTTAAGTCTTTTTATAGTAAGTCTAACATTTGAGCTTTTTCAGGGACAAGTTCAATTTATTTTATTTTTTCTGCGTATTGGCCATATGTCTATGACTTTATATGTCTCATAATTTTTTTTTGGTTAAAAACTGGACATTCATAATATGAATAAATTATAAATACATAAATTACATACATAATATGACTTGTTAACTATTGAAATTAGATTTGCCCCATTGCTAGTATTTGCTGTTGTTGATTATTATAGTTTTTTTAGTGACTTTTTGATCTATTTTTCTAAAGTTTAATTCTTTGTTGTGTACAGGCACAGAATTCTGTACTCAGTTATCTTAGTGGTCAGCTAATGAATGAAAACAGATTTTCTTAATTGTTGGGAAGAATAAATCTCCCAATCTTGCTGAGGGGCTCTGTTAGCATTTTGGGGTGTGCATTCAGTACTCAACCATCCAATTTACAGCTAAAGAAGAGCTGTGAATGGGATGGTTGAGTATTTTTATTTTCTACTTTTACAGAGTCTTAAGGTCAGCAGGATGATAGAGATTAGGGCATCCTCACAGCCCTACACATGCACCTGATCTTCTAGATTCCCAGTGTTATGTCAGTCCTTTTCAAAGCTGCTATATATATATATATATAATTCCACAGTTTTTCCTTTTAAGCATTTTGGTTAGTATATTATTTACCACAATGGTTATCCATTGTTTTAGGCAGCTGTGAAGTTAAAACACTTGCCTACATTGTTTTCAACAAATTCCCCCTCAACATACTGGGAGAAGGATTTTAGCTCTGGACCAGCTCCTATTTGGCCTATTAAGATGGGTCTTCCAGGTAATCACCAGACAGGTCAGATAATGGCAATTCTTTGGGAATGAGGCTTTGAAAGAGCTCCAGCTTCATTTTGCTCCCTTCTATGGCTACAAAGCTTCCCTGGGATTGCCAGCCTGCTTCTTTTTTTTTTTTTTCTTTTTCTTTCTTTCTTTTTTTTTTTTTTTAAGGCTTTGGATAGCTGGAGAATAAGATGATTTTCAAACAACTTAAAATACGCAGAGCTCATTGTTAGTACCTAGATTGAGCATTGTTCCTTGAATAAATGATCTTCAGGCTGCTGCAAGCCTTTGGTTAGTTTCCATAAGTGTGAATAAGATGATTCTAACAAATTTTGCCAATTTTTTCATTGGTTTTATGATGGGTGAATTTTTGAAGATTCCTACTCTACCATTCTCACTGAAGTCATCTCTATACTTAAGTAATTTAATATTAAAATGAGATGGAAATTTCAGGATATACATTGAAGCAAAGACTTTGTCATAAGTATTCATGACTATTCATTATTAAGACAATGATAAGCAATATTCAAATAGTATAACCCAGTTTCCAGACCTGTGCCTTATAATAAGGGTCTGATTCTGCAGGGGAATCTAGGAGACTGTAGATGCTCTTCTTTCAGTGATGAGGAGTAGACAAAATAAAAACAAAATCAAGCAGAAGCAAATGTGCAAATTAACATACAGATGTTGGAGACTCTCTGGCAAGGCTCTAAAGGACTAACCTTGGGTCACTTCAAAGGAGAGAGCTGTTCTGACCACTTTTTTTTACATGAGTCCACTCCTTAGGAAGAAATTGTGAGCTTGTAGCAAACTTTCATCATAACTCTTACCTCATCTGGGACACTGGGGGAATTTTCTGTCGATTTCATAATAGAAACAGAAGATAAAACAATGTAATATCTAAAGAGAGAGAAAATTTTAAAAGATTTTCTAAACATTCATGCAAGAGTGCAATTGAGCCTAAACCAGTTTTGATAGCTGATTGTATGCATCTCTTTTCTGCTCCACATTTTCATGACATACCATAAAAAAAGAGTTTCATGTATTAAGCAAATATGAAAACTGCATAGGAGAAAAGACAGAAAAATATATTTATGACTACTGGATAAAATTTATTTCTTAATTAAAACTAAAAATGTACAAATCATAATGTTAAATATTAATTATTATAATTACATCCTTATAGAAAATGTCTGTAAACACAAACATCACAAAATAAGTGAAATTATTTAAAAATAAAATAAGTGAAATGATAAGGATCACACTGAAAGCAGTTAGTAAATAACAAGCAAACTATCAGTGTCCACCATTTATAAAGCCATTCTATAAATGAATAAAAAACAAGGGCAAACTCAATAGAAAACTGTTCAAATAAAATAGATAAAAATAAAACACACAAAAGTAAAGACAACCTGTATGGTTAATAAGTATTTGAGAATATGTTTGCGGTGAATTCTGTGGTTTGTCTCTTTGAACTTTCATTTAGAATTCCTTTGATTTGGAAAGTATGGAATAATAATCATCAATAAATCTGAGTCGATTGTAACTGTAAGTCTAAATGAGATCAACTATTTTTGATAGATGATTCTCAGCATCTCTCCTCCCCACAAGTAACCAATTTACAACTATTAAAATGGAAAAACTGCCAGCAAGGGACCACGGGAACTGAGAGAAGAGGAGGAGAAACCCAAAGAGTTCATGAAGATATGAGCAGTCACAATGAGCTGGTGTAGGGAAAGCACCTGTTGTTCTGAGCCCTGGCTGTTTCTAAGTCACCGTGGAAGGGGTAGAGGCATGGCTGCTACACACAGACTGAAACCAGAAAAACCCACAGCAGCACCCTTTGTATAAACCACCTTTGAGTCTGCAGCAGGGAAGAGGGCTTTAGAATGAACCATTCCAGCCCACAAGCCATAAAGACTGGCAGCACACCTGGACCCACACAGGAGCAAGCAACTGCAGCCAACTGCAGAAAGGAGCCGCCCAGATATCAGTGAGTTTTTGCAAGGGGTGTGTACATGGCCTGCCACACAGGAATCAGTTGGAATGCGGAGGGAAGGATGGCCTTCTGGGGAAACATTGGGCACAGAAAGAGCAGCTGGTCTCAGTAGGAGGGCCATAGAACTGGTGGGGGTGCAATCTGCAGAAAAGTCTCAGACAAAGGCCACAATTTCCACACAGCTCAGACCTGGAAGTTCTTAATGATCCATACAAAAAGTCTTTCCCAGAGTTTCAACAGCAAAGCAGCAATTTAGCTCAAGCACAGAGCTCATGGTTTTGTCCTCATAGGAAGCTCCCCCTGCTTGGGAATTAACCACAAAACAGTACATTAGTTCCTGTGCAAATTCTAACTGGTAGTAGCAGTTATTAATCCACTACAGAATGGGAAAAAAAAAATGCAGACCAGAGACATAGCTCTGATAACCATCTATTAAACCTAGAAGAGGTAGCAGTCTCCTCAATTGCCCAGGCATCAACGTAAAGACACAAAGATCGAGAAAGAACAGAGAAATATGTTGTCACCAAAGTAAACAAACAAAGCACTAACAATGTATGCAGAGGAACAACAGCAGATCTATGAAATATCTGACAGAGAATTCAAAATGATTCATTTAAGGATGCTCAATGAGTCACAAAAAATACAGACAAAATTAAATGATATTTGGAAAAAATATCAGGAGCAGAACGAGAAACAAGACAAAGGAATAGAATCAATTCAAAAAAATAGAAATTCGAGAAATAAAGAATACATTATTTGAATAGAGAAATGCAATAGAAAACTCAAACAGCAGACTTAATTAAACAAAGAAAAGATTCAGTGAGCTTGAAGATAAAACACACAAAATTATTCAATAGAAGGAGCAAAAAAAAAAAAAAAAAGAATAAGAGAAAGATAAACAGATATACAGCAAATATTGGACTTCCTCAAGGGAAATAACCTCCACAAAATTGGAATACTTGAAGGAGAAGAAAAAGGAAGCGACTTAGAAAGCATATTCAAGGAAATAGTGACTGCAAATTTCCAAGTATGGAGATAGACAACAGCATCCAGATACAGGAAGCTCTGAGGTTGCCAATTAAATTCAATCCAAGGAGGAACTCCCCAAGATACTTCATAATCAAATGCAAAGACAAAGAGAGAATACTGAAAGCATCAAGAGAAAAGAAACACATAATATTCTTTTTTTTTTTTTTTTTTTTTTTGTCCTTTTTGTGACCGGTAAGGGGATCGTAACCCTTGGCATGGTGTCGTCCGCACCGCGCTCAGCCAGTGAGTGCACCGGCCATCCCTATGTAGGATCCGAACCTGCGCGGCGGGAGCGCTGCTGCGCTCCCAGCACTGCACTCTCCCAAGTGTGCCACGTGGTCGGCCTGATAATATTCTTTTTTAAAAAATAATTATTTTATTTATTGAATCAAAATCGATTATATATATTTTGGGGGTTGAACGTTGAGATATGTTGACTAAATCAATATTACCAGCATATATATTGTTACAAATCATAATTATTCTTTATGCCTTTTGTCCAACCTCTCCCCTTCCCCCATTTCCTCCCCCCCCCAATTGCCCTAGATTTCTTCTTTCCTTCTGAAAGAATAATGGTTACTCTGTTAACTTGTTGCCTAGATGATCTGTCCAATGCTGAGAGGTATGATCAGGTCCCCCAATATTATCATAGAGCAGATGTTTCTTCTGTCACTCTGAAATGGGTTTTGTGGAAAGAGACATCCTCTTCTTTTGTCTCTGCTGGTGACACTTCTTGTGTGAATGCACTCCAGTGGCTGGCGGACCATCTGCGTGGTGGTTGTAGTGTTTAGCCGTTTTTGCAGCAGCCATGGTTATTGTGGTGGCTGTGGTGTGCCACCCATGTGGAGGTGCTATTTTTGGCATGCTCCTTGGCACTGGTGGTATGCCTGGGTGTAGGGTGTGTTTGGTCCCCTTCTCCACGTCTCTGATCCCTGGGCAGGCCCCAAGGCCCAGGCGCCATGTGCCTGGTTGTGGGAGAGAGGTCTGGTCTCCTTCTCCATGCCCCGGGTCCCTGTGGGCTCTGAGGTGCTGGCATGGTGTGCCTGGTTGTGGGAGGGTGGTAAGGTCCCCTTCTCCATACCCCAGGACTGTGGGCGGGCCCTGAGGCACTGGCTTGGTGTGCCTGGTTGTAGGAGAGAGGTCCAGTCCCTTTCTCCATGCCTCAGGTCCCTGGGCAGGCCCTGAGGTACTGATGCAGTGTGCCTGGTTGTGAGAGGAGGGTCCAGTCCCCTTCTCCATACCTCGGGTACCCAGGTAGGCCCCGAGGTGCTGGCATTTTGTGCCTGTGTGGGAGGAGGGTCCAGTCCCCTTCTGCATGTCTCTGGGCCGGGTGGGCCCTGAAGTGCTGGCACGGTATCCCTGGTTGTGGGAGAGAGGTCCAGCCCCCTTCTCCTTGCCTCAGGTCCCCAGGCAGGCCCCAGTGCGCTGGCTTGGTGTGCCTGGTTGTGGGAGGGTGGTCTGGTCCCCAAACACATAATATTCAATTGAGCCCCAATACATCTCTCAGCAGATTTCTCAGTGGAAACCCTACAGACCACAGGACAATGGGATGAAATATTCAGAGTGCTGAAAGAAATAGACTGTCAGCCAAGAATTCTGTGTCTGGTGAAACTTCAAATATGAATGAGAAATAAAGTCTTTCCCAGACAAACAAAAGCTAAGGGAATTCATCAAAACTAGACCTATCTTACAAGAAATACTAAAGAGAGTTCTTTAATCTGAAAGAAAAGAATGCTAAAGAGTAGAAAGAAAACATCTGAAGGTATTTAACTCATGAATAAAATAAATATACAGACAATCTCAGAATACTCCAGTGTTATAAGGGTAGTGAATAAACAAATTTTATCCTTAGCATAAAGACTAAAGAATATACCTAACAAGGCAATAACATATGCCACAACTATATGAGACAGGCAATAAAAGATGTAACTTGGAAAAACAAAATATCAAAAAGTGTACGTGTTAAGGGGGAATGATGCCAAAGCTTAGAGTGTGCTTTGGTTTTTCTTCTTTCTTAGATATCAAGGTTAAGTTGTTATTAGTCTAAAATAATTTGTTAGAACTACAACATGCTTTTTGTAAGCTTCATGCTAACCATGACACAAAAATTTAAAAGAGACATACTAAAAATAAATAGCAATAAATCAAAATATAAAACTAGAAAAAAATCACTCAACCACATGGAAAGATAGTGAGTCAGGATAGAAGGATCTACAAAACAATCAGAAAAGAAAAATAGCAAAATTGTAGTTATGAGTCCCTATATATCCCTAAATGTAAACAGATTAAATGGCCCAGTTAAAAGACACAGAGTGGCTGAATGGATTACAAAACAAGAACCAACAATATGCTGCCAATAAGAAACTCACTTAACTGATAAAGACACGCACCAGCTGAAAGTGAAGGTATGGAAAATAGTTTGTGCAAATGAAAACTAAAAAAGAATAGGAGTGAGTAGCTACATTTACATCAGGTAAAATAGACTTCAAGCCTAGGAAAGTAAATAAAAAGAAAAGAAAGGTTATTATGTAATGATAGAGGGATCAATTCAACAAGAGGATATAACAATTCTAAATATATACACACCCAACTCTGGAGTACCCAGTTATATCAAGCAATTGCTATTGGAACTAATGGGAGAGATTAATTAATAACAGTTGGAGACATTAGCACCTCACGTTCAGCAAAGGACAGATCATTTGGACAGAAAATTACCCAGAAAACATCAGAATTATTCTCTACTATAGGCTGACTGGACCTAATGGGCATTTATAGAACATCTCATCTAACAGCTGCATAATACACATTCTTCTCAGCAGCACATGGAACGTTCTCCAGAATAGGCCATATGTTAGGACACAAAAGAAGTCTCAACAAATTTAAAAAAATCTAAATCACATCAACTACTTTGTCTGACGATAATGGAATAAAACTAAAAGTCAACAACAAAAGAGACATTAGAATCTGTAGGAATACTTGGAAATTAAACAATATGCTCCTAAACAACAAATGGGACAAAGAAGAAATTGAGAGTGAAATTAAAAAATTCATGGAGACATTTGAAAATGAACACACAATATATCAGTAGCTATGGGATATAGCAAAAGCAGTTTTAAGAAGGAAGTTTATAACAGTAAATGCCTACATCAAAAAAGAAGAAAGGCTCCAAATAAACAGCCTAACATTGCATCTCAAGGAACTGGAAAAACAAGAACAAGACAAATCCCAAATCAGTAAAGGGAGATAAATTACAAAGATCAGAGTAGAAATCAATGAATTGGAGATTTAAAAAACAAACAAACAAACAAAAAAACACAAAAGATCAATGAAACAGAGTTTGTTTTTCAAAAAGATAAACATAATTGATAAACCTTTTGCTAGATTAATGAAGAAAAAAGAGAGAAGACTTAAATAAATAAAATCGGAAGTGTAAAAGGATAAATTACAAATGATACCACAAAAATACAAAAGATCATAAAAAAATGAAGAGCAACTCTATGCAAACAAACTGGGAAACCTAGAAGAAATGGATAAATTTCTGGATACATACAACTTACCAAAGTTGAATCCTGAATAACTCCAAAACCTAAACAGATCAATGATGAGTAATGAGATTGAAGCCATAATAAATAGTCTTCTAACAAAGAAAACCCCAGGACTAGATTGCTTCACTGTTGATTCTACCAAATATTTAAAGAACTATGCCTAGTTCTTCTCAGACTCTTCCACCGAATTGAAGAGGAGGGAATCCTTCCAAACTCATTCTACAAGATCAGCATTACCCTCATACCAAAACCAAAGATACAACACAAAAAGAAAACTACACAACAATATCCCTAATGAACACAAACTAAACTTCCTCAACAAAATACTAACAAACAGAATCCAAAAATGTATACCATGATCAAGTGGGATTCATCCCAGGGATGCAAGGATGGCTCAACATATGCAAAGCAATAAACATGAAACATCACATCAATGGAATGAAGACAAAAAAGTGATCATCTAAATAAATGCAGAAAAAGCTTTTGATAAAATCCAACACACCTTCATGATAAAAACATAAATTAGGTACAGAAGGAATGTACCTCAACACAATAAAGGCCGTATATGACAAATCTACAGCCAATATCATACCGAATGAACAAAAATTGAAGGCTTTTCCTATGAGATCTGGAACAAGACAAGGATGTCCATTTTCCCTACTCTTTTTCAACATAGTACTGGGAGTTCTAGTGAGTGCAATAAGGCATTCAAATCAGAAAGGAGGAAGTCAAACTATCTCTGTTTGCACGTGACATGATCCTATACATAGAAAACCCTAAAGACTCCACCAAAAAAGTTACTAGAATTAATAAATGAATTCAGTATAGTGGCAGGATACAAAACAACACACAAAAATAAATAACCTTGCTATAAACCAGTTATGAGATAGCCAAAGAAGAAATTAAAAAAGTAATCCCATTCACGATAGCTACCAAAAATGAAATACCTAGGAGTAAATTTAACCAAGGAGGTGAAAGACTTGTACAATGAAAACTATGAAACATTGGTGAAAAAATTGAAGGGAACACAAATAAATGGAATGATATGCCATGTTCAGGGGTTGGAAGATTAACATCACCAAATGTCCATATGACAAAGCTATCTACACATTTAATGAGATCCTTATCAAAATACCAGTGACATTCTTCACAAAAATAGAAAAAAAAAAAATCTTAAAATTTGCATGGAACCATAAAAGACACCGTATAAAGAAAGCAATCTTGATTAAAAAGAACAAAGTTGGAGGCATCACACTTCTTTACTTCAAAATATAATATAAAGGTACCAAACAGCATGGTACTGAAATAAAAAAGTAACCAAAACAGCATGGTACTAACATAAAAACAGGCAAATTGACCAACGGAATAGAATAGAGAGTCCTGAAATAAATCCATGCACTTACAGCCAGCTGACTTTTGATAAAGGTGACAGAAATGTACAATAGGGAAGAGACAGACTCTTCAACAAATGGTGCCATGAATACTGGATATCCACATGCAGAAAATTAAAACTTGATCTCTGTCTCTCACCATACACCAAAATCAACTCAGAATTGGCCAAGACCTTAATTTAAGACTCCCAGCTATGAAACAAGTAGAAGAAGACATAGGGGAAATGCTACATGAAATGGGAGTGGGCAGCGCTTTTTTGAGCGAGACAACAAAGGCAAAGGCAACTAAAGCAAAAATACACAAACAGGACTTCATCAAACTAAAAAGCTTCTGTACAGCAAGAGACACTGTCAACAAAATGAAGAGATAACCTACTGAATGGGAGAAAGCATTTGCAAATTACACATCAGACAGGGGCTAATACCCAGAATACATAAGAAACAAATGACTCAATGTCAAAAAAACAAGTAATGCAATTAAACAGTGGACAAGGACCTGACAGATAATTCTCAAAAGAAGACATACAAATGGCCAACAGGAACATGAAAAAATGCTCAACATCCCTAAATAGGGAAATGCAAATAAAAACCACAATGAGATATCATCTCACGCCAGTTAGAATGGCTATTATCAACAATCACAACTCTTAACAACTTTACCAAGCAAATGATAACATGGTTAGGCTGAAGTTTGCATAGTCACAATAATCATTTTAAAATAGAGAGATTATAGTGATTTTAACTGATTTTGAAATAGATTATACTGAATTATCCAGGTGTTGCCATTTAATTCCAACAGTCTTTAAAAGAAAGAGGTAGAAAAGTTCAGATTAAGAGAGTGAAATGTGACTACAGAAAAGGTCCAGAGTAATGGGATGTGAGAAGAACCTAACCCACTATTCTTTGAAAAAGAAGGAAGGAACCATAAGCCAAGAAATCACACACACACACACACACACACACACACACACACACACGCACGCACGCACGCACACGCACACACACACGCACGCACGCACACACACTCCCAAATTTTCTGACCTAAATGGGGTTTAGTTGGTGGTTTTCTATGAAAATCAGCAAAAAAATAAATACACGATAGGCTTGAAATACCAGTTTTGCTACAGAGATTATATGAGCGTTTATTCTATGTGAAATCTTGCCCTCTTCCACTCTGGAAGAGACCCATAGTGACAGAAAACGTGTTTTTAAGGAGTTCCCAATCATTAAGGGAGGATGGTCACATACCTGGGAAAGAGAATCCGAGGGAGCAATCAGAAAGGTAATGCAAGCCTCAACACAGCCGTTTTATCCTTTGCTTGGTAAAGTGATTTAGAGCCGTCTGTGATTGTACAAGCATGGGAGGAGACTGCACGGTGCAGCAATTCTGTAGAAAGTTTCCAGGATACTAGCACTTGCAAGGATCAGAAACAATGAGTAGAACTTAGACATAGTTGAGAGAAGACAAGAGTTCATTTATGAAAAAAGGCAGCCATAGAAGCAATGAGATGTAGGAATGATCGAGAGATTTGTGGAGACCTATATAGTTACGTTTTAGGGGAGAATGTGAGACACATTCAAAAGGGTAGAACCAGTATATTTAGGAAAGATATTGACTGCTGAGCAGGGAAATAAATTATATTCTGTAGGCGTAAGGAGAGAAATTACTTACTTTTAAGAAGGTTCTGAATAACTTGAAAGTTTCATATTTTCAGGAGACTAACCTGGTAGCACAATGAGGTGAAAATAAGGGCTTGCAAAATGTCAAAAGAACCAGAATGAGAACTGGAATTGGCAGATAAAAAGAGGAGCTTCAAAAGAGAATCCTAAGAGCTGGCAGATGAGATATAACTGAAGGAGGAGAAAGAGTCACAGGCAATGCTCAGATCTCTGTGCTCCAGCAGTAGGAGTGTCACTGTGATGATAAAGTGGGGTAGCTGACCAGGAAGTTGGCAGGTGGAAGATAATAAGTCTTGGAGAATTGTTGAATTGACAGGGGAATGTTTAAATACTAATTTTCTTCCAGGTATTCAAGGGCAATAGCATACTGGCTCACTAGCACCCTAATGATATGTTGGCATTAAATCATGTGGATTTGCTAGTACACTCACAGTCCTTGTTATTTTTTTTCAATGGATACTTCAATAAAGATATTACTGAAACTCATACCTTGGAAGATATTTGATAGCTGCATCCTTTAGAAATCTCAGATTGAGTTACTTGGTGAGGGCAAGAGTCTTAGAATTTCAGGTGAACAACAAAGAGCTAATGTGGTCCTTGGTATCTGGCGGGACATGGTCCTGATATATTAAGAACACAGTTGCAGTAATGTTTATTGGTGGGGAATAGTTGGTTTAATTGAGGATTCTTGACAGCCTTTGGTAAATACTGTAGAGGTTATGACAGAGGTAGGTTGTATTTTCCCTGGTTCTTATTATGTGAGGAAGAAGAAGGGATCCACATTGTGAAAAAGACCTAAATGGAATCGATGACCAGTCAGTCTAAGGAATCAAATGTGATATTTTGTCCTCAGGGAATTAGAATCACCATGATGGCCTCACTGAATGTAAGCAGCTGCAATCCACACCCCTTTATTCTGGTGGGGATACCAGGGATAGAGCAGTTACACATCTGGATTGGGATTCCCTTCTTCACCATCTACCTTGTGGCTCTTGTAGGCAATGACATTCTTCTTTACTTCATCACTATGGACTTCAGCCTCTGTGAACCCATGTTCTTCTTCCTCTTCATGCTGTCCTCTGCAGACCTCATATTATGTACCACATGTGTCCCCAAAACACTTGGCATATTTTCCTTGAAAGCTCAGGAGATCACATTTCCTGGCTGCCTCGCCCAGTTATTTTTTCTCCACTTCAGCTTTTCTCTGGACTCTGCCATCTTGTTGGGCATGGCATTTGATCGTTATGTAACTATTTGTTCCCCTTTGAGATACACCGGTGTCTTGACACCTAGGACACTGGTCAAGATCATGGTGGGCCTTGCTGGTTGGAGTTTCAGTGTCATTCTGCCTGTTGTTTTCCTGGTGAAGCATTTGTCCTTCTGTAGGACATGCATCATTCCTCACATGTACTGTGAGCATATAGGTGTGGCCTGGTTCTCCTGTGCTAATATCTCCATCAATATTTGCTATGGCTTTGCAGTGGCTTTAATTACTATTTCCAGACCTGATCCTTACTGGTATTTCCTAAACCCTCATCCTTTATACTGTTTCCCACCTTGCATCCAAAGATGCCCACCAAAAGGCCTTTGGCATCTGTGGTTCTTATGTCAGTGTCATTCTCGTATTCTACATATCAGCTCTGTTCTCTGCCATTACTCATCACTTTGGCCATAATATCTCTTATATCTTTCATATCATGTTTGCCAGCTTCTATGTGGCAATCCCTCCTGCATTCAATCTTACAACTTATGGTGTAAAATCAAAGCAGATTAGGGAAAAGGGGACAAGGTCATTCCTCTATTCCTTTCTAAAGGGATGCATTGACTTGGGGATGAGAATATGGAGAGATGGATTGTGGCAAATCAAATAATCATATAGATTTAATAGAATTTCTTACCTAAATCAATAGCAGGAAGCCCTCCAATAGTGGATCCAATTCTAATGAATTTCAAGAGCTCAACTCTGTTGGAGAAAACCCTTGGTGCAATTCGAAGAATTAGGAGATAAGAGAGGCAAGAATTATTCAAGTACCGAGAAAATAATAGGCATCAAGTGGGAGCATCCTAATTGTTAAACATCGAGAACAGAAATGCACAATATTTCTTTGGTCCTTCTATTCTGTTTTAATTTTCTTCTTTTCAAGTAAAAGAAAAAAAAAAGTACCTAATTCATAGGCTTGTTGTGAGGTTAAAAGTTTTTAGCACACAGCAAGCTCATGAATTCAGTAACCATGTTTATGCTGAAAATTCCCTAGTCTCAAGCTCTACTCCAAATTCCTTCTCTATCCATACAGCCAACTCTCTGTGATGCTTCCTCTTGGATTTCCCACTGAAACTTCAAAATCAACACATTCAAATAAAATTTACCATTTTCTCCTCTTTATTTCCTCATGATCAACATTGCACTCTCTATCTTATTAAACAGTACAAAATTCAACTGGTTTTCCATGTCAAAGCCTGTTCTTATGTAATTTATTTTTTTATTTAAAAGGGGGAAAAGGAGGAATTGGTAAAGGGACATGAAAATCAACTACATTGTATATCGATAAATTAAAATCAAAAAACAGTTTAAAAATTCATTTATTATTTATTGTCTTCTGAATCCCATTTGAATTAACTCACAGGTTTCACGTTAAAGCCTGATCACTAGTCTCTTTCCTCTGAGTTTTTTCAGCAGCCTCATTTAGGAATTTGCTGCTTCCAATATTATTTCTCTTACATCTATTTTCTACTCAGAAACTATAGTGGTGCTACAAAACTTCACATTAGATCAATTCACTTCTCTGCTTAAAATCATTCAACAGTTACCCATTTTGCTTTGAATTAAGCCCCAAATTTTTAATGTGTATTTCTTCAAAGACTTTTATGGCATATTGGTGCTAACCAGCCATTGCTTGGCGGACACTGCACCCAATCCTCTTGTTTCCTCTCATTTTTCCCTCGCATGCCCTTTATTCTCCAATCATCCATATCCCCTTTAGTTTTCCAAACAATATATGTTCTGTGTTCCCCTGGCCTTTCATATGTGCTATTCCCTCTGGAATCTGAAACTCAGCAGGAAGGAGAGTGAGGGGAAATTATTTTGTAATCTTTTTTTTAATAAAGTACTTTGTTCTGTATCACACCCACTAAGATGGCTCTAATTTTAAAAAATTGAAAATAGCACGTGCTGGTGGGGATGTGGAGTAATTGGAACCCTGGTACATTGCCAGTGTGAGTGCAAAATAGTGCAGCCTTTCTGGAAAACAGTTTGAATATTCCTCAAAAAAATTAGACATAGAATTGCCATATGACTCAGCAATCTCACTCCTGTGTATATACCCAAGAGAACTGAAAACAGGTGTTCAAACAAAAACTTTTGTAAGTGGATGTTTATAGCACCATTATTCATAATCACAACAACAACAACAAAAAAAAGTGGAAATAAGCCTAAGCCAAATGTGTTTCAACTAATAAATCTGATATATCTATACAATGAAATATTACTCAGCCAGAAAAAGAAATGGAAGTTCCAATACATGGTAAAACATGAATGAATTTTGAAAACATGCTACATGAAAGAAACCAGACATGAATGTCTGACAAATTATGTGATTCCGTTTGTGCTAAATGTCTAGATTAAGCATGTCTGTACAGACAAAAAGTAAATTGATGGAAGGAGGGGAAGAGGAGATGGGTAGTGACTGCTTTGTAATATGGTATTTCTTTTTTGGGGTGATAAAAATGTCCTGGAATTAGACAGTGTTGATGGCTACACACAACATTATAAAATGTGCTAAAAGCCACTAAATTATATACTTTAAAATGGTTAAAAAGGTGAATCTTGTTGTGTGAGTCTTACCTCAGTATAAATAAATAAATAATATGCTCAGTACCATACAAGCAATATAAGATGACATATAGCTAATGGGCTATCTGATTCCAAAACCTTTGTTTGTACCCATTCACTGTTCTACCTCCAAATGAGGCAGGATTTCTCTAGCACAGAGACTTCACTCCCCTACATCCTTTCTGAGTTAAGTAATTCTAATCTCAGTGTGTTAGGCCTAAGAAGAACTACAATAAATCATATGCTGGAGGCTGCCGCTACTGGTTGGTGAGAGCGAAGTATACATTTTCAAGAATTTTGTTTTCAAGTCAACATCACACTGGTAACTTGAAATCAGCCATAGTGGGAGTATCTACATCTCAGGAATCAGTAACTCCACAAATCAACCTCCAAATACCAGTTGTTAAGCATTCACCAGCACACTCCTGGCTACGGTCCTCTGGAAGCCCAACTCATAGGCCTGCAAGTGGCTCAGACCATGACTTGAGGCTTTATCCAACTGCTTGAGCTTAGGCCATTCTATTGGGCTCTTTTCCTCTCAACTCTGATTTTTATGTCCCCTTGGTTTTTTTCCCCAGTGACCCTTCATTTTCCTAAGCTTGATGTATTGTTGGGGGGGAGGGGTGATAACATTATTTATTGTGCTTTATGTAGGCCCTTTAATGTATATAGATTTGTGTGGCTATAGGATATAGAGAAAAAAGAAGAGTGGGAAGGAGAGACAGAAACAGGTACAGGGGTAACAGCCATCCAACACTTACAGGATTGAGCTTCATGGAAGTAGGAGACCATTTACACTAGCAGTTTGTGCTGAGCTGTGTTGGGCTTTAATTATTCATTTTAAAAATTTTATCCTGAATGCACACACACAGTGCTCTGGCCCAGAGACAGACTGCCATTACTCACATGAAAAGTGAATAATAACCATGTAATTTCACACACCTGATTCTTACTCTTGGGACAATACAGTGAAGGCTGGTCAAATGCCCTATGTATACAAAAATCTGCATCATAAGCAAGGAATGACAAAAACAAACAAACAAACAAAAACATGGTTTTCTCCATTTATAAAAGCCAAAGAAACTAACCCCCACCACCAACATGCACCTCCCCTCCTTCTGAGAAAGTTTCCTTGGAGACTAATGGGATATGAATCTCCCCAGGGAAAAGATAAGACCTTGTCACCAGCTTTACAACCCAGGAGTGTCTCCATACTTCCGATGTTAGGTAAATCTCTCTGGAGTTCTCTCAGCATCTATGTAGTTGTAAATTAATTTCCCAAGGATTGCTCTTCGCTCAGCATTCAACGTGCTTGGCAAAATTTCTCCAGAAAGCCCCAACACAGAAAAAACACACAAAAAAATCGTTTCTCTATACCCCACAATATGCCAGGAATCTGAGCACAGCTGAGAATAAAGAGCTTTCATGGTTATGGAGCAAGGTAAAATTTTCTTAACAATTCCCACAGGGGCTTCTGAAGGATGAGAGAAGCACAGGCACCGGCGGCTCACAGTGCCTGGGGTATAGGAGTGCAGGTGGAGCACCCAGTAGTGCCTGCTGTCATCCTCCACCCAGAGTGCGCGGCACACCTCTGATAGGGAAGAGCTGCAGGGGGACACTTTACTGTAGCTAAGTGATCCCTGGTGAGAAAAGGAAAGGGGAAGGCAATAGAAGACCTTAGCCGTAGACAAAGGATGAGGGTTTTCCTTGTTTTGCTTTTAACTTTCCACCTTAGGAGGGTAAAAGCTCCTACCAAGAAACATAATAACGTTAATAACAATGACATGATGTATTTATACGGAATTTTATAATTTCTTAAGTGGTTTAACATCCTCTCTCTCACTGGATCCTCACACAGTGAGATAATTGCTAAAGAATCAGAAAAGCTGTTACTCAGTGGCAAATTAGGAGTCTCACAGGACATCCAGCATCCCAGGGCAAATCATATCTCCAAACACTTGACCTAATTACTCTTTTCTTTTTTTTTTTCTCTGAAATCATGTACTTATAGCACTCTAATACCATTTTATAAGTATTGATGGTGCTATCTAGTATGATCAGGTACTCCATTTGCATTAAAATATTGTTAAGGTTTTTTGTGCATAAAGTAAGGTATAAAGAAAGGGGAGACTCTTTTGTTCCCCTATTTGTCTCCAATTTGGAATTTCACTCTTTCTAATAGTGTTTATAAATTCATAACAGCTGTTGGGAAGTATGCATAGATACCTAAAATTTAAATAGTATAGGAGAAGTTTCTACATACTAACTTTACTTTTGTATGGTAGAAGTAGAGATATCACGTTGTGATTAAATACAGAAGAATCCTGTGGACTTTTAAACTAGTCCTGTTACATCTGTGAATACATAGATCTTCAAGAACCTATTTACCTTCGAAAGAAAGGACCTATACAGTTCGGGTCATCCCTATCTCATGAAAAAACATTTATGTCCAAAGAAAGGAGAGTCTATCCAATGGCAACTTGTCTATTCTCTTCTCTTCTCATAGGACCACTCATACTCCCTTTTGAGGAATCACAGTGAGATCCAGTTATCCTCATCAACATTTCCTTTTTTGAGAAAACACAAGGAACTCTTATTCACGAATCTGATTTTACTCCATAGGTAATTGCGTTCATCATGGGGGGTACAAGAATATAGAGGACATGAACATGCTTGGGGTTTTTTTTGGCCAAAGTGCTGATCAATGACAGTGAAAATTCCTGGAAGGTAGAACATAAGGGTGGCACAGACATGGGAACTGCAGATGCTGAGTGCTTCCATCCACACATTGTGGGATGCAGTCTGAAGACCACCCAGAGAATGAGCCCGTAAGAGATGACCATGGCCACCATGTCTAACATAACACTGAGTAGTGGCACAGAGATACCATACCAAATATTGATGCTAATATCATCACAAGCCAGCTTTGCCAGTCCCATGTGTTTGTAGAAGGGGTGAGCAACGATGTTTGTCTGGTAGGAGGGCAGATGCTTCACAAGGAAGACAATGGGGAAGACAGTTGCAAAACTCCTGAAAACCACAACACCCCCTATTTTGCCAATGACATCATGGCTAGGAATGGTGGTATATCTCAGTGGGTAGTGGATGGCCACACAGTGGTCAAAATCCATGGTCAAGAGAATTCCTGACTCCACTACAAAGGCAAAATGCGTAAAGAAGAGCTGAGTGACACAGCCACCAAAGGCTGATGTCCACGTCATCAAACCAGAAGATTCTCAGGGCTTTGGGTACCATGGATGTGGATGGAATGAGGCCCCAAAAAGCCAGCATGGAGAGGGACAGGTAAATGGGCTCATGCAGACTGCACTCCAGTGCCCCCACACAGATCAGGATACCATTTCTTGACACAACCACCAGGTACTTCAGGGAGAAGGGGATGGAGGTCCACAGGTGCAGCTCCTTCAGGACAGGGATGCCAATGAGGACAAACATGCCATAACTGACAGTGGAGTGGTTGGAAGATGACATGCCAGAATTATGGTATGGAACTTTCAGCACTTTATCTGTCTAAGAAGAAAGAAAGTAGAGAGCTCGTCTCTCATAACCAACTAGCATATACTTATTGATCATCAATGGGTCCACGCATCTACTGTGTAAAATTTCAGTTAATGAGAGCCATCTACTCAGTGGTGCTAATTGTGAACCTAAATATGTGCAGTATTCTGCTTTGAAGATTTCAAAAATTTAAAGCTGAATCAAAAATTTTTAAAAAATTGCTTCCAAGGAAAGTCCTGAGGCAAGTATCGTTTTTTCCCTCCCACACAGTTGGCATACATTTAAAATGATGGTCATGCAAAACTGTAAAATCTTTAGTAATCACTATTGGAGAAAAGAAATGCTACTGATTTTTGTGTGTTGATTTTGTATCCTGCTACTGTGCTGAAATCATTTATCAATTCCAGCAGTTTTTTTGTAGAGGTTTTAGGCTGTTCGATATATAGGATCATGTCATCTGCAAACAGGGACAGTTTGACTTCATCTTTTCCAATCTGGATGCCCTTTATTTCCTTCTCTTCTCTGATTGCTCTGGCTAGTACTTCCAACACTATGTTGAATAGGAGTGGTGAGAGTGGGCATCCTTGTCTAGTTCCTGTTCTTAAAGGAAAAGCTTTCAGCTTTTCCCCATTCAGGATGATATTGGCAGTGGGTTTGGCATATATGGCTTTAATTATGTTGAGATACTTTCCCTCTATACCTAACTTATAGAGGGTCTTTGTCATGAATGAGTGTTGAATTTTATCAAATGCTTTTTCAGCATCTATAGAGATGATCATATGGTCCTTGTGCACTGCTGGGAATATACCCAGAGGAATGGAAATCATCAAGTCGAAGGTACACCTGTTCCCCAATGTTCATCGCAGCACTCTTTACAATAGCCAAGAGATAGAACCAGTCCAAATGTCCATCATCAGATGAGTGGATATGGAAAATGTGGTACATCTACACAATGGAATACTACTCAGCTATAAAAACGAATGAAATACTGCCATTTGCAACAACATGGATGGACCTTGAGAGAATTATATTAAGTGAAACAAGTCAGGCACAGAAAGAGAAATACCACATGTTCTCACTTATTGGAGGGAGCTAAAAATTAATATATAAATTCACACACACACACACACACACACACACACACACACACAAACCGGGGGGGGGGGGAGAAGATATAACAACCACAACTACTTGAAGTTGATACGACAAGCAAACAGAAAGGACATTATTGGGGGGTAGCGGGGTAGGGAGGCGGGAGGGAGGTTTTGGTGATGGGGAGCAATAATCAGCCACAATGTATATCGATAAAATAAAAATTAAAAAAAAATCTTTAGTAATCAATGGTATTCTCTGACTAAACATTTGAAGAAAGGAAATAAAATTATAAATTTTTAATGAAAAATATAAAAAAATAGAAACCAAAGTTTTTTCTTTCCTACTGAATTAAAAAATTCTGTTATCTAGCACACACTTTTACCTGATCAGCTATTCATATTTAGGCATCTATTGATCACCTACAATGTGTACAGAGGAAACAATATGTGCATAAAAGGGAAAAATGAGTTAAAATCTTTTAAAACAGAAATCCTGCATATAGGGTCATAATCTAGGGTTAACCATGGTGTCAACATAGGTGTCTTTCAGTTTATCATTGTAACAAACTATTACTTATTGATTACAGATTACTTTTCTTTTGAAGTTTCAGTGGTAAAATATTTTATTAAATTATAAAGTACTGTTGCTACAGTTAGAGACGCTGCTACTTGAGAGTGGGAGGAGCCACAGTGATAGCACAAGATGACTACTTTTCCTGAAATCCGGGATGAGACTCTGAACTAAAGTCTATCCAGATTATTAGAAAATATTATGTTTCTGCCACAGGGTGTTCTTTATTAATATATGCAAACTTTATTATTTCATAGAGAGATGATCAGAAATGAGTAACTTGAACAATTATCAAAAATATGTATCATTGATATAATTGGATACTAATAACAACCATTTCTTATTTAAATTCTTCTTACTTAAAAAAGAATGAATAATTTCTTTCTATGTTGGTTTTTAGTTGCTTAAAGTTTTATTTTTTGTGTGTGTGCTGGAACTGAATTTGAATGAAATCTGTAAACAATTCTTTTTTTCTTTAGGGAATACAGTGCCATTGACTCCTCAAATCTCTCCTCCCAGTCGTTTTTGCAAAAGCCCCACCCTGTGATAAATGAGTGGAATATACTATTCTCTCTAAAGAAGACCAGAACAAAGTCCCTAACCATGCCATTATTTAAAATAGCCTAAAAATAATCTTCCTTAAGAAAATTAATGTTCTCATTAAGAAAAGAAAATCTCGCTATCCTATGTCAGGAAATATTGACTTA
Organism: Cynocephalus volans; assembly: GCF_027409185.1. Classification (NCBI taxonomy): domain Eukaryota; kingdom Metazoa; phylum Chordata; class Mammalia; order Dermoptera; family Cynocephalidae; genus Cynocephalus; species Cynocephalus volans. The sequence goes on along the minus strand of NC_084463.1, from coordinate 105,476,043 downwards.
TATACAAGTATAGCTTAATTATTTTTACTTAAAGAATAAATGCCATCTAATATTTGCCATTTATTGTTAAAGTTTAAAAAAAAGTTGAAATGCTTATGCAGGGTGTCACTGCTAACCAATAGCTATACTGTATACACATATATATGCATAAACATAATTGTAGATGGAACATGGGAATGATAACTACTATTATATTTGAGTAGTGAACTAATGGGTAATTTTATTTTATTTTTGTCTTATTTGATGGTTTCTATTTTTCTATTATATGGAAAATTATGAGATTATTTTACTGTTATCAAATATATGATAGTACTTTGATGAAGTTCATTTTGTTATTAAAGGGAGTACTAAAAGTTTTAGACTTTTATTAGAAATAATTTAATTCATAGCCTTAACCCTTACAGGAGTTTATCCAGTATCTTCTCTCATCCATAATACTCTAGTTTTCTTTTGGACAAGCTCTAGACTCATGAATTATCATCTGGAGCTGTTCTTTGATTTTTAAAAAATAAGTTAGGAAGTCTAGTGTTAAGTACCATCACTTGAAATATTAGTGGGTGCCATAAGTTGGCATGGCAAAAAGTAAGGAGTAACATTTACCAAAGAATAGATGGGTGTGTGGAACAATACATACTTGTTCTTTACTTCATATTAAAACATTTCCTTAACATTACTTAAAGTTAAAAACAAAGGCATTTTCTTTACTACAAACATCAAATTGCTGGCAAAACATCTCCGATGTGGTATCTCAAGTTTTCAAAATGGAAGAATCTATATGTGTGAGCTTCGACCTAGTAAACAGGCACCAGGAAGTCAAGGTCAGGATCTAGCCACCACAAAGGATAAGATTTGAGAAATATCCATAGATAGCCTAGAAACGATACTCAAGATCTCTGTGTCCCCCCTGACCACCTACCTCGGAACATCTCAGAACTGGAGTCCTACCTTGGGTTAAAAGATTACAGCACTCTTGAAATGGACCCTACTAAAAACCTGTGTCTTTCAGAGGCCCCTGAATGCTGGTGTTTTCATAATGCATGCTCTTGTGAGTAGAAAACTGGAATTAGATAATCACAGCCATAAAATGTCAGTGGGGAAGGCTTAGAGAGCAAGGTACAGATGTAAACATTATTCCTGAGAAAGGGTATAATAAGGCTGAGCCTAGAGGTAGGAGAAATTGCTGCAGGGAGGCCAGGAGGGAAATGTAGATTCAGAGATAGGAAAGAGTAGTCAAAAAGTCTGCTCTAAAATAAAGTTACTTATTGTACCTCCTGCCCACTTGGCTAGCCCACAGATGCAGGAATTGTTTCTTGCAATCTAGGTGGTTGTAGAAACTCTTACATGTCTACGTGTCCAAGTTCATCAGACATGTTCTGGCTGCTACCTGAGCAACCTAGCTCACTCACTCCCATCCATTCCTCAACCACAGATGGGAGGCCTCCCAGTGCTATGAAGTCGGAAAGTGCCAAGGGAGTTACCTCTGGGACTTGGTTCTTGGCCCTGTCTCTAGCTAAATTGCAGATGGGAACAAGTGAGTAAAGAAAACACTTCTCTCCTTTTTTGCTTAACTGACAATAACACCTTGATTTCCTGTGTACTGAGCAGTGGGCCCCATAGAGGTGCCTAGGGAACCACGTTCATTAAAGGAAGTACTTATGACTCTGAAAATGAGCTCCTCCTTCCTTTCATGTTGCACCTTAGGCACCTCCCTGGCCTCCCCCTAATCCCAGCCCTGGATGGAGCCTCATTTAATTCACCTCAGTATCCTCTCAATATGCCTCATCATCCCTGCTGGACTACAGTGAAAGTTCTCAAACTAATTTTGCTTTCTCTTATGCTTTATTCCAAGTGCATCTTATTTCATTACAGTAGCAAATCTATGCAATAGCCAGAATGACCTATTCAATATGTAAATTTGATTCTGTCACATTCACAGGTAAAACCTTCCATCAGCCTCTCCCACTTAGTCTTCAGGATAGGATTCAAGTTCTGAGTCACAAGGCAGTTCTCCAAACTCTTCCCTGATCTTCCTCTTCACTCCTCTCAGCCTTACCCACATCTAGGGCTCTGCCCATTTCAGGGTGCACACTGTTTCCTAAATCTCACAGTGTTCTTACTTGCTCTTTGACATTTGAAATAATGTTCTCTCTCACTAGCATGTTGCTATTCCTATCATTTTCCTTGAACGCCCCTATTTTTCCTCCAAAACACAGCTTCAGTGTAAGATTCTTGATCTTCCTGCCCTCTCCCCTAATTATATCAGCAACTTCCTCTGTACCTACCCAGCTCTCAGTGCTTCTAAGGTCATATCCTTTGTCTCTCTGCCCTAGAATTGCCTGCTTTCACATATATTTCCCCCATTAATCTGTGATCTTTTTGAGAACAGTAAAAAAAAAAAAAAAAAAAAAAAAAGTTTTAGCCATATGTGAGTCTACAGTGCCTGTTACATAGTACAGCAAAATAAATAAAATAAAATATTTTTTTAAATGAAAAAGTGATCACTATGTAATATACCAAAAATGTGCCAAAGTGCCTTATGTACAATATATCACAATAAATCCTCAAACCCTGTGAGGTTGATTAGAGCTCTATATGCACATGAGGAAACTGAATCTTGGAGTGATTAAATAAATTTCTCAATTTTACCCAAAGGGGAGATGGTATATGGCAGCTAGCCACCTCAAGTCCTTTCCCCTTAACCCTTCTTCTATACTGTCCTGGAGACTGCTTAAACAAATAGCTGTCAGGAGAATACATAAACAAAAGAATAGCAAACTGGAACAGGACACATCCTCTCAAGCTGGTTATACTTACAGTTTATTTTATATCCAATGCCTTGAGATGAATGTCATCTTCCAAGTTAGTCTGTTAAACAGGCTATTTGCTTGCTAAACATGTTTCACTTTTCTCAAAATGTTTTATACTCTCAGTAGATTTTTAAAAAATTTAAACCACATATGAACAATAAGAAATTACCTGCTTTCAAGGAGCTTATATTCACATTTTGCTCTTTCATGCCTTCTTGCACATGCTTTTTTTTCTTTTCTTTTCTTTTTTCCTACTTGGAATTTTCTCCTTTTTTTTTTTTTTTTTTTTTTTTTTTAGCCTACTGGGGATAGTATAGTATAAAGTAGAATAGAAGGAAGTTTCTGTATTAGTTCATTTCTATTCCTTGTAATATAAATACCTGAAACTGGGTGATTTATAAAGGAAACAAAATGTATTGCTTATGGTTTTGGAGGCTGGGAAATCCGAAGTCCAGGGAACACATCTGGTGGGGGTCTTCTTGGTGGTTGCTTAACAACAATGCAGGGATCTCAAATGGCAGAAAATGGAGGAGCAGAGAGAGAAACTCTCCTATATATTTCCGTAACACTGATCACAGGTAATAATTACTTTTTAACGTACGATCTCTTGCTTATTTGAATAATGTTTATCTTCCTCAATAGATTAAATATCTTCATGAGGAGAGGCATGCACCTGTTTTGTTCATCACTCTGTCCCTAGAATCTAGCACGGTGCCTTGCTCCCAGTCAGTGCTTAAGAGATATTTATTGGTTGATTGAATGTGTGCATGCATGAATGAATGGCCTGTTCCCTGCTCCCATTTATCAGCACTTCACTATATGTACCTGGGTAACACACATTTCCCAGAACACATCATAGTTTCATGTCTCTAAGCATGTGCAGATCCCTCTGCCTGAAATGTGTTTGTCTGCCCTCCTGAGTAACCTGTTTATCCTCAAGGCTCATATTTTTATCTGTTTCTCAAGATCTCTGATGCCATAGGCTGTGGTCTTATGCCCTCCCCCTCTCGACCCCTGGCAATTCAGTTTCCATGAATATCTTTTAACTTCCCATGACACTCATTCTGTATTAAAATTTTATTTTACAAATCTGTTGACCTTAGAAGGTATTGCTCTTACGAATAGACTGATATGTATTTCTGAATATCCAGGGCTTAGCATCATGCCTGATTTCCTGGGCCTAGCAAATTATTCCTAATTTTAACAAATGTTTGTTGAATGGAAGAAGTGACCTTGAAATTCTTTTACCAATACCATGCATGGTGCTTGGTATATTTTGCACATACAGTGAAATGTCCTGTTAAAATAAATTTAGAAGGGGGTTATTTAAATAGAACTATAGTGAGCTACCTTTACATAGCCTAATTAGTTAAGTAATCCTTAACCCTATTAAGTAACCCTGCTTGATCTACACTTCCTCACCCATAGTTAGTGAGGTTATTATGGCTTGGGTCTCTCATGAGGTTGCAGTCAGGATGTGACTGGGGTTGCTAGCATCTGGAGGATTGACCAAGGCTGGAGGATTTGCTTCCAGGATTGTCACTCATGTTAGCAAGAAGGTCCAAGGCCTCCCCACACAAGTCTATTTGAGTGTCCTCATGATGCAGAAGCCGGCTTCCCCTAGAGTGGGAAATTCAAGAGAGAGAGCAAGGAGGAAGCTTCAATACCTTTTATAGCCTAGTCTTAGAGGGCAAACACTGCAATATCCACCATATTCTATTCATTAGAGGTGAATCACTAAATCCATCCCATACTCAAGGAGAGGGGACTTAAGCTCTCCCACTTGAAGATAGAAGTATCAAAAACATTTGTGAATAAAATTTAAAACCAACACACTTTTTGTTTGTATTTATAATTAAGGTTTGCCCTGGAAACAGAGTGTAAAAATGTTGAAGTAAAGAAGGGGTTTTAGTGTAAGATAAATTTTGGTCAAATTATTCTGCCTTGGTCTGACCTTTTGATGTCACCCTAAGCTAATCGTGTTTCTCAAGATTCAGAAGTTCAATATTGTCTCTTTTCTTCTCCACATTATGCTGCAGGAAGACTATAGCCACAGAGTATGTGAGAGGATTGGTGGTTGGAGAATAAGCATATTAGTAAATGATACAAATCTACATTTTAAGCCTTTCTAAGATACATGAAATAATATAAAATTATTTTCTAGCTGGTATTATAATAGTCACTTTAATATGTAAAATGTAATATAGAGGATACTAATATTGACTACTACCAATAATTTACAATGCTAATTGAATTCCTACTCTCCAAACAATCATATAAATCCAACAGTGTACAATAAGAATGAGAGCTGTATAATCATGGAACTCACATTCTAAAACCAGAAACAGAGAGCTAAACAAGTAATTACAACATGTTTGATAAGAGCTAAGGCAGGAGTAAACACAGGAATGTGTGAGTCAGTCAGAAAACAGAAAGGATATTTCTGAAAGAAAATAATAACATATGAAAAGAGATGATGCTTGAGAAATTATACCTGTTTAGAACTCCAAATAGATTAGTTAGTCTAGAATATAGGGTGTACCTGGGCATAGAACAGCAGGAGATAAAACTGAAGAGAAAGTTGAGTTTGAAATTGCTCAATCTTATGTGTTATGCCAAAGGGGATTTATTTTAACCTAAAGTCTTTTAAAATTATTGGTAAAAATAATGTCATATTTCTACTTTAGAATGGTTATTATGATTTCAGAGGACAGGATGAAATGGCAGGGCAGAGCAGAAATCTTTAGATTTGTCAGGGCCCAATAGCAGAAGTGACAAGAGACTAAACAGTGGAACTGAAGGAAGAAAGTGATTCTAAAGAGTATACGTAAAGAGTTTTATGAAGATTCAAAGGTTTGTTCAATGATACTAAATTGTGAAAATCATGGCATTTTCCAACCCTTTTAAGGCTTGAATCAGAAAGAAGAACCTGCATTCCATTTGCATTTTCACACTAAAATAACCATTATACATATTTACCCAAATGACTGAATATTTATAGTATTAACAAAATAGCACACAGAGAAATACAAATTCCCTTCAACACACATATACACAAGGGACACACAGATTTCTCTTTAGATTGTTTTAACAGCAGTGGAGCAAGTACTTGCCATTTTGAAAGCATCTGGGGATCTGCTTTCTCAGGGTACTGCCTGTCCTGGAAGATCTGAGCCTGCAGGGACTGTCCACCTCAGCATTTGGGACCACAGAACCTTAGGAGCTAGACCCCTGGGAAGTGCTTCACTGCAATCTACAACTCGCTGATCGGGTTCCTGTCTACTCATATGGTTCCTCAAGGAGTTGCAAGCTCTGAGTACTCTCTGAAGGTTCAGGAAGAGAAATAAGAGTGGCCACATGAGAGTGCCCTGGGTCCCCATCAAGGGCCTTGGGTCTGGTGAGTGTTGGTTGTTGGGCAAGACAGATAGGATTGGAAAGCCAGGAGCAGGTTCAAGTTTTGGATGAGGCTAACTGGAGGGTATAATGAGATCAAGGCCTGGGAGCCAGATTTTAAACAGTCTTGGGGTTTTGCTTTCCTTATGCAGTAATACATATTTAATGAATTAAAATGCATTTTCTGCGACAATAAAAAATGAGAATGTTCTTATTGTTTGGACTCAATAATATTCAATTCAGGAATATTACTGAGCAGGTTTTAAGTGTCACCATTGTGTAGATATTGAGGGTATCATTGAAAACAAAACAAAAATTGACATGATCATTGCCTTTACAAAGATTGTGGTGTAGCAGGTAAAATACGTATTAACAAATAGTTTTAAGTATGATAAATTTCAGAAAAGAGGAAATAAAACTTTATCATATAGAGAGATCGGGAAACTGTTTGCAGAGAAGTAATGTTTAAGTTGAATGGAAGGGGCTTAGCTGAGACTTAAATAATAAGAGTTTAGCCTGGTTTGAAGGTAGGAGAAAGGTTGAGAATAATCTAAATCAAGGGGGAACTATGTGCATAGTCTCATAGTGAGGAGACTTTGGGCAATGAGGGAACACATGTTATCTCACCTTTATTTGGAATAGCACAGATTACTTGTTCAGATTTTCAATTTTCTCCAGCCATTGCTAAGAGAAATGCAATACTCAATGCGCAATAACTGAATGCATCTGTACCATTTCAGAATGATTTGGGTATGATAGTTCAATCTCAAGGAAAGGCAGTAACCTTATTCTTTTTCATCACATGGGTTTCCACTACCTCTGGCCTTATTTCTGTTTGTTGTCAGAGAAAAGATATGAATCTCTGTCAATACTTAAGTCAAAACTTAAGAGGAAATAATTAGATAATATAGTTAGAACTCTGGAAATAAAGTGATGGGGTTTACCATGATCTTTTATGTGGAAATTGCTTTTAACATATGTATTTTTAGAAAATGCAGATGTTTTCTGGTAAACAATCTTGGAAGGTGTTAAAAAGCTTGAAAAGGTAGCAAGACCAGATTGAAAGGCCTTGTTAGCTGTGTTGAGAAGTTTTGTTTGTTTGTTTCCAATTTTAAAAAGAATTGGGCCAATATAGTTTATTGCATTTGAGTTGTTTAATGAAAGGTAGGTATAAATAATAAATTTCAAGTTTCTATTTTGGGTCATTTAGTGGATGATGCTGATATTCTCTGAAATATTGGACAGAGTAAGGGGAAGCAGGTTTGTGAGGAAATATGATGAGTATTAATTTTAATTGTTAAAAAGAGATAATTTTAAGGTGCCAATGAGATAACCAAAAGAGGGCATCCATTGTGCTGTTGGACATGTGTGTCTTGCAAGATCTAAATGAGAGGTAAAGAATTGGAATACGTCAATGAATAACTATTAATTGGGAACTTAGGAGTTGATAACACAGATCAGGAAAAGTGTGGAGAGAAGAAAAGGGGGTTTCAGCCATGTTTTTGAGAAATACCAGGACGTAAGCACATAGAATAAGAAGAACGGGCAAAGGATGAGATAAGATGCCAGTGAAATTGAGGAAAAATGCAGAGTATTGCAAAACAACATTAAGGTAAGAGAATGCATTGAGATAGAGAGGGATGATCAGCAGCGTCAAGTGCTGCTGAGAAGTCACACAAGGACTGCAAGGTGGGATACGGACATCACTGGTGATGGAGTGAGAGCTGCTTCAGTACAATGGAGAGCACAGAGATGAGAACAGGGTTAAAAGATAAATAGATGAGAAAATAGAGATTAGTAGTGTAGCAACTACATATTTAGTTATGAATGAGAGAATGTAATTATATCTTCATTATTTAGACTGAAAGGTATTTGAGCACATTTAAACTGTTTAAATGCTCAGGATAGGCAGGGTGCCACTGGAAGTGTGTGAGCAGAATTCTAAAAGGCTAAGTTGAAGACAAAGGAGAGAAAAAATGAATGATAATGAAAGATACCTGACAAGGTAGGAAGACTCGAGATAGACTATAGACCATATGGGTTAGTTTTTGGCCTCAGTTACAAAAGGCATTTTTTTTTTCCAATTATAAAAAGAATAAGGGTAGAGAACACACACACACACACACACACACACACACACACACACACACACACACGTATATGCTATTTGCCATATAGTTTGTTGTCCGTATAGAATTTTGGTTATGTACATGGGAGTCTAGAAAAAGACTTCTTGGGTTTGACTCTCAGCTCTACAATTTTCTTGTTGTGTGGCTTCTGATAAGTTACTTCTCTCTGCTTCAGTTTCTGCATCTTTAAAATGTGAGTAATATTATTAACTAACTCATAAGATTGTTAATAGAATTACAAAAGTTATTTCATGTAAAGGCTTTTAGACTTAAGCAGTATATTGAAGGTTTTCAAAAAAAATAGTTCTTTTTATAAAATTTACTTATCTGCTTTTATCTTAACTTAGGACTTAGAATATGTAAATTCTATTTTTCTTCCACTAGAGGTCTCCTCTGTATTTACTAAAAGCATACTTGAACCAATATTCTCTAATTCTTAAACAAGATTTCCTCATTAATTCCTAAGGTCTATCCTTTTTCATATCATTCTCTATGGTGGAACATCAAACATCACATCTCGGAGAACTTTCTAGTCTGCAAGTCCTAAGGCTCTATTTATAGAGCCGTGGATATCAGAACAGCTGTTGAAATTGGGGTAGGGTTGGTGTACCAGAAAAATCACAGTTCCAGTGACCCATTTCCTTTCATCCTTCTCTACGCCTCCATGCCTCTTCTGAATTCTTGCCATTTCACAGTGCATTGAGGCAGTCACCTGGTGGGGACAGCAGCATGACTGAGTATTGGCTGTGGAATCTAATGATCTTGGTTCTGCCAGTTACTAAAGGTGAGATCTTAGGTAAGATTACTTCTCAGAATTTCAGTTTCTGTAAAAAAAATGACGGGAATAAAAACACGTATCTCAGAAGATTGTTCGAAACACAATAATACTGAATAAGAACGTGGTACATAGTATAAGTCTGTAATTGTTAATTATCTCATTTTCCCAATTGTGACCCACTTTTCTTAGTTTCTTTCTATCTTTGTATGTAGTTAAACTACTTTTCTGTATTTCCACATCTATACAGCAATAGATGACATTGACTCAGGGAGAAATCAGTCATTAAAATAGGGATTTTATTCAGTTTGGAGAAGACTCCAGAGTAACTGGGTGATTAGTAGCAGAAGTACTGGGTCTGAGAAAACTTTTTTTTCCTAGGTGATAATCATTGCTCTTAATAAAATGGGAGGTTCTTTCTTGGAATATAGGAAAAAGGAGAGCCAACCCTAAGGGTAGGATGGAAAAGAATTACCATACAATTTTCTCATGTTCATTATATGCAATTTGTTTTTAGGATACAGAAGCTACTCGTCAGATTTCAATGGCCATGTACAACTTGAGTAGCTACAACACAGAACCCTTTACTCTTTTGGGCATCCCTGGATTGGAGAAGTACCATGTCTGGATCAGCATCCCCTTCTGCTTTGTCTATCTTATGGCCATTGTGGGTAATAGTACTATTCTCTACCTCATTGTGGTGGAGCACAGTTTTCATGCTCCCATGTTCTTTTTCCTTTCTATGCTGGCAATCACTGACCTCATGTTGTCTACCACATGCATCCCCAAAACTCTTACCATCTTCTGGTTTGGTCCTCAGAGAATCAGTTTTCCTGGCTGTCTCACCCAATTATTCTTTCTGCATTACAGCTTTGTCCTGGACTCAGCCATCCTCCTAGCCATGGCATTTGACCGCTACGTAGCCATCTGCTTACCCTTGAGATACACCACTATTCTGACCCCCAAAACTATTGTCAATATTGCTGCGTTAATCTCTTTCCGAAGTTTCTGTGTTATTGTTCCATGTGTTTTCCTTGTTAATCGTCTACCTTTCTGCAGGACACATATTATCCCTCATACATACTGTGAGCACATAGGTGTTGCCCGGCTGGCCTGTGCTGACATCTCCATCAATATCTGGTATGGTTTTTGTGTCCCCATCATGACAGTGATTACAGATGTGATCCTAATTGCTGTCTCCTATACCCTGATCCTCTATGCTGTATTCTGCTTCCCATCCCGAGGAGCCCGCCAGAAAGCCCTTGGCACCTGTGGTTCCCATGTCTGTGTCATCCTCATGTTTTACACACCAGCATTCTTCTCCATTCTCGCCCATCGCTTTGGGCATAATGTCTCTCGTACCTTTCACATTATGTTTGCGAACCTCTATGTAATCATCCCACCTGCACTCAACCCTATTGTCTATGGAGTAAAGACCAAGCAGATCCAGGACAAAGTCATTCTTCTACTCTTTCCCAAGGGCCCCAATGATATAGGCCTGAAATCTGGGAGGTGGGGATAAGGTTTTAGTATATGTTAGGTTAAAGACTGAACCTGTATCCAGTGGCTTCAGAGAAAGAAAAGATGAAATAAGTCCTTATTATCCAGAACTGGGTTTTGCTTTCTTTGCGACTTTAGCCCGAAGTCTACTCAGCCCAGCCAAAAGATACTGAGTGTTTCAGGCACACAAGCTGTGGACAAGAGGCAGTCAGTCATAGCCAGCATCGAGAGAAAGAAGAACATGGGTTCTTGAAGGCTATGCTCCACCACAATTAGGTAGAGAAGGATGCAGTTTCCCACAACAGCCATGAGGTAGACAATACAGAAGGGAATCATGATCCACACATGGAATTGCTCCAGGCCTGGGATGCCCACCAGAAAGAAGGATCCTGGCTAGTAACTGCTCAGGTTGAAAAGAACCATGACAGACTAGGATGGCACAAGTCCCAGGTCCTGCAGACAGAGGGTGATAAAGGATAGTTAGAGTCACTTGAATCACTCTTAATTCCAACCAATCATTAGTATTGACTCCTAAAGATGGAGTCATGTAGAAGCCATGTAGCTTCTTATCTAAAGTGGGACTCGTTTGAAAAGAAAAATGTTGAGATTAAGAATGGTGGGAGCAGCCTGCGTAAACCAGCATTGTCCCAGACACATCAAGGTGTACAGTTATTCTACCCAAACATCACTTCTTTCTTTGGCCACACCCATTAGTTTATGCAAGTTCTCCAGGAAGCCTTCTAGACTAGTTACCAAAGTACAGGATAAATTTTTTCATGGGTTAGTAGATTAGAGTGTATATGACTTAAAGGACATCATTGATTGAGATCTGCTGGCTGTGTCATTAGGGCATACTGATCTCTGCCCCAAGACAACTACTCATTCCCTTCGAGGCTACCTGACAACAATGGTTCTTAGATTTGTGAGGTCAACACTCCTTTATGCCATCTGAAAACCTAATTCAGTTCAGCAAACACTAGCTGAATTCCTATGCTGTGATAAATAACATGTGGAACTCAAATTTGAATTTAAAAAGTCCCCTATATCTGAGGATTGTGAGCCCTTTCTCTTCCAAAAAAGTAGTTTTCCTGCACCTTATACACCATACAAGTGTGTAATATCTTAATAATTTGCACTTAGTAACATTATTGGTCAAGATTTCTGTTCAAAAGAAGGACTGTTTCTTTGTGAACACACATTCTATTAGATAAACCCGTAGACCCCAAACGTACTCTCTCAAACACAAAAACCTACTGCTTACATTCTCAGGCATTCCCTGATTTATACTTATATTCTCTCCTACATTTTGCCAACATATGTTTATATGATGTCCCACATATAATCTTAGCACAGTTATAAACTCTTCCCCCTTCTCTCTCTCTCTCTCTCTCTCTCTCTCTCACACACACACACACACACACACACACACACACATGCACACAAAAGAGACTATAAACAAAATATTTTATGGTTGGTTTTTGTCAGGTCCACAGGCTTTATAAATTTCTAAAACCTTTACTCTGGGAATTTATCTTTTGAAGACTTGGTACTATGCTTTTCCTCTTCTGCAGCAATGCCCTCTCTCCACACCCATTGTGTTTATTCACACAGAAAGTGATTTATACTCTATAGATAACCAACCAAACAAGGCCAGGGACTCCCAGAATCAGCACTAAGGTGCAGCTTGGGATGGTCATATGCCTCATATTTCTAACCCAGGAAAACCAAAAATCGTGTTCGACCTTATGCATACTCTCACTTATCTCCTTCTTAGACTCAGTTCACAATACATTTTGTCTCTCAGACAAAGGCTCAGATTCTCCACTCTTCTGATTTTAGCAGAGAAGAAACGGGATTTTTTTTTCTTTCTGACTTTTCTTTATCAATAAGTAAAACTACCTTTGTTATAGTTTTACTGCCCTACTCTACAGCGTCTCCACAATTCACATGTTCTAAGTTCTGAGAACACAGTCCAGACTTTAAACTGGGGACCACAGTCCAGCCCTCTGTCTGCTGAGGATCCATGTTCTCTTGCTTAGTCCCCTTCATCTTGGTTCTCTTATGCACTGGGGACACAGAACTCACCTATTACTAACATTAGAGACCTGGTTAGGTTGTCGAGCCTTCGTGTTGAAAACCCCCCTTCTATGCTACTCACATCCTCAAACAACATAAGGCATCAGCATCCTGAAACCATGTACTTTGAGTCACAGCTCTCCCAGCTTGTTTGAGGTCATCCTTTACTCATACATATATGGGGAAAGGTCCTCTCTGGCTTCTATATTTCCATGCACTCAAGTACAGTAGATGTTAATACAGTCATCCAAACGCATTCATAAACACACACAGGCACATAGGAAGTTAACTCTCAGGCTACTCACTCTGCAATCAGACAAATCCACAACTTGGGATAATTCACAAAACAATCTTTTATTTATTTTTTCTTTTTTACTTTTTTCAGCAAGTCAATGCCATTAAAGAGAGGCTGGGCAGATGGAGATAATACATTTCTAGATTAAAATAAATTTAAGAGTATGAAAAACCAAATGCAGTGTAGTCCTTGATTAGATTCTGCTTAAACAAAGCAGGTATAAAATGCAATTAATGACTAATTGGGGAAATTTAAATATGAAGTCAGTCTTATATGATATAATGGGATCACTGTTAGTTTTATTAGATGTGATAATGGTGACTCCTCACACATACACATATACACAGGTGTCCACAGTATCTTAATAAAATACTGGTCCAGTGTGTGTGCTCTGGAGCCAGAAATTTAGGTTCACAATTTAATTTAATCTCAGTTCCACCATTTGATTAGCTAATTCATGTGAATTGTGGCATTCTACTTGAATTATATTATCCTTGGGTTCCTCATTTTTTAAAAGGACCTAATATCTCTAATTTTTACAGTTATTATTAGGATAAAATAAGACACACCCAAAACATATTCTTTAGTGCACTGCCTAGAATATAGTAAGCATACAACCAGTTTTACCTTTTAGATTCTATATTATATCATTAGTATTATCATCAGCAGTCAGACCACACAGTGAAGAAGACAATAGAAATAGACAGACACATAAAATCTAGCAAGAGAACCACTGGGCATACTTACATATCGACACACTTAATTCTACACTTCTGGTTAGGGTTATGGGTTCTTGTCACATGTCTGACACAGAAATCACCTGAAAAATAATAACCATGCCATACTTAGCCCAGTTGGATGAATGAACCTGTTCTAATCTTTTGGTGCCCATTCAACAGAGCATATCAGCAAGTACTGGAGACTGTGACCTCAGTTTATAAATGGGAGTCGATCATGCAAGAAAGTGATAGTGCTCAGTCCATGGCTCCTGGAAATGCAGCCCCGGACTTTCATTCACTCCTTCTCTCTCTCCAAACTCTACTCCCAATAAAACCTCTCCAGACATCCAACACTCACCTAGTCTTGGGTCTAAGGCAAAAGGGAAAGAAGAAAAATTGTGCTGACAGACACACAGAAGGGGCAGGCAAACCAAACACAGAAATGAGGAGAGGGGAAAGACTGGTAGAGAAGATGATTTCTTGACTATTTATTTTCTCTGTTCATTGCTCAATGTGGGGAAGAGCTAGGTAGTTCGGTTTTAGGAACCCTGACGCCCTCTCTTCTGATTGTCAAGGGAAGAAAATAAAGAAGTTTCTATTAACCCTGACCATGCCTTTGAGTTAAAATCATTTCACGTGATTTTTTTTGTTTGTTTGTTTGCATCTGCATGTGAGCTGATCAGTGCATGTGGGTCGAAGGCTGTGTGCACATGCACTCACCTATCATATCACCTAGGTTTCAAGCTCATGCCTTCACTTACCAGATAAAGAACTTTGTATAAATTACTTAATCACCATAAGGAGGTGACAATGTGAGTACCTACCTCTCAAGATCATATAAGAATTGACAAATTAAGTAGGGCAGTGCTTGCGAAAGTGCTTCATATAGTGGAAAATGTAATATAACATGATAATTTAGGGCACTTGTTATAATTATGATTGTGTGGCCTATTTCAAAGTATTCTAATACTACCGTTTAGAGTGGGGGTCCCAGAATCTCTTAGCTCTGCAGTGGATGTGTATGTCTTATTTTATTTTATTTTTTTCTGGACAACCAATATATAAGTGGATGTGAGCAGAAAAACTGGAAAGCAGGAAAAGCGGGTTAGAACTATTGCTCTGGGGTCAGATGTGGAACAAATCCTGGACTCTATTTCCTTTGAAGGACTATCTGAGGATGTTCCCGTTGGGCACAAATGGCTACGTCTTTGAAACATCTTTAGCTATATATCCCACTTCAGCTTCAAAACCACCATGTCCCAAACTGCATCCATTATCCTCCAAAACCTGCTCCTCCTTCAGTGCCCCTAAACTCAGTAAATGTCACCTCACTACTCATATGGATTTGTTTTGGCCAAACTATACTGCCATTCACTCTTAAACATCTCCCAAATCCATTCTTTCTCTCATTCCATTGCCTGGCTATCATCTGTTGCCTAAATTAGTCTAATAACTTCTTAAAAGATCATCTTTTGTCCATTTTTATCTCCCTCACTGTATTTTGCACACTGCAGACAGACTGTTCTTTCCAGAGTGTACATCTGATTATGTCATTTCTTAGCTTAAATCTCATTTTGTTTCCATCTTGGGGGCTTGACACTTGCTATTTTCCTCTGTCCTTATCTATCTTTATTTTGATCTTTGTGTGACTGCTACATTTTCATTATTAGGGACTCAAGTTAAAACTTCATTATAAATTTGTCATTAGTAAAAACAATATAAATAAATAAAATTTATTTCTATGGAAAGAATGTTGGAGCTGCCTATTGGTACTGTCAGGTATATCTGGAGGCCCTGAACCCTAGGAGGTATTTATCCTGCAATTCTAACAGCCAAGTCGGTTTCTCTGAGTTTGGTAAATCCAGTCTCTCTTTGTTCTATCTATAAAGATATTCAACAATTACCCTTAATAATAGGCTCCAAAATTACTGATTTGTTTGGCTTTATGCCAGCCATAGGCATGATTCCTTCTGGTTAAACACAAAATACAAATAATTTCATTTTCAATGGCTGTCTTTTTATACCAGTATTTCAAGACTATTTATTTATTGAAAATGTGGAATTTTCTTGGGCCATTATTTTATAGAAAGAATGGGCAGGCTAAAGACATGGAAATTTTTAATTCTTACCTTTAGTGTACTCTCTGTTCCCTCATGGAGAAATCTGTCTTTGACTGTCGATTCTTTATAAAGAAGCCGATTCTGGGTAAGATGCATACGTGAATACGTGGTGCATATATAAGTTTATGTAGAATTTAGAGCTTAATCTTGTCATAAAAATGTAGGGAAATAAAAATATTTTTTTGTTAAGTCAGTTAA
Organism: Cynocephalus volans; assembly: GCF_027409185.1. Lineage (NCBI taxonomy): Eukaryota > Metazoa > Chordata > Mammalia > Dermoptera > Cynocephalidae > Cynocephalus > Cynocephalus volans. The sequence continues at coordinate 105,460,031 of NC_084463.1, read as the reverse complement.
TGATTTCAGTGGACTAAAGTAGAAATACGCTGTTGGCCTGCGCTCTTTATTTATAATTCATACCTTAAAATTTTGAACTATGACCTCTGCCCTTTACTTCTACTTAAATAGCAACAGCAATAAACTAGTATTTAAAAAAAAAATCATTTGACACACTTACTAATCACACTTAAGTCCAATACTTTCAGTCCTTTTTGGTTTTGGGGACATGTTCTTTAATTACCAATTTTATTTACCAATTAAAATCTGTTGATCAAATGGAACAATGTTTAATTAGACTGAAGGGTAAGTTTTTGCAATCAATTGAACTGCATGTTGACCACAGTTAGTAATAATGTACTGTAGATTTCAAAATTGCTAAAAGAATATATTTTTGATTTTCTCTTCACAAGAAAAATAATAACATGGTGAGGTGATAGATACAAGGTATCTTCAAAAAGTTCATGGAAGGATTCACAGCATCGTCTAATTCTTTTTTTCCGTGAACCTTTTAATATATCCTCGTATGTTAACTAGTGTGATTTAATATTTCCACAATATATACATATATCAAAACATCACATCGTACCCCATAAATATACACAATTATTGTTAATTAAAAATAAATTTTAAAAATGTTAGAAAAATATAATTTTATTTAAAAAACAAACATGGTTTGGTGGGATTGTAAAATGGTACAGCTGCTATAGAAACCAGTATGAACATTTCTAAAAAACTAAAAACAGAACTACCATGTGACTCAGAAATCCTACTTTGGGGTATAAATACAACAAAATTGAAAACAGAATCTCGTAGAGATATTTGCATACTCATGTTCATTGCAGCATTATTCTCAGTAGCCAAGAGATAGACGCAATCTAAGTGTTCACTGACTGACAAATGGGTAAAGTAAATGTAATATACACATACAGTGAAATATTATTCAGCCTTAACAAAAAAAAGAAGGAAACAACACGAATGAACCTGGACAACATTATGCTAAGTGAACTAAGACAGTCACAGAAGGACAAATGCTGCATGATTCCACTCATGAGGTAGCTATAATAGGCAAAATTATAGAAGCAGAGAATGTAATAGTGATTGCCAGGAGCTGGAGAGGGAGGGGAAATTGGGAGTTGTTCCATGGGTAGGTTTCAGACATGTTTGATGGGTAAGTTCTAGAGATCTATTGCACAACAATGTGCATATAGTTAACAATATGTAAATGTATGTTTTGTGTTTTTTACAATAATTAAAAAAGCAAACATGTTTTAATTCATTAAAAAAATTAAAAAGTAAAGAAAAACATACTAAAATCAACAGTCACTCCTGTTAGTGCCTTCACTGTAAAGGCTTTGGCACCCTCTTTCATGCCTCCTGGACTCTCTGTACCACTCATGATGGCCATAAGTTACCACAGGGCTGCTGATGCAAAAAAAAAAAAAAAAAAAAAGCCCCTGTTGGTCTTATGCTATACATCATTAAAACAACAAATGACTGGATGCCTACTGGGCCTTTCTGAAAATAGACAATCTCACAGATACTAAGCCTGTGACCCTCCATATCCCAGGTGCTCATTATGCTTTGGTTTATGGAAACAGAACCTACGTGCTCAGCTACCAAGGTCTCCCTAAGGCAGGATGAAGCCAAACAGGAGCCATATATTCTACTTACAGAGGAGGTGACTTCCCCTGTTCTCAGTCCCTTGCCAAATGTCAGGGTGCTGAAGGAGGTCATCCCTCCCCCAAACCCCTGAGCTACCTGGAGAGAGCCCTAAGATTAACTGAGTAAATAGCAGTGGAAGTTTGTGGACTAGCAAAAGGCACTGCTAATCAATATACATGATGGACCTTTGTGATACATTGCTACTTTCTATCTTTTAGCCAGGATTTCTCAAATAACGGATGGGATCTCCAAAACATCACATTTGGCCAGATTTCAGGCAGTCTCTTTAAAACGGGATGCCCTGGTCAATAAATGGTCCCATCTTTGTATTTATTATTAACTAACTATTGGGCCATTACCTAAAAATTGTCCTCTTCAAAATAAAAGCAAAAAACAAGCAAATGAAAAAATCATCTGGGAATCTCTCGTTTCACAGATATATCCAAAATATAAAACAAAATCATGCATATCTCCATGTATACTAAGGCCACAATACAGTGATTTGTTGGGATACCCCTTATTCCTTTCAGAGTTATAGACATTACTAATTATAACCAAGACACGCAATTCACTTCTTAAAATACACCATGCTGGGTTATGGGAAGAGGCATTCAATAGATGTCATGTCCCTGATGGTCCCAGATAACTGATTTAATTGAGAGGCATAAAGGTCTCCTCAAACATCTTCTTTTCAAATTCCAGTCAGGCAAATAATCCCTTAATGAGTTTCTGCTTTGCCCCAGGCCTTACCCTATCTTTATAAATTTTTTATGTTACCCCCATCCCATAAGGATTGGAGGTCAGATTGAGGGCAGATACTCTCCTAGGACTCATTAGTCATAAATCATCCCACAGGTAGGGAGCTGCTCATCTGACATGCTCATCTGAGTTGTTCATCTAAGCTTCCAGAGAAAGTTCTAGATTACTGTGGAGTATACTAACATTTATAAAGCAAATGTATTTCACAGGGCCTAGTTTCCAAAGCCCTGTAGTTTCAGGTATAACCTACTTTTTTAAAATTACACATAGAAATGTTAACATTGCAAAAGACAGGAAACTTTCCCCAGGCTAAAGTCTCTGATATAGATAAAGAATTGTAACACAGCAAAGTTGCTGGCTCAAGGACAGATGCCTTTGGAGCAGGTTAACCTACTGATTGATATGTTGAGTTTCTTTATCTTTGCATAAACATGCTAAGGAAATTTCTGTAGGGAAAGAAAATGTTTGCTAAGAACAAAAGCTTTTGTTGGTGGATCGACTTAACCTTTTGCAAATTGCATTATGGAATGTCACTTTGTTATTTCACTGATGTTACCAGCTTCTATTGTTAAACTATACTTAACCATAACTCCACCTATGTTCCTTTTCTGTAACTTTCTGGCCTGGAGAATAAATACTGAGACAGAACCCCAGTTCAAGGGTTAATTTTCTGAGGAGGAATGCCTCTCTCTTGAGGGTTCCTGGAAATTAACCCCTTTGGGTTTCTCACTTCTCAGAGAAAATGGGCTTTGAGTAATCCTTTTTGCATTTCCGTCACCCCATGTGAGACAAAACAACAATTGCAAAGTGAGGGACTGAATCTCTAAAATAGAGTGTAAGTAGAGAAGGAAATTAGATGCTAAGAGAGCACAATTGTTCAACCCTTGACCTTCTAGGTCTCCTTATGTTTTCCTATAAAACTCTTCCCCAGTACCTCTCTATCAAGTTTTAATGGATAAATATGATAGTACAGCCACACCAAAAGGCAATTTATATTGTTAAAACAGGCTTAAAAGTTTGACTACTCCTTGAACTAATAGTATTTCTATTTCTGTGAATTTACACTAAGAAAATAAATACTCATAAATTTGGATCAGTGCTGGGGCCCACCATTTTTCCCATCTGCACCGTCTGCCTAGATGATATTATACCGTGGCTTTCAATAGCAACCATAAATCTCCAGCCTTGAAATGCATCCAGGACTCTAAACTTGTCATCTCCACTTGAAGTTAACAGGGACCTCAAATTCAACATGGTCAAAACAGTATTTTTTTTATTTCCATCTGTAAACCTGCTCCTCCCCAGTTATTCTCCTTCTTAGTTAAAAGGCCATTATCCTATTAACTGTTCAAGCTACAAAACCTTCTGCCCCATGTCAATTCCATCAAAAATTCCTGTCCACCAAGACTTAAAAACATATCCTAAATCTATCACTGTACATTTACTATTACCACGCAAGTCTAAACAATCTCTTGCCTGGACTTCTGCAGATCCCTTTACTAATGTGTTGGCTTTCACTCTTAACCCCCAACATCAACTGCTAACTTAATAGGCAAGGGAAACCAGCTCATGTCATTCTCCTGGTTAAACTCCCATCTGTTTAACCAAGGCTAGAAATGCCATGGACCTGATGATAGATTAGTGAGAATATGAACTATGTAACCTACTCTGCAAAACATTGCCTTTATTCTTTGCCTGATATTGTCCCTGCCTAGCCTAGTGGCATAGAAGTCCCACAACTCTGGGTCCTTTTGAACTGCTAGACTGCTTGTTTTGCAAAGGGTGCACTGACCAACTCATGTGCACAATTCACATTTGAGAACTCTGGAGGCCATAAGGAGCTAGGTCCACCCTCTCTTCTGTATCTTTAATGTTACATATCTCTTGCTCTGCTTCTTTGCTTTTTCAGTAGTAAACCTAAGTATCTACTAGGTTTATTTCCTAAGAGTGGAATCTACTTGAACTGGTTCTACATCATCGTGTTCATTAAAATTCTTTCCAGACCGTGGCATGCTATGTGGTCTGAAGCATGTGGGTAAAAGCATGTGTGTGTTACATAAACATCTGGCTTTCAATTAAACTTATTGAGTTTGTAACCCTGACAAACTAGTAATTACAAAATATCAACTATTGCTAGGCAACGTTGCTTGTGACTAAAAATTACTCCTGATTAGCAAACTGTCTCTGAATTGGAAAAAGCTATAATGTATCATAAAAATCTGAAGGGGATTCTTTGCCTTGTGCTTTCCTGAGTGTGGAGAAATTATAATAGGGCATATCCTTTGTAAGAGTCTGGAATATAGGTAAATAGAATATAATTAATTCTGTGGAACTGTATGTTTAAAAATGGTTCAAATGACAAATCTTATATTACGCATATTTTACCACGATAACACACACACACACACACACACACACACACACACACACACACACACACACACACACACACACACACACACACACACACACACACACACTAGCTCCTAAGGAGTATGAAGGCTATCTTAATACACAGCAACTAGCTGACTTGCCTAGTGTGGATTTTGTCTCCTAGTGCCAGGAACTATCATGTAGGAGAAGAGGGCTCCCGCGTGGCAATACTAACCTATGCGTGGGCTGCTATAAGAACTCTCATGGTTGAGAAATGTCTGATTCTACCCTGCTGATGAGCAACATTTTTCCTTTCTGTATTCTGTGTAGATTTGAGCCACGTGTGCCTTGTGGCAGTCTTAGAAGTTTATTTTATTAAACCGAAAGAGATCCCTTGATGGGAATATCAAAGGCTACCTCATTATCCCCCTGAGAAAAATATCCAAATTTCTTGATTAGCTACAAAGCCTCTCCAGGTTACAGTGCCTGTTCCTTTGACTTCCTGACGTTAGTGATTATCCCCTTGCCTACAGAGCTTGGCCACATGGCTGGCCTCCCTTTTGCTTGTGGAACACACAAAGTGCCCAACATACCCTTAAGGCCATCGTATTAGCTGTTCCCTAAGCCTTTGACGTTCCTCCACCTAACATTTACAAGGTTGTCCCTTTTTATCCTTCAGATCTCCTCTCCACTAAGGCCTTCTCAACCACTTACTGTCCTAGTCTCTTTAAATTACATGCCTAGAATTTATCAAAACATGATATTTTCCTATTTGCTTACTAGTTTTATTTTCTGTTTTCCTTCACTAGAATATGAGGCCCACGAAAACAGGGACATTATCATATTTGCTACTGCAACCCCAGTGCCTAATATAGTAGGTACTAACTAAAATAATTGTTACCAGGAAGAAAGAAAAGGTGGGAGGAAGGGAGGTTGGTGAAAAAAGAGAGATTGGATTAAAGAAATAGACAATGGTTTACTGTTGTGGAAGTTTATGATGTTGTGCTCACCTAAGTATCAACAACAGGATGAATGTGGAACAAACACACGTGAGAATCCATTATGATAAGTGGAATTACTCAACTGGTCAATGTTCTCTTGACCCACTTCACAAGGTGTTTCTCCCATAGTCTCATCTCTCTCACTAATTTTACAACTAAGATAGTGACTGTCAGAGCAGAATCTCAAACTTGCCATTCACACCATCCCTATCCCCCTTCTGACAGGATTATCATTCATCCAGTAGTTCAGGACCCAAACACAGAAATTACCCTTGATTCCTCTCTTTTCCTTACGCCTCACATTTAATTTATCAGCAACATAGGATTTCTCTTTGAAATATATCCTGAATGTGACCATGTCAATACTGGAAATGTGGCAATAGCATTCAAGCTGGTTTTTCTACTTCCTCTCTTGGCCATTAGCGTCCTTGCCTCCCACAGGAGTCAATCTCATCTTTTAATAATACTGTCACCTCGCCTCTTTATCCCAAACCACCAAAGTTTTTCTGATTATACTTGTGAAAGCATCCCTGAATGCCAATAAGCATTTAGTCTGAGATGCTGAGGGCACCTTATATGTGTTATGCACCCCCTACTTCAGTGCCTTTGTAAGTATTGGTTCATCTGCAGGAATATGTGTTCCTCCATGTTCAGAGTGTAATCTACATCTTTCTTACCACTTTTCAGGTTTAGGCTCGGAGTACACACTCACAGAAGCCTTTCCTGTCTCCCTGACTACATCAAGTCCCTATTTATGTTATTTTATAATTCTCCACCTTTTTCTTTATAGTTGTCATCATAGTTTGGAATTATATATGAGCATTCTTCACATACTCAAAGTTTGAACTGTCCCTGCTACCAGATCATAAACTCATGAGGGCAGGATCATGTCTCTTTTACTCAAACTTAATACCTCATAGATAGCAGAATGCAGATCATGGGGTAACTGCTCAATTCTTGAGCAAGAAGTTTCAAGAAACCAACTCTTTTCATTTAGCTACAGAGGACTTTATAAACTCAGTGAAGTTCAGGAATCTTAGAGTTCAGCTTGAATCCTTGCTGCTCTATTTCCATTCACTCAGGGATCAGCATCAAATACTGAAAGTGGCAGCCACCTGTGGGATAGTCTCCAGGGGCAATAAAAAATAAGAAACTGTTCCCACTCTTCAGTCAGGCCGGTGGTAGGAAGCCCCAAAGAACAGATTACATGGTAGCAGCTCCTACGAGACACAAAATCTGGAGGACTTTTGGAAGACATCAGGAAAGTTGCAGCAGCGTTCCCTCCACTATTCTCCATGCCTCTGAGTCTCTTAACCTCAAACCTTTTAGTTATTCTCCCAGCCCAAGCCATCCCATCCATTCAGAAATATCCCTTATCACCACCTCTTTTTCCACACCCTCCCCTTACGCAATATCCCACAAGAATCAGACTCAAGCAACGGCTGACACTAGAGATTGGATGTAATTGCATCTCAAGATAGGCAGAAGCAGAGCTCACACTGGGGCCCCTCGGTGGGACAGTGGCAGGGGTGGTTGGGTCACACAGCACCCCCACCCTGTCTCTGGCTCTTAGTCTTCCTCATTGACTCTGGAACAACATCGTGTCTGCAGTAAAGGGCATCAAAGTAAATTTGGATTATAGTGCAGCTGTCTTCAAGAATGGGAGAGCTAGGGTTATTAGATATGGGGAAAGGCACAGAGGAAAAGATAGGGTTTGAAAGACTAGAGCTCCTATGACTGCCTCAGCTTCTCCACCGCAGCCTTCATATCACCCTTGGTGGCAATGAGGGCCTGAAGGTTGGCTTCAGGATTCAGAAAGCCCATGGCGCGCAGTTGTTCCAGCTGCACCTGGAAGTGAGCCTCAGGTTGCAGCTGCTGGGGATTGGCACCAGCTAAACCTTGCAACATCTGGAAGAAGGGAGTTGAACGGAAGCCCAGCTCCATAGGCTCTTGTGCTGAGGAAACCTCGGGAGCTAGGTTTGTCAGGGGAACCTCACACATACGGTCACCTTCTCTAGACTCGATACCTCCTACCACTCTCCCCAGCCCTCCTTGGCAAGGCATGAACCAGAGGAGGAGATGAGGTGCTTCTGTAGCCAAGATCTGCAGACCCTGCTCAATTTGCACCAAGGCTTGCATAGTACGGGGGTTCACCATGGCTGCCTGAAGGTGCAACAGCAGTGGCAGCTGTCGGTGTATCTCATCCTGCAACTGTGGCACCTGATTCACGCCAGCCGGCCTCAAAGACCTTGGATAAGCTTGGGATGGCAGCCAGGAAGGCTCAGGGGTTCTTGGAGGAGCTGCCATGGAGGAAGGAGGTGAAGGAACAAATGGAGCCCTGTTGGCAGAATCACCAAGCCCAGAGACAAGATCAGGCATGCTGTTGGGGTGGCCACTAGAGCCCTTTCCCACACCATTTTGGCCTCCACCTTGCCCAGTATTGTTCTCTGTGGGGCATCTCAGGAAAGCTGGGCAGGAGGACTTCCCCTTGATTGCCAATGACTCCCGGTGGAGAGGATGGCCTAACCCAGGTTCCTGGGATGACAGCGAAGTTGGGGAAACTCTTGTTCCTGGTGGTGGTGGTGGTTCCTGGCTTGGGCTGAAGGTGGATGCAGTCCCCTGTAAATAGGTCCCCAGGGACTGACTTGACTCATGTAATTGCTGGAGATAGTCATAGAGTCCTATATTACTTGGAAAGTTTGGAACCCTATTTCTAATTTTGGATGCATCCTGGTCCCCGGGCCTCTTTCCTTGCCTGCCACTTGAGCCTCCATACGTGGAAGTCCAGGGGTTGGGGAGAGGGTCACGATTCTCTATCCTTGAAGGTTGGCTGCTGCTGGTGGTGGCATTAGCAGGAGTGGTAGTTGCAAAGGGATTGCCACCAAACTGCTCCTGTACTGCATTCAACATTGGGTCCATAATATCTGTGTACATGGTACGAAGCACACTGTAGCCACCAGGGATGCTTTCCAGATTACTGAGTGCCCGGTCCTGGCTACGCACCATCTCTTGCATTACAGCAGGCTTCCGTAGAAACTCCAGCGTCTGCCTCATGATTTCAGGGTTGTTGAGAATATGGCCAATCTCGGGGTTCTGTTGGATCAGCTGCTGCATATGGGGGTTTTCAAGAACTAGCTGGTGCACCAGGCCAGTGTTGGACAGCAGACCCTGGACAAAGGGTTCATCAATGGGCTGAGTCAAAATCTCAGGCACAGATACGTGCTGCCACATAAGCGAGCTTAGCTGCTCGGGGGAGCCACCAGAGGACAGGCCCAGTCTGTTGAGGCCTGTGAGGACACCTAAGCTGAAGGTGGGAGGCCCATCTGCTGAGCAAATGGAGCTTGGAGGAGGGAGTGACCTGGGGCTTGGGCCTGGGGTAGGGACTGAAGCAGCTGGGCACTCACTGTCCACAGCACGGCGCTGCATCTTGATGACCAGATGGACGGTGAGGCCGTCTCGCACTCCGCACTGGGCCAGTGAATCAGGGTCCTTGAGGATCTTGCCAGCAAAGATTAGAACCAGCTGATTAGGGTGGGCCCTAAAGCGCTGGGATATCTCTTCCTTCAGCTGCTGGATGGTGCATGTGTCTGTAACTGAGAAATCCTCCTTGTCCTTGGGTGTCTTCACTGTCACCTTGATAAGGTGGGGATCCTGGACTGGCACTGGGCTGCCCTGAGACAGAGCATCTCCGCTTTTGGCCATGGTGTGCAGTAGGAGGCCCAAGTCTGTGGGGACACAGCTGGGGGAGGGGACAGAAGATCAAGGTCATCGTTTCAAACAGGGATGAAAGTAAGAAAAATGAGCAGGAAGAGGGTCTTGGGTCTTGTGGCATGAGTAGGGTCCACATGGATGGGTAATAGAGGTCCCTGGGACAGATGCTTTTGAAGGACTGTGGAACTGAGAGAGGCTGGGTCAGAGTAGAGAAATGTGGAGCCTGAGAAAGACGTCGGCAGAGGATGAGTGAGGGTGAAAATGTCAGAAGAAAGGCCCAGTCTGGGGAGTACATACCAATCTGCTGCGGCCCCAACTTCACTTTTATGCAGGGCTCCAAACCACCCTCATCTTGCTGTACTGCCACCCTGAAGCCTTCTGTGCTGGAACTCAGTCCATCAAGTCACCTGTGTGACATCAGTATGACATCACAGCCCCATAAAATGGATTCCTGAGAATTCTCTAAGGTTCTCTGGATTCTCCACCATTTACCTCTTCTATTTCCTTTAACTCAATTGTCTCCTTCCTAGTGAGTGTCCTGGGCTGACTACTTCCTCTCAACACAAGTGCCCTGCTTCCAACACAAGCATGTGTGTGGTATGTGGAGGCCAGACTGGAATGGACAATTGCAAGAACTGCTTCGTCCTTTGCATCTGCATTAAGAACCAAATTCAGCTACTTCCTCATTTCAGGTTTTCGTCCAAGCATGCTATGTCCCCGTTTTCCCATCTGATTCAGTATTAACAACCAATTTTCAAAGTATTGATTTGCTGGTGGATAGGATTTGGGCCATAAGAGAGGGATCAAGGATTACATGAAATTTTCCACTTTACTTTACATTTTTACTATCCCCCAGAGAAACTCAATGAACTGATTCTATATTTACTGTGATAAAACAGGTAGACCAGGGAATAAGACGGTTGTTAAACAGAAAATTAACAGGTTCTATGGCTGTAAAAAAAATTAGGAGGTTGTTATATTCGAGGTGTCTATTTTGTTTCCAGATGGAGATGTAGTAAAGTAATTGAATAGAGTGTGTCAAGCTTTCACCAGCATTTAGGAAGAGTTAAAATAATCTGTTGGTTGAGATTATTGAGTTAGTGAGTATAGAAAAAAGAATAGAAGTAAAATATCTGAATCCTTTAGGTCTACAACATTTAGAAGTCTGGAAGATTGGAAGAACTCAGCAAACTGAGTAGCAATAAAACAGTAAGGCAGAACAGAGAGAAAAGCCAAATGAAGAAGAGATTCAAAAAGGAGAGAGCAAGCAGCTGTGTCAGTGATGCTGGCAGGTCAGTAGCGTAAGGACTGAGATTGACCACAGGATTTGACAAAAGACAGAAGTGGAGAGCATGATGATACCAGGTTTGTAAGGGGTGTGGGGGCTGTGAGGGAAGCCTGACTGGAGTGTGTTTAAGAGCAAATGGGTTGGAAAGGAAGTGAATCCTGCAAAGCACTGTAAATGAGGAAAGGGGATGATGGCTATGTGGGAAAGTGGCGTTAAAGTCCTTTTAGTTTTGTTTTGTTTTTCTTATGATGTGAATCAAACCTAATTTTTATTCTAATGGGAACAATCTAATGAAGAGGAAAAAATGATGCAGGAGAAAATAAAAACAATTTGTAAAATAAGTCATTGAATAGACAGGTTAGAGAGATTGGGAGCACGTGCTCAAGTGGAGAGCTTGATGTAGGAACACGGACAGTTTACTCATTACAACAGAATGACGGTCAGAGTGTGAGTTACCTGGTTGAGTTGGCAGTGGGCACAAGTGGAAGTCTCTTCTGATGACTTTTTGTTAAAATAAGCAAAACATCAGCTGAGATTCAGAATTAAAAAGGGGATGTTGAAGATTTGAGAGGAGCAAAACACGTGTGAAGAGATCATCTCAAAGAATAAGGTAGTGAATTGACTGGGACAGTAGATCTCCAATTGTGGTCCCTAGATACATCATCGGCATCACCTGGAAACTTGTCAAAAATGAAAAATGTGGGCCCCATTCTAGATCTACTGAATCAGAAACCGTTGGATTTTTTTTTTTTTTTTTTTTTGCCTACACAGATTAGTTAAAGAATTGGATATAACCATGATGAGTTTACCAGTGAGTGTTATTCCTGAATGTTCATATTAATGAAACACAGAGTAGCCTTGAAGCTAAAGAACTAGGGTCAAGAAACAGCAAGAAAGAAAAAAAAAGTGTTTCTTATAGAAGAAGAAAATAGAATAATGTTTACCAGAAGCTGGGAAGGGAAGAGTGAGGGAAGAAAGAAAGTTCGGTCAATAGGTTCAAAATTACAGGTAGATAGGAAGAATAAATTCTAGTGCTCAAGGGCAACTGTACCTAATAATTTTGTATTGTATACTTCTATATAGCAAGAAAAGAGGATCTTGAAAATAATTACCCCAATAAATGATGAATGTTTAGTAATGGATATGCTATCCACCCTGAGCGGATCATTCTATATGAATTGAAACAACACACTGTACCCCATAAATATGTACAACTAAAAACAAATAAATAAGCAGCAAGAAGGTGCAAAAATAAAACTCATTTCTATATCCATGGGGAATGAAAATAGCAGCTTTCACTGTTAGAGAAGCAGTTTCCTCAGGGGTCGGCAAGATTTCTGTTATAGCAAAAAAGGAATGTTTATAAAGAAGATTGTAGATATAAGGGTTTTGCTGTTGTTACATTACGAGCTCTAAATGGTAGGGTGGAAAGATTTGAAGAATTGGTGGTGATTGAAAAGTTGAGTCAGATGAGGGATTTTCAGAGCACATCGGGATAAAAATAAGAAAAAATGACACAGAGAATTTGGCCTTTGTAGGGAAGATATGAAAAAATGGTCAGAGCCCTTCAGATGTTCAGAATCTTGCAGAGCATTTGCTGCAAATATCCATGTGCACCCAGGTCTTCCTTGGTTATTATCTAATGTAATTGCGTATGGGCACCCAGGTGTCCTGGGTTATGGAACTAAATATAAAGGACTAATGGCTCCAATACACGGCGTTTCTCTGGATGCTCCAGGAGGCCACTAAGGCAGCTGTTCCTAGCTCTGAATAAAGCCCATTAATTTTTAAGCCATGGCTCCAGGACATTTTCCTATTACCTAGCTCATGGACCTGCATGTGAAGGGTTTGTGACCCAGTCTCTACAATGGGCTTGAGGGGTCTGTGAGCCCTAGCCCTAGCAATACAGGCTTTTTATGTAGATTGAAGCAAATATGATATAAGGCTTGCTCAGATCAAAAGAGACATGTTAATGGGAAGGTGTAAATTCCATTTTAGCTGTAATTTCTTTCTTGAGACTTACCTTTTTGGTAGGTTATGGTAGTGAAGTGGAGGTCTCTAGCAGCAGGCCTACTAGGAGCACTTGGAAGTTTATGTGCCTGTCCTTCAGTCTTGCTGATGGCCATATCAGTGTTGGGGAGAGCTGTTGAGCACACAAATCTGTGGGTTTCTATGAGAGTCCAGAGTCTAGCCTTCTCACCACATCCATTGCTCCTACCTTAATTCCACACTATCATTGTCTCACCTTCTCTGTTGGAAAATCCTTCTAACTGGTTTCCCTGCTGCCCTAGTTTCCTTCTACCACAGTCTATTCCCCACTCAGCAGCCAGACAGATAAATTGAATTACTCCATTCCTTTGCTCAGAACCCACTAGTGACTTTATATGACATTCATAGTAAAATTCCGTCTTCGCCAGACCTACAAAGTTCTTCACAATCTGACTTCCTCTCCTCCCCCACTTTGTTTTCTTTTTTTTCACTCCACTTCAACTGCATCACCTCCTTATTCAAACACAACATGAATACCCCTAGCTCATGGCTTTTACTCTCATGTAGACTTCTCTGCCTGGATCATATTTTCCCAGGAAATAACCTGTTCAGCTCTTCCACTTGCTTTTGATTTCTTCTCTAATATCACCTTTTCAGAGAAGCCTGGTAGAGTTTGGATGTGTTGTCCACTCAAAGCTAATGTGGAAATCTGATCCGCAATGTAGCAGTGTAGGGAGCTATTTGAATCACGGGGGCAGATTCCTCATGAATACATTAATGCTCCCCCTGGAGGCTGGGGGTAATGAGTGAGTTCCTGCTCTATTCGGGCAAGAGCTGGTTGTTTAAAAGACCTTGGAACCTCCCCTCTCTCTCTTGCTTCCTCTCACCATGTGATCTGCTTGTACCCACTGGCTGTCTGCCACTGTCTGCCATGAGTAGAAGCAGCCTGAGGCCTGTGCCAGACACAGCTGTTTCAGAATCATGAGCCAAATAAACCTGTTCTGTATTAATTACCCAGTCTCAGGTATTCTGTTACAGCAGCACAAAATGGACTAATACATCTTCCCTGATCACTCTATCCTGATTCATTCTCCTTCATTGCACTTCTCACTGCCTAACATCTGTATAAGTTAATTTGAATACTGTATCCCTACAAAAGAAAGTAAACTCTGTAAATAATAATTTTTGTTTTGTTGCTCCTATTTCTTCAATGCCCTAAAAAATGTTGACTTATTAAAGTATGGCAAGAGGTTATTAAATTATTTAGTAATTGGACGAATGAACCACAGTTGGTTGCATATCCTGCCAGGCTGGGACACTCTGGGGTGAGGCAGGCCAAGGAGGAGATGGGGCCTTAGCAACTGTAGAAGACACAAGCTGCAAACTTGATACACTGAAGGGTGTGACACTCTTGGAAGGTGCTGTGCCCCATGGAGGGCTGGGTTTGTGGTGACTGGAACATACAGTGAGGTTGGCAACAGCTGTATCTCTGTGTGCACAGCCAATTGAAGTCCTATGCTTGTGGCAATGGCAATTGGTAAGAGTCTCCAATGATAAGTGCTCATCAGGACCTGGTTGATACGTGGGTTATTCTTACTCAGGCCTACCAGGTTCTTCCACTTTCAAACTTGAACAATTTGGGTTTGAGAAATCAAAACAGTCTTTTTGACTAAATATCTGTTCTTTCTATGTAACGTTTTCCTTTCTGTATGAGTATGTTTTGGTTTTCTTCCCCTACATGTCTGTCTGTTTATGTGTCTCTACAAATGTGTATCTGTGTATGGCTGTAGGTACCCATATGTGACATGGCTGTGTATATCTGTGTGTTGACTTCATGTGCCTAAAGATGTAAATCTTTTGCTTTGTGAGCTGATGTACATGTTCATACCTGTCTGAAGCTACATATGAATATTCTTGTATATTTGAGGGTGGTATATGTAACTGTGATTCTTTTTATTTCTATATGAATATGTGCATGTGGTATGTGTGTCAGTGTGTGTTCATGTACTTCATGTACTTGTATGTATGGCAAATGATACAGAGATATCTCTTGCTTTTTTGAAAGAAAAAAAAAAAGAAAAAGAAAAAGAAAAGCCAAACCTCAGAGGGGGCAAGTTGGTGTAGCCATTTTATTGACAGATCTTCCAGCCATGGCCAATGATGTATATTCAGTAGTGAAAGCATTGGTTGGTTACTCCTATTCCAGGGCTTCTCCTGGTTGGAAACATCAGGAGAGGTGGAAAAGGCAGATGAGGTGGTCAAATGGATCAGCAAGCAAGTAGCAAGCAAACAGGTAGGGCATGGCAGTTAGAACCCCTGGGATCTCATGAGCTTTCGGACAGCAGCACTGGTGTCCCCCTCAGTAGCGATGAGTGCCTGTAGATTGGCATGGTGGTTCCCAAATCCCATGGCCTGGAGAGAGTCCATCTGTTTGCTGAAACGAATCTCAGGGGCTTGTAGAGAGTTTGAAGTGTCTTCAACAAGGGATTTTAGCTTCTGTGGGACTGCCCCAGATTTGTGGCAGCACTCAGGCCCTTTGGGCTTAGCCATATCTGGCATGTTCTTGGCCCAGGGCAAAATGTCAGGGTAGCTGCAGCTGGGGGAAGAAAGCCAACCCAGGCCCCATAGGTAGGGTGCAACCCAGGGCAGAAGAACAGGAGCTTCTGTGGCCAACAGCTGGAGACCCTGCTCAATGTGCAATATTGCTTGGGATGTTTTAGGGTTGGCTAGGGCTATGAGCAGATCAGAAAGCTGTGTTTGCTGCAGGAATGCAGGCAGCTGCTGCCTCCACTGCTCACTCACCTGGGGCATACTCATGAATAACATCATCTGAGCTGCCAGATAGGGGTTGTTCATAAGTAACTGCATCATGCCTCCTGTGGTCTGGGAGGTGGTCTGCTCATTCAACAGCTGGAGATCATCCTCTGATCTCTGGTCAGAGCTACCTAGAGAGATGGTGGCATCATTGTCTTCTTCCTGGGGTTCTCGGGTGAGCTCCACGCTAGGTAAGGCTGGTATCTCAGCTGACTGCTGAATGGCACAGATATGGCTCCTGCCCTTGGTGGAGATAGTGGCAACACTGGCCCTGGAAGTATAGTTGACCCTGTGGGGGGTGGCACTGGTCGAGGTGATTGAGGATAGACCACAAGAACTAGTATAGATGACTCGTGTTGTAGGGAGCTGTGGAAGCTGGTCTTGCCGTTCCTTGGATGGTGGTGGAGGTGAGGTGGAGGACTGGACTTGTTCCAGTGCTTGTCCTGCCAGGAGAGCTATGAAAGGGTTGCCCCCAAAAGGATCTCGCAGGCTATTGAGTGTTTGGTCATTGAAATTGGCATAGCTCTGCCCCAGGGCATTGTTCCCACCTGAAACTGTCTCTAAGCCCAGGTATGGCTGTGGGTTCAGTGGATGCTCACCGTTCTGTGCAGGTTGCTGTATCTGCATTATCTCCTGGATCATGGCAAGGCTTCTGGCTAGCTCCAGAGTCTGCCATAGGATCTCAGAGTTGTTAAGGAGGTGGGAGACCTCTGGGTTCTGCTGCATCAGTTGCTGTATGTCTGGGTGTTCTAAGATAAACTGCTTCATGAACTCCATGTTGGATAGAAGCTGCTGGATGGTAGGATTCTCCAGATTCTGTGTTATGTGCTCTTGACTGGCCACTTCCAGGTCCTGGGTATGCACCTTGGGTGCATCTGACCTCACAAAGACAGCTGATTCTACTGGGGCTTGACTCACGCCCTCAGGTTGGTGCACCCCACTGCTGTTTCCTTTGGTGTTTCTGTCCTGGTACCAGGGCTCATTAGTTGGCAGTTTCTGGGAGGAATGGGCTGGGGATTGGGAGCCTTGCTTGGACTTGATGACCAGGTGGATGGTGTGACCATCCATGATGCCCCTCTGGCTCAGTGTGTCATGGTCTTTGAGAAGGCGGCCCATGAAGACTAGCACTAGTTGGTCCATTCGGCATTTGAAGTGAGCCGATAGCTTCTCTTTGAACTGCCTCACCGAGGTGTCATCAGCTACCACAAAGTCCTTCTGGTTGCCGGGCGTCTTCACTATCACTCGAGTGACACGTGAAGAGATATTCCTGTCTGCAGGCAGATCTGCAGGACATCCACTCTGGGACATCCTGGGTGTTTGAGAGATGACATGCGACATGGATCTCAGTGGGTGGTCAGGTGGGAGCAGGTAGAAGCAGGGGCAGGAGGGGTGAGGGCAGACAAATATTTTTCCTGGCCTTTGTCTCAGGTGTTGTGTTCTCAGGCCACAGGCTAGTTTCTTTGTTGCCCAAAAGGGGATGAGTGACCAGGCTGGGGCCAGATATTTTGTGATGTTGTACCCTCACCCCAGGTCTCCAGATGTGGCCCAGCTGAGGCCTGGTGTGGCTACTGATTCATAGTTGGCACACGGTGGACTGAGTGGTGATGACTCTTCCCAGGGCTGCCCCTCCTCCTGCCCCACCCACCGAGGGCATGACCTCTTCAGAAAAGGGATATTGTGATGTCGACTCTAGCCTCACGGTCTGCCAAGAGTAGCTGGGGAAAGAGGACATATTTAGGGGACTTCAAGAATCTATAATAAAATAAAATAAGACAATTTTTCAGAAAAATGGGGACAGAGTATTCAGGATAAAGCTAGTAAAATAAATAAAACCCAGATTTTTTTTTTTTTTAATGTGGAATATGTGTAGGTCCATTATAGGGATGTGAGGTTTGTTTTAGGAAAAGTTGGGTCTACTGAAGTCATAAACAAATATTTACTCCTGTCAATAAAAATGGAGTCTCTGCCATACAAAGGAGCTCATTAATTTTGTTAATGATCTGGAAAAGGTGGATCTTAGAAAGGAAAATGGAGCAATACTAAAGGTCTATGTGGAAGGGGAGGTCATGTTTTTCTCTGGGATCTTTTGTGAGTCTAGACACAACTAAGAATGCTCCCATATGGTGGGGAAGAGATTTTCTTGGCCCTAGGAAGCATGAGGATGCCAGCCAGGGAGGCTCCCTGTAGGGGACTCTGAGCTGAAGGTGAGGGAGCTGTTTCTTGCAACACACTTTTTATTCACATATTGCTTGATTTTTCTACATGTCATTCTAACAAAATGTTTAGAATGATTTGTTTCCATGTTCTAGCCCAGTCTTAAGTGACCACTTTCACATCAAATCATTAAGTGGGAGAGGTGTCTGTAAATCAAGAGGTGTGGATAGAGGTGGTTAGTAGTAAAATTCCTAAGAAGACAGGTTCAGGCTACTAAAATGCTAGATTCTCAGCTCCATGCAAATTTGGAGGATGATGTTTAATTTTGATTTGGTAAGTTGATGAATTTTCTATTAGTGGACATGTTAAAATGTACATGTATCTCTATGGTGATGTTTGGGTGTAGATGGAAATGTATATATAAGAGTGAGAATTCATGTGTCTTATTGAATGTATATTTATGAATGTATATGTGTCCAAAAGTGCATGCATCCTCTAGGAAGACTTCAGGATCTGAATCCTTACACATTCTATCCACCTGTCTGGAAGGGGAGGAACACCCTGCAGACAGATAAGGGACCAACAGAGAGTTTGGGCCCATGTTCTCAGTGTGCTGAAGACAGGCAAAGAGACTACAGACATTTGCCAGGAGACTTCCTGCTGTCACACCAAAGATTCTTTATTGAGAATGTCTGCACCCCAGCCCAATAGTGTCAGATCCTCCTCCTGCTCAATTACCATTTGCTAACTTCCTAGAGCAGCACTCAGGCCTAAGCACCTCTCTCAATTGCACTCAGAACTGAGATTGATTCAGGACAATGATAAATTGATCTTTAGACCAAGACCCTTCTCCTTTCCTCCCCAGGGACAACAAAGGAGGGAGGGTAAAAAGATCGAACTTGCATATCCCACTCTAATGACCAGCTCCCCAGGAACTTTTGCACTGGAATCAGATGCTCTCAACCTGAGACTGACTGTTCTATGTCACAGAACCCTAGAATTGTAGGAGCTGACTTGCAGTTTACAAAACACAAAACATGAGATGCCAAAACATCAGAAAGAGGGACTATCATTTTCCTAGCTAAGGTTTTGTTTTGTTTTTCTATCAAATACACCTAAATCAGTATTAAAAGGAACCTCAATGTGTTGATTCATAAGGAACTAACTAGATATAATCAATATTTCCCAATCATTAGGGCCATGGCCATTTTGGTAAGTGGTCCTCCCACAGGTGAAAAAGAGGACACAATTCTACCAATGCCCTGCCCAACCCTGGGATCTCAAATCCTGGAGCACTTGTTGAGTTTGACAGGTTTTAGTGAAGCAAGAGCCCCAGAGGGACTTTTGGCTGATGGTCTTGCTAGCTTGTGCTTCAGTGTCAGAAAGGTGAGATCATAAGTTATCAGGTAGCCATCATTGTAGACGTAGAGCTTGTGGTCTGAGGGGCAGTAATTAATGCCCTGCAGGTTTTCTAGTATCTTGTCCAACAAGATGCTGAGGTGGCGCTCCTGCCCAGTGGTGGTGTCGAAAGCATAGAAGATCTCTTCTTGGCGGGTGCTCAGCGAACGTAAGGTGTAGAGCACTCCACAGGCCATGAAGGCCCCTGACAGGGCTGGCCTGTACTGGCTGGTGTGCCAGGTTTTCTCCACTTCCAGGGTGCTGGCATTGAGACGACTCACAACCAGGTTGCCCTTGCTCTCCTCATTGGCATAGAGCACCCAAAGCCCCTTCTCATCACCAGCAAAATCCAAGTCCTTCCAGGGCACATGGGCATATGAGAAGTGGTTATTATAGGTGGCACTGGGCAATGGGTACTGCAGTACTAGGGTATTTGAGGAAAGGTTCACCATAGCCATGTTGTTGGTGCCATAGTAGTTAAAATACATGATGTTTTTGTACACCGTATTGCCACTGCCATCTCCATAGCCCATGTTCCTCTCCTTATAGTTCTTCTGCAGCACCAGGTCATTATAGGACTTGCACAACCTGTAGTAGTCAAAGTACCTAGGCCAAGCCCCCACATCAGAATCATTAGATGGCAGCAATCCCAGGTTAGAAAAGTGCTATGAAAATGGTAGGTTAGTGTGCTAACAGTAGGGGCTTTGGAATCACACAGAGTTGGATGGGTTTTCCATCTTTTCTTTCTTTCTTTTTTTTTTTTTTACTTCATACTCTGACAAGTTATTGCAAAAAAAAAAAAAAAAATATATATATATATATATATCCCTAGCAGTAATAATAAAGTCACCAACAGCTACAGTGCCTGTTAGGCACTGAATATGCATTATCTCATTTCATTATAATAAGAACACTGTAATGCAGGTTTTATCCTCACAGATTAGTAGGCTAGACCTAAGAACACTTGAATAATATGCTCAAAGTCATACAGATTATTAGTAAATTCTGTAAGAGGATAACAAAAGAATCTACTTTATTGATTGTCAGGACTGACCAAGATAATACTCTGCTAATTGTCTTCTTTGTAATTGTCTCAAAGTGAGCAATCAACAGGTGGTAGCTATTATCTTTTTTTATGGGCACTCTTCTGTACCAAGACTACACTGCCTTCTACTTGCCCTTGAGTTGCAGGTGTTTTCTAGAAGGACTAAGTTCTGGAGCTCGATTCAGTGAGATTTATGCTCATGAGGTCACTTTGGAAAATCCTTAAATTATCCCCGAGTTATGAGTAGTCTCGTCTCTTAACATTGGGCAGTAAATTCCAATTTACCCATAAGCATTTTGAGAAAATTCAAAGAACAAAGGCATGAAAATGTATTTCATATTCTACAATGTGTTTATAGAAATTGAGGAGCATTATTAACAATAATGCTAATCTTTATGAGATGACCTTCAACTGGGGCTCTTCAATGACTGGTTCAACCCACATTCATCCCCCGCTGCCATGACCTCCTATTCAACTGAGTGTACACCCCACTTTCACACATACTAACATTAAATATTATGTAAGTTACCCCTACCTCTCTAGCGAGGCTGATGATTTATTAAGGGGCTCACTCATCCTTTCATTGACTCACATAGCCATTCTGTCATCTAATAAATATTTTATCAGCACCTATTATGCTGTCCATACTTATCTATGTAACCTCATGTGATCTTCTCATATATGTAATTATTCTCATTTTATAGATGACTAACAATGGGCCTTAGATATTAATTTATTTCTCCAAGGTCACTTAACTTCAATGGCAGTACTGTGATGCAAACTCAGATTAGTTTTATTCCTAGTCTCAAGCTTGGCCAGGGTCCTGATCTAGACTTTCTCTAAGCAGGAAATTAAGATACTAAGGCCCTGGTGTGGAAAAATTTGTCCTTGAGATAGGACCAGATTAAGAGATAGAACAATCTATGGATTATGGTATTAAAATTTCAGAGAATGTGTTTGTGATGGAAGCACCCAGTGGTCTAAGACTATGAGAAGAGCTTAAGGAGGTGACCTATCAGGCCTAGGCTAAAGTAGCCCAGAGGTACACCTGCAATAGAGGGAGGAAGCTGATCTGGGCTACAAAAAACCTGTTAAAGTAAGCTTAGAGGATATTTGAAATGAAACTGGTTACAGAAGTGAAGTCATCCAGGCCTTACCTGCCATCTGCAAGCAGAGGGGCCACCCAGTAAAGGGAAGAGCCTGGATTGGGTGCTGAGTCTCGGCCCTAGGCACCTGACTTGTGTGAGAAGCCTCTCCAATTGAGCTGTACCATAAGGGGTTTGCTGACTTTTTGGAGGCCTCGATGGGCACAAGAACCTAGAGGAAATGGCAAGCAAGGGATGAGCTTGGTGGAAAACACACACCCAGAGAGAGCAGAGTATGAAAGAGTAATAACCATGGATGCACTGGGGTGTATGCCCATCTCCTAAGCACTCATACAAGTATATAAGCAGGTTGATTTTGCATGAGTAGAGGTTAGTGTATGTCTGCTTATGGGGGTGTTCAAATGTCCTCACAATATACTAATATACTAATCTTGGTCTGCATTCCTCATGACATGCAAAGCCAGCGTGCTATGGATTGATTGAATTGTGTCCCCCAAAGTTCCTATATTAGAAGCTTGATTCCCACTGTGACAGTGTTATAAGGGTGGGAAATCCTATTATGGTAACTGAAGGGTGGGGTCTTGAAGAGGTGATTGGATTGTAGGACCATGCCATAGTGAATGAATTAATAATGGCGGTCAGGGGAGTGGTTCTGAGGGTTTTACAAGGAGAATGAATGAGGAGATTACTCTTTCTCTCTTGCTGCTCTGCCATTTCCACCATGTGAAACCCCTGGGTCACAGTCACGTCAGCTAAGATCCTCACCAGATGTGTTCCCTGCACTGTGGACTTCCTGACCTCCAAATCTGTAAGCAATAAATTTGATTTTCTTACAAAGTACCCAGTTTTGTGTGTTCTGTTGTAAGCAACAGAAATGAATTAATACAAAGGAAATGAAAGATTTATTCTCCATCAGGATCTTTACTGACCTCCCCTCAGTATTCCATAGCCAATCCTGCACTTCCAACCCAGTTTCTAGGGAGACAAGATCTTGGGAATTCAGTCTGTGAACTCACCAGGGGCCAGGGGTTGACCTGGGTATGTGGAGGCCTGTTCTTGTTCCCTTTCCCTCTCACACTCCCTTAGTAGGCCCTCAAGGACATCCACCTCCTGTTGGTGAGTGCTGAAGCTGTGCTGGTTGGAGTCAGCCAGAAGCTTGAGTATGAGACTGGCATTAGTCACCTATGGAAATGAGATACCAGGGATGTGGGTCACAGAGAGTTCTTAAGAACTGAATGCAGTCTGTCATATTTCTCAGTTCAGGTTCTTCTTCCCCACAAAGAATTTATTTTGGAAATTGTCAAATATGTGAGGTTAGGAAAGACAGGAGCCTGTGAAGAGGAGATGGGTTTCCACATACCTGGCCCTGGAGTTGGTGGAAGAGGTCTTCAGCCTCACTAACTCCTCCCTTGGCCTTAATCTGGGTCATCAGCTCCTGTGCCTTCTCCCGCTCCAGTCTCAGCACATCAAAGTCTGGAATCTTGCAGGGGGAAGCCAGGGCATTGGGACTCCTGGACTCCAGCTCATTTCCAGGACGTGGTTGTCTTGATCTTCAATAGCACATGCATACTCACTGAACTGGATGTGGGAAGATGGACAGGCAGTTGCCCCAGATGTCAGCACCCATGCTTTTTCCCATTCATTCACATCCTCCCAGGGCTGTACACCCTACAAAGTGCCCTCAGATATGTCATATTATTTGTTTCTATTAACAGTCCTTGAGGTGATCATTAGTGTCATCCCCATTTTACAGCCAAGGACACTCATATTTTTCTTCACACTGCAGGAAAGATATCCTATCCCCACATCACCCAGATTCTATTTTCCCTGTCCTAGTTAGAGCCACCACTCAAGAATGACTTGGTAAGAAAGTAAAAGAGCTGACAGACTAACAGTTTTCAGGCTGGCCACATCCCATTAGTCTTCCCCAGGAGCTCCACAAGTGAAGATCACAGTAAGCAACTGACCTCATCACACTGCTGGTGCAACACTTCTATTAACTCACTTCTATTAACTCATCTATACTTACAGGATCAATTCAAAGATTGCCAACCTGGCCCTAAAGTCCCTCCAAACAGCGTCCCTATTTTTAACTCTTCAACTCAAACTTGTTTCTGCCTAGCACTGGACATCCCACATCCAAGCCTTTGATTATTCTGTAATTGTGCTGAAATGGCCCTCTTCTCACCTTCCAGTGGACCGATACTCGTTAATTCACCGAACAATGTAAGAGGCATCCTGTACCTAAGCCTCTCTACATTCTGTTGTACCACTGGGCATCCCAAGAACAATACCTATTTCCCTTCATTCTAAGAATTCATCTCAAAGATGAGTGCTATGCTTCCTTCAGCTTCTGCTCTCTGCCATCACTCTCTCCCAGAACCTGGGAGACAGGTTAATTCTTGAAAACTATCTGAGGAAATTCCAGCTGGTACCACAGGTCCAATAAACAAACAAGCAAAAAAAATCAGGAAAGTGTCTTCAATCTAGTGTTCAAAACAGGAGTGGAGAGGTGGACTGAGGAATTATAGTAACTAATATAAATGACTCTTCCCATAGGCAGGCCAAAGTGGTGAAGGAAGACAAGCCAAAGCTCAGTGCAATCTCCCCTACCTGCTTGTGATCCCCCCTCCCTCTGCCTGTACCTGAAGCAGCCCTGGGAGCAGCATCAGGGGCTGCAGCAGCAGCGTGGTCAGAAGAGCTGAGACAGGCTGCATCTTGCACCAGCTGCAGTAGCAGAGTAAATCCTTGGTGTTCCCTCTGTGCTTTTATCTGTAGTCAAAGCAAATAGTCTCAGCAGGAGGAAGTACATATTTCTACATCTGAAAGGGCTGAGAGCAGGGAAGGGTGGGGGCAGGGTATGGGAGGTGGAGAAGAGGATTGTGACAGAGCAGTACCTCCAAGTAAGGGGTGGGAGTGATCTCACGCAAACAGCATCTTCCTTATCCATCTCCAGGCTCAGATCTGTGCCCACTCTTCTGAGCCCTTCTGTCCAGACAGATTAAGGCAAACCTGAGAAATCATGTGGGGGCCATGAGATGGGTCCCTTTCAGGAGAGATTATGGTCTATTCCACAACTTTGAGACTTAAGAAGGAAATGTAACCCTATCTGATCAATCTTGAGGATGGAAGCCATTTAGTTAACTGTGTATTCTTGGTCTAGGGCTCAAGCATACCTCTGGGGGGAACACTTCAGCAACGCTGTACTGAATTGCTCTGCTAATTGTCTCCCTCACCTCTAGCATTCTTCCTCCTGTGCAATCCTCGATACTCTAAACATTTCCAGCCCACTCTGCTATTCACTCCACTGCCTGCCCTTTGAGGAGGACCCCTCCAATATTTCCTAACCTGCCCCAGGAAGCTGTTGAGTCTCAAGTCGTTTGGCCTCTCACCTGGTGTATCCCTACAGAGAAGGGAGAATTTGGTTCATGAGGCCTGGACAAGGGGTTACAGCTGAGTGTTCTTAGTGGTGGCCATCCCACATTACTGTGTCCTACTGCATTCTCTCTCTTGAGGAGTTCTCAGGCAGTAGGTAATCTCACATCCACCCAGGTGCCTAGGGGGATGTCAGATCTCCTATGAAGAGTCTATGGCCGTACTTTTTTATTGAGGAATTTGGCCCCTGTAGCTTTATGATCTGTATCCTTTACTGCTTCTCTACTTTTCACAATACCCCAACTGTAGATATTATGGCTACTTAGCATGAAGGTCCTGTGCTTACTCATCCCATCCATTGAAATCCTTTCCCCAGCATCTACATAGCAGAGGAAGGCATATGAAATTTCTACTTCCCCTTCTGGAAAAGGAGTTGAGAACTTAGGCTTATTTATGACTCCAGGACACACACACAGGGCTCTGTTGGGTTTTCCTTTCTGAGAGATCATATCTTTATCTTGCTTTACAGATTTTCACCCTCTGTCTCCCTGCCCAAAGCCAAAGATTGATTCTTCTTTAGGCTCTAGCACGGCCTTGCTGTAACTATGCTGTCCAGAAGAACGCAAAGGATAAGAGGGAGATGGGTTGAGAAAACTAAATTTCACAGAGTAGGGTTCTGTGTGCAGGTAGGTGTTACTAGAACGAGGGTGATCTCCTTAGAGAGGAGGGGATGGAGGGAAGGAAGGATGGAAGAACAGACAGAGCATGAAGCATGACAATTGACAACTGATGCTGGAGTCATCTTCCCATATTTTGTCATCTACAACTAGCCAGTAGCACAAGTTGGAAAAGCAGAAGTAGCCTTATCATCTGATCAAAGTAGGGAAGCAGCTCAGGGAGACAGCCTCAGCACTGTCCCCTCCCTTCCCATGCAAAGCTGACAGGTCTCCCAAGCTCTAGGTATTAATCACCCAGGTAAGAAACCATGTCAGTTTCCAGAGCCATGTTCTATTTCATTTACATTGTCCCATTTCTCCAGTGCCTCCTGTCTTCATCCCATCAGAAAGCATGGATTTTCTGTATAGTGTCAGACACTGTACAAAAAGCCCCACCTTGAGCCACTGTTCATGAATCTGGTTCTGGCTGGGCTGAGTGATGGAGACAGACAAGATACTAATCCACAGGATGTGTCCTGGGCCTCCTTGACCATCATGGTCAAGGCCCAGCCCCTTCCATTATGTGTGTGACTGATCTATAGAGATCAGTTCAAGGTTAGAAAGAACAAGAATAGACTGGGCATGGCAGAGCCAAGCAGGGATAGTTCATCTCAGTGTACTCTGCCTGTGTGACTGAAATGGGTAGGGTGACTACAGGGCCACCTAGGGACACAAGATAGTGGTGCCTGGGTTAGTGATCTATGCAGATGGGTCTTGCAACATCTTTGGCCATCTGAGGGCACAAACTGGAGAAAACAGAAAACACTTTTACTCCTGAGGGGAGGCCCTCTCAGGGCCCACCTTCGTCACAGCTCCTGCCCAGAAGAGTTGGAGCAAGTGCCTGAGGCTCTGAGTGATCTTCTGGGTCCATACTCTATGGACAACAGGATTAAGGGCTGGGAACCACCACATAGTGGTTAGCCAGCAGCATGTGGATATGACTGGGCACTGTGCAGTGACAGAAACGGTGAGCCAAGAAGGAGAAGAGGGCAGACGTGTAGAAGACAACAGTGATGCTGGCATGGGCCCTGCAGGTCCCCAGGGCATTGCAGAGGGCACCCTGGGATGGCAGGTGGTACATAGCATAGCATGAAGAATGAGGGCATAAGAAGCAGTTATGAGCCTTAGGTCCAAGGTTGGGGAGAGTAGCATGGTGGCCAGTCCATATCAGATGCGGAGAGCATGTCAACACACGCCAGTCAAGCCATACCTATGTGATAACAGTATATGTGGGCAGGGCCCCCTGCCCACGGTAAGGCAGTCACTTGAGCAGGATCACAATGGGGGCCATGACACAGGCACCACAAGACACAGTGGCCACAGACACTATAAGTACCACTTGCTGGGTCAGCAACACCCCATAGCACAAGGATGGAAGATGGCCACAGCAGTCCACAGCCATGGCCAGCACTGAGGACTCGGAGATGAAGGCTATGTGGGTGACAAAGAGCTGGGCAAGGCCAGCCCCAAAGGAGATCTCACTCGAGAAGCCCCAGAGCACAACCAGAGCTATGTGCACTCTGGATGTGGCCAGAGTCAAGTCAGTGGCTGCCAGAAGCCCCAAGAGCTGGTACATGGGTGCTTGAAATGAATTGTCAGTCTGCTTCCAGCCCCACCAGAAAGACATTCCCTGCCAGCACTGCCATGTACAGCAAGCTCACAGGCACAGACAGCCAGGCATGCAGGTCCTCCAGCCCTGGCACCCCCAGCAGGACAAAAGGCCAGAGACGAGAATCAGCACCGTCTGATGGAAAGCAGGCAGTGCACGGTCCAGCTCCATCTCCTTGCTCTATCTGGCTCTGTCCCTGCAGGGCATAAATGGGGCCTGTGAGAGACAGCCACATGTTCTAGAGATTTCACACATGTAGGAGTGAAGACAGGGCTTAGGAGGCTGTAGGCTTGCTGACAACCATCTCTGTTTCAGATACTCTTCTAGGGATTTGGCATACACTGAACTATGGATTTCCTAACAGTCTTGTAGGCTTACTAACATTCCCATATGATAGATCAAAGAATTCAGTTTCTGAAAGATTAACAAATTTACTCCAGTTTCACAGGTGGGTAGAAGAGCTAGAATATGAATCAAAACTCATCTGACTAAAGACCATGTTCTTCTGACAGTCCTTTCCTCTGAATCGAATGTCTCCTCATCAGCCCAGGCACACCAGGTATGTTTTATCCTAATCACCTATCCCAGAGGAAGTAATTCTGTTATCTAAGCCTAATCTCTCCAACTGTAGTACAGCCTCTGTGTTCCCTAGGGGAGAAGTAAGTCAGAAGAAAGGAAATATGGAATGGCTATTTTCCACTAAATTCACTGACAGATGCTCAGACAAAGCTCCTCTCCCATGATCTTTTTCCAGAAGCCATATTTTTTGGTAGCCTCACTCTCCCAAATAGTACCTCCCTCCCAGTACAATTTCCAGCTTCCCATGGCCTCTGACATTCCCCTTTCCAGCTCTGGTACACTAAAGCTCTAAGCACCTGGTTCATGGAAGTTCATTCCTTCTTTGGCCAGTGTAGATGTTCATCTCCTGATTCAAGTTTGTAGCTCCTCTTTCCTCTATCCTTTGTCCATGGGAAGACACTTTGGATTCTATGGAACTCACTCTGGGAAAATCTGATGACCACTAAGGACATAGAAGGACATAAAGGTTGGGTGGCAATGGAAGGGACTGGGATCAGATGCCAGAGTGCCAGTGCAACTAGAAGTCAGGTTTAAATGGTGGTGGTGGCTAGGGGAGGGCAGACTTAAGTGCATAAAGATACATCTGGAAGAAAGATCTGAGGTAAGGTGGGCTTTTTTTTAAGTCTACCTGAAAACCAGAGTTATGTCCTGGAACTTCATGGGAGATAGAATCTGATGTCCTAACCTGTCCTGGAGACTGAGGAACCTGGAATGGACAGGGGAGCTTAGGATAGGGTTTGGCCCTGGGTGAGGTTATCAAGCCTCCTGCAAAGCCTTCTCTGCAGCACTGCCTCCTGGGCCTCCTCTCACGTCCCCACCCCATGACCCCTGCGGATTAGGGACAGGTGATAAGCTAGACTAGACTTTCCCACACGGGAGTCTTGTTGGCTGAGGAATCAGAGCTTCTCTCTGAGGGATGAGGTTTTGTGAGTCATAGGGTCTGGCCCTGCCCTTCTCACAATGTGGGCCCTGCTGGCTCCTCTGGACCCTGGGAACATCCTGTTAGGGCCCAACTTGCCACAGGGCAGGCCCAGCCTTTACAGAGAAAGGCAGATGTCAGCTCCCTCAGGGGTGGGAATGTCTCTCCCAAATCCACAGGATAAGCACCACCTGTGCCCAGGCAGGGACCTCTTAAGAAAGTCCTCTACTCTGGGTGTCGGCTCTACTAGCACACTTCCTTTTGGCAAAATTTCAGGGACAAATTCCAAAGAACCCCCATGTCAACAGCACACACTTCTTCCATTTTCTCCCACAGGCAAAGAGAAGGGGAACAGGAGGAAGCTGGGGACGCTCTTGTACCCTCCAGCCTGAGCTTCTCCCCTGCAACTGTTCTCTGTAGACACAGCTGCACCATTTTCACCTCCCACCTGCCTGCTCTGCTCTCTTGCATCCTGGGCCCTGAGCCCCAAAGTGCAGAGTTCAGCAAGTGACATGCAGAGGGAGAAGTAAAGTGGCATCTCCCCCTTGGCCCACACACAGGACTGGCTCTGGGCTGTGGCTCGGAGTCCTGGAGCATCTCCTCAGTGGTGATGCTACTGCAGAGATGCTCCTTTCTAGGATCAGAAAAGGACATACAAAAAGGATAGGGTCACACAGGGCTGGGGCTAGGAACAAGATCAGCTGGATCCCAGTCCAGGACTGTTTCTTTGCCTGGATTATTAGCCTCTATGTCACTTGACAGCAGCTTTCTTCTTGGAAGAAGAAGTTGTCTGTGCCACTCATGAAGCTGACTCTAAATCTCTGCTTGACTCTGGGTGTCCATTCCTCCTCTAATGATGTTCTCACTCTGACTCCATGCACACATGCACTGTCTGGGTTGTTGGTGGTACAGAGACCTGCACGAACCAGCTATGGACTGAGACTTGCCCCCACCATCTGCTATCTCCTCCTCCACAGGGCTTCATGCCAGGGCTCACAGTGAGGTCACCCTCTCTCATTTTTTCCTCTGTTGATCCTTCTCAGGGTGACCCTGGCTCCTCAAAGCCATTCTACTCAGAGCGGCTCACATTCTGCTCCCTGCCTTGAGGCTTGAGGAACAATGTATTTCCTCCAGGTCGGAGAAGAACTTTAAAGAATATATTAAGTGCAGTTGGACACACTTGGGGGAAAAGAAGCCACAGGAAAGAGATTTTAAGAAATGAACTTAGATAACCTGTGTTCAGTCTCAGGTTTGCTTTATGATTTGACGTGAAACAATTAACTTGGACCCACAGTTTAATCAGAATATAAGGTCCTCACTGTGATTCTAGAAGAGGAAAGGCAAGAGGGAAACAGGGCACAATGTTACATTTCCCTTGTTCCTGTTTATTCCTACTTCAGCACAGTGGTGAAATCTAGAGCCGGTTCTGAGCACAGATTATCCGGGTTCAAATGCTAGTTCTGCCTCATATAAGCTGTGGGACTTTGAACTAGGTCCTCAACTTCTCTGTGTCTCAATTTCCTCATCTTAAAATTGGTGATAATGATAAATGAAATCTACTTTACATGGAGCACTGTAAGGATTAAGTAAAATAACATATAAAACAATTATGTAGGACTTAGCAATGCCTGCAACACAGCAAATGTCCAGCACATGTTACATATTACTGTTATCACTACGAGCACTTTTATTATTCCTTGAATGCATACTCCTGGAATCCCTCTCCACTGCATTTTTAGTTCTCAGTTTTCATAATCTTATTCATAGTTCTTCAGTATATCTTAAGTTAAAAAAAATGAGTTGGGGACTGAACTAAGAATGTTTGGAAGCAGAATAGTCTTGGTTTGTGGGAAAAAAATGGCTAAAAAGCAGGATGAATGATTCAGATTAGATCAGATTATATCAAAGAAAGAACTCCCTTTGCCAATAGAGCTGAAGGAATAGGGCTGATTACAAGACTGTTTCTAAATAAAATGGGAACTGTGCTGTCATTGTCCCCAAGTTCCACATTTCCACGTCATTCGGGCCCAGGACGGTGAGACAGAGGAAGGGAGCAGTGACACCTCAACCCCAGTTCTCAAACTCAGTGGCTGCACCAGCTCTTCACTAGTTTCTCTCCATTGCATCCCAGAGTTGTTAGCTAAAAAAACAAAAAACAAAAACAAAAACAAAAAAAGAAAGAAAGAAAAGCAAAAAATCGGAACGAACTCATTGTCATCAGTTCCAAGAGGCTTCTTAGGGAATGTCCTCAAGTATTGGCACTTTTGACCTTCAGTGTTTGCTTAATGTGGACAAAATCCAGGTAGAGGTCAGGTGAGGAGACCTTTGCAGGAGCCTGCAAAGTATGTCGGATGGTGTGACTGACCTTGGCTGAGAAATTCCTACTGCTGATGGGACAGGGACTTCTCCCCTCTCTGCTGTGGAGGTGGGATTAAACATGAGGTATGTGCATCCCGTCTCTATCCATCTGATTCTGCTTCAATCCCTACTGTTCCAGCTTGGCCATTCAGCTGACAGTGCCCCCGGAGCCTAGAAGACTCAAAAGATGCTCTGTAGAAAGCCTGAGAGAGAGGAGGAATGGGTGAGAAGGGTTTATGGGTCTCTTCTGTGAGTACCTTACGGGGCACGGGCCATGAGCTCCTAATGGGATTGAAGACCTGCTGCTAGTCTCAGCTGTGAACATTTTAATGAGGAATTAATGGAGTTCTAAAGTTATTGCTGTGAACTTTCCTGGGTCCCAGTTTTATGTACCTGGCACATTCAGGAGCTGGAGAAAGGGAGAGACTGAGCAGGGAGGTCTCTGTGGAAATACTGGATGGGGCAGCAGCAAACTCAGAGATGTGCTTCATTCTACAAAAGGAACAAACCCCATTGACATCAGAAATTGCCAGCTGTCATTCTTCGGTATTGTTTCTGCCCCTTAGCTCTATAAAGAGGCAAAGCAGCCTGTTGAGAAGAGCCTGGGTTTTTCAATAAGTTTCAACTGCTGGGTACCTTGAGCATTTTTGACCCTTCTGAGTTTATTTTTCTTTTTTCTCTGTACAATGAGGATTAGCACAAAAAATTGGTTCCCAAAAAACTGGCTGTAAACATTAGTGTAACATGCATAAAGCACCTGTCAGGACACCTTGAGATTAGGAGAATTAATACAACATTAATTTATGTTGAGTAATTAATTTATGTTGTAATTTATGCTGAGTCTCTCTTTTTGTTAAAGAGTTTTCCATATTTCAAAAGTAAAAAAAGAGAAAAATACTGAGTTGAAAGCTAGCTTGACATGCCACAGGCATGCAGTCACTAATCGAAAGCCACCTGTGATTCCCTTACCTGGATGAGTATTCCCTTATCAGGATGAGTAAACGCAAATGTCAGGCATCCTTTAATTTCCAAGGCATGGCAGGTTGGTCTCTGATCTGGGGAGTTAGAATGCCTCACATAGGGCACCATTTTTCATCTCTCCCAGGGTGATGGAGATGCAAAGGATTGCTCAAAGCCCATTTCTTCTGAGCAGTGAGAAGCCCCAAAGGGGTAAGTTTCCAGGAACCCTTAAGAGAGGAGCATTCCTCAGAAAATAACAACGAACTAGGATCTTCTATCAGTATTTATTCTCCAGGCCAGAAATTTACAGAAAAGGAACAGAGGTGGTTACAAAAGAACAGTAAGATAGTTGTCATGGCAACAATCATTAGGTTTGGCTGCACCAAGGACATCTGCCCTTAGAGACAGCAATTTTGCTGTGTTACAATTCTTCATCTACAACAGAGACTTTTTAGTCTGGGGACAGTTTCCTGTCTTTCACAAGCTTACCATTTCTATGTGTAATTCTGAAAAGTTAGGCCCTGTGAAATACATTTGCTTTATAAATGTTAGTATACTCCACAGGAAAGTTACCTGCTAATTTTTGTTTAATTTTCCCCATTTAAACCAAACAGAACATATAATTTAATTCATAGTCTGATAAAAGAACAGAACATTTGCAACCTGCCTCACCAGAAAGAGCCATTGGGAGCTAGGGTTGTAAACCTGAACTTGCAGAAAGAGATACTGAGTCTAAACTGTATTCTCTTCCCACAAACAACAAAGAGGAGGGGGTATTTTAAATGACGAAATGATGAGCTCAGGTTTAAACATGGTGGTCGGAGGTGAGAGTGGCAGCAGAAATGCGTAAAGATACTAACACAGCAGGTAATATTAGAATAGCATTTTGCAATCTGCAAAGTACATTCATCTACATTTTCCTTTTAATCCAAGTACTAACACTCTGAGGTCAGAAAGCAAACAATGAAATTATCAGAAATATCAAATATAAAAACTAAGATGTGGAATTACCAGCAAGGGGGCAATGTACACATAGAAATAAAGGCACTCTTTTGGGTAGGAGGGTAGAAGAATAATAGCAGACAACTGCACCAGAGACAGAGGCTGGGAGGAGGAAGAGGACCATGGTACAGGCAACGGTTTCTTCCTTTGTTGCTTTTCTCCTGGCCATTAGTCTTTCATGACAGCCATTCATGCTGGTCAGTGAATAATCATGGCTCTGAGTTCTCACGAGAATGAAAACTATGTACTTTTAAATTATCTCAGTTCAGACTCTATTTGTTTATTATTTCTTCAGTAATCTTTTTAAAATGTCAGTTTTGGCCACATCCATGTTCTCAGCAAGACAGATATTACCAGAAGAAAATAAGAGAATACCAGAAAATCTCCTGGTGTCTGTGAGCTGTTTTAGCAAGCTGGCACAGAAAGTAGAATCCATATACCATGAGAAGTGGCTTTAGGTAAGATAACCAAAGTTCTCATAGAAGTAGAGAGTGGAATGGTGGTTACCAGAGGCTGGGGTGGAGGGTGGATGTGGACAGGAGAGATGCTAGTCAAAGGGTACAAAGTTTCAGTTAGACAGGAGAAGTAAATTCTCATGATCTATTACATGGCATGGGGACTTTAGTTAATAATAATGTATTGTATGCTTAAAAATTGCTAAAAGAGTAGACTTTAAATGTTCTTACCACAAAGAAATGATAAGTATGTGAGGTGATGGATATCTTATTTAGACTGACTTAATTATTCCACAATATATCCATATTGTATTTATGCTTTTTGTCATATATCAATGACAGTTAGATGTAGTCTCTGTGTCCAGATGGATAATGTAGAGCTTCTTAAAAATGAGCACTGGAATATGCTTACAATATCTGCCTTAGAGAAGAGGAGGGAGTTGGGGATCTTATGTCTTATATCTGCCATTTTGAACATAGATTATGAAAATTAATTTACAGGTGATTTATGCCATTATTTTACTCTAATAACATTCACAAGGTACCAGTTACATGAAAGAAAATGCATACAAACTAAGAGTAAAGATATAGAGCATGTCTACATGCTGCCTATAATCAAGAAGCTTACAGCTTTTCAAGGGGAGTAAAGAACATGCACAATGTACACAGACAGTTTCACTCTTATGTAATGCAGTGATTGGGGTAGCAGAAGCACAAAACAAGCACACTCAGCCACGTGCTGGAATCAAGGAATGCTTCCTAGAAGAGCCCGTTTCTGTGAGATGTCTTGAAGAACACAAAGAACTTCAACCTAAAGAATAAGGTGGTCGGCTGGATGGTCAGCTATGTTGGTTAGAGCCTCATGTTATAACACCAAGATCAAGGATACAGTTACCCCTACTGGACAGCAGCAAAATATAAACAAACAAACAAACAAAAAAACAAGTAAATAAGTAAGTAAGTAAATAAATAAATAAATAAGAAAATAAATAAGGAAATAAAAATAAGGGAAATGAGATGTCATGCTCTCTTCCCCTTGGTGACAGAGACACAAAGTATTACTCAAAGCCCATTTCTTCTGAGCAGTGAGAAGTCCCGAAGGAGTTGGTTTTCCAGGAAACCTCAAGAGAGAGGCACTCCTCCTTGGAAAGATAACCCTGAACTGGGGTTCTTTCTCAGTATTTATTCTCCAGGCCAGAAAGTTACAGAAAAGGAGCATAGGTGGAGTTATGGCTAAGTATAGTTTAACAATAGAGGCTGGTAACATCAGTGAAATAACAAAGTGACATTCCATAATGCAATTTGCAGAAGGTTAAGTCGATCCACCAACATCAGCTTGTTCTTCGCAAATACTGCCTTTTCCTACAGAATTTCCTCAGTGTGTTTACATAACAATCAAGTAATTTTAGGTTAACCTGCACTGTGGACGTCTGTCCTTGAGCCAGCAACTTTGCTGTATTACAATTCTTTATCTACATCAGAGACTTTAGGCTGGGGAAAGTTTCCTGTCTTTTGCAAGCTTAACATTTCTATATACAATTTTAAAATATTAGGTTATACCTGAAACTACAGGGCTTTGGAAGCTTGGCCCTGTGAAATACATTTGCTTTATTAATGTCAGTGCTCTCCACAATGAGACCTGAGCTTAGGTGGGAAATCATGTCTTTCAAAGATCAACACCTCTAAGCTGATGGGAAAAATCACCCATGTTTGATGATGGCATTCTTCAGATGTGTTGAGCAGTGAGAAATAGGGAGTTCATAAGCCAAAGTTTTCCGTGAATGCAGGAAACACCAAAATATGAGTAGAAGAGGTATGTAAACTGTCTCATATCTTGACACTGTTGCTGGCATTTAAAGGTTAATAATCTCTCCCTCCTCCCTCTTGCAAACTAATTGAGAGATAGTTATAGGAATCAGAGAGATGGATATAGAAATATGAGCTTTATTTCTGGTAGTGTTGAATTCAAGAATGTGATATGACTATGTAGTCAGATTGGTTCTCTACCTCTTTATTTCCAGGTCTAAACTTGAGAGAACACAGCCAAAGGTGAGTCAGGATTCCTCAGAACAATTGCACAAACTCATCCATCTGCAGGAGGAAACCACTGAATGACAAATGTGGACCTTTGTATACATGAACATGTGTGGAGAAAGGCCTCTAGATCAGTTCTTCTCAAGCTATCAATGAGGAAGACCTCATTTTTTAAAATTTCTCTAGAAATTATGGATTAATACTTTTGTAAAATACAATAAAATAAATTTACAAAAATAAAATAAAACATGAACATAGAAAATACAAGCCTCATTTCTACAATTTTATTCAAAAGACATAAGATGCATTCCATAAGTATAGCCAGAATAAACATAACATAGGAAACAAATGAAAGAGTTACAGAAATTGCACACATCATTCCTTGAAAGTATGCATACAGGTGATTAATGCAGAGAACTTAGATGAGATTCATTAGATTTTGTCATTATGCAATCATATTTAACAAAACAGTTATGAGTGAAATAGTGAAATCTCTGTATTAAAGGCCTAGTCCCACCTTTTGAAGGAATAAAATGTACATCAATATTTAAAGTTTTAATGTGTCAAATGAACTTGCAGTTTGCTTGTTAATTTATCTAACCTAGGTTGGACTGAAGACAGTGCTACTCTAAGGCAATATTATGGTTAAAAATACTTTTTGTGTTTTGTATGGTTATATTTTGCTCTTCTATTGTTTATTGCTGGAAACTTGTCTCACATGAGAAAAGACTTTTTCAAAAAAATTTTTATAAATTTCAGGACATTTATTTTTTATGTTTTATTCAAAATTAGCCATGCAATGCTATATTTTTATTTTTTGTCTTCAATGCTTCATCAGCAGCCAATTCCAACAATTTATTATATAAATTTATAGTTAAATTTAATTAATCTTTTAATGAAAGAAATAGATTCTAAATCCTCGAATATTCTATGTGTGGACTTTTCAGATGGAAAAAAATTAGGCAATCTACTAAATTGGTAAGATGGTTAGTGAGAACTTTTTGTAGATATATAATACTCATATGTATATAGTCTATAACACATTTTATTGAAAATTATTGTTATTTTGTGGAATATGTCATAATATTCTGTGTCAATTCCTGTCTTCCAAACTTCTAACTTCTATTTTTGCCTCCAGAAATTATCAACTATTGTAAAACAAGTTTCATGACAGTATTAAGAATAATAAGAATATCAATTATCCAAGTAAGAGAATCTGGCTGTTAGATACACATCCTTAACAAGCTTTGATATTTTGCAAAAACACTAAAAGTTCATGCCACAGTTTGAATATATCAACAGAATTTTTTCCCTCAATAACCAGTGTTTTCTATCAGGCAATAACTGCTTGTTTTTAGTCAATTTCCATTCCATGTTACCACATAATAAAGAGAAACATCTTGAATTTAACACATTAAGCTTAATATAATTCTCCATTCTTATCATAGCATTAAACGCATTATTTAGTTGCCTTTTTTTTTTTTTTTCATAGAAAGCCTCTTGATTTACATTCTGGCTTGAGCTCTTTAATTTGCTAACGACTGCAGAATATTTACCTGTACCTATCAGTGTTCTATCAAAACACAGTTTTATACCAAAATTAAAAGCTAAACTACATTTGGTGACATTGTATCATTCATAGTTTTCTATGTGATTCAGAATTAGGTTTGTCAGCAACAAAGATGAAAAAATCATAATTCTTTCATATCACTATCATGTTCAGATAACACATGTAGTAAAATAACTATCATGTAGTCAATACAGATGCATTCTTCAAGTTGCAATGAAAAATACTTTGTGAGCTTTATTTGTTCTGTGAGTTGGAGTTCTATATAATTAACTAGTTCCTAGGTGTACAAAGTTATGTTGTCATTGGAAAATGGGCAGCCTGCTTAGGGCAGAGGCTACCAGAAGAAGTAGTGCAGGCTGGATTCCTCACTAAGGACTCCCAGGACTAAATTATTACATTTGCACAGTGGGCTTGCTGTTTATGGTCTCTGGGCCACATAAAAATAATGACTTTCATGCACTCTAGGTAATATCATGTATACACACACACGTACAAACCCACTCCACAATGAAAAGATCCAACATGGGAGGGGGTTACTGAACTATGTTAGAATATCAAAACACATGACCACAATTGTATAAGAATTTTTTTTTTTTTTTTTTTTTTTGCTGATGGTGTCTTAGTAAGTTGTGAATTTATTCTGTGAGTATAAATACAAACAAAATTTCATTCAAACTAGAGACTAAAAGTAAACATAAACTGTGGGTTACATATTGTAAAAGATTTGCCATTACCACATTCTATTATATCACTGTAATGGAGGGTATGCATTTTTTTGAGGGATGAAAGGTATTATGAAACTGATAATATCTATTATTAGGGTACAATAGTTTTTCATAACGGCTCCAGCAGATATCTCAGGTAAGCAGAGTTTGTCTTCAGCTGTATCTCTCCAAGTTGCACAACCTTGTGTAATGTTGTGCTAATTCTGAGCTCAAAGCGCCCTGACAAGTGCTTTATGCATGTTACACTAATATTTACAGCCACTTTTTTGGGAACCAATTTTTTATGCTAATCTGCATTGTATAGAGGAAAAAAAAAAAAAAAAACTAAACTCAGAAGGATCATGAAAAGTGCTCAGGGTCCCCAGCAATTGATCCTTATTCAAAAACTCAGGCTCTTATCATTAGGCTGCTTTGCCTCTTTATAGGGCTAATGGGCAGAACCAATACCAAAGAATGACAGCTGGCAATTTCTAGATGCCAACGGGGTTTGTTCCTTGTGTAGAATGAAGCACATCTCTGAGTTTGCTGCTGCCCCATCCAGTATTTCTGCAGAGACCTCCCTGCTCAGTCTCTTCCTTTCCCCAGCTCCTGAATGTGCCAGGTACATAAACCTGGGGCCCAGTAAAGTCCACAGCGATAACTTCAGAACTCTGTTAATTCCTCCATGAAAAGTTCACAAATGACACTAGCAGGTCTTCAATCCCATTAGGAGCTCATGGTCAATGCCCCTAAGGTACTCACATAAGCGACTCATAAATCCTTCTCACCCATTCCTCCACTCTCCCAGGCTTGCTACAGGAGCATCTTTTGAGTCTTCTAGGCCCCAGGTGCACTGTCAGCTGAATGGCCAGGGTGGAATGGCAGGGACTGAAGCAAGATCAGATGGGTAGAGATGGGATTCATATACCTTGTGTTTAATCCCACCTCCACAGCACAGAGGTGAAATGTCCCTTTCCCATCAGCAATAGGAATTTCTCAGCCAAGGTCAGTCACACCATCCAACATAATTTGGGTGCTCCTGCAAAGGTCTCCTCACCTGACATCTACCAGGATTTATTCCACATTGAGGAAACACTGAAGGTCAAAAGCACTAAGACCTGAAGAGATTCTCTAAGAAGCTTCTTTGAACTAATGACAATGAGTTGGTTCCGATTTTTTGCTTTTCTTTCTTTCTTTTGTTCTGTTTTTTTTTTTTTTTTTTTTTTTTCAGGTAACGACCCTGAGATGCAATGCAGAGCAACTAGTGAAGAGCTAGTGCAGCCACTGAGTTTGAGAACTGGGGTTGAGGTGTCACTGCTCCCTTCCTCTGTCTCACCATTCCAGGCCAGAATGATGTGGAAAGTTGGAGCTTGGGGACAATGACAGCACAGTTCCCATTTTATTTAGAAACAGTCTTGTAATCAGTCCTATTCCTTCAGCTCTATTGGCAAAGGGAGATCTTTCTTTGATATAATCTGATCTAATATTAATCATTCATCCTGCCTTTTAGCCATTATTTTCCACAAACCAAGACTATTCTGCCTTCAAACATTCTTAGTTCAATCCCCAACTCATTTTTTAATTGAATGTATACTGAAGAACTGAAGAAAATAATCAGTTGTGGTGATTATTTTCAAGATCCTCTTTTCTGGCTTTTCAGAACTATACAATACAAAATTATTAGGCATAGTTGCCCTAGAGCACCAGAACCTATTCTTCCTATCTACCTGTAATTTTGAACCTATTGACCACACTCTTTCTTTCCTCCCTCCCTTTTCCCTTCCCAGCTTCTGATAAAAATTATTCTATTTTCTTCTTCTATAAGAAACACTTTTTTTTTTCTTTCTTGCTGCTACTTGACCCTAGTTCTTTAGCTTCAAGGCTACTCCATGTTTCATTAATATGAGCATTCAGGCATAACACTCACTGGTAAACTCATCATGGTTATATCCAATTTTTTCACTAATCTGTGTAGGCAAAATAAATAAATAAATAAATAAATAAATAAAAGCACACAACTGTGCTCACTAGTTTCATTTAAATTTCTTACCAAAAAATCTTAATTGGCCGCTTTGTAATCAATCGTAACTGCATTTTCCCTGTCCTATGGTTCTCACCAGGATCTGCATCAGAGTCACCTGGAGGGCGTGTTAAAACAGAATTCTGAGCTACACTCCAATGGTTTCTGATTCAGTAGATCTAGAATGGGGTCCACATTTTTCATTTTTGACAAGTTTCCAGGTGATGCTGATGATGTATCTAGGGACCACAATTGGAGATCTACTGTCCCAGTCAATTCACTACCTTATTCTTTGAGATGATCTCTTCACATGTTTTTGCTCCTCTCAAATCTTCAACATCCCCTTTTCAATTCTGAATCTCAGCTGATGTTTTGCTTATTTTAACAAAGTCATCAGAAGAGACTTCCACTTGTGCCCACTGCCAACTCAACCAGGTAACTCACACTCTGACCGGCATTCTGTTGTAATGAGTAAACTGTCCGTGTTCCTACATCAAGCTCTCCACTTGAGCACGTGCTCCCAATCTCTCTAACCTGTCTATTCAATGACTTATTTTACAAATTGTTTTAATTTTCTCCTGCATCATTTTTTCCTCCTCATTAGATTGTTCCCATCAGAATAAAAATTAGGTTTGATTCACATCATAAGAAAAACAAAACAAAACTAAAAGGACTTTAACGCCACATTCCCACATAGCCATCATCCCCTTTCCTCATTTACAGTGCTTTGCTGGATTCATTTCCTTTCCAACCCATTTGCTCTTAAACACACTCCAGTCAGGCTTCCCTCACAGCCCCCACACCCCTTACAAACCTGGTATCATCATGCTCTCCACTTCTGTCTTTTGTCAAATCCTGTGGTCAATCTCAGTCCTTACGCTACTGACCTGCCAGCATCACTGACACAGCTGCTTGCTCTCTCCTTTTTGAATCTCTTCTTCATTAGGCTTTTCTCTCTGTTCTGCCTTATTGCTTCTCAGTTTGCTGAATTTTTCCAGTCTTCCAGTCTTCTAAAGTTGTAGAGCCACAAGGCTCAGATATTTCACTTCTATTCTTTTTTCTATATTCACTAACTGGATAATCTTAACTAGTAGATTATTTTTATTCCTAAATGCTGGTGAAAGCTTGACACACTCTATTCAATTACTTTACTACATCTCCATCTGGATATAAAACAGACACCTCGAATATAACAACTTCCTATTTTTTTTTCAGCCCTAGAACCTGTGAATTTTCTGTTTAACAACTGTCTAATTCCCTGCTCTACCTATGTTATCTCAGTAAATATTGAATCAGTTCATTGAGTTTCTCTGGGGGATAGTAAAAATGTAAAGAAAGGTGGAAAACTTCATGTAATCCTTGATCCCTCCCTTATGCCCCAAATCCTATCCACTACTGTAGAGTGTGCATAAAGCAAATGTATTTCACAGGGCCTGGTTTTCCAAAGCCTTGCAGTTTCAAATATTGACCTTACAAAATACAGGGAATTTTCCCCAGGCTATTTAGTCTGTGCTGTAAGATAAGAATTGTAACAGGGCGAAATTGCTGGCTCAAAGACAGACAAGTTACTGATTGATATGTAAAGATCCTGGGAAATTGTGGTAAGAAAATAATGCTTGCTAAAATCAAGCCTTTGTTGCAAATTGCATTACAGAAGGTCACCTTGCTTGACTTACTGAATGTTACCAGCTTCTATTGCTAAACTTGTTAAACTCTACTTAGTAAAACCCCACCTATGTATCTTCCTATAACTTCTTGGGTTAGAGAATAAGTGCAGGAAGAAAACCCCAATTCATGGTTAATTTCCCAAATGGAATAAATGCCTCTTGCTTGAGGGTTCTGAGAGATTAACCACTTTTCCAGGCTTCTCATTGCACAAAAGAGATGGGCTTTGAGTAATCTTTGGCAGCTCTGTCACCCAGGGGAAAAGAGGTGACAAATCCATGGGAGGCAAAGCAACAACTACCAAATCAATACTTTTAGAATTGGTGGTTAATGTTGAATCAGACGAAAACAGGGATGCCCAGAACGACACCTTCAATGGAGAAATAGCTGAATATGGGGCTTAATGGGGATGCAAAGGACTAAGGAGTTCTTGCAATTGTCCATTCCAGTCTGGCCTCCACATACCACACATGCTTGTGTTGGAAGCAGGGCACTTGTGTTGAGAGGAAGTAGTCAGCCCAGGACACTCACTATGAAGAAGACAATTGAGTTAAAGGAAATAGAAGAGGTAAATGGTAGGGGATCCAGAGAACCTTAGAAAATTCCCAGGAATCCATTTTATGAGGCTGTGATGTCATACTGATGTCACACAGGTGACTTGATGGACTGAGTTCCAGCACAGAAGGCTTCAGGGTGGCTGTGCAGCAAGATGAAGGTGGTTTGGAGCCCTGCATAAAAAGAAAGTTGGGTCCACAGCAGACTGGTATGTACTCCCCAGACTGGACCTTTCTTCTGACATTTTCACCCTCACTCATCCTCTGCAGACGTCTTTCTCAGGCTCCACATTTCCCTACACTGAACCCAGCCTCTCTCAATTCCACAGTCCGTCAAAAGCATCTGTCCCAGGGACATCAATTCCCCCTTCATGTGGACCCTACTAATGCCCCAAGACCCAAGACCCTCTTCCTGCTCATTTTCCTACTTTCATCCCTGTTTGAAATGATGACCTTGATCTTCTGTCCCCTCCCCCAGCTGTGTCCCCACAGACTTGGGCCTCCTATTGCACACCATGGCCAAAAGTGGAGATGCCCTGTCTCAGGGCAGCCCAGTGCCAGTCCAGTATCGCCACCTTATTAAGGTGACAGTGAAGACAGCCAAGGACAAGGAGGATTTCTCAGTTACAGACACATGCACCATCCAGCAGCTGAAGGAAGAGATATCCCAGCGCTTTAGGGCCCACCCTGATCAGCTGGTTCTAATCTTTTCCGGCAAGATCCTCAAGGACCCTGACTCACTGGCCCAGTGCGGAGTGCGAGACGGCCTCACCGTCCATCTGGTCATCAAGATGCAGCGCCGTGCTGTGGACAGTGAGTGCTCAGCTGCTTCAGTCCCTACCCCAGGCCCAAGCCCCAGGTCACTCCCTCCTCCAAGCTCCATTTGCTCAGCAGATGGGCCTCCCACCTTCAGCTTAGGTGTCCTCACAGGCCTCAACAGACTGGGCCTGTCCTCTGGTGGCTCCCCCGAGCAGCTAAGCTCGCTTATGTGGCAGCACGTATCTGTGCCTGAGATTTTGACTCAGCCCATTGATGAACCCTTTGTCCAGGGTCTGCTGTCCAACACGGGCCTGGTGCACCAGCTAGTTCTTGAAAACCCCCATATGCAGCAGCTGATCCAGCACAACCCCGAGATTGGCCATATTCTCAACAACCCTGAAATCATGAGGCAGACGCTGGAGTTTCTACAGAAGCCTGCTGTAATGCAAGAGATGATGCGTAGCCAGGACCGGGCACTCAGTAATCTGGAAAGCATCCCTGGTGGCTACAGTGTGCTTCGTACCATGTACACAGATATTATGGACCCAATGTTGAATGCAGTACAGGAGCAGTTTGGTGGCAATCCCTTTGCAACTACCACTCCTGCTAATGCCACCACCAGCAGCAGCCAACCTTCAAGGATAGAGAATCGTGACCCTCTTCCCAACCCCTGGACTTCCATG
The DNA here is from genome assembly GCF_027409185.1 of Cynocephalus volans. Taxonomy (NCBI): domain Eukaryota; kingdom Metazoa; phylum Chordata; class Mammalia; order Dermoptera; family Cynocephalidae; genus Cynocephalus; species Cynocephalus volans. Next base: position 105,416,787 of record NC_084463.1, on the reverse strand, counting down.
TATGGAGGCTCAAGTGGTAGGCAAGGAAAGAGGTCTGGGGACCAGGATGCATCCAAAATTAGAAATAGGGTTCCAAACTTTCCAAGTAATATAGGACTCTATGACTATCTCCAGCAATTACATGAGTCAAGTCAGTCCCTGGGGACCTATTTACAGGGGACTGCATCCACCTTCAGCCCAAGCCAGGAACCACCACCACCAGGAACAAGAGTTTCCCCAACTTCACTGTCATCCCAGGAACCTGGGTTAGGCCATCCTCTCCACCGGGAGTCATTGGCAATCAAGGGGAAGTCCTCCTGCCCAGCTTTCCTGAGATGCCCCACAGAGAACAGTACTGGGCAAGGTGGAGGCCAAAATGGTGTGGGAAAGCGCTCCAGTGGCCACTCCAACAGCATGCCTGATCTTGTCTCTGGGCTTGGAGATTCTGCCAACAGGGCTCCATTTGTTCCTTTACCTCCTTCCTCCATGGCAGCTCCTCCAAGAACCCCTGAGCCTTCCTGGTTGCCATCCCAAGCTTATCCAAGGTCTTTGAGGCCGGCTGGCATGAATCAGGTGCCACAGTTGCAGGATGAGATACACCGACAGCTGCCACTGCTGTTGCACCTTCAGGCAGCCATGGTGAACCCCCGTACTTTGCAAGCCTTGGTGCAGATTGAGCAAGGTCTGCAGATCCTGGCTATAGAAGCACCTCGCCTCCTACTCTGGTTCATGCCTTGTCAAAGAGAGCTGGGGAGAGTGGTAGGAGGTATCGAGTCTAGAGAAGGTGACCGTATGTGTGAGGTTCCCCCGACAAACCTAGCTCCCGAGGTTTCCTCAGCCCAAGGGCCTATGGAGCTGGACTTCCGTTCCACTCCCTTCTTTCAGATGTTGCAAGCTTTAGCTGGTTCCAATCCCCAGCAGCTGCAACCTGAGGCTCACTTCCAGGTGCAGCTGGAACAACTGCGCGCCATGGGCTTTCTGAATCCTGAAGCCAACCTTCAGGCCCTCATTGCCACCAAGGGTGATATGAAGGCTGTGGTGGAGAAGCTGAGGCAGTCATAGGAGCTCTAGTCTTTCAAACCCTATCTTTTCCTCTGTGCCTTTTCCCCATATCTAATAACCCTAGCTCTCCCATTCTTGAAGACAGCTGCACTATAATCCAAATTTACTTTGATGCCCTTTACTGCAGACACGATGTTGTTCCAGAGTCAATGAGGAAGACTAAGAGCCAGAGACAGGGTGGGGGTGCTGTGTGACCCAACCACCCCTGCCACTGTCCCACTGAGGGGCCCTAGTGTGAGCTCTGCTTCTGCCTATCTTGAGATGCAATTACATCCAATCTCTAGTGTCAGCTGTTGCCTGAGTCTGATTCTTATGGGATATTGCGTAAGGGGAGGGTGTGGAAAAAGAGGTGGTGATAATGGCTATTTCTGCATGGATGGGAGGCCTTAGGGTGGGAGGAGAACTAAAAATGTTTGAAGTTAGGGGACTCAGAGGCATGGAGCATAGTGGAGGGAACGTTGCTGCAACTTTCCTGATGTCCTTCCAAGAGTCCTCTAGATTTTGTGTCCTGTAGGAGCTGCTACCATGTAATCTGTTCTTTGTGGCTCCCTACCAGCAGCCAGACTGAAGAGTGGGAACAGTTTCTTATTTCCATCACTCCTGAAGACTATCCCACAGGTGGCTGCCACTTTCAGCATTTGATGCTGATTCCTGAGTGAATGGAGAAAGAGTAACAAGGATTCAAGCTGAATTCTAAGATTCCTGAACCTCACTGAGTTTATAAAGTCCTCTGTACCCAGATGCAAATGGTTGGTTTCTTGAAACTTCTTGCTCAAGCATTGAGAGATACCATGTGCTCTGCATTCTGCTAGCTATGAGGAATTAAATTTGAGTTAATGAGACATAATCCTCTCCTCATGAGTTTATGATCTGGTAGCAAGAACAGTTCAAACTTTGAGTATGTGAAGAATACTCATATATAATTACAAGCTATGGTAAGAAGTATAAAGAAAGAGATGAAGTGTTTAAAATAACATAAATAGGGACTTGATCTTGTCAGGGAGACAGGAAAGGCTTTTGTGAGTGTGTACTCCAAGCTAAATCCTGAAAAGTGGTAAGAAAGATGTAGGTTATGCTCTGAAGAGGGAGGAACACGTATTCCTGAGGGAATACAAAGATACTGAGGTAGGGGATACAAAACACACACAAGTTGCCCTCGGTATCTCATACTAAATGTTTGTTGGCATCAGGGGTGCTTTCATGTACTTCTAGGGTAAAAGTGTTACCATTCGTAAGTCAAGCAAGTGAACCATGCTTTCCAGTACATATTTGCACGTAAATGTGTGCATGGGCTCATATTGGTAAATGTATGGTGGAGAAATGCACAAACACACGATGCATATCCACATAAATACACCTTCACATGGGCACAGCCTATGTACACATATGCACGTATATGTACAAAACAGTCTGTTACATCAGAGTTTTATCAAAAAATGAGAGTGTAAACATAAATGTTGTTGCTGTATTCCTGCTAAGGAAGGAAAAGTTTCCTTGATGGAGGATACAACTATGGTTACGCGGCTATGGTTTGTGTTTAAATGTTGAAGACTCGGTGTGGGGGATCCTTTCTGGGACTAGGAGAAACAGAACCTCCACCTGGAGCCCAGGATTTTTGGACCAGCCTGTCTATCTTTGAGCTACCAGCATGTGGCTTAAAGATGAAATGAAACCAGTGTTTTTGGAACTTTACCCCAGTAATTTAGGTTTCAAGCTCTAGGTAAAGCACAATGCTTCAAGTCCCCCTCATTCTCCCACTCTGCTACCCATCAATGGGGGAGTTCTTGTCCAGATCAAAGGAACTGTTGTTTTGGGTGCTGCCAAGGAAAAGAAAGAAGAAAGTCATATATATACACACACACACACACACACACACACACACACACACACACACACACACACACACACACACATATATCACCACTCATGCCTAAGATGTGATGGCCAGATCCATACTGGCAGTATGCCCATTACCACAAAATGTTATTATATCCAATTTCCCCCACCCAATTATATCCCCAATTATTCCTGACCTCTCTCCCTTTCTCCACTCCACTTTGTGTCCCTAGGTATGTTCTCTCCATCTGCAAGTCCAACACAGTACTGTGGTCTTTCTTTCCTTCTTTCTCTCTTAGCTCCCACTTATGAGTGAGTACCTACGGTATTTATCCCACTGTGCTTTGCTTATTTCACTCAACATAAGTTTCTCCAAGCTCGTCCATGTTGTTGCAAATGTGAGAATTTCATTTTTATGGCAGAGTAGTATTCCATGGTGTGTATATACCACAGTTTCCTTATCCAATTATCCATTGATGGACATTTAGGTTGGTTCCAAATCTTGGCTATGGTGAACAGAGCTGTGATAAACATGGGAGTGCAGGTATCCTTTCGACCTGATGATTTCCATTCCTTTGGGTATATACCCAGAAGTGGGATTGCTGGATTGTGTGGAAGATCTATACAATCTGAGAAACCTCCATACTGTTTTCAATAGTGGTTGTACTAATTTACAGTCCCACCAACAGTGTAGGAGTGTTTCCTTTTCTCCACATCCTTGCCAGCACTTGTTCTTCTTTGTATTTTTGATTATAGCCAGTTTAACTGGGGCGAGATCATATCTCATTGTAGTTTTAATTCACATTTCCTTGACGACTAGTGATGTTGAGCATTTTTTACATTGTACCTGTTGGCCATTTTTATGTCTTCTTTTGAAAAATATCTATTCAGTTCTTTTTCCCATTTTTTAATTGGGTTATTTGTTTCTTTACTGTGTAATTGCTTGAGTTCCTCGTATATCATGGATATTAATCCTTTGTCAGATGCATAGTTAGCAAAATTTTTCTCCCACTCTGTAGTTTGTTCTTTCACCCTGTTGATTGTTTCCTTTGCTGTGAAGAAGCTTTTGAGTTTGATATAGTCCCATTTATTTTTTTTGTTACTTGTGCTTTCGGGCTCATGTTCATGAAGTCTGTGCCCAGACATAGTACCTGATGTGTTTCACTTATATTTTCCCTTAGTAATTTTATAGTTTCAGGTCTTATATTAAAGTCTTTAATCCATTTTGAGTTGATTTTAGTATATGGTGAGAGGAACATTTCTAGTTTCATTCTTCTGCATATGGATATCCAATTTTCCCAGCAGTACTTATTGAAGAGGCAGTCTTTCCCTCAATGTATGTTTTTGTTTCCTTTGTCAAATATTGGATGGCTCTAAGCCTTAGGAGTGATTTCTGGGTTCTATATTCTGCTCCACTGGTCCAAGTGTCTATTTTTATGCCAATACCATACTGTTTTCATTACTATTGCTTTGTAGTATAATTTAAAGTCAGGTAGTGTTATACCTCCGGCTTTATTATTTTTGCTTAGGATTGATTTTTGCTATTTGGGGTCTTTTTTCCATTTGAATGTTGAGATTGTTTTTTCCATTTCTGTGAAGAATGTCATTGGTATTTTTATGGGGATTGCATTGAATCTGTAGATTTCTTTGGGTAGTATAGACATTTTCACAATGTTAATTCTTCCAATCCAAGAGCATGGGATGTCTTCCCATCTTTTTGTGTCTTCTTTAACTTCTTTCAATAGTGGTTTGTACTTTGCATTGCAGAGATCTCTCACCTCCTTGGTTAAATTGATTCCTAGGTATTTTATTTTATTTATTTATTTATTTATTTTGGTTACTGTTGGACTTACTTTCTTGATTTCTCTTTCTCTTAGCTCATTACTGGCGAATATAAATGCAACTGGTTTTGTGGCATTTATTTTGTATCCTGCAACATTACTGAAATTATGAACCAGTTCTAGAAGTTTTTTGATAGAGTCTTTTGGTTTTTCTATATATAGTATCATGTCAACTGTAAATGTGGACAGTTTGATTCCATCTTTTCCAATATGGATGCCCTTTATTTCTTTCTCTTGCCTGACTGCTCTGGCTATTACCTCCAGTAATACGGTAAATAGAAGTGGTGAGACTGGCATCCTTGCCTTGTTCCTATTCTTAAGTGAAAAGTCTTCAGCTTTCTCCCTTCAGAATTATACTGGTGGTGGGTTTTACATAAACAGCTTTATTGTGTTGAGATACTTTTCTTCTACACCTAATTTGTTGAAAGTGTTTATCACGAAAGCAAGCTGAATTTTGTCAAATGCTTTTTCAGCATCTGTTTAGATAATCATATCTTTTTTATCCTTTAGTTTATTGATGCAATGTATCACATTTATTGACCTTCATATGTGAACCATTCTTGCATCCCTGGGATGTATCACAATTGATCGAGGTATATGCATTTTTTTAGGTGTTGCTGTATTCTGATTGCTAATATTTTGTTGAGGATTTTTGCATCTTTGTTCATCAAGGATATAGGTCTGTAATTTTCTTTTTTTGTTGTGTCTTTATCTGGTTTTGGTATCAGAGTTATGTTGGCCTCATAGAATGAGTTTGGGGGAATGGCTAAGAAGAAAGTCTTGCCTCTCCATTTCCTGTGACTTATAAGGCCAATGCTCTGAGGTTGAGGTTGACTCTGACTGGGGAAGATGTGCAGTACAACATATCATTTTCATCCTTGGAAGGTCAGGTAGGTCTGTGAAAATACCTCAGAGAAAGAAATGTTGCTGCTTTTGTCTGTCTTTCTTCTGCTACCAAGAAAGCCTGAAGGCTAATAGGAAGTTAAGCCCAGCTCACCAGAGCCACGGAGGGCTGGGTCTAAAAGTCCTGGCTAGGGAAGAGAGTATTTATTTAGCAGGTTGTCCTCTTGCCCTCCACAGAGGGTTGGGTACTTGAAATCCTTGCTCTAGCTTCATCATAGACAGAACTTATCAGCTTTGTGCTATTGAAAGTCATGGGACAAGATGGGCAGACTATGCAGACAGGAAAAACAGTGGGACCTAGAGCTGATCCAAATTTATGAGTATTTATTTTCTTAGGATAAACTTACAGAAATAGAAATACTATTGTGTCAAGAGGTAGTCAAAGTTTTAAGCTTGTTTAACAATATAAAGTGACTTTTGGAGTGGCTGTACTATCATATTTCTCCATTAAAACTGGATAGAGAGGTACTGGGGAGCAGTTTCATAGGAAAACTTAAGGAGACCTAGAAGGTGAAAATGTTGAACAATTGTGACCTCTTAGCATCTAATGTCCCTCTCAACTTGTGCTGCACTTTAGAGATTCAGTCCCTGCCTTTGCAACCTAGAACTTTCTTTGGAAGCTTAAGTTCAAATATGTCCCGTGTCAGATGAGCAGCTCACTGATTTGTGGGACAATCTGTGATTAATGAGTCCCAGGAGAACATCTGCCGTCAATCTGACCCCCAGTACTTATGGGATCAGGGAAACATAAAAAATTTATAAAGATAGGATAAGGCCTGGGGCAAAGCAGAGACTCATTAAAGGTTTATTTGCCAGACTGGAATTTGAAAAGGAGGTATTTGAGGAGACATTTCTGTCTCTCAATCAAATCAGTTATCTGGGACCGTTAGGGACATGACAGGTCTATTGAATACTTCTTCCCATAACCCAGCATGGTGTATTTTAAGAAGTGAATTGTGTGTCTTGGTTACAATTAGTAATGTCTACAACTCTGAAAGGCATAAGGGGTGTCCTAGCAAGGACCTGTATTGTGGCCTTAATATACATGGAGACATGCATGATTTTGTTTTATATTTTGGGTATGTCTGTAAAGCAAGTGATTCCCAGAAGACTTTTTCATTTGTTTGCTTTTTGCTTTTATTTTGAAGAGGACAAGTTTTAGGTAATGTCCCAATAGTTTATAATAAAGGCAAAGATAGGACGTTTTGTTGACCAGGGCATCCCATTTTAAAGAGACTGCCTGAAATCTGGCCATGCGTGACATTTCTTGGGTCCCATCCTTTATTAGGGACATCCTGACTAAAAGATAGAAAGTAGCAATGTATCACTAAGGTCCATCATGTATATTGACTAGCAGTGCCATGTTCATAGCCCACAGATTTCTATTGCTATTAACTCAATTAATCTTAGTGCTCTCTCCAGGTAGCGAAGGGGTTTGGGGGAGGGATGAACTCCTTCAGCATGGTGATATTTGGCAAAGGACTAAGAACAGGGGAAGTCACCTCCTCTGTAAAGTAGAATATATGGCTCATTTTGCTTTCATCCTACCTTAGATAGACCTTGGTAGCCATGCTGAGTTTATGGGGTCTGTTTCCATAACCCAAAGCATAATGAACAGCTGGGTATGGAGAGTCACAGGCTCAGTATCTGTAAGAAACTCTATTTTCAGTAAAGTTCAGTAGGCATCAAGTCATTTGTTGTTTTAATAGCGTATAGCATAAGACCAAGAGGGGCTTTTTTTTTTTTTTTTTTTTTGCATCAGCCACCCTGTGGTAACTTATGGCCGTCATGAGTGGTATAGAGAGTCCCGGAGGCATGAAAGAGGGTGCCAAAGTCTCTACAGTGAAGACACTAACAGGAGTGATGGTTGATTTTAATTTGTTTTTTCTTTACTTTTTAAAAAATAAAAATAAAAGTGAATTAAACCATGTTTGATTTTTTATTGTTTTAAAAAATACAAAATATACATTTACATATTGTTAACTATATTCATGTTGTTGTGCAATAGATCTCTAGAACTTACCCATCAAACATATCTGAAACGTACCCATGGAACAACTCCCAATTTTCCCTCCCTCTCCAGCTCCTGGCAATCACTATTACATTCTCTGCTTCTATAATTTTGCCTATTATAACTACCTCATGAGTGGAATCATGCAGTATTTGTCCTTCTGTGACTGTCTTAGTTCACTTAGCATAATGTTGTCCAGGTTCATTTGTGTTGTTTCCTGTTTCTGTTAAGGCTGAATAATATTTCACTGTATGTGTATATTACATTTTCTTTATCCATTTGTCGGTCAGTGAACACTTAGATTGCGTCTATCTCTTGGCTACTGTGAATAATGCTGCAATGAACATGAGTATGCAAATATCTCTACGAGATTCTGTTTTCAATTTTTTTGGATATGTACCCCAAAGTAGGATTTCTGAGTCATATGGTAGTTCTGTTTTAATATTTTTAAAACTTTCATACTTTTCTCTATAGCAGCTGTACCATTTTACAATTCTACCAAACCATGTTAGTTTTTTCATCAAAATTATATTTTAATAACTATTTTTAATTACCAAACAATAATTGTGTATATTTATGGGGTATGATGCAATGTTTGATCTATGTATATATTGTGGAAAGATTAAATCACATTATTTAACATACGAGGGTATATTAAAAGGTTCATGGAAAAATAGAATTAGACGATACTGAGAATCTTTCCGTGAAGTTTTTGAAAATCCCTTGTATCTATCACCTCACCATGTTATTATTTTTCTTGTGAGGAGAATATTAAAAATATATTCTTTTATCTATTTGGAAATACACAATACATTGTTACTAACTGTGGTAAAAGTTGAATTGATCACTAAAACTTACCCTTCAGTCTAATTAAACTTTGTACCATTTGAACAACAGATTTTAATTTGTAAGTAAAATTCATAAATAAAGGACGTGTTGTCACCAAAACCCAAAGAGGACTGAAAGTATTGAACTTAGGTGTCATTAATAAGTGTGTCAATTGAATTTTTTTGGAAAGGGATATTATCAATGTAATGTCATAGTTGTGCTCCTGAAGAAAGATGAATATAGTTAAGGTCTTGTTTACAAATATTGAGAGTGATGCAAAGATGTTGAGGTACTCCGTGAACAGCCTAGAAAATGTTGACCCCAGGGTTACTGGAAAGATTCTCTTATCTTTGAGTAGTTGCCAAAGTTGATGCTTCTGTTTGGAGTTAAGGGTTGGAAACTCCTATTCCATTGTTTTGCTGATGCTATTCCTGAAAGAAGATTTTCTGGATACCACATTTTCTCCACCAGTCTGCCTGGAGTTGTCTCCATCACCTGCTGCTAAATATGTTCCTGAACATTTGGTCATTTGACAGACTTATCTATTCTCTGTTCCCCAATCCAGTTACAGATGTGACCATAGGATGTACCAGAGATTGCCAGTGACTACGTTGTATTGAAATAACACTCAGTATCTAACAAGTATGTGCTCTGTGCCAGTCATCTTGAGTTTTACTTTATATGAATAGTCTCCTTTAACCTTCAAAACAAATCTGTGATAAACTACCATTTTGTAGATGATGAAATCTAGTTTTAAAGAGGGCGAATGACTTGTTGAAGGTTATGAAATAGTGGCAGTAAGATTTAAAGCAGGGTTATTTGATTCTAGGAAGTCCAAGCTCTCTCTTTTTTTTTCTAAATAATGTATTGCAAGTTAAGTTTTTTCACTTTATTATTTTATAACTATAAAAGAAATATATGTACAATGTAAAATATTCAAAGGATGTCAGCTCCTCAGAAAAGATAAAGTACTGTTCTGTGCCGAAGAACACAGTGAACAGTGAGGACAGGGCTACTGCCTTGAGAGACAAGGTCATAACTGGACTGGGAAGGGCTGTCATCTGGTGCTTGGGAAGGGGACATTCAGGCACTGACAATAGAGATGGTAGAGGTGGACACAAAGGAACAGTTTGCCTCAAAGTCTATGAAAGAAAAACTCCCTGGACCCATGAGATGTGTAAAGGTGGTATTAGATAATTGGAATGTTTTTTAACCCCTCCCTGCTACAAATTAATTTATTTATCAAGAGAAAGTCACAAACATTAATTTGAATATCTGATTCTCCCAGAGGAACCGAAAGTCAATCCCCAAAGGAACTGGCTTTGCTAATAGTACTTGCAGCATAGAATTTACTCTGAGACATGAGCATTATCAGGAGATGCTTCTGGCCATAAGCGTCACTCTGTGAAATTCCCTAGGACTGGGAATTTCTTTCAAACTCAGAAATTACAATGTACTGGGTCCCGTTATTGGTTGCACACTGGAGATACTAATTCGAACTAATCCAAGTTTAAGAACATATGCTCATGTTACCTAGTCTGGCATAATCTTTTGAAGGTTACATTTTAGATAGCTAAATCCTAATTTTGTAGTCCTTGGCAATTCTAGAATCAGAAAAAGGGACAAGAATATAATGGTAACAATTTATACAGCTTAAACAGACTGATACACCTATCTTCACAGTAAAAAATAGTTGCTGCAGGGATTAGACTTTACCCTAGGGCCTCACCTGCCTGCAGTGGTCACAATGGTTCCTTAGAGACTACTTTCTGCTTTTACAGATGAAATATGCCCCTTCCTGTATTAGTCCACTTCTGCTGCATATAACAGAACACACCAAACAGGGCAATTTATACAGAAATATAAAGAAATAAAATTTATTTCTTACAGTTTGGAGGTTTGGAAGTCCAAGGTACAGATAACACATCTGGTGAGGGTTCCCTTGGTGGTGGCTCTCTACAGCAATGCAGGGTACAGTGAGAATGGGCTAAGCAAGAGAGAACTAACTTGCTTTCTCGCTCTCCTTATAAAGCCATCAGAACCATGCCAATTACTCCATGAATGGATCAGTCTGTTCACAAGGGCAGAGTCATAACTGTCTAATCACCTCTCTAAGGCCCCACCTTTCAAATACCATAATTGGATTTCCCACTCTCTTAACACTCTGACAATGGGGGTTGAGTTTCCAATATGCAAACTTTTGGAGGACACATTTAATGCATAACACTTCCCAAGTAACAGGCATCCTCTTCAAAGATGTTAAAAGCTTAAATATAATAGTTGTAAAGTCATACAGACCTAGATCCAGACTATTACTTTCTTATGATTTCTCTTGCCTCGGCTCTGATCCTCTCAGTTGAGATCATGGTTAATTCTTCTGAGTGCAACCTTGTCTTGGGGGAACATGATGGTGCCTTTTTTTTACAACCCTATTAATGGATTACTGAACCTGGAGGGCCTCAGAGGTGCAACATACCTACAGACTCCAGTGAGACTGAGTGGACTAATTGTATCTTTATTCTGTTCACATAGAAACAGAGACTTGAGGTCCTGGCTGGACCACGATCAGTGTACAGTAATTAAGTGGAGGATCGGTGACTAGAATCAGTACTGGTTAAGCTAGCTCTTAGACCAGTGCCTTTTCCACTCAGCCATATTCATTTATCAAACTCAAATGGTATATGATCCAGCAATCCCATTGCTGGGTATTTATTCAAAGGAAAGGAAATTAGCATACTGAAGAGATATCTGCACTACAATGTTTATTGTAGTGCTGTTCACAGTATTCAAGATATGGAGTCAACTTACTTTCTATCAACATATGAACAGATAAAGAAAATGTGGCATATACACACAGTGGAATAATATTCAACCATGAAAAAAAATAAAATAAATCCTATCATTTGTGGTAACATGGATAAGCCTGGAAGACCTTATGTTAGGTGAAGTAAGTCAGGCACAGAAAAATAATTACCACGTTCTCACTTATATGTGGGAGCCAAAATAATAATAATAATAATAATAAGTTTAACTTTTAGAAGTGGAGTGTAGAATTGTGGTTACTGGAGGGTGGGAAGTGGAAGGAAGATAGTGAGAGGTTGATTAATGGACACAAATTTATAGCTGGGTAGAAAAACTAAGTTCTAGTATTATACAGTATTCCTAGACATCTATAAATAACAGTAATTTATTGTATGTTCTCAGTTGGCTAAAGGATAGGAGCTCAAATACTCTCATTACAAATAAATGATAAATATTTGTGATGATGAATTTGCTAACTATCCTGATTTGATCACATATTGTATACATGTACTGAGATATAACTCTGTACCCCATGAATATGTACAATCAATGTGCCAATAAATGAATAAATAAATTCCTTTAAGAGTGTACCCTCAGAAAGAAAAAAAATAACCTCAGGTGGTAGGATTTTCAACAGTGGGACAGGATGGTGTGAAACATGTTTCTAGACAGGGTCATTTAATGTTTTTCTGTTGCTGCTTAAATTCAGTCATAAAAAGAGCCCAACCTCAGGCAGGTGGTAGAGACCCCTGCCCTTACCCCATTCAGGTCTATCTTTCAACTGTGACTTCATCACTGATGTCATATCCCCTAAGGCTGGCCCAGGAGATCAGCAGCTGTCACCCTATGGAAGCCAGGTAGCTGCAGAGCTAGACTAGGAAGTGGCTTCTGCAGGACGTGGGTGAGAGGACATCACTGGACACCTACTGGTCCCTGTGCCCGGGTGTACACAGTGCCACATCTAGGCTTCTACAGGTCTGTGCCCCAGTGTCCTCAGGAGGCCCTACATTCTATTCTCAAGGAAATATGGCACAGGCTAGGGAAGAAGCTGGGGACAGCCAGCTGACATCTGGTCAGGATCCATCATCACGCATTATCAGAGTGTCTGTCAAGACCCCACAGGACTGCCAGGAATTTATGCTGGCAGAAAACAGCAGCATCCACCACTTTAAGAAGCTGATCTCCAGACGTCTTCACTGTGACACTGACCGACTAATGCTCATCTTCACCGGGAAGATCCTCCGGGACCAAGACATAATGAGCCAGTGTGGCATCCTTGATGGCACTATAGTCCACTTGGTGGTAAGGACCCATTTGAAAGGGTCAGGCAGTCCTGGAACTCTGCCAGGCCCCACAGGCCACAGTACCCATCATTCTGCACCATCAGCCTCTGAGGGTGCTGGAATGCTAGCTAGGTTGGGCCGACTAGCTCGGAATTCACCTGATCTAGCTGACTTCTTTGGCCAGCTGGCTCAACTCCTGATGGCTACACCCGAGTCTATGGTGCAGTTCTTGGGAGATCCTCTGGTTCAAGGCCTGGCAAGTGAAAAACCAGCCAATGCCAGTCATGTTTCTGAATCCTCAAGGCTAGTACAGAAACGGGTGCCAGCTCTTAAGGCTCTGGAAACCTTGCAGAACCCAGCCCAGCAACAGGAGCTCCTGCAGGCAGACAAGCAGAGGCTGGAAGCCTTGAAGGCAGTGCCTGGTGGTGACAATGCTATGCGTCCAGTCTGCTCTGATATGCAGCAGCTCATGCTCTCCACTATGGCCCTATTGGTTGCCTCCAAAGTCCACTGTCCAGATTCAGAGCTTTACAGAGGAAAAGCCAATGCCCACAGCAGTACTGACACCACCACCATAATCCCCATCACCTGTGCACCTGCCAAGCCATTGGCACAAGAGGTCAGTGCAGGAGCAGTTGCCCAGGTCAGGGGCATGGCCTCAAGCCAGGCCAATTCAGGGTGCAGGACTAGCTTGCTGGACTTATATTCAGGCCATGATCTTCCCTCCCAGGATAGCCAGCAGCCCATGGAGAAAACCACTCTCACCAGTCAGCTGAAACCTTCACCCTCTGTTCTGCGTACAGCCTTGCATATTCTGCAGCAGAATCCAGCTCTGCTACACCAGCTGGCAACTGGCAGCCCACTGAGACATCATATGCTACTACTTCTCATCATTACCAACCCACGAGCACTGCAGGCATTGATCCAGATAGAACAAGGCCTACAGATACTGTCCAGAGAGTTTCCTGGGTTGAGACCCTTCTTATGGAACCCTGCTAGACCACGTGGAGCCAGAGGAGTCCCAGAAACCAGGGGTAGAAGACGAGATCATAGGGCAGACCTCGTGCAATCCACCTTGGCCATTCTTCAGCTCCTCCATGCATTGGCCAATGCTTGTTCCCAGTCTACCCAATCCTCACTATCCTCATCCCTCTTCACTGAAGGTCTCTACCAGCAAGAACTAGAGCAGCTTAAGGCCCTGGGTTTTGCAGATTGCGATGCCAACCTGCAGGCCCTCATGGCCACAGGTGGAAACATCTATGCTGCCATTGAGAGGCTGCTAGGAGTGCCACAGATCTAGATTCCTCCAGCTGGTGCTCACAATGTACCACCCCGTGGACAGAAAGGAAAAAGAAAGGGGGAGGGGAGAGGAAGTAGCTTATTCTGGGAATTCCTCCTACTCACGTCATGTGCACATTTGGAAAGCCCCTCTCTCACTGCCCAAGCCTGTTCTACATTAAAAAGATTGCTTGGATCTTATATGTACTGTAAATGTGGGTGTGGGTGGGCAAAGGGAAGGTTATTTGGAGACAAATCGATCATGCTATATGGTCTTGAGACTGGGCTTCATCTATTCTCATGCCACTAACCTCAGAGTCTTTTAAAATTTTTAACATGGGGTGGGGAAATTATAGGCTTTTTTGGTCCCCAACAGACATCCCTGTCATCATTATAAGCCACCTATATTTCAATTCCAGAGTGACTCTGAAGAAATCCTGCTGTTGCTCCCCCAAGAAGCCATGACTTTGCTTATGGTTTCTTGAAGCAACTCACTCTTTCACATTCATGTTTCTCTGTCCGTAGGTCTCGTCTCTTGATATTGCTACAAAACATGTTTAACTTCTCTTTAGCAGGGTTCTTCCTTGGATATCTGCCTATGCCAGCATGCTGCTCTGTGAAGTTAAGCTGTGCTACTTCTGAAGTGCCATCCTCTCCTGTAGACTTTTCCTTTTATCCTGAAAATGTGACTCTGCTGCCTTATCAGCTATTGAACTTTATTTTTCCTTTTGCTTCTGAATTTCTCAAAAGCATCTCACCTTTCAGTGACAATGCTTCACCATCCTTTGTAGTCAGGGACTTGCCCCCAGTAAGGGGCAGAAACTTTCTCAAGACTTTCTCATTCCTCATCTTCCTATATTTTTCTCCAGAATTTGATTGAATGACCCCTGTTTCTTAAATCTGCTTCTTTTAATCTGTTTTCTTATTCATTCTCTTATAGGATGGTGATTCCTGAGAATACATTATGACAATTCTTTCTTTATTCATCAGAGAGTTTGGTCAGTTCCACAATTCTGTCTCTTACTTCTATACTGATGGCTCCTAAATCTCTGACTCTAATATCTGTACATTCCACAGCCTACTGACTTGCCTGTTGGTTGTCTCAGGGGAATCTTTAGCTCAGCATGTCCAAATATAGATCAGCATCTTTCCCCTGGCCCATTCCTACTCTAAATTCTATGTTTCCTATGTCTCAGTGAAAGTCACCGATACTTTTCCAATCTACCCAGTCACCTCTCCTGCAAACTTTTGATCTATTAGTGATGGAACTAATAGAGTAGGCAGATGAAGCATGACCCAGATTTCATGAGGAACTATCTCTCTCTCTCTGCTCCACCATTTTCTGCAATGTAAGACCCCTGCATTGCTGTAAAGCCACCACCTGGAAGACCCTCACCAGATGTGTTCCCTAGATTTTGGACTTCCGAGCCTCTGAGACTGTAAGCAATAAATCTCATTTTCTGTTCCAGTGGTTTTGTTATAAGCAACAGAACACTGAGCAATACATCATAACTCAGCTGCAACTATTTATTGAATGTCTAGTGTTGTAGATGTGTACACAAAACCATACACAATTTCAATCACAGACATGTAGTTGGTACAAAGACATGTATTCACACACAGACATACAAAAATAAATTAAAAAATTACAAAGTATAATGATAAAATGACTTTACAGTTTTTCTTATCGGAAATAAAACTAAAATACTTGACTGTTTTGCTCAATAGAGTACTCTAAGGAACCTTAAACGCCAGTGATAGCTGTCATTGGTAATAAAAAAACAATGTGAAATTCAGAAAGTGACTCCTTGAAATATATCCCATGGTGGGACACTTCAGGGAAAGCCAGGGAGATGGGAAATAATACAAATTCTAGCAACCATTCTTTAAGCATTAGAAGTTATTCACTTTTGAGACAATACAGCTATTTCTTTGAAATACCTGCAAGATATGGAGGTTATTTTTATTGTACAGATAAAGAAACAAGCTGAGAGTAAGTGATTTTCTACACATATGTTGGTGAAATTTTAAACTGGTTCTTCTGATTCCAGCACCCTCCTTCTGTGTGCTGCACCTGTGCACTCAGATTGTGAGTGTGCAGGACTTAGAGTGACCATTAAGGGAACAGGATCTGGTCAGATTGAAAAAGCTTGGATTTAGAGCAGGCTTATGGAAAGGCTAAACTTCTGCCCAGAGGGTGAAATCTTATGGAGGGTGAAACCATTTCATCAGACTTGGGAGTCTTTGGAGTAACTGCTTCAAAAGAGGAAGTAGGTACAGAACTAGGGCCAAGAAAAGGACAAATATGCCAAGGAGATTATGCAAAAGGGTGGAGCTGGTCTGCTACCTTAAGGATACACAAGAGCAAGAAATAGGTGTCTGTCGAATCAATAACAGTCTGTATATATACAAGTGAAAGAGTGCAAAACAAGAATAAAAGCACAGTAATTAAAGTACTGAGATGTATCCAGATCCCTAAGTATATACTTCTATCTATCCTATTTAAAAAATAATATCTAATTAGGTATCTTTCAACTTGGCCCTTTATATTTTTTTTTAAAAAGTATATGGGGAGATGCAATGCAGGACAAGAGAAGAGGACAGGGCTGGGTCTTCTAATTGCTGGTTACTGGGGATGATATCCCTTATACAATTAACTTTTTAAAAATTGGAATAGAGGCAAAAGCATGCAGTTCTCTTCCACTGGGCTACAGATTTTTGTCCTGTGGGATGATGACATTGTGCACTGCCTTCTGTCATTTTTTTCCAAGTGAGAAAATGAAGAGAAAGGCTTTCTACAATCTAATTTTCTACATTCCTGCCTGCTTCTCCTTTCTCACTCACCACTTTGGTCATCACTGTGTCCCCAAGCATGTGCACATCTTTCTGGCTAATCTATGTGCTGGTGCCTCCTTTGCTCAGCCCAATCATCTATGAGGATAGGACCAGAGAGATTTAGAATCGAACCTCCCTCTGGGACTGCTTTACTTAGGGAAGGATTTGGTCTGACCCATCAATTTGAGATAGAAGATGAAGATAGTATAAAAGCTGTGGTTTGCAAACTATATGACTTGAGTTCTAATACTGGACACATCACTTGACCACTCGTGAATTAAATACCTTTACCACTACTACTTCAAGTCTCTCATAGCTTCACAACGTGGTAAATCTAGTGCATAGGTGTGTTCATTTTAATATTGCTATAGGAGTCCAGAGCCCTGAGTCCTATCCCTGCTTCTCATACTTCTTGACTCACTAACCCTTATGTTCTTCCAGAAATATTGTGAGATTTCACAGCAGGAGGTTATTGGTATAAATGTTCTTGGTGAGTACGAAACTGACAAGCTCTCTGACATTTTAACACTTTAAAATTTAATAGTGGCCCCAAATTAATGATCTGAGTTAGTTCACTTGCTGATAGCTGTTAGCTTCCTGCCCAGAACCCCTTGTTCCCATAACATAATTATAAGTTGCTCATGTCCAATTTTCCATCAAGTAGGAAGAGATGACTCAGAGATCACAAGGAGAATGTAATAGTTTGTTTTCCAGAAAAAATGAATGCTCTCAAAGAAATTGTGACTGTTGAAGGACCTAGAACCAGCTGCCGCTGGCTGGTGCCAAGGAGCCTGGTTGCCTAAGATCTTATCTGGAGTCAGAGGAGAAAACACAGGCCTTCTCTTAACTTCCTTGAGACTCCCTCTCCCTTAACTCTTGGTCCTGTAAAACTTCCTGTTTTCTGTTTCTTTGGTAAGACAGATCAGAGAGATTTTGCTCTTTCGTCCTCTCACTTTAGCCAATTTGAAGAAAACTTTCTCTATCTCCAAGCATGGTAATTCAGTTTTGGCTTTACTTGTGCGTTAAATACCCAAACCTGGAATTTTGGGGTTCCAGTTCCAGGTGGTTGCATTTGTGTGGTGGACTTTATTATCAAGTGAAGCCAGGACCTGAGAGAAGTAGGCATGGGACCGCAAAGATGCCTTTCAGGAGCAGAACTGCAGTTGCAAAGGCATTGAGCACTAACCCCAACTCCTATCTCTGGCTTTATGTGTTTTTCTCTTCTCAAAATCATTATGCTATCGATCCCTTTAGCATCCACTGCCTCAAATGCAATGATTCTTCATTTTTGTTTCTGGGTGTTCTTGCAGGATGGCATCCCATAAAAATCATGTGTTTATTTGTTCACCCGTTCACTAACTTATTCAACAATTAACACCTATTATGTTCTAGACTTGGTCCCAAGTATAGTCAGATCACAAAGCTTGGAATGAAAAAAAAAATTGAATGCATCAACGTCTTAAAAAATGGGTAAGTATTTGTCAGGTGAACAAGCCAGAAATGCATCCTGGGTAGTAGAAACAGCATGAACAAAGTTATGGAGCTGTGAATGCCTGGTGTGTTGGAGAACTGCATGATCACTATGGCTAGAATGTCATGACAAAGGTTATGCTTTACTTAACTTATTAGTCTGAGGTGTTTGGGAATCTACCCTGAGGGCTGCAGAGACCTTTGAAGGATTTAAGCAGGGAATGGTACAGTCCAATTTTTCTTTTATAAGGAAGTTGGAGAATGTGATTGGAACATAGCAAGACTGGAGGTAGAGAGATCAACAGGATGCTGTAGCTGCAATCTTTTGGGAAAGATTGTAGATTCTTTCCAAGTGGGACAAAAGAGAAACCCTACAAAGAATTTAAGCTACATCTGAGTTGGCAGGTTTTTAGTTCCGGTAGCATCTCCTATGTTTTACCTAGACCACACTGCCTTATACACAGCCTGAGCTCTCTTGCCTCAGGAACTGGTCTTCAGTATGGTGCCAAATTCCTCTACCCCTCACACACACAGGACTGGGAAAACCCATACACCTTTCCCAATTTGTGACACACATAGTTTCCCCTTATTTAAATCTTGACTGAAACTTCTATCTTTTCAGTCTCTAGAGCATCAACTTTGGGGGATTAAAAAAAAAGGCCTAACGTCAAATTCAGGCATTATCTTTGTTACTTGAATAATCTTGTATTGGTTGCTTGACCTCTTTATTCCTGTTTCCCTAGTTAATAGAGAGGGAAATAGTATCTACTATTTAGGTGTTTAGGATTGCTGTAAGGATTAAATAATCTATGTGAATCTCTTAGCAGAGGATACTTAGAACACACCATGGGCTAATGAGTGTCAGTTATTAAAATGATTCAAACTCTGAGTCTGTTTTCTCATCTGTAAGATGGTGGTAATGCTATCTACTAGGTATTAGCAAAGATTTTAGTAAAGTTAAACATGTTTATATTTAACATGTTGCACAGTACTTGTCACATAGGCACTTATAAAAAAGTAGTAATGTTTCCCTTTTTATACTACAAAAGCTCTTCTCTCTCCACCTCACATTTGATCGGCAAGTAACAGTAATTGACATCGGTGCTGCTGAGTGAATGCTTTAATTTCCCAAAACACGTCTCAAGGCCTGCTCCCTGCAACAATGGGATGGGACTTCACAAAGCCTGTTCAAACCAAAAATTGCACTTACAGCATCTCCCAAAATGGAAAGGGGAGAGGAAAGTGGGACCACTCTTAAAAAAAGCCTGAAGGAACTTCACCTGTCATTGCTGTTATCCTGTGATTCCCCAGATGTTTTCTTGCCATTCAACTCCCTCAGTATGGTCTGTACAGTCCTGGGGATTAAGGGCATTCCTTGCTTATAAGCATCAGGCTCCAGTCCAGTGGGGCAATACTGGGCATCATTATTACATGTGCCTAATGTGCACACTCTTTATTCAGCCCCAGGAGATTCCATACCAGGCTGTGAGGGCCCTAGGTCAACATGCTTATGAGATAGGCCAAGTAGTGATCATAAGTGTACAGGGCCTGTCATCCCTTGTCACCATTAAATAAATAAACAAAAACTGCCTTATCCTCGCTTTTCTCTTTGCAAGACATTCCTTCTTCCTGAACATTTCAGTTTTAGAAATGTTCCTCTGTATTTTCTACTTCCAATACCTCAGACTTCATTCATTTTTTAAAACTATTGTCATCAGCCTTTGGATTTGCTCTCTGGTTCCAAAGAAATCACCCTCCCTAAGGTCAGCAGTGGCCTACTAATTGTCAAATCCCATGGGTACTTTTTGACCTTCCTTCTCTTTAATTTGTTTGTGGGCCTTAACACTATTAACTCTTCCAGGTATTTTTTATTCTCAGTCTTCTCTTTTCAGTCTACACTATGTTCCCTGGGTGATATCATATCATTTCATTCCTTGTTTTAGATTATCAGAACTATAGCACTTCCTTTCCTATTCACATGCTCACATGAAGACTTTACTGTCCATTTCCGTGAGAAGACAGAAGCACTGAGACAGAACACCCATGAGTTTTCACCTTCATGTCTACCCACTTAGGTGTATTTTGTGCTGTTATATTCTGCCTGCTGTCCTGTTGCTGTGGGTAGAATTACTACGAAAGTTCAAACTTCCACTATAATATTTGAATTTTTTTCTCTCTTACTTATTAAAGGACAGCCTCTCTTTCATGCATCACCAAACTTCCTTTTCTAGTGGCTTATTCCCATTAATATGCAGGTTACTTTCCAATCTTAAAAAGAATATGCTGGCCTGTAAGCTTTCTACTGAGAAATCCCTTAGAGATGCATTGGGGCTCCTTTGAGAAGAACAGAAGAGAATGGGATGATATATTTAAAATGCTGAAGGAGAAAGACTTTCAGCCAAGAATTCTGTATCCGGTGAAACTAACCTTCAAATATGAAGGAGAAGTAAAGTCTTTCACAGGCAAATTAAAGCTAAAGGAATTCATGAAGACTAGACCTGCCTTACAAGAAATGCTAAAGAGAGTTCTGCAATCTGAAAGATAACAATGTTAAAGAGTAGCAAGAAAATATTTGAAGATTCATAACTCACCAAGAAAGCAATTACACAGACAATCTCAGAATACTCCAGTGTTGTAAGGGTGGTGAATAAACCACTTATATCCTTAGTATGAAGACTAAAAGATAGACCTAATATAAACAGCTAGAAATAAATTTATACTGCTAGAGAAAACCACTCAGTCACAAAAAAAAAAAAAAAAGAGTGTAAGACTGGAAAAAAAGGAAAAGAGGATTTATAAAATAACCAGAAAAAAAAAATGGCAGTAACAAGTTCCTATATATCAACAATAACCCTAAATGTAAATGGATTAAATACCCCTATTAAAAGAAATGGAGTAGCTGAATGGATTAAAAGGTAAGAACCAACAGTATGCTACCTACAAGAAACTTAGTTCATCTATAAAGACACACAGCAACTCAAAGTGAAGGGATGGAAAAAGATATTTCATGTAAGTAGAACCCCCCCGCCCCCCCCCCCCCAAAAAAGCAGCACTTATATCAGGTAAAGTAGACTTCAAGCTAAGGAAAGTAAGAAAAAAAAAAAGAAAAAAAAAAGATAAGGAAGGGCTTATATAATGATAAAGGAATTCAACAAAAGGATATAACAATTCTAAATATATACTCAACCAACTCTGGAGCACCCAGTTATACATAGCAATTACTATTATATGTAAAGGGAAAGATAGACTCCAACACAATAATAATTGAGGGCTTTAATACCCCGCTTTCAGCAAAAGACAGATCATCCAGACAGAAAATTAGACAGGAAACATCAAAATTAATCTCACTGTAGGCTGACTGGATTTAATGGACATTTTACAGAGCATTTCATCCAACAGCAACAGAATACACATTCTTTTCAGTGTAATATGGAACATTATCTAGAATAGACTGTATGTTAGGACACAAAACAAGTCTCAAAAAATTTTTAAAAAGTTAAAATCATATGAATTACCTTGTCTGACCACAATGGAATAAAACTAGAAATCAACAGCAAAAGGGACACTAGAAACCATACAAATACATAGAAATTAAACAGCAGAAATCAAAAGAAAGTTTAAAAAATTCCTGGAGACAAATGAAAATGAAGACACAACATACCAGAACCTCTAGGATACAGTAAAAGCGGTTCTAGAAGAAAAGTCTATGGTAATAAATGCCTACGTCAAAAAAGAAGAAAGGTCCAAATAAACAACCTAACATTAAACCTTAAGGAGCTGGAAGAACAAACTAAACCCCCAATCCACAGAAGGAGGGAAATAACAAAGATGAGAGCAGAAATAAACGATTTAGAGATTTAAAAAGAATACAAAATATTGATGAAACAGTTGGTTTTTTGAAAAGATAAACAAAATCCACAAACCTTTAGCTAGACTGATGAAGAAAACAACGTGAGAAGACTCAAATAAAATCAGAAATGGAAAAGGAGATATTACAACTGATAAGACAGAAATACAGAGGTTCATAAGACACTACTATAAGCAACTATGTGTGAACAAACTGGAAAACCTAGAAGAAATGGATAAATTCTTGGACATGTACAGCTTCCCAAAGTTGAATTATGAAGGACTAGAAACCTGAACAGAACAATAATGAGATTGAGGCAGTGATAAAAAGTCTTCCAACAAAGAAAACCCCAGGACCAGATGGCTTCACTGCTGAATTCTACCAAACATTTAAGAGGACCTAATACCAGCTCTTTTCAAATTCTTCCCAAAAGCTGAAGACTAGGGAACACTTCCAAACTCATTCCATAAGGCCACAGTACTCTCATATGAAAACTGGAAAAAGACACAACAAAAAAAGAAAACTACAGACCATTATCTCTAATGAACACAGACTCAAAATCCTCAACAAAATACTAGCAAACAGAATCCCAAAACACATTAAAAAGATCATACACCATGATCAAGTGGGCTTTATCCCAGGGATACAAGCATGGTTCAACATATGGAAATCAATAAATGTGATACAACACATCAACAGATGAAGGAAAAAAATGTTTATTTAAATAGATGCAGAAAAAGCATTTGTAAAATCCAACACCCTTTTATGATAAAAATACTCAACA
Source organism: Cynocephalus volans (assembly GCF_027409185.1). Classification (NCBI taxonomy): domain Eukaryota; kingdom Metazoa; phylum Chordata; class Mammalia; order Dermoptera; family Cynocephalidae; genus Cynocephalus; species Cynocephalus volans. The sequence continues at coordinate 105,394,028 of NC_084463.1, read as the reverse complement.
AATTAGTTATATAAGGAATGTACCTCAACACAAAAAGGCCACATATGACAAACCCACAGCTAATATCATACTGAATGGAGAAAACTTGGAGTCTTTTCCTACAAGATCTGGCACAAGACAAGGATGCCCATTTTCCCCACTCTTATTTAACCAAATACTGGAAGTTCTAGCCAGTGCAATAATGCAATAAAAACCAATAAAGTACATTCAAATTAGAAAGGAGAAAGTCAAACTATCCCTATTTCTAGATGATATGATCCTATACATAAAAAGTTCTAAAGACTCCACCAAAAAATTACTAGAACTAAGAAATGAGTATAGTGGCAGGATAAAAAAATCAACACACAAAAATCAGTGGTCTTCCTATAGGACAATAATGAAATTACTGAAGAAGAAATCAAGAAAGTAATCCCATTTGCAATAGCTAAATAGTAAATTTAACAAAGGAGGTGAAAGACCTGTACAATGAAAACTATAAAACATTGGTGAAAAAAACAGAAGAGGAAACAAGTAAATGGAAAGTTATCCTATGTTCAAGGGTCAGAATAATTAATGTTATCAAAATGTTCATATTACTCAAAGCAATCTACACATTCAATGCAATCCATATTAAAATACCAAAACATTCTTCACAGAAATAGAAAAAGAAAATGTTAAAATTTGTATGAAAATACAAAAATCCTGTATAGCTAAAGCAATCTTGAAGAAAAAGAACAGTTAGAGGCATCAGACTTTCTGACTTCAAAATATACTGTAAAGCTATTGTAATCAAAACAGCATGGGGCTGGCATAAAAACAAATTGACCAATGAAATAGAATAGAGAGCCCCCAAATAAACCCACACATTTACAGCCAACTGATTCTCCACAAAGGTGTCAAAAACATACAATTGGGGGTGGGGAGGGAACCAGTCTTTTCATTATATAGTGCTGGGAAAACTGAATGTCCACATGCAGAAGATTAAAACTAGGCCTTTGTTTCTCACCGTACACAAAAATCAACTCCAAATGGATCAAAGTCCTAAATTTAAGACCCCAAACTATGAAACTATTAGAAGAAAACATAGGAGAAATGTTACATGAAATGGGAGTGGGCAGTGCTTTTTTGAGCAAGAGTACAAATGCACAGGCAACTAAAGCAAAAATATGTAAATAGGATTACATCAAACTTAAAAGTTTCTGTACAGTAAGGGACACTGTCAACAAAGTGAAGAGACAACTTACAGAACTGGACAAAGTGTTTGTAAACTACACATCAGACAAGGGGCTAATATCCAGAATATATATGGAACCAAAACCATCTCAATAGCAAAAAACAAAAAGACAAAAACAAACAAAAAATTAAAACTAAAAACAAATAACCCAACTAAAAAATGTGCTAAGGATCTGGACAGACATGTCTCAAAAGAAGACATACAAATGGCCAACAGCACATGAAAAGATGCTCAACATCACTAATCATCAGAAAAATGCAAATTAAAACCATAGTGAGATATCATGTCACTCCAGCTAGAATGGATCTTATCTACAGCCAAAACATAACAAATGCTGGATAGGATGTGGAGAAAAAGGAGCTCTTCTACACTGTTGAGAATGTAAATTGGTACAGCCATTATGGAAAAGTTTGGAGTTTCCTCAGAAAACTAAAAACAGATCTACCTTACGACCCAGCTATCCCATTGCTCGACCTATACCCAAAGTAAATGAAATCAATATATCAAAAAAGATCCCTGCACTCCCATGTTCATCGCAGCACTATTCACAACAGACAAGTGATGGAATCAACCGAAATGTCCATCAATGGATGAATGGATAAGAAAACTGTGGTATATTTATGCAATGGAATACTATTCAGCTACAAAAATGATATCCTATCATTAGGAGTATAACATAAATAAAACTGGAAACCATCATGTTAAATGAAGTAAGTCAGGCACAGAAAGACAAATATCACATGATATCTCTCATATGTGGAAGCTAAAATTGAAAGAAAAAAGTAATTCTTATAGAAGTAGAGAGTAAAATAATGGTTAGCAGATGTGGGGGAAGGGTGGAGGAAGGAGGAGAAGTGGTGAACTAATGGGTACAATACTGTGCTATCTACTCTAAGTGAAGCATTGTGAAGCATGTGCATATACTGAAACAACACACTGTAACCCATAAATTTGTACAAGTGAATGTAGAAATATTTTGAATAAAAAATAAAATAAAATAAAAAATAAAAAGAATACACTAACAAAAACAACCATAAATGTCTTGCGTCTGCTTATCCCTCTATCTACTATCTCATTTTTCTACCCACCTTTACAGCAAGAATAATTACTCAGAAAAGTTATTCATACTCACTAATACCAATTTATCTTCTGTTGTTCTCTTAGACCTACTACAATTAAGCCTTTGTCCATATTACTCAAAAGTTTGAAGCCACTCGTGTCAGGGTAACCAAAGATCTCTGCATTGCTGAGTCCCACAAGTCATTCCTCAGTCATCATCCCACTTGCCCCTCAGTCTTATTTGAGTGATTCTTGTATTTGTCACAGCTAATCACCCGCTTTTCTTTGAAACACGTTTCCTTGTATTCCTGCACATTTTTTAAATTAACTTCACTCTCCTAGAGACCTTTATTTTCAATTTCCTGTGCTGGTTTCTCCTCATCTCCCTGACCTCTTAACTTTGAAGTCTTGTCTGTTTACTTTATCTTACTGAATTGGTGTTTTTACCTAGTTTCATGGCTTTAAGTAACATGTACACAATGATGAATTCCAAACTCAGATTTCTAGTCTAGACTCCTGTCATGAATTCTAGACTTTTACAGCAAACCTATGACAAATCCAGACTTGTATAGACAAACCTGTGGCAGACCCAGACTTGTGTAGGCAAACCTTTCCTCTAAGATATCTTAGAGATAGTAAACTCATTATCTTCTCCTGCAAACCTGTCTCTTTTCTAGTCTCTCTTGTCTTACCAAAAAAAAAAAAAAGCAAATCTATCCTTCCAGTTGTTCTGACCCCAAACCATACAGGTGTCCTTAGCTTCTCAATGGCAGTCAATCTGTTATAATAAACTACCTTCAAAATATACCCAGAATCTGACCAGTCATTACCATCTCTGTTGCTATCACACTGTTCAAATCATTGTTATCGCAAAAGCATTCTAAACAGTGTCTTTGCTACCATCCTTGCTCCCCATCTTTTTACTATTCCCTACATAGCAGCCACACTGATCTTTTTAAATACCAAGACAAATTATATGGAGTTATACAGGTGCAGAAGCAAGCACATAGAAGGTCTCTATTTTCCCAGAGTCACACAGCTTGTGACTGGTTGAGATGAGTGGTTATGACAGGTAAAAAAGACTTACCATCCTCAAGGAATAGACTCTGTGCACCATCCAGGTGGTGCTGGGCCACTTTGACCAGGTCAGCTTGGTCCCAAGGTTCATAGTGGTCAATGCTGGCAATGGCCAGTTAAAGAAGTCTCAGGAAAAGGGTGGAGGGAAGCTACTTCTGGGCCTGGTCATCTCCAATCAGGAAGAACATGTGACAGAGTTATGGAAACCTGAGCTCGTGGATTCCAGTCTGTCTTCTTAGCTTTACACAAACTCCAAGTCAGAATCAATCAGTTCCCCTGAAATCAGTGAGCAGAAAGTGTTTCCTATCTTGCCCTGGCACAGAAGAAGTGACAAATTATGTCTCCAGTTCTTCAGGAATTTAGAATCTCACTTAGGAAAAGCTGAGAGAATAATTGAATTCACAATGAAAAAAAATTTCCTCTCTCTATATATTTATAATAATAACAGATTAAATGTTTCCTGCTGCTGAGAATTATTATTAGCAAATAAAAAATAAAATAAAATAGTGGGACTATGGAGTGGGAGGAAGAGACTGGTATTAGGGATGGTTTCTTTTCCCTATTATGTAAAGGGAAGAAATTGTTTTGTTTTGTTTTGTTTTGTTTGAATTCTACATAAACAAGAAAAATGTATGTGCGTATGAGACAGAGAGAGACAGACAGACAGACTAGGGAGCCATGGGGGGAGCAAATTCTGGTTCTGGAGAGGGCTATGGCATCGGTGAGAACTTGGCAGGGTGGCAATTCAGGGCTTCACCAGGGTCGAATGACTTAAAAGGGAATTCACAGAGTCTTTTCTTCCTCAGCAATAATTGAAAGAGCTATACCTAGGTCAAAAAAGCCCAAGTTCATTCCAGAAGATTTTGAGGTTAGGCTTATTACAAACTTTTCTCTGCAATTTGGCAATTGCACTGATTTATATGCAAAAGCATGAATATACTTTTCAATGTGCTCCAGCATATGGGTTGCTGAGGGCTCTACAAGGGTTCACACAGCAGACTAAATCATACGCACATGCTCTAGGACTGGAGACATCTGCCTTTCTTCAAAAGTTGAATTTCTTTTGAGTGCACATGTAAAAACATACAGTGTTGTGCATTTTAGGAAAGGATGATGCTGAATACTGGGTTGTGGTTGTTGGGGAAGTATTACCTTGGAAAATCTTGCCTTCTCCTCTTACCCATTGACCTCACTTCAAACTTATCTCTCTTCAGACTTCAGTTGCAACTGATTGATATTGATCTATCACTGTTTCAAAATGGATCGATTCATAACACTTCTAAGGGCTGTCCATATCTTCTGACCTTGGCCTGGCTTTAGAGGTCCCCTGGAAATCTCTTCTCATCCAGCTGCCTCAAACTCAGTAACCATCTCCCAGTCTCCTTTCTGTACTGTTATCCTGTCCATCCCTCTCTTTCAGTCTCTTCTCCACCCCTCTGATCTTTCTCCCCTTAGCTCCTCTACACCTAGACATGCCTGGCCCTAAACCATGACAGCTCCTTACACATGAACTTTCCTCTTCAGCTGTAATTGTAGCTTTTAATGTCCACAGCTGACACGTCTTCTGTTGCCTCACAAGCGGATTCTGTGATCCCTTTTCCACTAACTGCTTCCCTGGAAAACAAAAACAAAAACAAAAAACTCTCCCTTAACTCTACCCTGCTCCTTGTGAATGTGACTCTATCTAAACAGCCTTCATGTAATATAAAAGAAATAGAAAGCAAAAATAAACAAATTACTGTATGTTTACCATGTGGTACATGTTGTGCTAGATGTATACTGTCATTACCCATCATAATAGCATAATGAAGACATCATTTATTTATTCGATAATTTAACAAAGAATATGATATATACCACTATCATCCATAACACATTCTCCATAATATTTATTCAGTGCTTATTAATTATGGTTAAGGCCCAGATGAAAGGCCTGCCATCATGAAGATTCACAATGGCAATCAGTCAATCAATCAAGAAGCAAATAGATAAGCACTACAGATTATTTTAAGTCATGTAGGTGTAATGAAACATAGCATACCTTTATAAATTTAAGGATTATTAACCAAATGCCACCAACTACCACCAATCTATGTGGAACGTTGCTGTTTCAGACATTATAAAATGAACTAATGCTAGGGATGGTTAAGTGGGATGCATAATTCATGGAGCTAATAGATAAAGAAGTCATGATTTAAGCCCATGGTTATCTGGATCCTGATCTTATACTATTTCCATTATATAATCCTGGAAAATGAATGAGATATTGTCCACATAAGTGGTGTAACTTTAGACAGTTAGCCTCTCTGAATTACAGGTTCTTCACTTAAAAAGCAAATAACAAACCCATCTATCTGAACAGTTGGGAGGAGTATCAGTGGACTTATCTGTACATTTTAGAACTGAGATTACGAAAACATTGAAGAACTATTAAAAAAGGAACGTGAATTCCAAGCTGGCTTCTTTGAATCTTTAATAAGGGATAACTTTATGTTGAAAGAAAAGGAACCTCAAAACTGAGGAGGACGGAAGAAAAAACAGTTTTATTAAGCATTGATCGTATCTCATCACTGTCTAAATATTATAGGGTTTTTAAGAAATATACTTATAACAATAACACCATGAGGTGATATACTACAAAAATGTCTTAGATAAGCTAAGTAACTTGACTAACAAGGTTTAGAGAGATTACATAACTTTCTCATCTTACATTTATGTATTGAGCATGTTACACGGTAGGTACTGTCTTAAGTTTCTTTCATTAATTAACTTATTTATTCCCCACCACATCATTAAGTAAATATTATCATTATCCCCTTTTCATAGATGGCCCAAATGAGCCATAAAAACATTGAACAAAATGCTCAAAGTCACAAAACTAGGAAGCAGAGGAACCAGGATTCAAGCGCAAATACTCTGACTTGATACTTTGTGTTCTTAACCACCACCCGAAGGGTTGGAATTGAGATTCAAATTTACTGCAAGTGTTCTTTTCTTTTCCACTTGGACACACAGGAGAATATTTCTACCATGAGAGCCAGACTCCCCTCCAGTCCAGGAACTGACTTGCTCCTTAGTAAGTCATAACCACTTTTGAGACACAAATGAAGATATTATCACCTTTCTGAGCTATTCAGAGGTCTTCAAGGACTCTCAGGAAAATGGTATTTTCATTTTGATCATTGATACTGCCAGTTTACCTGGCTATTACTCTTCCTTCCAGGGCTTGCTGCCACCTCAAGCAATTCTTCTCCATATCATGGGTCACCATTCATGTACATGCATCTAAGCAGATATCCTACCCATTTATTTTCTACTCCACCTTCTGCTGAGAATTCATACTGAAACCTTCTTCAAGTGAAGCAGTCTTAGAAGTCGACTCCGAATCTCCTTGGTTCTAGCTCCATAGATAATGGGATTGAGCACAGGAGGAACCAGAACATAGAGATTAGCCAGAAAGATGTGCACATGCTTGGGGACACGGTGGTGACCAAAGCGGTGGGTGAGGAAGGAGAAGAAGGCAGGGATGTAGAAAACCAGGATGACACTGATGTGGGAGCCACAGGTACTCAGAGCCTTGTGCTGGGCATCACGGGATGGAAGACGAAAGACAGCACGGAGGATAAAGCCATAGGAGATAGCAATGAGGATGGAATCCAGACCCACGGCTAGCAGAGCCACAGTCAACCCATAGACAATATTGATGGTGATGTTGGCACAGGCCAGTCTAGCAATGCCCATATGCTCACAGTATGTATGTGCCATGACATGGTGACCACAGTAGGGCAGTCGCCTCAGCAAGAAGATGAAGGGGGAGACAATAGCTACACTACGGCATATGCCAACAAGGCCAATTTTGCCTATGACAGTATGGTTCAAAATGGATGTGTATCTCAATGGGTTGCAAATAGCTACATATCGGTCAAAGGCCATGGCAAGAAGAATCAAAGACTCCAGAGCATAAATAGAATGTATGCAAAACATCTGTGCCAAGCATCCACCAAAAGATATCTCACCAGCATGGAGCCACAAAATGGCCAGCATTTTGGGCACAGTGGTGGAGCTGAGAGCCAGGTCAGTGAGTGAGAGAAGGCAAAGGAAGATGTACATGGGTGCATGAAGTGCATTGTGTGTGACAATGACCAGGATGAGAGCAGCATTTCCAGCCAGTGCTACCAGATACACGGCACAGAAAGGGATGGCAATCCAGAAGTGGGCAGCCTCCAGCCCTGGTATCCCTGTGAGGAAGAGAGTGGCTGGGAGACTGTTGTCACTGAAGTTAGAATCTGACATCCTCTTTGGCAAGTGAAGGGCTGTATTCAAGGGGTGATGGTGTGCATGCCCTGTAACACCAGATATTTGATTTATTCACATAAAATGATGCCCTTTCTGTGAAATAATCTTTTTAGTCTGAGAAGAAATATTTATTGTTTTTCACTTGCTCAAGAATCTGAAAAGACTCTACAACATGTCATTTATTTTTTAAAACCTCTTGCCAATACCTATCTTCAACAATGTTATTTTGAGATCTAGATTCAGAGCAACAAGTTAAGTAATTACTCATCTGCCCAAACTTACACTTCTAGTTTCATCTTCTACCACATCCTGCACATCATTCATTGACCTTTAGTTCAGCCATATCTAGGGATATTCCTTGTCTTTCATTCATGCTTTTTCCCATGCTAGGGAGTCTTTTCTCTTTATTTTTCCTCTATCATTTTTTTTTTTTTTTTAATTATCAGGGCAAGTTTTGCTGCCTACCAGAGACTTTTGCTTTCTAACTAGTCCTTAGTGATGCTGATTTTTTTTTTTTTTTTACATTCTTCCAGTACCTTCCAATATTATATTGGGCTGGAACTATGTCTTTTTGCATTTGGTACCTTCATACTCCCCATGATTTTGTCTATACCTAGACATTTTGATCAATGTTCACTAAAGACTCAAATCTGATAACTCTTAGTAACATTCTATGGACTTTTTGACTTGGTTATATAATGATGGATATACTTTCTTTTCTGTTTGTAGTGTATTTTCCCAGATACACGGCAAAGGGCTTTTTTGTATGTCTCATCTGAAGTGCCTAGAAAGAATCCGGATATCCTGAATATGCTTCCATGCCTCCAGATTGACTATGTGCTGTGACTTGAGTATTTTTGAGAGTATAATAGAAGAAAATGTGAGATCAATCACATATGCTTGCTGGGGAGACAACACTCTCACCTGTAGCAAAGTCAGCTCATAATCCTGTGAGGCCACCAGTGCAATAGCTGGAGGCTATGGCTGGGTCAGAATAAGAAATTCGTAATGAGCCACAAAACATGTTTACATTGCATATTGATACAATTTTTGTATAAGTATAAAAAATATAAAAAGTAACAAAAGAAAAAAAAATGCGATGTTCCAATAGAAGCAGATGGAGAGAGTGGAGTATCCTGGGGTTGCCAACCATAAAGACAGCTCAGATGGGAGTCTGTTTTTTGCTGTTGAAGGACAACTAGAATTATATACATTCTTTTAGTAACATATTGTGTACTCTATAGAACCCTAATAGAATGCCAGGAAACTTAAATTGTAGCTCTGATTCTGTATGAAGATTGACATGTGACCTTGAACAAATTTCTCACTCCTTTGGGCAGTCTCAAGTTACAAACAGCAATGACTTTGTACTCAATTCTGTTTGTCTATCTCCTCATAATGTGGCATTGAAAAAATCCGAAAATCTTTTTGTTCTTCAGTTTTTTCCCTCTAAATTGGAATGACATAATCTAGCCTACTAATTTCATAAGATTTTGTGGCTGAGCAAAGATTAATATTCATAGGATTAAAAGATTGAAGCCACAAAACCGTTTTCTCCACTCTTTTTTTTTTTTTTTACATGATCTTTACCTCCTAATAGCATATACTCTGGAGAAAATAAGCTATAATTTACCATCCATACACCTTAAAATGGAAAGACAAAGTCCAGAGAGGTGAACTGATAAAATTTAGATAACAAGGCATGTCACTTGCAGAAGTGAAATTAGGTCTCATTTTTTCTGGTTCAGAGTTTGTTTTTTTCTCCGCCACCTGTCGTCCATTACTATGGCCAGTATCTGAATTCCTGTCTCTTTCAAACAAGGCATTTTGTCTAATATCATTTCCTAATGCTGCAATAACTTTAACTTGTTATCTCAACTCCAAAGTGCTAGAGAAGTTGGGAGACCCCTGCTATTTGCATTGAGATTTTCAATGATGACACGAGATGGTTTTGTGCTCATCCTTATCACTGTCCTGTAGTAATAGGGAAATAAGCTTTGATGGTAGAGTCTAGAGAGCTGGAATCACTGTCATTTCTCTTCTACTTTCTTCCTGGCCTATTCTTGCCCCCTAACGAAAATTTTAAATGGTTTTTAACATAGCTGTTACTCTGAGCACATACAGATTTGAAAACCAGAAAGCTTGGGGTAAGTGCAAGTTTTCTACATTTCCCTTTGGGAAGCAATGGTAAAAGGATAATAAGCTGGAGTACTGCTCTGATTCAGATGGGGGCGCCCCTCTAAACTTGTCTCAGCGTCTTGTCTCTGGCTCACTATGATGGCTGAGTTTTTGAGGTTCCCCTTCTCAGACACAAACCTCAATAACTGGGTTTGTTCACTGAACATAGCTGTTGGAGAATCTAATTTCAAGAACTTACCTATGTGAGAGATGTGTATTTGCAGATGGAGCAGGCTGAGGTTGCAGCTCTCTGTAAAGGTATAGGGTATGGAGTGAAGCTGTGTGGGAGAGAGTGTGGTGGGGCAACACCGTGGGCAGGAGTATCTTTGCATGTGTATCTGCATGCAAAGTTATGTTCTGTGTTTCTCTGCTGATTCAAGTGGCTGTGGTATATGAGAGTGGAGGATCTGAATGTGCAATCTGTGATGATGTGTCTGATCCTTTCTTGATTATCTGGGCTCATTGAATGTTTTTAGCTCAGCTCTGTGTTCCAGCCTCCTCTGCTCAAGGAGCTTATAAGTGAGGTTATTTATTGACTCTGGGATGCCCAGGTGTGAAAAGCCAGGTGGCCTCCTCTAGGGATTTGATTTGTTGTGCATCTGTGGAAAGAGAGAAAGAGAAGGAGTAATTGATAAATGAGGAAGAAATGAGCAAGAAAAATTTCCCAGTGACTTTTCAAGGAAAATGGAAATTAAACATTATATATATGTTTTATTCTCCATTCTTGTCTCTTATTTCTCTCTTCTTTCCTTGTCTCCTTTTTCTCTCTTCTTCTCTTTACTTTTGTGAGTCTCCTTGAATCCCCACTCACTGTCGACCTGTCACAATTCTGGGCTCATAGGGTATGATGAAAGATTCATGTGAATTGTGTGGCAACTAATGATAGTGGACAGATACATACATTTTTGCACCATCAAACTTTTTATACAACATGCATGCTCAAAGATAAAAGCATGAGTAATTCCACAATGATGACAGAAGAGTATTAAACAAAGCATTGGACCCTTCTGAGCACAGCCCACTACAAATGTCCAGGTTGTGTGCCCATGAACCCAGTCCTCTCAGAAAAGGACATTAGTGCTCTAGCCAGATCCTTTCATATCCTGTGACATTAGGCATCCATCAAGTCCTTCCTCCAGGTGTTACTCGCATCAAAGCCCCCTCCCAGGGTTAATTAATTTCTTCTTCTTGACTTCAGCGTACGGCACTCTCTTCCCTTGTAACACACCTTTCTCCTCTCAAATTAATTCAACCTAGGGGTCTTTAGAATTTTTATGTAGGTGTTTCCTCAAAACATTCCGTTTCTTTAAATACTTTAAGTTGGCATCTAAAAATTATCATTAGAACTTTAAATATTAGAAAAGGATGCAATTTCCAGTGTAATGTGAATATTGACTTTGAAAAATAAAAGTCTCATATAACTATTTTTTTTTTTAGTTGACATGTAATAATTGTACATTTTTTATGGGGCACAGAGTGATATTTTGGTATGTGTATACTATGTGTGATGATCAAATCCGGGTAATTAGCATATCCATCACCAAAGGTATTTATCATTTCTTTGCAATGACATTTGAATTTCTCTCTTCCAGCTGTTTGAAATATAATTAAATATTGTTAATTATAAACAGCTAGCAGTACTATAGAACCGTAGAACTTATTTTTTTCTTTACAGCTGTATATTTGTATCCATGAATCAACCTCTCACTATTTCCTATGTTCCCAGGTTCTAGTAACTACAATTTTACTCACCACTTCTATGAGCTCAATTTTTTTATCTCCCACATATGAGAGTACGTGTTATTTATCTTTCCATACCTGTCTTATTTCACTTTAAATAATGTCTTCCAGGCTTGCCCATGTTACTGCAAGTGATAGGATTTCATTAGTTTTTTATGGCTGAGTAGTATTCCATTGCCATATTAGTATATTAAATGTGTTCTATGGAATCTTTAAACCCTAGAAATTTACAACTCACAGTCATCCATTTACAAATATGTGGGGCTGAACAATAGCTCAATTGTTTACAGCTGAGCATTATAACACCAAGATTGTGGGTTCAGATCCCCATACTGAACAGCCACACTAAAAATTAAAATAAGTAAATTAAAATATACACAAGTTTTTCTTAACTGTTAAAAATTTAATGTAACTGCTTTGTGTTCTTATGTTGGTCCATTATCCCACATTCTTATATTTATGTTTTGCTAAAATATTTCATTAAAATCAATCTCTCATACATGTAATATGTATGTAAATTGGAATTGTTTATTTTCTATAGGCTCCAAATGTTAATGTGTTTTTTAAAAATTATTATAAGGGTACACTAAAGAAATCAATATGAAAATTTTTAATTTTATGAGTTATTAAACGGAGCTCAAATTTTTTTGTAAACATTTAAAAATGATATTTGCTACAACTTTTTTTCTCTTTCAAATTTCCTTATGTATACACAAGCCAATATTGATGTAATAAGGTAAGGTTCACACTCAGTCATTCTTAATTTTATTTACATAGAACTAAGCTCTGAGAACATTTGTTTACATAAATATTTTAGCTGGGAATTGAGGGACTTTTGTTTCTTCAATGTGGGAATTACACCATAACTTGGAGTAATTGCTATAATAATCAACAGTTCTAAAAGAGGAGGTTCTGATTATCTGATACTTAAAGGAATGTACACAACATAGCCGGGACCCAGACTTCTGGAGAGAGGTCCTACCAGGTGGTACTGGTATGGCTCAGGGACACGAAGAGGTTGGTTAAAAGTAAGGGACAAATAAAAATTGCAAACAGGAAACAACTACGTCTATTAGAATCAACTGCCATTGCCAAGGAAAAAACAGGTGCTTGGGTGACAGAAATTCAATGTGAATAGAAGAAGCAAATTTCTTATTCATGTTCTGGCTTTCCAGTCTGCTTCTAATGGCTCCTATTGACATTGCCTAACAAGTAGAGAGGTGGTAGAGGAAAAGTATAGTCCCAGCCTAGGCATCATAAAGCAGAGCATAGATGGGTGGTTTTGGAGCTGAGAGGCAATAGCTTAGCATTCAGCATAATTTTCCTTTGTTACCTATTTATTCCTGTATGAAATATAACTTGTGTGGCATTTTGGGATTGTGTAAATATGAATCATGTAAAAAAATAGATATAAATCAATTCAGTTTGTTAGAACTCACAATAAAATTTTTCTTCATTATTATTGTAAGAAAATATTACATACATCTAAAAAAGTAAGATTAAATAATGTTAAGATTGCCTATTATTTGAAAATATTTCTATATATTTTGATAAAAATTATTTTTAATTAAATAATGCTTATCTTTTCAAATGGCATCTTTCTTTTTTTTAATGTTCAAATCAGGATAATTAGTATCGTTACCTTTATATAATGTAATCAATTTTTGCCACCCATTATCAATTCCTCCCTTCCCCCCCTTTACACTCCTGGCAACTTCAGTTCTGTTCACTTCTCCTAAAAAGTCTAATGTATTATTGTGATTGTTGTATTTTTTCTTTGTTTTCTTTGTTTATTTATTTATTTAATTTTTTATTAGCTCTCATTTGTAAGTGAGGACATGTGGTATTTATCTTTCTGTGTCTGGCTTATTCACTAACGTAATTTTCCCTAAGTTCATCCACGTTGTTACAAATTGCAGTATTTAATTCTTTTTTAGGGCAGAGTAGTCCTCGACTGTACAAATATACCACATTTTCCTTATCCATTCATCCAGTGGTGGGTATTTAGGTTGGTTCCAACTCTTGGCTATTGTAAATGGAGCTGCAATAGACGTGGAAGTACAGGTGTCCCTTTGACATGATGATTTTCATTCCTTTTTGTTTATACCCAGCAGTGAGATTGCTGGGTTATATGGAAGTACTATCTACAGTTGTTTGAGGATCCTCCATATGATTTTCCCTAATGGCTGCACCATTTTACAGTCCCAACAACAGAGTAGGCAGGTTCCTCTTTCTCTACCTCCTTCACCAGCATTTGTTATTCTCTGTCTTTTTGACAATAGCCATTCTAACTGGAGTCATGTGATATCTCAATGTGGTTTTGAATTTCATTTCCCTGATGATTAGTGATGTCGAGCATTTTTCCATGTGTCTGTTTGCCATTGGTATATTTTCATTTGAGAAATGTGTATTCAGCTCCTTTGCGCATTTTTTAATTGGGTTACTTGTTTTTTACTGTTAAGTTGTTTGAGTTCCTCATGTATTCTGGATATTAATCCTTTGTTGGATATATATTTTTCAAGGTTTTTCTACCACACTCTGTTGTTTCTTTTGCTGTGCAGAAGGCTTTTTCGTTTAAAATAATCCAAGTTGTTTCTTTTTCTTTTTTTTTGCCTGTGCTTTTGGAGTCATATTCATAAAATCTATGCCCAGTACTACTTCCTGCAGTGCTTTCCTTATGGTTTCTATTAGGAGTTTTACAGTTTCTGGATGTATATTTAATTCTTTAATCCATTTTGTGTTGATTTTGGTATATCACGAGAGGTACAGGACTACTTTCATTCTTCCATACATGGAAGTCCAGTTTTCCCAGTACCATTTATCGGAGAGGTAGTCTTTTCTCCAATGTATGTTTTTGATGCGTTTGTTTAAGATCAGTTGGCTGTAGGTATATGGGCTGATTTCTGGGTTCTCTGTTCTGTCCCATTGGTCTGTTGTCTGTTTTTATGCCAGTACCATGACGTTTTGGTTACTCTAGACTTGTAGTATAATTATAATCAGACAGTGTTATGACACCAGCTTTATTTATTTATTTTTGCTCAGGATTGCTTTGGCTTTTTGGTGTCTTTTCTTGTTCTGTATGAATTTCAGGATTGTTTTTTTTTGTTTGTTTGTTTGTTTTTTTCCATTTCTGTAAAGAATTCATTGGTATTTTGATGGGGATTGCATTGAATTTTTAGATCACTTTGGGTAGTATAGACATTTTTACAATGTTAATTCTTCCAATTCAAGAACATGGAATATCTTTCTGTCTTCTTGTGCCCTCTTTAATTTCTTTCAACAGTGATTTGTAGTTTTCCTCATTGAGATATTTCACGTCCTTGGTTAACTTTATTCCTAGGGGTTTTTTTGTCTTTGTTTTTGTTTTTTTGGTAATTTTTTCTTGATTTCTTTTTCTGCTAGTTCATTGTTGGAGTATATAAATGATACTGATTTATTCATGTTGATTTTGAACACTGCAACTTTGCTGAAATTATCAACTCTGATAATTTTTTGGTAGGGTCTTTAGGCTTCTCTCTATATAGGATCATGTCATCTGCAACAGGGACAAGTTGACTTTCTCTTTCCATCTTTCTCTTTCCTGATTGTTCTGGCTAGTAATTCGAAAACTATGTTAAGTAGGAGGGTGGAGATGAGCATCCTTGTCTTGTTCCCATTCTTAAGGTAACAGCTTTCTTCTTTTCCTTATTCAGGATGATATTGGTAGTGGGTATGTCATATATGGCTTTAATTGTGTTGAGATACTTTCCTTCTATACCTAATTTGCTGAGAGTCTTTATCATGAAGCAGTGCTGAATTTTGTCAAGTGCTTTTTCAGTGTCTATTGAGACAATCATATGGTTTTTGTCTTTGATTTTTTTTTTTTTTTTTTATGTAGTATATCACATTTATTGACTTGCCTCCCTGGGTGAATCCCACTTGATCAGGGTGTATAACTTTTTGGATGTGTTGCTGTATTCTATTTGCTAATATTTTATTGAGGATTTTTGCATCTATATTCATCGAAGATATTGGCCTGTAGTTTCCTTTTTCTGTTGCAGTTTTGTCTGGTTTTAGTATCACGGTGATGTTTGCCTGATAGAATGAGTTTTGGAGACTGGCCTCTGTTTCAATTTTTTGGAATGATTTGAAAAGAATTTGTACTAATTCTTCTTTAAAGATTTGGTAGAATTCAGCAGTAAAGCCATTCGGTCCTGGGCTTTTCTTTGCTAGGAGACTGTTGATTACTCCTTCAATCCCTTTGCTTCTTATTGGTCTATTCAGGTTTTCTATGTTCCTGGATCAGTCTTGGTATTTTGCGTGTGTCCAGAAATTTGTTAATTTCCTCTAAGTTTTCATATTTGTTGCCATATAGTTGTTTATAATAGTCTCTAATGATTCTTTGTATTTCTGTGGTATCAGTTGTAATGTCTCCTTTTTCATTTCTAATTTTTGTTATTTGTGTCTTCTATCTTCTTTTTTTAGTTAACCTGGCTAATAGCTTGTCTATTTTGTTTATCTTCTCAAAAAAACTACTTTTTGTTTCATTGACCTTTTGTATTTTTTTGGGGGAAGGGGTTTCTGTTTCACTTAGTTCTGCTCCGACCTTAATTATTTGTTTCCATCTGTGGGGTTAGATTGTTCTTGTTTTTCTAGTCCTTTGAGGTGTAGCATTAGGTTATTTACTTGTGATCTTTATATTCTTTTGACATAAACATTTATTGTGATAAACTTCCCCCTTAGTATTGCTTTTGTAGTATCCTACAGGTTTTGGTATGACATGTCATTATTTTCATTAGTTCCAAGAATTTTTTTTTGATTTCCTGTTTAATTTCTCTTTTGACCCATATGTCATTCAGGAGAATGTTGTTTAGTTTCCATATATTGTGTAGTTTCCAGAGTTTCATTTGTTCTTGATTTTTAATTTTAATTCATATTTGCCTGAGAAAATGCATAAAATTATTTCAATGTTTTAAAATTTTTGAAACTTGATTTGTGACCTAACATGTGGTCTATCCTGGCGAATGTTCCATGTGCTAAGAAGAATGTATATTCTGTTTTTGTTGGATGAAATGTCCTGTAGATGCTTGCCAAACCAATTGGTCTAAAGTGCAGTTTAGAGCTTGTGTTTTTTTATTGATTTTTTTGCCTATATGATCTGTCCAGTGTTGAGAGAGGGGTGTTCAGGCTTCCAAATATTATGGTATTTGGGTCTATTTCTTTCTTTAGGTCTAGTTGTGTTTGCTTTATATATCTGGCTGTTCTGATATATATTTATGATTATATATAGGTGCGTATATATTAATGATTACTGTGTCTTCTTGTGGGATAGATCCCTTTATCTTTATATAGTGGCTATATTTGTCTGTTTTGTGTTGCTGTAACAGAATACCTGAGACTGCATAATTTATAAAAAACAGGTTTACCTAGCTTATGATTCTGGGACAGCTGCATCTGGCATGGGCCTCAGGCTGCTTCTACTCATGGCGGAAGACAGCAGGCAGCCGGTGGGTACAAGCAGATCACATGGCAAGAGGAAGCAAGAGAAAGAGAGAGAAAGGGAACATGCCAGGGTCTTTTAAACAACCAGCTCTGGTGGGAACTAATAGAAGGATAACTCACTCACTACTCCCACCCCCCCGGGAGAGCACTAATCCATTCATCGGGTATCTACCCACATGACTCAAACAGCTCCCAATACTGCCACATTGGGAGTCAGATTTCCACATGAGTTTTGAGTGGACAATTACATCCAAATTCTACTAGTAGCCTTCTTTGTCTCTTCTTATGGTTTTTGGTCTATTTTAAAGTCTATTTTATCCTGAATAAGAATAGCTTTTAAAAAAACATACAAACATGCACAGGATACTTTTTTTTTTTTGGTCCTTAAGAGGCATCTACTGAATTTTGAAAAATATGGTAGCCTTCAAAAACATTTCATTTATATTTATGAATATAATTATTAAATGTCATATTTCAACTTTTTGTGGGTATTTTTCTTTATAGTCACAACATATCCTAATGATAAATATTTGAATACTACAGCAAAATATCCTTGAGTTTAAAGTATATAAAAAGAAAATTTTAGTGTTTAATATTTCCTTACTTTTCTCTGAAAAATATTCCTTTTTAATAGCTTGTTTAACTTTAGACCTGGCAAAAGAAAGGCAGAGTCATTCAACCACCCTGCCTAATTTATAATGTGTTTAAATTCAAAACTTTCAAACACTGTCAAAATACTCTGGTCACAAGCCATATGTTATATTAAAGATAAATATATAACAGACAGGGAAAGCAAGCTCTAGGCAGGTATATGATGATTATATTGATCATTAAAAAAGCTTGTTCTAAACCAGAAAGTGTAATTATCTCTTTGCTTGTTCCCTTGGAGGGTAATGCACTAGATGAGAAAATTAAGATGCATGAAGCATAAATGAGCTTGTAAGACCACAGAATGTTGTTTTGCTTTGTTTTTCTCAGAAGCATTGTAATAGTTGGATTTATTTCCCTATTTGACCGTTATCTATCTCTCTGGGGAGCTTTTTAACACTACAAATGTCTGGATATGAGTCCAAATCTTCTGATTCAGAAGTCTTGGGGTGGGGCCCTGGGCCCTGAATCTGTATGTTTAGATTTCCAGTGCATATCCAGGATGAAGAATCACAAACCTAGGGACACATGAAGCTGAGGGCATCTCAAATCAAAGGGTTGTGTTAATTCAGATACTCATGGCTACACCACATATAATGACAAATTACCAGAAAAAACCTAAAGAGCACTCAATAGGCAATTGGAGAAATTAATCATGGCCCTTCTGTACAATGCATTATCATAGAACCCATTGTAAAAGAATAAAGTAGAATCAGGTACTGAGCAAATCTATTTACATTCATTATTTTATGTAATCCTTACAATAAACCTGTAAGGTAAGTACTATTATTATCATCCCTGATTGTTATATGAGGAAACTGAGATGCCGAGAGAAGTTACGTACCTAAAGTTATAATTATTACAATTAGTTATAATGTCAGAATGTCAGTGCAGGACCTTGGACCCAGAGTGAATTAGTTTCTTAGTAACCATGCACTGCTTCTCTCTGAAAGGACAACAGAAGGTTTATAATTATGTTTGTAATCATATTAACAACGCAAGAATCAGAAAACCTGATCGCTTTCTACCAGAGATGGTCCATCTGGCAGTCTAGGCTTTGTTCTTCCTTTGTACTAGTTCTTTCGCTCCTAACCTGGATAATTCTTACCAGTCATTTCTATGTTCCTATTATTGAATACTATTTTAGTCAGCTAGAGCTTCCATAACAAAATATCACAGCTGGGTGTCTTAAACAACAGACATGAATTTCTTGGAAATTTGGAGGCTAGAATTTTCAAATCATAGTCTGAAAGGGTAGGGATTATGATAAGGGCTCTTTTCCTGGCTTGCGGAAGCTCACGTTGTCCTCACATGGTGTTTCATTTGTGAGAGAGTGGACAGTGAGTTCTCTGGTGTGTCTTCTTACAAAGATATTGATCCTATGGAATCAGGGGTCTTCCTTTATGACTTCCTTTAACTTGAATGACCTTCCAAAGGAACTATCTCCAAATATGGCCACCTTGGAATTAGGGATTTAATAGACAAAATTGAGGGTTTGGAGATTCAGTCCATGCACATACTATGGGGACAAACTCCTAATTATCCCTAAATTAACATAATGTAAAGCCATGGCCTTAAACCTTAGCTTTATCTGGGAATCATTCTCTTTGATCTGGTTGATTTTCTCTATCATCCCCCTTAAAGACCTTTTATAATGTTCATTGCACCCTCGGAGTGCTCTACCTACTTATACTTAGTATGTTGAATACATAGGATTTTGTGACTACTTTAATGGATATGGGGGACTAACGAGGTAAATATGTACAGAATGAAACTCAGATTGTTGCTTTAGTGAGCTACAAATAACATGACATTCATTGAGAAAATAAAACTAGAAAGAATAATAAGTTTATATTCATATTTCTTTTCTTATATTCATATTTTGGATATGGTGAATTTAACATTTCTATGAAACAACAAATTATAGGTGTCAAACAGTTACTTGGAAAGGAAGAAAAAAATTAGAGGTACAGATATTGATTTGAGAGTCAGACATAGAGGAAATCCTACTTTTTTTTTCCCAAGGTAATCCAGCGTGAGTATATAAGGACAAAATTGAAGCAGAATTGAAAAAGAGCTGTGGAGAATATTAATATTTAGAAAAGAAAAAAAGGAGAGTCTTTGTAAAGAAAACTGAAGAAATTGGATATAAAGGTGGGTGGAAAACCAAGAAAACATGATATTACTGATCCAAGAAGAGAGAAACAATCAAGAAACAGGAAACAGTCAAGTGTATCAGTCTCTGGACTGAAAGCCCATTACATTTAGTAATATCAAATTCAGGCTGACAGTGAAGGCACAGCTTTAGAATGTGATAATACTATAGTACAGTGCATTTAGGAGTGAATGAGAAACAAGAAAAAGATATAAAGGAATCAGATGGCTGATGACCATGTGTTTGAGAAGCTTATGGTATAGTGACAGTACCATAATAGGTACACTTCTTTTACTGATCAAGGAATAGAAGAAGAGATTCTTTCAGCCCAAAACTAAATAGGTAAGAGAGGTAGAGAATGAATGATGAGTTCAGACCAATTATTGAAGGATGACACATGCCTGAGCCATTACTCAGATTTTAAATAAAAGATACTGTGTAACTTTTGAAGAACTTAAGCAGGAAGACTTGGGTTTTAGAATGATCAGTCTGTCAGTCAAGGCAAGAAATGGATGGATTCTGACAGAGTTGGTGCCAGGAGCAGTTAGGAAGTTGCTTCAGTAATTCTGACTGTGAAGGTTTAAAGTTAGTCATATACAGTATAAATATTGCAGCAAAACAATTTTTAGAAATGTGATATAGACAAACCATTTGCTAGTCTGGCAAAAAAGAAGAGAAAATTCACAAATAACAAAAATCAGAAGTGAAAAAAGGAGATATTACAATGTACCACAGAAATATAAAAGTCATTAGAGGCCATAATGAACAACTGTATGCCAACAAATTTGAAAACTTGGAGGAAATCAATAAATTTCTGTGCACATACAAAACAACCAAGACTGAACCAAGAAGAAATAGAACACCTGAATAGAGCACTAATGAGCAACTAGATTGAAGCAATAATCAGCAGTCTCCCAAGAAAGAAAATCATACGACTGGATGGCTTCAAAGCTGAATTCTACCAAACCTTTAAAGATGAATTACTACCAATAATTTTCAAACTATTCCAAAAAACTGAAACAGAGGCCATTCTCCCAAACTTATTTTATGTGGCCAGCATCACCCTAGTATCAAAATCAGACAAAGATACAAAAAAGAAAACTAAAATGTACTTGTTGAACATAGTTGCAAAAATCCTTAACAAAATATTAGCACTCAGCATACAATAGCACATGAAAAAGATTATATGTCATGATCAAGTGGGATTCTTCCCAGAATGTGAATGCAAGGAATGCCAGGATATTTTAACATACACAATCAATAAATGTGATATAGCACATCAACACAATCAAGGACAAAAAACATATGATTATCTCCGTAGATGCCAAAAAAGCACTTGATAAAATTCATCATCCTTTCATGAAAAAGATTCTCAAAAAATTAGGTACAGAAAGGAAGTATCACAACAAAATAAAAGCTATATATGACAAACCTATCACCAATATTATCCTGAATGGGGAAATGCTGAAAGTTTTTCCTTAAGAACACAAACAAGACAAGGATATCCACTCTCACCACTCCGAATGTAACAAAGTATTCGAAGTACTACCCAGATAAATCAGGAAAGAGAAAGAAATATAGGATATCCAAATTGCAAAAGATGAAATTAAACTGTTCCTGTTTGTCAATGACAATCCTGTATATAGAACAACCTAAAGACTCTACCAAAAAACTCCTAAACCTGATAAACATATTCAGGAAAGTTGCAGGATTAAAAAAAAAAAAAAAGCAATATACAAAACTCAGTAGAGTTTTTAAATACCAACAGTGAAATAACAAAACAACAACAACAAAAAAGAATTTAAGAAAGAAAGTGCATTTACTGTAGCTACCAAAAAAAAGTACTTAGGAATAAAGTTAATCAAGGAGGTGAACGATCTCTGTGATGAAAATTACAAATCACTGCTGAAAGAAATTAAAGGCACAAAATGATGGAGACATTCTATGTTAATGACTTGGAAGAATTAATGTTGTGAAACTGTCAATACTACCCAACAAGATCTACAGATTCAGTACAATCCCCATCAAATTACCAATGGCATTCTTCACAGAAAGAGAAAAAACTTAGTATTCATGCAGAACAACAAAAGACCCCTATTAGCCAGAGCAAGCCTGAGCAAAAAAAAGAAAAAACAAACAAAAACAAAAACAAAAACAAAAAACAAACAAAAAAACCCCAGAGCATTATAATACCTAACTTCAAATTATACTACAAAGCTATAGTAACAAAACAGCATGGTACTGACATAAAAACACGCACACTGACAAATGGAACAGAATAGAGGTGCCAGAAATCAGCCCAGTTACTTGCAGCCAACTGATCTTTGACAAAGGCACCAAGAACATACATAGGGGAAAGGACAGCCTTTTCAAAAATGGTGCTGGGAAAGCCGGATATCCATAGTTAGAAGAATGAAACTAGACCTTTACCTCTCACCATACACCAAAATCAACTCAAAAGGATTAAACACTAAAATATAAGACCTGAAACTGTAAAACTAGAAAAAAAACATAGGGGAAACACTTCAGGATGTAGGACTGGGCAAAGACATTATGAATAAGACTCCAAAAGCACTGGCAACAAAAGAAAAAAAAATAAACAAACGGAACTATATCAATGTAGAAAGCTTTGGAACAGCAAATGAAGTAATTAACACAGTGAAAGACAGCCTATGGAATGGGAGAAAATATTTGCAACCTATAAATCCAACAGAGATTAATACCTAGAGGGAAGAGAGAGATATTAGGAAGAGTTTCTTCAGGGCTCCAAGAAAAGAATTTGTTTTATTGTTGTTGCTGTTGTTTTTATTTTTGAATCCTATATAAACAAAAAAAAAGGTGTCTGTGTTCTTGTGCATATGTGTGTGTAAGAGAGAGAGGGAAAGACAGAAATGGGAGCCATGGGGTAGAGTGAATTCTGGTGTGGACAGGGCTATGATATTGGTGAGAACTTGGCAGGGTGGCCCTTCAGGGCCTCATCAGTGTCAAATCACTTAAAAAAGGAGTTCACAGAGTCTCCCTCAGCAATAATTGAAAGAGCAATCTGGGCAAAAATCCTAAAAGTATATTCAAAAAGGTAAGATTCCAAGGTTAGGCTTATGATAAACTATTCAGTGCAATTATGAAATTGCACTGATGTATAGGCAAAAGCATGAGCACACTTCTCAATGTGGTCTAGGAGAAGGGTTGCTGAGTGCTCTACAGGGCCAGTTTCACACAGCAGGCCTAAACCATGTGCACATGCTCAAGGACTAGGGGCATTTGTCTATCCTCAAAAGTTGAATTTCTTTTGAGTGCACGCATAAAAATATACAGTGTTGTTCCTTTTTAGGAAAGGATGATGCTGAATACTGGGTTGTCGTTTTCAGGGAAGTATTACCTTGGAAAATCTTGCCTTCTCCTACTACCCATCGACCTCATTTCAGACTTCAGTTGAAACTTATTGACATTGATTGATCGCTGTTTCAATATTGACTGATTCATAACACTTCTAAAGGCTGCCGTGTCTTCTGACCTTGGCATGGTTTTTGAGGCCCCCTATCAATCTACTCAACCCAGCTGTCTCAAACTCAGTAATCTTCTCCACAGTCTCCTTTCTGTACTGTGATATTTCCCTTCCTTCTTTTCCAGTCTCTTCTCCACTCCTCTCAGCTCTTCTGCACCAACACATGCCTGACCCTAGTGCATGACAGCTCCTTGTACATGAACTTGCCTCTACAGCTCTACTTGTAGATCTCTATGGCCAGAGCTGCCACTTTTTCTATTCTCTCAGCAGTGGACTCTGTGATCCTTTTTTCCACTAATTGCTTCCCTGGTGAAAAAAAAAAAAAAAAAAACTAAAAACAAAACAAAACAAAACAAAAATACGACCCCCCCCAAAAAAAAACCTCTCCCTTAATTCTACCCTGATCTTTGTGAATATGTTTCTCTCTAAAAAGCATTCATGTAATGCAAATAAGAAAAAAAGAAGAGTCAAATTACTGTACATCTACTATGTGGGAGACATTGTGCTAGATGTACGTTGTCATTAGGTATCATAATAGCACAGTGAAGACATCATTCATTTATTTGTTAATTTAACAAAGAATAAGATATATGCCAGTATGATCCACAATACGTTTTCCATAAAATTTATTCAGTGCTTATTAATTGTGGTTAAGGCACAAATAAAATGCCTGCTGTCATGAAGTTTTATAATGGTAATCAATCAATCAATAAAAAAGCAAGTAGATAAACATCACAGATTATTTGAAGTCATGTAGTTATAAAGAAACATAGCATAACTTTATAAATTTAAGAATTATTAACCAAATACTACCAACAGACAACAATCTATGTGGAACGTTTGCTATTTCAGACACTATACTATGAACTAAGGCTGGGGATCGTTAAGTGAGATGCACTAATTCATGAAGCTATTTGATAAGGAAGTCAAGATTTAAGCCCATTGTCATCTGAATCCTGATCTTAGTATTATTTCCTTTATAAAATACTGGATAATGAATGCAATATTATTCACATAAATGGTGTAACCTTAGAATATTAGCCTCTCTGAATTACAGGCTCTTCATTTAAAAAGCAAATAACAACCACCATCTATTTGAACAGTTGGGAAGACTAAATAGGAAGAGTATCAGTGGACTGATTTGTATATTTTGGAACTGAGATTACTAAAGCATTGAACAGCTATTTAAAAAAGAACTTGAATTCTAAGCTGGCTTCTTTGTACCCTTAATAAGGGATAACGATGCTGAAAGTAAAGAAACCTCAAAACAGAGGCGGAAAAGAGGATGGGATGATCAAATCTCAGCACTATCTGAACATTGTAGGGGTTTTAGGAAATACAGTTATCACAATAACCCAGTGAGGCCAGAGACTCCAAAAAAAAAGTCTTAGATAAGTTAAATAACTTGACTAACAAGGTTTAGAGAGATTACGTAACTTTCTCATCTTCCATTCATGTATTGAGCATGTTACACGGTAGGTACTGTCTTAAGTTTCTTTCATTAATTAACTTATTTATTCCCCACCACAACATTAAGAGGTAAATATTATTGTTATCCCCTTTTCATAGATGGCCAAACTGAGCCATAAAAACATTGAACAAATGCTCAAAGTCACAAAACTAGGAAGCAGAGGAACCAGGACTCAAGCCCAAACACTCTGACTTGATACTTTGTGTTCTTAACCACCACCCGAAGGGTTGGAATTAAGATTCAAATTTACTGCAAGTGTTCTTTTCTTTTCCACTTGGACTCACAGGAGAATATTTCTACCATGAGAGCCAGATTCCTCTCCAGTCCAGAAAATGACTGTTACTCTTCTTTCCAGGGCTTGCTGCCACATCAAGCAATTCTTCTCCATATCATGGGTCACCATTCATGTACATGCATCTAAGCAGATATCCTACCCATTTATTTTCTACTCCAGCTTCTGCTGAGAATTCATATTGAAACCTTCTTCAAGTGAAGCAGTCTTAGAAGTCGACTCCGAATCTCCTTGGTTCTAGCTCCATAGATAATGGGATTGAGCACAGGAGGAACCAGAACATAGAGATTAGCCAGAAAGATGTGCACATGCTTGGGGACACGGTGGTGACCAAAGCGGTGGGTGAGGAAGGAGAAGAAGGCAGGGATGTAGAAAACCAGGATGACACTGATGTGGGAGCCACAGGTACTCAGAGCCTTGTGCTGGGCATCACGGGATGGAAGACGAAAGACAGCACGGAGGATAAAGCCATAGGAGATAGCAATGAGGATGGAATCCAGACCCATGGCCAGCAGAGCCACAGTCAACCCATAGACAATATTGATGGTGATGTTGGCACAGGCCAGTCTAGCAATGCCCATATGCTCACAGTATGTATGTGCCATGACATGGTGACCACAGTAGGGCAGTCGCCTCAGCAAGAAGATGAAGGGGGAGACAATAGCTACACTACGGCATATGCCAACAATGCCAATTCTGCCCATGACCTTATGGTTCAAAATGGTTGTGTATCTCAATGGGTTGCAAATAGCCACATATCGGTCAAAGGCCATGGCAAGAAGAGTTGAAGACTCCAGAGCATAAATAGAATGGACACAAAACATCTGTGCCAGGCATCCACCAAAGGATATCTCACCAGCATGGAGCCACAAAATGGCCAGCATTTTGGGCACAGTGGTGGAGCTGAGAGCCAGGTCAGTGAGTGAGAGAAGGCAAAGGAAGATGTACATGGGTGCATGAAGTGCATTGTGTGTGACAATGACCAGGATGAGGGCAGCATTTCCAGCCAGTGCTACCAGATACATGGCACAGAAAGGGATGGCAATCCAGAAGTGGGCAGCCTCCAGCCCTGGTATCCCTGTGAGGAAGAGAGTGGCTGGGAGACTGTTGTCACTGAAGTTAGAGTCTGACATCCTCTTTGGCAAGTGAAGGGCTGTATTCAAGGGATGATGGTGTGCATGCACTGTAACACCAGAGATTTGTTTTATTCATGTAGAATGATGAACTTTCACTGAAATAATGTATTTCAGACTGTGAAGAAATATTTATTGTTTTTTTCTTGTTCAAGAATCTGAAAAGACTACAACATATCATTTATTTTGTAAAACCCCCTCCAATTTCTGTCTTCAATAATGTTATTTTGAGTTCTAGATTCAGAGCACCAACCTAAGTATTTATTTATCTCCCCAAACTGACACTTCTAGATTTATCTCCTACCACATCGTGCTCATTTTTCATTGACCTTTAGTCCAGCAATATCTAGGGCTATTATTTGTCTTTCATTCATGCTTTTTCACATGCTTAGGGAGTCTCCTTCCTTGCCTTTACCCTTATTATTTATTTATTCATTTTAAATTTCAGGGCTAGTTTTGCTGCCTACCAGAGGCTTTTGCTTTCTAACCCAGTCCATTGTTATTCCCAATTATTTTTTTTAATCTTTAATTTTTCTTTTTCATTCTTCCACTACCTTGCAATATCATATTGGACTAGAACCATGTCTTTTTGCATTTGTAACTTTCACACTCCCTGTGATTATGTCTATACCTAGATATTTTTATCAATGTTCACTAAAGACTTGTTTCTGATAACTCTTAGTAACATACTATTGAGTTTTTGACATATTGATATTATGATGGGTATACTGTCTTTTCTGTTTGTAGTGTATTTTCCCAGATATATGACAAAGAAAAAAAATAAATCTTTTTTTGAATTGTCTAGAAAGAGTTCAGATATCCTTAATATTCTTCCATGCCTTTTGTGGGTATAAACAGAAGAAATTGTGACATCAATCACATATGCTTGCTGGGGAGACAACACTCCCACCTATGGTAAAGCCGGCTAATAATCCTATAAGCTTATCAGTGCAATGGGTGGAAGTGATGGTCAGATCATGATAACAAGAGCCAATAGAGGTAGTTGTAGGGAGAGAGTAGAGTGTCCTGGAGTTGCCAACCATAAAGACATCCCAGGAAGGGAATCTGTTTTTGCCGTTGAATGACAGTATTACATACATTCTCTCAATAATATATTGTGTACTAAAAGAATTCTAGTAGAATACATGGAACCTGAATTTTTGTCCTGATTCCACAACAAGATTGATTTGTGACCTTGAACAAATTTCTTCCTCCTTGGAGAGTCTCAGTTTAGAAAGGAAAATGACTCCGTGGTCATTCTTGGCTTTTCTATCTGCTCACTATGTGGCATTGGAAAAATCCAAAAACTTTTTTGTGCTCAGTTTTTAACTCAAAATTGGGAGTGACATAATCTAGTTACTAACCTCACAGGATTTTGTGGCTGAGCAAAGATTAATATTCATAGGATTAAAAGCTTGAATACACAAAACAGTTTTCTCCCACTTTTTAAAAACACTTTTTTACAAGGTTGTTACCTCCTAACAACATATACACTGGAGAAAACAAGGTATAATCTATCATCCACACTCCTTAAAATGGAAAGACCAAGTCCAGAGAGGTGAACTGATGAAATTTAGATAACAAGGCATGTCACTTGCAGAACTGAAACTAGGTCTCATTTTTTCCGATTCAGAGTTTGCTTTTTTCTCCCCCACCTGTCATCCATTACTATGTCCAGCACCTGAATTCCTGTCTCTTTCAAACAAGGCATTTTTTCTAATATCATTTCCTAATGCTGCAATAACTTTTACTCATTATCTCAACTCCAAGGTGGTAGAGAGGTAGGGAGACCCCTACTATTTGCATTGAGATTTTCAGTGATGACACCAGATGGTTTGGGGCTCAGCTGTGTCACTGACCTGTGGTAATAGGGAATGAAGCTTGGATGGTAGGGTCTAGAGAGCTGGAGTCACTATCATCTTCTCTTCCATTTCTTCCTGGCATGTTCTCACCTCATAAAGAAAATTTTAAATGTTTTTTTTTTTTTAAACATAACTGTTACTCTATGAGCATGTATGGATGTGAAAACCAGAAAGCCTGGGGTAAGAGCAGGTTTTCTACATTTCCCTTTGGGAAGCAATGGTAAAAGGATAATAAGCTGGAGTACTGCTCTGATTCAGATGGGGGCGCCCCTCTAAACTTGTCTCAGCGTTTTGTCTCTGGCTCACTATGATGGCTGAGTTTTTGAGGTTCCCCCTCTCAGACATAAACCTCAATAACTGGGTTTGTTCTCTGAACATAGCTGTTGGAGAATCTAATTTCGGGAACTTACCTATGTGAGAGATGTGCATTTGCAGATGGAGCAGGCTGAATATGCAGTTCTGCATAAAGGAGCACTGTATGTTGTGGAGCTGTGTGGGAGAGAGTGTGGTGGGGCAACAGCGTGGGTAGGAGGTGTGTATCTGCATGCAAAGTTATGTTCTGTGTTTCTCTGCTGATTCAAGTGGCTGTGGTATGAGAGAGCAGAAGATCTGAATGTGCAATTTCTGATGGCGTGTCTGATCCTTTCTCAATTATCTGGTCTCATTGAATGTCTTTAGCTCAGCTCTGTATTCCAGCCTCCTCTGCTCAAGGGGCTTATCAGTGAGGTTATTTATTGACTCTGGGATGCTCAGGTGTGAAAATCCAGGTGGTCTCCTCTAGGGATTTGATTTGTTGTGCATCTGTGGAAAGAGAGAGAGAGAAGGAGTAGTTGATAAATGAGGAAGAAATGAGCAAGAAAAATTTTCCAGTGAATTTTCAAGTAAAGTGGAAATTAAATATTGTCTCTATGTTTTATTCTCCATTCTTGTCTCTTACTTTCTCTCTTGTTTCCTTGTTTTCTTTTTCTCTCCTCTTCTCTTTACTTTTGTGAGTCCCTTGAATTCTCACTCACTGTGATTACATCAGAATTCTGGGATCATGGGGCATGATGAAGGATTCATGTGTATGGTGCGGCAACTAATGATAGTGGACAGATGCATACACTTTTGCACCATCAGACTTTTTAAACAACATGCATGCACAAAGATAAAAGCAAGAATAATTTTGGAATGGTGACAGCAGAGTATTAAACAAAGCTTTGGACCCTTCTGAACATGGCCACTCAAATATCCCGGTTGTGTGCCAATGAAGCCAATCCTCTCTGGAAAGGACCTTAGTGCTCTAGCCAGATCCTTTCATATCCCGTGATATTAGACATCTATCAAGTGTTTGCTCCAGTTATTACTTGCATCAAAGCCCCCTCCCAGGGTTAATTAATTTTTCCTTCTTGACTTCAGAGTACTGCAATCTCTTCCCTTGTAACATACCTTTCTCCTCTTAAATTAATTCAACATAGTGGCCTTTAGGATTTTTATGCAGGTGTTTCCTCAAAACACTTTTTCTTTAGGTACTTTAATTTGACATAAAAATTATCATTAAAAATTTAAATAGTAGAAAGGGATGTAATTTCCAGTATATTGTAAATATTGACATTGAAAAGTGTCTCATATCACTATTTTATTTTATTTTTTAGTTTTCATGTAATGTACATATTTATGGGGCACAGAGTGACAGTTTGGTACGTGTATACTATGTGTGATGATCAAATCAGGGTAATCGGTATATCCATTGCCAAAATATTTATCATTTTTTGTGATGACATTTGAATTTTTCTCTTCTAGCTTTTTCAAAATATACAGTAAATATTGCCAATTATAGACAGCTAGCACTACTATAGAACACTAGAACCTATTTTTCTTATGTAGCTGTAGATCAGTATCCATTAACAAACCTCCCTCTATCTCCTGCTCTTCCCAGCCTCTAGAACCTACAATTCTAAAAAATATGTGGTATTTATCTTTCTGTACCTGACTTATTTCACTTAACATAATGTTTTCCAGGCATATCCATATTACTTCAAATGACAGGATTTCATTCATGTTTATGGCTGAGCAGTATTCCATTGCCATATTACTATTTAAAATGTATTCTGTGGAATCTTTACACTGTAGAAATTTTGAACTCAAAATTATCCATTTCAAAATATATGAACAAATTTTTTTTTAACTCAAACATTTAATAATATTGCTTTGCCTTCTTGAGTTTGTTCCATTATACCGCATTTTCGTACTAAGTTTTTATTAAATATTTCGTTATAATCACTCTCTCATACTTAAAATAATATTTATGCCAATTGGAATTATTTTATTTTCTATAGGCTCCAAATATTATTTTATATCAGTTATTATAAGGGTGCATTAATAAAAGCAATATGAAAATATTTAAATTTTTAGAATTATTAAAAAAAGGAAAATATTTTTTGTAAACATATTTTTAAGTGATATTTGATACAACTTGTTTTTTCACTCTTTAAAAATTCCTCATGTACGCACAAGCCAATATTGATGTAATAAGATAGGGTTCACACTCAGTTATTTTTAATTTTATTTACATATAATTAAGCTCTGAGAACACTTGTTTATGTAACTTATGTAGCTGGGAATGGAGAAACTTTTGTTTCTGCATTGTGGGAATTACACCATAAGTGAGAGTAACTACTATAATCATCAACAGTCCTACAAGAGGAGGTTCTGGTTATCTGATAGTTAAAGGAGGGTACTCACATAGCTGGGACCCAGACTTCTGGAGAGAGGTCCCACTCAGGTGGTACTGGTATAGCTGAGGGACATGAAGAGGTTGGTTAAAAGTAAGGGACAAATGTAAACTAGAACCCACTACTTTTATTAGCATCAACTGCCATTGCCAAGGGAAAAACAGGTTCTTGGGTGACACTGACAGAAATACAACATGAATAGAAAAAGAAAATTTCTCATTCATCTTCTGACTTTCCAGTCTGCTTCTAATGCCTCCTATTGGCATTGTCTAACGTGTAGCTAGGTGGCAGAGGAAAAGTGTAGTCCCAGCCTAGGTATCATAAAGCAGAGCATAGTAGGATGGCTTTAGAGCTGAGAGGCAATAGCTTAACACTCGGCATGATATTCCTTTGCTACTTATGTATTCATGTATGAAATATAACTTGTATGGCATTTTGGGATTGAGTAAATATGAATCATGTATAAAAATCAGATATAAATTAATTTATTTTGTTAGATCTCTAAAATTTGTGTTTATTATTTAATGTAAGGAAAAATTATACATGTTAAAAAAGTAATAATTTGTAAGATTGAATGATGTTACAGTTGACTATTATTTGAAAATATTTCATGATATAATTTGATAAAAATAATTTGTAATTAAAAAGTGCTTATCTTTTCTCACGACACCTTTTTTTGAAAAAATACATGCACACTTTTTTTGTTGTTGTTGTTCTTAGCAGTTATCTAGTGAATTATGAAATATATAGTAGTCTTTAAAAATATTTCAATTATATATATGCGTATAATTACTAAATGTCATACTTCAACTGTTTGGGGATATTTTTCTTCCTAGTGACAACATATCCTAATGATAAATATTTGATTACAACTGCAAAATATCCTTAAGATAACATGTAAAAGAAGCAATCTTTAGTATTTAAATCTTTTGTTACTTTTCTGTGAAGAAATTCCCCTTTAGTAATTTTGACTTGTTTAACTTTAGACCTGGGATATGAAAGGCAAAGTCACTCAGCTGTCCTGCATAATCTACAATATATTTAAATTTAGAACTTCCAAACACTGCCAGATTACTCTAATCTAAAGCCATACATTGTTTTTAAAGTAAATATGTAACAGACAGGGAAAGCAGGCTGTCGTCAGCTATATGATGATTTCATTAATTATTAATTAAAGAAGCTTGTTCTAAATCAGGAATTGTAATTGTCCTTTTGTTTGTTCCCACGGTGAAATGCACTAGATGAGAAAATTACTATGCGTGAAGTATAAATGAGTTTTTAAGATCACAGAAGTTTTATAACTATGTTTGTAATCATAATATTAACAAAGAAAGAATCATAAAAAACTGATCTCTTTCTGCCAGTGATGGTTTAACTGGCAGTTTAGCCATTGTTCATTGTTCTTCTTTGCAGAATATCCTTTCTTCTTAACCTGGATAATTCTTACCATTCAGTTTCTATACTCCTATTAATGGTGTTATTGAATACTCTTTTAATACGCTAGAGCTGCCATTCAAAATATCAAAGCTGCATGGCTTAAACAACAGAAATGTATTTATTGTAGTTTTTTTGGAGGCTAGAAGTTCCAAATCATGGCTCAGCAGTGTAGGGTTTCTGGCAAGGGCTCTCTTCCCGGCTTGTAGAAGCCCACGTTGTTCTCACATGGCCTTTCCTTTGTGGGAGGAGTGGGGAAGGAGCTCTCTGGGGTTTCTTCTTCTTTTTTTTATTGCTTATGAATATTCATGAGATACAACCTGATTGTAATCCCATGATGTGAGGGCCACATTCATACTGGCAGCATACTCATTACCACAAATTGCATTCGTACCTCATGTCCCCCACCCAATTATCCCCAACCTCTCCCTCCCCCTTCCCCCCCACTCCGCTTTGTAGCCCAAAGAATGTTCTCTCCCTCTGCAAGTCCAATGCACTACTATGGTCTTTCTTTCCTTCCTTCTTTCTCTCTTAGCTCCCACATATGAGTGAGTACATACGATATTTATCCCTCTGTGCTTTCCTTATTTCACTCAACATAAGTTTCTCCAGACTCATCCATGTCAGTGCAAATGGGAGAATTTCATTCTTTTTTTATGGCAGAGTAGTATTCCATGGTGTGTATATACTACAATTTCCTTATCCTTATCATCCATCGATGGGCATTTAGGTTGCTTCCATGTATTGGCTATTGTAAACAGAGCTGCGATGAACATGGGAGTGTAGGTATCCCTTTGACATGATTTCCATTGCTCTGAGAATATACCCAGAAGTGGGATTGCTGGATCATATGGAAGACCTATCTGTAGTTCTTTGAGAAAACTCCATACTGTTTTCCATAATGTTTGTACTAATTTACAGTCCCACCAACAGTATAGGAGTATTCCCTTCTCTCCACACCCTCACCAGCATTTGTTATTCACCATCTTTTTGATTATACCCAGTCTAATTGGGGTGAGATGATATCTCAATGTGGTTTCAATTTGCATTTCTCTGATGACTAGTGATACTGAGCATTTTTTCATGTACCTGTTGTCCATTTGTATGTCTTCCTTTGAAAAATGTCTATTCAGCTCCTTTGGCCATTTTTTAATTGGGTTATTTGTTTTTTTTTTTACTGTATAATTGCTTGAGTTCCTTGTATATTATGGATATTAATGCCTTATAGGATGCATAGTTTGCAAAAATTTTCTCCCACTCTGTAGGTTGCCATTTCACTCTGTTGATAGTTTCCTTTGCTGTGCAGAAACTTTCTAGTTTGATATAGTCTCATTTGTTTATTTTTTCTTTTGCTGCTTCTGCTTTCAGGCTCATGTTCATAAAGTCTGTGCCCAGACATAGTTGCTGAAGTGTTTCACCTATTTCCCTAAGTAATATTACAGTTTCAGGTCTCATACTTAAGTATTTAATCAGTTTTGAGTTGATTTTAGTGTATGGTGAGAGGTGAATACTAGTTTCATTCTTCTGCATATGGATATCAAGGCAGTCCCTTAACGAGGCAGATTGTAGATTTTGTTGTCTTTGTCAAATATCAGATGGCTGTACCAGTACCATGTTGTTTTGGTTACAATAGCTTTGTAGTACAATTTGAAGTCAGGTAGTGTTATGCCTCTGGCTTTATTTTTTTTTACTCAGCATAGCTTTGGCTATTTAGTGTCTTTTGTTGTTACATATGAAGGGTAAGATTGTTTTTTTTTTTTTATTTCTGTGAAGAATGTCATTGGTATTTTGGTGGTGATTGCATTGAATCTGTAGATCGCTTTGGGTAGTATAGACATTTTCACAATATTAATTCTTCTAATCCAAGTGCATGGCATATCTTTCCATCTTTTTGTTTTGTCTTTAATTTTTTTCAGAAATGGTTTGTAGTTCTCATTGTAGAGGTCTTTCACTGCCTTGGTTAAATTGATCCCTAGGTATTTTGCGTGTGTGTGTGTGTGTGTGTGTGTGTGTGTGTGTGTGTGTGTGTCAATTGTAAACGGGCTTACTTTATTTCTCTTTCTTTTAGCTCATTATCTGAATATATAAGTGCAACTGATTTTCAGGCATTTATTTTGTATCCTGAAACATTAATGAAGTTATTAACCAGCTCTATGAGTTTTTTGATAGAGTCTTTAGGTTTTTCTATACATAGTATCATGTCATCTGCAAATAGGTCAAGTTTGCCTTCATCTTTTCCAGTTGGGATTCCCTTTATTTCTCTCTCTTGCCTGATTACTCTGGCTAGTACCTCCAGCACTATGTGAAATAGAAGTGGTGAGAGTGGGCATCCTTGTCTTGTTCTTGTTCTTAACGGAAAGGCCCTCAGTTTTTCCCCATTCAGAATGATACTGGCAGTGGGCTTGTCATTTATGGCTTTTATTGTGTTGAGGTATTTTCCTTCTATACCTAATTTGTTGAGAGTCTTTATCATGAAGGGATGTTGAATTTTGTCAGCATCTATTGAGATAATCATATGGTCTTTGTCTTTGAGTTTGCTGATGTGATATATCACATTTATTGACTTTCATATGTTGAACCATCCTTGCATCCCTGAGATGAATCCCACTTGATCATAGTGCATGATTTTTTTAATGTGTAGTTGTATTCTGATTGCTAATATTTTGTTGAGCATTTTTGCATCTAGGTTCATCAAGGATATTGGCCTGTAATTTTCTTTTTTTGTTGTGTCTTTATCTGGTTTTGGTATCAGAGTTATGTTGGCCTCATAAAATGAGTTTGGGAGAGCAGCTTCTGTTTCAATTTTTTGGAATAGTTTGAGGAAAATTGGTATTAACTTCTCTTTAAAATTTGGTAGAATTCAACTGTAAAGCCATCCAGACCCACACTTTTCTTCGTTGAAAGGTTGCTGATTACCGCTTCAATCTCCTTGTTTGTTATTGGTCTGTTCAGGTTTTCTGTCTCTTCTTGGTTCAGTCTGGGTAGTTTCTATGTATCTAGAAACTTATTCATATCTTCCAGATTTTCATACTTGTTGTCATGCAGTTGTTTATGATAGTCTTTAATGATTCTTTGTATTTCTGTGGTATCAGTTGTAATGTCTTCCTTTTCATTTCTGATTCTTTTAAATGGGTCTTCTCTCTTCTTTACGTTAACATAGCAAATGCTTTGTCTATTTTACTTGTCTTCTCAAAAAAACAACTTTTTGTTTTGTTGATCTTTTCTATTGCTTTTTGGATCTCTATTTCATTTAGTTCTGCTTTGATCTGAAGTATTTCTTTCCATCTATGACCTTTAGGTTTGGATTGTTGTTTTACAAGTTCTTTGAGGAGTAGTGCTAGGTCATTTATTAGACATCTTTCCATTCCTTTGATGTAAGTATTATTGCAATAAATCTACCTCTTCATACTGTTTTTGCAGTGTCCCACAGGTTTTGGTATGATGTATCTTTATTTTCATTAGTTTCTATAATTTTTTTGATCTTCTGTTTGATTCCTTCTTGGACCCATAGGTCATTCAGGAGCCTTTTATTTAGTTTCCATGTATTTGTGTAGTTTCCAGAGTTTGCTTATTATTAATTTCCAATTTTAGTCCATTGTGCTCTGAAAAAAATACTTGGAATGATTTCAATTTTTTAAAATTTGTTGAGGCTAGATTCATGACCTAATATGTTGTTTATCCTGGAGAATGTTCCATGAACTGGTGAGAAGAAAGTATATTCTTTAGTTCTTGGGTGAAATGTTCTGTGTATATCTGCCAGATCCAGTTTGTGTAACGTGTAGTTTAAATCCTAGTCTCTGTTGATTTGTTGCCTTGAGTATCTCTCCCATACTGTGAGAGGGGTATTTCTTCTTATAAGGACATTTATCCTATGGAATCAGGGATCTTCCTTTATGACTTCCTTTAACTTTAATTATCTTCCAAAGGACCTATCTCCAAATATGCTCACATTGGGGATTAGGACTTTAATTTACAAAACTGGGGGAGGGGATTCCATCCATAGCAAATACTATGGGGGAAAATGTCCTAAATATCCATAAATTAACATAATGTAAATCCATTGCCTCAAACCTTAGTTTTACCTGGGAATCATTCTCTTTGATCTGGTTGGTTTTCTCTCTCTTTCCCCTTAGGACATTTTCTGACATTCATTGCACCCTTGGAGCTCTCTGCACTACTTGTACTCAGCAAGTAGAATATTTAGCTTTTTGTGATTAATGCATATGTGGGACTAATGAAAGAAAAATGTTCGAAGAAAACCCAGATTGTTGGTTTAGTGAGCTACAAATATTATGGCATTCATTGAGAAAATAAAACTAGAAAGGAGAATAAATTTACATTCATATTTTGGGTATGTTGATTTTTTTTTTTTTTTTTTTTTTGTCTTTTTCGTGACCGGCACTCAGCCAGTGAGTGCACCGGCCATTCTTATATAGGATCCGAACCCGCGGTGGGAGCATCGCAGCGCTCCCAGCGCTGCACTCTCCCGAGTGCGCCATGGGCCCGGCCCTGGGTATGTTGATTTTAAAGCTCTTATGAAACAGTCAATTATCGATGCCAAGCAGTTAGTTGGAAAGAAAATAAATTAGAACTACAGATATAGATTTGAGAGTCATCAGTGTGTCAGAGATAGTGGAAATCTGACATTTCCACTATCAGGATGAGTACATAAGGACAAAATTGAAGCAGACTTGAAAAAGACCTGTGGAGAAGGTTAATATTTAGGAGAGAAAAAAGAGAGTTATTTGTAAAGAAAACTGAAGAAAATAAATATGGAGATAGGTGGAGAACCAAGTAAACATGATATTACTGATCCAAGAAGAGAGAAACAATCAGGAAATAGGAAACAGTCAAGTGTATCAATTTCTGGACTGAGAGTCCATTGCATTAGTAATATTGAGTTCAGCAGTGACAGTGAAGGCAGTTTTAGAATGTGGTAACATGATAGAACAGTGCATTTAGGAGTGAATGAGAAACAAGAAAAAGGCATAAAGGAATCAGATGGCTGATGACTATGTGCTTGAGTAGCTTATGGCATAGTGACAAACACCAGACCATAATAGATACGCTTCTTTTACTGCTCAAGGAACAGAAGAAGAGATTGTTTCAGCCCAAAAGTCAATGGGTAGGAGAAGTACAGAGACAAGTGCAGACCAATTCCTGAAGAACGACATATGCCTGAGCCATTATTTAGGTTTTAAACAAAGGGTAATGTGTATGTTTTGAAGAACTTAAGCAGGAAGACTTGAGTTTTAGAATGATCAGTCTGTCAGCCAAGGCAAGAAATGGATGGATTCTGACAGAGTTGGTGCAAGGAGCAGTTAGGGAGTTGCTTCAGTAATTCTGATGGTGAAGGTCTAAAGTTAGTCATATACAGTACAAATAAAGTGGCAAGACAATTTTTAGGAATACGATAAGACTTGACAAGTGCTTGGACATTAAAGATAAGAATAAGTGGTCAAGGATGAATGGAAGATTTCTGGCCTGGCTTCAGTATGACAGTACTCTTATGAGAAAAATATGAGGGGCCTATGGGTATTTGCTTATGCATGTCAGTGAAGTCAGAAGTCCCTTTCTCAGCCATAGCCTTCTTGCTTGAGCAATCCTACAGCTGACTGGAGACAGTGTCTCTGATTTCCACTCTCTCTGTCTTTTCTTTGTACCAAAAGGTTAGTAGATGATGGTGAAGAAAAGGAAATAATGTTCATTGCTTGTTACCATGTGCCAAGCTAAGTAAAAAACTTGTTTATGCTCACAATTACCCCATAGGAAAAATGTGTAAGATATTATAATTTCTACTTCAAAGATGTGAGGAAATTAAAGTTTAGATTATGACAGTATCATATGACTGATTATTTATTTACTCTG
The DNA here is from genome assembly GCF_027409185.1 of Cynocephalus volans. Classification (NCBI taxonomy): domain Eukaryota; kingdom Metazoa; phylum Chordata; class Mammalia; order Dermoptera; family Cynocephalidae; genus Cynocephalus; species Cynocephalus volans. The sequence goes on along the minus strand of NC_084463.1, from coordinate 105,355,902 downwards.
TATCTGATCCAAAAGCTATTTTCCTAATTACAGCATACTTCCTTCCTTTTCCTATAATGAATGTTTTGGTTTCCATGTCTGCCCCCACCAAAAATATAAAGTAGGGTAGTGATGTCTGTAAAAATGGCAGAGTAAGACCTCTGAAAATGTTCTCTTCCATTAAAGCAATGAAAAAGCTGGCAAAATATTGTCAGCATCATCTCTTTCAGAACTCTATAAGAAAACAAAGATTTGCCTCAATCCAGGGAATCTTTATTTTTTAAAAAAGGGCTGAATTTTGGTAAAATCAGTAACTTTGTGTTGTTGTGACTTGCCCTAATCTCATCCCCCACTCTCCAGCTCTGCACTTGCGTTAAAAGATAACAGCCTGCTTTTACAGTGAAACCCAGTAGCCTGGTGGCATCCAGAGGGTGAAGACTGGGCTGGAACTCTCTCAAAGTCTCTTTTTCAGAGAACCGTCATTGTTTCACTTGTCTAGAGATTCCCCTGAGGGCCATGCTTGCAAGACTCTAAATTTAACCTGATCCAGAGCTCACCCGGTGTGAATAGCTTTTTCCCATGGGCGACTGTCAAAAACAATTACAGGCAATTAACTGTGCAGCTGCTTGCAATAGTGGATAATAGTTAGGGCATACAAGAAACTAACTAAAAAGCTAAAACAGAAAAGCCAAAAAATACGATATTAACATGAGCTTAAGACATTTTTTGACATAGCTCTAGGGATATAGAAGGCCATGTGCGTGTCCATAACTTTGCACATGTTCAGGGCTGTACATATCCTCAGAAAAGATCTGAGAACACCATAAGCTCTTACCTCTGGCTCGCCGTAAGGCTCTGCACAAGCAGAAAATAAAGTTTAAAGCAGAGTTGTAAACTGAATGGCTGAGTGTTGAAGTTGTGCCCCAGTATGCATCTGGAGTCCTCAGCAAAGACAGAAAGACTTACTGTTTCAAAGTATTTAAGGCAATCTCTTTCTAATTATTGACTGACCACTAAACTAACAAAGCAGAGATTTCAGTGACTACACATGACAAAAGTTGGTGTTACTGAATTCATAAAAAAAAAAAAATCAGTAAACAGACAACAAAAATGACAATAACAAATAGCAACAAAACAAACCCTGGGAGAGGGGAAGATCTGATTTTCAGAGTTGTCACATAATATTGTCTAAAACGTACAATTTTCAACAGAAGCTTATGAGACATACAAAACAAAACAAACAAAAAACAAAACAAAACAACAACAAGAACAAAAACAAGGAAGATTGGCCCATACACAATGAAAAAAAAAATACCAATAGAAACAGTCCCCAAGGAAGACCAAACAATTGGGCTTACCAAGACTTTAAGCCAGCTATTTTAAATCCATTCAAAGACCTCAAGGAAACTATATTTAAAGAATTAAAGTATAAGAGAACTTTCTCACCAAAGAGATCATATATGTGTATGTATCTATGTATACATATATATGTATGTATCTATGTATATATGTATATATATACACACACACAGACACACATATGTTGGAGTCAAAAAGTATAAAAACTGACATGAAAAATTCACTACAGGAGCTCAACAACAGATTTGATGAGACAGAAGAAAGAATCAGCAAACTTGAAGACTAGTCAATGGAGATAATCCATTCTAAATAACTTAAAGAGAAAAGAAGGTAGAAAAATAAACAGAGCCTTAGAAACCCGTGAGACACCATCAAGCATACCAACATATGTGTATGGAAGTCACAAAAGGAGAAGCAAAAAAAAAAAAAAAAAGAAAAAAAGAAAAAGAAAAAAAAGGAGGGAAAAAGTTATGTAAAGAAGGCTGGCCAGTTAACTCAGTTGGTTAGAGCACAGACTTATAACAAGGTCACAAGTTCAGACTCCATCCCCCCCAAACATAAAAGAATATTTGAAGAAATACAGGCTAAACACTTCCCTAGTTTGATGAAAAACATTAATGTTCACATTTAAGAAGCTCAACAAGTTCAAAGTAGGATAAACTTAGAAAGATACACTTAGTAAATGCAGTCAATGAGATGCTATGAAAAAAGGCAGTTGGACTTCAAAAAAGTTTCCCTAAATGCTCCCTAAGGAATAAATTTATGATTAAAGGTAAAAAATTCAAAAGTGGAGGAGTAATGGGAGAAAATATAATTTCATTAATCATTAACCATCTCACAAGTACTATCTAGCTTTTATAGAATAATTTTATAATACATTTATAATAATTCTGTAATGCAAGATGATGTAAAGATGTATTAGATTAGTTATAAACATTCACTAATAATATTTTGAGAAGTTACATAAATTTTACATATTATATTCATTTATTAAGAATATTACATTTCAGGCACTGTTCTAAGGTCATTCCTTATCACAATCTCAAAAGTTAAGTAATATCATTACTTCATTTTACAGTTGACCATGGCAGGCATAGAAAGATTCAGCAGCAGGCTCAAAACAGAAAAGTTCTAAGTGGATGAGCCAAGATTCAAACCCAGGCACTGTGATTTTAGACCTTGTATGTTTAACCACTACCCAAAATTTTGGAGTTTAGATTCAAATTCACTCGAAATATTTATTTTCTTTTTAATTTCTTTGTTTTTTATTTGATCTTCTGGTAGAATATTCCCACCATGAGATGCACTATCTTCTCCAGACCAGGACTGCCTTCCTATAGCAAGTTATAGCCTCTTCCAGACAATGGAGAAAATGTTATCTCATTTCTGGTAATTGAAAACTGCTAAAGGAGTAAATTCAGTGATCAATAATAAATCCAATTCAGCTGTCCTCCCATGCCATACCATCCCTCTCACATCATAGGTCTGTATCTGTGTAAGTTTATCTAGAAAACTACCCTACCGATTTATTTTCCTTACGTCCAACTTCTGCTCAGAACTCATACTGAGGCCTTTCCAAGTATTTTCAGAACTCAAGTCTGAATCTCCTTGGTTCTAACCCCATAGGTAATAGAATTGAGCAAAAGAGGCACCGGCACATAGAGATTAGCTGGATATATCTGCACATGCTTGGAGACATGGTGGTAACCAGAATAGTGGATGAGAAAGGTGAAGAAAGCAGGGATGTAGAAAAACGAGATAACCAAGGTGGAAGCCAGAGGTAGTGAGCTCCTTGCACCTGGTATGTTGAGATGGAAGGCAGTAGACAGCATGGAGGACAAAACCATAGGAGGTGGCAATGAGGATGAAATTTAGACCCATGCCCAGCAGAACCACATAGACAATATTGATGGTGATGTTGGCACAGGCCAGTCGAGCAATGCCCATATACTCACAGTATGTGTCATGCATGGTGACCACAGTAGGGCAGTCACCTCAGCAAGAAAGTGAAGCAGGAAACAATAGCTACAATATGGAATATCCCAACAAGTCCGATTCTGCCCATGACTGTATTGCTGAGAATGGTTGTGTATCTCAGTGGGTTGTAGATAGCCACATATCCATCAAAGGCCATGAGAGGGAGAACCAAGGAATCCAGAGCATAAATGGAATGGACACAACACATCTGTGCCAGGCATCCACCAAAGGATATCTCACCAGCATGGAGCCACAAAATGGCCAGAATTTTTGGCACAGTGGTGGAGGCAAGAGCCAGGTCAGTGAATGAGAGAAGGCAAAGGAAGAGGTACATGGGTGCACGAAGTGCATTGTGTGTGACAACAACCAGGATGAGGGCAGCATTTCCAGCCAGTGCTACCAGATACATCGCACAGAAAGGGATGGCAATCCAGAAGTGGGCAGCCTCCAGCCCTGGTATCCCTGTGAGGAAGAGAGTGGCTGGGGGACTGTTGTCACTGAAGTTAGAATCTGACATCCTCTTTGGCAAACAAAGGGCTGTATTCAAGGGACGATGGTGTGCCTGCCCGTAATATCAGGTATTTGGTTAATTCACATAAAACGATGGCCTTTCTTTGATATAATCTTTTTTGAACTACAAAAAGTACTTATTGCCATTAACTTGTTCAAGCATATGAAGTTTCCATCACATAATCCACATTTTTTTCTGCTTCTGCTAATTCCTATGTTAAACAATGATGTTTCGAGTTCCCTAATTGAAGCATCAAGCTAAGTATTTATTCATCTGCCCAATCTGATCCTTCCAGATTGGGGTCAGATCTCTAAGGATGAACCTCAGACAGTTGGAGTTGGTATATCTGGGGGATATAATGAGGCTGTTTCTAAAAAAGGAGGAAACAAAATAAAACAAAAACAAAGCAAAAACACCACAGGATGTTTCTATTAGAATCAACTACTGTTCCACAGGATAAAATAGTTGCTTGGATGACAATGACAAAAAAAGAAAGCCATCAGGAAAAGAATATCCCTTACCCTCTTCAGTTTTCCCATTTGCCTCTAATGCTTCTTATTGGCAGAGTCTAACCTTGTATTTAATTTTAGCTGGATAAAAAAATCTTGTTATGTGTTCTGAAAATGTTAAGTAAATAAATGAACAGTCTGTGTTGGAACAGAGCTCTGCAACTCAACAGTATTAAAATTTTGAACCTAATTTCACCTCCCAAGCACTCAGTTTTCTCAGTGAAATAGGAAGAAATTCCCTCCATGTTTGGTTGTTAGGATTGAAAGAGACAATGACCATAAAGTTCTTGATGAAGTTCAGAGAATACTGAAAACACTGAGTATTATTGATGACTATTCCATTTCTATCATCTATGACTTTAACCAACCCTACACTCTGGGGTTTGAAAATCTTCTGAGAAGAGGGTCCTGGAGTGGGAAATTGGCTTGGGAGAAAGAAAGCCTGGAGCTGGAGGTCAGAAAGAATGAGTTACATTTTTGGTTTACCATTTGAAAACAGTAGGTCTCTTGGTACTGTCCTCGTTTGCCTGGAGGTCATTAGGATACATCCCTTACAGAAACTCAGGAGCCAGGAGGACATGGTCTAGGGCAGGGCTGGGAGGAGGGGTTGCCTTGTCTTTTGCATAGAAGTTCAACCACCCATGCAAGTTGACAGCAAGAGGCATATGCTGGGATCCCACTGTGAGAAGCCTATTCCCAATAGGGTTTGGCTGGGGAATATTACGGCTTGCTATAGCCCCTCCACTACTCAGAGCGTAAAAGCTGGCTCTTGTGGAATGTAGTGTCAGTGTGAGGTTTTCTACAGCCTTGGCCTAGCCTGTGGAATTACAGCCCATTCCTCCTGGAGCATCTGGGGCAGGCTGGGACATCGCCTTGTAGCTGCTCTCAGTCTCATTTGTCCTCCCCTCCTTCTTCTTCTCCATGTTAATGTTGCAGTCACTATCTCCCTAAAATCCCTTCTCTGCTCTTGCATTTTGCTTTCCTTAACTAGCACTCTCCAACTCCATATTATTTTCTCTCTGTTTTTCATCTCCTTCTATCTGTCTCTTTGTCACTCTCTGCCTTTTATCCTGCCCTCCTATCTCTCTCTCTCCAACTATATATCACTTCTCTCTTCACCCTCTGCACCCACTTTTTGCATGATGTGAATACGGAGAAAAATATTAAGGAGCGGAGAGGATGCTAGTATTAGCAGAGTTCTTATCTGAAGGAGATGAACTCCATCATCTCCAGTTAGAACAGAAAGTAGGTACTACAAATGACCTTATTTTGCAGCAGCAGGTTTTAGCTAAGAGAGTTTTAGATTTCCTTTTAGTGGAACATGTGACACGGTGCGTTGTTCAAGCAGTGGGTGGCCTAATCATCTCCTAATCATTGTTTCTAAAATCCTCAATATTCATTACTTTATGTGGTACTAATATGGCTCATTACACTGTACAGGCTTCCCAGGGTTTATCTGGTTCATCCTCCCCACCTTTTCAAATCCAATCCTGCTGCTCAGCAAACCCATCTTTGGGCAGTAAGCCCTTGTAACTTTGTCCCAGACCCTGATCCCTCTGGTGGGGAATTTATCCCTGATGTCTAATTGGATTATTTATTGATATAATACTTACCATATGCTGGAGAAAAATCAATTTTTCTTCCAAGAGTCATATAAAATAATAAATATAACAATGATGTAATAAATTTCTCAGTGGTGGGTAGTTACACTCAAATGTTAGGAATTACTCATGAAAGGCATAAGGGGATCCAATACCTAAATTTCAGAAGCATTAGGTGAGGACACTTGCCTAAAGGGTAGGCAAGAGTTTTGCACATGTTACAGAAATATTATGAAATATGAAATAAATGTATCTCCTTCACCAAATGATTATTTCTGAAAATCCACAGTGTGAGAGAACAAGGGGAAGAATATGAAATGTTTTGGTTTTTTTACTCCTTCATCACATTTTCTCACAGCCTTGTTTCTCATCTTTTACTCCTGTGGAAGATTGACATTTTGTGAGAGGAACAACAACAGTCTGGTGTGAAAATGAAAAAAAAAATGCTATTATCTAGCAATTTATAGGGGAAATGTGTTAATGGTAGAATGTTTTCCTTGTTATAATTTTTCTTTCTCCTCTCAATTATTTCTAATCCTTTGCACTTTACTTTTGCTTGTCTGTGCCATAATCTATTTTGTGACAATACATGGTTTAAACATACATATTTAAGTTTTAAATAAATATATGTGGATTTTGTTAAAGCAAGTACAAGGTACAATCAATGTGCCATCTAAACATGCTTTTAAATAATAACAATGATAACAGTGCATATATAAGCTTACTGATAGGTAGGAACAGTTTCAAGTCCAAATTCTTTCTCCCTCTCTCTTCCCCGCTCCTTCCTTTTTATATGCATGTGTGTATGTACATTCATAGAGCAACTCTATTTTACCCTATCTTAAATATAAAGGAGACAAAGAGTTTAAGAAATTAGCTTAATGTCAGTAGCTATTAAGAGGCAGCACTAGGACTCAACTTTTTTTTTTTTTTTTAACTCTTAACTAGTACACTGCAATGATTCTCATGAGCTATTGATTCTCTGGGCTTTCTGCAAGGACCTTTCAGTGTCATATGTGAGATTCTGGACCATGTAAGTAGCTCAGTATAGAAGGTGGAATACGAAATTCAATTTCTAGCCATGTGACTTTCTCACTAGAAAACCTGGGGTACCTCTCTCCCTTTCTTGGACACTTGATTCTTCATCTGTCAGACAGGGTGCAAGTTTTAACATCTCTTGTAGATCTACTAAGATCATGGCTATGAAATTTGAGACATATGAAGGAGATCTGTGATAATGACCATGAGGAGGGCATCCAGAGACCTACCAATGAGACTAAAGGAGCTAGTCAACATCCCTAAAAAGAGTCCTAATCTACAATTCTTCTGAAAGAGATTTAGGAAAAAAAGCTTCTCTTTCAACAGCTAGCATTTCATAACCTCATGGTCATTCTCCCAGTGAATTTCAGGAAAAAAATCTATATGTAATCTTACTTAATAAAGCTGGATGTTGCCTTCTTCTCCATAGAAATAGCAGTAATCTTAAACGCACAGTATAATTTCTACAAAAGGTCAATCTGGCTGATGACAGATGTCCCCAGCCTCTCATAGGCAACCACAGGATCAATGCCTCTGATGCTCCCAGCTTTATTCTGATAGGTTTCCCAGGAATGGAGACCATGGAGCCCTGGCTATCTCTCCCTCTCCTTCTTCTCTTATGTAGTCTCCATTGTGGGCAATATCCTGCTCCTCCTCATTGTCAAGGAGGAGCAGAGCTTGCACCAGCCCGTGCACTACATCTTGTTCCTACTCTCAGTCAATGACTTAGGTGTGTCCTTCCCCACAGTGCCGACTGTGCTGGCTACCCTCTGCTTCCGTGCTCCAGTGATCTCCTTCAGTGCCTTCTTGGCCCAAATGTTTTTCATCTACTTCTTCACTTGGACAGAATCTGGCATCCTTCTGGCCATGAGCTTCGATCGCTACGTGGCCATCTGTAACCCCCTGCACTATGCTTCAGCACTCACAAATGCATGCATTGTGGGGGATGGGCCTGGGCACTGACCTCCGCAGCTTTGCTCTTATCTTGGTTCTCCCAGTGCTGCTGCACAGACTGCCCTTCTGCCACACCCGGAACATGCTCTCCCATGCCTACTGCCTTCATGTGGATATGATTAAACTGGCATGTACAGATGTCTCCCTCAATAACCACTACGGGCTGTCCATTGTGTGGTTTACCTTTGGTCTGGACTCTGCATTCATCCTCATGTCCCACATACTCATCCTGCAATCAGTGCTAGCCATTGCCTCTTGGGAGGAGCACCTGAAGATGCTCAACATGTGCGTGTCCCTCATCTCAGCTCTGCTCATCTTCTATGTGCCTGTGGTTACTGTGTCCATTGTTCATCACCTTGGAGCTGACCTGCCCCATGCTGTCTATATCCTCATGTCTACTCTCTACTTCTTTGTGCCTCCCATCCTAAACTCTGTCATCTACTCTATTAGAACAAAGGAGATATGGCAGAGACTTCTCAAGATGTTTCCCAGGGTTAAGTTCTAACTCGTTGGCAGATCTAACACCTCTAGATGATCGAATATTGGGAGTAGAGGCAGCCAGACACCAGAGTAGGAATCAGGGGAATGTTAGTGCCACGCTTCAAATTCTAGGATCAGTGAGCAATCATTTAATCTAGTATACTGGGTTAGCACCTGCCAGGACCACCTTGGGTTTTATTCAGAAATTAATTACGTCAATGTTCTCTAGAGGCAGAAAAATGGTCTCTCTTCAAGAATAACTGGGAGAATATTGAGCATCACTACAGAGTGGGATTATTCTCTGGAGGAGTTGGGACTAACTTCATGAAACTTTGTGACATGCTAGTTACTTCTGGTTATGGGCTGGCACAGCTTTTAAAAAGACAGAGGCACAGATAGGGATAATTATGAGCTGGGTTTACATCATTACCAATGTGCAAGTTTAATGTGGATGATTGATTTCTGATGCTGCTAAGACCTTTGCCACCAGGTGTTTGAAAAGTTTGAAATTTTGGAGTTTGACAGCTATAATATTTAAGTAGTCAGAATTAGAGTTTAGGATTCCTGTCATTTTTTTTTTCTCAAATGGGTGACCATGAGATATGTTGGCACTCGGCTCTGCCAATCTTCACTGAACTCAACAGCCTTTTGCTCATATCTCTTCTATGACCTTTTCCTCACTCTTTCATATCATTTGCTTTCCCGGATGGAATCTAAGCTTTCTGAGGAAGAAGTCTGTTCTTACTCTACTCTGTCTATCCACATTAAACTCACCTTGGGCCCTCCATTCAGATATCATCTGTGTGGCTAAAGTAATAATGAAAGAATAATTGAAAAACAGATGAATGGATAAGAGAAGGAAATAATGAGATAATGAGTGAAAAAATTAATGAATGAACATATGAACTAATAATGATTTCCTAAATCAGAGAGTCATATAAGAAAATATTTCCTCTTCCTCTGGACCCCATAATTCCCTCTTTGAAGGGAAGTATAAATAAGAGATGAAATCCTGGGCGAGCGGAACTAGCCTCTCTAGGTCTTAATTTTCTCACCTGTAAAATAAGACATCAATCTCTGATTTATCTAATTCCTATGTTTGTTTTGAAGAGTAAGTAAAATAAACTGCCCTAAAATTACATAATAATATACACATACAGCTTATTTACTCATTTTTTAAAATCAAGAAAAAGTGCAAAATTCTGTTCAGCTTCAAAATATCATGTGCATAAGTTAGAGTATAAATCAATATTTTTTCTAGGATTTTCCTGAACCTTAAGTAGTTCTGATCCCTGCCTGCTTTGTGTCCACTGTACTCAGAAAGTACTTTAATTATGTTAGTTATTTCCTCTCCTCCACCAAACTGTAAGCAACTCATGGGTAGGGATCATATTTTGTTTATCTTTTTACTCGTCAGACTCTAAAATAGGGTCTGAAATATACCAAATATGCACAAAAAAAGTTGAGAAATGAATTAATAAATTATTATATTTGCATGTATTTACATACCAGCAATCTCATTATACTTTAGTGAATTATCACCTCTTAAAATATTTTACTGTAAAATATATCACAATTTTACTAAAGAATCATTTTATATGGAGCCTTTGTCATCAGTCATAGGCTAAAAACCATATACATTACAAATAAGATCAAAGTGGATAAAAAATAAATTGTTCTTGAAATTTTCAAACATGTTACAAATGTACCTTGTATATTTATATTGTTTAGACCTTATGTACCACACAGCATGCTCACAGTAATTTATAGGGTGACAACACTGTGCCTGATCTTTAGCAGGTGTTTAAATAATTTTTTGAATGGATGTTGTTGTTTAATGATTTCAGACTTGTCACAAATATAACTTATAATGAAATTACTGCTATAATAAGTGGAAAATACGGTTTAAATGACAGTAACTTAACTTACTCCTTTAAATCTAAATGACTTTGAAGCAATGGTTTGGCTCTTTTATGTACCTGTAAAAAGCTGTCTAGGAACATTTAGGCTAATGTTTTTCACAACACAACCCATAAATAACGACACTCAAAATCCATCTTTTGACCTTGGAAATTTGTCCAATCTAAAATGGGCTCAGCAGATATTTGCTGCTGACAGTCCTTTTCTATTCAGTTCATTGAAAACAAAGAATTCATGGCTCTGTCTGGATCTCTCATTTGCCCATCTGGAGATACATCTCAGACTATTTATCTACTTTACTGATGAGAACTGTGATCACAGTGACACTCTCACCATCACAGGGCTCTGGTTATCAATGTCATGAGATATATCTGATCTGAGGTCTTGACTTCTTTAACCTGTTTCTATGATTTAACCTCCATTGCTGAAGCTATCTTATTGGTTTCATATTCCATTCTTCTAGAACTAGAACATGAATTGTACCTGTTCTCTCTAAGCAAAACTAGGGCCACCTACTCATTGTGGGCTGGCCGGATCCCATCCAGTCTGTGTCTGCTTGAGGTGCTAAGAACAAATGGAAGTGTATTTACTTTATGAAATAGCAGGAGAAGACATTCTGCAAGTTGGCGTTGGTACATGGACAATCTCCTGAACCTACAAGATTAGAGGAGTGTAGGGTGTAGGAGGTATTACTGAATGGGATTTGTGTCTTATGTGGTGTTATTTGAACTTTTGCCCTTTGGGGAACTATGCACATAGTTATGAAGCCTCAATTCAGATTCTGCACCCTCTTTCATTCCTAACTCTATCAGGTTCTACCCAGCACACCAAATGCTACATGTTTATGTCACACTACAGCTTGAGGACTGTATGGCGCTGCACTTCTACCCCACCCTACATTAGAAAGTGCTTCCACCCTTGACTCTCAAAAATATACAGTAATGAACTCTTTCTTACTTTCCTACTTCTAACAAATCCAAAAGTAGACATAGAAAAATTGAGGTCAGATAGGTCTGAATTAATGATTGCAAGAGCAATGGAAAACACCCATTTATGTAGTCTTACCTGCTTGCTATGTTTTGTTTCACAGATGAGGAAATATTCATAATTATTCCCTTGATAAATATGTGATTTTGCTGCTATCCCAAGCAAGTGGATTATAATTGTTACACAGTAACATTTTATAGATAAGTATCCCAAAATAAAATATGAGCCCTTTGACAGTGCTTACTACAATTTGTGGCATAGGAAATATTCGTTAAAACAGTGGAGCAAAGGAGAGGAAAACAGGGTTGAATATAAATGAAAAACATTGTATCTAACTGAAAAACAGCTTCCTAAAATAAAGTGTGAAGGAGAAAGGCCTTCAGCAAACAAGCATGAAAGATGAAGAAGAGAAAGACATGAGATCCAGGAAACAGAATTCCAACCCAGGAGACAAATTAGTCAAATCCCTTGTGACAGTTGCATAAGCAGCTCATCCAGAAGGAAGTCAGAGGATATAAGGCTCCAGGGGAGGATGTCAAGAAAATTAAAAAGACTTTACTAGAAGAGTAGTGTGATTAAAAGGGTGGACAGATTTGAGGAGGTAATAAACTCAGGAGTTTCATGAATAAGCACAAATAGTAATGGACACCTGATACTGGTCTTAAATACTTCCATATTTCCCATTTCATACTTTATTTCCTTTCAAACTGCTCCCATCTAATACCCTGATCACTTACTCCCAGCTTAGGATCTTACTTTTTATTTCGGAAGAAGAAAGATGTGATTAGACAGGAACTCTCAATTTTCTATCACTAAGTCTGAGTGTATCTTCCTTTTCCTGCTGATATCAATGGTGGAAATGTTCTTAATATCCAAAATACTTGGTCCCTCCATTGTCATTATTCACAGCCTGCATAGGTTAATATCTTACTAATTTCTAACTCACTCCTCAAGCCTTTGAACCCCCCTTGTTCTGCCACCCACTCTTCTCCAACATTCCCTTTTAAACCTTCATACATGTTTCGTATTGTCATATCTGCCAGGAATGACCCTTTTTTGTTCTTTGTCTCCTGTTCTCTTCCTTTTGCCTAAGGCTCACTGTGGTTTCCTTTTTCTTTTCTTTTCTTCCCCTCCCCCTTTTTTCACCGTATTAATTTTATATCGACTCCGTGAGAAATTACCACACATTTTGCAGCTTACAACAACAAAAAAAATCTCTTATATTACAGTTTCTGTAGGTCAGAAATCCAGAAACATTAAATGCTTAGGGTCTCTTAAGGCTGACATCAAGGTGTTGGCAGGTCTGCATTCCTTATTAAAAGCCTCGAGGAAGAATCTTATTAGAAGCTTATTTAGGCTGTTTGTTCAGTTCAGTTCTCTGTGGTTGTAGGACTGAAGTTTCCATTTCCTTGTTAGATATTGGCTGGCAAGTCCAAATCACATTACTGAAGCTATTCACACAACTTCTCATGCTTTTCATTTGGCTCGTTTAAGCAGTGGTGGTCAAGTGCCTCTTATGTTTTGAATCTCTGATATATCTGCCATATTTTTCTGTCTCCAGCCTGAGATAATTCTATGCTTTTAACAGCTCATGTGATTATAGTAGGTCCACCTGGATCATGTGAATGAAAGCAAACCCTTATCTTAAAGTCTATCTTGTGGTCCGTAATTTTTGCCATGAAACATAACACATTCATAGGTTTAAAACACGAACATCTTTTGGGAGGCATTCTACCACCATATTTGCCTAAATAATATTTGCTCATTCCTTGAGAGTCATGAGAGCTATCACATGCACCTGGACATCTCCAACTGCCCTATAATATTGCAAATTCTCCTATGTTTTCCCCTAAAATCATGCCTGTATCTCTTAACATTGTAATTATTAAACTGTTATGTTTGCTTAGCACTATTCCAAACTAGACTAGTAATTGGCGTACTTATACATCTATACATTCCCATGACTAAAATCATGTTTAACATTGAACGAATGTCTTGATTTATACTTACTCATGTTAACATACACCTTATACCATAAGCCTTCGGGGTAGGGATTGTGACCTTATAATAAACAAACTGTTTTTTTTGTTGTTGTTTGTTTGTTTTATATGGAAAAATTTAAACACAAGCACAAATGGCAAAGGAAAAATGTACATAAAATTGTGATAAATCCATATGTATTGATGAGGGCTCAGGTGATTTCCTGATCTTTTCCTGTGAGAATCAGTGTGACTGTGAGAAGATCTAAGGGTTTATTAGGTGGTGCACTGAATTTTTTTATCTGTAAGTGGAATTCTTTTCTTCTTTTCTTTTTTTATTATCTTGTTAATTCATGTAAAAACAGAGTTTCAAAATACATGAAGCAAACAACAACAAGAACAATGTATTAAACAATATCTTATATAACTGAAAGAATAAATAATCAAATCTAATATTCTATTTGGATTATTGAAAAGCTACTACATATTCATCTTGGTTAGTTTCAGATAAACATTAGGAAAGTGAGAGGTTCTTTCTAAAGCTAATTTTTCACTGTCCTCCCTGATCAGGTTCAAGTGTAAGTCACCTGTTAGTAAGCACTATTTTTTCCAGATGTATCTGCTAGTGTGTTCCTAGAAATAAGTTGTTCAAGCTATTCTGAGTATTCTTATTATGCTGTATACTTAGATCAATACCTATTCCCAATTGTTTTACTTTCAGGGCTTAACGTTTGGGACTTCAATGTCCAATTAGATATGGCAGCCAGTAAGCTAAATGCTTTTCATGAATTATATTGTTTAGTTATCCCAATCATTCTGTGTCATATTATTGCCTATTTTACAGTGAAAAAAAATGCAGCTGTATGTGGGTTAGAAACTTTCTCAAGGCAAGTGGTAAAACCTAGACTCAAACTCAGGTCCATCTAGCTCCAAACTTTATCAACTCTTTCCTATTACCTAGTGGTCTCCTGATTGGTATTCAGTAAACATTTGTGAAGAAAGCATCACAGTGCAATGCTCTCAACACCTTCTTAATCAGGGCAAATATTTTCTATGATTTGGTGTATAATCACAGTACGTGTGCAATCAGCTACAGTGTATCAGTGCTTCTTATCATGCTTAGGGTCAATTTCATGGATGATACAGGTGCGAATTTCAAATGTCCTAGTAAGTTCAAATGCTAAAATTAATTTATATGGGGCTTAAGCACTCTTCATAGTGTTTAGCATTTCTTATGAATACTGATTATATTTGTATAGTGGAAAGGTCATAGCTGACTTAACAGAAGATCTTGGACCTAGGTTTAAATATTATTCTGCTAATAACAAGCTATGTAAATTTTAGATGACTTTTTCCCTTCTAAACTCTAATTATTATTATTATTATTATTATTATTATTATTATTATTATTATTATTATTATTGTAAAATGAGGGGTTAAATACAATGTTCTTTCAGGTCCCTAGTTCTGATCATTCCTACTCTGACATACCTATAAATCAGGGAGGTGTGGGGCACTGTAGATGCTCCATATTCCCAGAAGTCCATGAGCACCTGAGCTGATAACAGCTTAAGGGACTTCCTAGATGCAGCCATATATTGCATAAGCCGGGGAGTTGGTAGAGGCGACTTGAGGCTAGGGGCAGGGCATGAAGGACCCCCAGAACTGATCTTCCTTCCTCTACACCTTCTATGCCTAAAAATCTCTCAGGTAGGTAAGTCAAAGTGTCAGGCACTCTAAATTCAGGCCCTTCGACACTCTGCCCCTAGTGTAGAAATCCCAAGTGCTGCAATATGGCAGTCTTAAAGAGGAAGGGCACACCTAACCTGTCAATTTTTCTCCCTGCATTTTCTCACCTTCATCACCTTCTCAGTTCTATAATTTCTGTCTGTTGCTCTCGGTCTCTGAAATCCCACCATGCTTTCTGCTTTACACATTCCTTTCCCAGAAGACATACCTCATCAGGCTACACTTTGGATATACATGCCTTGGTGTAAATAAACACTTTCATAATTTTCTCAGAAAAATCTGCTAACAGGGGATGCATAAAAAGACTAGCGCAGTTTTGGAAGCCACTTGTTAGGACCCCTACTTAGTGTTGAAAGACACCAAATCAGATATTTATGTATATTGCACACAGAGGCAAACTAAAATGTATAGGAGGAACTTCCTGGTTAGTAAAACAAAGGGGTCCTAAGAATACAGAATGAAAAAAAAATTGAATCCTGAGAAAAAAGAAGAGAGTCCTGAGAGCAGATGGAGGAGCAAAGGCAGATGAAAGGCTGGAGTGAGGATGCAGAGCAGGCTTTAGAACTCAAAGCTGCAAAAGCTTTCGTCCTAAGAACTTTCACAACGGCTCACTTTTAGCTTTTCACAATCCCATTAGGTAAGTTGCTTAGCATCTCCAATTTACAACAAAGGGACTGAAACCCAGAAAGGCTGAGTGACTTATTGAGTACTTCTTCTGGTCAAGCGCTTGCACTAAGCACAGCAGGGACCAAAACTATGAATAAGACTCAGGGATGAGTTCTTGAAGCTGATAAGGCAGGAGGAAAGATAAGATTTACAAAGTTATAATGCAGTGCAGGCAGAGAAATGGACAAAAAAGGAGTTACAAGCCTAGATCTGTGAGAGGTAGTAGGGAGTTACCTTTGAGGGTAATGACCAGCCAATTATTCCTGCAGGAAGGAATCCATAGACTTCAGCCCTAGATTATGGATCAAATGGATATGTTCATACAGTCTGGCAACTTCTAGGAACTTGGAAGCTGCAGGTCAAGTTTGGGTAACAGCAAGTATACCCATCTGTATCCTGAGGTACGAAGACAATAATTTTGAGAGCTGAGGCCAGAAATATTGGTTTGGTGCTAACCATAGAGGGCCTCTAATTTATTTAGGCTAGTGAGTTTGGATTTAGTCATTTGATAATGATGAACCGTTTAAAGTTTCTAATCGGAAAAGAGCATTTTCAGATTTGCCTTTTAAAAATATTAGTCCTACTACAGGTTAGAGATGAATTGAAGAGAGAGGCAAGATATTTATTAGGATGCTTTATTATGGCATACTAATGTGATATTTTGGGTCTGAAGTGTACTACTACTGCAGGTGGAATGAAATGGAGAAAGGTGCTGACAAAGGCACTTTGGGGTTGGTATTTCCATTGACTGCTATCCAGTTTAATGTAACAGGTAAAGGAAAAGGGGTCAGTGATGTTTGGATTCTGAGTATCAGTCTTGGACTTAATGCTGATATCACTCAAAAAGTTAGAAGACAGATGAAAAACAATTCTGTGGTGTAGAGAAATGATTATCAATCTTATGCCTTTCAGGAGATAGGTGGTTCTGAAAGAAATTACTTTCAGTAAATTAAGTTACTCAGGGAGAAAAGTGATGCTGTAAACTAAATGGGTAGAGTTAAAAAGTGGGTGGAAATATGAAAGTATAGTGCATCTTGATGAATGTCTGGAAGGTTATCTCTATGAATGGTCATCTTTCTGTCCACTTATCTTTTGTCTGGATGAGTGGATGGAAGAACTGAGAGATTACATAGGGGTGGGAAATCTGGAAGTCATTAAGGTGTTGGAGGTCCAGTAGCATGAAAGAATAGGAAGAGGAAAGGGTTATGATTCAGTGAATAAGTGTTTTGCTCAAGAAGAGGGCATTGCAGCTGAGGACATAGTGATTGGGAGAGTTTGTCTTAGGTCTGGAAAAAAGTGATACCACAGATTTACAATAATAATAATAAAAAGAGTTCATAGCTTTAAATGTCAGAAAGAGCATGGTGGTGATAGATGTAGGTGTAAAGGAGGGCAAAATGACTTGTCTTGCCAGCTGGATAAACAGACGGCTCGGATGATTTCAGAAATCTTGGTAACAATGAGAGGTGAGGATGAAGGATTTAGTGAACAAAATAGATTAATGTGATAAAGTGAGGGTATGGATAGTATATGAAAGTCTTAAAATATTAGGCAGAGGCCATGCACACCACAGTATACTCTATTTGTCTTCTTTACAGGATAGTGGCCCTAGAATTGAAGCAGCAGTGCCAGTATGGAAGGCAACCCCTACAACAGCTCAGGATTGCCTCCTTTCACCTTGACAGGACTCCCAGGGCTGGAGTCTTCCCAACACTGGATGTTTTTGCTCCTTGGTGCCCTCTACATTGTCTCTATTGTGGGCAATGCCCTTATCATTTTCATTATCAAGGAGGAACAGAGCTTGCACCAGCCTATGTACTACTTCCTGTCTCTGCTATCAGTTAATGACCTGGGTGTGTCTCTCTCCACACTGCCCACGGTAATGGCCACATTTTGCTTCCACTTACGGAAAATCAGTTTTGATTCTTGCATGGCCCAGATGTTCTTTATCCATCTCTTCTCCTTTATGGAGTCTGGGATCCTGCTGGCCATGAGCTTTGACCGCTATGTGGCCATCTGTAACCCTCTGTGCTATGCCACAGTGCTCACTGATGCCCGTGTGCTGAGTATGGGCATGTCTATTATTGTCCGTAGTTTCTGCATGGTTTTCCCTCTTCCCTTCCTTCTGAAGAGGTTACCCTTCTGCAAGGTCAGTGTACTCTCCCATGCCTACTGCCTGCATCCAGATCTGATCCGCCTGCCCTGTGGTGACATCACCGTCAATAATCTCTTCGGTCTATTCATCGTCATCTCTACCTTTGGCGTAGATTCTGCACTCATTCTCCTCTCCTATGTGCTCATACTTCACTCTGTACTTGCCATTGCCTCCCAGAGGGAACGGTTAAAGACGCTCAACACGTGTGTGTCCCACATCTGTGCTGTGCTCATCTTCTATGTGCCCATGGTTGGTGTGTCCATGGCTGCTCGCTACGGGAGGCATGCCCCACGGTATGTACACACACTCATGTCCCTTATATACCTTTTTGTGCCTCCAATGCTCAACCCTGTCATCTATTCCATCAAAACCAAAGAGATTCATCAGAGGCTTTGCAAAATACTATGGGGAACTAAGTGTTAAGTAGAAGCCATGTTGAGAAGCCACGACTCAGAGGATGTTTATCCTTAGTCCACAAATTTTAGTTTTCAAGATCTGCTTTGATAAGGCATATTTAATATCCTTTTGGGCACTGACTTACCAGTAGGAGTCCTTTCATAAGATGTTTTATGACAGTCTGGCAATAGTTAAGACTCAAGACAATAGATTTTGCCAGGGTAAACTAGGCCATATAATAATTTGAGATCGAAATATTTATATATTGATTTAAAGAGTGACTGTGGGAATGGAAAAAAGTCAATGAGTTAGAAAGATGTTCAGGAGGTGGAACCAAAAAGACATAATATTTCTGCATGTAGAGTTCCTAAGTCCCATGTCCAATACTTATTTATTGAGATCTCTCCTTTCTTCTCCTGGCTCTTTATAATTTTTCCTTCATGTCTCAATCTAAACTAATTTTCCAGATTATTTTAGGTCTCTCCCTTTGAAGTGGTTCCTATTCCTAGCATCCTAAGCCTTTTACCTGAAGCAAACAAATGGATGGAGTTTTTATTTGTTTAGCCTGTTGTCCTGATCACTGTGAGAGCAGAAAGAAGGCTTAGCCTGTTGATTGTTATATCTCCATACTTCCTTCAGTGCAGTTCTGTCTCTCAGCATGAATTTACACTAACTAAAACAATGCCAGAAATGTGTAATATTGTTAATTTACAATGAGAAATAGTATTACTGCATGGGCAAAAATTATCTTGTCAACTTGACTAGCACATTCTGCCTAATGAGAGACACACCATATTTATATTTTTGGGAAAACAAGAAAAAAGAGGCAAAAGGGCTCAAATATATGATTCAAAAAATTATGTTTTAAATTAAGATTGATAGGGATCAATTCCAAAACACCAGTGGATTGGCATATTGATCCTTATGCTTAGTGGGCTTGTTTGTCTTCTCTTTATAACTGCTTAATTATTGATGCTATCTTTCAACTCTCTTTTTTCTTTTTTTTTATTCCCCTTTTCAACTGGTGATTGTGTGTTGGGGGGGAGTGTTGCTTTGCCTCCCATGGATTTGTCACCCCTTTTCCCCTGGGTGATGGAGCCACCAAAGATTATTCAAAGCCCATCTCTTCTGAACAGTGAGAAGACCCCAAAAGGGTTTAATCTCCTGGAACCCTCAAGTGAGAGGCATTCCTTCCATTTGGGAAATTAGCCACGAGTTGGGGTTCTCTTCCCACATTTATTCTCCAGACCAGGAAGTTACAGGAAAAGAACATAGTTGGGGTTTTTGCTAAGTACAGTTTAACAAGTTTAACAATAGAAGCTGGTAACATTCAGTAAGACAAGCAAGGTGACCTTTTATATTGCAATTTTCAAGAAGTTAAGTTGATCCACCAACAAAAGCTTGATCTTAGCCAACATTCTCTTCTTACAGCAATTTCCCAGTATCTTTACATACCAATCAGTAACCTGTATTTGAGCCAGAAACCTTTCTGTGTTACAATTCTTTATCTTACAACAGAGACTATAGCCTGGGGAAATTTTCCTGTCCTTTCCAAGGTCAATATTTGAAACTGCAAGGCTTTGGAAAACCAGGCCCTGTGAAGTGCATTTTTTTAATGCATACTCCACAGGTGAGGGAGGTGGGTGAGTGGTACATTTGTTTATAATCATGGTTTATCATACAAAATTGAGATCTTGACTCACCCAATAATTTTATAAAGCAAGTTTTAAAACCTCTCTGAATCTCAGATATTTCAACTATAAAAGATAGATAAAAAATCATAACTTATAGGCTTCTGTGAAATTAAATAATATATATAAAGATTCCACTAAGTTTATGGCATGTAGTAGGTGGTCAATAAGTGGTAACTTTTTTATAAAACATATTTATAATCAGGTTAAATCAGTTAAATATTAATTGTCCAGGGATCAATTTTTTTTTATAAAGGTGTCTTTTTATTTCTCTCTGTTGATCTCTTGTGGCTGATTGGATGATCAATTATAAAAACGCAGACCTATCTTTCTCATTTTCAAGTAATGAGAGACACTTTCTCTTGCATACCCTCTCCACACACTTATGGACATAAACAGAGATGATACAAGAAGTCACTAATAACAGCCTTTAGAGGCACTAAATCCTGAACAGCTTTGGTGTTCCTCTATATGAATTTTAAAATAAACAAATGGGATTATGTCAAACTAAAAAGCTTCTGCACAGCAAAAGAAACAACAGAGTGAAAAGACAACCAACAGAGTGGGAGAAAATATTTGCAAAATACACATCTGACAAAGAATTAATATCCAGAATACACAAGAAACTCAAACAACTTTAGAGTAAAAAACAAGTAACCCAATTAAAAAATGAGCAAAGGAGCTGAATAGGCATTTCTCAAAGGAAGATATACAAATGGCTAACAGGCACAAGAAAAAATGCTCAACGTCATTCAGCATTCGGGAAATGCAAATCAAAACCATTTTGAGATACCATCTCACTGCAGTTAGGATGAGTAATATCCAAAAGACTGAGAATGATAAATGCTGACAAGGTTGCAGAGAAAAAGGGACTCTCATACGCTGTTGGTGGGACTGTAAAATGGGGCAGCCTCTATGAAAAATGGTATGGAGGTTCCTCAAACAATGCAGATAGATCTACCATATGACCCAGCTATCCCACTGCTGGGAATATACCCAGAGGAATGGAAATCATCATGGCAAAGGTATACCTGTTCCCCAATGTTCATTGCAGCATTCTTTACAATAGCTAAGAGTTGGAACCAGCCCAAATGTCCATCATCAGATAAGTGGATAAGGAAACTGTGGTATATCTACACAATGGAATATTACTCTGCTATAAAAAAGAATGAAATACTACCATTCATAGCAACATGGATGGACCTAGAGAAAATTACATTAAGTGAAATAAGTCAGGCACAGAAAGAGAAATACCACATGTTCTCACTTATTTGTGGGAGCTAATTATAAATAAATATACAAACAAATAAATGGTGGGGGGGAATAAGACACAATAATCACAACAATTCCTTGAACTTGTTAAGAAAAGTGAACAGATATGATGTTGAGGGGGGGAGGGGCAGAAGGAGGGGGGAAGAGGAATTGGTAAGGGGACAAGAAAATCAACTACACTGTATATCGATAAATTAAAATAAAAATTAATTAATTAATTAATTAAACCCTGAAACAGGTGTAAGAAAGGTCAACATCATTCTAGCTTTCCCATGAGGAAGACTTTGATGTTTTAAAAATATTGAACATACATAAAGTGTTTGAATGTTTTACTTCTCTGTTGTTCTAAATGTGTATGCTTACTCTGTCCATTGATTAGTCCAGTACTGATTTTAGGCACTATAAAATTTATTCATGGAATTTTCTCTGATGATTAAATAGCTAACCTATATCAAATAAACTAGCAGATTCCCAGGTACTTAGTTGGTGCTCAGTAAATATCATTTGTTCTCCCCTCATTTGGGTCTTCATCAGGATAATTATGTTCAAGTTCTGACTTTTTAAAATAATTTATCTGTGTATATCAGTGAGCTTCTTACCTCTTAAAGTCTTAATTTTTCTCCATTACAAAAGTTTGGGTGTGGTACAATATGGCCCAACTAGACTCTCCTAGTTGTAAGACCCTTACATTACTACCTAAGAAATCAGCCTGCCCCCAGAACCCCCAAAGCCACCAGAGTCAATGGGCATTCCCACCTTCTATTCAAGTTTTTTTCTGGCAGATGAAAAATCAGCAAGTCTTTAACAGCAGTTTTGGTGTCATAAGCACTTACCATGTGATATTGTTTTACATCTGCTCAGATTTATAGGAATTTGTACTCCATTTTGCAAATGAGGAATTTGAAACTTGAATAACTAAAACTTTTTTTTTTTTTTTTTTTTTACAACTCTCAGTTAGACAGGGAAGGAACTGGTTTTGAGTCCAGGTCTGGCTACAGGGTGCCAAATTGTCCCAGTTTGCGGAGATTGAGGGCTTTTCCTTCAAGGGCTTTCAGTGCTAAGACTAGTACAGTTTTGAGCAAGCCAGAATGGTTACTCTAATTAGGCTCTTAGTGGTTATGCTATTTTAACCTCTTGAAATCTATTTGAGTTGTAGCATGATTAGTAGAAAAAGCCCAAATCTGTTTTTAGTTTTTTGGGGGAAACTTCATGCTGTTTGCCATAATGGCTGTATTAATACACAGTCATGATCTCACTCATATATTGAACCTAAAAAAGTTGATTTTATAGAAGTAGAGAGTAGAATAGTGCTTCCCAGGGACTGAAGAGGATGGGTGGGGGAGGGGGGGAGGTGTGGGAGAGGTTGGTCAGTGGGTACAAAATACAGTTAGGAAGAATAAGTTCTGGTGTTCTATTGCACAGTAGGGTGGCTCTATCTAATGGCTTTATCTAATAACAACGTAGTGTGTATTCCAAAGTAGCTAGAAGAGAGGAATTTTGAATGTTATTACCATAAAGAAATAATAAATGTTTAAAGTGATGGATATAAATTTACCCTGATTTGATCATTATGCAATGTATACATGCATTGAAACATAACGCTATACCCTATAAATATGTACAACTATCAATAATAGAGACCAAATCTGGGAGTCAGAGAGAATCAGTGGATCTGGGATTCAGTTTTAGTCTGTTGTTGACTTATAGGACGGATTCTTTCTGGGCTTCATATCTTCTTCGACAAAATGAACAGCTGACTATTTTGATCTCTACAGGACAACTCAGTTCTCACTCAATTTCTTTGAAAACTCTAAAGGGGTAAACAACAGGGCTCAGAGGAGCCATCCACTCAAGACTTTTCACGTTGCTTGCTGCTCCAGCACCTCCTTGAGCCTCTGGACTTACCAGACCCAGGGAACTCTTAAGAGGCAGCTTTATAGAGCTCAGAGCGAGAAGTGGGTGAAGCTCACAATGGGGCTGTGTGTAGAGTATGTGGAGTCCCTGGTGTTTCTTCCCTTAGCAAACACTTCACCTATCTCTCTCCTCCCATCCACTAAAGCTGCCTTGAGGAGGTAAGTTGGGACTCCAGCTTTTCCCTCATAGAGGCTCTCAGGAACCTCATTCATAACTTCAAAATCCTGAAGTGATTAGGGTACAAAGATTTGAAGAAGGAGAAGTTGTCTGTAATTTAAGCTTAGAAATTTTTTTCCTGCACCCTTCTTCAGTCCCCAGTATCACACTTCCCATCTTTAGCTGTTGGCACCTGAAATCCCACTATGCTGGCCTCATGCTTACAGCTTTACTGTATAGTTCCTAGTGTATATAAACCGGGCTCAGATGGGCATCTTCTGAAGCTTTTGATTGGTGTAAATGCTTCCATGTGATTAACACATGCTCCAATAATCTCATTAGACAGTGGATAAAATGTTGAGACAAAGAAGAGGGCCTGTGATTGGGAAACTGAAAGTGGGAAGACAGCTTACAGGCAGGACCAGGAAATCTCAGACCCTCCGTAATCCTCTTCATGACTCCCATCTTGGTTGCTATTTATTCAGTATGTGTCTTGCACCAGGGACCTTAATATGGACTTAAGAGTTTTATTCTTTATTACATTTTATATTCTATGGGTAAAAATAAGGTTTAGATAATTAATTAAATTCACAGATGTTATGTGGCAAAGCCAAGATAAAAAATCAGTTATTACACTTAACATAATTTTCTTCAAGCTCATTCATGTTGCTGCAAATGGCAGAATTTCATTCAATTTTATTCATTAAAATTTTATTCGTTTTTATGGCTGAGTAGTATTCCATTGAATACCATATCTTCTTTATCCAAACATCTGTCAATAGACATATAAGTTGGATTCATATTCTGGCTATTGTGACTGGAGCTGCAATGAATATAGGAGTACAGGTATCCCTTCAACATGATGATTTCCGTTCCTCTGGGTATATACCCAGCAGAGGGATTGATGCATCATATGATAGTCTCTCTATAATTGTTTGAGAAACTTCCGCACTGTTAAAGAGAAATACCGCACATCTCACTTATAAGTGGGAGCTAAGAAAGAAGAGAGAGAGAGAGAGAGAGAGAAAGATAAGTTGAATTTTCAGAAGAAGAGAGAAGAATGTGGTGACTAGGTGGGAAAGGGGGAAAGAGAGGTGAGATAGTGAGAAGCTGATTAATGGACACGAAATAGCTCGATAGGAAAAATAAGTTTTATGGGTATACAGTTGGGCTAGGCATCTATAATAAACAATAATTTTCAGCACTTTACCAAATGGCTCATCACAAAGAAATGATTACGTTTTGTAGTGATGACTATGCTAATTATCCTGATTTGATCATAACACATTGTATACATGTATGGATATTCAACTCTGTACCCCATAAATATGTATAATCAATATTTTTCAATACAAATAAATAAATTGGTAAATAAATTGGGACAAAAATCCCAGTTTAGGCCATCAAAAAAAAATCAGTTATTAGATGTTCAGGGAGTTATATTACTAATATGAGTTATTTTATACTTAAAATTGTAGCTCATAACACATTCTTCTTAAGGTAGTTTAATCAATATTTTTTTTATAAAGCTAGAACTGGTAATCTCTGAATACTAGTCTAGGGCCTGGTCACTTGCCTAAGCATTGAGGATAAAAAGAGAAGAAACACAGACAAGTATGGGAGCTTATAATTTATTGGGAGAGAAACATACCAATCAAATAATCAAACAAATATATAATAATGCACTATAAGCACAAGTGTGGTAGTAGCCATGATGAAAAATATGTGAGGATGTGTAACAGGGACATATACCCATGGGCAGAGAAGTAGTGAATGATTAAAACAATTGGAAGTTGTCAAGTTCCTAGGTAGTGCTACTGCTGTATGGCATGGTAAGGACTTGAGTTCTTATTTGTACCTCTTATCTCAAAAGGTAAAGGAAGCCATTTAAAGATTTCCAGTAGGAATGCAACATTATCTTATTTATATCATAAAGAAGTGCTTTGGCTGCTTTGTTGAAAATAGATTAGAGAGAGGCATGATACTAGGCCAGGAGGTCAGTAAGGTAGTCTCTGCAGACATCCTGGTTAAAGATGCTGAGCGATGAGTTGCAGTTGAAAGTGAGATGCAGAGAAGCCAGAATTAAGTATATATTGGAAAGATGAAAATAGATTAACTAGATATGTGAATGGGAGATGGTGAGAGATGTGAAGGGTGCCTCTCTGGTTTTTCTGGCATGAGCACCTGAACAGATGGTGAGGAACTTTAATGAGAGGATCAAGTATGTGAGCTATTGCCAATGAGCTATTACCATTGATAGTCAAGTAGGGAATTGGATGCATGAATCTATAGCTACAAGAGAACTCTGGCCTAGAGACATAAATTTGGGATCATTAATGTATGGAAGAGAGACAAGGAGGACACAATGAGTGAAAAATAACTTTGAGAGTATTAGTTGTGAAAGGGATGAGGGAAATGAGTGTTTACTAGAAGGATATGAGGGGGCCATAAAGATGTTTGTCCTTGTTGCTATTTGTTTGTTTGTTTCTTGTGACAGTAACTCCTGAAATTGATCTTCATTGATGAAGAAGTGGGAGAGGGGTGGGACATACGTGAATGCTCATAGGAATCATCTAAACCACTGATTCTCAAACTTGGTTGCCTATTGGAATTGCCTAGGAGTTCAAAAAGATGCTGATTCTGGCCACCTGTAGAGATTCAGATTTAATTGGTATGGGTTTGGCCTGAGAAAAAGGTTTTTAAAAAGCTCCCTGTGAGAATCTAATGTACAGCACAGTGTGCGAAACACTGATCTAAAGAGAGAAAAAAAAAAAAAAACATGAACATATAGGAAGAAAGATCCAAGAGACATCAGGTGTGGAGCAGTGTGAAATTCTGGACTCTCGATGAATAAGTAGGGGCTCAGGCCACAAAGAGAGGTCAATGAAGTGGAGTGATGCTTGAGTGTAGGCTAGAGAGGAGTTACAGCTTTGAATATAGGAATTGTCATCACTTGCATGACAGAGAATAAATCAGTAGATGGGGAGTATTAAGAAAAGCCTCATGACAGACATACTGTACCTCACTTGAAGAATATGATGGCTAAGAACTGGTAGAGAGAAAGGGAAAAATAATTTTCTGTCATTACGGAAAGACTTGAATCTAGGTAAAATATACAGACATAGGAAGAACAAGAGGTAATGTCCAAAAATGAGTCAGAAGATTTATATGGGGAAAGAGCTGAAGCTCATGAAAGATCTAGGGGTCTGCAAGACTGTAGAAGTTCTGAAATGTAAGGGAGAAACCTTCTGGAAAGCTGCGTGCCTTAGAAGTTTTTGTTATTGCTGATGTTTGGGTTTACCAGGACACTTTTATAGAGCCTTTTGAACTTCTTTGAGACGAGGTCCTACAATTGGTTACCTGCCATTAGTTGTATGGGATAGCCTGGCTACAACCCATAATTCAAAACATCTGCCTCCCCATGTTGTAATTAACCAGGTCACGGGTTGCCACAAATGACTTCTCTCAGACCCAGTAAAGAAGAGGGCCTTAAATTAAACCTTTCTTTGTCTCCGTACAATAGCAACATTTATTCTTTCATATCAACCTTGAAAACAAACAAAAACTAATGTATTACCTATATACCATGTTATAATTAAGGATTATATTACTTGAGACCATAGGTATCATTTTTTTCTCATAGGATTGTGAAATAACTTTTCTAAAATAAAGCCCTAGGAACCAACTAACATGATCATGGCCTAAACATAATGGAAGTATAGACTTGAATCTCCCCCAAACACCTCCTGAATGCCGAGTTAAGCAACCAGGACAGAATAGCAAAACAAAAACCCAACAGATCGTGCATCTTCAACAAAACTAGGTGACGGGGAAATCTCAAGAATCCTGGAAATGCTTTCCTCCAATCGGAGAAGAACATATTTTGAGCAGAAACATGGGCAGATGGCTTTGAGGTTGACTGGTGAAACTGGGAATACTCCTTATAGACTCTAGATGCTCATAAACATGAGAGGACCAAGCAGTATTGTGGTAGTCCTAGGCTTTTGAGAATCTCAGTAATGTCCAGCAAATGAACTCTTCCAAAACGATATATCTTCAGCAAAGGAAACAACATTAAGCAAATAAAGATCAGTTGGGTAAGAACGAAAAGAAAGGTTCTGATAGTAGTCAAAAGAGCTTAGAGGAAGCAGGTACAAAGAAGTGCTTCAACAGCTAACTATGACTGCTCAAGCTGAGAGCACCACCCAAAAGCAAGGCCTGTAGAGTTCTAGAGCTGGAACAGAGGGAAGGAGGAAAGTGTCCTCCAGAACCAGACTTAGCTCTGACACACAGACGTGGCCTCAAGGAGAGGTACTACTTTGAGCTGATTGCACAGCGCAGGGAAGCCTAGAGCCATGAAACTGAAAAAGCTATGCTCCCATCCCCTGCCCCTCCAGAAACTCCTCTTCCCAGTCACCATGGAAAACTATCCTTATTAAATACAGGGACAAAAAAAAGGGATGCGACAAGCTAATTCTATGCATAGTTATGAGAAAAAAAAAAAAAAGAACAAGAAAAAGAAAAGAAAACCATCAGTGGCAAAGATTAAGCCACAGCTCTTAGAGTCAGGCTGCAATGAAAATAAACCTTCTATTTTTTTTTTTTTTTTTTTAATTTATATCCCAACATTTCAGTCTCCATATTTGAATTTTGGAAACCATGTTGCTGACATCAGCATTTGTTCGTTTTTTTTTTTTTTTTAATGCATCTTAATTTTAGCTACAAAACTGAGGACACATAATAAGGCATGCAGATGGGAAAAGTGAGTACTTTTATAGCACTGCAAGATAATTGTATAATTTATATTATATTTTACTGATGCCTAATAAATATTGACTAATTAACATATCTGATTTTTTTAAAATTTCTGAGATAAATTGTATTTGCTCAAACTGGTAAAATAACTATTTTACATAATGTATTGACAGGTAAGTGAATGATAAATTATAAACCTGTTTATAATACTTTTGTAGCTACTAAAGGATGAAAGAGTTCATTAAGAAATTATTTTAAAAATAAATCTAGATCTGTTTAAAAATAGAACCAAATCGTTCAATTTATACCTGAGCATGTCATATAACTTGTTATCCCTTATAATCATAAGCTGATGTTTATGCATTGTTTGTAAAAATATTCCTATAGATATTTGGATTCTAAATGTTGAATGACATTTTCTGTTGAATGCAACCATCAATCTCTATACCTTGTTGAATAATTGATATGTAAAATATTTCCAATCTAATGTCTATAACCCAGTTATATAAGGTTTTGAATATGTTTAGCAAGAATTTCTCTGAGTTTCAGATTTATCTTACTTGCCTCTTCTACATTTAGTGAAAAATGTGTTTATCAATCATTGATTTTTAGATTTTTGTATTAAAATTATACAACAAATTTTGTTTTCATAATGTTGTTTTCCAATGTGACATTTTGGGTACAGCCTGTTCAGCCTGCTAGTGGGAACAGAGAGTTAGGGAGATAGAAACTTAGAGGAATAAAACTTAGAGAAACAAACTGAAGGGTGGGGGTTTTCTAAAAGTCAGGTTCTCAGTTCCAGGGAACTAATATGAATAAAGCCACTTGACAATCTATTAATTTCTAACTTGTTAAATATTTACAGAATAATTTGTCTCAGTCAGACGCTGGGCTTGGCTATTAAGGCTAATAAAAAAGTTGTCTCAGCCATAGTTGCTTATAGTCTATTTTTCATTGTAAAAATATACATTGTCACCCAGGAAGCTTATTTCTTCAAGTTTTTAATTATGGGATATTTGCCTTGCAGTTGTCATATTTTGTTCTGACCTCACACAGTTCACATGAATATTTACTACATGTCCACCAGTAACACCCACCTGCCACATTGCAGCCATTCAAAACATGGCAAAGCTTTGTAAGTGAGTATTTGAAAAAAAATATGTAGTCAGTAAACAAATCCTAGAAGATGTTGACATATCCCTCTCATATCCCTTCAGTTTCTCTCACACACCCTGTAAATCCCATATAGACTGAGTCCTCAGATCTAAAGGTGTGTTTGGCACATTGTAGTTTTCAATAAATATCCTTGAATGAATAAATAAATGAATGAGCTGTTATGTTTCTTATCAGCAAATAAACAAAAAGCAAAGCTAGAAGGGAAAATGCCACCAAAATCATATTCATTCTCCTTCTATCTCTGCCCAAATCACATTGTGTTAGACCTGGAGTTGAGTAAAGAACAGTGACTAAATATCTCTGCTAAGAAGAATAAAGGCTAAGAAACACGTTAGGGAGCATTTCCTAAGTAACAGGGCTGGAGGTAAATGATGTAAGATCAAGGTTGTCTGATATCCACCTCTGTTTTTTTGCATTTCTATTACCTGAGATCTGTTTGTCATCCAAACATTGAATAAAGCCTGCCACACACCAATGCTTTGGGTAAATGGTACATACCTGCAGAAATGTTTAGGAAATTTTGGCTGGAAATTACACTTTATATTTGAGGAGTGCTGGAGGCTTATACAAATTTCAGTGAAATATGAAATATTTAGGCGTTTTCAGCTGATGTCTAAATTATACATGTACAAATAAAACCAATTAAATTAAATAATCACTCAATGGATAATTTATCTCCTCTTTTTATTTTCTTACATATATTTGATGAACAAGACTTCCATGTGTAATGGAAGATAAAAAAAATAAAAATCTTTGTATTATAAAAATGAACACAAACTACACCCACCTATCCTTAGTATGACAAAACCCAAATCTTGGTTTCTGACATTCATTTCAAGTTACTGCTTGCTTATTAGTTCTTCTTTTCCTCTGCAGAGGGTTATTCCTTGGCAGTGACTATTGATCAGTTGTTAGAAGTTAGGAAGATGGTCATTCACAAAGTAACTGCTAACTTCATAAGCTGTTTGTTTTTTCTATGAATATGAAAACTTAAAGTATTTAGGAGCAAATGCTTTACTCAGCTGTCTGAGTGCCTTGGTTGTCTGTGCTTAGATGTATAAGGAGCAACTAATAGATCCCTTCTTATCTGAGAATAAAATAGAATAATAGACAGTCCTGAGTCCAGAGCACATCAGCACAGTTAGAAAATGTGTCTGGTTGATAATGGAGTGGTGGATATTCCCCCGATGAGGAAACTATACATAATCCAATTGAGATGTGCCTCTGCTCCTATTTTTAGTTTTGTAAAACAATGTGAAGAGCATTTCTCATCCCAATGAACTGTAACTGAAGAGCAAAGCAGTCTTGTCTTACAGTTGATCAGATGTGGAGGTGGCTTCATTGAAGTAGGTCAGGGCCTCTTTGCAGTGTTATGAAAATGAGGTTGATGGCCAGCCATGCCTAGGGGCCTGGGCATCACCACTTCTGCCAACCACTAATTTTTGAAGGTTCTCCCATTTCCTGGTTTCACAAAGAAATTAATTCCACAGAACTCCAAGCAACATGATTTTGTATTTTTCAATTCTGTAATAGATTCTAGTTATTCTAGCCCTTCTATGAGTCTTATCTATGAGGCACAGAGATACAAAATCCTATCTTATCACAGTTTTTCTTCCTAGTGTCTTCTTTCTCTCTTTCCTCTCAATGATCCACCCAACACTGATCCTGGAGGATAAAAAATGCACCCATGACAAGGCAAGACAAAAGCATAACCTTTATTACTCAGATTTTTTTTTCCATAAACCTCAAAATAGTTCCCTTGCAAGCTTAGCTGAATCATGTTTAGTATTTCATTTCTTAGGTTAGAGACAGACCTAAGTAGCCTCAAAAAAAGTAGCATAAGAGTTTCTTTTCATTTTTTTTCTAGCCCCAAATCCAGATATTTTGCTATTTCAGTAGGAAAAAAAATGTTGAATTCAAAGAAAAGCATGCCAAATAAAAAGAGGCAAAAGAATTTCTTTTAAGATGATAAAACAGTGCTTAGCTTAGACCTTCATAGGATGGAAGCTTCTTATGGCACCTGCCTCGTGAGGGGTGAAGAAACCTAAAAATGCCTTTTACCTTAGCCCTTGCAAACCATCTAATTTAATTGATGATGGAGAAAGAAAGGGGGAAATAAAGTGGAGAGGAGCCAAAGGCTCTTTCAGGAAGTTCATATTCGCCTATTCCTTGTCGTTTCTCCTGTTACACCATTGGGTTTCAATGTCAGACCTCAGGTCAAAAGGCTGTCATCCTTAATTCCCCTGAGGTGAGGATCAGTGAGCATTTTCTTCACGTTCATACAGTAGCTTCCACAAGCCTTGCTTTTATTTATAACTTGCATTAATTTGAAACTAAAACCTCAAGGCATCATAAATTATTATTACTATTTGATTTTGACATAGGAGTTTATGTGCATCAGAAAAGCCATTACTTAAATTGATTGAAGACTATACTCTACTCTAAACCACTAAATATTCTAATTATTTTCCATTTGAAATCATAATGAGTCATGTTATTCAATCATGCCCCTAAAAATGATTTATTTAGTGGATAATGGCATATTTACTATGAATCTCTCATTGTACTTATGGGCATTTTTGGAAATCTGGATCCCAAATACTTACATTATCTTCATTTAGAAATATTCTCTTCCTCTGGCACCTGTCACCTCTTATCTTTGATATTTCAATAGAGCTCCATACAAAGGGAAAAATACTAGATACGTGTTTTTCTGCTGCTGTGAGGTCTCCGGCCCCTTTTCCCTACTGAGTTAGGTTAAACTCCATAGGACATCTCTCTTCCTCTCTTTCCTTTTTTAGTTTAAAAGTATGCCTAAACTTAATCTGAGCTCATCAAATTAGGCCAAGGGATTTCTTATTGTATCCTGCTTCTCTGGTATCAAGAAAAGAGTACACACAGAAAATCAGTCTAAGAAAAGGCCTGAAATAATTATTTTCTAGTATCTAAATAAGTGCTCTATTCATCCATCCCAGGCATTTAGGAGCTGGAAATCCTAGAAGGACATACTTTCTGACATCTCTTATCATGTCATTATGTGGCAGAAAATTAAAGTCCCAAAAAGTGGAGAGAAAGAGAAATAGTGCCCCTAGCACCATGTCTATAAAAATAAAAATAAAAAGTCTTAGATATTGAACATTGTGTTTTCCCTGGGGGAAGATGAGGGGTGGGAAGATAAAAAAAAAAAGGGGGGGGGGTCGGCACCATGGCTCACTCGGGAGAGCGTGGCACTGGTAGCGCTGAGGCCGTGGGTTTGGATCCTATGTAGGGACGGCCGGTGCGCTCATTGGCTGAGTGTGGTGCGGACAACACCATGCCGAGGGCTGTGATCCCCTTACCGGTCAGGGAAAAAAAAAAAAAAAAGAGGAGAGAGGATACTGGGGTTTCTCCTAAATGCCAACATCTATCAGTTTCCCTGAGTCATATTTGTTTATGTATTTTATGGCAAGTTCTGACAGTCCATCAGATTTCACTTTGTGAAGTTAAAGCAACTCGTGAATGTTTGAGAATGACTTTGGTGGTGAAAGCAAGTATAGCAATAGTAATGTTAAATGAGGCCAGTTAGAGGAGGATTTGTAGTAACTGGGTGCTACACTAATATTGGAGACAGGCCAGTACTGAATCTCATCGGGACCACATATTATCTATGATTTCTTGAATGATTTACTTAGTTCTCCTTGCCTTGTAAGATTGTTATGAATATTAAATAAATTAATGCCCCAAAATAATTTAGAACATAATCTGGTTCATTTAAGGACTCAATGCATTAATTGTTATATTAGCAATATTTATTATTGTAGAAAATGGTTTCTAGCTCAGATTAATCTTCCCCTGGAAAGCTTTGTCTAATCCCTCAATTGCTTCCAATATTTATCCTTGTATAAATGCCATTTGTATTTACTGAAGGTACTACTCATTTGGAACTCCTTGTTTTGTGTTATAAGTTTTGCAGCTCTATTTCCCGGATTTTTATTTCCCCCCACTACACATATCTATCTTATACTTGAGGACAATGTGGTAATTATAAAATGATAATAACGAGGCCACTTATGAGAAACTGTGGGCACGATAAACATCAGATACTAAAGCTAAGTAGGAAAGTCACATTCTGATGTAGCAAAACATGCGGACAATGGCTCGACGGATCTCCCTTGTCTTGGCGCTATAAATGAGAGGATTGAGCACAGGAGGCACAAAGAGGTAGACATTGGACATGAGGACATGTGTGTAGCGTGGGGCATGCTTTCCAAAGCGGTGCACTGTGGAGACCCCAATCATTGGCATGTAAAATGCAAGAGCAGCCAGGATATGTGAAATACACGTGTTAAGAGCTTTGAGGCGTTCCCCTCGGGAAGCAATGGTCAGGACAGAACGCAGAATAAGCATATAGGAGAAGAAGATAAAAAACAGGTCCATGCCAAAGGTAGATACAAGAACAAAAAGTCCATAGATGCTGTTGATAGTGGTATCAGCACAGGCAAGCTTCATCATGTCTGGGTGCAGGCAGTAGGAGTGGGAAAGAACATTAGATCTGCAGATAGGCAGCCTCTTGATGAGGAAGGGAAGCGGGAAGAGGGTGATGAAACTCCGAGCTATCACTGCTAAACCCATCCCAGCAATGACTTCAGTGGTGAGCACAGTGGCGTAGTGCAAGGGATCACAAATAGCCACATAGCGGTCAAAGCTCATGGCCAGCAGAATACCTGACTCCATCATGGAGAAGGAGTGAATGAGAAACATCTGGATTAGGCAGGCATCAAAAGCAATGCTGCGGGCATTGAGGCAGAAGGTTCTGAGTACTGTGGGCAGTGTGGCCACGGACATGGCCACATCACTGAAGGACAACATGGACAGGAAGTAGTACATGGGCTTGTGGAGTCTGGTCTCCACTCGTACAGCTTGCAGGATCACTGTGTTTCCCCCAAGGGCCATAGCATACTTCACACAGAGGGGCCCTGCCAGCCAGAAGTGAGAGCTCTCCAGACCAGGGATACCAGTCAGGAAGAAGGAAGCAGGCTGAGTGACATTGAACAACCCCATGACAGGAAGAATCCAGGGCAGTTTTCAGGGTCAGATCTTCTAATGTGGAGAACTCTAAGAGTTGCACTTACTGGAAGACAGGCAACCAGGAAGGAAGAGACACAGCAATGATGTCTACACAGAAACTGATGCTTTCATGAAATCACTGGTTTGGGGACGATGCAAGCAAACATCTTTTCTTCCTATTTTATGATCATCAGGCTGCAGGCTGAACTAATAGTGCCCTGTGTTTTATGGAAGAAGGAAAACAAAAACTTCACACAAATCAAACAGTTACAAGGAAAATGTTTAAGTTATATTATCCACATTTTTTATGCATTTTAGAAGCATCATTTAACAGAAATATGTTAACTATAATACACAGTTATTCTAGAAGGAAATCAGGAATTTGAGTCATCAATAGCTTTATATATTTATATATTTATATATTTTCTTGAAAATGGTGCTTAATTTAGATGTGTCACTAATTAATGAGAGAATTCTCCAGAGCTAATTTTAATCACAATGTGCCCTTGGATGCAGGGGAAAGTGCAGTAAGATATGGAGGTAATTGATTGCCTCTGGACATCGGTTTTTCTTTGACTGAGTTACTGCAAAAAAGCAATAACAAAAACAAAAACAAGGCATATTTGTGTAAAGACACAAAGTTGTTTCTGTTTTTGGAAAAATTGTGAATTCTTCTCTAAATATTCTATAGGTACACAAACACTTAGCCTGTGATAGGGTATTATTCCAAGCACAAACTTTCACATTCTTACACAGTCCTATGTACTCTCAAAATACCCATTATTCACAAAAATACATGCATGCACCTTCACAATAACCTTATACCAGATCCCATTTATACTCTAACAAAACACTTGTCCACATACTCTCCATCTCTCACAGTCCTACTCTTACTGTACAAATATACTTACATGCTCCCTCCTGACCTTCACAATCTTTCATGTGCATGTCTTGTGCTCATAGTCTCATTCAACATGATATATATGCAGCGTTTATAGATGCATGCACACTCAGGTGCACAAGTAGATTTGTGTACTCACACAACAGGTCTACCTACATGCTTGTAGATTGCCCACTGTTATTAATCCATTCACTCACAGAGGCACTATATTTTTACCTTCATGTATTGTATTTACTCAGTTTTTCTTGTACTGGCACTCATGTGTTAATTCCTATAGCCATTTCTCTGTGAAGGTGATTATATCATTATTCCTCTATCATTCAGATGTTTTTAAAATGCTTTCATAGTCATTGCCTCATGGTGCATGAGGATAGAGAGGGCTGGAAGTTTTTTCATCTGGCAGACAGTTTTCAGGCTTAAAGGGTACCCTCCTTTGGGAGACATCCAGAAATATGTACCATTATTATTTTTGCTTTCTCCTTCCTCTCTAACCTCTAACAAAGCAAGGTAAAGCTTTCAGAGTCCTTTCTGATGGGAATGGAGGAGCAAGGGGACCTGGGAGTCCTAGATATCTAAAAGTGACAGATATGCTGGGATAATGTGCAGTGCAGCATTGTCCCTCTAGGGAGCATTTCTGAACTTGCCCAGCAATACAGATCTCACATGTACTATGGTTCCCAGCAAGTCAGTGGCCATCCTCTGTGTTTACACTGACTGCATCACCCTGTTTTAGAGCTCAGTCTGGCATGCCTGTATCCTCTCCAGAACTGTGATTCCTTGGGACCCAGGACTGACCACCCTTATTTGTCTCTTGTTTCTCTTCCATTCTTTATACAGTGCCTCATAGAAAGGTAACCAGAAAACAAAGAAGAGAACTGAACTAATGTAAAGGGAACAGAAAGAGAAGGGAAAAGAAAACAGGCTGAAAGCAGGATTCAGGGCAGGGCAGAGCCAAAGCCATTCTGAGTCTGGGAACCTAACTTTTAGTATTTGTGGCAGTCTCAGGATCATACTCTTTCTCATAATCTGGGACCACTGATTGTGGGTTGCCTGGATGAATGTAAATAAAAGAATGTAAATAGAGAAAATGAATATTTATTTAATACACACTACTTGCCAGGTACTCTGCAAAGAACTTTCCATACGTTTACTCATTTAATCCTTTGCAGATGTGGAAACTGATGTTTGGTGAGATTAACTTGCCTCATATCACATAATGAGTAGGCAATAAAACCACAATTTAAATAAAGATCTCTAAGACTTTCTACTCTCTGGCCAAGGTCTTTGAGGCATCATTAAGGCATTAAAAATAGGAAAAGAAAAATAGGGGAATGCATTTCTGGATGGAGATTTCTCAGCTACCCTTGAACAAGGAGTGTGAGTGGCTAAAGGCAGGCACACATGAAGAAAATGTGGCAAAATAACACCTGTCTCCAAGGCCAGACTCAATTTCTTCTGTTCCAGGAACTGAGGACATTTACATTACCAAAGCCGTGAAAAAAACAGGCGGGTGTAGGGAAAAAGACCCTGGGCTAGGGTTCAGGAGTCTTGGCATTTAACCCTGGTTCTGGCCTATGCTACCTGTGTGGGCCTGGAAAGATCTATTTCTCTTTCCAGACCTGGGTTTTCTTTGTGGCTGTTTTAAGGACATTCTCTAAAACCCTGTATAGCTTTAATATGCTTTTGTTTTATTTTACTTTATAACTTCTGGTCACAACGAATGCCTATGAGAGTTTGCTAGGGTGCTGAGAGAAGGAAGGAATGATGCAGAGATGGGTTGGTAGGATGTACAGAGAGGCTGTCTAAAGACAACAGTTTTCAATCTATATCATGGATAGTAAAAGACTTAGAGATTATTAGCTCTTTATGGTTCATCTAAAGTTTGTGACTACTTGATGTTTTCTATTCTTTTCATCTTCTGGGGACTTTTTCATATTTTGTTATCTCAGAATTCATAAGGCAAGAGCAAAGTTAGATGAAATATGCTTCAGCAGTTAGAGTCATGGGATAAGTTGTGACCACTTTGTTCCTGGATTTCTGAGCCTTTCCTGTATCCGTAGTCCTGTTTCCCTTCCTGAATTTGCAGCAATATTAATAAGCCACAGAAATCTCAGCATTTGAATCCTGGAGTGACAGGGATATTGACTATGGCAAATGAGCAATCTAGAGAAGTACAGTGAATTACCCAGGGTAACATAATCAGTTAGTAGTGGTGCCAACACAAGAACTCCAAGTACAAGGATCCTTCCACCTACTCTGCTTACTCTACTAAGATCCCACTATTGGATACCCTCCCCCAGTCTCTCCCACTTCACTTCACCCTATCCCTTTCCCAGTTTAGTCCTTTCTTGGAACAAACTTCTGGAGAATCAGCTAACTCACCTTATAGGGTTTTGGAACTCACCAGAAGACAGATGAGAGACACCAACAAAACATGTCCTTCTCTCTATCTGTTAAAGTGAGTTCATGCCTTTATTATATCTCTCTCTAAGCCCTGTGGAGAGAGAAAAATGATGCTGATTTTGTATCTGAAATGTTTTTGGCGGGGGGGAGGGGTTAGTCTCCTGAGGTCCTTAATGACTTCTGAGAATAAAGCTCTTTTAACTGAAAAATAACTCAGCAATCTGCCAGACTAATCCTTTACCCAACGCAAGATACCATCTGGTGATTGATGGGCAGACACTATAAAGAGGAGCTCTTTACCTTCTTACAGATCTCCGGTGTATATCTGTTGGGCTTGACTAAGCCCAACAAAAGAAATGCAATCAGAAAATGAATATTTTTAGTCTTCTCGTCCATTTAAATGTATTGAGTGGGGCTTTCTTTATTCCTGCATTAAAAATTATGTCTCTAAACTTTCTAGTCACATTCAGATAATAAAATATCCTTTAGTGGGTAATTAGAAAGTCTACCTACATGTAACAGTCAAACTTTCTAGCATTCAGAATTACAAACTTTCCTCTTCTCCCATCCTTCACTTGCTACCCATGGTTTCTGTCTTCTCCTCCAGGGAAGAGAGAGATGGAGAAATGGAAAGTTAGTAGTCCACTGGTCCTGCAGTTAGCGGCTGTCATGTTAAATGGGCCTATTAAATGTTTAAACGTGACTTTTTTACATTTGGTGCTTTCATAGATTATTCAAAGAAGCCTCTTTTCAACTTTAACTTCTTCTACACTTGATTTAAATCAATGTAACTTTACTCTGTATGGTTGCTTAATGCTCCATCCACATCCTAGATAGCCCTTGTAGAACCACACACTCTTTTTTTTTTTATTATTTGCTTTTTTTATTGGTTATGAATATTCATGAGATATAGAGCTGATTGTCACCCATCATGCCCAGGATGTGAAGGCCACATTCATACTGGCAGCATGCCCATTACCACAAATTGCTATTGTACCCTGTGTCCCCCATGCAATTATCCCCGACCTCCTTCCCACTCCCCTTCCCCCACCCCCCAACTCCACTTTGTATCCCACGGTATGTTCTCTCCCTCTGCAAGTCCAACGCACTACTGTGGTCTTTCTTTACTTCCTTCTTTCTCTCTTAGCTCCTACCTATGAGTGAGTACATGTGGTATTTATCCCTCTGTGCTTTGCTTATTTCACTCAGCATAAGTTTCTCCAGGCTCATCTATTTTGTTGCAAATGGGAGAATTTCATTATTTTTTATGACAGAGTAGTACACTCTATTTTTTTATAAATAAATTATTATTATTTTTTTAACTTACACATTATAATTGTATATAGGGGGTAAAATCTGATGTTTTTATATACACATATGTTGTATAATAATAGGGACAAGACAGTTAATGCACCAATCACATCAAACATTTATCCTTTCTTTGGAGGGAAAATATTCAAAAGCCTCTTTTCTAGCTATTACATAATACACAAAACTTAACTGTTAACCAAAGTCACCCTACTGTCAATAGAACACCAGAACCTATTGCTCCTATCTAATTGTAATCTCACACCCATTAGCCAGACTCTCCCTCATGTTCCTCTTCCCCATGCCCTTTCCAGTCTCTAGGAAACACTGTTCTCTTCTTGGTCTCTATAATATCAACTTTTTAAAATTTTCTCTTAGATTGCACATATGAGTGAGATCATGTGGTATTTGTCTTTCATTGCCTGTCTTACTTCACTTAACATGATGTCCTCCAAGTTCATCTATGTGTCTGCAAATGACAGGATTTCATTCTTTTTTATGGCTGAATAGTACTCCTTTGAGGGTATGTGTTTGTATGTGTGTGTGTGTATCACTTTTTAAAATCCGCTCATCTGTTTTTGGACAGGATCTAAGACAACACCATTTCAGTTCTCTCTAGCATGTAGCCCATCTAGGAAGTGGTCAGGCTTTCTTTATCACAACCAGTGCCCTATCCCAGTGCAAGAATAGGCTCTCATTAAATCCTGCTATCAGACAGACAACTTTATCAATTTTAGATTTTATCATTTAGACATAGCACATACTGGGTGTGTATCATGGTTAGTGATTCTGTTGAACTTATATGTATCAATCACAATTTAACCCAGGAAACAAAACCAGTGTTCAGTCATGGTACAGTCAGAATATAAAATCACATCGGGCCGAGCCCGTGGTGCACTCGGTAGAATGCTGCGCTGGGAGCGCAGCAACGCTCCCCGCCGCGGGTTCAGATCCTATATAGGAATGGCCGGTGCACTCACTGGCTGAGTGCCGGTCACGAAAAAGACAAAAAAAAAAAAAAAAAAAAAAAAAATCACATCAGTTTCTTTAATTAAAGGAAAAGCAATCCTAGCATTTATATGGAATAACAAAAGACCCTGAATAGCCAAAGCAATCCTGAGCAAAATCTAAGCTTGAGGCATTACATTACCTCAAATTATACTACAAAGCTATAGTAATCAAAACAGCATGGTACTGGCATAAAAACAGACACTTGGACCAATGAAGCAACAGAGAACCCAGAAATCAACCCACATGCTTACAGCCAACTGATCTTTGAAAAAAGCACCAAGAACATACATTGGGGAAAAGAATGTCTCCTCGATAAATGGTGAGAAAACTGGACATTCATATGTAGAAGAAAGAAACTAGACCCATACCTTTCACCTTATACCAAAATCAACTCAAAATGGATTAAAGACTTAAACATAAGACCTGAAACTATAAAAATCCTGAGAGAAAACATATGGAAAATATTTTAGGAAGTAGGACTGGGCAACGATTTTGTGAATAAGACCTCAAAAGCATTCACAACAAAAGAAAAACAAATGAGATTATATCAAAGCAAACAGCTTCTTCACAGCAAAAGAAACAATTAACAGAGTGAAAAGACAACCTAGAGAAAGGGAGAAATATTTGCAAACTATTCATCTGACAAGGGATTAATATCCAGAATATACAAGGAACTCAAAACAGCTTAATTTTAAAAAACAAAACAAAACAAACAAAAAACAAACAAACAACCCCCCCCCCAAGTAACCCAATTAATAAATGGGCAAAGAAACTAAATAGGTATGTCTCAAAGAAAAATATGCAAATGGCCAACACACACATGAAAAAATGCTCAATGTCACTACGCATCAGAGAAATGCAAATCAAAACCACATTGAGATATCATCTCATCCCAGTTAG
This sequence comes from Cynocephalus volans, assembly GCF_027409185.1. Classification (NCBI taxonomy): domain Eukaryota; kingdom Metazoa; phylum Chordata; class Mammalia; order Dermoptera; family Cynocephalidae; genus Cynocephalus; species Cynocephalus volans. The sequence continues at coordinate 105,315,109 of NC_084463.1, read as the reverse complement.
ACTGGCTATTATAGAAAAGACAGAAAATGACAAATGCTGATGAGGATGCAAAAAAAGGGAAACCTTCTCCACTGTTGGTGGGACTGTAAATTAACACAGCCATTTAGGAAAACAGCATGGAAGTTCCTCAAATAACTACAGATAGAACTGCCTTACAATCCTGCAATCCCATTGCTGGGTACATACCCAAAGGACTGAAAATCATCATTTTGAGGGGATACATGCACTCCCATGTTTATTGCAGCTCTATTTGCAGTAGGCAAGAGTTAGAACCAACCTGAATGTCCATCATTGGATGACTGTATAAGTAACACGTGGTATGCATACACAATGGAATACCTTTATGTCATGACAAATAATGAAATTCTGCCATTCGCAGAAACATGGATGAACTTAGAGAAAATTTTATGTTAAGTGAAACAAGCCAGGCACAGAAAGAGAAGGACTGGATGTCCTCACTCATAAGTGGGAGCTAAAAATAAATTAATAAATAAATACATAAAAATAAAAAGAAAGATACAACAATAACAATAACGTGTTGAACTTTCAAAAGGAGAAAACAGAACTGAGGTTACTAGAGGTGGGAAAGGGGGAGGGGGAGGGGAGCTTAGTGAGAAATTGGTAAAGGACCATAAAAAATGATTACATTGTAAAATGTGGAATATACCAATTATCATGATTTGAGCATCACATATTGCATACAGGTATTCTCTTTTTTTTTTCTTTTTCATAGCCTATCTGAGATTTTTCATTTTAAGTTTGAGAATAAAATATCTAACTTCAAGGAGAATATTATAAGAACATGCAAGCAGTGAATTGGAATTCTGAATTATTTATCCAAGTCATACATTCTGTTTGACATCAAATATAACCCAGAAACCATACAACTTTGTAACAATAACCACATCAGTGGAGTTACCAAAAAATGGCTTTTAAAAATCAAGGCCAAATACAGGCAAGTTGAGGTAGGTAAATATTTGGATGAGTCTGATAAAGTGCTATACAGTTATAGAGATTTGGCTCCAAATCTTCTGAAGTGATCTTGATTTAGAGCATTCTTTCTGAAAGAAAAAGCAAGCTCAGAGAGTATTATGCAGGAAAATAAAATAAGCATCTAGTCAACTTCTGAGTATTTGAACTTTTAAGGCAGCCTTTGATCCCATAACTGGCCTTTAGTCACAGAGTAAATGCAACAAGGTCTTGGAGCCAGTGTGAACCTCCTAGATGCGATGAAACTATCCTGCCACACAGACACACACAGGAACCCACTGTAGAAGTGCTACAGGCACTTAAGGAAGTCAGTGCTTTCACATGGGACAGCTGCTCACTGCCAATTATTTCAGGCCACTTTTCACTGGGGCTCACTGGAAAGGTCAGACACATTGAGCTCTCCTGGTCCCAAGAACCAACAAGAGCTGTGAAGGGTACAGCATTGGTGTGCAACTAGTTCTGCATCTCCCTGGTTCCTTCTTTCTGTAATTGTCCCCTTGCCCTAAGGAGCCTAGAGCTGGTGAATGGAGGAGAGAAAGTTCACGTAAGGGTCACTCACATCACTGATGCTGGAGAATATGTGAGGAGTTCTAAAACCCTGGTTCATTCTTCCCCAAATTAAGTAACACCTTGTTTTTATTCAAAGTTTTCCTGTACATAGCTGGCCTGAAATACCTCCAATTTTATGAATATTTTATTTTATATGTTTACACTGACATGTTATTTTGTACATCATTTTCTCCCATCCAAGCACTAATCAGGCCCAATTCTGCTTAGCTTCTGAGATCAGATGAGATCAGGCACATTTAGGGCGATATGGCCATGGACATTGCATACTTTTTTTTTTTTCTGTACAATGAAGTATTTGTCCCTACAAGAGTGGGTCAGTTTAGAACATGTACCCACCAGGTAAGATACAGGCAGTCTGATGGTGGCTCTACAATGACTGGAAACTGTAGTAAGAGTCCAATAGATACGTGAGAGAGGACCATGCTCTGAAGACAGCACCGGCCCATGTTTGCCCTATGAACTGGAGAATCTATTTTAGTGCGGATGCAGCTAAAGAAAGAGTTTGATTTAGGATGTTGAAGCAGGTAGCAATGTAACTTAAAGTAGTGACTTGGGCCTTGTTCAAATATTGATAAAGATAGTATTTACACTGTGCCAGGCACATACCATTTTAAGCACTTTATATATGTTAACTCGTTTAATCCTCGTAACAACCCTATGAGACAGGTACTATTGCTATTCTTAGGAAACTGATACACAAAGAGGTAAGTCATTTGTCCAAGGTCTGGTCCCACAGCTAGTAAATGGCAGTGTGACCCTGGAGTGACTACTCTTAGTCACCGTACTGACTTTTAACTAAGATTTTCTTGAGCTAAAGGAAAAACAAGATCAGTAGCAAATAAACACCAGTGACTCCCTAGAAGCTGTTTATAGTATGTCAGGGAGAATTTTTGACAGGCCGTAATAACAATCCCATAAAATTAATTACTAAAATAAAAACAGAAACGTTAATTTTAACATGCTGTACTGGATATTTAATATACATTTTATGTACTCATTATAAAGTACTCTTATTTCAATAGTAAAATGTAAGTTAGTAAGATTTTAATTAGGAAATACAAGTACCACTCTCTAATTTGTGTTATGTTTAGATAGGTTTGACTTGCACAAATCCTAAAGTGTCGGGCCACCAAACACCTGGCACCTCTTAACAGTAAAAGTGACATAAAAAAAGATACAGTAATTTTCTTACCAAAGTTAATAAAAGCTTAGATATAAAAACTACTAGTTAAAACTTCTAAGACAAAAAACGCTATGCTAAAGGTTTTTTGTTTGTTTGTTTCTTTTATCAACTTCTCCTTTTCAGAACAAAACTACCTCTCTTTAGTGGGGGTAGTTTTGTGAATAGGCCAAAATTTCACAGGAAAGTGGGACATGGACCTTCACCCTCCTCAGCAGAAATCATTTTGTTATGACTTATGGTGGCTGTATGCTTTTCAAATACCTACAGGAAACAAATGAGTGAACTTATGAACATGAAGAGCACACTGTGACATAAAAAATAAGGATAAGGAGGAAGCATTTCAGTAAGCTCAGGTATGACATGATGATAATGTCACAGGCCTTAGTCTCTTTATCTCCTAACTGAATTGAGCCACCAGCAGGAAAAAGGCCACCTCACAGAGAATACTATGAGAGTTTTAAGTTGCTAGGCTCCTTTCTGTCTCCTCCTCCTCCACAGCTCATGATACTGTTGTCAAACTCTATGCATTTCAACATCCACCTTCACATAATACATTAGTTCGCCCTGAATTCATCCAAGATGTTAAAAGAAGGGAAGACTATCTACAACAATTAGCCACAAGTGTCCATAGTTGCAATTTCAAAATATAGAAGATGCATATGGATAGTGGGAAACCCTTCTTTAGTATCAAGCATGGCTTTAGGCATCAGGGTGTTGAAAGCTGAGGAAGTAGGTCCACGAGATGTCTTGCTTTTGTGCTCTTATCTGGAATGCTATTTCCAGAGAAGGAGCTCCTTTACAAAGTGTGCCCAACATGGATTTTTCTAAATTGCTCTCAGAGTCGTTCACCTGTCCTAACCAATAAGTCACAGTCTTATTGATGATAAGATGGAAATCACCAGTCAAAGTAGCTGCATATTGTTGCAAGTTACCATAACTGACTCCAACTTTATCCCAGTTGTAAAAACAGCTAAATGCATTTCTACACTCTATAGCTCTGTGGTCACAAGCCTGTTCTTGTGTTAGCAAGAAAACCACAGACTGCCAGCTCTTTCCTGTGTAGATGAGAAACAGAGTTGCTCTCTAAAGCAGACCCCTCCTCAAGTAACCACATTTCCTGCCCTTATACCCAGGTGTGATAGACTCTTACTCAAAAAGCTTCTTTACCTAAGTTTAACTCACAACCACTGACCCATTTAAACTAAACATGTTTTTTTTTTTTTTTGGAAAATTTTATGCTCTGCTATAACTTGCATATTTCAGCTTCTGTAAACCAGCTTGCTTGCTCTTGCAGAACATCCTGTATGCCAAACAGGTTGCGGTTTATGCCTATAAGAACCTTTCCCTAATGAGTCTGGGGGCTGCACTCTATCCAAACTGCCTGGGGAGATAGCCGCCGGCTGGCAGGAGAAATAAACCTTCCACAGCCCCCAAGTATTTTTGTGTGGTGTCTGCCTTATTGGGAACTGCACCTCACAACACATATGGATTGTGGGGAAGCCTTCTCTAGTATCTAACATAGGCGCAGTGCTGCTGTTTCTCGGGCTGTGCCTATAGCACCTGAGTGGTAGTGGCAGGGGACACTGAGGAAGCTGCGGAGTCCCTGGGCAGAGGGCCCTTCGACATGGTCCTCTCTTCCTGCCTCTTCTCCACTCTTCTTTTCTGCATCCAGGTATTGATATTGAATGCAGTACCCCCCAGATATGTACAATCAACTATGCTTCAATAAAAATTTTAAAAATAATTAGTGTAAAGAATTTTTTAAAGGACAATTGTATTTATTAAATAATTAGTTCCAAACAACTATTAATAATAGTAAATTTCACAGTATCTAACAGATGTTGCTTTGTTTCCTTCAAAAATGTAAAAAAATCCCACAGTGCTCCTGTGAGTTCAATGCAGTGCCTGAGGGTGCCTTGGCACACAGTTTGTGAATCACAACTTTGTCCTCTTGATAGGGTGCCAGTTGCCAACCACTCCTGCACAAAACTCTCTTTACTTAATTTTCAGTGTCAATAATGATTACCACAGTCATTCCTTTTTCAACTCTGTAAGGGGCTTCAATTCAGATTAGCATCTCCAACTTCCTATTGGCCAGCTCTAGCTGCGGATGGTTCCTCAGTGTCTTTATCTCAACATTTGTGAAAGTACGTTTAGGATTTCTTGCTTACAGAAGACCAGTCATCGTATTTTCCAATTTTTACCAAGTATCATCATTCAGCTCAAAAGTGTGCATTACCTTTAACTTTCTCTTTGGTACTTTTTTCATCTGGTAGTCATGGATATTTGTTACTTTCTCCTGTTACCATGTACCTCATGGCTTTGTGTTAATCAAGTATTAGAGAACACACAAGATAAGAAGGAAATATGAACATGTCATTGAAGGTAGCAACTTTAGGAAGTAGCTTTTAACCCTATGCTAGAAGAACAAAGGATACAATTTAGAATTATTAAATCTTACAGTCTTGGAAGAGGAATACTGCAAAGCTGAAACTCAGACTTTTGAGTTGGGAGCAATTTAGGTGTTACTGGGTCCCAAGAGTTCATAGGAGAGGCCTCCTGTACTGAGACTTCTCTGAGACAGGTGTTGAAGGGGAAGCTTCTCTGGTTGTACTGAGGTCTTTAGCAGAGCATGGTAAGACTGGTTCTGGGAAAGTTGGAAAATTGCAAAATGGAACCAACTAATGCCAGTGGACTTAACTACTGGTGCTCGGGTGAAGATGTGTTTCTGAAGTAACACAGCAAGAGAAAGCAAATAGGCGGGTACAAGTTCCTCCTTCCTGCCCCAGCTTCATAGTACCCCCTATTTACACATTTTGGGAGCTGGTTAGCAAAGAAGAAATTCAGTTTGAGGAGGCTCAGCCCCAATATCACAAAGAATGGTATAGAAGGTGGGATTGAGACTGAGAGATAACAACATCATAACTGGTAAATAAAACAGAATAAATTTAATCCTGGAAATTGTTTACAGATTTCAAAAGGCTGAGAAACTGACCAGCAGGTGGTAACACAACCTAGAAATTTGCAACAGCCAGAAGCTACTACCACCTGTAGACTGGAGAGTCAAAGGTGTGGTTACCAGAGCTGCAGCCAGGATGAGCCAAACGAGTAGAAGCTGGAGGCGTGAAAGAGATGCAACCCATGCAAGAAACTTTGCCCAAGGTGGGGGACTGGAGTAAGAGATGTATCCTGCATCTGTCAATGCTTCCATCTGGATGAATCCATCTGGAAGTGAGAAGACACAGGAATTTGAAATAGTCTCCAAGTAATGATTGGATCCCTGTGATATGGAGAAGAGCCTCAGAAGGTGAGGAATAGATCTGAGAGTAAATGGGCCTAGGCTTGGTACAGAATAGAAGCACAATTCATTCTCCTTATTCTTGTTTTATTATTATTAGCATTGTAAGATACCTGATTTCCCAGGAGTTTCATCTCCGTAGTTGGCACCATACAAAGTGTCAACTCACTGTAGTCCATGAAAGATGAGAATAATTAAACATGTCAAGGTTTGGAGAGTAGAGATTCTATTGTATACAATGACCTTCTCTCTCAATGCCAGATAGCCAAATTTCATTGGGAACTACTTCAGGATCCGTGCACTATCAAAGCCTACTATGTCCCTAAAGCCTTATCTACTCAAGTAGAATCGATGCTGCTTTCTTCACACCACTATTCACTTCTGCCATGAAAGCAGTAATCACACCCTACTATAGTTGGCTCTGCATGGTTCTCTGGCCTCCACTGGAGGGAGAGCTTCTCTCAAAGTGGGAGAAGAACCAGATGTTCCTAGAATGGAACATAGGTATGGCAGGAAGTATTTATTTGGTGAACATAAGCAGTTGACATTGGGCAAAAAAAGCTGCAGCTGAAAGATTTGATTCTTATCTTTAATCATATGAAAAGACATCAATTATACAAAATAGATGAACTTTATCCCCAAACACATCCTAATACTAAGTTGATACATAAGATGATCAGGGTTGGTACAAAGGGACTTGGGATCACTTGTATTAGTTTGAATTTTCATTGTAGTTTTTTTTAATGAATATTCATGAGATATGAAGCTAATTGTCACCCCTCGTGCCCATGATGGGAGGGCCAGATTCATATTGACAGCACACCCATTACCAGAAATTACTTGTGTACCCCATGTCCCCCACCCAATTATCCCCCAACCTCCCTCCCTCTCCCTCTTTTCCCCCCACTCCACTTGGTAGCCCTAGGCATGTTTCCTCCCTCTGTAAGACCAATGCACTACTGTGATCTTTCTTTCCTTCCTTCTTTTCTCTCTTAGCTCCCACATATGAGTGAGTACATGAGGTATTTATCCCTCTGTACTTTGCTTATTTCACTCTACATAAGCTTCTCCAGGTTCATCCATGTTGCTGCAAATGGGAGTATTTCATTCTTTTTTACATCAGAGTAGTATTCCATGATGTGTATATACCAGTTTCTTTATCCAATCACCCATCGATGGACATTTAGGTTGGTTCATTGCAGTTTTCAATGTGGTTTGTACTTACAGAATAACAGTGTATATGTATGTCTTGCTTCGTCTTTTTTTCTTTTTTCATTAAAACATTTTCTCAACTTTTTATCACAAAATATTTCAAACACAGAACACTTGAAAGAATTTTGTGGTGAATATCAGTACACCCATTACGTGTATTATGTCATTAATATTTTATTATGCATGATTTATCATATATCTACCCATGTATCCGTCTCTCTATTCATCCATCAATCCATCTAACCTTTTCAATGCATTTTAAACTAATTTGCAACACCAATACACTTCCACCTTAATATTTATTTTTTTAATATTTTAATTTTTAATTTAATTTAATTGTTTTTAAATTTTAACTTCTCAATATACATTGTGGTTGGTTTTGTATCCCTTTACCTGTTTCTCTTTCCCCCCTCTCATTCTTCCTTCCCTGCCCCCACTACATCATATCTGTTCACTTGTCTTAACAAGTTCAAGGAATTGTTGTGATTGTTGTGTCTTCTTCCCCCCTCCCTTTATTTGTCTGGATATTTATTTATTTATAGCTTCCACAAATAAGGGAGAACATATGGTGTTTCTCTTTCTCTGCCTGACTTGTTTCACTTAATATAATTTTCTCTAAGTCCATCCATATTGTTGCGAATGGTAGTATTTCATTCTTTTTTATAGCAGAGTAGTATTCCATTGTGTAGATATACCACAGTTTCCTTATCCACTCATCTGATGATGGACATTTGGGCTGGTTACAACTCTTGGCTATTGTAAATAGTACTGTGATAAACATTGGAGTACAGGTATCCCTTTGGGATGATGATTTCCACTCCTCTGGGTATATTCCCACCCAGAATAGCTGGGTCATATGGTAGATATATCTGTAATTGTTTGAGGCAACTCCATTCCATTTTCCATAAAGGCTGCACCATTTTGTAGTCCCACCAACAGTGTATGAGAGTTCCTTTTTCTCCGCAACCTCATCAGCATTTATCATTCTCAGTCTTCTGGATATTAGCCATCCTAATTGGAGTGAGATGGTATCTCAAAGTGGTTTTGATTTGCATTTCCTGAATGCTGAGTGATGTTGAGCATGTTTTCATGTGTCTGTTGGCCATTTGTATATCTTCCTCTGAGGGATGCCTATTCAGCTCCTTTGCCCATTTTTTAATTTGGTTATTTGTTTATTTGCCGTGAACTTGTTCGAGTTCCTTATATATTCTGGATACTAATCCTTTGTCAGATGTATATTTTGCAAATATTTTCTCCAACTCTGTTGGTTGTCTTTTCACTCTGTTGATCGTTTTGTTTGTTGTACAGAAGCTTTTTAGTTTGATATAATCCCATTTGTTTATTTTTCCTTTGGTTGCCTGTGCTTTTGGGATCATATTCATAAACTGTGTAACCACTCCTACTTCCTGAAGTGTTTCCCCTATGTTTCCTTTAAGGAATTTTATTGTTTCAGGATGTATATTTAATTCTTTCATCCATTTTGAGTTGATTTTGGTATATTGTGAGAGGTACAGGTCCAGTTTCTTCTCCTACATATGAATATCCAGTTTTCCCAGCACCTTTTGCTGAAGAGGCAGTCTCTTCCCCAAAGTGTAGATTTGGTGCATTTGTCAAAGATCAGAGGCTATAGGTGTATGGCATGGTTTCTGGGTTCTCTATTCTATTCCATTGATCCATGTGTCTGTTTTTATGCCAGTACCATGCTTTGGTTATTGTAGCTTTGTAGTATAGTCTAAAGTCAGGTAGTGTTATGACTCCAGATTTATTATTATTATTATTATTTTTGCTCAGGATTGCTTGGGCTATGCGTGGTCTTTTGTTATTCCATATAAATGTCTGGATAGTTTTTTTTTTTCCATTTCTGAGAAAAATGTCATTGGAATTTTAATGGGGATGGTATTGAATCTGTAGATGATTTTGGGTAATATGGACATTTTCACAATGTTAATTTTTCTGATCCTAGAGCATGGGTTATCTTTCCATCTTCTTGTGTCCTCTTTAATATCTCTCAATAGTGGCTCTCATTTCTCTTTATAGAGAAGTTTAATATCCTTGGTTAACTTTATTCCTAAGTATTTTATTTTTTTGGTGGCTATTGTAAATGGGGTAGTTTTCTTGATTTTTTTTTCTCCATAGTCACTATTGGAGTATAGAAACGTTACTAATTTTTGTGTGTTGATTTTGTGTCCTGCAGCTTTGCTGAAATCATTTATCAACTCCTAGAGTATCTTTGTAGAGGCTTTAGGCTGTTCAATATATAGGATCATATCATCTGTATTCAGAGACAGTTTGACTTCATCTTTTCCAATCTGGATGTCCTTTATTTCCTTCTCTTCTCTCATTGCTCTGGCTAATACTTCCTTCACTATGTTGTATATAGTAGTCTCTAATGATTCCTTGTATTTCTGAGGTTTCAGCTGTAATATAAATGTTTTCATTTCTAATTTCATTTCTAATTTTTATTATTTGGGTCTTCTCTCTTCTTTTCTTAGTTAGCATTGCTTAAGGTTTGTCAATTTTATTCATCTTTTCAAAAAAAGAACCTTTGTTTCATTGATTTTTGTATTCATTTTTGGGTTTCTATTTCATTTATTTCTGCTCTGATCTTAATTATTTCTTTCCATCTACTAACTTTGGGTTTGGATTATTCTTGTTTTTCTGGTTCTTTAATGAGAAGTTTTAGGTTGTTTATTTGCCATCTTTCCATTCTTCTCTAGTAAGCATTTGATGCAATAAATTTCCCCCTTAGTACTGCTTTTGCAGTATCCCACAAGTTTACATATTATGAGTCATTATTTTCATTAGTTTCAATAAATTTTTGGATTTCCTGTTTAATTTCTTCTTGGATCCATATGTCATTAAGTAGGATGTTGTTTAATTTCCATGTGTTTGAATAGTTTGCAGAGTTTCATTTGTTATTGGTTTCTAGTTTTAATCCACTGTGATCTGAAAAAATCCATGGAATAATTCCAATTTTTTTGAATTTGTTGAGACTTGCTTTGTGACCCAACACGTGCTCTATCCTGGAGAATGTTCCATTTGCTGATGAAAGGAATGAATATTCTGAGGTTGTTGGATGGAATGTTCTATGGATATATGCCAAGTCCAATTGGTCTAAAGTGTTGTTCAGATCTTATGTTTTTCTGCTGATTTTTTGCCTAGATGATCTGTGCAATGTTGTGAGTGGGGTGTTCAGGTCCCCAGCTATGATGATGTTAGTGTGTATCTGATTCTTTAGATCTGATAGGGTTTGCTTTATAAATCTGGCTACTCCGCCATTGAGTGCGTATATATTTATGATTGCTATATCTTCTTGATGGATAGATCTTTTGATCATTATATAGTGGCCTTCTTAATCTTTTTTTTATGGTTTTTGGTTTAAAGTCTATTTTATCTGATATAAGAATAGCTACTCCAGCTCATTTTTCATTTCTATTTGCATGGTATATCTTTTTCTATCCTTTCACTCTTAGTCTATGTGTGTCTTTACAGGTGAAGTGAGTCTCTTGAAGGCAGCATAATTTGGAGTCCATCTTTTTAATCCAGTCTGTAAGTCTATGCCTTTTGAGTGGGGAATTTAATCCTTTTACATTTAGAGTTATTACTGAAAAAATGTTGATTTCCTCATAGCATTTTATTGATTTTTGTTTAAATGTCTTTAGTATCTTTTATTTCTTTCTTTTTGATATTCTGTTTGTCTACTGTGTGTGTTGGTTTGTTGGGGTTGCAGATAAACTATTATTTTTCTCTTTTTTGTTAGTATTTTTGTTTTACTGGTCGGTTTTGTTCTTTCTTGAGTATTCATGGCAATTATGGTTGTTTTTCGGGTATGAAACCCAGTAGCCCCTTGAGAATTTCTTATAAGTCTGGTTGTGTGGTAGTGAACTCCTGCAGCTTTTGTTTGTCTGAGAAATATACTATTTGGACTTCATTTCAGAAGGATTTCCTTGCTGGGTAAAGTATTCTTGGCTGGAAATTTTTGTCCTTTAGTGTTTTGAATATATCATCCCATTCTTTTCTGGCTTTTAGGTTTTCTGATGAAAAGTCTGATGTGATTCTGATTGGGGCTCCCCTATCGGTGACTTGTTGCTTCTCTCTTGCAGCTTTTAAAAATCTCTCATTGTCTTTGAGTTTTGCCAGTTTGACTATAACTTGTCTTGGAGAGGACCTTTTTCATTTGAATATGTTTAGGGATCTTTGGGCCTCCTGATTCTGGAGATCTGTGACTTTCCATATACTTGGGAAGTTTTCTGCTATTATTTCATTGAATATGTTTTCAATGCCATTTCCTTCTTCCTCTCCTTCTGGAAGACCCATGATTCAGATATTTGAGCCCTTCAGATTGTCTGTTATCTCTCTTCAATTTTCTTCATTTTTAAAATTCTTTTTCTTTTTTCTGGTCCCCTGGGTTAATTCAAACAGCCTGTCTGCAAGGTCAGAAATTCTCTCTTCTGCTTGCTCTAGCCTGCTGGTTAGACTCTCTGTTGTGTTTATTTTTTATTTTGTTGAATGAATCCTTCAGCTCCATAAGCTCTGCTACATTCTTTTTCAGGGCATTGATTTCTTTGTACATTTCTTCTTTGAGGTCCTGTATATTTTTTCTCATTTCATTGTGTTGTCTGAGTTTTCTTGTATCTCCTTTAGTTTCCTTAGAATTGTTGCTCAAAATTTCTTGTCAGTCATTTCAAGGACTTCCTGTTCTGTAGGATCGAGATCTTAAGAGTTGTTATTTTCCTTTGGTGGTGATATACTTTCTTGATTTTTCATATTTCTGGTGTCTTTCCTTTGGTCTTTAGTCATTGTGGTAGGGTGTATCACTGTCCACTTCTTCCACCCTGGTATCTGGCCTGGATCCTGAAGGGACTGGCAATTCTGGGCAGCAGGGACTAGCCTGGGCTGGAGGTCCCATGGAGCCTGCCTGTTCTGGTAAGCCTGACTCAGGGCATGTGGGCCTGGCAGCTCTTAGATCTCTCTGGGCAGTGGGCACTGGCCTGGGATGGGGGGGGGTCTCATTTCACCTGCTTTTTCCAGCGTGTCTTACTCTGAGTTTGTGGGCCTGGTGACTCTTGGGCCTCTCTAGGTGGCAGGAACTGACCTGGACTGGAGGCCCCATGTTGCCTGCCTGTTCCACCATGGCTGACTCAGGTGTGTAGGCCTGGCTGTTCTCAGGCCTCTCTGGGTGGCAGACACTGGTCTGGGCTGGGTGTCCTGTGTGACCTGGCTCCTGCCTGTTCTGGGGCAGCTCTTGTGCCTCCTGTTGTTACTTTTTAATAGCTGCAAATTGGTTGATTTTGGAGAGAGAGCAATGATAGGCACTGTCTACTCCACCTTCTTAACTGGAAGCCTTAATATTTCAACATTCATATAATTATTTGGGGTTCAATATTTTTTGTATAGTTTTTGACTTCTTTCAAATATTTAATGCACAAACATTACATGCATATTTGATAAACTTTGAAAATACATTGGCTCATTTGTGCAATGTGCTCATGACATCTTTCCTGGTTGGTTTGAAGGCATATTTGTCTGGACTGTTTGGTAAATCAGTTTTTCAATATTCGTATTTTTTCAAAGAAACAGATGCTATGCTTTTATTGTTTCATATACCATCAGTGCTGAGAATAACATCTGCAGCAAAATATTGCTCAAAAAATATGATTTTCTTTTGCTTGTTTACTTTTTGTTGAAATGGGCTGTTTATAACTTTTAGGTCTCATAACATGATGGAGTAAAAAAAAAAAAAGTTTGCCTAAGGAACACATTATATGCATGCTGGCATGCATTTGTATAAAAAACACATAACACATTTATATTCCATTCATGAATCTGTGAATAGACATGGAGATATGAATTTGTTGGATATTTAATTTATCTTTTAATGAAAATGTGGGAATGCATATGCATTTGAAATATATACTTTTAGAAATGTAAGCATGGGATATTATTTGAAAAATATTTGATCATTTCTTCAAGATTGTTTGTGTCTGTTTCTAAAATTATGCCTATAATTTAAATGTCTATAGTCAGTGTAAGAATACACACATTACAGTGTGTTTGATGTGTCAAGATATATGATTAATGACTAAAGCAATGGGCAATTGCATGAGCATATTTGTGTTTTTCTGTTTGTAAGTGGGTGCATTTGAAAGAGGCAATGTGAATGTTAGTAAATACATAGCTGTATATTCAAGGGTGTATCTTTGGGGGGTCTCAGGATGTCCATAACTATATGCATGCTTGTGTGCATACATGTGCACAGTGTGTTTGCATTCTATGATCAAGGAAAGGTTAACATACAAACAGATATGAATGATAGAGCCAAGAATGAGATTCTCCTAGGAGCAATTCTCCTATGGCCCAGCTTGCCATACATTGGTACCAATCCCCTAATTATCTCCACTTCCCCTCCTCCCATCACATACAAGAAAGCCTTGGGATTCTGGGGTATTTATAAATTAATGAGTCGTTAGAGAATGTGCTGATGTCACTCTTCCAGCTGCACCCACGGCACAGTACATCCAGCTACAGGGAAAAAAGTGTCCTCCACCATGTGAGTGCTCCCTCCTTCAGACTGCCCAGCTGGGCTCCTTATCTAGACCTTATTCCAAAATTTAACACTTTTATTGAAACTCCAGGCAGACTCTGACCCTCATATCTACCCTCCAAATGGGATCCAACTCTGTTCTCTTCTAAAGCCAAGGATCACAGTTCCCTGATGCTGGGTTTCAATAAGAATCAAAACCCTAGGACCAAACAACTTAGCATTAGGTAAAGAGGTTGATGCAACAGATATTGATTTTGTCATGAAGATATTTCATAGTTCTTTTTAAAAAATTCTGCAATTTGACTTATTGTTTTTTATTTGTGGCTCTTGGGTGGGCAGCTGAAGAAAATTCATAGAATCAAGTAAAATGAAGTAATTCAACACTGTGGTCTTCAATCTTACCTGGATTTTCTGTATGGAGCCTGGCATGGGAATATAATTAGTAGAGATACTATTGTAGGATTGTTAATGTGGAGGCATTTGTGACACTGTTTGTGTGTGTTTGTGTAGATATTTATAAACATGTGTTCAGAAGGGTATAACATGGGTGAATATTTGAAACATATTGCGTAACATCAGTGAGTAGCTGTGAGTCGTCCTAAGTTCTGTGGTGTGACAGTGTATGTGTAACCAAGGGAGTGTATGATAGTTTCTGTGTATGTGTGGATGTGAGATTATATCTACGAATACCTGGATTTGTAGGTGTGTGTAGGAGTGTAAAAATGTATATTTTCTGGTACCTTTGAGTGATCGTGTGTGTGTGTGTGGTGTGTGTGTGTGTGTGTGTGTGTGTGCATGCTCATGCTCATGCATGTGCTGTGCTTTGCTTGTATCTGTCTCCATCTTCTTGACCTTTCTTCCTAGATTGGTCATATTTAGGACATCTTGACTGACACCCCTGTGCACAAAGAAAAGATAAAAATGTTTTTGGCTGGTGGTGGGCATTGTTCTCCATGGGAAAGAAATATTAAAAGTTGCTTTCCAGACCAAGGAAAATCTGGAGCATAGATGAAATATTACCCTTCTAGAGAACCTCAATATCTACACCAGGGGTCACAGACAGTGGGGTAAACCTGTCTTAGTGTCTCTTGGGGCTTCCAAGCATCTTTCTATTTCTTCAGGGCTCAGAGACAATCTTGGAATGAAGATGATAAAAAAGCAGACCTGGACAGAATGGATCTAGATAGACTTCTTAGAGACATTGGCTTTGAACCTGGGCTGGGAAGAAAAGAGAAGTTTAGAGAAGAGAGTAAGGGACAAGGAATCCCACTGATTAAAAGGGTGTTTTGACACCCTTCTCAGTTGGAGATTAAAAGTAAAGGAATATATAGATTCCTTTTTATGACCCATACACTTTTAGGGTTGTGACTATTGTCTGGGCATTATCCAATCCCCAGTTACCATGTAATTTCATTGTGTTTACCAGTAGTGCTAGAAACAGAATGAAATTCTAGAAAAGACAGAGAAATAAGGGAGCCAATATGCTTAAATTCCAGGATTGAGCTTTAATTTTGAGATGTCAGGTACCATGGAAATACAGTTGCAGTCCTATTTTAAATAAAGGGTGAGAAAAAAATCCTTTAGGATGTGGTTTCTCAGTTTGTACTATTCTATTTCTTATTTTGGCTGGGGGTAGGCTGATGCTGTTTAAGGACAAAGACAGAGAAAAAGGAATCAGTAAAGAAGGTAGAGAAGGAGAAGCTGAGGTAGGAAGAAAGTTGTAGAGAAATGGTGTCATTGAAAGAAGGCAGTTCCAAAAAGAGGAGGTCACTCTGGCAGAGAGATCAAATGGATTAGGAGGGAAAATGTTTTAAAACAGAGAGGTCACTGATGACCATAGAGAAATTTGTTTCCGTTTGCAGGGGAAAGAGTCAAATAATATAACAAAATGAGCAGTGACAGAAGGTCAGGACAGTAAGCTTGAATCCCAGCCCTGAGGATCTCATGATTAAGTTGCAGAAGCAGACACGTAAACATAAGTTACAACCTCCCATTTCTTGGCATCTGGAGAAACAATGTTTTAAGAAATTCAACTAATAATTGGGAAAGGGTAATGGAGTTGCAGCTAGAGAGGACACATTATTATGTTTTTATGATGGATGGTCTTGCACATGCTTATTACCTAAAGGGAAAACAGCAGAAAGGGAGAGATTGAGCATACAATGGGTTAGTGGAAGAGGTTTCTGTAGGAGGTGGTGAGAATGGACTCTGGAAGGTGGAGGGCCTGTCTTTGGAGAGAGCCATCTTCTTCTCAGTAAGAAAGGTTTAAGAAAGGATAAAGGTGTAAATAAGCTTGACATTTAAGTAGAAGTAACTAACAATTCTCTTCTTTTTTGATTCTAAATAATTTTTTGATTTTATCTAGCTGCACACTATGTTTGTTTATAGAATTTTTCAAAAGTTGAGGTTTACCATGTGAATGTAAAAGAGGCACAGAGGAGATGAAGATACCAGCTTTAGTTGGGGAGCAGGACAGGAACTACATGGAAAAAGAGTTAATAGACAAATAGACCAGAAGAAAACGGAAGGATTATGGAGACTTGAGAGCAAGTGTATGGGCATGAGAAGGCAAGAGAGCTGGAAGATAGAAGCCAATTTTCAGAATGTGAAAAAAAGGAATTCAAAATTTAAGAGAGGGAATAGTGTCTGGTGATGACATGTTCAGGGGTGGGTATTAGGATTGAAAGGCTGAGGTGAAATCTGAGTAAAGGTTATTGAAGCTATAATTTTATAGCTGTAGACTTTACATCTATGTTATCTACCAAAGTGTTCTTAAAGGCCTGGACAGTATTTCTTTCTACGAGTCTACCTTCTTTTCTATTTTTCTTCAGATTCTCAAAATATGACCTCTGCGGTGAGGTGAGGAAGTGGAGGAATACTGCAGTTTAAGGTGAGGATTGGAGAACTTTGTTCATGTTGTCTCCTGTCCCGTCTTGTCATGTTATAGACACTCATTTGATATCAAACCTTCCCAACATTTCTACTGTGGCTAGACAATGTGCTGGGTCTTGGTGTTACAGAAATGAGCAGAAACAAGTTGCTTTCTCAGAGAGCTCAGAGTCTAATGGGGTAGGCAGGAACATGGACAAATATTTTCAATTTCCGACCTTTTCTTGGAGACAGGATATCTAAAAGAAAGAAAGTGAAGAACTTCCCAACACACTGTCCTGGACCCATTCCCCATCTGTATTCCCTTGACAGCCTACCATGAGGGGCCTCAATGGCACTGCCTTCCAGCCAGCCTCCCTGCAGCTGACAGGTATTCCTGGGATGCAGACAGACCAATCCTGGGTTGCCCTGATTTTCTGCATACTCTACCTGATCTCCATCATAGGCAACCTCATCATCCTCGCTCTGGTGTTTCGAGATCCTGCTCTGCACCAGCCCATGTACTATTTCCTCTCTATGCTCTCTCTCAATGATCTGGGAGTATCCCTTTCGACACTTCCCACTGTCCTTGCTACCTTCTGCTTCAACTACCACCATGTTGGCTTCGATGCTTGCCTGGTTCAGATGTTCTTCATTCACACCTTCTCTTTCATGGAATCAGGCATACTGTTGGCCATGAGCTTTGATCGTTTTGTGGCTATTTGTGACCCACTACACTATGCCACTGTGCTCACCAATAGCTGCATCATGGCTATGGGACTGGGCATCCTCACCAAGAGTTTCACCACTCTCTTCCCTTTTCCCTTTCTGGTGAAGCGACTGGACTTCTGCAAGGGCAATGTTTTGCATCACTCATACTGCCTTCATCCAGACCTCATGAAAGTGGCATGTGGAGATACACATGTTAATAACATCTATGGGCTCTTTGTGGTCATTTTCACCTATGGTGTGGATTCAACTTTCATCCTGCTTTCCTATGCGTTGATCCTGAGGACCGTGCTGGCCATTGCATCCCAGGAGCAGCAGCTGAAGGCACTCAACACCTGCATGTCACACATCTGTGCAGTGCTGGTCTTTTATGTGCCCATAATTGCTGTCTCCATGATTCACCGCTTCTGGAAAAGTGCCCCACCTGTTGTTCATGTCGTGATGTCCAATGTCTACCTGTTTGTACCCCCCATGCTCAACCCCATCATCTACAGTGTGAAGACCAAGGAGATCCGCAGAGGGATCCTCAAGGTGTTCCATAAATCCCAGGCCTGAGGAAGCCTGCAGACCCTGAGAGAGTTCCTTTGGAGGAGGAACTGGGACTTATTTGCCAACTTTAGGAATGCCAACACAAGGAGGACAAAGATCCAATATCTTGATAGCTGTGAATGTGGAACTAATAAAAGAATATCTGGCTTAATAAAATGATATACGTATTTATTGAACATTTACCATGTGAAAGTCCTTGTGCTGGTTACTGAAGATGTTATAATGGTGAGTACGACATATGATGAAGTAAACAGATAGACATGCCAAGGGGAAAATACTTGAAAACAAGCAACAGGTGCTCTGAAATATCTTCATCTAGTATATATGGGAATAATGGAAGTCCCATAAGGCAAATAGGCTTAACACAAATAATTCCACTAACATCCAGAGTGAGGAAGATGTTAAATATTAACAACAGATAAAATGCTATTGAGGCTTAGCATTTCATGCAAGAGAGATCTATTTGGTTTACGGAAAAAGGGATAGGCTATTTTGGGTAGTTCTGAAGTAGCTCGTGAAGAAGGAGGAGGAGGTTCGATTACTTGGAACGGGGTGCCAGGGAGAAGGGGGAGCAATGATCTTGACAGACATCATTGCCAGAGAACAAAGCTTTAGGCAGAAACGTTTAGAACATTTCTATTCCAAGTATGGTCCAACGAGCAATAACATTGGCACCTGTCCTTGGCTTGTTAGAGAAACAGATTCTTGGGTCCCACATGGGAACTACTGAATGCGAACTGCATTTAATAAGAACGGGTGATTAAATCTTTTGTAACATCTGTCAGGTATTAGATTGTTGCCAATCTGCTGCACAACGAGAGTAACATGAGTGACAACCATTTGAAAAAGTGGTTGTCATTGTGTGATTCCCAGACCAGCATCGTCAGCGTAGTTTAGGAACTTGTTAGTCATGCACGTTCTAAAGACTTTCCTCAGACTTCCTGAACCAGAAACTCTGGGGAGTAGGACCCATCAGTTTGTGTTTTATTAAGTTATCCAAGATATTCTGATATATATTAAAGATTGAGAACCTCTTACTTAGAATATTGGTCTTGAATATTTTGGAAAATTGCAAATATAGCTTTGGTTAGATAAAAGGGAGGTTTCATATTGGGAATCTGGGGGGGGAACAATATCTCAAGAGATTGCCTAAGTCAGCTTGTGAATGACTTTTAAAAGATTTTTCCCAACTTTAAAGTTCCCCAACTAAGCATATGGTATTGGTAGTGAAGAGAATGCAATTATAGCTTTATTACCTTCACAAAATAGTGTGGGTGGAACATAAATAGCCTCAGAGGAGAATTTGATAAAAAAAAAAAAAAAAAAAAAATTCTAGCCACTCCACAGTCAATTCCCCATAATGTGATTCCCTTTCTTTTTTTCCCAATTCTCACCCCACCATCCCAACCTACTTGACATCAAAAATTCAGGTGAACTCCAATTGTAGATCTGCCATCTAGGCAAAGAGAACCTACACAGAGAAAAACAAAACAAACAAAAAAACCACAACAAACAAACAAACAAAATTGGTTGTCACAGTGAGTTGGGGGATTGTTCAAGAGTACTTGTCAATGAAACTTCAGTGTATACAAATCCCCTGATTAGGAACTCTGCTGAGACTTTTTCTTTTCTTCAAGTATATTAACTTCTTTCTTCTTGAGACAGAATATGTTTATTCTGGTCTACCAAACATTTACCTGCAGATTGGAACTATCTTTGCTTTGCTCTACTGTGGAAAGTTACATTTACACACAAGACATATTAATTTTCTATTTAAACTTTTTTGGAGAAATAGTTTCATAATTTTCCTGCAGATGACTTTTAACACTTACAATAAATTGTTTGTGTTGAGATTTGTATAGATATTATGTTTAGCATTATGATTATCAGAGCGAATGAGTATTTAGGGTTCCTTATCCCCTCATTGACTCATCCTTTTATTTAAAGGAGGTCAGAAACTGAGTCCTGAAAAAGAACTTTTCAAAGGTGAAAAAAAGATGACAGTCAAAGCTACAACTCTGCTCCTAGTATAGAGTTTGGCACACCAAGTACATGTGAATTAAATGAACAACAAAATGACTAATGAAATGAATAAAGGAACTGGACCCAGACTGATGCTTGTTTCCCTTTATGCTGCCTCTAGTAACAAAGCCAAAGTCACTTCACTCCTTGACTTCTAAAAGCCCTGCCTCTCCTTGTCAGATACTTACTTCCAATCTAAGGCATCATTTAAGTCTTCTTTTCCCGTGGTTCTTTGTCCTTACTCACAAGGCTGTTGTCTGCATTTTTCTGAGAATTCCATATCCTTGTTTCCAGCTCTTTATTTATGACCTAACCAATCCTACAACAATAATGGGAAGCAGAAGGGGATCTTCTTTAACTGCCTCTCTGATATGTCAGAGCTTCATATGAGGAAGAAAATAATTTCTCTATGACCATCATCTTTTGCCTCCCTGCACCCATTTTACCACTTGATAGAAGCAGGAGAGAGTTCTCCTGTGATTCCCTCCCTTCTTCCCTCAACACACCCTCATTCTATTTGAAACTGAATGAGGAAGAGGTAAAAGAAAATACTGTATGGGAAGGCCAGGTCTTGCAGGGAGAAAGAAAATCTATTTGTGGGATCTGAAATTTGGACCTGCAGTAGAACTTATGATGAAGATAATTATCATGTGTGGTATATCCAATTAAAAACAAACAAACAAACAAACTTATTACTTTATTCTTCACATTTGAATCTCTATTTCCTGTAGATAGATACTATCCTTGCTATAGATCAGATTCCAAGTTAAAAGAATGTTAATCTCCTAAACTCATGAAGCTAGTAGGTGGCACAGCCAGGACTTAAACTTAACTTTGTGTAACTTTGAACCTTGTGGTTCTTCAAGATCCTGAAATGTCTCTTCTGGTAGAGACCTAGATCTTGTGGAACTTGGTAGAGGCTTCAGGGAGAGGTGACAGGAGTGGAAATTCAGTAGGGCCAGTAGGGATAAATGGAAAGAGGCAGCCAAGGCCCTATCATCTATTGCTTAAATCCTGGGGTTGTCTCTGGGTTCCAACCTCTATTCTCTGAGATCTGAGCTCTGGGATTTTTATCTTAAGCTCTAAGCTTTAGGTTCTGAATTTCAAGTGCAGAACTCAAGGATCTAGAGTCTGGATTCTGGGCAAACAACTCTAGTTTTGAGACTTGATAACTGTGTTATGGAGAAATGTTGCTATGGATTTTGGAGGAATTCGTCTCCATCATCTTTATCACAAGGGAAGAGTAGAATTTTATTTTCTCTGAAGACAGGGAAGTACCTCCAGGGGAAGTGGTTTTTTGTTTTTTTTTTTCCCTTATTTTTATATTCCCAGGGTAAGATCTAGCTCCCTCCTTTTCTCTTCACCAGTACAGCATCACACTCAGATGAAGCAAGACCCCAGAGGATCCAGCCTCTGGGAACTCCATTGGAAACATAATGTCTGCCTCTGCTCCTGGCCAATGCCTGCTGAGGCCCATTCTGGAGCCATTTTGAGCTGGCCGTCTGTCAGACCAATGGTCATTTTGCAAAGCTCTCTCAGGTGAGTTCAAATCTGTGTCTTATAGGTATGCGTACATACAGGAAGTGTGTTTCTATCTACAATTCTGTCTGTGCTTTTGTGTGGTTCTCTCAATCTCTCTTATCATGTCTTTGTATCTTTGTGTGTGTTTCTGGTAATGCCTGTTTGAATTTGCATAGTTGTCACAATTTGTTTGGCCTAAGTTGGAGAAGTTCAAGACAAAAAGAAAATCCCCCAAATCTCATTTTCCTGCAGATTTTCTATAAAAGGTGCAATATTCATTCAAATTCCCTTGTAGTCACCCTACCACTTTCAGAAAGGGCTTCCAGAGACTGCTCTAGCAGTGAAAGACACATGGTTGATCACATGCCAGAAGTTAAGAACTTGCATCTGTTCTGTCCCACACAGATCCACAGCCACACTATTTTGTCACAGCATAAGAGAGACCTTGCCAGTCTGGAACCTTAGCCTCCGAGCAGAAGGAGCACTGAAAGGGCCTTTAATCCCAATCCAATAAGTGCTGGCATTCTCCCTTCAGCACCCACTAAGGGTTATATCCAGTCTTTGCTTGTACAGCTTCACCACACAGAAGCTTATTATTTCATTGTGCAGCTTTGACTCTTAGAATAACTATTTCTTACATGAGCCCCAGACTGTCTCCCTGTGATCTCCACCTGTCACTCGTCACCTCTCATGCCCATCTCCACACATCTCTACTGAAGTCTCCTCTAGTCAAAACACAGCATCACTCACTCCTACAATGCCCTACAATATGACTCAGTCTCCTTACCTTTTACGTGTGTCACAGTTGGTTTACCTCCTACCCAGATTATGGAACCCAGAGCTAAAGGTACCTCAGTTATGGTCTGAGCAGTATATTCACACTTTTACTCATTAATGATTTCAGAAACATGTCTTTGTGTCAGAATCATGTGAAGTGCTGGGGAGGCAAGTATGTAATGGGCACAAGTATGATCCTAAAACAGCTAAAAGTATGTTAGAAGCATAAGTGTAGTTTAAATAAAATAGAAAAAAGACTGTACAAAATACTACAATGTCACAGATGAGAAAGCTATTATTTCTGCTTAAATAGTGTTAGTAAAAGCTGCAGATTTGTTGTAAGCTACAGATAACACTGTTGATTCATATTGGACTTTCTATCCATCAATCACCCTGACAGGAGGATTTGTGTGGTGTGGAAACCAAAAGTCAGGTATTTTGACTAGCAGCTAAAGGGATCTAGGATAGATTATGTAAAAAAGGATAGATTATGAGATACCATGATTAAACCCTTCTGATATTATTTATTCATTCAGTTATGTATTCATTCAGTTAAAGTATGTATTAAGCATCTGCTATGCACTTTACTCTGTGCTAGTACTGGGTATCTATTGGTTAAAAAGAAGTCAACAACATCTTTTCTTTGATTGATTGGGTTTACAATCTAGTAGGGAATACAGACATTTAAAAAATACACAAGTAAAATACGTGTACAAATTAAGAAAATTGACCTGCAGGAAAATAACAGAAACCATGAAGAAAAATATTCATGTGATATCTGACAAAAATTATTTTGTCTTTGTGTTTGAAACATTATCTGAAATGTAGAGAAAGTAGGCTTAAGCCCAATTTAAGAGAGCATTTTATAAGTTAGTGAAATCTGACCAGATAGTGGTTTCAGGATGCGACAAACTGTCCATCGTTCGGAGTGTTCGAACTGAGCATGCGCCACAGTTTGACAAGGATGTTGTGGAGGGCACTATCTCAGTGGGTGCAAGATTAGACACTGGTTTCAGGTCCTAGAAAGCCTGAATCAATGACTGAATCAACGACTGAATCAATGGACTTCTGAGACAGGCCATTTTAAAAGTTCACATAACTCTTATTCTCTACCACTTGACCCCCAGTTTGTATAGGAAGCTGGAAAAAAATCTGTCTGCCACTCAGTTCTTTTCTCCACCTGAGAAAATAAAAATGACCAACTTCAGCATTCCTCCATTCTTATTTGTGTGACTTTAGCTTCAGAAGTCTGGATGCTGGCTTCTTGGGAAAGATCACATTACTTATAGTTGGAAGAACTAGATTCTAATCCCAGATCAGCTACTTACTAGTATCAGGTAAGTCACTTGATATGGTTTTTATGAGACTCAAATGTGGAAGCTTGGCAGTGATTCCACTGTCCCTCAGGTTATCATTTCTACCACCTAAATACTGAGTAAATTTCCCGGAGCTCCGGTCTCCTGGGTATTGCCCTTCCCCTTCCCTACCCTACACGTTCTTCCTCACAAGGGTCGTGGCTGGTGCTTACAAGGGTTTATTGTTACTTACTGCTGAAGGTGAGGTTTTGCCAGTGGCAAGCCACCTCATTTCAAGCAGTCAAAACCTACAGAAGTGATAATTAGACAAAGTCAAAATATTCCTATCAAGCCCTCTCTCTTTTTAGGTGCACCTCAGAGAAGTGATATAAAATACTAACTCCAAACCTGGGCTACATTTGCCGGCATGACTCTGGAGTACTATAGGCAAAACAAAATTTATTTAGAGGAGCTCCAAGATATTAAATAGTCTAGCAGATGATGAAACAGGAAATGTTTATGTTGCAGGTCAGGAATGTGATGGAAAGGTTGTCTAAAAAAGGGGAGGGGGCGGGGTGGGAAAGACTAAGAGAGTGCTTGCAAGTCTCATTTTAGTCTAAAAGACTGTGAATGTAAAGTGAATGGAATGTTATAAAATGAGTCTGAGGTAATTGTCAACATTGTATTCATCTCAGGAGCTTTAAAACATATTGATAATTGGATACTACACCCAGAGATTCTAATTTAATTGGTATGGGATGTTACCTGGGCACTGGGATTTTTAAGTTCCAGGTGATTCAAATGTCTAGCCAAGGTTGAGAACCCCAGATCTATGAAATACACCCAAGAGAAATTTATGGATGAGGCATAAGGAATCATACTTCACCTGTAAGGGAATTTAATTTTTGAAGAAAACACAGAGACAGAATGGATGGGGTTTCAGCAGGGCCGGTGCAGGAAAAGTGAAGAAAGTAAGAGAATGCAGGCTCTGGGACCATCCTCATGATCACATTGTCCTTGTTTCCATGGTCATAGCTCTTTGTATTCTCCTGGGTATACATTCCCCCAATTGTTCATCCATTCCGGCAGAGTATTCTTATTAAACTCTTTAGATGCATAGACAATTTTACATCAACAGTGGATAACCACAGGATAAAGAGTTGATACAGAATTAGTGATTCATACATTTGATCTCTTGAGTGAATGAGTGAACTGATAATTGGAGGTAATTCGGCTTTTATACCAATTGTGACTGCACCTTCCTACATCCCTGTCTTTTAAAATTTAGTTTGGGAATTTATCATGTTACATTACGTTTATTCTGTTACATTGTGTTATGTTATGTTACATTCCATGTTCATGACATTACATAGTATTTTCACCTTCTGATTGGGGTTTAGCTCTTTGTCTGATCTCTTGGCCACTGATGACATCCTTTATCTCTACATCTTTGATTTCTCCATGGACTTTAGGTTAAATCTGTTCGTTTTGAAGTCACTACATATTTGATAACCTTTCTAAAGTCAGTTTTTAAACTCAGAGGCCACTTGTGTTTTGGTATAATTCTCACCTGGATTGTCCACATCCTTCATCACCCATCTAAAGCCACAATCTCATTTTCATTCAAAAAGTTTTTCCCTCCCTGGAATGGAGCGGAGACCCATGGGGATTACTACTTTTCCAGGTGTCCTTGTCTTCTCAAATCCACGTTGACAGAGCTAAAACTCAATTCTTTCTGATGACTCCAATCTAGATCGGACTGGAGTTTATTCTCATCTCCACAGTGAAATTGGAAACATTACAAGAACAGTCTGTGGATGTAAACTATAATCTTGGCTCTGGAGAAATTGACTCTTAAACTTTGGGTATGTAACTCACTCTTCCAATCCGGGTTTTAGTGTCTCTCTAACAATTAAATAGTTTATATTTATTGAGTATTTTATATGCCATGAAATATCTTGTTTACTCTTACAAAAACTCTATGAGGCAGGTATATTTTTATCCTCAATTTACAGATGGAGACACTGAGGCTTAGAGAGGTTAAATTACCTTGCACAAGATTAAACTGAGATTAAACTGTCAATGGGATTCAAACTAAAGTCTTCCAGAATTCATTTGCAGAACTCTAAAACATTGAACATATGCTAATGATTTTCTGATTTTTTCTTATATCCAAACAAGAGAATAGTATTATTATCTTTATTTTACAAGTTAAAAAAGAAACAAGTAAATAAACAAAATGACATAAAACAAATTTTGGATGAAGGTATAAATAAGTTTCCTACATCACACATCTAGTAACTGGCTGAATATGAATTTTGACACAGGTCTGATTTATTCCAAAGTTTCTGCTCCTAATTTTTAAGTTATGCTGTCTCTCACAAGATTGAGCAGTCTCAAAATTATCTCCTTTACATGTAACATTTTAGGATTCTGGAACTCAGGAGAACAGGAGGAATGAATAGAGTTTCTATTACATTTTTACTCAGGATGATGTAAATGATTCCGACTCCCCCACTGCTCCCCAGCTCCTTTCTTCATCCTCTGAAGTGGGCTGCTACAGCAAAAGACCCAACAGGTGGGAGCTAACTTCAGTTATTTCAAATCGCAGGTGAAGACTGATCTCTGCCATTGGTGGCATGGAAGCTGTGAGCAATGAAAGTCTCAGCCTCCTGTCCGTCTTCCTAACTGGCATCCCAGGACTGGAGGCCCAACACGGCTGGCTCTCCATTCCCTTCTTCACTATGTATGTCATGGCCATCGTGGGTAACAGCCTAATCATGGCAGCAATTCAGGCGAGCTCTGCCCTACATGAGCCCATGTACCTGTTCATCTCCATGTTGGCCGTCACTGAGGTGGGTGTCTCTGTGTCTACACTGCCTACTGTTATGGGCATTCTTTGGTTTGATGCCCTCAGGGTTGACTTGGATGGCTGCCTAGCCCAGATGTTCTTCATTCACACCTTCTCCTGCATGGAGTCTGGGGTCCTGTTAGCCATGAGTTTTGACCGCTTCATAGCCATCTACAACCCGCTGCGCTATACAGCCATCCTGACCCTGCCCCGGATCATCTCCATGGGACTGGGCATTACACTAAAGAGCATGGCACTCATGGCACCACTTCCAGTCCTCTTGAGGCAACTGCCCTATTGTCACATTAACATCCTCTCCCACTCCTACTGCCTCCATTCAGACCTGATCCAGCTGCCTTGTGCTGATACTAAGTTCAACAGCATTCTGGGCCTGGCTATCGTTCTAGCCACTTTTGGGCTGGACTCACTACTCATCATGGTCTCTTACGTGCTGATCCTTTACACAGTGTTCGGCATTGCTTCTGGGGAGGGGCGGTGGAAGGCCCTCAACACATGTGTGTCACATATCTGTGCAGTGCTTGTGTACTATGTGCCTATGATTGGTGTATCTGTGATGCATTGTGCTGCCAAGCATGTGTCACCCATTGTCCACACATTCATGTCTAGCATCTACCTCTTTGTGCCTCCTGTGCTCAACCCCATCATCTACAGCATTAAGACCCAGCCAATTCAACAGGGAATAGTCAACTTGTTCTCCTGCAAGAGGGAATTGCTCTGAATCACTCCAAGGGGGCAGGGACTATCATTCTG
This sequence comes from Cynocephalus volans, assembly GCF_027409185.1. Classification (NCBI taxonomy): domain Eukaryota; kingdom Metazoa; phylum Chordata; class Mammalia; order Dermoptera; family Cynocephalidae; genus Cynocephalus; species Cynocephalus volans. Next base: position 105,287,929 of record NC_084463.1, on the reverse strand, counting down.
TCTATAATCTCTGATTGTGTTTCTGCTATGAGTAAAGTTCTACACTAGGCATTTTGAGGAAGAATAGGAATGAGAAATTCAAAGTGTTGTCACAGGCTTGCATGTGACCACAAGAGTTATTTCTAAGCCCTTTCCATTCACGTTTTACTGATATACGTGTTTCTCTGTATGTGCACATGTGCATACTTTCTTTTCTAACCAGATGTCATAAGTGGAGGGCAGAAATAAGTAATTTTCCTTTTCCTCATTCCCTGGAATCTTCTAGAAAACAGCCTGATAAATAGTAAGTTAACAGTAAAGGCTTGAGACTTAATTATATTTGAATTCAAATAAAACAAATTTCCACTTTTATGGGTTAGGTAGGAATTAAGAATATCCCTCAGTAAGGAAAGATCATCCTAGGAACATGCCTTTGACTAAAGTGAGCAGTCTTTTCTAGTGTGTGGCAAATTTTCAAGGTTACAACTGTTTTCTTCAGCATCATTGTTAATAGCACCTTCTTTCAGCCTCAAAAATGTCCTCGTTTAAACAATAAATTGTATGATAAGCCTACCTACGAAGCAACTTTTTGTTTCATAAAAAAACAAACTCTCCCCACAACTCACCATCCAATGGTCTTCATCCAGAATTTATGTACCATGAGACTCTGTGGATTAACAGCAGACTACATGACCTCAACTGAGGCAAAAGTAAAATATGCACAACCTCACAACGCCAAGGCTACAGATCCTAAGACTCCCAGCAAAAGCAATGAATTTTGCTTTAGTGGAATCCCAGGTTCTATTTTTAAATGAACAACGGTTTAGATAAACACTGTTCCTGGATATCCCCTTTCTCCTTTCCTCCCTTCCTTTCAGCCGTCAGTGGCCTCACCATGCCGTGTGGGGGATACATTCTTGTCTGTTCCTTGTTCACACCCCTCCTTCAGCTTCATAAGTATGGATTTAGTTGGTCCTGCCAGATTCTGCCTGTGGTTGCCTATGGTTTCCTGAAAACCTTTGGTCAAATGGGAAAGAGCATCCTTTCATCTCCTAAACAACACTGTCTTTGTGTAGAGTGGATTGACAGGCCTGTGCTAGTTGATCAGTCACTAGTGTCAGGCTTTGAGCCACATTCACTTCAGGGCATCCAATTACAATCAGAATATTTTCTTCGCCATATGCTGGTTGAGATCACCCAGTGTCACCTTTACACAGTGACTCTTTTGATGTACTTTGTTTAGGACAGTGGTCATCAAATGTTTACTTATGTACTCTATAAAATAAAGAACAAAAAAACTATATACTTTTTCAAGCACTTTCATGTTGATATCTAAAATTAGTGTTATAAATTTATTGTAGAGCACGTATTTTGGAATAGACAGTTTTGTAAATATAGTTATTTTAAAATAAATTATTATATCACATCTTTAAATATCCAATGGAATCTAAATGTATACTGTTTTGATACCTGACTTCATAAATCTAAAAATACATGAACATGTTCTTTAACAGATAATTTGCAACAGTACCTTTTTCCTCTAATTAAAAATTTTATTATGATTTACCTCCACCAAAGACTATTGTGCATGTAATATATTTTTGTTGGGAACTATTTCAGTGATCACTCTAATTCTTTGCAACAAAAATATGTATGTACATTTAACTTTGATGTTTAAAAATTGATGTCATAAAGCACTGTTTAAAAAAATTTCTAAGTTATTTTTTCAATACTTCTTAGTACATAACTATTCAAACAACATTAGAATAATATGATTTTTATATATTAAAATTAAAAATTGATTAGTAATTAATCTGTTAGTGAGATGCATGGGCTTTTTCTTGAATCTAAAAATAAATATCATTTATTAATAGAACGAGACATAGTTCAGCATGAATTCAGTTCCTATTCATTTTCTTTCCTTACTGTAAATGTTAATACTGAAAAGTCTGACAACATAAATAAGATGTTATTAGAACTGTTTTATAAGAGCCCAGTGGTGCCATTGTTTATAAAACACCTTTGAAATTAGATAACAAAAAACACATAACGATCTATTATCAAAAATGTTTTAATAACCTAATAAGTGATAGTTCCATTAGGTCTCTCTTTACTTTTATTTAAAGCAATAAAGTTGGTACCATTTGTTTTATGCTGGAGTGTGTTATCCAGCCAGTGGTGTCATTTACTTTATTAAAATCCATGCCAATATTGTCAGTAGGCCTTTTGTTTCTTATCTCAGAAGTGTTTGCATGTCAGGATATTGCATTATTGAAAGACTTGAGATAGCTTTGAGAGTTCTGGTTCTTCTTTTCATTTCTCTTTTCTTGTCTCTTCTTTTATTTTCCTTTCCTTTCCTCTTTCTTTCTTTCTTTCACTGAGAAAAGTGATATTGTGAAAATGAAAGAAAAAATGGTTTAACAGAGGACACAGTAAAACCAGGTACATTCTTAGACAAAGCAATTTAAGTAAAGAGAATATTTGGACATTGAATATTTACAAATGCATTCTCTTAAAACTATTTGTGCTCAGGCACTTACAGGAATATCTTCTCATAATAATTGTATATATTTGTAGGGTACAATGTGATGTTTTGGTACATGTATACCATGTCTAATGATCAAGTAAATTCTGTTAATGTACAGTGGACCCAGAAATCTACAATTAACAATGATTTACTGCATGTTATCAAACAACTGAAAGAGAGGAGAATGTTCACGTCACAAAGAAATGATCTACCCTTGCAATGATAAAATTGTTAATTACCTTGATTAGATCATTACACATTATATACATGTAATGAAATATAACTCTGTACCACAAAAATATGTACAATCAATATGTTTCAATAAGAAGTTAATTAAAAACTGATACCAGGTTATAAATCTATAATCATAGAGATGAACTAGTAAGGATATTCATAATGAAATACAAACTTCATGTAAAATATTTTAATATATTTTTAAATAAATGCAGAAAGACTCTATGAGTCTTCTAGTTCGCTTAGTATTCTTGGTAAGGGAAAATCCTTAGACAAATTAAACTAGTTTGGCATTTAAAAAAAAAAATGTTTGAAGTTGTTTCCCCCCGCCCCCCGATATTATTCCAGTATGAAATATAACACTAAAATAGCATTTTAATTTGTTTAAGTCTTAGGATTTTTTTTATTGAAAATCTAATAATATTGAGCTTCAATATTTCCTATACTGGCTTTATTTGTTAAGAAAGTTAAAATTGTTTCCAAATATATTTTAATTTAAACATGTTTAAGTTTATGTGAATGAACGTGCTTGCTGCTCCTGGGTTATCACCGCTTCTAGGCACTCTTAGCTTGCAAACCAAAGAAATATATGTCTACACATTAACCTGTGCATATGCAAATATTTATACATATTTCTGTATTTAACTATCTGCATCTATATTAAGCTATAATGACTTCATACTGATGTTTCCAAGTCTAATTTATGATTCACTCAATCCTTTTCCACTGTGTGTCTGTAACCTCCCCCTGTAACCATGAGAAACCCGGCTCCCACCATCTGTCATCTCTTTACTTGATCATTCAATTTCGGTACACATGTACAGGGTTGCAGAATTGTAAATCCACACCCCCGTGGGAAACTGCTTCATCAACTAGAGTACAGTTCTTATTTTACCTTCTTTTGCCTTTGGTTTTACAGATTCCACCCATTTCCAAAGTTACTTAGGTGAGCAAAATTTTTTGCCACCTATTTCAGAAAGGTAGTTTCATATAGTTGTAATAGAGTTAGATTTTTTTGTCACATTCTGCATTCCATCCTGGGATCCTGTAATGTCCTAAATAATTTTTTTAAATTGGCATACATTAATTTCACTCTGTGCTGCTGTAATGTTCTATGGATTTTAGTAAACACATATTGTCATGTGTGCACATAGCGGTATTACAGAATAATTCCATCACCCCAAAAAAATCTTCTGTGCTTCACCTATTCAACATCTACTCCCCGCAAAACTTTGGCTACCACTGATCAGTGTACTCTCTGCATAGTTTTGTCTTTTCCAGACTTTTACTTAAATGGAATCATGCATTTTGTTAATCTTTTAAGACAGTATTTTTTCCCTTAATAAAATGCATTTGGGATTCATCCACGTTTCTTGTATAGCTTAATAATTCATTCCTTTTCAATTGCTGAATAGCATTCTGTTGTATGAATGTGTCATAATTTGTTTATCCATTTACCTTCTGAAGAACGTCTTGGCTAATTCAAGTTCTTTATCTCCTATTTTTATGCTTGTTATTTGAAAAATGGTTCTTAGGTGTTTGGGCAGAATTCAATTCCTTATTCTATAGCAGCAACCTGGGCTATCTTCCATTTGAACTAGTGTAATTCATTTAGTATCTCCCAAAAATGATATCCAATCTTATGTCTTCTTATGAAACCAATTTAAAATAATTAACAAAGAATTAATATGACATAAAGAATATTACATTCTTAGAAACCTTTTCTAAATTTTATGAAATACAAACACATTTGTATAACAAAATGTGACTAGTATATTTATTTACATTCTAGGTACTGAATAACTTTGCAAAAGCATTTCCCAATTTAAAAAACAAGTTGTCAGAAACAAAATCTGTGAAATCTAAACCTATCATCACATTTCTTAAGTCATAAAGCCAGTATAAACACACACACACACGGACACACACACATACACATACACACAAACAAAGAAAATATCATCTGATATCTAGCTAACTTTTGACTGTTGTCTGTAGTTCATTATGAGTGACCATAAAATTCAATTGATTTAATAATATCAATTGATTTAAATAATCAACAGATTATTTATGGTATTATGTGCTTCTCTTAAAAAAGTTGGTATAATACCAAGAATTATCTGCCCGATATGCTGTGTTGGGGGATTCCCAAACCTGTATCATCCGCTGAAAGAAAAGTCACCTTTGACCCGTATTCCTGCCCTTTTTTTTTTTTTTTTTTTACTTTTTTCAACATTTAGACTTCCTGGTTCTAAGCTCCTCTATTGTGAGTTTGCATGTGTCTTTCATTCTGCAATTTGTTTCTCTATGCCGGCTGACTCATGGTTCTCTGAAAAAACATGCTAAGCTATATAGGCTGCGATGAAAAAATAAAAGGAGTAAGGGGTGGGAGAAGGATGTGGGAGGGGAAAGACATCCTTTGCCCCCTTTCTCTCTGCCTTTCACCTCTAATCCTGCTTGATTGTTCTCTCATTGAAGCCCTGCCTGTTTTGATTCAAATCTAAGTGGGTCTTAATAGCAATCACCTGCAGTATGAGTCCAGTAATAAGAAGCTGTGACCAAAATTATGGCTGCCCCTTCAACCTGATATTTCTGAGACAGGCTATCTAATTTCCACAAATTATGTGTTTTTTTTATGATTGTTAAGGCCATAGCTCTTCTGCTAGAACTTTTGCTAGTACAAAATCCATAATTCCAAAGGAAATCTGCCCTTAAGAAGTGGAGTAGCATTAAGGACATTAAGACAGAAAAGAATCTGTTCTCACCAGAAAAAATGAGTTCTTCCCACAAGTATTACCTTATTTGAAGTTTGAATTCTTCATACCATGGACCTCTAGCAAAGTAGGAGCCTTGTTGTAGCTATGGGGACCCTACCACCCCATCCTAATTTTAGGCTCTTTGTATGTGTTCACTTGGTCTGCTGAAATTATGCTGGATGTTCATTTGATAAATCTGACTGCCTGAGAAACATGATCTGCATCCGTCCTCCGTCATTGTCTTACCATTCTTTTGCAAGGGCAAGTCAGGGAGCATACCTACACAGCACAGTGATCCAGGATATAGGAGCTAGAGTTGACTTGAATGCCTAAATGGAGCTGCTTATGAGAATGGGTGGTAGAAGAAACAACTAAGGATTTCCTTTAAACCCCATTAACCAAGCCCATACAAGAGAAGAATATCCAGAATAAAGAACAAAGTTTAGACACACTTTTACTCAGTCAATGAGCGAGTCAGTGAGCTGCCATTGGAATAGCTGTTAAAACGTGCCAGAAGTTTTCTTGATTTTATTTTTTAATTGACACATTATATTTTTATGTATTTATGGAGTACAGAGTAATATTTTGATATATGTATACACTGTGTGATGATCAAATTAGATTAATTAGCATATCCATCACCATAAGCATTTATCATTTCTTTGTGATGATAACACTTGAACTCTTCTCTACTAGTCATCTGAAAATACACAATATATTACTGTTAATCTGTCAACTGAGATTCACATCTCTTTTGTTTTGACTCATTGTTGGTAGCTGAGCTCAACCAGGTATATTCTGCTAAAAGCCAAAAACATGTCATGCTGCCTTAACAATATTATTTGTCTTCATTTTACATTCTTAATTTCCCAATTCTGACTATACTCTCCCCTTAAGCCTATTACTTTTACTCCTGAGTAATTTAACAAATTGATTCTCTCATCTTGAATGCATATTTTTTGGGGAAAAGAGATGAATGATTCCCTGGCGAATCTGCTTGGTCTTCGCACTGTAAATAATGGGGTTCATCACGGGAGGTGCCAGCAGGTAAACATTGGACATGATAACATGGACCAGTGGAGAAGCATTCTTAGCAAAGCGGTGAGTCATCGATACACCAACCATGGGGACATACAGAACCAGAACAGCAAGAATGTGACACAGACAGTTATTGAGGGCATGGAGCCGCTCAGTCCAGGTGGCTGTGCCCAGGATATTTTTCAGGATGAGTGTATAGGAGAGCACAATAAGAAGAGGGTCCATTACAATAATGAGCAAGACCAGAGCAAATCCATACCAGCTGTTGACCCGGATGTCTGCACAGACCAAGTGAATCATATCCTGGTGGAGGCAGTAGGAGTGAGAGAGAAGGTGGGAGCAGCAGAAGGGCAGGCGCTTGAGTAGGAAAAGGGAGGGAAGCACAGCCAGAACACAGCGGCAAATGATGGCAAACCCAATTCTACCAATAACTTCATTGGTGAGGATGGAGGCATAATGGAGAGGGCGGCAGATGGCCACATAGCGGTCGAAGGACATGGCCAACAGCACAGAAGACTCCATAAAGGAGAATCCATGGAGGAAGAAGAACTGGGCGAAACAGGCCTCAAAGCTGATCTCCCGAATGTTGAACCAGAGAAGCTGCATGACTGTGGGCAGGGTGGTGAGGATAAGACCCAGGTCAGTCAGGGCCAGCATGGAGAGAAACAGGTACATGGGCTGGTGGAAGGAGGGCTCTGTGCGGATGACAGTGAGGATGGTGGCGTTGCCCACAATGGAGATGGTGTAGAGACAGCAGAAGGGAATGGAGATCCAGATGTGGGAGGCCTCAAATCCGGGGATGCCAGTGAGGATAAAGTAGAAAGGATCTTGAGTGGTGTTAGTTACCTCGGATATGACTGATGAATGTGGCTTCATATTCAGGATCTTTACTTAGGGAGAGCCAGAAACATTTGAAATAATCTCTGTCTTTGCTCCAGTTGATACAAATGCTATGCAGATAAAGGTTCAGAGTTCTTGAGGTTAACTGAGGCAAGGATTGTGAGTACCATGATTAACCTTTCTTAGCCTAACACTGCAGGTTACTCCCACACAACTAAGCTCCCCTTCACGACTGAATTTGGTTTAATTCATAGGCAACCATTTTAATATTTTTCTCTCTATTTTCCCACTCTCATTCAGTTTGTAGAATCCTGAAATTGACTTTTCATCCAAATCTCACTACCAATATTATTCTCACAAAGGCTTGAAATGAACTCCACATTGCAAATGTAATGGCTAATACTTAGTCTTCATCTCTTTTGAGTTTTTGACATCCAGTATCTCCTTCTGAATTTCTCCTTTGACTTTTATAACAGCATTCTCATCTGTTCCACTTGTTCTAAATTCATTGCTCCTAATTTTGTACTCATTTTTATTCACTGAGATCATTATTTCTCTCAGTTCTTATTTTTAGTCTGTCTTTTATTCTCACTAATTGGTATCTTCTGATACCACAGATTCTATTTCTACAATACAAAAAGTAACTGGAAGCAAAAGGCAGGGTACATAGGAAAGAAGTGAGAGTGAAAGGAGAAGAACAAGTCAGAAGCCTGTTGTTACTGCAGCACAGGTGAGGACAGTCACATCTATTGAGTGCTGTCCATGTTCAGGCATTGTTCTAAGTGTGTTACCTGCATTCATTTTTCTTATCCTCTGGTAATAGGCATCATGCCTCCTTCTTTTCCCTGAAGATTCACAGAAGGGTCTTACCTGTGGTTTCTCCTGCTTGGTGGTGCCATCTCCACTTCATGTATCCTAATATTTCTCTACTCAGCCCAGAGGGCTCTTGCAGATCTCTAGGCTGGTGGTGAGCAGGTGTGGCAGGCCCCTGCAGAATTACGTGAAAAGACATATTGAGACCTGGGTCCCACCGGGATTTTGCTCTGTCAGTGAGAGCCTTTGATGTCCCTGGTGTCCTCACAGAGCAATCTCTGTCTTTTCAGCTTATTAAATGTGATTTGAAACTGCATCCTTATACTTAGAATGTGCAATCTCTCAAGAATTAGGTCTGGAAATTTTTTTCTTTGTCCGCAGCCTGAAGCTGAAGCAGAGGAAGAGAGCTGCGGGGGAAAGGAATGTTGTACATGAAGTTCAAGGGATATTCTTCTTGCAGGGAACCTCTGGAAGTACTGAGAAATTTTCTTATATGTTTATGTCACACATATAAAGTAAATGGAAACAGGCATCAGAACAGAATTAGAAAAAAAAAAAAGACTATATAGTTGATGATTTATCTCTTACTTTACTCAAAATTAAATTCCAAATGAATTAACTAAATGTAAGTCAGTAACAAAAAATAAAATAGAGAAAACAACACAAGTATTTAAATCTCTCACTGACAAGACTTTCTAAAACTTAGCAGCAAAAGACAAAAAACACAAAGGAGAAGAAAAGTAGATGTAAGCATAAAATGTCAAATTATTTTTCTATGGCAGAAAAATAATAAAATTTAAAAGAAACTTGCAACAATATTTATACAAATACTATAAAATTGATTCATATTTTAAATGTTGAAATATTAGACATTTCAATATTTACCAATAAAATATCATGAAATGTTGATAGGAAAGTCTATGACAAGTTTACAACAAAAGAAGAAATACAACTACAAATAAAAAAAGAAATTGGACCCTTATCTTTCACATATATATAAAAAATTAACTCAAAATAGATTAAAGAATTAAATGTAAGACATAAAACCATGAAAGTTCTAGAAGAAACATAGTGAAAATTCTTTAGGACATTAGGCTGGGTAAAGATTTTATAAAGAGGAACTCAAAAACACAGGCAACAAAAGCCAAAACAGACAAATGGTATTATATCAAACTAAAAGGCTTCTGCACAGAAAAGGAAACAATCAACAGAGTGAAGAAACAATCTGCAGAATGGAGAAAATATTTGCAAACTATGCATTCTCCAAGGGGTTAATATCTAGAATATATGAAGAACTGAAATAACTCAACAACAACAACAACAACCGCAGCAGCAACAACAACAACAACAAAAAACAAACAAATAAGCTTAATAATATTTACCAAGAGAAGACTACAAATGGCCAACAGGTATATGAAAAAATGCACAACATCACTAATCATCAGGGAAACACAAATCCAAACCAAAATGAGACCTCATCTCACCCCAGTTAGACTGGCTGTTATCAAAAAGGCAGAAAATAACAAATGCTGGTGAGGATGCAGAGACAGGGAAATGCTATACACAGTAGAGATGCAAATTGTACAGCCATTATGGAAAACAATATGAAGGTTCTTCAAAACACTAAAACTAGAACTATCACGATTCAGCAATCCCACTAACTACATACGTATCTAAAGGAAAGGAAATCAGTGTATAGAATAGATATATGCACTCCCATGTTTATTGCAGCACTATTCATAATGGCCAAGATATGGAATCAAGGTATGTGTACACCAACAGATAAATGAACAAAGAAAAATGTGGTATACATACACAATGGAATACTATTCATCCATAAAAAAGAATGAAATCCTGTCATTTGGAGCAATGTGGATGAGCTTGGAGGACATCATGTTAAATGAAATAAGCCAGGAACAGAAAGAAAAATACCACAAGTTCTCATGCATGTGTGGAAGCTAAGAAAGCTGATGATGTAGAATTAGAGAGTAGAATGGCGGTTTCCATAGGTTGGAAAGGGTAGTCGGGGAAGGGAGACAGTGAGAGGGATATGAAATTACAGCTAGATAGGAGGAATCATATCTAGTGTTCTATAGTACTGTTCTATACTTTCAGTTAGCTAGAAGGGAAGATTATGAATGTTCCCAACACAAATAAATAATAAATGCTTGAAGTAATTGAGAAAAGAAAATTAAAAAAAAAAAACAGCAGTTTTGGGGGTTTCAGGGGAGCCAAGAGGGAGAGAGAGACATACGTGGAGCACAGATGATTTTTAGGGTAGGGCAGTGAAACTATTCTGTATGATACTGTAATGGTGAATATATAACATTATGCATTTGACAAAACCCACAGAAATGTACAAGTCAAAGAGGGAACCCTAATGTAAAATTGAGTTAATAATAATATATCAGTATTGGTCATAATTGCAACAAATGTACTATGCTAATGTAAGAAACTAATAATAGAAGAAAGTGTGCATGGGGTATGTGAACTATTCATACTTTCTGCTAAATTTTTCTATAAACATGAAACTGCTGTAAAAATAAAGTCTATGACTTAGGCAAAAAGAAGTATCCTCTTCAGAAATATGTAAAATAACACACTGAGTTACAATCATCAAAATCTGTAACATGGAAAACTCTACAGGACAATGGTCCAGTTTTATTTAAAAAATAAATTGTATGGAGAAATAATGATAAGGAGAGGGAATCTATACATTAAAATGACTTAAAAGCTATATCAACCAATTGCAATGATTTAAAATAAAACTAAACATTTTTATGAGCCAATTGAGGAAATTTAAACATTTCAATTTGATGTTAAGAAATTGCTATTTTTAAAAATATATGATAATGGTACGGTGGTTATGTTTTTAAAAAGAGAATTATCTTTTTGAATCATTTCAGATAAAATGATAGGATGCCTTGATATGTTTAAAAACATATCAAGAGAATGGGTAGCAATATAGATGAAAGAAGAAAGGCTATGAAATGGTAATTGTTTTTTTGTTTGTTTGTTTTTGTTTGATTTTGGGGTTTTTTAAAAATTATATTATATTTTATTTTATTTTATATTTTTAAATTTTATTTTGTCGATATACATTTTGGCTGATTATTGCTCCCCATCACCAAAACCTCGCTCCCTTCTCCCTCCCCCCCCAACAATGTCCTTTCTGTTTGCTTGTCGTATCAACTTCAAGTAATTGTGGTTGTTATATCTTCTCCCCCCCCCCCGGTTTGGTGTGTGTGTGTGTGTGTGTGTGTGTGTGTGTGAATTTATATATTAATTTTTAACTCCCACCAATAAGTGAGAACATGTGGTATTTCTCTTTCTGTGCCTGACTTCTTTCACTTAATATAATTCTCTCGAGGCTCATCCATGTTGTTGCAAATGGCAGTATTTCATTCGTTTTTATAGCTGAGTAGTATTCCATTGTGTAGATATACCACATTTTCCGTATCCACTCATTCGATGATGGACATTTGGGCCGGTTCCAACTCTTGGCTATTGTAAAGAGTGCTGCGATGAACATTGGGGAACAGGTATACCTTCGACTTGATGATTTCCATTCCTCTGGGTATATTCCCAACAGTGGGATAGCTGGGTCGTATGGTAGATCTATCTGCAATTGTTTGAGGAACCTCCATACCATTTTCCACAGAGGCTGCACCATTTTGCAATCCCACCAACAATGTATGAGAGTTCCTTTTTCTCCGCAACCTCGCCAGCATTTATCGTTCAGAGTCTTTTGGATTTTAGCCATCCTAACTGGGGTTAGATGGTATCTCAGTGTGATTTTGATTTGCATTTCCTGGATGCTGAGTGATGTTGAGCATTTTTTCATATGTCTGTTGGCCATTTGGATATCTTCCTTAGAGAAATGCCTACTTAGCTCTTTTGCCCATTTTTTAACTGGGTTGCTTGTTTTCTTCTTGTAAAGTTGTTTGAGTTCCTTATATATTCTAGATATTAATCCTTTGTCAGATGTATATTTTGCAAATGTTTTCTCCCACTCTGTTGGTTGTCTTTTAACTCTGTTAATTGTTTCTTTCGCTGTGCAGAAGCTTTTTAGTTTGATATAATCCCATTTGTTTATTTTTCCTTTGGTTGCCCGTGCTTTTAGGGTCGTATTCATGAAGTCTGTGTCCAGTCCTATTTCCTGAAGTGTTTCTCCTATGTTTTCTTTAAGAAGTTTTATTGTTTCAGGGTGTATATTTAAATCCTTAATCTATTTTGAGTTGATTTTAGTATACGGTGAGAGGTATGGATCTAGTTTCATTCTCCTGCATATGGATATCCAGTTATCTCAGCACCATTTGCTGAAGAGGCCGTCCCTTCCCCAGTGAATAGGCTTGGTGCCTTTGTCAAAGATCAGCTGGCAGTAAGTGTGTGGGTTGATTTCTGGATTCTCTATTCTATTCCAATGATCAGTGTGTCTGTTTTTATGCCAGTACCATACTGTTTTGGTTATTATAGCTTTGTAGTATAGCTTAAAGTCAGGTAGTGTTAGACCTTCAGCTTTATTTTTTTTGATCAGCATTGCTTTGGCTATGCGTGGTCTTTTATTGTTCCATATAAATGACTGGATAGTTTTTTCCATTTCTGAGAAAAATATCTTTGGAATTTTGATGGGGATTGCATTGAATTTGTATATCACTTTGGGTAGTATGGACATTTTCACTATGTTGATTCTTCCAATCCAAGAGCATGGGATATCTTTCCATCTTCTTGTATCCTCTGTAATTTCTCTCAGCAGTGGTTTGTAGTTCTCATTATAGAGATTTTCACCTCCTTGGTTAACTCAATTCCTCGGTATTTTATTTTTTTGGTGGCTATTGTAAATGGGCAGGCTTTCTTGATTTCTCTTTCTGCATGTTCACTATTGGAGAAAAGAAATGCTACTGATTTTTGCGTGTTGATTTTGTATCCTGCTACTGTGCTGAAATCATTTATCAATTCCAACAGTTTTTTTGTAGAGGTTTTAGGCTGTTCGATATATAGGATCATGTCATCTGCAAACAGGGACAGTTTGACTTCATCTTTTCCAATCTGGATGCCCTTTATTTCCTTCTCTTCTCTGATTGCTCTGGCTAGTACTTCCAACACTATGTTGAATAGGAGTGGTGAGAGTGGGCATCCTTGTCTAGTTCCTGTTCTTAAAGGAAAAGCTTTCAGCTTTTCCCCATTCAGGATGATATTGGCTGTAGGTTTGGCATATATGGCTTTAATTATGTTGAGATACTTTCCCTCTATACCTAACTTATAGAGGGTCTTTGTCATGAATGAGTGCTGAACTTTATCCAATGCTTTTTCAGCATCTATAGAGATGATCATATGGTCCTTGTGTTTGAGTTTATTAATATGGTGCATCACATTTATTGATTTGCGTATGTTGAACCAACCTTGCATCCCTGGGATGAATCCCACTTGATCGTGATGAATAATTTTACGTATGTGTTGCTGTATTCTGTTTGCTAGTAATTTAGTGAGGATTTTTGCATCTATATTCATCAAGGATATCGGCCTGTAGTTTTCTTTTTTGGTTATATCTTTACCTGTTTTTGGTATCAGGATGATGTTTGCTTCATAGAATGAGTTTGGGAGATTTGCGTCCGTTTCAATCTTTTTGGAATAGTTTGTAAAGAATCGGTGTCAATTCCTCTTTGAATGTTTGGTAAAATTCTGCTGTGAATCCATCTGGTCCTGGGCTTTTCTTAGTTGGGAGCCTTCTGATAACAGCTTCAATCTCCTTTATTGTTATTGGTCTGTTCAAACTTTCTACGTCTTCACGGTTCAGTTTTGGGAGCTTGTGTGTGTCCAGAAATTTATCCATTTCCTCCAGATTTTCAAATTTGTTGGCGTATAGTTTTTTATAGTAGTCTCGAATGATTCCTTGTATTTCAGATGAATCAGTTGTAATATCGCCTTTTTCATTTCTAATTTTTGTTATTTGAGTCTTCTCTCTTCTTTTTCTTGTTAGCCCTGCTAATGGTTTGTCAATTTTATTTATCTTTTCAAAAAACCAACTTTTTGATTCGTTGATCTTTTGAATTGTTTTTTGGTTTTCAATTTCATTCAGTTCTGCTCTGATCTTAATGATTTCTTTCCTTCTGCTAACTTTAAGTTTGGATTGTTCTTGTTTTTCTAGTTCTTTAAGGTGAAGTGTGAGGTTGTTCACTTGCCATCTTTCCATTCTTCTGAAGTGAGCGTTTAATGCAATAAATTTCCCCCTCAATACTGCTTTTGCAGTATCCCACAGGTTTTGGTATGATGTATCATTGTTTTCATTAGTTTCAATAAATTTTTTGATTTCCTGCTTGATTTCTTCTTGGACCCATATGTCATTAAGTAGAATGCTGTTTAATTTCCATGTGTTTGTATAGTTTCCAGAGTTTCGTTTGTTATTAATTTCTAGTTTTAATCCATTGTGGTCTGAGAAGATACATGGGATAATTCCAATTTTTTTGAATTTATTGAGACTTGATTTGTGACCTAATATGTGATCTATCCTGGAGAATGATCCATGCGCTGATGAGAAGAATGAATATTCTGAGGTTGTTGCGTGGAATGTTCTGTAGATATCTGCCAATTCCAATTGGTCTAGAGTCTTGTTTAGATCTTGTGTTTCTCTACTGATTCTTTGCCTAGAGGATCTGTCTAATATTGACAGTGGAGTGTTCAGGTCCCCTGCTATTATGGTACTAGTGTCTATTTCCTTCTTTAGGTCTATTAGCATTTGTTTTATAAATCAGGCTGCTCCAACATTGGGTGCGTACATATTTATGATTGTTAGGTCTTCTTGATGGATCAGTCCTTTTATCATTAAGTAGTGTCCCTCATTGTCTCTTTTTATGGTTTTTAGTTTAAAGTCTATTTTGTCAGATATAAGAATAGCCACTCCAGCTCGTTTTTCTTTTCTGTTTGCATAGTAAATCTTTTTCCATCCTTTCACTCTTAGTCTATGTGAATCTTTATGGGTGAGGTCGGTCTCTTATAGGCAGCATATAGTTGGGTCCTCCTTTTTGATCCAGTCAGCCAGTCTGTGTCTTTTGATTGGGGAATTTAAGCCTTTTACATTAAGAGTTGTTATTGAAAGGTGTTGATTTATTCCTAGCATTTTATTGGTTGTTTGGTTGTCTTAGGTGTCTTTTGTTCCTTGCTTTCTGATTTACTGTTTGGTTTCTGTGTTTGTTGGTTCCTTAGGTTGTAGATAGCATTTTTGTTTGCTTGTTTTCTCTTCAAGAATGCTATTTTTATTCTACTAGTGGGTACTGATTTTTCTTGGGTTTTTCTGGCAGTGGTAGTTATTTTTCAGGAACCAAACCCAGTACTCCCTTGAGGATTTCTTGTAAGAGTGGTAGTGTGGTAGTGAACTCCCGCAGTTTTTGTTTGTCTGAGAAATATACTATTTGCCCTTCATTTCGGAAGGATAGCCTTGCAGGGTAGAGTATTCTTGGCTGGCAATCTTTGTCTTTTAGTATTTTGAAAATATCATCCCATTCCTTTCTAGCTTTTAGGGTTTGTGATGAAAAGTCTGATGTTAGCCTGATTGGGCCTCCCTTATAGGTGATTTGACACTTCTCTGTTACAGCTTTTAAGATTCTCTCTTTGTCTCTGAGTTTTGCCAATTTGACTATGACATGTCTTGGAGAAGGCCTTTTTGGGTTGAATACGTCTGAAGATCTGTGACTTTTCCTATACCTGGGAAGTTTTCTGCCACTATTTTTTTGATATGTTTTCAATGGAATCTCCTTTTTCCTCCCCTTCTGGAATACCCATGACTCGGATATTTGAGCGCTTAAGGTTCTCTGATAGCTCTCTCAGATTTTCTTCAATGTCCTTGATTCTTTTTTCTTTCTTTTTGTCTGCTTGTGTTATTTCAAACAGCCCATCTTCAAGTTCTGAGGTTCTCTCTTCAACTTCGACAAGCCTGCTGGTTAAACTCTCCATTGTGTTTTTTATTTCGCTAAATAACTTCTTCAGTTCAGCAAGTTCTACTACATTTTTTTTCAGGACATTTATTTCTTTGTACATTTCCTCTTTCAGATCCTGTATACTTTTCCTCATTTCATCATGATGTCTAGCTGTGTTTTCTTGTATCTCATTCAGTTTCCTTAGAATTATCACTCAAAATTCCTTGTCAGTCATTTCAAGCGTTTCTTGTTATATAGGATCTAGAGTTTGAGATTTATTAACTTTTGGTGGTGTACTTTCTTGATTTTTTGTATTTCTGGTATCTTTTTATTGGTGTTTATTCATTGAGGCCAGGGGTTTCACAGTCCACTGGTTTGAGACTAATGACTAACTAGGATGTTGCTGTGGTTGCCAATTTCGTATGGCTCCCTCCATGGCTGCTCAGTTGGCCTCTAGTGCCCTGTTTGTGTGGTTGCCTCGGGTCTTGGGCTTCTCCGGGGAGCCATCTTTCTGGTCAGCTTGGACTCTGCTGGGCTGGTGGATCACGTACCACAGGGTGTGTGATCGCTGTTGAGCTTTCACTTCCTGTGCAGGGCTTCTCCCTGTTCCGTTTGTGTGGCCCAGGCTGTTGGATCGTGCAGTGGCGACCCCACAGGGTGTGTGGTTTCTGTCGAGTATCCGCCTCCCTGGCTGCACGTCTCCCCACTCTGTGCACACTGTGCTGGGCTGGGGTGTGTCTTCTGCACCCCTCGTCTATCAGCTGGGCCTTCAAGACCCTGCTCGGCACCGCCTCGCCCAGGAAGTCTACCAGGTTTCTGCTGGGCACAGACGACCGGTCTCTCTAGGTGCCTTTGTAGCACTATGTAGATCTTTCTCGGGTCTTGTTCACCGTTGTATCCCCCCAGTATAAACCGAGTCTAGCGCCCTCCTGCAGCCTGCTCTCCGGCAGGTTCAAGCGGACCTGGGTACTCTCCTACCACACTATTCCGAACCAGAAATTGGTAAGGCTTTTTTCCGAACTGGTGGCCACAGAGATGGTAACTGCCTCCCAGTAACAGGAAGTTTACCGAGGGCCGGAGTCCAGGGTGTGGTGGAGTGACAGTTGGCCCACCCGTACTTCCTTGCCGTCCGGATACTGGCCGGGGACGCCCCACGCCACCAACCTGCCAGAGAACCGCTGAGGGAGTGGGAGGGGAGGCCGGGCCGCAGGCTCCAGAAAGCCCCTCGCCGGGCCAAGCAAGTGGGAAGGCTCAGTGACGGCCGAGCCGGGCAGAGCTGCCAGCACCTGGGAAAATGGAGGAAGCCCCGAGGCGGTGAGTGTCCTTGTGATGCAGGCGGAGCCGGCTGGGCGTCAGCCCCCCAAACAGGGCTGGTGCAGGGGTCACTCACAGGGTTGTGCCAGGTCGGGTGCTCACTCTCTGCCTCTGGTTTGCCGCCTTCCCCGTTCTCAGCCGCTGCCGCCTTGGGCTGTTCAGTTGCGGCACAGCTCTGGTGCTCCCAGGAATCTTCTTTAATGCCGGCCTGAAACCTCAAATCCTGAATAGGGCAGCTGGCCACCTTCAGCGCGGCCCCGGCCTCCGGGATCCTGTCTGCATCCACAGCAGCCCTGGCGCCGTGTTCCCTGTTTAGAGACTCGCTTTTGCAGCTAAGAAGCAGTTCTTTTCCTGCTCCACACTTCAAAGCTGTTACCTGTAAATGAGGCAGCCTCTCCTGCCAGGGGGCAAAGTGGCGGTCACCCCCACGACCGGCCAGCAGCTGTGGTCCTCCCTTAAGAGATGGCAAGAGGAAGGTCCACAAGTTTCCTGGCTGCCTGAGGCCCAGCGGCTGCCTTTTCCACCTCAGCTACTCCGCGCCAGCCACCGCAGCCACCGCCATATTGAAACTGGAAATGGTAATTGTTGAATATGGGTGATTAGTACATGAAGATTCATTATTCCATTCCCTCTGCTTTTGCGAAATTTAAAATTTTTCATAATAAAAGTTTTTTAAAAATGTGCCCCATCACTGATACTAAGAAGCACTTACCGAAGGGCCAGTGATACTGTGGTGTTCCAGGGACCTCTAGTAGATCAGATTATGCTCTTTAATTCTTTCACCGCTAATGATTTCAGGAGTCATGAAAAAGACCAGAGATCTCCTATTCACCCAAGAAGATACCATCATATTCTAGCAATTGTTTTCACCTCAAAGAGACTACATAGTCTGTAAACGTCCATAGATGAAAAGTCCCTTGACCACAGAAGCTAGAGTTTGAGGAGGATTGTATTATTTTCTGTGACTACAATAACAAATTACCACACATTTAATGTCTTAAAACAATAATTTTTTTTTTATAGTTCTGTAGTTCAGAAATCTGAATGGGTAACACCGGGATAAAATCAAGAGGTTGGCTGGGCTGGCTTCCTTTCTTGAGGTTTTAGGGAAAATCCATTTTCTTGTCTTTTCCAGGTTCTAGAATCTGCCTGCATTCCTTTGCTTCTACCCTCTTTGGTCCCTCTTTCAAGCCAGGAATATCAGGCTGAGTCTTCCTTCCACTGCATCTCCTCTGGTTCTATTCTGCCTCCTTCATTCCCTTTTAAGGACACTGTGATTATGTTGGGCTCCCGTGGATAATCCAGGGTACTCACTTTATTTTAAAGTCTGCTGATTAGCAATGTGAATTGCATCTGCTATCTTAACTCCCCTTTTCCATGTTAACTAACATTGAGGAGTTCCAGGGGTTAGTGTGTGGACATTATTTCCTGCTGGGGGAAGAGGGCATTATTCTGCCTACAATGATTATGTTCTCTGAAATCATCCTGAATGCCCATGAATGGGGACATATTTTTATAGTTGTTTTATTTTCCGTTTATTCATGTATTATTTGAAATAATTATTTTACTATTCTTTTAGTGATTACCGCGTAGATTACAAATTGCATCTTTACTTCTTACAGTCTAACTATAAATTACTATTTTCACACATTCCCAGTAATACTAAAAGCTTCGAACTTTTTTTTAACTGAAGTTACATTTCTTGCTATTTGTGTTATTACTGCCACAATTATGACTCTAAGGATATTTAAAGCCCAATACAGAATGACTACTATTGTTTTGTTTAGTCAGTATTTATTTATATATACCCATATATTTATCTTTTCTTAAATACTCCTCATTTCTCTCTCAATTTCTGTGTTTCTCTCTAGGATCATTTTCCTTTTGCCTAAAGAATTCCCTTTATATTTTTGCAAAGTTTTATTCTCTCAGTATTTGTTTATCTAAAAATTTCTTTACTTTGTCTTTATTTTTAAAGGATATTTTTATTGTGTATAGAATGAAAGGTTGATTACAACCTTAAATATATTGTTCTATTATCTTTTGGCTTCATTTCTATTGAGAAGCCAGCTGTTTGTACTGTTTTTGATAATTTTAAAAATAGTGAGACACTTTTATCTGACTGCCTTTAATGTATTTCTCTTTGTCATTGATTTCTGTCAATTTATATATGATGTGCTTTTTCATATGGCATAATTTTCATAGACTCTATAGACCTTCTTGAATATGTGGGTTGATGTCTTTCACCAGTTTAGGGGAATTCCCGACCATTATCTCTTCAACTATCACTTCTGCACCATTACTCCCTCTTCTTTTACTTTTCCAGTTTCCATGAGCGTTACATCTTTTAATTATGTCCCACATGTCTTGTACATATCTTTTACATTGTCATTTTTTTTCTTTCTGTGCTTAAGTTTTGCTAATTCTGTTGACTTGTTTTCCTGTTCATGGATCACCTCTCTGCTGCATTTAATCTTTTGAATACACTTATTAGTTTCCATATTTTAGATATTGTATTTTCATTTCTAGAAAACACAATACTCCTCAATAGAGTCCAATTCTCTGGTGAACTTCTCTTCTATCTCATCAACTTTCTTCATCTTTTCCTCTATGTTTTGGATATACTGATGAGCATTACTTTAATTAATTTTAAGTCCTTTTCCTTTCTGTCAACACCAATATCACTCATGGGTCTGCTGGTTTCTATTTTTTTTCACAGATGTTTCTTTTTGTCTGGGCAAGGACCAGACTATGAGCTTTTCCCACTTTCTCACTTGAAGAGGATTGGCAAATGCCCCCAGTATAAAAAAACAAAATGACTTTAGATGTCAGCTCACATCTCTAAGGTTCTCTACCCTCCAGAATGTGGGGCCTTCTTGTTGCCATTGTTTCACAGGTTGTTAATGCCTTTAAACACACACACACACACACGCACGCATGTACACAAACACAATTTTCTAAAAAAAAATATATGACTTTTCTATGAGTTGTTCTCAACAGGTGTATTGGTTTCATACAGGCTTCACCACCCTGCCCAGAAGTCAGGGCATCTCTTCAAAAGGATAAAACCACCAAGAACACACCTGCAGTTAAACAAGTTGGGTTTATTACTTGTAGTGACGGAGAACACACACAATGGGGAGCCATGGGACATCTCTCAGTCAGAGGGTGTTACAAAAGCCTTATTATAGTCTATGGGCTTGTTTTAGGTGACTTTGTAGAAGTAAGGATAGGATGCTTTTCTATGAATTGGATAGTGTCAGGAAGCAGGGAAAACTCTTTTGATTGTATATCTTCATATGTCTTGTCTACAGGGAAATTAGACTAAAGTGAGGTTAAGACTGAGTTGGTGATGAATCTGGAGTCAATCTTATTAGCTGAGATGGGGAATTTACGTAATATTTTGAGTCCTGGACAATGTTCATGTCTTTTTGTATGTGCTCTCTGTGTTCAGACATGATTATGATGTGGTCTAACCTCACAAGCCCTTACTTGAGGGCAGTGTAATTTTCAAGCCCCTGACTGATTCATTCTGATTACTGTTCATTTGTCACTCACATGATTTTATGTTTCCCTTAAACCAGCCTCTTTCTGAGACATTTGATGAGCCATTTGCAGGGAAGAGAAAAAGACAAGTAAAAATAGGAACAGGAGTGCCACCCAGAAAAGGCCAATTTTCAGGGTAGAATTATGATGACAGTACCATGTACTGAAAACATAACGTCTTCAAGCCATATTAACTTGGGGTTTGATCATATTCATAACATGACAACATTAAAGGGCAACTCTGCTCCAACAAAACAGTCCCTCTCAAAACCAGCTAAACCACAGTAGTAAGTGGAAGAAAGCTAATGATCATTGAAACCACATCTGCTAGAATATGGGCTGGAATATGGGCCATAGTACTTACAAGTCACCACAGAAAATCTCACATTTTCATGTGTGTTAACTCAATTGCTGTTACATACTGAACACTCAGTAAATGTTTGCCACAATATATTTATTATTACTGTTAGCGATCTTTTCTCAAACTAGGCCTGCATATTCATTGAAGTTAGGAAATCTTACTTCTTAGCTTTACAATTGGTTTATCATAATCTTAAAACATTTGTATGTAAGCTTCCTGCACTTGCTTTTAGAGGCAAATAGAATATGAATTTACTTAAGCTATTTTTAACACTCCAAATTTAAGAATGAGTAAGATTTTATCAGTAAACTGAAAACAAATTTCTGGTCTCTCGTAATAACATTTCTCTTAAGGAATAACTGGTGATGTATCAATAGATTCTAAAGTCAGAGAGGCAAAATGAGATTTTCTCCTCCAGTGACCTACAGGTATTAGCTGCAACATACAGTGTTTATTTCTTCCCCAGGAAGTCTGGATCTCTGCTAAGGCAAGAAGCGGATATGATGAGTGTCATGTAGAAAGAGTTGACCTAGGTGTTTATGTTTGACTTTATTTAGACTATACTTCTCACCAGCCAGTGGAAATCAGCAGCTATTTAGAAGTTCACTATGAAATATCCTTTTGTTTTCTATCACTGAAGACACAGGGTGTTTCCTTCAAATATGGTTTGTCTTTGTGATTTGCCCTGTATTCTGCCCTTCTTGGCTATTTGGAACCATTCTGGATCTAGGGAAGCTCCACTTACACCATTCCCACTGCTTCAAAACAGAGATTATGATTACAGAGGAGAAGATAAATTTATAAACCCTGACAATGTAGAAATTAAATAACCAGTACAATTCGGAAGGGAAAGATTTTGAAAAATATTAAGTATATGATTACTCCACCTTCAATACTTAGGGATCAAAAGATAATTTAAAGTTGAAAAATACAGTAATAAACTACAGTGTATATCAGTATGAAGATAAAATTGGTAAAATATTGATAATATTGATAATTCTTGAAGTTGAAGTAGAATGAGGAGTACACGGAAGTTCATCATACTATCTGCTCTCTTTTTATACCTAGGAATATTTGAACACTTCCATAATAAAATGTTTTGAAAACAAGGTAGTAGGGAGAAAATGGTGGTAGACTGAGAAGTCTGCTAACTTGTTATTGTTTATAGTAAGGAATTAATAGGCATTATGTAAAGAAATAGAATATTAAATGTATATGTATTTGTGTGGCCTGCAAGGTAAGAATTGTTTTTACATTTTGTGCTTAAAAAAAAAAAAAAGAAAAAGATATTTTGTGACCACGAAAATTACATTAAATTCAAAATTCAGTGTCCATGTATATAAAATTTTCTTGGAACACAGCCAAGCTCATTCATTTATGTGTTGTCTATGGCTGCTTTCATGCTACAATGGCAGGCTCAGTAACTGTGAAAGAAGGTATATGACCCACAAAGCCTAAAGTACTTACTCTCTGGTCCTTCACAGAAAAATGTGCTGATTCTTGACCTAATAGAAAATAGACGTAAGAGACAGGCAAATTTCAAAGAAATGGAGATGGAAATATCCTCTGATCATATCAAAAGATGTTCACTGTCACTCATAATAAAAAGTAAAAATTGTAATCAATTCAAGACACAGCTTTTCATTCATCATAATTAGCAAAATAGAATAACATTAAAACATATTAATTGGCAAATAAATAGGTGTGACTTCAATGGAGGGCAATAACAACACCACAATATCATACCTGTCAAAATTAGAATACACAAAATTCTTTACTCAGCAATTCCAACTCTAGAAAGTAACTGACATATATACAAGATTTTTTTAGTACAATATAATTTATAAGAGAAAAAATTGAAATGACATAGATATTCATCAACTGAAAACTGGTTAATAAATTCTGGTAATATACAGTGTACCAGAATTCGGAAAATAAAATATTATGTAAATGTAAAAATAAATGGTGATGTAAATGAGCTAGAGGACAGCACACAATTTTCACTGTATAATAAAAAGTATAAATGCACATAATTTCTTGTTTATGCATAAATGTTTTTCCTAAAGTAAATACAATAAATTGAAAATATTTTTTGTCTTTGGGGAGGGAATCCAAAATAATTAAAGTATAGACTAAAAGTGAATATTTTAAATATATATACACTCAAGTATTTTGTAATATGAATCATGTGAATGTCTAACCTTGCCAATAATATTTTATTAAAATGTGGATAAAAATTAATCATTATTTATTTAAAAATGGCAGAGAAGTTAAACGGTAATTTAAATCATGTTAAGTACTTTGTTTACTTAAAGAGGATAAAAGACATTTTGAATAACTTTGGACTTTGTAAACTACATATGTTAAAATTTTGCCCATAAAAATAGTGTAGTTTATAACTCCAAAGCCAACAGGGGAAATAATAAAAAAAAATTTAAATCTAGTGGAAGACAGAAAAGGAGAAAAAAAATGTAAATCAAAATATTTAAATTAGGTAAGTTGAACCCATGCCTTTATTCAGGAATTAATAATAATACAATTATAAAGTCATAGTGATAAAGATGATGAGTGAGAAAACAATAACAGGTGAGAAATTTTCAAAAAACGAAACATAGGAAGCATATGGATGAGTGACAATGGATTTTGCAGAGCAAAGAGATACAGACCCTAATGGACGACAGAGGAACAAGTGAACAAGAAGCCATGCAATTCTGCTAAATAAGACAGTTTCATGAGTTTGAGGAATCCAGAACCAGTGCAAGCGACTCAAAGTTGGAGATTTCATGTAAGTCAGTGTGAGGATAAATTAGATGCAGAAACTCATTCCTCACAACCATACAGGCAGGTGATTATTACACTTTAAAAATGCCAGATTTTATTATTCTTTAATATACTTAACATTAATATTATACATAATATTTATATTAATATTTATATAATTATGATTATCATATAGGGTTCATAGATAAAAGTACCCACTTTTTAAGTATATAGCTCAATAATTATCACATAATGAATATGTTCTGTGCTGTCAATCTAGATCAAGAAATAAAATATTACCACGCTCCAGTGGTCAATTTTGGAGGGTGTTCCATATGCACTTCAAAAGAATGTGCAGTATGTAATTGTTTTTTTGTTCTTTAACTGTTAATTAGATCAAAATTTTTAATGATGTTCTCCAAATCTTTTAAATCCTATTGATTTTTGTTTCTGGCCTACTTGTTATATCAGTTACTAAGAAAGATGTAATAAAATCTATCGCTATGACTACAGACTTGTCTACTTATTTTTTGTGGTTTTGACCATTGTCCTCTTGTGCTCAGCCCTTCAAGACTGCTGAAAGCTCTTCTCATTTTATTAGCTATCACTTTTGAATTGATAGATCCTTGAAAATAATGACTGGTGATTTTGTTCTGTTGAGGAAATAAAGGATCAAAACAGTTTCAAAACATCTAGATTTTAACTTAGAATAGTGAATATAAGGGATAAAAAGAGAGAACCAAAACTGATATTTTCTTAGTGAGTCATACTGGATTCTGCTTATTATTCAATTTCATAGACAACTAGAGATTTCCAGACTCTTTCACTGTTTGATTTTCTAGGATTTTGCCTGATCCTGACATTGTTTCTGAGCCTGGACTTTAGGACAATAGAGTGAAAAAGACTGGAAAGAATGGACCTGGAACAGGCATCATACATGAAGGAACTTATTTTCTAGTATGGGATAGAAAGGAATCCATTAAATTGGCCATGGTCTAACAAAGAGCTAAGGACAAACTATAACTGCATCGACATTTGGAGTCTCAAAGTTTTCTATGGAATTAAATATAGGAATAATCATATTTAAGAAGCCTAAGAATTCATCATGTAATTTCAGAGAGAAAATGGAATTGAGTTTCTAATATTCTCACTATACGTTCAGTCATTTGACAACCTGGTCCCATCGTCTCTTCTTATACCTCTCTAGCTGTGAGATGTCTTTCTCCAGACACTCTAAAGATGCCCCTCTTTTCTTCTAATCCCAGGGAATAATCATTCTCTCGCCTCTCTGACCATCTATAGGATAGTCTTTCCTCTGTGTTTATCTGCTTGATTTCCCTTAAGGATTCTAAGTCATTGTCCTCTGCAGAGCTCTGTCATCTGTCAGTGGGCTATGGATCTAGAGATGGCTATAGGCAATGGCAGATCCCCAGGTTAGACTTCACAGAAACAAGGTACATAGAAACCTGGAGGTCGAGTCACATAATTAACTTTTACAAGAACTCTTTGTCAGTTATTGGCATCTTTACAATGCAAAACGGGAGCAAACCATTTCAAATGTTTAAAACTCATGTTCAAAAGCTTTATTTGTGTGTGGTTATTTGTATATGGGATGTTATAATATCTATTAAAAATTGGTTCTCAACATTCCAGGAAGTATAAAGTACAACAGAGATTGGATATAGAGAGAGAAAAAAATATTTTTAAGTTCCATGAGTAAAAGTGACTTTGTCTCTTTGTCACTGCTTTATCCCTAGGGCCTGACTCATTGAGTATTCTCAGTAAGTTCTGACTGACGACTAACAGGATCGAGGAACTTCAGTTCTTGCTCAGTTGACATAGTTTAGGGGTTAGTTGTTCAAACTCTGTGGTCTGACACAGCTAGATTCCAGGTTTGAGCAAGATGTTTATTATATCTAAGTGCCAGTTTTTCATCTGAAAATTAATAATTATGTTAATCCTATTTCATAAGATTGTTATGGGGAGTGACAGACATAATAAATATAATGTGCCTGGCGTACATTTGCATCTCTAAAAATTTTAATTGCTCTCCCTGGAAATGTAAGTGTAAACTCTTTACAATATCTCAAATGTCTACATAGGAATATACAACCAGGTAGACAATATCAACATCTACAAAGAGGATGCTTGCCTCTTTCAAAGTTTATGCATTCTGGGTTGGAAAACTTCAGAATTTTGCATGATAAATAATATCTGTAATCTTCAGGACTCTTAGCTCAGGGCCTTGGTGAGGTTGGGTGAATGCCATGTCAGAGCCTGTACTGGAAGTGTTCTTTGAACTAGCTGGTGTGTTCTGCTACTGAGTTCAGAGACCAGTAACTCAGGAGAATGTAATACACTTCACTTCCTCACTCCCTAAAACAAAGGGCTCAATAGATTTCTCAGGACACCTTCCAACTCCCAATTGCCTCCTTCTTACGGGAAGTGTGATGTTTCGATATATAATTTTTTCTGCATTTCTGCAAGGTAATGACAAATCTCATGTCATGCAACATGTTTTAAAATAACATTAATCCTGTGCATTGTTTTGTCACATATAATCCACTCCAATCTGCACCCCCAGACTATGGAGAACCTCTTGTTAGATATCATGTTTTAAGATAACATTAATTGCATAGCAAGCAAGCTAGAACCGTCTGTAATTGTAGAAAATAAAGAAACAAACAAACAAAAATCTGCCTGTGTACTTTGGCTATTGGTTAAACTCTGGGTCTTTTCTCTGACAGCATTCGCACAATGCCACGACGGATCTCCTTGGCCTTAATACTATAGACAATGGGGTTAACAACAGGTGGGAGGAAGAGGTAAGCATTGGCCATCATGGCTTGCAGCAGAGGGAGCACATGGTATCCAAAGCGATGGACCATAGACAAGCCAATCATAGGCACATAATAAGCAAGCACAGCACAGACATGTGAACCACATGTGCTAAGAGACTTCCTTCTCCCTTCTCCAGTGGTGATCCCCAGTACAGTATGGAGTATGAGCCCATAGGAGACCAAAATGAGCAATGAATCTAACCCAAAAGTGAAGGTAACAATGAAAAGCCCATATATATTGTTGGTAGAAATGTCTCCACAAGGTAGATGTATGAGATTGGGGTGAAGACAATAGGAATGGGAGAGGGCATTATGGCCACAGAAGGGCAGATGCCGTAAGAGAATGGGCAATGGGACCATGAGCATAATGCTTTTTAACCCAATGATAGTTCCTGTGCCAAAGATGCGGGGCAGTGTCAGGATGGCTGTATAGCGCAGTGGGCTGTAGATGGCCACAAAGCGGTCCACAGACATGGCCAGCAACACGGCTGACTCCATAATGGAGAAAGAATGGATGAAAAACATCTGGAGGAGGCATGCTTCAAAACTAATCTCAGTAGTTCCAAAAAGGTATATGCCCAGCATCGTAGGCAAGGTAGACACAGAGACACTAACCTCAGCCAGTGCCAACATGGCAAGAAAGAGATACATGGGCTGATGCAAGGCAGTATCTGTTCTGATGATGTGAAGAATGGTACCATTCCCAAGGAAGATGATGATATACATCAGGCAGACGGGTATGGATATCCAGATGTGCTCAGCCTCCAGCCCTGGGATGCCAACCAAAATGAATGTGGTAGGTAAGAACCAGAAAGAGCTACTGGAATTCCTCATGCTGAAATATCATCCGACAGGATTGGTGCCACCTTAAAAATTAGAAACAAACTAGTGAGATGAAATTGTTATGAAGAAAGATCACTAGAAACTGAGGAAAGGGAAAGAGAAAATAAACTCACAGACTCATGTGGCCAAATATTTCAATTCCGAAAACTGACAAATGACCACTACTAGGAAATTTCCTGTATAAAGTGGGTTACAATCTCTATTATCAGAAGGTTCTAAACCGGTAGAAGATTATACTCCTAAATTGTAGTGCACCTTGGATCAGCAAAGGGAGAAATGACTGTCTCACTTTGGTGTAGAGATGTCTCACCCTAGAAAGCTGTTGTGGAGACAGTCATGTGTACGCAATCTCAGCATATGATATATGAACTAATTTTGAGAATAAATGAATGAGCAGATTTTACTGGTAGATATATATATGCAAGGCACAGAGCATGGTGTAAAAAAATACCTAAAAATACTCAATGAATGAGTATAATTACATGAATAATTCAGGTCCAAAGCAAGGGTGAGTTAGTGACAGTGGCCAGAACCTGGAACAAGTGACAGGAAAACTAAAAAGACGTGAAGCTTGGACCTATACTGGTTTAGCTATTCTGAGCTTTGAAAAGACTAGAAGAATCTAGAAAGATTATGTGCAAAGAACTGCATGACTAAGAAGGAGACAGGAACCTTTGGAGGATTTGTACCCAGACTTTAAGGTTTATGAAAATATTCTGTCATGATGATACCCATGATCTCTTGACTCACAGTTCTGAAAAACAACTTACCTGATCCATTGGAACTTTTCTTTCTGGTTCAGGCACACGCTGAATATACTGTGGCAGCAATACTGGGAATCTAAAAAGATCTTTAAAGAATGTTCTCCTAGGCAGAAGGTGGTGGCAGTGGAGGAGGGGAGAAAACCACCTGCCCAGATTGGGTATGTTTTGAGCTGAGCATTGTCTAGGCCAGCACAGTTATAACAATAAAATCCTGGACTGTCAGGTAGGAAGGACCTGAAGGTAGTTTTCAACACATTCACCCAAACACACATACACACACATACCTGCTTACCTATTTGCACATGCACAAACAAACTTCCCCCACTTGCTAAAAATCTGTTTGTATCTTCCCTTATGTGAACTCTCTAAGCAGCCACTCCTGAAATCTCTCAGCAACAGAGACCTCACCATTCCATGCTGGTTACTATTATTATTTATTTTTTGGTCTTAAAGATCTATAATCAGTCAGCACTCATCTATGTCAGGCACCATGCAGGGTTTAGGCAACAAAGAGTCCTGATCTTACTCAATAAACCTCTGCAACTCTAAACCACAGGTTACAAAGAATACATTTCCCACAAATATTTAAATAGAATCATCTCATAACCTGAAGTTTTCTCTCCAAGATAATTACAATTAGATTAAGTGCTACAAAGAAGAACTTCAGGCTACCATGAGAGGAACCTAGAGAGAAAATCCAATTTATTCTTAATAGTAAGGAAAAGCTTTCCTATGAACGTGAGAAATTAATAGAAATTTTCCATTTTGAATGGAGAAGTTGGGTATAGTGTAGTCAGAAATTAAAAAAAGAAAAAGAAAAAAAATATTATTATGGCAGTGGGTATACAAGACAGCAATTTGACAAACACTGAAATAAAACACGAAGATAATGAAAAATGTTAGTGTAGGATACTGAAATCATTGATTTTTAAATATTTTATTTCGTTAAAATATGGGATGGAAAAAATTTTTTAAAAAAAAGAAAGAAAGAAACGTAAAACAGTTAATTGCCTACCTAAATACAGGATCCCTGGGCACTTACTATGCTCTAATACAATTTAACTCATCAGACATTAGTTTAGGAAAAGCTCTGTGTTAGGGTTAGGTTGTGTTAAAACAGGGTAGAAAAATTCACAGAAAAAGTATGGACCTCAAGAAATGAGCACAGATGAGAGAACATCTTATGGCTGTGGGCCTTCAGGGGAATTTCTCTTCCCCATTTGTTGTGCCCTTTTCTATGTTCCTTCCTCACCTTCAAAAGCTCGGCGTATTCTTCTTGGTTCTTTACATGGACCTGCAGTTGGTCTGCCTGTGTGGACTGAGCTGTTTCTCCTGTGTGCTGCTTTACTGAACACTTGATCCTATTGCATCCCGTGTCTTGCCTGCCACACCACAAATGACCTGCTATTGGAAGGGACAAATCTTGACCCACACTTGAAACTAGGTTTTCTTTTCCCCTATATTCTGTGCCCCTCCATACTCTGTTTTTTTTTTTTTTTCAATCTTTCTTACATTTTTGCATCCTTGCATCCCCATCTCCCGAGTCTCTGCAGCCAGATAGGGGTCAGGTCTCCTTGAAAGAGATCATAAAATGCAATCATTCTTCTGATTTTAGGATTTGCTCATCAACAGCTTTTCAGGCTGGGAGGTGACAAAAGGGATCCTTTAGCCTATAGCCCAGTATAATAGGACACAAAAAACCAGCAAGAAGAAGTGAATGTGATGCAGTAATTACTACAGCCCTAGACAGAATTGCAGGTGAATCCTATGTGCAGTGTAACTTTAACTACTTTACCTTCATGCACATTCATTTTTTCTGTTTTTAAAAATAGAGATGTGAATACCTCCCCCACAGAGTGACTTTGAATATTTAATGTGAGCTTTTAGCAACCAGTGAATGTTAGTACTCTGCCCATTCTATATCCTCTCTCAGGCATTCTCAGTCATAGTCAACTAATCAACAACTTTCTATTAATCATGCTCCTCCCTTGTCGTTGCCTCACTGACACTCAGACCACATGTGGAAGCAGCTACAGGAGGCAGGGCTGGGAGTTCCTGGGTTTGAGCCCTCAGCGCAATGGACTGACCTTTGAGCACAGCGTGGGACTGGGGACGCTCACTTCAGAAAGACCCTGCCACCTTGACATTAGTATCTTCCTAGTCCTAAAGCTGAAAGGCTGATTCTCTCTTTTTAAGCCGATAAGAAGTTCAGAGGATGGAGTAATGAGGAGAGAGTTAGGTTCCCTTAGGAGCAATTACTCAAGTAATTATACTATCCTTTCTCAATATCCAGAGACCCTTAAGGGAAATAAGCAAGGATATTGAGTCAATACTTCTTTGAAATGAGTATAATAATAGCATTACCTAGTATGATAATTAAAGAATAAATCTATGCTAATTGCTTAGAAAGTATCTGGCTTATAAAAAGTGTGCTCTAAAGATTGGCTAATATAATTATTATCAGATAATTGAATCCTGGAGAAATAATCCATTTATTAACTGTGGTCATCATTTTTATGAATGCGTATTTATCAAGTAAGGAGCAGCACACAGAATTTTTGGTATCCAGAGAACATCAAGGGTGTTTAATATCAAAAGATGATAAAATCCAAGGGGTTAAGCTATTGTGAGAAAAATGTCCAGACTGAGCTGGAGTGAGGATAGAGGAAAGATCTATCAAAAAGTTATGATGAATAGGGCTTCCCAGCATATGGTGGCTAGCAGAAAGTGAGCATTTTAAGAACTCAACATTTAAATGCTGACCCAATTAGTTTTGATTGTTTGCCAATGGCTGATTCATTGGCTAATTGCTTGACTGACAAGAAGGGGAAAAATGATTTGTCTTGAAAATCCACTATAACCCATTTATAAGACTAAAACTGTTTTACAAATATTCTTTGTGTGCCATTGGATTGACAAGAGAGAAAGGGTCTTTGTATAATTGGTGAGAACATAATTTAAATGATAGTTCATGTGCTCTAGATTAGATCCAGATATACATCGAGTCAGGAGTGGGCTGAGAGATTTGGAGAAAATAAAAGGAGTAAGTAAGGCAAGACCTTAATAAGGTCAAATAAATCTACTGTGAATATGAAAATGAAGGAATTTAGGACATAAATATTTATGATCAGGAAAGAGGCTACTAGCAGCTAATAAAAGAAGAGACATGCTTCTGGATGATGATGAAGGAACAGGGCTGGCCAAAGTAGTACTGAAGTAAACTTCATTGGAATTAAAATAGATTTGAAGCTGTGATGTAAGATCATCAGACAAATGCCACGTACGGACACTGAACTGAATTTGGGATGTTGGTATATTTTCCCCTAGATATCGGTGCCTGTTTAAAACATTTAGCACATGGTAGTTCTATCTGTAGTTGTCTGAGAAACCTCTACACTGTTTTCTGTAATGGCTGTGCTAATTTACAGTCCCATCAACAGTGTAGAAGAGCTCACCTTTCCCCACTTCCTCACCAGCATTTGTTATTCTTGGTCTCTTTACTAATGGCCAATCTAACTGGGTGAGATGATATCTCAGTGTGGTTTTGATTTGCATTTCCCTGATGATTAGTGATGTTGAGCACTTTTTCATGTACCTGTTGGCCATCTGTATGTTTGCCTTTGACAAATGTCTATTCATTTCCTTTGCCCATTTTTTAATTGGACAATTCCTGGAGAAAATTATGTTAAGTGAAATAAGCCAGACACAGACAGAGAAATACTGCATGTCTTCACTCATAACTGGGTGCTAAGAAAGAAAGGAAAAAAGGTTGAAAGAGAGAAAGGAAGGAAGGGAGAAAAGAAAGAAAGAAAGAAAGAAAGAAAGAAAGAAAGAAAGAAAGAAAGAAAGAAAGAAAGAAAGAAAGAAAGAAAGAAAGAAAGAAAGAAAGAAAGAAAGAAAGGAAGAAAGGAAGGAAGAGAAAGAAAAGAAAGAAATAAAGAAAGAAAGAAAGAGAAAGAAAAGAAAGAAAGAAAGAGACAAACCACAATAATATGTTGAACCTTCAAAAGGAGAGAGCAAACCTAAGGATACTTGAGATGGGTAAGAGGAAGGGAGGGAGGTTGGGGAGTGATTGGTTGGGTAAGGGGCATAAACAATAATTACACATATTGACACTGATTTATAATAATGAATATGCTAATAAAAATAAAGCAAAATAGCACAAATATACACATAAAGGAAATTGTCATTTTTCATTGTAAACTGGAATTACGTTCTGGGAGACTTTGGGCAAATTTTCCTTTATCAGTTTTCAGTTCTATTAGGATTCATTATAAATTTAATGATCCCTTGATGATGATTTAATGATCTCTTGACAAATACTCATAGATGAAAATTAGAGTTTATGCTCATTAATTATCATTCTCAGGGGCACTGCACACCTTTCTCAGAAAGACACATTTCATATCATTGCAACTAACGGAACAGAAAATATTTGCAATATTTTCATGAGAAACCTGTGCTCACACATTAAAGTTTGTTCTTGGAGGACAGGGGAAGTTGTCCTTAAAACCTTGGTCAATAAGGTAAGGAAGCTACATGTTATCGCTGACAATAATCTCTGCACCAGAAGAATTACAAAGGGATTAGAAATACTCATCCCCTCCCCTTTAAATCAGATGTGCAGATGTGGGCCAAACTCTGTTCGTTGCAAAAAAATGAGTGTATAGACCAGCTTGAACATATGGGGGTAAACCAAATTTTCAAAAGCAGAGGGCTGGAAACAAAGAGATTTCATAATTTTGTTTAAATAATTTCATCATTTTGTTTGCATTAAGTCGAAAATGAAGAGTCAAGACCAAAAGAAAGAAACAAAGAAGACATACATTTATTTTTTTTAAGTCATTATACAATGCAGTTGATCTTTGTGGCCCTTTAACAATTCCTACCTTTTTCTGCTCCCTCTCTCCTTTTCCCACCCCCAGAAATATCAATTCTGTTCTCTTCTCTTAACAAATTCAAGGAATTATTGTGATAGTTGTGTCTTTTTTTTTTTCTCTCATTTATGCGTTTGTTCATTTATTTTTATTAGCCCCCTCATGTAAGTGAGATCATGCCATATTTCTCTTTCTGTGCCTGGCTTATTTCACTTATAATTTTTTTGAAGTTCATCCATGTTGCTGCAAATGTCGGTATTTCATTCTTTTTTATAGCAGAGTAGGATTCCATTGTGTAAATATACCACATTTTCCTTATCCACTTGTCTGATGATGGACATTTAGACTGGTTCCAACTCTTGGCTATTGTAAATAAAACTGAAATAAACATGAGATTACAGTTATCCCTTCTACATGATGTTTAGAACTCCCAGTGTGCAAACATTTCTACTTATTAAAAGTATAAATTACAAAATAGGTATGTACTAGGGAGAAAAGTCACACTTAATTCTCAGAAAATACTTACTGTAAGCCATCCTGATAATGACCTAGTAAGTAATTACCTAGTGAGTCTTTGTAGCAGAAAAAATGTCCCTGGTTCTCTCTTTAAGTATTATTAAAGATATGTCTCAGGATGAGAAAAAAGAGCAGGCATGCAATGCTCATTTACACCTGTTGACCTTTTGGATGATGAATAGAGAAGCTCAATTCTCTTTTTACCCATTACCACTTCTGAATCTAGTCGTGATTCAAAGTCAAAAACCAATCTTGGACATTTTACAATGACTAAATTAAAACAATTTTAATAATGAGATCGCTGTGGTCTGAATGTTTGTGTTCCCCACGCCCCTCAATTCACACGTTGAAACCAAGTCACCAGTGGTGATGGTTGCAGGAGGTGGGGCCTTCGGGAGATGATTAGGTCGTGAGGGCAGAACCCTCATTAATGGAATTAATGCCTTTATAAATGAAGCCCAGAGAGTGGCCTTGTTCCCTGGGCCTTGTGAGCACACAGCGAGAAGCACCATCTACGAAACAGAAAGCAGGACTTCACCAGACGCCAAATCTGCCAGCAACTTGATTCTGACTTCCCAGCTTCCAGACTCTAAGAAATAAATTTCTGTCCTTTATGGGCTACTCAGTTTATGGTATTTTGTCACAGCAACCCAAACAGACTACGACAGTTTAACCAACGTTAGAAGTCATTTCTTTTGTTTTGCCTACCATTGCAAAGTTATTTGTGAATCAATGCACATATTAAAACAACAAAAACTGTTCTCTGTATCTAACTTAAGTATGCTTAGTATGACAGTTTGCTTATCTCTTATTTTACAAGAGGAGAAAATTTTTAACATTATATAGAAACATTTCTTCCACAGTCGGAAATTAATTTTCCCTAAATCTCAATTTCCAAGTTGAGTGATAAAAAGCATTTTTAAAAATTTTGAATACAGATATATAAAGTGCCTAGTGCAATTTCAGGAAAACAGAAAGTTAAAAGCAAATTATATATTAAAATTTATTAGATAAAAATTAGAATCATGAAGTGACATGACTTTATCTGTAAGTGGCTTGTATTAAAAAACAATCATTTTGATTAGAAACAGAACCTGGATAAAGCTTGATGCAGCAAAAAATAATTAATATCCTTTTTGGTTATTAATTAATCTTCATTGACATTTTAGATTAACCAGATTTGTGGGGTAGAGCATATTTAAAGAAGAAAAAGATTGGTCTTAGAGTATTAGTTTCACATGTATATTGACCCAGAAAATCACATTATATGTATTGATATGTGTCACAAAGCCTCGTGAGGCCTTGGCGCACAACCTCTCCAGAGATACTTGATTTGTTTCTCAGGGATTTAATGTTAAGGATGTTGCTCCCTCCTCCTGAGAAAAACTCAGTTCAGTTTTCTATTTTATTCCACCTTCTCTTTTGCTTTAAAATCTTTTTTTCCCCTCTATGCAAAGGGGACTCTTTTCTCTAACTCCTACTCCATCCAACATACTTTGTAGCTTAGCAATGGCAACACAAAGCCATGCGATAGTCTGAATATTCCAAACAGGCATGAGTGCAGTTCTGATTGATACAGGAATCTATAATCCAAAGGCCTTCTCTAGTCTAACCTTTTTTGGGGGGGGAGGGAGGAAGGGGAGGGTCAATGGGCAAAAATGTTATTTCATTTCTCCTGAGTTTTGATGCTCTAGGTATTGAGGCTTATTGCCGATGGGGAAAGAGAAAAAGGCATTGATAATAGCAACCTGTACAAGTTCAGGCACTGTACATGCTGTACAAGGTAGTACAACTGGAAGAGAATGATCACTGACACTAAGAAGAAAAACAAAAGAAACGTGAAAAACCTCTGACATTTTACCACAGACTCAATGTCTAGCATCATGCAAAAAAAAAAAAAAAAAAAAAAAAAAAATCAGTGTGTAGGGACTGCAATGAGAGATGAGTCCAGCCATTAGGTAGAAGCAATAACAAACAGTCAATAACAGATGCTACTAAAGAACTAGATTTGGATACATCTGTAAAGGTAAAATCAAGTGCCTGCATCCCAAAGGCAATGCCTATTCAGTAATGCAGGGAAATGACGGGATGTTTGCACTGAAGAGTAGTTTGTCTACAAGTGGTCCACTGAAATGGCTATCAAAATAATAAAACTTCAAGGTGAATAGTACCTATTAAACACCTAGAAGGAAGGTATATTAACACTTATTTCAGTATGCTATACAGAAAGTTACCTGACACAGGTACTATGTTGTAAAAGAAACTTTATCTCATAGAATGGCAAAATATCCAGGATGTGACATGTGAATTTATATAGGGCATGGTCACTCCAGACGAAGTGAAGAAAGTTATGGTATACATCAGAAAGAAAGGTCTGGAGATCCAGCAGTATTCTCTTCCAACTCTGAGACTACATGAATTGTTCAGGTGAGATCTCCACAGATTTACTGGGGAAGGTCACTTTACACAGCAGGTGTATGAGTGAATATCTGATACAAATAAGAGGCGTGCAGTTATCATTGAGTTATGAGTCACTAATCAACACTACATCATGAGGGCAGAGGGTGTTCCCAGTAGGTTGTAGACTGTGGAAAAGAAAGACAGAAAAAGGTTTTGTTCTTATTCCTCTCAGAAGCTCCCTATTCTGTGCAGGAAAGAACATATATACATTATGAAATGCTAAACTGAATGTCAATGTGCCTGAGAAAGAGAGAAAAGAGCCACGGTATTAGCAGTCATCAGATTCCCACCCCTAAGAAGAGATACTAGCGGGTGGGGCCGAGGTGAAAGAAAGAGGATGATGACTAGGTAGAGTGAATGTGTTTACAAAAGAAAGAAATAAAATTATGAGCAACATGAAGATAGTTATTCGCACAAGATAAAGAAGCCACATGGATGAAAGCTTGTTAAAACAAAAATTTTTAAAAGCTCTATAAGAAAAAAGAAATCTATATTCAAATATTCAGTCTCAATTAATCTTCACCACATTTTGAACCCAATTATCACATCATTTAAGGCTGAAAAATTTTAACACATATGTATGTTAATTCATATATATTTTCATGACCCATTAGCCCCTGTATAATGTGTATAAAATACTTCACGGAGTTATAAGATTAGATAAAACATCATGTTGAAACTTCTGTAACTTTGATAGCAGCCTCACAGATCCTTTTGCTATTTTCAAACTTCTTTCCAAATGTACTCTTCTAAATCATATACAACACCTAAAACATTATCATAAATTTTTCAATATAAGGTTAAGATTAAAACATGCGTAGAGAGAGAGTAAGGAATATACACAGTATCATCAAATAGAGTTTCTGCTCACGATGGAAGAGGGCTGAAATAAACATACGGGTCAAGGAAATGTATGTGTACCTGTATTTATTCATTTGATAGTTTATTTATCCATTCATCAAATATTAATTGAGTAACTATTATGTTACAGGCACTGTAGAAGTCAGTGGACATATGCAGTGAACAAAATAGACACAGCCCATGCCTTACTGAACTTAAAATATACTTGGCTAGACAGACATAAAAAGTACACAGATAATTAGTTGATACAGTTGTAATATCAATAAGAAGCAAAAAGTACTGTTATAGGGCCGACCCCGTGGCACACTCGGGAGAGTGCGGCGCTGGGAGCGCAGCAGTGCTCCCGCCATGGGTTCGGATCCTATATAAGGATGGCCGGTGCACTCTACGGCCGGTCACAAAAAGACAAAAAAAAAAAAAAAAAAAAAAAAAGTACTGTTATAATGCACAATGGAATGGCGGTTGGGGAACTAAACTAGTCTTGATAGCCACCGAAGGCTAAGCTACTACAAGAGAAACAGTGACACTTGTAAATCCAGGCCCTTACAAATCTGAGGAAAACAAGAATCTGAAAAATTTGTCCATCTCTACTTATCCTGTTAACATTTGGTTTGTTATGTTGCATTGAATCAGCTTAGTACAACTTCTTCTGAAACCTCAAAGAGCCACTATTGTTATGAATTTAGTGTGCGCTTTTGCATACCTACACAAATTGACTTTTTATGTCTTAAATGTCTTTACAAAAAAGTTTATATTTACATATACATATATATATTTCAATAATTTGTTATTTCTTGCTTAAACCTTGAGCACCTTTTTTTTTTTTTTTTTTTGGCTGTCTGCTTATATTTATTTTATTTATTTATTTTTTAATTTTTTTAATTTTTTAAATTTTTCTATTTTTTTTTTTCATTTTTTTTTTAAATTTTATTTTGTCGATATACATTGTAGCTGATTATTGCTCCCCATCACCAAAACCTCCCTCCCTTCTCCCTCCCCCCCTCCCCCCCAACAATGTCCTTTCTGTTTGCTTGTTGTATCAACTTCAAATAATTGTGGTTGTTATATCTTGAGCACCTATTAATCTGGGTTTTTGTTTCTTTGTTTTTGATGACTGCAGAGTATTGTATAGTACAGATAAACCCTATTTCTTTTAACGATATGCTTATTAATGGCCAGTGCTTTTTTTTAAAATTCTATTTCAAATACTACTAAAGTGAAAATTCTTTCTCAAGTATCAGTGACCATTAGCAAACATCAAAGTATAAACATCTAGGGTAGTGCTAAGAATAGGAATTTCTGGGTTAAAGAACATGTGCACAAAAGGCTGTACTATATACTAACTCAGATTGCAGCCCATTTTGTATGAAAATGTGTGTCTTCCACACAGTCATTAGCATGCAGCATTTTCAAGCTTTCTAACTTTGACAAGGTGGTGAGCACTCTCTCCCTCCCTGGCCTGACTCTGGTGATGAAACTGATTGTCTTGAGGGACATTATTCCAACAGCCCTAACACCCTTAATATTTTCTCTGAAGAAGGAGTTGTACCAACTCCTCGCAAATCTTCTTGATCTTCACACTGTAGATGATGGGACTGAGAACAGGTGGCACCAGAAGATAGACACTGGCCAGGAGTTGGTGCTTCATCAAGCTCTGCACCAGAGCCACACTGATCATGGGTACGTAGTACACAGGGACTGCATAGGTATGTGATGCACATCTGTTGAGGGCCTTCTGCCGCCCCTCTCCAGAGATAATGCCCAGCACTGTGCGGAGGATTAGCACAAAAGAGGTGACAATTATCAGTGAGCCAGCCCTAAAGTGGAAGAGACGATGCAGAGCCCCAGAATGCTGTTGGGATGGGTGTCCTCACTTGGCAGCTGGATTAGAGCTGAGTGCAGGCAATAGGAGTGGGAGAGGGCATTGTGGCCACAGAAGGGCAGATGCTTCAGGAGAAAGGACAGTGGGAACATGAGCATCACACTCTTCAGTCCGAGAGCAGCACCAGTGCTGGCAATACGAGGCAAAGTCAGAATGGCAGTGTACTGCAGTGGGCTGTAGGTGGCCACAAAGCAGTCCACAAGACATGGTCAGCAGAACACCTAACTCCATGATGGAAAACAAATGTATGGAGCACATCTGCAAAAGGTAGTCGTCAAAGCTGATCTCACTGGCACCAAAAAGAAAGTTGCCCAGCACAGTGGGCTGAGTAGAGACAGAGACACTGAGCTCTGCCAAGGCCAGCGGAGCTAGGAACAGGTACATTGGCTGGTGCAGAGAGGTGTTTTTCTTGATCACAGCCAAGATCAGGCTATTGCCCATTAGGACCACAAGAAGGTGAAAGAGAATGGGAGGATGCACCAGGGATACAGTGCCTCTCAACCAGAGATATCACTTAGCAGAAAATATTTTGGAGTAAATTGACTGCTGTTGAACATTTTGCTGTGTCTGGAGCCTGAGAATTTGTTCTATGCAGGTGCCAGAGACAAAACCTGAGGTGAGACAAATAAAAGTTAACAGACTGTAGACTAAAAGGGGCCTACAAATGCCTCTGCCTAGAACTATCTACCAATGCTTTTCCCTCCTTTATTCCATGATCCAGTCAATTTGGTCTTCAACACAATATGAAAATGTGGAGTCATGTCTTGCAAATAGATGTTATTTCTAGAAAAGTATAATGTGGTAAAAAATCATATTATTCACAATTCAAACTAATTTCCATAGTGATTTTACTGTTTACTTCAGGTAAGAATTTAATATTTCCCATGTCTCTAGCAAAAGATGATATTTGGTAGTTTAAAGAAAACATATTTGGAAAGACACTGATATAAATAAATCTGTAACCTATCAGACATTCTATAAATTTTTGTTACAGCATGTTGCATTTTCAGTGATGGATGAGCATAGGAATTTAGAGCAAAATTACTTCAGTGTTTGTGTAAAATTGAAAGACTCTAAATGTCCCTTTCTGCCACTCTAAGCAGCATCACAGACCGCTCTCTTTGGGGGACATAATTATCAGGCTTTACCTGGATAAAACATTCCTAAAATGGGCTCAGTTATCCATGTTCATTTCATAACTTCCTGGATAATCACTTTGATTTTTATACATGGGAAAGGAAAAAGTTGTAGAAGAAAAGTCTATGTTACAAAGGTTAATGGAAATAAGTATTTTTCCCACTGGAATTCCTGTTAATGGGATGAAGTATTCCACCTATTAAAAAATTCCTCTCCCCTTGCCAATCCACAAATAGCAGCATGGTTAGTCAATGTTTACTGTGCGTTTGAATACGGTGGCTAAGAGTATGGACCCTTCAGATTATGTTCCTAAAACTGCGGACATAATTACAAAAACTTTAGTCCATGATACTAGTTTAATCCATAATGACAGAAGTGTGGATGCCTCCCAAAACCCTGTCTCAGAAGGTAACCTGCATCTCTTTGCAATATCCAGGAGAAATACATCTGTCAAGGAGAGAGAAAGAGACCACTGTGTACCAAGATGTATCTGTGAGGAAGCCTCCACAGTTTAGGATGGGAGGCCAATCAAAATCTCATATCAGGAAAAAAATAGAAAGGGAAAGAAAAATCTCCCTCATCACATAAAAAATAAAAATAAAAATAAAAATAAACAGATCTGACTCCCTGCTGAAAATAAATTTAAAAAACATGATATAAGGGGAAATATATTGGAGATGAGGAAGCTGGAGGTACGGAACAGTGGGATAGAGTTGCATATGAAGACGTGATTTTAAACCCCTGATTTCTACTTACTAATGGGCTAAATCGTAGAGCTTGACCTTTTAAGTCTGTAAAAGGGTGATAATTATATCTATAATAAAAATTAAGTGGAGTAAATATAATAGTATGCACAAAAGAACTTTATAAACTATGCATAATTACCTGCTATAGGAAAGTAATATTGGCCATTGTGTAAGGTACTAGGTCTTCAGGGTAGAACCACGACTTCTGTGGAATCATATCTACAAAATGGCTGTGCTGTGCTTCAGAGTATCTAGGAACCCAGGAGCGATTCTACGAAGGGACTTCTGCAAGTACTCAGCTATATCCAGAACTTGCCTTGAACTTTGAACTGGGCCAAATCTCAGAAACCATTGTGTCCCGAACGTTGTTAAATTTAGCCAACTAACACTTCTGCAGCCAGCTGCAGGTGGACTCATACACTGGACTATGCCCTAACCAATCATAATTCTTGACAATCAACTCATGAAATCTTCCCTTCTTTCCCCACAAAAGCTTCTTGCTATGCCTCAGGCCTCAGAAAACACTCTAGGTTGCTCCTGATACTGTGTCTCCTGAATTACATTTCCTAAGACCCCAATTAAACACCTTATGTTTGATGTTCTGCAGTTTGGTTTTATTACAGATTGGTCGACACTTCTCACTGACAGATAAACTTTAGTGATGGCATAGGGGTTTCTTGACTCAGTACCACTCTGATACTCTGGGTTTTGTTTTGTTTCTAATCAGTTTTAGGTATATACTCCTTTTAACTCAACCCTCCCATATCTTAATTCAGCATATTAGTAGTTCAATTGATTTACTTCCTGTTTATAGTGCTTAATTATCTTGATATATTACCAGTAATTTCCTTTGATTGTTTAGGGTACACTACTTATTTTATTTAGGTACTTATTTATTGCTTTCAGATTTCATGTGTTGAATTTTTGGACTTCAAAGCAGCAAAGGTCTGCCTCTCAGAGTTGAGATGTAAAATGTTATAGTAATGGTCTGTTGGCTGCTTGCTTATCTCCTGCATCCGCATGCATCAGGATACAGGTCTGTTTCAGTCTCTACTCCACATATACAGCATAGGACCTGGAGCAGGGTAAATATCTGCAAAATTTTTGTTGTATAACAGAAAATTTGACCCAGAGTACCTAAAGGATAAGATGTCTGATGGAAATCACTGTTATGTATATGTCTTACATATCGGGCCTTTGGATGTCTTTACTAGGAAGGTTTTAGTGTAGCTCTTGTTATTTTGTTTATTCTTCAGCTTTTGTGCTGCCTCCACTACCTGCTTCCCTAAATGTGAAAGATTCAGAGTCACTCATTTTTCAATAAATATTTTGCCAAAATGTGATTGCTCTTGATATTTTTAACAGATCAATGATGATGCTTTTAATAAATATTAAGTGGATAAAAGTCACTCTTTACCTCGCTGTGACATTTGTTTTTCTAAAAGTAAAATGCAGCAACAGTCATCTCTCAAATGGCAAATTTATCAGATCATCAAAGATGAAATGTGGTCTTGAAGTGTGGGCACTTGGCAGGTGAGTCTTGATGGAAGGCAGATATAGTAGAGCCCAGGACATGATAGCTGTGGGCTAGAAGAGAATGAGTGATGATGTTAGCTTGCACTGAACATGAGGAAACAACCCAATCTTTATTTCTAGGGGAATTACATATTATTACTCTCCAGGTGGAATTATCATCTTTGGTAATGAGGAAACAAGGGATTCATCTTCTCAAAAATCATCAGGAGCACCTGAGACTAGGAGAACCTGGCAACTAAAGCAGGGATGAGTCATTCACTTCTTATGTTCAGGACTGTTCACTTTATGTACTTCCTGATATCACAAAGTGTAGAAATTCAATGTCCAAAAGAAAGTAAATCTTTGATAGAGCATACTCTTGGGCTGACAATCCAACCCAATGTCATTATGTAGAGCTCCAGGAGACTGCGGTACCATACTCAAGGTCACATGGCTCCTTGAAAGACAGGAAAATTGATAGTTTCCTGGTACCACAAATAGTCAACTTTCTGCCAAAAACAAAAGCGATCTTCCAAAATGACTGGTGAATATGTTGCAGGCAAAAGTGAAAAAGAAGATAGACTTGTCATAGGAGTTATTCCAGGGATCTGTTAGGTCTTGATGCTGTAGATAACAGCGTTCATCAGGGACGGGAAGAGCACAGAGACATTGCTCATGAGATTGTACAGCTGGGGCAAGGTGTGGCTCCGAATCTGTGCACAATGGGCAGGCCTAGCACAGGCACACAGAAGCAGACCACAGCCATGATGTGGGAGACACAGTTGTTGAGTTGTTCTCGAGTGACTTCAGAAGCTAGGTAATCGTGCGTGGCTTCATTTATATAAAGTTAAAAGTAAGAAATATCTATGATGTTAAAATAAGACAGTGATCAGCCTTGGGAAAATAGGGAAATGTTAACTGGAAGGACATGAAGGGGTCTCCAAGACATGGCGTACTCTATTTCTTGATCTGGGTGTTAGAAACATAGGTATACTTACGTTGTGATAACTCATCAAACTCACACTTGAGATTTGTGCACTTTGTATAAAACTGTTATTATAGCCACTCCCACAGAGAAGAATCAAGAACTAATCAAGGAACACTCTTCACACACTCTTCACTTACAAGGTCCGGGTCCTTTATCGTTTTTGCTGCAAAAGTCTTAGAACTGCCGTCAGGAATTAATTGCTAGCTGCCTCCTTTTTTTACTCCTTCCTGAATAGGAGTGTATAAGATAGATGAGTATGGATTTGTGGACAAGAAGGAAGGCTGGTAAATGTATTATTGCTTCCAATTATCCGCTGTTTATAGTAGGCTATCTCACCTTTTACAGGTAGCACAAGATGATGACACGTAGCTACCCTACCAACATCAGACTTAACCATTTTACTTGATTTGGGTAGTCATTGGTGAGGAAAAGTGGCAAGTGCCACTTCTGAGAAGAAGCTCACAGAGTTACTATATGTTTCCTATTGTCTGTTTTCTTCCGACATTAGAATGGCATACCTTCACTAGTGAGTACTTGCTCAGCTTGTGTTCCAGAATACAGAAGACACGTGCAATAGAGCCAGTGCCAACAGTTCACCAATTAGCAACTTTTGTTGTTTAAGGGTATTGATATTTTGGGTTTGTTTGTTACCACCACATAATTCAGCAATAACTAAATTATGACAGTTTACAAACTATTTTTCCAATCATTAAAATTTTTAAATTATTATTTTTTATCAGCACCGCACTCTCCCGAGTAAGCCACGGGCTGGCCCTAAATTATTATTTTTTAAAACAACCTAATTTGAGGGCTGACCCTGTGGCTCACTCAGGAGAGTGCGGTGCTGGGAGCGCAGCGGCGCTGGGAGTGCCCAGGCTGCATGTTCGGATCCTATATAGGAATGGCCGGTGCGCTCACTGGCTGAGTGCGGTGCGGATGACACCGAGCCAAGGGTTACGATCCCCTCACCAGTCACACACACACACACACACACACACAAAAAAAAAAAACCTAATTTGATACCTGTATAGTATAAAAATTCAAATTAATTAGAA
Organism: Cynocephalus volans; assembly: GCF_027409185.1. Taxonomy (NCBI): domain Eukaryota; kingdom Metazoa; phylum Chordata; class Mammalia; order Dermoptera; family Cynocephalidae; genus Cynocephalus; species Cynocephalus volans. Next base: position 105,243,364 of record NC_084463.1, on the reverse strand, counting down.
ATGTCTGATGTCAGGAAAAGTCTCACTACCGCAAACCCTGACTTCCATTTGGCAAATTTAACGGGTTTTCCCTGTTTTCATCATGTTATTCTCTCACTAGCTTCAATGAGTTGACCATTTCCTCTCTCTCTAAAATACTGTCTTCTCGTGGGTTTGCTGACTTTATATTCTCGTATCTCATTAAGCTTCGCTCTAGTCTCCTTTGCTAGACGCTGCTTGTCCGGCTGAACTACAGATGCTGGCGTTACTAGGCACTCTGTTCAAGACCATCTCCTCTCTTTCTTTACTCACTTTACCTAAATGCTATTTTCATTTTTATGAATTTAAATACCACCTATATGCTGATAAATCACAAAATTATATTTCTAATATCTATGCTCAGCTACTAAAATAAACTTTGACCTCACCGTTTGATGTTTTACAGAGTTTTCAAAACTAACATAATAATAACCATGCTCTTGCCCTTATATCCTAGTTCTATTTGATTTCTTGTGTCCATAAGTTGTATCACCAGCTGCTTATTCAAGTCGCAAGTCCATGTGTCATCTTTGATTTTTCTTTTCTCCTCTCATATTCATATCTAACCCACTAATATGCTCTTTAGTTCTAGTTTTATGTCTCTTACTACTAGCACCACTGTTATCTGAACCTCTCCACATTTCTTTTTTTTTTTTTACCTTCAAGCCATTCTCCACAGAGCTGCCACAGTTCTCTTCTGCATAATCCTTTAACAATGTCCCATTTCTCATAAATTAAATCCGAACTCTTCGTATTGTCTATCAAGGCCCTGAACAATGCGAAACCTGCTTTCACTGAAATGGACATGCGTCATTGCTCATTGTACTTTACATCCTCTTTCAAGGCCTTCAGACATAAGGCGACACTTTTTCTGGTATATTTTTCCCCGTCTTTTTAGCATAAGCAACTTTTTATAAATCCTATCTTAACTGAAATAATTGATCCCCCAGATCATGCATACAAAATAGTCTCCATTCCACTGCACATATCCGCTTACACTTTTGATTCATTTTCCTTTCTGGAAAGAGGAAATACGAATATAAGAAATCCTAAATTTTTACTGTTTACCACGTATCTCAAGCATCCACTATAGTACCTGGCAAATAATAGCCAATCAATAAACATTTTTTAGTGAAGAAAAGAGAGATTGAATAAAATCCTAGCCCTACTCCAAAAAGTAAAATATTTTCTACACAGTAGAGGTCTTTTGTTTTCAAAGTTTGTTAAAAAGAACTCTTTGTTACAGTCCTTATGTTTCCATTAATGAACTCTTCTTCTCAAGAGCAAGCCCTGTGGAATCATTGTTTCCAAGGAATTTTTCACAGTTCAACTTACCCATCTCCATGGAGGACTGAAAATTCTGGTGGGTGACATTGTTTTAAAGATCACCTTTCATGTGTGGCCCTATGTCTTGGCTCATTTTCTATAGATCTGCTGGCCCACATGTGGAACTCAGTTTTAATTCTACTTTATGGACAAGATCCTGCACTAATTACAAGGAAATAACAATGGAAAATAAGATGGCGGTTTCTGCCTTCATGGTGTTAATAGTCTGGTGATCACAATAGAAACAGGACAAACAATCAAGATTCATTTTGTTAAGGGTTATGGTGGGAGGATAATATAACACAAAATATATTATAGCATGGGAATTTAAAATCATCTAGGAGTCAACAAAAGTCTTTGAGAAACCCACTTTCAAGATAAATTATAAGATCGAGAAATGGGTAAAGGGCCACAAAAATGATTGCATTAGGCAGTGTTGAATATACTAATTATCCTGATTTGAGCATCACATATTGCACACATTGCTATTCAATGCTGTACTGCACAGATATGTACAATCAGTTATGTCTCAATAACAAAAATGGTGAAAAGTTAAAAAAAATCTAAAAGATGATGTGCTTGTTCTTTAGTTGCTGGCTTTCAGGCCAATTCAGTCCTTCTGTACTCTACGTAGAGCTGCTGAGACTGGGAGGCTACTCACGACATTCCTCAAACTTCCCTAATAGCTGTCTTCTTGGTATGTTCTGCAATTGGGAAGCATTTTGGGAAGATCAGAAATAGGAAGAGAGAAGGTTCTTGTTCCGTGCTCTGTCAGACGTGTTTCAGACTGTAAGTCACCTGTGACTGCAACAGTGAAATGACGACTCCTGAGCACCTCAGCACCAAGGCAGCTGCAGCTTGAGGTTCTTGGCCATGGCAGCATCCTCAGTGTCTGCAGCAGGTTCAGGCTTGTGGGGAGAGCCCAGGGTGAGAGCAGCTTTTAAATTTCTGTGTAATAGCCTTGTTTTTTCTTGGTCTTCCAACAGTCTCTCATTTCTCCTTTCTGGCCACTTTCAAAAACGTGTAAATAATTTATTCTCAAATCATCTCTGTTTAAATACTCAGCAATGACTGGTCATCAGAATCTGACTAAAGATATAAATAAGTAGTAATTATACAAAGAAAGGTGTGGAAGCGGAAGGGTTAGCCAAGAAGAAGATATAATTTAGGCAAAGAATGAGATAAAAGATTTTTTGTTTGTTTATTTGTTTTTTGTTTTTTGCTTTCTAGGAGTTAAAGTTTCAGTGTACTTTGAGCACAGATGAACAGATGTACCTGCAGAAATAGTCACTGGGAAAGCTTCTGAGTCTCAAAAGCCTGATTCACCACTTCCTTATGAATTGGAATCAAAATTTTTCACAGTCTATCACTGAGAAAATAATTGCTAGTAAATGAGAACTTTAACTTCCTTCTCTGCTCCTCTGCTCCAACAGATTTATAAATAAGTCTTACTCTTTCTCTTTTCTTCCAGGAGAAATGATGCCTTTTCTCCTATCCGAAATCTTATCTACGACTATTTCATGGAGACAACTGCCTGGCTTCTTCTGCAGATCTTGGAGCACCATGCATCTTTCCTACCCTTTATCTTTTTCCTCTCCTTTGTTTATTTTCTATTATTTACTCTTTTTGTTTGTTGGTTTGTTTATTTTGTTGTTGTGGTGGTGGTGTTTGTAGTTGGCTGACTTGCATGGTATTTTCTATTATTAGCAGGTAAACATTTTTAGGTTTATATAATTGTTTTTGCCATCATATTACTAACGTTCTATCGTGCTACAGGTTTTCCTTTTTACAGCTAAGTTAAACGGATGGCTATTTTATATTTGTAATTATTATTTTTAAACATAAATAAGGGGCAGGGAAGATAAAAAGGACTAAAAGTGGGTGACAAAAATTAAGCACAATTTTAAGATTGTAGAGTTTAGGAAAAATGAGAAATAAATATGGGAGAATCTTAGGACTTATTTTTGTCCTAAACTATGACATGGATAACAGGAATAAAAAAGCTAGGTTGAAAAGTTTTTCTTGTATCTACAGTAAAGTTATCCTTGATGTAGCAAGAAAAGTACTTTATTGTGTAAACAGTGTTGTGAGTATCCACATAGAGAAAAGGGAATTAGGCCCTTATCTCACAACATAACGAAAATCAACTCAAAATAACAACCACAATTACTTGAAGTTGATACGACAAGCAAACAGAGGGGACATTAGTGGCGGGGAGGGGGGGAGGGAGGAGGGAGGGAGGTTTTGGTGATGGGCAACAATAATCAGCCACAATGTATATTGACAAAATAAAATAAATAAATAAATAAATAAATAAATAAATAAAATGGATTAAAGACTAGAAGAGAACATGGGAGAAGTATTTCATGACACTGATCTGACAAACAACTTTTTTTGTATATGACATCAAAAGTACAAGTAACAAAAGCAAAAATTGACTAATGGGGTTACATCAAACTAAAAAAAACTTTCTGTGCAGCAAAGGAAAGATTCAATCAATAGAATGAAAAGACAACCTATAGAATGAAAGGAAATATTTGAAAACTATAATTGTGGTAAGTGGTTAGTTGTCAAAATTTACAAGGAACCTAAAGAAATCGATAGCAGGAAAATAACCAGTTAAAAATGTAACTCAATTATAAAGAAAATAAAAAAGTAAAGTGAACCAATTAAAAATGGCTAAGGAATGGAATAGATATTTCTCAAGAGAAGACACACAAATGGAGAACAAGTAAATGAAAAAAATGCTCAGCATCACTAATCATCAGGGAAATGCAAATGAAAGCGACAATGAGGAATCATCTCACACCTGTTAGAATGGTTATGATCAAACTGACAACAAGTATTGTGAGTATATAGAGACAAGGAAACCCGCATCTATAAAGCAGGAATATAAATTAGTGCAGCCATTATAGAAAACAGTATAGATGCACTTCAAAAATTAAAAAAAAAAAAAATAGGTTTTTACCATATGATCCCTCAGTTCCACTACTGGGTATTTATTCAGAGGAAAGGAGATCAGTATAAAGAACATATATCTGCACCCTATGCTTATTGCAGCACTACTCACAACAGCCCAGATGTGGAATCAATCTTTGGGTCCATCAACACATGAGTGCACAAAGAAAATGAGGTGTATGTACATAACAGAATATCATTCAGCCATAAAAAGGAAGGAATTTCTGTTATTTGCAGCATCAAGAATGAACCTGGAGAAAATTATGTTAAGTGAAATAAGCTGGGAACAGAAAGATAAACAGCAAAATCTCACTCATCTGAGGAATCTAAAAAAGTTAATCTCATGGAAGTATAGAGAGAAATGGTGGTTACCAGGGTTGGTTGGAGGGGAAGTAGTTTGGAGAGATGTGGTCAAAAGATAAAAAATTGTTACATAGGAAGAATAAGTTTAAGAGATCAATTGTACAACACGGTGATGATTGTTAATAATACATTCTTGAAAAATGCTAAAAGAATGGATATAAAATGTTCTTACCAGAAAATAATGATGTGACATAACACATATGTCAATTGCCTAGATTTTGTCATTGCACAATATATATATACTTCAAAACATCATGTTGTACACTGAAAATGTATACAATTTAATGTGATTTATTAAAAAATCAATCAATAAATAATAAATATTATCTTATTGGGTGGAATAATGGCAAAGTCTTTAGTTAGCTCAAAGAATAAAAAGTGGCAATTTAACTTTCCATATCATGAGAGTATTTCATCATTAATAGTATTACAGTAGAATCAGAGTTCTAATAAATAAGCAAAGAAAAAAATAGAAACATTTATTTTAACTTGCAAACATTTATGTAAAAAACAATCATATTCATGTAAGAAAATAGTGAATACATATTTAATTTAAAAGTATACATGAGTAGTAATAAGCATAGACTATTTTATTTTAACATTAGAGTCAGTTCATGATGTACAATCAATAAATCACACTAAAATAAGTCAACAAAACTTTTCTTATAGCAAGAGGTCTCTAAAAAGCAGCTTTAGCTCATTCCTCGCTTTGAATTGCCGAGATCAATCCCCAATGTCTTATTTTATCTTCCCCAGTGAAATCACCTTAAGAATGGCCCTGCGGATCTGCTGGATCTTGATGCTGTATACAACAGGGTTCATCAGGGGTGGGAAGAGCACAGAGACAGTGCCCATGAGGATATGCAGCAGGGATGAAGCGTGGTGCCCAAATCTGTGCACAATGGACAGACCTAGCACAGGCACATAAAAGCAGAGCACAGCCAGGGTGTGGGAGACACAGGTGTTGAGAGCCTTGAGCCGATCCCCTGCAGAGGCAATGGCCAGCACCGTGCGGAGGATGATAGCGTAAGAGAGCAGGATGAAAAGAACATCAGAGCCCATGGCCAGCATGATGATGCACAGCCCATAGAGTCTGTTGAAGTGCGTATCAGAGCAGGCCAGGCGGATCATGTCCTGGTGAAGACAGTAAGCATGGGAGAGTGCCCCAGGGTGACAGTAGTCAAATTTCAATAGGTTCACTGAGGGTGCAGCAGTGATGGCGGCACTTCGCATGCCAAGCACGACCCCAGCCAAGGCCACCCGAGGACCTGTGAGCACAGATGCATAGCGCAATGGGAATCGGATGGCCACCAGGCGGTCCAGAGACATAGCAAAGAGCACCGCTGACTCCATGAAGGAGAAGGAGTGGAGGAAGTGCTGCTGCAGAACGCAGGGCACCAGGCCCACTGCCCTGGCATTGAACCACAGCACACCCAGCACTGAGGGCAGCGTGGACATGCACAGGCCCAAGTCTGTCACAGCCAGGATGGCCAGGAAGTAGTACATGGGCTGGTGGAGGGCAGGGTTAGTTTGTACCAGATGCAAGATAGTGGCATTGCCCACAAGAGCTATGAGATATCCTAAAAAAATGGGCAGTGAGAGCCAGTGGTGAGCCCATTCCAGGCCTGGGAAGCCCGTCAGCAGGAACGTAGAGAAACTCAAGTTGGCACTTGGCAGAGTGGGCATCCTCAATTTCAGAGCCCTATTCACTCTGGGAAAGGTAGCAATGTGTTTGAAGGTTAGTAGGCCAGTAAGCTTGAGCCCTCCCACTCTCATTGGCCACCAGTCCGCTGCTGGCTGCTGTGGCATCTCTACACTGCCTAGGCTCTGTGGCGCCTTAATTAAGCACTGTCTTAACAGGCAGCTTAAACCATTTTCTTGTTTTGTTTTGTTTTGTTTTCTGCTCTAATTTTCTTATTCCCATTGAATCCTTTACTTAACTAAATGGCATTAGTCTCTACTAAGACTTTCCCTCCTCCTGCTCTTGATCGGCTAATAAATGATAGTTTAAAAAACAAAAACAAAAACAAACAAACAAAAATCTACTAACAATCTATATAGCTGAACCTTAAAATGCTCAATTTCTCCAAAATTCTGCTAGGCCCAGATTGTCTCCTTTGTATGTCCTTACCTCTCAAGCTTTTCCCTTCCTGGAGAAGAACGGCTGTCCGATTTTTCTGAGCAAATTGAGGATGCCTACTGAGAGTTTCCTCGTCCATGCGGCCCCGTTTTATCTCCTTATTGGCACCATGTGATCCTGTCCACACGCCCATGTGATCAGGAGAAGAGGTGCTCTGCTTCTGTCCAGACTCAGCCCCTCTCAGAAACTCCAGACTCTCACTGTCCAGCATCTCAGGCCTCCTGGGAATCTCATTCTTTTCCTCACAGGGTTGTGCTAATTCAGCCTGCACAGTCTCTATCTTTAAAGCTGCTACATTTACTCTATCTCCTGAGATGTCTTTCTTGTAAAATTTAATTTTAGAGTGTATGGACATCCAGATCCCTTGTTTCCTTTTTCCTTCTGTCTTTTCAAAGACATGCATTCTCATAAATCCAGCTGGAGACCTGACACAACACAACTTTAGTAAATCGGTAAACCTGTTAGAGCAATGTTTTCTACACAGTTATTGCAAAAACATGTATCAATAAGTGTACCTTGATTAAGTAGCTACAATAACAAAGCATATTCCTTGCTCAAATTACTAGATTGAGTGACAAAAGCAGGGACATTTGGGAAGATGCTCACAAGGCAAGTCTTGCTATCTTTGATCTCAGCATTCAATATAATATTTGCCCACGTATCACATTAATAAAGTAAAAATAATAAGATTATCTAATCAAAGCAAAAACATAATTTGTAATTGGTACAACACATGTATAACATTGAGGAGAATGTCAGAATATAATAAACAGGAAATATTTTTGTTATTACTGCTTCCAATCCAAAAATAGATTTCCTTATAATCTCCCTCTATTGTTCCTGTGCTTTACCTTTCATTTTACACAGAAATAAAATCCATCTCCTCTTTAGTACAATAGTGCTTCAGACCTTGGAAGAAGGTGCCATGTGCTTTTGAAAGAGGGGATCTGCTGAGAGACCCAGGGGCTGAGGGAGTGTTTGGGAGACAGTGAGAAAAGAGGACATTGAGGAGCAGATCCCAGTGTGAGTGGGTGACACAGAGTGGGGCTGAGAGAGGGACAGAGACATGCAGATAAGGAATGGGGAAGCGTGTGAGGAGGGTCAGACAGGGAAAGTCTGAGAGACAGTGAAATGGTGGCCTTTATAAAATATCCTAATGGGCACTTTTGGGAGTGGGCATGATTCAAGAAGTGGGGAAGGCTGGGAGAGAGTGAGAAAGTGGAACAAGAGAATGCAGGGGCAGGTAAAGCTGGTGAGAAAGACATTGAAGGGAAGACAAAGGCCAGCTGGGTGTGAGAGGGAAAGAGTGTTGTGTAGCTTAGAGGAAGAAATGCAGGAGCAGAGGGTGGGGGATACGTGGGGTGGAGGGTGGGGGTGAAAGTCCTGAAGAATAGGGTAGCTGCGTGCCAGAGACAGGGCTGCTCAGCCTTCTCTTCTCGGGTTTGCTGGAAAGAGGAGGAGCCATCTAGAACTGTGGCCCTCGAGACTCCTGTCCATCAGGGATCTGCACTCAAATCATGACTTTAATATCTATTCACTCTACGTGCAAATTATTCATGTAATCTGTTTTCTCATCTAAAAAACTGAGACGATTTTACCTACTTTATCAGTTAGAGACCTACTTATATGCAATTCTAAATGTGATGTTGTTAGACCCTATGATGAAGAGATGTGGATTATTAATTGCAATTTCTAATACTACCTTCTTTTTGTAACTTCTTCATAATATTTACCTACCATTTGCTAGACATGGCTCCTCCTTTCATGTCTGCTGTGAGCTCTGTGAAGAAGTCGGTAAGTGAACTGACACCCAGGAGGAGTAAGAGACTCAGGGTTGGGATTCCTGAGCTCCTCAGCAGGTTTTTGGACAAGCCCGTCATACGACTTTGGTGAAGTTGCCAAATCTCTCGGCACCTTAACTTCTCACCCTGATAGAAAGTTTTTACATGTGCCCTGATGCGTAAGAAGCTCCATCAGTTGGGTGGAGTTGTTGAGATTACGATTTCTTGCCTACCAAAACCCTGTATTATTCCACTGCAATGAGCAGCCCCAGTAACAAGTCCAGGCTCCTCTTGCTGACCAAAAACATCAGGGGATATATCAGAGAATAGCAGCTCTAGCCACAGACTGGCCATCCTCCCAGAAGGTGCCCTATCCCATGACTCTACTCATAGTCTGCTAGATAAGAGATATCAGAGGTCACTGGGTTGGTTCCCTCTACCCATAACCATAGGATATTCAACAACTTACTGGTCCCTTTTCGTCTCTAGCTTCTTTCTAGGTCCCTGAAGTCTTCCCATTCCTGTACCAGCCTCTTTTGATTAACTCCGAATGCTGCTCTGCATCAACCACACTCACAATTATAAGGCTCTCTGTCCTTCTCCCTTGGGTATTGGACCCTCAGAGGAATCTCCTTAGATGGATGCAGATGTGACAAACATCAAAGAGGAATCAGTGCCCTCTAGAAGTTAGTGCTTGTGCAGCACAGTCATCTTCCATGGAAACTTAGTGGCCCATGGGTACCACCAGGAGATATTTCAGGGAGCCAGGTGATCCTTCACCCTCTTCTCTTCCCGCTCCCATCTTTATAAATATATATATATAGGTTGACATTCAGTCCTTCTTTCTGTCCTCCTCTCCTTTTCCTAGACCAAGTAGTTATTCACTTTTATTCATTCAAGAAATATGTAGATACTACAAGCTTTGGGCCACATATTTGGATGGAAAGATTAATAAAACACAATCTCCATCTTTGAGAAAATTATTGTCTTCTGCATGAGACTGATGTGAGAAGGACTAATTATCCCAGAGAGTACAAAAAAAAAGACTTCACAAGAGATACAAGTGTTGAGTTGATCTTCTTTATTAATGACTTCTCGTTCATCAGATCCAACATTCCAGATAGATGGGAAACAGGTACAAAGGCTCAGAGTTATCACAAATCAAGACATTATAAACTTATGTGAGTATCAATTACCTGAAAAATACGGTTTGCAAACACACTGTCAGCTTCAAAGGCTTAGAGAGGCGTGAGGATATTAAATAACATGAGATACTTCTAGAGAGTTCTGCATGCAGGAGCTTGGGGACCATGCTGTGGAGGTGGTCCAGAACTTTTACAGCAGGTACTATCATTAGCAGGAATGTCTGCAGCTTTGATGAGTTTTTTGTTTTCCGGTATAGGATGGTTAAAAACATTTTTTGAACATTGTAATCTGAATGACTATCCAATCCTGGTTTAATATTGTGCATGTTATGGGGAGCAATAATCAGCCACAATGTATATCGACAAAATAAAATTAAAAAAAAAAATAAAATAAAATAAATTTAAAAAAAATAAAAAAAATATTGCGCATGTTATTCTACCTCTGTACCTCAGTTTACTTGTCTGTAAAGTGAGGAATCTAACAGTACCTATCTCAAAAGGTTTTTGTCAAGATAAAGTGATCTACAGCATTTAAGTCCCTAGAATAATGCCTGGGTCATAGTATGCACTAAAAAATATAACTACTCTATGGACAATCTCTGTACCTTCTGCTTAATTTTGCTATAAACCTAACACTTCTCTAAAAAATAAAGTTTATTAAAAATAGCTACTATAGTTTTACATTACTGTTTTCTGTTGCTTTTTTTAATGATGCTAAATTGAAAAACAGATAATATACTCTAAGAAGGGAACATCAAAATTATGAGGAAGCTAAGTAATTGGACTTTCTTCAATAAAAAAATGGTATGTCCTGAAATGACTGATCCTGTTTAGAGAAGGTCCAGCATAACAGCTTAAGAAAAGCAGACAAGCTTGCGAGTGGATCTCCATTCTGTCATGCATCAGAAATTAACTAAGGAAAGTTTCTTTCCTCTGGGAAACTTGGTTTCCTAATTGTAAAACATTGCAAACAATAATGCCTACCTGCTTTACAGGCTTGGTTTTAGGGTTAAATAAAATGATAAAGAAAACCCTCAACACTCTCTGCTATGTGATTAATATTAAAAACTGATAGTATTTATCATTATCATAGTCATCACCATAATCATTATTATCATCAGGATAATTATATGCAATGTTTTATATTCTTTGTAAAAGAATCCTTTTAGGTTATAAAAATAAGACATGTTCTTAGAAAAATTTGGATAACGCTAAAGATGGAGAAATGCATATAGAAAACAAAGTCATATATAACAGCTTTTTTACTATGGATATAAATACTTAAATCCTTTACAAGGTAATTGTTCTGTACATAATATTTTAATCTTATATTCATTTAATATATTTTTAAAAATAGTTCCCAAAGCACTTCAATATATTTTTTATAGTCAATTAGTATTTTATCAAATGAATATGCCTTGATTTATGTAAAATTTTTATCCTAGACATTTTGTATGCTTAGAGTTTTTTAATATTATGAACAATAACACAATTAACTTATAATATTCACTTATTAATTAATTCAACACTTATTTATTGGCCACTAGAGATTGATCTGTGATCAAACAACAACAAAAAAATATTTATCTCAAGGATCTTACATTTTAAAATCTTTATTATTCAATTATAGTTGTAGATGGTCCCCAGATTAGGATTGCTTGACTTACTCTTTTTCAACTTTGAAATATGTTTATTGGGACATTACCCCATCATAAGTCAAGAAGCACCTGCATTTGTTTAGATTTCTAGAGGTAGTATTTCTGAGATACAGGCTATGAATTATTTTTAAGTCTTTTTATGAATTTTGTTCTCTGTAAAAGGCAAATCAAATTATACCACCGTGCCAATGTATGAAAATGCTTCTTTTACCACACACTTGTCAGCACAGATCCTGATTGTTAGCTCCTTTCTTCACTATTTGTTTACTAGCAAGATTAAAATATGTTAATTTACATTGTACATTTCAGTAGGGTAGAAGTTTTCAAATGTTATTAGCTGTATGTGCTTCGAAATTTGAAAGGAGGGAGATTTAGATGTTAGTTGCCTATTGGTTAATAAGTGGCAACTCTAATTTAAATCCAAATCATGTTCTTTATACCCCATTCTACCAATGGTATCCATGGAAAAATTTCCTCTCAGTGTGGAGAAGTATATTATGAGCCTCAGAATTGCTATTGAATATTGTGGTCAAACATGTGGATTTGAATCAAAGTTTACAATAGAACCTGTGTAAGGTATGCCTTCCTTTAAGATCGGAGGAACTTGCATAGGACCTCCAAAGCCTAAACCAATGAGATTATGAGAACATAAACAGAAACACCACAACATAAATATTGATACACATTTTATTTATGTATTTACTTATTTTGAAATATTATTTTATTGGTTATGCATAGTCATGGGGTTTACAAAGCTGACCATCACAACTTGTGCCCAAGATGTGATGGCCATATTACTACTATCAACATGCCCATTACCACAAATTGTGATTATTCCCCATGTCCCCAATCCAATAAATTCCTGATCTTCCTCCCCTCCCCCCAAACCACTCTACAACCCTAGGTATACTCTCTCTCTCTCTGTAAGTCCAACACCACTGTGGTCTTTCTTTCCTTCCTTCTTTCTCTCTTAGCTCTCACTTATGAGTTAGTACATGTGGTAGTTTTCCCTCTGTGCCTGACTTATTCCACTCAGCATAATTTTCTTGAAATTCATCCATGGTGCTGGAATGGAAGAATTTCATTCCTTTTTATGGCAGAGCAGTATTCTGTTGTGTATATATATCACAGTTTCCTTATCCAATCATGCATTGGTGGACATTTATGTTGGTTCCATGTCTTGACTATTGTAAACAGAGCTGCAATGAACATGGGAGTGCAAGTATCCCTTCAACATGATGATTTCCACTCCTTTGGGTATGTACCCAGAAGTGGGATTCCTGGATCGTATGGTAGATCTATCTGTACTCATTTGAGAAACCTCCATACTGTTTTCCATAGTGGTTGTTATACACATTTTTAGAGTTTGGTTCTCTTTTAAATTTCACTTTGTCATTCTTTATGTTTTTCAATAGAAAATATTTCAGTTGTAAAATATAGAGAACAATGTATTAAATTAGTAGTGTAAATGTATATGTACACATATACTCAGTTTTAAAAAAAATTAACATTTTGCTAATTTGCTCTGTTATTTTCTAGATAGAATTAAAGCCTCTTGTTCCCTTCTCAGTTTGATTTACTTCTCTTTCCTAGAACTAACTGCCTTTTAGGCTTTGCAATTTATCATTCTCAACACAGTTTTCAATATTTCAACATTTTTCATATGTACTTTTCATTTATATATAAAATATCTATATACATATATGTATATGTATACACACACATACAAATTCAGATGTCCGTCGACTAAACTAAACAAAAAGCAAAAAGGAACAATAAATAACGAAGTACCTAGAACAGAACCTAGCAGAAACCAGATAAATATCATTTTCTCTGACTCACCTCTGGGCAGATTTTGATGCTACCAAAAATGCTAGATCTCACATAAAGGAGGAGGTAGTGCAATTTAAGCAAGAGAAAGTCAATATTCTTAAGCTATAACACAAAAAATGAAATTCACTCATAATTCATTTAGAGCAGAAGAAAAAATCTACGGGAACATGGATTGTTATAACAGGTACTCAGTTCTATACATTTTCCGCCTGATGAGTGATCTTGTAGGCACCCAGTGGTACTTTTAGACCAAGGACTCAGCACTGACCTTTCTAATGCCTAGGAGGTTGACTATGGCATGGCGGATCTCCTTGGTCTTAATACTGTAAATGATTGGGTTAAGCATGGGAGGCAGAAACAGGTAGACATTGGCCATAAGAAGTTGGACAGCAGGTGGGGCATGCTTCCCAAAGCGGTGCACTAGGGACAGCCCAACCATGGGCACAAAGAATACTAGCACAGCACAGAGATGTGAAGTACAGGTTTGGAAGGCTCGGAGCTTCTCTTCGGGGGAGGCCAGTCCTGCCACTGTGTGTAGGATGAGTCCATAGGACAGTGCGATGAGCAGCAGGTCCAGCATCACGGTGAACACCACCAGTGTCAGCCCATACAGACTGTTGAAGGTGGTATCTGAGCAGGCCAGGTGTATCACCTCCTGGTGTAGGCAAAATGAGTGGGACAGGACTAGAGGCCCACAGTAGGGAAAAGCCTTCAGGAGGAGGACAATGGGGATAAGGGCCACAGGTCCCCGCAGGATGATAATCAGGCCTGCCCTGACCATTCGCTGGCCAGTGATAATGACTGAGTACCTCAGGGGGTGGCAGATGGCCACAAAGCGGTCAAAGGACATGACGAGAAGCACTGAGGACTCCATGAAGGAGAACGAGTGGATGCAGAACATTTGGACTTGGCAGGCTCCAAAGTAGATACTGTGGGAGTTGAACCAAAAGATCCCTATAGTGGTGGGCAAGGTAGACACTGACAGTCCCAGGTCAGTCAGGGCCAGCAGGGAGAGTAGACAGTACATGGGTGTGTGCAGACGCCGGTGGATCTTAATAATTATCAGAATGAAACAATTTCCTGAGATGGCCACCAGGTACATAAAGAAAAAGGGGATGAAAATCCAGTGTTCGATGGCTTCCAATCCTGGAAAGCCTGTGAGGTAGAACATGGGACTAAACTGAGTCATGTTAGACAGGAGCATGAACTGAGGACTGGGAGGATGTTGGGCTGATGTTCCTCAGGGACCGAGCTGAAAATAAATGGATGTTTCTGGTTGTTCATTCTGCAGCGTCACTAACATTCACACCAACATCAGCGTCAGCATCATCTACTCCACTAATATCAATTCCACCACTCTCACTCACTTATTGAAACTCTCTTTGATCTCATCACCCTCCTCAGGTTTTCCTCTTTATTTCTATCATTTTTATTTTTTCTTGGTCCTCTTTGCTGGCTCATCTTCATTGCTCATACCTGAGTTATATTTGTCCCCGTTCTTGGAAATTTCCTGATCATATATTATTATTTATCCTCAGGCAATGTTACCCACTCTTATTTACCATCCATATATTGATCAAAATCTATAACTCCAGAACATGTCTTTTCTTTTGATTTCCATACTCATATATCTAGCAGCATGCAGAGCATCTATATTTTGATGCTTTATAGTGACCTCAAAAGCATCTCAAAAACTTCTCTTCTCTTCCCCAGCGACCTTCTTGTTTATTTGCGTTCATTATCATAGTGCTCTCAGTTAAAAATAAGTTTTATGTTGGAATCCTCCATATCACACCTCTTCCCAATATCTAATCAATCCATCACCAAGTCCTGGAATTTCCGTCTACTAAATACTTAAATCTGTTTACTTCCCATTATCTTTATGGATGTTGTCCTAATTCAGATCGCTGTTATTTCTTCCTGGATTATTCCAGTGATCTCTAGTTTGCACTACTCTAATCAGTGGGCTACACCATCGCAAAAGAGATATTTACAAAACCACATTTCACATGAAATACAAAAGGTTTAAAATGACATTCAGGGTCCTGCCTTACCATATCGTTGCATATATTCTCCATTCTACTATATCCTGATAGTCTTCCTTATATTTATGGTGTCAATGAGACTAAGCAATTCTTCCAGTTTCTCTAGAATTCTTGCTCATATCTAAATTCTGTATTTTCATTCTTCCTGAAATAAAACAATTTTCCTAGAAAGGCTTTCCCTTAACCTTTGTCTAGCTAACTCCTGTTCACACAACATGATATCCTTTCAGAGGAAGAGATTTAAATTTGGATGACATTTAGTGTATAGTCTGAATGACAATACCTAAGAGGTGAGTGTAGGAGAGAAATTTCTGATACTGATTCATGGACAAATCTGGTACCTAGAGATGACAAAGAGGCTCCAACAAAAGAAACTGAGAAGGAGAAATTCCAGTTATATAGGAAGGAAATCAGGAGAGTGTGGTCATGTATGTGTTTAAAGAGGGATTAATCAATTATCTATAATGATGCTGAGAGGTGAAGGTAGAAAGGACTGAGAAATGGCAAAAGCCTAAGCGGGGTGAAGGTCATTGTTGATCTTGACAGGAGCCTTGTCACTGGAATGGTTGGGAATAAGATCTGTTTCTAGTGTGTTCAAGAGAGAAATGGGGAGAGTGAGAAAACAGGTAGTAGACTAGGGCAGCATGGCAGGATTCCAGACAGTGCACAAGCCCCACTGGAGGTCCACAATTTTGGAGTATCACCAGTCAGCACTCAGGCATATTTTTCATCACTACACATAGCTTCTCAAATGCCAAGAGAACCATGCGGAGAGTTGAATTTAAGCAAATTGAAGTGAGGGAAGGCTTGCATGACTGAAGTTCAGGATATGTGCAAAGGAAGATTACAATGATGTACTATGGAAGCTAAAAGAGAAGATGAAACATGAGATGGCAGTGATGGGGGAGCAGAGTTCCAGAGCATGGGGTGCAACAGGGCTGCTGATATAAGGAAAATGACACAATCCTTGATGAATGAGTCTGCTGCTTGGAATAGCAGAGGGAATTCTGAAATCACCAAGAACTACATCTGGGTCAGTTGGAGAAGGAGAAAAGTGAATCAGTGCTAAAATCTTCAGTGAATAAAGTGATGTGGCTGGAAATGTGGTTGGTGGATGCAACAAGGAGGGATGGACAGCGTGATGATGGAGACTGATGTGCACTGAAAATATGTTGGGGGGGTAGCAAGAAGAGAAAACGTGCAGAAGAACCACAGATGGCCCTATGTCACTTTGGCAAGGAAATAAAAGAATTGCCCACATTTATCCTCTTCATTTCTTCACTACTCAACCAACCAACTATGACTTTTTTCTTTTAACACACTTAGCTAAAGCAATGCTCCCCAAATTCATTAGTGACCTCTCTAGGGGCCAAATTCAATGGACAATCTCGAGAATATCTGATTCCTCTGCAATGGTTGTGTTTAATGGGCATGCATTATTTTTAAAGCTCTCTTCTAGAATTCTATTATTTATTTATTTGCTTATCTATCTATCTATCTATCTATCTATCTATCTATCTATCTATCTATCTATCTATCTATCTATCTATCTATCTATCTATCTATCTATCTATTTTGGTGTCTGGCCGGTATGGGGATCCAAATCCTTGACTTTCGTGTTATTAGTACCACACTCTAACCAGGTGAGCTAACTGGCCAGCCCTCTCCTGGCGTTCTTGATGTCAGTATCTGCAGGTTCTCTTCTGATTTTTATGACAGCTCCTATCCAGTCCCTCTTTTCATTGCTCAAATGTTTATGTTACTCAGTTTCCTGTCTATGGTCTCCTTAATTTCTCATTCATTATATTGTCATTATCATTATCATTACTATTTATAGACTGATGGCCTCTAAATATCCATCTCTAATCCAGATATCTGTTAAGTTTAAGACATGAATTTCCTTTCCCCACTGGAATTTTCCTGAAGTCTGCCAATTAAACCCAACTCACCTAGCATTCAGCTTAGCGTCCATCTTGTCACACCAAAATGTGCTCAAATTTACGCATGTTGAATAATATCATCACCATTTCCGGTCATCCAAGACAGTGCTTTTGAATTTGCACTTTTCTCAGCCTTCCCCTTTTCCCATCTATAATTTTTAACCGAATTAAGTCTTTCCAACTTTCCAAATACCCCTGTGATCCATTCTGTTGTCTCCATTTCTGTACTCATTATCACAGCTCTTGGTTTTTCCACACCTGCCTGCCTGACTTCTCTGTCACTTAACATGCTCAGCCAGGCCCCTATCCCCTCAATCTGTCCCCCACTGCAGTCATGGAGATTATCAGGAAATGCTAACTCTGTGTCACCACACTGTTTTCAGTCCTTCAATAGCTCCCCTTTCACTAGAATAAAGATCAAACTTGTAAAAGAGCTATAGCGATATTTCCCAGTTATGGAGTCCTAATATGATTCAGACACTGTGTAAACTTTACACAATCATGTATATTTCCCATAACTATGAAGCAGTTTTTCCTTACTTCACAGAGGAGGAAACTATGAACAAAGTGAATAGCGTTGCCAAGGTCTCACAGTGAGATCAAATCAGCGATGGGGTTTGAGCCCATCACTGGCTGGTCCCAAAGCGTGTGGTCCCGAAACAACGTGAAAGTCTGTTCACTCTGTCCATAGCCAGGTCCTTCTTGCTTCGGCACCTTTCCAAACCTATCTTTTCTCTACTCCAATCAACTCACCCATATCGTTCTTTCTTAAATTACCCACACATACTTTCCGTGCTTCTACTTCTATTCCTTTATGCTTCTTGTTTTCTTGGCAAACCACATCTTTTTTTTTTTTTTTTAACCTGTAATCAGCTGTCAAACCTTTAAGACTTAGCACAAATATAATTTCTTCTGACAAATCTCTCTTGACTTCCTTGTGTAGAGTTAAGTAAATCCTTCTCTGCACTCACAGAGAACCTTTTACGTAGCACTATTAAAGTGTAAATGCACGCACTTGTACTTTTTCAACAAGGTACAGGTGAGATCTGAGGAGGAAATTCCTGAAAAAAGGGACTTTCAGTTGCAATGAATAATTAACTCTCTAATCTATTTTATAAATATTTTTATTTGTATTTAATATTTGTCAATTTTTAAAAAATGAACTATTGGTAGTGGTCACTGTTTCTTGTGAATAAGGTATATTGAAATGAGGCCACATCTAAGCACAAAGACTTGGATCAGATTCCTCATTTTTGAGCCCCCAGAGAACATTCCAACAGTGGTCAAACTCCTCTGTAAACATGACTCTTTCAGGAGTGTGGAGGAAGATTTTGCCAGGGCAAGGTCCTGTCCTGGATACTGGGGAAGTCACAGGGTGTTGTATTAGCACTTGCATAAGACTGAGGATGGGATGGTCCCTGCTATGTTTCCTGGCCCAGCATGTAAAATGAGCTTAATATATATGTTGAATGAATGAATGAATGCTTGTTTTGTTGATGAGAGAAAGGAGAAAGTTGAGTGTATCAGACAGCTCAACAGGGAGGAGTATTGAGATCAGAGGGTTTCTGACATCCTGATGCCAGAGGGAGGCTGATGTCCAGACATGGTCCAGGAAGGGCCGGGCCTGGCCAGGCCATGAAGGCCCAGGTCAGAAGGAAGAGGCAGCCCTTTCCCCTGGCGTTCCCAACAGAATACTGCAGATGATCTCTCCTCTTTGCCAGGGAGAGAAGTCCCTGCTCTCTGATCCTTTTCCTGGCTCTTCTCCCATGCATAGACTCTGAAAGCATCAGAAGTGGAAGAGATTCTGTGGGGATATTGAATTCCAAGACTTCACTTTTTCAAGTGAAAAAACTAAGACCCAGTGTGGGGAATGTGGGGAACTCACTTGCCTCAGGCCACTCAATCATGCAGGGGAGAAGCCAGAATTGGAGCTCAGACCACCTTCTTCCAGGCTCACTGCTCTTTTGGGACACCTATACATCCCTGTCTTCCTACATTTTCTTCCTCCTCTCTCATATGTCTCCCTAAAACCCACCTCTGAAACCCAAACATAGGACAGTAGTGGAGACTCACCAGTAGCAGCTAATTTTTAAAAAGTGAAGCCAGTTTATTCTGTACTGAAAAGGAAGAGAGTTGGCAAGGATGGTGCCGAGGTCAACAAAAGGCACCGTGCTGATGGATGTGGGGAGTACTTATCCTCCTTCCCCTGTGTGTGAGAAATACCATGGCTCCAGCTGGGAGAGCCTGAGCACAAACAGACAGTCCCCAGGGCTGGATGCCTTGTGGGTTGGAGACTTTTCTCACCTCCACCCATCTCTGCTTCCATGGGGCCACTAGAGGCTGAAGAGCCCTAACTTTATAGTGTTCAGTCCCCAGGCCGTTGCCACAGACAGGTGTCTGCTGCAGCAAAAGTGTCACTTCCTCACTCTGTTTTCTCTGCTTTATAAAGGAACCAAATCCTGTTACCTGTCACTTCATTCACTCCTTCTCTCGTTCATTAGAATGTACCCATGATTTGCAGAAAGGCTGGATATGGCAGATGAAGATGATTATCCAGGTGATGTCCACATCAACTTTTGAATTACTTGTCTGCGTCGAAGCACCACAGCCATCACCACTCCACGTTCCTTTCAATTTTCCCCTCATTTTCCTTCTTATTTCTATCTTTTTCTTACAACATCGTGCATTTGCCGTTTGTCTCTGCCAGCCGTTGTATCTTTGAGCCTGAAGGTCAGCCAGATTAAAACCTTTCCGATCTCACCTCAACTAACTGCATATCGAGGCCAGCATCGCAGACTTTCCCAAAACTCTCTACTGAAATTTCAATGCACGAGGCATTCCTTCGGCAAGCCCTACAACAGCAGCCTTTCCAAAATGTTTGCCTTCCATACTCCTCTGGTAGCAAACACCATCATTATCAGAAAAAAATAAATTCATACGTCTCCTTCAGTCTATGTGACAGAACATGAATTGATGTGGTCACATCACGTGCATGCTTCTCTTCTCATTCATAATACACACACACGCACACACACATGGAGACTGGCATGAAGCAAGATAGCACATCCTTCAAGTAGGAGATGATTGATGGGAGCTGTGTAGGGGTGAACCTGAAAACGGGGAATATTGATCTAAAGTGAAGAGTGAATCCTCTGAAGCTTATGGCAGTGGGATTAGAACACAACCAGGTAGCACCACCTTAGATCAGGTAAATAACCAGTGGCTGTAGCCAGAGTGTAGGAGGCAGAATCGGGGTAACAGCACAAGATTTAGAGAGTGGGACGTCTTACAAAAAGGGTACAAAAGGAGGGAGCTGAGCATCTTCATTTAGGCTAGTAGGAAAGGGAACATCTACCAGAGAAATATGAGAAAATTCTTCATTTCTTGAGAATATAATTTTGCCCTTTTCCAGAGGGAATCTAGTCAAGGATAGTATAGCAGCAACAATATGGCTATTATTACCTTCAACCACAAATATTGCTATTATTTGGTAGCATTGGTAGAGATATGAGATGGTACAACAATGATCCTAAATGCAATGAAAGAGATGGACGTCGAAACTGTGTGAGTAGAGTAGGTAGCAACTGGTCCACAGGGGAGGGCTGGGGAAGGCACCTAAACTGAGCTACGAAGATTCGATAAGAATTAACCATGAGCTGGTGATTTATAGAAAAAGGTTTCCAAGAAGAAGAAGTAGCATAAGCAAGGGTATAGAGATGAGAAAAATTTTACGTGTTTTGAGGATTATAAAATTTTTCAGTACTCAAATATGCGACATAAGATAGGTAATACCTTGGAATGAAACAGCAGAGGGAGGCAGGGGCAAGACTCTGAAAGGGTTTCTTTGACATGTCAAAGACTGCATACATTTTGATGGCTGAGTTTAGAAGGCAAGGGGCAATCTTATCATATGTTTTTAAAGTACATGGTTAGCAATATACAGAAAGGATTTAAAATCTGCACTGGAGATGGGTGTTATTTTGGTGTATACAGCTAGGTAAGAATGTATAACTGATAGCTGTTCACAGAGATAAACATTCTATTTGATGAATAACCTGACTTTTATCTAAACACTTGTAATATTTTCTTGATTATATTTATTTACTAGTATCTATATAACAGCTTTATACTATTTCTCTAAGTTATATGATTGAAGGACTAGTGCCCAAGCAGTTGTCATTTAAAACCCAAACCAAAACAAGAAACAAACGAAAAACCCTCAGCATTTTTGCTTCTTTATTCCCTTACATGATTTTTAGATTTGTTTTATCATATTACAAAATACTCCTCTTTGAAAGTTGACTGAAATTCCATTATACATTTTCATCAATATTCATTCACAGGCATCCATTAAGTGCCGACTGTGAGAAACCTTGAGCAGGGGCTTGCAGATACACAGATAAACATGACATGTTTGCACCTTTAGGAAGCTCACAGTTAGTAAAGAAGATAAACTATTACATAGAGTTTATAAAACACCGTGACTGGCTCAGGCTAGGAAGGCAGGGGTGGCTTCTGAAGGCTGGGAGGTGAGAAGATATGATGGGAATGACAAAAGAACAGTCCTTGGCCCATCTCTGTCACCTTGGGTAACATTGTAATCTCGTGAATTTGAATTGAACATGCGTGCATGATGGTTGGGGAGGTGGAGTATTTGGACCTGAATTCTGAAGTTATTAGTATCAGGGTACCTATTTGTAAATGTGCTAGTGGTTTTCAGTGCATGTAATATTGATTACAAATGTGCATCTAATGTGAATGGGAGTGTGTGTGTGTGTGTGTGTGTGTGTGTGTGTGTGTGTGTGTGTGAGAGAGAGAGAGAGAGAGAGAGAGAGAGAGAGAGAGAGAGAGAGAGAGAGATTTTTCGGGTGCCCAGTATAAATTATATTTAAGGGATCCTCCACCCAGAACTGATACATAGCCCACTGAGTGAGCCAGGCTTGGTAGGGTTTGAAATTCAACCAGGAGAATTTAAACAGCCAGGTTGACACACAAGCTGTAGTGTTTCAATGTAACCACCAGGGGGAGGGTTCAGCCCAAGAGCAGGCTTAAATTCACAGGAGCACCAAACACCCCTCCACGCCCTGCTACCCCACAGGTGGAGGAAGTGTACATGTTCTTCCAGCACTACCCTCCCATGTCTGCTATACATACCACACGGCTGTAAGAACTGCTGGCCAGTTTATTCCTCCTTTCAGGAGGAATGCACAAAACAGACATACCTACTTCTGTATAAATCCACAGTAACTCTGAAATTGATGGGAAGAGATATTTTTTCCTCTACTTTAACAAATTTTAAAGATGGTAACCTGGTAGGACACAAATTCCACAGTGTGGCCTTCAGTCTTAGTCACATTGACCAACCGTTGGATCCCCATTCTGACCAGACACAAACCTAAATGAAACCCTTACTCTGGGTCCTCAGTGTCTCTGGACTCACTGACTCTTTTTGGGGGTCTCTGTCACAGAAAATTGCTACAAGTCCAAGTCACTCTTCCTCTGATCTAGAGTCCAGACCTGTTAGAATAAATTCTTTCCTTGATGAACACCATTTTGTGGTGTGAGATTGATGTGGGTTTTGGGGCTGGAAACACCCACAGAAGATAGGATTGCTAAAGGGATGCTGTCGCCCTGTCCAGAGCCCTTAAGAAAGATTTATGTTGTCTGTTTGTTTATTTTTTAGCTCCTGCATATGAGTGGGGACATGCGGTATTTCTCTGTCTGTGCCTGGCTTATTTCACTTAACATAATTTTCTCCAAGCTCATCTGTGTTGCAGCAAATGGCAAAATTTCATTCTTTTTTTATGGCTAAGTCGTATTCCAGTGTATATTCATACCACGTTATCTTTATCCAGTCATCTGTCAATGGACATTTAGATTGGTTCCATATCTTGGCTATTGGAAATAGTGCTGTGATAAACATGGTGAAATTTGTTTTGTTTATCCCTCTGCCTCCCTGGACACCCGCATCTATGTGAGCACGGAGTCCGGGATGCTTACAGAAAAAAAGTCTCCACGTCTTCCCCCCGCAAGCCTTTCAGAAAGCTGTTCTGTCCTTACATTCTATGTCCCTCCAGTCACTCTGAAGAGGAAACAATTTTCATCCTCGTTGTGTAAACTTTTTAGAGAAGCCCCTTTTGGGAAACCAAGAATTCAGCTCTTCCTCCCACCTTAACTTGGGCTAAGTCTAGGTGTGTTTTTATTTGTCTATCTCTATTTATGGCCCATCAAGCTCAGAGAACTCAAACACATCTGTCACCAAGGCAGTTTTAACATTTTCTAAACTTTGTTCCTAGGACACTCCATCGTCTCTTCCAGAAATCTTATTAAAGAGGTGGCAACTTCTCCAGGCCTGCTTTCTTTGCTACTCAATCTGCTGCCACAAGTATGTTGTGAGCATATTGTACCTCACTGTATAAACCTTGTGCCATGTGTTATATAGAGAAAAGAACTGGTTTTGCTTACAGTGAGTAATGTTCAATCATGTTGGAGAAATGATATTAAGAGTTTAGAAATTATTCAAAATGCTTCAAGGAGAATGATAAAAAACAGACATTGGCTTTAGGATGCTAGACTAAAGCTAGACTAATAGAAAATATATGGGAAACTCTTAGTAATAATTCCAATGAAATGTGAAAAAATTCACGGGATAGAGGCATAGAGAGGATGCCGATGGTACACGTTGAGAGAGGACAGTGTACATAATTTGCAAACTGTCAAGCTATGAATCAAGTGTGATGCACCAGCAGCACAGCGATAGCTAACCTCCCTTAACACAGCAGTCTGGACCCACTCTCCTGAGACTGAGTACACATATCTTTACATTATTTGTACGTGAGGTCTCGTTGTCAATTTCTAGCTTACCTACCTCATGTGATCTTCCAGTTTCCTTTGTAATAATCTGTACTTTGAGTCCAGGAAAAACCATTCCCTTCTGAGATCTTTACTAACTTCCTCCCTTCCTTCTCACCTTCCTGGCTTTTTTACCTCATTTCTCTCTCTTCTACTCATCAGAAGCTTATTATCAGCTGAACCATGATCAAAAGGTAACCTTAGTGTAATAGAATATCGGCATAAGTGTGAAGTTCCTGAGAGAGAAATAATTTTTATAAAATCTTGGTAAGAAGTGGATGTCCTCCCTTCTCCCAAATATTGAGCATCAGGGCCAGGCCTAGGATAAACAAGGTAGTCACCTAGAAAGCAAACTTCAAGGAAGAGCTCACTCTCAAGTCTTGCAAGTTCAAGGTTACCAATTGCAGGACCCTGAGAGTGAGTGCCTCCTTAGCACTGCAGGAACCTACCTTGCCTCATGCTTCTTCCAACGTTTTTGACTTTTACATTTGTTGGACACTAAGGATACACAATGATTAAGAATTAGTCTTAGGAACGTGCCATGCTCTGGGAGAGACAAAGAGGTATGCATTCTATTGAAACAGAATGGTATAAATGTTCCCTAGAAATAAGAAATTTAACCAGATTTAAAGGATTAGAAAAGACATCCAAGAAAAGTTACCAGGTAAATTAATATATGATGCAGTTGTGAATTAGCCAGGTAAAAGAAGAGGGAGAGAATATAGTTTTCCAAGCATATAAATAGTACCTACTGGAATATTTTCCAATAATAATGAACTCATCTTTTTGGAAGATGACATAAATAAACAGGAGTTCATAGGACTTTAAAATGCAATGTCAGGTCATTTGATCAAGCCCAGCCATGTCATGCCATCATTAAGCAAATAATTTAACCTCTCCCTCTTTCACTGTTTTCAGTAAAACATGTTTATATTAATAGAAGATGCTGGCAGCATTTGAGAAGATCAAGCGTGATAAGGAAGTAATAATTTTTCAAAAAGTTAAAGCAGCTATTTACATCCTGAATTAACACAAACTGTTCCATGTATACTTTCTTAGGAAGGCTGAGAAAGAGCCAAAACCATAGCACTGTTTCTGTGCCTCCTCATTTACACATTATCCTACCTGTTTTATAGGTAACTCCTAATACTTACAAAATATTGTACCAAATGGATGTATTTTTCTCTGATCTCTCTCACTCTTACTACCTTTACTACAACATGGTTTTCCTGATCTGTGCTGATATCATTGTCAACACTTTTATGGGTCATGCTAGTCTTGTTCATCATTATTAGAAGCCATTGATCATGTGAACCTATTCTATTGAGAGTCACGGACACGTCTCTCTTGGCTAAGAGAATTCATGCCTTAATAACTGCCCATTCCACATTTAGCAAATTCTGGTTCTTCTCATGCTTACTGTGGGCCTGTCCATGCTCACTGATTTTCCATGGACTGCATGCAATTTTGATGGCCCACCTTTGATAAATGTTATTATCTGCAGTGTAGAAGCAATGCTTATATCTCAGGGAATTGTTTGGGTTTTATCCCTGAAGATAGTACACTACGGATGAAAAAGTGGTGATGTTGAAGCAGTTTCGTGGCAAGCAGGAAAGAGAAGTGTATAGTGAACTCAGTTTATCTCTCTCCTCAGCTGTGTTGGCTCCACATGTGTGCATTCTTAGCTCTCTATCACTTGCTCAGTGCAGAGCTGCAGCAATGGCTTCCATTTCTTCATTTTCTAACTTTAACTGTTGTTTTTGCCACCCCCAGGATAAGAGCCAGACTCTGCACAGGGTCTGTTGCATCTGCTGACTCCATGGAAACATTCATGCCTACACCGAACCTGACGGACTCCTGCTTCTGCTAGCACATCTGGATTCAGATGCCACAAGGAGTGGAATCTGACGTCCCTAGCGATTGCCTGGAGAGATCTTGCAACCCACCCAGGAAGTGCAGCGGAATCAACACCTGTTGGGACTAAAGTCCACCAATGAGAAAAAGGAGATATGAATGAGCACACAGGGAAATTCTCTTTATACCCCTTCCTAAGGGCTGTTCAAAGGCATGGTGGCTTATCCTGATGTCCTTCATGACCAAGCAACTACAATCATGCCTGTCACTTAAGGACGTGGATACGTTCTGAGAAATGTGTCATTAGGTGATTTCGTTGATGTGCAAACATCCTAGAGTGTACTTACACAAACCTAGATGGTCTGGCCTATTATACTCCTAGTCTATGCACAGCCTATTGCTCTGACCACCGCCACTGACTGAAACATCGTTATGCAGCACATGTCTATAGCTCTGTCTTCTTGTGAAGTGTTTGCTAGCCGAGTAATGTACCACATCATGTTTGCCTTGTCTTCTTCCATGTTTTATCTCCACCTCCCACTTTTGTTGCCTTCAGATTGAATCACCCAGTAAAGTATTACCTTATGGGCTTTTTCTCAGATTCTTTTTTCTAGAGGATTCGGCCTCACACGAAGGGTACAGCTAATGTGGACTGAATTATGAATGAATTATAGGAAAGAATGGAAACTAGAACATTTAGCATACACCTGAACCTGTATCTTTTGAACAAGCTGCCTGGTCCATGAGTTATAAGACTTTTATCTACAACAAGTCAAATTTAGGTCTTCTAATTATTTATGATCTGTTGTATTGTTTCCACTCTTAACACTTATTTTACCACTTGTATATAATGAGACATATACTTTCTATTTTCGTTTTATGTCAGCATTCTTTAGTACAATTATCACTATCTCTTGGGATACCTCTGCTTCTGGTCACCCTCATCATTCTGTATAATGGAATTTTATATATCTAGGCTTTTACCCAGGGCGTAATAACGGTTTGGTCAATATTTCTATTGAATTTTTATGTGCCACAGAAAGTGAGAATCATATATTCAATTTTTTTTTTTTAAATTTTTCTGCTTGATTTTTAAAAAGCTAATGTGAAAAACTCTGGCTTCTGGGAAAAGTGCGGTGAGGCTTAGTATATAAACACTAGAATTTGGTGTAGACCTTCTAGTCACCATATTCCAGTGCCTCTATAGACACACCAAATGTGTGGGGAGTAGTTCCAGAACAAGGTGCTTACTTCAGTATTCATGGTGGTCCACAGGTAAGCAGGTACAGCAGAAAGAACAACCCAATCACTTAATTTAATCACTTAAATTATCTTCTCCTTGAAAAAAACATTTTCTTTGTGTAGCTCCAATAATTTGGAAGTGTCTCTTTCCTTGCAAGCCTCAAGATGGCAGAAGTGGCTTATGACTCAACGGGGCCATCCAGAGGAGGTTGGAGGTGGTTGACACAGGTTGACCCAAGATATTAAGGACTTTTTTTCCCAGTTTCTTTTTCTGAGTAAAAATGCTGAGAAAATGTCATCTTCTTTCTATTTAATGTTGATAGTAAAGCCAACGAGGTCATTGCTTTAATAACTGTTGGCTTATTTGGGATCTTAGACTATACTCACTGTACCCCAAGAATGAAGACAAGCCAGCGTTGGTCTTAGTGTGGCATAATGGAAATAACAGTGCCACACACAGGCACTGCCACCAACCAATAAGACTATGTATTTGAATATTTTCATATATGCATATGTAAATGTGTAGAAAAAGGTGCAGAGGGATATACACCAGACTTTAAAAAGGAATTATAACTAGAGAAGATAGAATGTTGGTGGTAAGAGGATCTTTCACTTTATTTTTAATGTGTGTGTAGTATATCTAATATTTTATATTTATATTATATTTTATTTATATCACATTTTTCATGCAAAAAACTAAAAGTTCAACTATTTGCTAGAGATATAATTTTGAAAAAATTCTCAAATTCTCAAATTTTATTTTTTATGTGTAGAAAATAATGATGTAAAAGTTCTGTTTCATAGTGTTTTACAGAAGTATAATGGATGCAAATCCCCTAACAGTGTTACACTTTTCACATAGTGGCTGCTAACATACTGCTGTTAATAAGCTTCTACTAACTATTACTACTAATTTCAATTACCATTTGTTAGACCATTAATTTGTGCTTACTGTCACACACATGCCCGTACATATTGTCTTCCACCATGTTGGCTTAATTCAGTACTAGATAATTAGTAGATACTCAGGTAATATGTGTGAATGAATAATTAAATGAATGAAGAAATAAATGACACTTCAAAAGACTTCATCTTTCTTACATGTCTTAGCTTAGATTCTGGTCATATGGCCAAACACCTATCTCTTGGTGGCCCAACCATTCTAACACAGATTGTGCTTCAAAGGCACTTAATAAATCTTGGTGAATAAATGCCCAATCTCAGAAGGTACCTGAAAAGCATCTGGTCCACACAGCTGACATAATTTAGACGTTTTATAGGTTTGTGTCAAATCTGTGAGGACCACGAGGAAGGGAAGAGGCTCTGAGCAGAATCTTCCAACACTCTCAGAAGAAAACTCCTTTGAATCCTGATGAGAATGGTATAAATTCTGTGTCACTCCAAGAATACTTGGGAATGCAATGGAAGGCAGCCATCAGCTTTACATACATATGTTCAGGAGGCCTACACTGAAATTTTGGTTCTTCCCATTTCTAAGCATGACCCTTTGAATAAATCAGTCTCTGGGAACCTCAAAATCTCTTTTTGGCAGATAGAACTAAAATCTTCACCATGTACTGCTTTCCCATAGGGTGCTTGTGAGAGTACAATGCAAGTCTTTATGTTAGGATTACCTCTTATACTGTCAACTATGCTTGTGACAGAGCTTTTACAAGGTCCTCACTTTTCTTTGTCAGAGTCAGACAGGGTCCTGTCTCACCCCAGAAGTCAAATGATCTTATTTCACAAGACGCTGAATGATAATAGTAATCATAATCATCATCATAATAATAGCAGCTAAAATTTCTATAGTAATTACTATGGGTCAAGGATTATTAAATGCATTACATTTATTAATGTATTTAATCATTAAAACAATCCAAAAATGTGGGTACTATTAGCATCCCCATTTAAAGTTCAGCAGATCAAAGCACCGAAGGATAATGTGTACTTGACTTGTGTACTTGATTTGTGTACTGGCTGTGTACCAGCCAGGCAAAGTGGAAGGGTACACAGCCAGTAAGTGGAAGCTGGGATTCTAACCAAGATTCTTCGATTTCAAAAGCACTGCTCAAGACTGTGTTGGAGAAGCATGAAACAATGAGTTTTTAAAAGGCTAGAAAGGAGTTGACTAAATTCTGTATGACAGTTCATAGTTAAATAATTTGTTGAAGATGCAACAAATTTGAAGGACAGAGGAAAAACAGCAAAGAAAAAAGAGCACTGAGTGAGCCAGAACATCCATCACTGCAAAGAATCAAGTGAAGCTTGGGTTGCTTGCAGGGCATAAGGTATAATTAGAAGAGAACTAGCGGTAGAAGTGAAACTCTGACATCTGGTAAGGACAGAAAAGTCCTTAGCCTTGGTCAAGATTTGGACCTGAGGCTCTACATAATGAAAATGGATACAGGCAGGAAGCATAAGTGAAAGAATATATTTTTGAAGGCCTATTTTCTTCCAGCTTCTCTATCTGATGTCCCAGCACATCAAAAACATCATTTTTCATTTTAACTTGAAAAATGTCTATTCAGAACAATTTTATTCCAGTTAACAATGAAATAACTAAAACTCAGTGTGACGAAGTGTCTTTTCCTGGTCACATGTGTATGTGTGGCAGAGCTTCTCTTCCTCTAGAACTACACAGGGACATGAGAGACTGCTTGTGTCCTCATTCCTAGAGGCCTTTATTGTGGTTCATTGCCTACTGGGGGAGGTGACAGTACTTGCAAACTTTGGGAGGGAAATGGATAGAGACCATAAGGCATGTGCTCAAGAGATAAGACAGCAAGTCCTGGGAGGGGCTAAAAGTTTGGGCCTGTTGTCTCATGGCTCAGAAAGCATCCCTGCCTCAGTCCTTCCAACACGGCATGCTTAGAGATTCCGGCTTGGGAGTGAAGAGGAGTCAGTCATCAATAGCAAATTATTTTCCTGACTTTAAAATTGTACCCTGGAGATTTGGTTCCCAGGAAAACACCCTGATTCCCCTTTCTTTACCATCCTACCCACAGGACCTTCTCTTGGGCTCCTTCTCTGATCCTTACTCTTGTCTCTCGGGCCCTCCCTTCTTTGTTTCTATACTTCCATTACTCATTATTCTTCCCCTTCATTCCCCTGATCTTTAAATTCCCACTTAAGGCTTGCTCTGTCCTCTTCACATACTGTTTCTTATCTTGCACACTTGGGGTCACCTCTAAGTGACCTAAGCCTTAGCTCATCAAATAATGCATGCCCCTTAGAAGCTTTTGCATTACTAACTAGTCCATAAATATGCTGATAGTGGCTGCTCCACAGGGTGGCTGCTTGATCCTAAGTCCTCCTATAACTAGTACCTGGCAGCACTTCAACTTTTGTGGTTCCTGGTGCCAATGATGGTGCTGAGCCTCCCCTCTCCAGCTTACATTCATGCCTCTCTAATTACAATCAGACCCCTCAGAATCCAAGAGACAGTCAGGGGTCCTCCAAGAATGGTTAGAGAAATAAATTTTATGCTGCCATCAAGCCAGCATGCACTGAGCATCTATAATATGCTAGAGAATGTGGGTTCAAGTGCACATGATGCCTGGACTATAATCCCTGCCTTCAAAATATTATTTCTAAAGATAAAAAGAAAATAAATCACTGTATAATTTAAATGCATCAGGTTGGGTTGAATAAAATCAGGGTGTTTTATTGCAGTATTAAGTTTCACCAGAGCTTCATCACAACTGGGATGATGTAAAGGCAGTAGTCAAGTCACACCCAGAGCCCTGTCAGGGCCACTAGATGATGTGTGCCTGTAACTGATGTTTTTGTGTATGAATATGCTTTATGGAAAAACTTCAGAGTAGTATGACCATATGCACTCCTGTGCATAGAGGGGAGAATAGGTGCTGACTGGTGGGTCAGAGCACATTAGGCTACTGTCTATATCTATCTAAATGCATCTCTTCTCAGTGATTGGTCCTACCCCTCTTCCCATACTGATTACTTATTGCCAGGCCAGGACCAGCTGAATGTTGTTTTGCGTTTGTCATTGCTGTACAATCTAAACCCATGGTTTTCTCAGCTGGCAAACACCAATGGCACTCTAATGGCACTACTCTGGAGACTCTGAGCCCACTGCTGAGTGACCACCAGCCCTGTAGGTGTACTAGAGGCTCCTGTGGAGTTCTGATATAATAAAGACCTTATTTCAAGCACAGTTGCTAGCCCTGCACTCTTAATGTCTATAGAACTCTTCACCAGAAAAGAAAGAAAAGTTATTTCGCAGCTGCAATAAGCCCCCACTTGAATTCAAGGTTACTACAAGCCTTATTATCTACCCACTTGGTGTTATTGAGAGTTTCTTGTTTGCCTGACACTCGATGAGCTGGAGCGGCAAGCCTGAGAAACAGCACTAGCCTGAGCAACCCCCTTGTAGTCTCCTGATACGTCTGTCTGTCTGTCTCTCTCTTTCTCTTTCTCTCTCTCTCTCTCTTTCTCTCTCTCTCTCTGTGCCAAGTATCTCTTAAGAAGACATTGCATTATTTGGAAACAGTGTAAACAGCTGGCAGCGCATGAGTGGTTGAAATACGGCTGCTGTGACTGGCTGAGCTCAGCTACTATTTCAGAAGCACATTTCTAAGTTAGGTTTTCAATTTGTTTACATACAAATTTAGGGTGTGGTTCTTACATAAGAATTCAAGTATGCAAGTACAGAGGCTTTCTTGGGCCAAATTTTAGTTTGATTTTAGACATATGATCTCTATTTTTTAATAAAACCCTCACAAAAATCTTACATTCTGCACTTTTCAATAACTGAGACTGAAAATGATCAAAACACAAGCAAATGGCAGATTTGTTCTTTTCTTGTGCCACATTAAACAGGGGAGATTTCAGATATGAACTTCTCGGCACTATCTGTGAGCAAAATCATCCTCAATCTGTCCTCTTTCTGTATTTGCACTCAGACAGTATCTGTGCTTGGTTCAGTTAGAGTGGGGGACTTACTTTGTGGAGCTGGGTAGTGGTGATGTGTGTCTGTGCGTGCACACACGTCCGTGTGTGAAGAGGTTCACGGGTTAAGGGAACAATTAATTGGTGATTAGAATCGTGTCCTCAATGCCAGCTTGAAAAAAGACCCATAATTCTAAGACTGTTGCCTCAGATCCCGAAAAACTGCATCTGTTCCCTCTAGGGGTGGGGACATACTTAACTTATCATTCTATTTCTAAAATTTGGACCTTTCAAGAAGACAGATTCTCTTTTTCTGCCTGTTTTCTTAAGTGTTTGCTCATGGAGAAATGCCACCCAGCCATTACTTGACAAAATTTACAATACTTGCCTCTTCTTGGGTTCCTTTTCCCTCTTATTTTCAGTAAGTCATATCAACAGTCATGTCCCCATTCCCTGCCTACCTTATATGCTTTCTTCTTATTTTCTGCTCTCCTGAACTTATCTCTGGTGTCTGACTAATTACAACTAACAATGCTATCTCTTCTAATACACGGTATCCAGTTAACCCTATGCAATCATCAAATTCTCATTATAAAGCTCAATACATAATGTTTGTGCTTTTCTAAAGCAGTGGACTGGTCATTTGACCTACATTTACAATAAATTCTTGACTTTCTTACCAGTACATATTGGTGCTGAATAACTTTCTGTCCAAAGCATCCAGCAGTGTTTTGATCTGAGTAGCATCTGCTGCTGGTAAAAATGGTGACCAGCTTCCCCTACCTACCCAACTCTGCCCCAATACCAGATCCATTATCTCTGCCCATCCGTGTGGGGTAGAGGTCTTCACAATCTGCAATGCCTATATCTCAGCATAGAAGGGGTGAGCCAAGAACTTCTCCTCTGTCTTTGGTTTGAAAGATTTGCCCACTTATTCCCTGATGGATTCTGGGCTCTCTTCTTGGAATATGCAGCAATTTAAAGCATAGTGTCTAATGTGAAAGTTTGCCTCTACCTTAACCTGAGACTATACTATTTGGCAAGGTTTTTGTTTTCTGTTTTTCTTCCTTCCTTCCTTCCTTCCTTCCTTCCTTCCTTCCTTCCTTCCTTCCTTCCTTCCTTCCTTCCTTCCTTCCTTCCTTCCTTCCTTTCTTTTTCTGTTAGGTTCCGCCCTTGGTCATTACAGTGGAAGCTGGATGAAGAGAGCAACAAAGGAAACATAATTTTTCCCCGAATTATGAACCACACAAGAGATATCTTCCTCTATTCTCATGGTTTTTCAACTTCATTCTTCCAAAATATATCCCCCAGTAGGGAAGAGGAAAGTAGATTTAGATTTTGCCTTTTCTAAGTATCTGCAAGAAGAGGTTTTTCAAAAGCCAAGTAAGACCCGTAACATTTTGACTGACACGTTACTGCCTTTCCCTGGCTGTCAGCTCCAATAAACCACACCTCTGCTCTCACGCTGGCCTGTCATGCCCTGTTGCCTATACTGAACCTCTGCCAAGACACACTGGAGCCACTAACTGACCTGTCCACCAGACTTTTGTTCATTTGTGCCACAGATGTGACTATGTAACCCTGAGCCTGGTCTTGGTTCCAGTACCACCTCTTTAGATCATACCCAGAAGCCAATCTGCAAGAAGCATTTGTTTCAGAAGCTCCTCCACCAATCCTGTTTCTGCCTCTTCCCCCCTCTTTATTCTCCCAGCGTTGGGGATTTGGAGTTTTGCAGCAGTATTTCCCAAGGTCTCTTCCTGCATCCTGATTTGAAATTAGCCTAGTCACCAGGAAGGTGATTAATTATAATCTTCACATAGGAAATAAAAGAAAAGCTAGAGAGGATGGCTTTTTTGCCCCTGCTGTTTTAGAGAACTCCCAGGACTTGCTCTTAATTGAAGAATATGAAAATATAGGGATCAGAGCAGAGCATTACATTGATTCATCAGAAAAATGTCCCCACCCTATCCACCTTGACCGTACTCTTAAAATGTTCTGCCAGAGCCATTGTAAGCACAGAGCTATGCCCCATTACATAGGACTCAGCTCCACAGAGAGAAAATGAAATTCAGTCTTTTACTTCTCTTTGGCTTTTTCTATGATCTTTTCATTCCATCTTGTCAATATAAGGAAGGACAGAAAGGAAAGGGAGAAATTGCTAGGGGTGTTAATCTGTTACCGGACTCAGGTACAGCTGCCCACCCCCTTTGAGAAGGAAAGAAAAATAAACTCAGAAGTCAAATGGTTGGTTTTAGAGAAGCAGATGTCTTCAGCTGAAGGAGTTGGTAGGCTACCCCATCTCAAAGATTTACATTTACTGGGGGGTTTTTAAAGGAAGCTTTGAGGGAACGGAATGTGGGAGGTGAAAAGCAGGAGAGAAGGAGATGTGAGTTACAAGGGGTCCGTTTCTATGGGTCAGGTACAAGGACTGGCCAAGGCTTCATCTGGTTTCTGTTCTCATCTTTGCTGTTATCTCAGGACCCTGCAAGATTTTGATCTGGGCCGGTGCACTTGGCTGGTGTCTGAGGTCAGTTTCAGTCATTTGGCCTTGATCATTTCTCAAAACTCTACAAGGCTCAAAGAAAGAACTGTTAGCTTTGCAAAGTAGTAATTAGCTTCTCGGCCTTGTTTTTCTACTTAGGGAGTGAGATCAGAAAGTCAAGGGATGGGAAGAAAGAGTGGAGAGAAAAAAAACTGTCCTTTTTAAAATCCCCCCACCCTCCGCAGCCCAGGCAGCTGTGGGTCCCAGCATGGCTTCAGTCTTGCTCACTCCAACAAATCAAATGTGTCTACTTACAGACTTTATATTATGATTCTTATACCCTTTATATTAGTCTGCCATGGTAGGTTTCAGGATCATTGGACCTAGAGGGGAAATCGAGAAAGATTTCTTTTGTATATGTGCTGCCGAAGCGAGCACGAGAAAGACTGCTTTTGATGTGGCTTAGATTCCCCTAAATTCATACCCAAGAGCACAGGAAAGAAAAAACTCTGATTCAGAGAGTTGTAATCTTATATTTTTGAGAGTATTAAATGAGGATACAATTTAGGTTGCCCATATCTCAGAAAGCATCAGAGGGTACAATAACAGAGACGAAAACAGACAAAAGAACCAACAGATGCACAGAAGGACATGGGTCATTTTATATTTCATTCATTCATTTTAATCAAAAATTATATTTTATTAAAAATTGTCTAGGGATACCTGCACTCCTATGTTCATCGCAGCTCTATTTACAATAGACAAAATATGGAACCAACCTAAATGTCCATCAACAGATGACTGTTTAAAGAAAATGTGGTACATATACACAAAGGAATGCTACTCAGCCATAAAATGAATGAAATTCTGTCATTTGCAGCAACATGGATGAGCCCGGAGAAAATTATGTTAGTTAAAATAAGCCAGACACAGAAAGAGAAATACAACATGCCCTCCCTCATCATAACTTAGCATCATAACTGGATACGAAGAGAAGAGGAAAGAGAGATACATAGAAAGAAAAAGGAGAAAGAAAAAGAAAGAAAGAAAGAAAGAAAGAAAGAAAGAAAGAAAGAGAGAGAGAGAGAGAGATAGAAGGAAGGAAGGAAGGAAGGAAGGAAGGAAGGAGAGAAAGAAAGAAAGAAAGAAAGAAAGAAAGAAAGAAAGAAAGAAAGAAAGAAAGAAAGAAAGAAAGAAAGAAAGAAAGAAAGAAAGAGAAAGAAAGAAAGAAGACTGTAACATTAACATTGAACTTTCAGAAGGAGAAAACAAACCTTAAGGATACTAGAGATGGGGTGAGGCAGGAGGGGGACTGGGGAGTGGTAAGTCAGTTAAAGGGCATAAGGAAAAATTATGGTTTGTAATAGTGAATATGTTAATAATAAAAAATAAATAAAAATAACCCCTCCCCCCCATACATATACAAAAAGTTATCTATGTGGCAGTTCCTGTAATATAGTAGGGAATAAGACTTATGTTATATTTACCTTCCTGGAGCACACAGTCTAAACGCCATTAAAGGAGAAACAACAAAAGACAGTATCTTAGGCTGATCATAAAATAATATGCTAGTCTGGAAACTGCTATAAAAATATATTTTTATTTTTGTTTTCTCCATGTTACTCATAGATCTCAAGATATCTGGACCATTGTCACCCTTCTGTGGTGAAGAGTAGATGTGGCAGCCTTAGACCACGGTGATGTCAGTATTACAGAGACCAGGGACAGGGTACATTCATATGAAGGGAAGTGACTAGTTACTGGGTGGCTCCTTATGTAATCCTAGTATTTTAGATCCTATATTTTGCTCATAAGAATATCTTTTTCGATTCAATTTAAAACCTGTCATCTAAGTCATTGGTACTGGCTCTTCAGCTGGTCATAGAATCACAAGCTCCCTTCTCCCTGTTGCCTAGACTGTGGACACAATCAGCCTTGAAAATATAACCAGAAAAGTCCATTTTCTCTTCTCGTCACAAGCATTGCCTCCATCGTCTCCCTTTCTCCCCAACCCACACATACGACCAGCCATCACTCATCTCTGGTATTTTTCACATACCGAGAACACCTATTTAGTCTTATTTATGATGTACTTCCAAACTGGACCTTTAATACCACTTTACTATTTAAAAATACATATCTCTGTTCAGTAGTATCTGGGAGTAAATCATCAAGACAGTGGTCATCTGGATTAGAAATTATATCTCTGCTTTAGTATTATTGTCAATATTATTATTTGAAAAATGTTTATGAAAATTTTAACTGAACAGAGTTTGCTTAGATATACTTTTCTCAAAGGGGCCATCTTGAATTGAGGCTAGAATAAGGCTCATTTATTCATTTGGTGCAATTTTCTTTCTTTCTTTTTTTTTCTTTATTTTTTTTCTGTGTTGAGAGCAATCTTTTGTATTGGATATGAATATTCATGAGATACAGAGCTGACTGTCAAACAGCAACCAGCTCCATATAAGCAAGAAAACTGAATGCATGTCTGACTGAGGTAAATTATGCCTTATTTCTAGGTATATCAGGGCCAATATATGCAGACCACAAGGAAAAAAAAATGGGGTTTGACTCATATACTGGTAATTCATAATGTAGACCTGAGAACCATATATATGTTAGATGCTATAGGCTCACCGAATAGTGTGAGTTACCTGAGGAAAACAGTTAATATCATATCAGTTGGACACTTGAAATGTGTAATTAGTATTGTACACATATTATGTCATACACAAATCAGCAATAAGTGAGCAGGGTCAGATGATGTTGTAAGTAGCAGAGGGATTGGTTGGTTTCCAATGAAATGCCTTTCCCTAGTCACTCCTGCCAACAAAGTTGTCAGTTTGTCCAGGTTTCTTGTATTATCCTTCAAAGAGCAGTGAGTCAAAGTCATGCTCTGGAGCGAGGCAGAGAGAATAAGTGAAGTATGCCACTCTGGATTTGCTTGGTTTTAATGCTATAAATGACAGGGTTCATAAAAGGGGGGAAAAGGAAGTAGATGTAGCTCATAGTGATGTGGACCACATGAGGAGCATGCTTTCCAAACCTGTGAATAAATGTCAGACCAACTACAGTGACGTAGAAGACCAAGATACAGCAGATATGGGAGACACATGTGTTGAGGGCCTTGGCTCTTTCTTCTCCAGAAGCAATGCCCATTACAGTTTTGAGAATCAAAATGTAAGAGAAACAGATGATGAGAAAGTCTAACAAGCCCATTCCAAATACAACCACAACTGGGTAGAGACGATTGAAGCTGATGTCAGCACAGGCTAGCTTGATGATATCTTGGTGAAGACAGAAAGCATAGGAGAGTACATGGGATTGACAATAGGGAAACCAGTGCAGGCGAATAATGACTGGCATGATTGACAGACTGGCCCTTGTCAATACCGCCACCCCGATCTTGATTACCCAGGTGTCATTAAGAATGGAGGTGTATCGTAAGGGATAGTGGATGGCAATGAACCGGTCATAGGCCATAGCAAGCAAGACACCTGACTCCATGACAGAAAAAGTATGAATAAAGTAGGCCTGAGAGAAGCAGGCCCCATGGCTAATCTCTCTGTGATTTAACCACAGAACACCCAGCACTGTGGGCATTGTGGTTAATGTGACTCCAAGGTCTGTGGCAGCCAACATAGCTAAGAAATAGTACATGGGCTCATGGAGGTTATGGTCATCCCTGATGATAAAGAGAAGGGTGCCATTGCCAAAAAGTATGGAGATGTAGGCCACCAATAATGGGATGGAAATCCAGTGATGTACCTTCTCCATGCCTGGGAAGCCAATAAGCAAGAATGGGGAAGCAGTGGTGTTGAGCCACATTGCTGGGCTCGCAAAGAAGAAAGTGTTTTTTTTCAGGTAAAACAATAAAAACTAGTTCTTTAGAACTTGCCTCTTGAGAATGCTACCTGTTCATAAGGTGTTCACTAGTCCTGTCTTCTGGTGACAGCAAGGATGTTAACTTAGTCATTTCTTGGAGGTTCCTAGAGTCATTTCTTGGAGGCTCCTAGATATAGGAGAATAGATATAGAAAGAACAACTCTACATATGATTAAGGATCCTGATAACCTGTATGTAAGGTTATTATCCCCAGTTATGCAGTAGGGATACAGCAATGTATGCAGAATAGACCTTGTTGATATTCTTGCAAAACACATAACCCAGAAAATGAAGACAAAATAAAAGAAGAAATTGGTATATTCAAATAGTGCAATACTAGCATCAAAACTTACAGAGTGTTTTTCATGTGCTTCTCTTCTGGACCGCTGGTATTGAGGATGTATATAAAGGTTTCCCAGACTATGAGTGAGAACTAGAAGAGCAGTAGAAAAATGGTTCTAAGCATTGCTGGAAAGGCATGCATGAACATCCTATGGGAAAACAAACAAACAATAATAAATATGTAATACAATAGACAGTTCATTTGAGGGATTGACTAGTATCCAATATGTCTAGAGAGAAAATTCAATTGACGAAGCTATAGAGACTTTTGGAAAGCCAAAATTTTGCATAAAAGCAACTTGCATGTATGTGTCTCCAAAACACATGAACCTCTATGTTGCCTAGCATTGTACTACCGTATTTAATGATGCACTATATTTTAAAAAATCCAAAATTTCATAATATAATTACAAAAATGAACAGTGAAAGTGGATTTTATGATCAGCATTTGAGGATGCTATTTACTAACAGTACCAGTCAAACTACTATTGCATATCACCTACTTGAAGATGCAATAAAATCTGATGGGATTTAACAGAAGTGAGGAGGCTCTGTGACTTTTTAGAATTCTGAGGTATCATCTGATACAGATAGCCAACATCTGGGAATAAATAAAGTGTATGTTCGTGGTGTCAGCCAGAGAAAATGGGGCCACCTTTTATTACGGTTGGTATGGACTATATGCCTCACATGCTATGAAATGAACTTCTTGGTATAAATCTGTGAATGACTTACAGGACCTCTTTTTTCCCACTAAAAAAAAAAAAATGTCTCCAAGATTACTGGACTTTTATCCTCAGAAGACTTTGGTTTAAATTCTACCTCTGCTACTTTCTAGCAAAAGTGATCTTGGAAAAGTCACTTAATCTTGAGATGTGGTTTCATCATCTATAAATGATACTAGTGATTGCTGCCTTGCTCAGTCATGCTCTTGATACAGGCAATATAGATGGGATAGAATTTTCATTGGGAAATGTTTAGTAAGGAGTAAGTTATTCTTCACTTTTGAGTTTTTGTTATTGTTATAGAGAAGCGCCCCCTTGCTCTCTATGTGGTGGGTATACATCAGGATTGTTCACCCTGAGATATCTCATATGATTCAATTTTTTCAGAAACCCTGGGGAGCAGTTAGAATGCAGAAGATTCTTAAAGCAAATGTAATTCACAGGGCATGGTTTTCCAAAACCATGCAGTTTCAAATATTGATCTTGTGGAGGAGTGGAAATTTTCCTCAGGCTATAACGTCTCTGTTGTAAGATAAAGATTTATGGCACAGCAAGGTTGCTGGCTCAAGGACAGACAGGTTACTGATTGATATGTGCAGATACTGGAAAATTGCTGGAGGGAGAAGGAATGTTTGCTGAGATCAAGCTTTTGTTGATAGGACCACTTAGTTGCTTTACTGGAATGTCATCTGACTTGTTTCACTGAAAGGTACCAGCCTATTTTGTTAAACTATAACCACACCTATGTTCTCTTCCTGTAACTTCCTGGTCTGGAAAATAAATGCAGGAAGAGAACCCCAATTTGTGGTTAATTTCCTGAGGAAGGGATGCCTCTCACTTGAGCATTCCCAAGGGAAGTTAACCACTTCAGGGCTTCTCACTGCTTAGAAGAGATGGCCTTTGAGTAATCCTTTGCATCCCCATCACCCAGAGGTAGTGGGGTGACAAATCCTTGGGGGGCAAAGCAACAGAGCAACAATAGAAGATGATGATGAGTTTTGAGGAGTTTATATCTGACTGTAAATGAAAGCATTACAATAGAGTTTATCTGAGAAGCAGATAAAATGTGATGTATCTGGTTGGCAGAATGGAAGGAAAAGAGTGAGGGGGGACATTTCTGACATAGCTGAAGAAAACATCAAGCCTGGAGCAGTGGGACGGGAGGAGTTTTGGGGAAAAGCACCTCTGTTCTTAAGGGATGAGATAAGGAGGAATAGCTAACTCCTGCCTGTCAGTAAAAGGCTCAGAAAATACTCAGCCTATGCAGGGCTAAAGAAGCAGAACAGGCAAATAGAAATTGCATGTATTTAGTGTATACAATGTCAGTTTTTGATATAAGTATACACTGTAAAACTTTGACGAGATAATTAATGCATCCATCTCCTCATATAGATACATGTATTTTTTATTTATTTATTTTTTTGTAGAGAGAATACTTAAGATATACTCTTCACAAATGTCAAGTATGCCTCAGTAATCCTGGGGGTGGGGGCTTGGGGAAGATAACACAGAACATTAATCTAGGTAATTGTGTAACATTAATACTAAGTAAGCATATAATGGAGAAAAAAAAAAAAAAAAAAACAGAACCGGGGGTCCAGATAGAGAAGACAGTGGTGAGAAAAAAATGTAAAGAACACTTACTGAATGCCCATCATGTGTGAAGTACTGCACTGCGGCATCACATGCACATCTTTTTTCTTTTTTTCTTTCTTTTTTTTTTTTTGGTTGAATCCTTTAACTAGCCTATTTACTACATTTTATAGATTCACATTACCTATGAATGTCCAAGGTGACCTGTTAATTAAATGGCAGAGTTCTTCTATCACGAATACAGTATAGTTTGCTGTCTCTCCTTCCTGTTTTCATACTGAAAAACTGATTGCTTTTAGATTTACTCAGACTTGCCTTTGTCATACATGACATTACCTGTGAGTTATGGAAGGGTGAAAATTCTAGACTTTTTTCTCTTCCCTGCAGCCACTTACCCTCTCCCAGAATATCTGTCTTAGAGATGACTTGGGTTTTCACTAAAGAGAAGCTAATTCCCAAAGCCTCAAACTCTACCACATAAACCAAGGGCTCCGTGCAAACACACCAGAGAGAGCCCACTCAGAATTTCACCTTTTGCTTATTCTCTCACCTTCCCCTGGGCTCTTTTCCTTCACTTTTGCTGACACTCTCTCCACTATCTCAAGCACTTCAACCCTCCCTCCATTTTTTATGTTCTTATCACTCCTTCTTTGGATAGTTCGAACTTGTAATCCACTCTTCTGTTCATTTCATCTACATTCTTCTCATGGCTCCATTCTCAATATATAATTATTGTCACAGTGCCTAGCACATAATCAGTGTTCTTTTTTGGAGTCATTGACTAGTTGGTTTGCCTACACATACAAACTGAAGACCATCTTACACCCCTGCATTTGAGCGGGACCTCAAATCATAAAAGTACATTGATTGATACACCCTACCAAGGGGTTCATTTACTCTGACTATATAATCGTGAATCCCAGCACCTGAAAAGTCCCTGAGGGTCCTTTTAAACGATATAGAAAGAAAAACTCTACCCTATTTTTAATTCAGGAGGTTCCAGGTGCTGAAGACACTCAACTGTGTGAATCGCTATCCCTGATCTAGAGGCACACATAGCCCAGGCTCCACCCGAACTGAGTTTTGACTTGGCTTATCAGTCTCAAGGTCAGAGAGTGACTTTTCTCCAGAAAGTATGTGAACCACTGATGATTATGAAACTACACCTCCTCAAGAATTTGGAATCAATTCTATTCTTGGAGCTTACCTGGACTTCTAGGACAAAAAAGACCATGGGCAAATCACAGTGTTAGAATAAAGGCCAGAGAGGTTAATAGTTCAGACAAAAGGAGAGAAAGTAGAAATACACACTTCATACCATGGATCCTCTGGTTTCTTCTCATATTCTTCTTTTTCTCCTGTGTTCCAGAATCTATCCTTGGCTTTCTTCCATATATCAGAAGAGGTAATCCTTAAAGAAGACAGGCTTTAGAGATGTTAGAGAGTCTTTAGGACCCACACTTATTATCCATCTACTCTGGGTAGATAATACTGTGACTTTTCTCTGAGAAACCACCTTCCTATTCCCTGCCTTGCTCTGCTTCGGTGCCTGCAGTGAGACCTCAGAGAGAAGATTCATTAGACACCCTCATTAACCTGATATTTTGTTCTCTCCCATTCTTCAGTGTCATAGCCACGAATCTCGAATCTTTCGCCTTGTGAATATTTTGATCATAACACCATTTTTTCAGAATCACCATGAAAACCTGGCTGGTAGGAACATTTATTTTACAAGCTTCTCCCTAGAGGCCATTCAACTCATCACCCCTCCCTTTCTCTCCTGCCTCCCTTCTTGCCCCTCTCCTTTCATCTTTCCTCCCTTATTTGTACACTCAGCCTTGGGGATTTGTGGCTTTGGACAGCAAACAGAACTCTGTCCCTGTGCTTCCTTTTACTTGAGCCGTGTAGCTAGGAGGGTGATTTATTTCTATCAGGATATGGAAGCAAAAGTAGACCAGTTAGAAATCTGGACTGAAACAGAGTTCTTTGGGGAGGACTTTTCCCCAGCTGTCTTTGAGAACCGTCAATCAGTCCCTAAAGTGAAGAATGTGTGAAAATTAGAGAACAGCAGGGCATCGGTTTGGTTGAAGTAAAAGAATTCCTCCCTCAACACCTTCTTTTTCCTAGTGTTGATGTCTGACTGCAGCCAATGTGAGCCCAGGGCCTTGTCTCATAGAACTCAATATTAGGAAAGGGTAGCCAACTTTTCTGGTCTCTGGTATCCCCTTATCCCTTTCTCCACATCCTCCATCCCC
The DNA here is from genome assembly GCF_027409185.1 of Cynocephalus volans. NCBI lineage: Eukaryota > Metazoa > Chordata > Mammalia > Dermoptera > Cynocephalidae > Cynocephalus > Cynocephalus volans. The sequence continues at coordinate 105,200,010 of NC_084463.1, read as the reverse complement.
ATGTCCTCCATAAGAAAACAGGCGAGCACAGGAGTCACTTTTATTCAAGTTATAAGTAAGGTTTGGAGGACAGGAATCATAATGCCAATGGCCTGGAGGTCAGGGGTCTTACTCTTACCCTCTTTCTCCATAGAAAACTGGCAATAGTATACATGTGATTAACAGCATGAACCTTGGTACTTCAGTTCTTTCCTTACATTGTGGCTCTAGCTCTTGTTCAACCACTTTGAGAAAGTTATTTAACCTCATTTAGGTCCTATTTATGTCCAAAATGCATGTAATAATTGCCATTGCAAAATACTGTATGGTTTAAATACAAAGCACTCAGAATAGCATTCAACATTTGATAAGCACTGAGTTAATGTCAACTATTATTCCTCTTTCATAGTTAATCAAACTTATTTTAATTATTTGTATCTTAAACTATCTTCCCTCATTGAACAGAGAACTATTTGAAAAACAGACTCCATCTTTCATAATTTTATGGCACATAGATAGCCAAGTGACTAAATCAAGAACTCAGTGTCATATTTTTTCAGTTTCTGTTACTGAAAGTAGATGACTTCACAGGCAATTTAATGTTGTTTCTCTGACGGATGGAGAGCAATTTTTATTTCCAGATTAACACCACTACCTCATGAATACTATTCTACTTCCAAAGAGTTTTTTTGATCTCTACTCTGCATTAGTCATAGATCTACGTATAAAGAATATACAAATGAACTCACAAATACATTCCTTTCTGTGTTAAGTAAATGAGCTTTAATTCAATTGTTGATTAAATTAAGTTAAATCTATTTAATTATTGATACAATGAGGATGAAAACAGTATAGAGAAAGTTTGAGGCTACTTCAAAAAGTTTATGTAAAATGTAATTAAAGATAGCACAAATCTTCCCATTAATTTTTTGAAGATCGCCTCAAATGTTATATAGATATATCAAGAAGATCTTCAATGAACATTTTTTAAACTTTAGTAAAAATTTTATTAAAGTTAATTTACATAAAAAATGTAAACAAATCATCAAGGTCAAGATCAATGAATTTGTTGCATATAAGTTCACACATGCAATTGCCATCTAGAACAAGAAATAGAAACTTACCAGTACCTCAACAAGTCCTTTGTGCTCCTACGTAGTCTACGTCCTAGAGTACTTTTACATAGTCGTGACGTTTATATAAATGGAATTATAAAGTATGTTTTCTTTTGTGTCCCGCATCTATGCTCACCATGAAGTTCATGAGAAATATACATGTGCTTTCATGCAGCAGTAGTTTGTTCATTTTTATTCCTACACAGTATCTCCATTGTTTGAATATACCCTGTATTTACTCTTCTGTTCTTGATAGTTAACAGTAATAGCTGGGGCTTGTTAAAAATAGTGTTTCTTTGATCAGTCAGGTTCATGTTTATTTCATTATTTTCTTTTGTGCACATAGGTATGAACTTCTGTTGGGCCTCATCATAGGAGTACAATTCCTTGGATAAACATATGTTCATCTGGGATAGATACTATCAAATAATTTCTAAAGTGATTACATCATTCTATATTCCACTAGTGGTTCATGAGAGACTCAGTTTGTTTCTCATCACTGACCATGTTAGATGTTTCCATTTTTTCTAATAAGCTATTCTGTTGAATGTGCAGTGGTATCTCATTGTGATTTTAATTTGCATTTTCCTGATAACTAATAAGTGGCACACATTTTTATATACTTACGGTTACTTGCTTCTTTTGTGAAGAACCTGTTCCAGCCTTTTATCCATTTTTTAAAAAGTAGGTTTTTCTGTCATTTTCTTATTGATTTTCAGATTTTATTTACAAATTATTGATATGCTTTGCATCAGATATAGATATAGCCAATATATTTACTACTTATACCCGGCTTTTTCCACTCTCTTAATTATGATTTTTTTACAAAAATAAGTTTTTAACTTGAATATGGTTCTTGTTTGTATGTGTTAAGAAATCTTAAATCTAAAATAAATAAACCCCTCTGTTTTTATGCAATACTTTTATTTTACCTTTCATCGCAAATTGAATTTTGTCGATGGTATGAGGATGGGATCAAGAATCCTTTTTATGTCCACATTCATTTTGTGCCTTTGCTTAACCTGCATTCTTTTCTAATCTGAGTGATCCTGGAAATTATAACCACAATTGGATGCCCACTAATGTACCCTTTCACATGGTTACAACATTATTTTGTTAGCAGAAACACTCATGATATTACCTATGTGAGGACAGATTTTATCTCTTATAGTAGCTCCCTATTCAGAACATTTATATTCTTGTCAAGCAACATAATGTATGCATTCACAGCTGGCCTACTTACTCCATGACTGAGTATGTTTCTTACACTTTCCTCTGTGTAACCAAGACGGAAAAAAGAGAAAGAAATTATTCACTCAAAGTACCATCAGTGAGGCCTGGGGGGACAGCCACCCATCAGGGGAGCAGCCCCATCCAAAATCAGCCTTTCTTTTTATTGACAAGACAAGGAAGTTTCACAAGAAAAAATTGGTTGATTCTATGATCAAAGAAGGACATAAAAACAGGCAGTGTAAAACTTGTAACAGCAGTAAATTAACAATGTGACATTCCAGAATGTAATTTGTAAAAACCTAGGTTAATTCACTAACAAACAGCTTGTCCTTATTAAACATTTTCTATTCCACATACTTCCTACAACAATTTCCTTACCATATTTAAACAGCATTCAAACAGTTTCTTTAACATATCTTAAGAACAATTAGTAGGTTAAATAGTCAGTAGTCATTCAAGCCAGAATCAAACCAGCAACATAAAACAAAGTACACAATCCCATCCCTAAACAGTGATTAGAATTGGTTAGATGGCTTTTGCCAACCTTACCTGTGGACTTTCGTCCCCTTACTCAAGAGCCTTTTGCCTCATTCATGCATTACCTAAAAATCCTATTCTAAGATCAAAGGAGAATCATGATTTCTAACCCACTACATATATTCCTGTCATAAGTTGGGTTCTCCAAAAGCGGAGGGTGAGACAGAGTTTGAGGTAAAATGTGTTCATTAGAGGTCAACACCTCTGAAAAGAAGAAGAAAACATAATCTGTCGAAGGAAGAAATCAGACTGAAATATGGGCTGACAAAGCCTTGGCCAACGTAACGGAAAGTTCTGGAGCAACTTTGCCTAAGAGTATTACTCCATGTTGGGTTGACATGACCAGGCCTCTAAAATTTCTCTTTACTTAGTCACCAGATATAAGCTGCCCCAGGGAGGACATGACCATGGGCGAAGTGGCGCTCTCCAGTATGAGCTGAGAGTTGGAGGTTGTCTGCTGACCACATTCCCAGAGCTGGTCAGGAAGGCTTTCCTAAAAGAGGAATGTGGGTACACAACTCAATATGTACACAATTTTGTTGTTGTTACCCTATATTTGGTGGCCATTTTCCAAGGCCTTTCAGATTCATGTCCCCAATCTAATTTCAGTTCACTGCTTACAGACCAATGGACAACTGGAGCATATTATCCAGATATTCAAATAATACCTGCAGAGCTTCACTGGCTGTCCACAACACGTCACTCCTCAAGTTTCACAGAAGTTTATGCTTATAAAGTTTCACTACAGTTTCTGTACTGAAAAGAAACAACAACAACAACAACAAAAACAAAAACACTTTCATTTTAAGGTTATTTGTTTTGTTAACTTTTTATTTTGAAATAATTGTAGATTCATAAAAAGTTACAAAGAATTTACAGGGAGATGCTTTGGACATTTCAACCAGTTTACCCCAGTGGTAACATCTGACATAACTATAGCACAATATCAAGGATTATTGAAACTTCACCTGTTTTACATGCACTCATTTATGTGTACATTTGTAAAGATCAATGCAATTTTATTGCATGTGTAGATTCATGTCAACACCCCCACCGTCAAGAGACAGAACCTATCTATCTCCACAAGGGTCTGTCATACTCCTCCTTTATTGTATTCCCAGCGTTCTTTCTGTCTACCCTCCCTCATCCCTAATCCCTAGCAACTGCTAATCTGTTCTCTACATCTATAATATTGCCATTTTGAGAAAGTTACATAAATGAATTTCACTCTGCAGAATATTCTTAAGACGTATCCACTTGTTGCATGTGTTAATAGTTTGGTTTGTTTTTTGTTTTTTGTTTTTTTTTACTATGTCTTACTGAGCAGGATGTGCCAAAGTTTGTTTTTATCTATTCACCTGCTGAAGGTCACTTGGGTTGTTTCCAGTATTTAGCAATTACAAAAAAAAAAAAAAGCTTCTTTAAAGATTCATGTGCAAGTTTTTAAATAAACAAAAGTACTTATTTCTATGACATTAAGGTTCAAGAGTACAGTGATTAAGCCATGTGATAAATGCATGTTTAATTTTTCAGGAAACTTCCAATTATTTTCCCAGAGTGGTTGTACCACTTTGTTCTCCTCCTAGCAATGTACAATAGTTTCATTATTTCTATATCTTCGTCAGCATTTAACACTGTCACTATTTTTATTTCAGCCTTTTTCAAATGCTAGAGTGATATCTCACTTTGGTTCTAATTTAAATTTTCTAATGATTAAAGAGGTTGACCTATTTTCATATGTTTATTTGCAATCTGTGCATCCTCTTGAAATGTTTATATCATATTCTCTGTATCCACTCATCTGCTGATGGACATTTGGCTGGTTCCAACTCTTAGGTTTTGTAAAGAATGCTGCAATGAACATTGGAGAAAAGGTATACCTTTGACTTGATGATTTCAATTCCTCTGGGGATATTCCCAGCAGTGGGATAGCTGGGTCATAAGGAAGATCTATCTGTAATTGTTTGAGGAACCCCCATACCATTTTCCATAGAGGCTGCACCAGTTTGCAGTCCCACCAACAATGTATGAGAGTTCCTTTTTCTCTACAACCTCTCCAGCACTTATCATTCTCAGTCTTTTGGATGTTAGCCATCCTAACTGGAGTGAGATGGTATCTCAGTATGGTTTTGATGTGCATTTCACGAATGCTGAGTGATGTTGAGGATTTTTTCATGTGTCTGTTGGCCGTTCGTATATTTTCCTTTGAGAAATGCCTGTTTAGCTCCTTTGCCCATTTTTTAATTGGATTATTTGGTTTTTTGTTGTAAAGTTGTTTCAGTTTCTTGTATATTCTGGGTATTAATCCTTTGTCAGATGTATCTTTTGCAAATATTTTCTCCCACTCTGTTGGTTGTCTTTTAACTCTGTTAATTGTTTCTTTTGCTGTGCAGAAGCTTTTTAGTTTGATATAATCCCATTTGTTTCTTTTTCCTTTGGTTTCCCATGCTTTCGGGGTTGTATTCTTGTAGTCCGTGTCCAGTTCTAATTCCTGAAGTGTTTCTTCTATGTTTTCTTTAAGAATTTTTATTGTTTCAGGGTGTATATTTAATTATTTAATCCATTTTGAATTGATTTTAGTATATGGTGAGAGGTATGGTTCTAGGTTCATTGTCCTGAATATGGATATCCAGTTATCTCAGCACCATTTCCTGAAGAGGCAGTCTCTTCCCCAGTGTATAGTCTTGGTTCCTTTGTCAAAGATCGGATGGCTGTAGGTGTGTGGGTTGATTTCTGTATTCTCTATTCTATTCCATTGATCAGTGTGTCTGTTTTTATGCCAGCACCATGCTATTTTATTAATTACAGCTTTGTAGGGTAGTTTAAAATCAGTTAGTGTTATGCCTCCAGCTTTATTTCTTTTGCTCAGAATTGCTTTGGCTATGTGTGGTCTTTTGTTATTCCATATATATGTCTGGATAGTTTTGTTGTTTTTTTTTTTCAATTTCTGAGAAAAATGTTAACAGATGGAAAGAAATCATTAAGATCAGAGCAGAACTTAATGAAATTGAAATTTAAAAAATGATACAAAATATCAATGAATCATAAAGATGTTTTTTTGAAAAGATAAATAAAATTGACAAACCATTAGCACGGTTAACTAAAAAAAGAAGAGAGAAGACCCAAATAACAAAAATTAGAAATGAAAAAGGTGATATTACAACTGATACCTCTGAAATACAAGGCATCATTAGAGACTACTATAAACAACTAAATCCCAACAAATTTGAAAACCTGGAGGTAATGGATAAATTTCTGGACACACACAAACTACCAAAACTAAGCCAAGACGATGTAGAAAATCTGAACAGACCAATAACAGTAAAAGAGATTGAACCTGTTATCAGAAGGCTCCCAACAAAGAAAAGCCCAGGAATAGATGGATTCACAGTATAATTCTACCAAACATTCAAAGAGGAATTGACACCAATTCTCTACAAACCATTAAAAAAGATTAAAAATTTAATTTATTTTTAATTGACACATAGTTGTACATATTTATAGGGTACAGTGTGACATTTCAATACATATACATAATGTATGATAGTCAAATCAGGGTAATTAGCATATATATAACCTCAGGCATTTCTTAGTTGTAAGAACTTTCAATATCTTGTCTTCTTGCTATTTTGAAATATACTTTACATTACTGCTAACCATAGTCACCCCACTGTGTACTGGAACACAAGAACTTGTTCTTCCAACCTAACTGTAACTTTGTACCTGTTGACCAACCTCTTCCCATATTACCCTCCTTCAACCCTCCAGCATCTGGCAACAACAACTCTACTGTTTACTCCTATGGCATCAACTGTTTTAGATTCCACCAATGTGTGAGATCATGCAGTGTTTGTCTTTCTGTGCCAGGCTCGCTTCACTTAACATAACGACCATCAGAGTTTAAGTTCCACATCTGTGTTTAGATAAAAGGTGGACAATGCCATATTGAATTTGCTTGGTCTTGATGCTATAGATTATAGGATTCATTAAGGGAGGAAAGAGGAAGTAGATATAGCTCATGGTGATGTGGACCACCTCTGGCACATTCTTGCCAAACCTGTGGATGAATGACAAACCAATCACTGTGACATAGAAGATGAGGACACAGCCAATGTGGGAGATACAGGTATTGAGGGCCTTGGCTCTCTCTTCACCAGAGGCAATGCCAATAACAGTTTTAAGAATAAGGATATAGGAGAGGAGAATGATCAGAGAGTCTAGGAAGATTGTGAAAGAAACCAGAATTACAGGGTAAAGTCTATTAAAAGTTATATCAGCGCAGGCCAGTTTCATGACTTCTTGGTGAAGGCAGAAAGCATGGGAGAGAACATGAGTGTGGCAATATGGAAATAAAAAAAGACGCAAGATTATAGGCATGATGGATATAAAACCCCTCATAAAAACTCCCACCCCTAACTTTACCACCCGAGTATTAGTGAGAATGGAAGTGTATCTCAAGGGATTGCAGATAGCAATGAAACGATCACAGGCCATTGCAAGGAGGATGCCCGATTCCACAATGGAAAGGGAGTGGATGATGTAGGCCTGCAAGAAGCAGCCCCCATGGCTCACAACTCTGTGATTAGCCCACAGGATGCCCATTACAGTAGGCATTGTGGCCAATGTCACCATGAGGTCTGTGCCTGACAGCATTGCAAGGAAGTAGTACATGGGTTCATGTAGGCTGTGGTCATTCTTGATAAGGCAGAGGAGTGTGCCATTGCCCAGAAGCACCAAGATGTAGACTGCAAAGAAGGGGATGGAGATCCAGTGATGAGCTGCCTCCAGACCTGGGAAGCCAGTCAGCAGAAAGGGGGTGTCACTAATATTGGACCACATAGTGTGTCCGCAGCTAGAGAGAAACTTTCTGAAAACCTAGAACCAAAGTGTCCAGATTTTTCAGTGATAGTATATCACAGTAGCCTCAATCATAGTCTTCATACTTGGTGTAATAAATCTGAACCTTCACTATTTGCCTGCAGAACAGTAGGCATTTGCAGGTTGTATTAGAGATGAGGCACGGTAGTCTTTACCTAATTAGAGAAAAATATTAGGTTAATGGTTAAATTTTTCTTGAATTAAGAAAAAATTCTTCATTAAGTTGCCTTAAAACATCAAGTCCACCTATTATGTGTAAGCTTAAAAATATTTGCAATAACAGTGATAACAAAAAGAAACACGATAAATATATGCAAATAGACAATAATCTTGCTTATCTCCTTTCTTGCTGTGTGATTGCTGACTTTTCCGACATAATCTTGATTTTGATTTTATGTTTCACAATTATGATAAACACATACATTTTCTTCAGTTAGGAAAGTGGTTCCGTGCTTCTTTTTGAAGATTGATGCCAGTGTTTTTACGAACACAGCATGTATCACAATCATTGCCAATTGTGCTTTGCCACTCCAACGGTTACCCCTTTCTTTGAGCTTGGCTACCTATGTAGTGCACCACAGACTAGCCACGCCATACAAGAACTGGGACTTGTTAGACATGCAGCCTCAGCCCTGCCCTTCCTCCAAGCCTTCGAATGAAAATTTGCACTTGGTCATGATTCCCAGGTGACTCAAGTGCAAAGCAACATCTGAGAAGCACTGCTCTAAGTGTTTCATCTCTTCCATCGCTGAAGATAGAAACTTGATTCTTCTACCTGGTTGATTCCCTCCTTTCCTCTAAATGCCCTCATATATTGTTTTTGATTTTGTTTTTTATAGCTCCTTCACAAATTTCTGGTTTTCTTTCTGCCTTTAGCATGATCGAATGCTCAGATTCTTCCTCTATGTCTGTTCTTATCTCTGTCTACTTTTCTTCTCACCTGTCACCATAGCTGTTTTGGCTTTGTGACTGGTAACATCCTAGTGTATCTATGTTTCCACAGCCTAAGGATGCCAGTCATCTTCATTATTTCTGTTTTCCTGGTTGCCAGAAGATAGGAAAAAGAAACATATGCTCTGCTCTGCTGCAGTGTCATTTCACCATAAATTCAGAAGCAGGCAGCTAGGTCTCCAACACTGAACAGTGGAATACTTGCACCCTTCATAAGGTGGCCTTAATAACAGAAACAGACCAGAATCAGAACAAATCTTGTGCGAGGAAAAGCTCCGAAGTTACATTCGCATGAGCATGGTGCTCATGAGAGTGAAATCACCAAAATTAGGAATCCCTTAATATTAAAACACATTCAAATCATATAGAGGTATTAAAAATATGATTATAACCTAAATGTTGTTCTACTCTGAAAGCTTCTTTATGCTTAAAACCATAGTTGAGAGAACGATATGGAGAAGGAAAAGAAAGGCAATTTAGAGAGGTAGCAGATTAGTGCTCTTTATCCTGAAGGGTAGCTGCAGCAGAAAGACCTAAGGTCTTGGATTCATTTGCGAAAAGAAATTCAGAATGATCAAATTAGATGCACAGACTATTAGGTCTCATGGCTGGCTTAGCTTCAGCTCAGCCATATTGAGCTTCCCCCCTCTCCCGCCACCATTTTCCTTTCTTCTCTGAGAACTGAGATTCCTCTCCTGGAAAGGGGTAAACATTACTGTTATCATCAAGGGAATGTCTTGTGCATTGTGTCTAGCAGGTTTGGGGCTGGAATGCTTTGTACTGAGATAGTGGTTAATTGGGAGTCTATGAGTTAAACTAACAGGTGTTATGAGACTACAAGGACTGTGTCACCTTCCATACCACTGATTTCAAAAGTTCCCTTTACTCTGAACCCTCCGTAAAAGTCTTACAACCCCCTGCTTTCTTTAGTTTCAGGGAACTGATCTGGCTCTACCCCCCCCATGTTAGTGGAATAAAGCTTTTGGTTGAAAAAGCACCTGGCTCGGGTCTCTCTCTCTCCCTTTCCTCCATCTCACTGAACCTAATACAAACTATATTGTAAAACTTATGTGAGCTGCTCCTTGACAATTGACTAGATCTTTGCAGAAATTGGTAATAAAACATTCAACACCAAAAAAGCCATGTGTTTTTACTATTTTCATAAGCAGAAAAATGAGAAACAGAGAGGTTGCATTTTCCTCCACACCTAGGCTTGAGTAAAAAAAAAAAATAAGACACAGAGACGGCAATGGTAGCTCTGAGAATGTGAAAAGAAGGCCATGTTACTGAGAATTTTGGAAAAAAGAGAAAACACAGGGCTTTCCAGGACTGAGAGGCCACCAGATGCCCAGAAGCAGGTGTGTGGGGCTTCTAGGAGCCCAAGACACTGTCATCGACTAAGACTCAACATAGCCAGTTTCCTCATGCATCCTCCCAAGGCTCCATTATATAGCAACACTCCATAAAGATGGCTTGCCTATTAAGATGCTACTGAAATTTTACCAGAAGTATAAGAACTAGTTTTTGGGATGGAATGGGGTAGCTCATGTTCTAAAACTGATAGGCAGCTCTCAACTCAAAACATGCATTTTACTTTAGTGATTTCCTAAGGTCTGGGAGTCCTAGATCACTGATATCTGAATTATCATTCAAAGGGTGGCTTATAAATAAAACAACCAGCAGAAGCACCATTTCTCAATATCATACATGAGTAGTGGAAAGACAACTATTTTGACCCAGCCCAGAATTAGTGAGCACTTGCCACATGACTATCACTGTGTTGATTGCTGGGAAAACCATTTAATGAGCAGAGTCTGTCCTGAAGAAGCTTTCAATGCAGACCAGGACTTTATAATTCGGCTTAATGATCTTCTTGCAATTTTATGCAACATATTGCCTAGACTGTCTCAACAGAATCTATAATGCTGAAAACATGAAAAAAGCATAGATTTGAGACCTGCTCACGTTCTCATTCCAGATATATTACAAACCCAATTTTCACATGATGACATTTTTCTAAGTGAATAGGATTCCTAGACTTGTAACAACACTGCTGCCAGTACACACACATGAATGCACACATGCACACATGCACACATGTTCATGAAAACACCCCATCATGCTCCATTTGAGAACATAACTTGACTCTTAAAAGACATTAGGGATCTATAAGGGTCAGAGAAAACTTGGGTATATGAAGAAAGAACAGACAGGAAAGATCGGTGGGTCTCAAGAGGAATGAATGAGTAGTACAAGTATCACAAAATCCAAATAAACCAGGAGATAGAGAAGACAATGTGACTTTTTTCTCCTTTATTTTCTCACCACATACTCACCCTTCCTCCTGAACGGGAGGTGGAATAGGCCCCCATAGAGCCGAGGATGATGGGCCAGGGCCAGGGCCAGGGTGTTTGCATTTTTCCTAGTGAGTCCCACTGACAACTACCATGCCATTTCTAAGAGAGTTCTTCAAGTAAACACACGTGTGTGTGTTTCAAGGTCTGCTGTTTCAGTCTAATAAGAACTAAAAACCTCTACCCAGAGAAATGGATAAGAACACATGATGAAGCATATGAGCATTCAGAGATCTCACAATTGTCCTGATACAAATCCCAGGTTCTCAGATTAGAAGCCCCAAATCCAGCATAGTTCTATGAATACATGTTGTAATGAAGGAAAAAAATCTGTGCTGCAGGTGTGTCCCACCTCAGCTGGTATCTTTACCTTTAGGCAGGCCTCTGAGAATCTCTTGTATGCTTTCCTCGACTGCATGTAACTCAGAAGAGAGAGGAATCATTCCTTGGGTCTATTCCTGGCACTCGCCCACTCACACTGTTGCTGCTGGAATAAAGACCTGTCATTGCCCTACTTGAGGACTCTGTCCAGGTGATTCATTCCTTTGCATCACCTCCTCAGAAGACCCCACGTGAAATCTTGTGTATGTAGAAATCACCTCTCCAGAGTTCCACCTTTTCGGATACTCGGGAGACCTCTTGATCTTCCTTCCCTCTCTCCTTTCCTGGGAGGAGCTGGGCCACTAAACCAATGTCCCCGGGTCTTTCAGGTGTTTCCCCAAGGATGTCTGAAGAAAAGTGTAAACTCAGTGGCTGCACTGGTGTGGGGATGGTGGGGCTTTGTTATGTGACCCCAGATATTCAGCATCAAGATTTAGAAAATCCATGTATGTCCTTCCCCTTGTTTACCTCAGAGGTAAAGGAGATAGCAGTAATTCTCAGGAGTCAAAAATGTCTTTGCTGGTCCTAGAGTTTTTGAATTCCTTTTGCATTTTTATCTTTCCCAGTTTTTTGGGGGGGGCGGGGAATAAGTACTGATACACAGTAACCACAGTGTATCTTTTAATAAACATGCATGGAGACATCCAACTTTTCATCTTAAAGTTGGATTATTTTTAGAATATTGACTATTTTGCACCAGGTTCACAATGAGGAACATGGTCTTTTTATTCAGAGTGTAAAAATCCAGTGGGTACTAGAAAGAAAATATTTACCATATATTTTCATAGCACTATCATTACAGCATAGATGGCAGTGAGTTAAGGGGGAACACATAGAAAATATCTCTGGGATCAGGGAAAATTTCCCAGAGGAAATAAATACCACTTAAGCTGAGAACTGAAAAAATGAGGTTGGTAAGAATATGGTAGTTGTGAGCAGGGTAGGGTTTAGCTACAGACAAATAAAAAGTTGCACAAGTCATGGGGCCAGAGAAAATATGCTGAGTTCAAACAAAAGCAATTCTAGTATAGCTAGAACAACAAAACATGATGGGAACATTTGACACAAAGCAGGTTCTAACCATGTGATTCTTACAAATCGTGTGAGGAGCTTTAACTTTACTCTAAGAACAATGAGTATGAAGGAAGGTTCATGATCAGATAACCATTGCTGTAAGTTTACTTTGGCTAAAGTATGTGGAACACATTGGAAAGGGGGAAGAGTGTGCGAGGAGAGTGTAGGATACAATTGCAATAATCCAGGCAACAAGGAGTGTTGGTGTGGGGGTGATGAGGTGTCTCCAGTAAGGTTGCATAGAGGTAGATGGAAGGAAGATTCTAAGATTAGAAGGAAGAGAACTTGGTGATTGATTAAGGTGGTACATAAGGGAAAGAGAATAGTGAAAGATGGTTTTACCTGAGTGGAGAGCAGCTCCATTTGCTAAGAGGAGGATCACAGGAAGAGAGTGATTTTACAAGTATTAATCAATCAGCATTTATGTGTTGATTGGTTCTCTTGCACTAATCATTGTTTTACATACTGAACTTGAAAAGGGGGAGGAGAATCAGTTCAGTATGGGACATTCTATGTCTGTAAACATGAGGCAGAAATGTCCCCTAGTTAGTTATATGTGTGTTATGGGAAAATTTCAGGTCCTGCTGGCAGGGTCCAGGTTCTTGGAATCTCAAACACAGAACTGGACGAGACAAGCCAGAATTGAAAAGTAAAAGCATTTTTATTTAGTAAAGGAAGAGGGAAGAGTACATTCTGGAGAAAATGGAGCAGGCTTGAGCGAGAGAGGAGAGTGCTCAAGAGCCCCAATGGTTACATTCCTGGGGTTTTAAGTCCTCTTAGCTGGATTCATGCCATTTGGTCACTGGTTGAGCCCTCAATGTAATCTCTGTCATACAGGTTAAAGAGATTGTTGGGAACTCATTGGTCTAACTGAATGGCACCCACGGTAGGAGGGCTCCCTGTGTGGAATTGTCTTTGTCCCCTGTGGTCGCTTCTGCTCATGTGCATGCCTGCTCAGGGAACCACCGGATTGTCCATTTGCAAATGAACAGTTTTTCCTTTGTCCGCTCTTGTTTCTATCTAGCTTCCTTCCTCATGTCTGCCTTCAGTTTAGAGAACGAGAACAAGCAGGAGTGAAGACTTGAAAATGATCTATAAACAGATTAGATTAGATTAGATTAGATTAGAGGCTTTACTTCAAATTACTAGATTTAATCTTTAAGAGCATATGCTCTGGAGCCAATCTTCCTGAGTGTGAAACTGTCAGGCTAGATCACAGATCCCTCTGCCCTGTCCTGTGCAGGTCCTGAGTCAGGTAGTTGAAAAAGGATGCTGGTGGCCAATAATGGAATAGACATGCTTTATCCCTATGCAAGCTCTGCCAACCAGCAGTTCAGGGCTGCTGACTTTTATACTGAAAGTACACAACAATGGCAATGAACCAAGGAGTATATGGGCATGCATACGCAGTTACGCCACTCATATACCTTGTTTACAATGGATGTGCTAAATCATACCCAGCCAGATGTGACGCAAGGGGGCCTTACTATACTGACTGCATTTTCCTCACATGAAACCTAATTCTATTTCTTACAGGTTCTGTGTCTTTACACACTCAACACTTTTACCTTCTTGATCTGTAAAAGGGGGATGATAAAAATTGTTGAAAATATTGTTGTGAGGATTAAATAAATATTTATAAGAATTAGGGTAAAATTATAAGAGTTAATATATGTAAGTGTTAGCACAGGGCCTGAAAAATATTAAGAACTCAATAAAGGACAATTTTGCTTGGTTTTGTTATGTTTTCTCAGAAGAGTACAGAAGAGGAAATTTCAGGATGAATTTAAAATGAACAAAGAAACACAGGATTTTGACATGAGTTTCTAAAAAACTGAATGATAAAATCCATCTAGGATATAAAGGAAAATGAGGACAAGAAGGAATCAGAAATAAAAGTGTCAGTGGTCTGGAGGTCTGGTGGTGTAGGAGAAACCTGTATTGGGAGTAACCGAGAGAAAGCTGAAAGGAGTACAATCATCTTCAAAGGCTATTTATAACATACCATAATATTCCTTTTAGCTGTATTTTTCATCATTAAGTAATATATTTAATATTTTCCTGCTGGCAGAATGCTCCCCCCACCCGCCCCATCCACTGAATGTTTACAGGTCATAATTTTCAGATATTTCTGTTTACCAATGTTAATGATAGTATAATTAATAGAGCTTGTGAGTGCTGATAGCAATTTATACGATCTGAAATCATCAGAGAAACACCTTTATGAAGTGCATTTTGTTATTCTAACTGGTAAGTGAGATAACTAAGGCTCAGAGGTTAAGGGACTTGACCAGGATCACAAAGGGTGTATGTGAAGAAGGCAGGAGTAGAGCTGCCATCTATCAAAGACAATGTTCTTTCTACCACGCTGTACCTATTTTATTTTTACAATTTTTTTTTTATTATTTCTTAGGAATAATTTGACACAAATAAGTTTACTGTGTCCAAAGGTATAAAGTGACTACAGTTTTGGCTTTTTAAAATGTAATAGGATATTTTTTTGTCACGGTGTATACTCGATCCATTTTTTCTAGGGAAGTTTTTGGTGTATACCATAAAAGTTAGAATATAATTTTATATAAAAAGATAATGCAACAAATAGAATTGATTTATCACTACATTTTTATTAACATTTTCTTACATTTCTTTGATATTTTCATATATATTTCGATATAAAGAAAATGAAGGTCGTGTCACTTCTTCTTTACCTATTTTATAAATATTCAATTACCTTGTAATTTCATTGTTTCTCTTTGAATTCATTTCCAAGTATCACTCTTTAGAGACACTTATTATTTTAGACTTATGTCATATTACTTTATAATTTTTAAATGTATATTTTTCTTGTTTTTAAGATTGTTATATATTCTGGTTTTGTTCATTTTTTTTTTTTTTTACACTGAGCAATTACACATGTCAATTGAGCAACTCATTCTCTTCGCACATATAATCTATAAGGAAACCTCAATTGAAATGAGTAAAAAAGCCAGGTGAATTACGAATGAGAGCAAGCAGTGATGGAAGATCCAAGTCAATGGTTTTGAAATGTTATTTTCGTAAATGACCATTTTCAGTGAACAAAATGTTTCCCTTATAAGAGAATCTATCATTTACAGGAAATCACTCCTAGGATGCTGGTAAAACATGGAGGAATGCAATTTCTCCTCCAATTAAAAAAAAAAAAAATCATGGATTAATTGCTGATTGAATACATTTGAATTTCATTTGCCAATACAGTTTCTACATAGTTGTGCTTAATGTGCATTAGTCTTCTTAACTCTCCTTACTTCTTGATGATCTAATAAAATATAGCTGTTCTTCCTATATTGCTGATGTGCAGATTCCAGTAATGCTGACCCCTACAAGAAGTAAAACCCAGGGGAGGCCCCAATGAACTTCCCTTAAAGATCTTATTTTTTTGTAAATTTTGTTCAAGACAATACAATTACAATATTTTCTGAAGGCAGTTTATTTCACTGTCACCAACTTGAAGCATAAGAAGAAATGTTGTCTCTGAACATGCATTAAAAAAATGCATTAGTGACTGGTATCACTTTTTTATTAAGAATGTATAGAGGCTAGGCACAACACAGAACAAGTCACACAGCACAAAAACTTGGGTGTGCAAGAAATGAAAATTTATTTTATTGTAGGTTATTTGGAGCTTTTATCAGGTCTCAACTCAGAAACTTTACACTAATCCTTGGTGGGCTTCTAGCCATGCTGGCGTCTGCTGGGATCCGAATTCTTGTTTGACCTTTGGTTATAGTGGCAGCAAGACCACTCTTGGTCTGAATACATTACTTTCATCTGCTTCTGATCCACTCTAGTGCCATGAAGTACCAGTATTGACCCTTTATCACCTCTGTTACACTGTCAGTCATATAGAAAATAATTGGAAAACTCTATCAAGCTACCTCATTCTCCTATGTCTGGATAAACTCTGCAACCATTTCAAGTATCATTCACCTCAGCGAGCCATAAAGGTAAGTGACTCTGCCAGAGTGGAAAATGACAGAATAAAGCAAGCCAATCTACCAAACAGAGCAACAGAACTAAGGCCAATGCCCTCAACGGTGGGCTAGAAGCACTGAGAATCATAACGAGGGTCTGTGCTTTTTCAAATTAATGAAATGTGAGTTATTTTGATCTGAGCCACATTGACATATACATAGTTCCTTCTTCTAAGAAATTCACACCACAATAGGGAGATCCTCTCAAAGCCATTGATCAGGGTCAAATTTTATGAAAAGATAGAAGGCGGTTGATACTATTCTGTATCTGCTTGGTTTTAATACTGTAGATTATTGGATTCATAAATGGGGGGAAAAGAAAGTAAATATAACTCATGATAATATGAACTACATGTGGCACATATTTTCCAAATCGATGAATGAGGGTTAGCCCAGTCACGGTGACATAAAAAACCAGAACACAGCTAATGTGGGAAGCACAAGTATCTAGGGCCTTCACCCGCTCCTTACCTGAGGCAATTCTCATGACAGTCTTAAGGATTAGGATGTAAGAAACAAGGATAAGCACAGAGTCCAAGAAACCAGTTAATGAGACCAGGGCTATGGGATAGAGTCTATTGAAGGTGATGTCAGCACAGGCCAGTTTGATGACATCCTGGTGCAGGCAGAAGGCATGGGAGAGGATGTGGGATCTGCAGTAGGGGAATCCAGAAAGGGTGATGATTATGGGTATTATAAGCAAAAATCCCCTCATTAGAACCCCCAGACCTATCTTTACCACCTTCGTATTGGTCAGAATGGAGGTGTATCTCAGGGGATTACGGATAGCAATAAAACGGTCATAGGCCATGATGAGCAAGACTCCAGACTCCACAATAGAGAACGAGTGGATTAGATAAGACTGGAAGAAGCAGGAACTCTGGTTTATCTTCCTGTGATCCAGCCACAGAACACCAAGCACAGTGGGCATCGTGGTCAAAGTCATTCCCAGGTCTGTGGCTGCCAATATAGCCAGAAAGTAGTACATGGGCTCGTGAAGGGTGTGGTCCTCCCTGATGAGGAAGAGGAGAGTGCTATTGCCAAGGAGTATGGAGACATAGATGACAAAGAAAGAGGTGGAAATGCAAGGATGAAATGTCTCCAGACCCGGGAAGCCAGTCAGTAGAAAAGGGGCAGCACTCATGTTGGACCACATACTGGATCCCTGAGAAGAAACAAAAATAGCTCTGTGTAGACCAGCACTTTCCTTAGAAATGCAAGGGTACTTCAAAAAGTACATGGAAAAGTGGAATTAAAGGATAATGTGAATCTTTTTATAAACTTTTTGAATCTTGAACCATGAAAGTAATTTTAGATTTTCTACTAATCACATTAAAAGTCGTAAAAAAGAAAGAGGCAAAATCAATTTTAATAATATATTTCATTTAATGCACTATATCCAAAATATTATTATTTAAAAATGGAATCAACATCAAGATCATAAATGAGATATTTTACATTATTTTTTGGAACCAATTCTTCAAAATCCAATATGTAATTTATACCTAGAGAACATCCGTACTCAAGCTACTCTTTTGGACAGCAAAGGTCTAGACTCTATTACAGTCCTTTCTAGATATCTGTGGGAGATTGGCTCCAGGACCCTTCACACATACCAAAATCCACTGATGCTCAAATCCTTTATATAAAATGGCATAGCATTTGCATATAACCTATATACATCCCCCTGTATACTTTAAATCATCTCTAGATTCCTTAAAATACCTAATACAATACAGACAGTATGTAAAATGTTGTTATATTGCACTTTTCATTTGTATAACTTTTATTGTTACATTGGTTTGTTTAGTTTTTTTTCTGAATATTTTGGGTCTCAGTTAGTTGAATCAGCAAATGTGGAACTTTTGGATACAGAGGGTCAACTGTACTTTATTCTCAGTTTCTATCCCAACTACTTTCTATGGCTCAGAAATTTTACTCCAACAAATAGTTTAAAATAAAAATTATTTCACACATACTATAAAAATTACACACATATTGGAAAATAAAATCTTTTCTCTCACTAACCAGTTTTTAAATAGGTCTGGTAGTCATAATTCTAAAATTCTACATCCCTCCCCCCCCCCTCCAGGATTTATTTTCCTAAACCCTAAGGCTATGAATAGGATGAAATATCATGCTTGGGCGTACATACATCAATGTAATTAAAGTTACTGATCTGTCGACTTTGAGTTAATCTAATGGGAAATTACTTGGGTGGACTTACTCTAATCACATGAGCCCTTAAAGCAAAGAGTTTTCATGAAGTAGTAGTGGTGGAATAAGAAGCCAGAGAGATTTGAAGTTTTAGAAGGACTTGGGGAGCAGCTGCTGGTATGAAATATAGGGGGGTCACATAGGAAGGACTGCAAGGAGACTCTAAAAGCACGGTGAGGGTTCTGGATGGCAGCCTGCAAAAAAACAGGGACCTCAAATTTATAGCCACAAGAAACTGAATTCTTCCACCAACCTGAATGAGTTTGGAAGTGGATTCTTCCCCAGAGGCTTCAGATAAAACGGCAGCCTAGCCGACACCTTGATTTTGACCTTTTGGTACGCTAAGCAGAGAACCAAGTCACGCCCGCTAGGCTGCAGACCTATAGAACCGTCATAGAATAAATTAATATTGTTTTCAGCAGCACAGTTGTGGTAATTTATGATATAGAAATATAAAAATGAGGCAGAGAGATTGCTACTCTGCATATTCTACTAACAATATACTAATATTTAGAGAGTTTATGTGAGTTAGTTATCTATTATCACTCATATGCATGGTTCAGCTAATTTAAGTTGAGTGTAGCTGGGCAGCTGTGGTGATCACTGCCGTGTTTGCTCATGCACTTACGATGCAGCTGGAAGTCATCTACATCCTATTATTTCCCGTTCTTTTCTTATATTCATCATCTTTTACTTGGGTTTATTTCAATCTTCGTGTTCTCTTTGCCCTCTCCCTCTAACTAAACCCCAGATGTCTTTTCTGCATCACCCAATCTTCTGCAAAAAAGTTAACACACAATTACTGTCTTTTATATTTTATTATCCATCTCTCAGACCCAGTGGCTATGGGTAAAATGCAGTTTTATTTATTTATTTCATTCTAATTAAAACACAGTTGTACTCCCAATTCATTATTAACATTGTTTACTTTACTGACTGCTATATGAACACATCAATCCCCCTGGAAGCAATGACAGATTTTGATGTACCTATTGTTAGGTAATTTATAAAATTTTAATTATTTTACTATTAACATATTAATACACGAACTGGTTGGTATTTTCATTGTTAAACTGACATGTATACTGACTTCCAAATAATACTTACCAATATCCTTACTGGCTGATGTGAAAACTGACAAATACGTAAGGTACAAAGGAGAGGAAAGAGAGGGCAGGAAGGTAACATAGGTAGCTCTGAGAGAAAGAAAAGTTAGCCTGGAGAAAAGCATCAAGAGAAGGAGAAGATGTAATATAGAGATTTCCAAATGTCATGAAGACCCCACCCTGCACATTCACTCTCAAAGTCAGTCTCTCCACACCTGCCTCTTCCAACAAAATATTTCTATTATAGGAAAAATATTATTTATTTCCCTAGGCTACCAAGAAAGTCTAGGTAGCAACTTGGAAATTTTTATATTTATGAAAGCACCCGTCACATTAAACCATTGCATGTCTCTGAGAGTCAGAACTTTTTAGGGAGTGGAACTAGATTGCAACTCCCTAATTTCTAGGGATGGTGCTCTTTTTTATACCTGGCAGAATCCATGGTTATAGATAGCTTGTCTCAGTTCTCTATCTACCCTCTTGGAACATCTATGTGGAAAAAGAGTAGTCCATGCAGAGCCGTCATCTTTATTTTTCCCTTAATTACCTCCATTCCATTTCCCATGGTCACTAGAACCTTACCTAAGGCATCAGGAATTAAGGGGAGAGGTAATAGCTGCTCCTGATTTAGAAACTGGTTCTACTGCTGTCTTTGAAGACTGCTAACAGAATTAATTTGTGAGGTTATTTGTATGCAGAATGGTTTCCCCAAGGTCTCTCTTGCTGCTGGGAAATTAAGCTTCTGAGATGTCTCTTCCTGGCTTCCTCTGGGGAAGGTGTGCCCCCAGAGCTGTGTCCTATAGACCCACACTTTCTTGGTAAAAAGAAAGCAGAATTGTAGCTTCACCATCAGACGGAAGTCAGGCTGTCAAACCACCTTTGTCTTTTTTGATTCCCCACCTCAAAACAAGCTATCAACAAAATGACTTTTGACTTTGTCATGAATCCTGGAGCAAATGAGCTCATTAAATTCAGAAGAAGCTTGATAATTTCCTGACACTTACCTTTCCCTGGTTTCAAATGAGGTTACTTGTTATGGTCCTTGTCACATGCATTCTGGAAGTGATATTTTCTCATAAACAAGTAAAACTGCTGATAAATTATTTCCAACAGTAAGCTTTTTATCTGTGTCTTGGTAAGTCTTACCCAGGAGTCGTAGCTCTTGCTTCTGAAACAATACAAGTCAAGTAAAAATCTTTTACTGTCGGAGTTTAGTCAGAAGGTGAAGGAGTGGATGGGGGTGTTCTTCCGATCCTGGCTTTCTCTGATAATTTGTATCTGAGTAGAAAGGACGACATTCATATTCTAGCAGAGAGGGAGGGATCTGAGGAGCTCTCTTGTCTTAGTCTTGTACCCTAAATTTATCCTGGAACCTAGCCCAGCTGTGAGATGATAAAATGAGGAGGGGTGCAGTGTGGGCAATCATGCAGGTCACGTTTTAGCTTCTGACATTTCAAATTCACCTAAGTTCCTCCTGAACTCCACTCTGCTCGTAAGTCTTTTTGAGAAACCATAAGACTGGGAAAGTCATAATTAGGAGTCAGTCTCTGGGAATGGCTTAAGTCTGAATGTTTTTGTGCCCTCCTTGTACTAATTGCAAATTTGGGGGTGACTTGATTTGAGGGAGCCACATTTTGACCTCAAAATGAGGTGGAGATAGTGAGTCCCTGAGATAATTGGCTTGATTTCAGCTGCCTCCCTGTTTCATCAGTAGGTATATGTACCCTCTCACTGGCACCGATGCAGCTGTCCTACCTGTAAAATAGAACCCCATTCCTGACAACATCACTTTCTCTAGAACAGATATAACATACTTTGCTGCAGGGTGTCGCGGGGTTGGGATAATTTCCTAGGTGACCCGTCTGCACCGGACAAGGCTTCAGAGAATGGGAGCAACAGTTAGCCCTTATCAGCCAATGTTCAAGGAGGCTAGAGGGAGGGGGCACTGGGAGGAAGTAGGCAGGGTACAGTGTCTACTAGTCCCTTAAGTTGCTGTTTATGTCTCTGCCATTTGTGTATTTTCCAAAACCTATTCATTCCCTTCACATTTCCTGCTATACTGCCTGTGAAATATAGAATCCCGGCAGCATAATCTCAGATTTCGAAGGGCCTCCATCTTCTGTAACGAAAGCTTCTCTTTGATGCAGTGTTTCTCAACAAGGGTCATTCAAGGGTCGGAATCTATCTCCTTCTACGTCACAGAGCTTAAAGTACATGATGCTACAGGATCTGAAGATATTCAGGCAGCCACGTTATTAAAAATATCTTACTATTTTAGTGAAAATATTTGTTCTGGACTTCCCATTGTCTGGCTGTCGATCTGAGTTCTGGTGCACATGGCCTATGTCTATCCCCTGCCCTGTATCACACATAACATACATGAAGGCAACATTTGGATATTGTAAGCTTACTTCACTAAGGGAGGCCTCTATCCTAGGGATTTTTGCTGTTTGTCAAGCAAGTCTGTGTTGACATTACCAGCTTCCATTTTATTGATGGTGTTTGATTCTATCATCTGTCAGTCTTCAGTATTCGACAATAGTCTATGAAGATCCCATATTTTAAATTTTCCTCTGTCGGGCTGTAAAGATTAATTTTACATCAACTTGAGTGGACCATGGGATACTCAGATATTTAGTCAAACATTATTCTGGCTGTTTCTGTGAGGGTGTTTTGGGTGAGGTTAACATTTAAATTGGTAGAATTAGTACAGCAGATTGTCCTCCCTATTGTGGGTGGAGGACAATAGCTGAAGATGTGGTAGAGCAAAAGGTCTGAATCATCCCCCGAGTCAGAGATAATTTTTCCTGGCGGATGGCCTTCAAACTGGGATGTAGACTTTTATTCTGCCCTCAGTCTCAAAGTGAAACATAGGCTCTGCCTGGGTCTTGAGCCTGTCAGTCTTTGCACTAGGACCACACTACCAACTCCCCTGCTTCTCAGGCCATCAGACTTGCACTGGAACTAAGCTGTCAGTTCTCTTGGTCTCCAGCTTGCCAGTTCACTTTGCATGTCTTGGGACTTGCCAGCCCCTGTAATCACATGAGCTAATTCCTTCTAATAAATCTAACAAATATGAGATATATGAGGGTTCTTCAAAACATTCAAGGAAAGATATCTTTTAATTCTACTTTTCCATGAGCTTTTGGAGGTAGCCTCGTTTGTCTATCTATCTATTTATCTATCCTACTGGCTCTCTTTCTCTGCTGAACAATGACTAAATACAAGGGCCTCATTCATCTTATTCATTTCGAGGCACCTTCTCACTAATCACTGCCACCTCTCTGTCAGTAAGGTGATGAACACTAGAAGTCTAGGAACATAAACTCTTAAATTACCTATAAAACAAATTCTGTCTATGATTTTATTTATAACAATGACTGTGTCTAAGGATTTAGGCTACAAAATAAAAATGATATGATAATCTTTAATCAAATATAAAGAACTCTGTATCTTTTAATCATTTCTAATCACACTGAGTATCTAATTTGATGCTAATAATATCTAATAAGCATTTTTAAATATATCATATTTCATTTACCGTATGAAAATCTGTATCTTTGGAGAGGAAACCCAGCAATGATTTTTTAATTAACTGAATGAAACTCATTTGCTTCTCACCTAGTCTAATTTTATATTTGGGGTAGTAATTTGTCAGCACATTAGATTATTTTATGGTTTTCAGTGTTTCTCTAAGATTCTTCATTCTCTTTGTCATCCATTTTAAGAATTTTTGTTGTTGTTGTTTTTGTTTTTGTTTCCTTTCATCCACAAGGATGCACACTTAGCTTTTCATTTTCTAACTCAAATTCAATGTTTTCCTGGTAAATAATCCCTTCAAGCCCATTTTATATAGTTGTAATAGTGTTTAAAAAAGGAGAATGGTACTCGGCAAAGGCTTTTTCAAAGTACATATTCTTACACACTGGAGATTCTTGGATCTCCTATAATTATATGCTGCTTATTCATCTTAATAGGAACCAGTGAATTTATTGTTCATGGGGCCCTTTTCTTTGCAAGTTATTTTCTTTTAGTGTTTAGTGATTCTATGCTAAGTTACAGACTTCACCATCTTGTTCTGTATGCTGGATATTCACTGGTGAGTCAGTGCGTGGACCATCTGAAGCCGACCCTGCTTATGAATACATAACATATTTGCAGTGTTTCTTGGGAGACAGTGCTGCAAATGAGCTTCTAATAGTGCTTAGCACTTACCACAGGAAGGTAGGTATGAAATCTGCAGGAAACGCTAAATTTTGTGATAATAGTAACATGTTGTACTTATCTTGTGTTTATGCTGATTGACCGAAATCGACTTTGAATAGAATAAATGTCCAGGTGGATTTCAGCCATTTGCAGTTCTCTGTATATATAAGTAGAAATAATTCTTTAATCTCTCCCCCAGCTGTCCTCTGTCTATCTTCACCCTACAGTCTCTTCTCAGTGAATTTATTTCCTCAATGAATTTCATATCAGAAATGAGTTTCCCAAACATGGGCAATCACTTCATAAATCATTCACAAAATCATCAGCCAGACTTGCTATCCTGCCATTTTTAGCTTCCATTTTCCATATTTTGAAAAAATAAGCAGCTTTCTATCTAATAGTATTTTCCAGTGCTTAAATGTTCATTGTAGCACATTTACATATCTATAACTGAGATGGTATCATCATTAATATTCTTTGGTTATAAGGAACTGAAACTAAACCAAAGTTATTTTAAACAACAAAACAAAATTTTAAAACAGGTCTATCTTAAGCAGTGAAATCAAAGAAGTTGAACTACTGTCCTTGTCACTGAGCCTCAGGAAAGCATGGACCAGGAACTGGAGGTTCTTGACGGTTTCTCATCTTTTTATCTATAATTTCATCTAAATGCTAACTATAGTCTGAGGTCACTCACCTCATAGAAAACATGACTGTTACTATTTCTAAGCATTTTATCTTACTGTTTCGACTACAATGGAAGCATAATTCTTTTCAACAGTTTTATTTTGAAAAGTCCTGAAAAAGATCTGACTGGCTTTGCTTGGTAGAGGCTGGATGTTTGGGGATATAATGAAAAATATCAGCTCCTATGAGGAACCTCATTTTTGAAGTAAGAGGAGGAGAGATTTTCAGAAGAAGGGAGAAGGTACTGCTTTGATAAGAATGGTGGAGAACAGAGCAAAATATAGAGTCCACGGAGGATAGACTAATTCAGCGAGTACAGTTTACAAGGGCCTTATAATTAGAATATATGAATGTGTTTCACAACTGCACGATTTATAAACTTTATGTCCTTGAGTGGGATGTTTAACTTTTTTTATCTTCATTTTCTCCATGTATAAAGTAGTGATTAAAATCTACCCCATAGTATTAATATTAAAAAAAAAATATTGTGGATGCAGTAGATAGAGCAGAAGTTAAGAAAAACATGTTTGGTTTCATTGACAATCGGAAGCAGGACAAAACCTATCATCACATACACATGATCACACTCACAATTTAGTATTCAGGCTGTGTTACTCAAGGATGAAAAAAAATGAGTAAAACATACACTTTTTTTTTTATATGTTCAGTCCTTTTACAATTAAATATCTTGATAAAATGAAAAATAAATTAGGTTGCACTTTTTCTTAGATTGCCTTTCCTATAAGCAAAACCTGAGATCGACATTCCTATGTGTCAATTTATTAATGAATATTATCAGGAGACAGCGAGCAAGAAATAGCAGGGTAGGCAGGGGAAGGATGTAAGCAAGAACGTACATAGTCTGAGCTAGAGTTTAGTTTCAGAAGGCAAGAGGGCCAGTATTTGTCTGTGGCTTGCTTCCTGGCCGTAATCTTGGTGAGGTGGTTCCTAATGAGCAGAGAACAACAACCTGAAGAAAGCAGCAACCATGAACCCTCACAGGAACAGGAAGCAGGTACACAGTTCTGTAACGTGATTTGGGAAAAACACCAATGATATCAGCAGTGTCTTTTATGTAGTTCCTTCTCCTGGCTCACCTGTCTTTCTCTGCTCTGATCTTCTGAGAATATTTTAATTTGAGTTGGGTGTCTCTTCCTAACTAATCTGGAAATTTCATTCAAATAAGAATAATATTGTTTTATTTCTTTGGACATTTACACTTACAGAATGGAATCAGGATACATGTACGGAAAGCAACCACTCTTCAAAAAATGTGGAAATCTGGTTCTTTATTCTCTCAGACCTTGTTCATTGCAAAAGGAGGGAGAGAACTATCTCTTCTGCTCATACTGACTAGTCAGCTTTAGGTGCTCTGAAAATGGCACAAACATCAGACAGAGCTAAGGATTAGGGTAAGATAAGAATGACAACAAAGACGGGAAAAAGTACTGACTATGACTATTTCTTTCTCATTTACATATGCCTCCTCTTCTCTCATTTATACATATATATATATATATATTTTTTTTTTTTTCTTTTTTTGGTTAGAAGTTCATAAGTAGTTACTGTCATGGAGAATAAATACGAGCTTATGGTTCTTGAGACAAAGTCATAACCATTTGATGGAGAGAAGAGGAATCAATGAGATATTTGGGATGATAAATGATTATAACACTGATCCAAAATCAAAAGATTACATAATTCTTTGCCAAAAATTAAACATAAAAATAAAAATCCTGGCCTTCAGTGGCCAAATATATAGGTTCTCATAAGTTATATAAATATCTATGGAAGAATTTGTGAAGGTTGGAGATTGGATTTATATAATAAACCAAACTTTACCGTATTTCACCCAAACCAACATGTAATTTTATATCCTTATGACTCTGTTCCAATCTACCAACTTTCTACTGGCAAAGAAATATATGTTGGTATATTAGAGACACACCTGTAGACAACTAAGCTTCTGTTATCACAAGAATTTAGTGGCAAGCTTAGAGAGAGACTCAGTAGATAGGAATGCCAAAAACAAACAAACAAAAAAAAATGCACAAACTAGATTAGGCCAAAGTTCTGAGCTTAAAGAGAAAATTTAGGGCAATTTGAAGCTCTACCTCGACAGCTATTTTGCCAAGATACCTATGCACAGGTGTTAGATATGAGACTTCTTTATTCCCTTGACAAAAATCAGAGTTTATACATTCTGTGTCAGAGACTATAATAATCGGAGATCAGATTCCCACTCTATGGGTAGTAAAAAGGTGAAGGATGCCATTCTGGATCTGCTTAGTCTTGATGCTGTATATTATAGGATTCATTAATGGAGGGAACAGAAAACAGACATAGCTCATAATGCGGTGGACGATATGTGGAACCTGCTTCCCAAACCGATGAATCATAGACAATCCAATCACTGTGACATAGAAAACCAGAACACAGCAGATATGAGAGACACAGGTGTTGAGGGCCTTCGCCCTCTCCTCTCTGAAGGCTGTGCTCAGGACACTCTTCAGGATCAACACATAGGAGATGAGGATAATCAAAGAATCCAGCACAAATATAAGGGCCACAAGTGCAATGGGGTAGAGTCGATTGAAGGTAGTGTCAGCACAGGCTAGTTTGATGACATCTTGGTGAAGGCAGAATGCATGGGAAAGGACATGGGAGTGGCAATAAGGGAAAAAATAGAGGGGCATTATTGGGGGGATAACAGATACAAATCCCCTCATCAGAACTCCCAGCCCTATCTTCACCACTTGAGCATTGGTGAGTATAGAGGTATATCTAAGAGGGCTGCAGATAGCAATAAAACGATCATAGGCCATGGCAAGCAAAAGACCAGACTCTACAGAGGAAAGTGAGTGTATAAAGTAGGCTTGAGAAAAGCAGGCTGAATCTGCAATCTTCCTGTGATCCAACCAGAGGACGCCCAGCACTGTGGGCATTGTGGTCAAGGTCAGCCCTAGGTCTGTTGCTGCTAGCATGGCCAGGAAATAGTACATGGGCTCATGAAGGTTGTGATCTTCCTTAATGAGAAGAACGAGGATTCCATTGTCAATGAGGATGGAGATATAGACAAAAAAGAAGGGAATGGAAATCCAGTGGTGAGCTTCCTCCAAGCCTGGAAAACCAGTCAACAGGAAGGAATTGAAGCTGCTGTTAGGCCACATGCTGGGTTTATCCAGAAGAAACATCATTTTTTCTCTGTTAGTACCACAGAAGTGCAGTTCTACTTCCAAGGTATCATTCCAACTATATCATTTTGGAATGTTTTCTTAAAGGAAATAATAACATCAATGTAAGCCGTTGTTTCTCAAAATGTATTCATAGGACAACCTCTACTGTTTGTATTTTTAATTGCACATTCCAAGGATCATACCCAACTCACTTACTCAAATTCTTGGAGTTTCAGCTTTTCCTATGAATTTTAGCAAGCTTTCCAGGAAATATTTTATGCACACTGCCACTTAAAACCATTTCCATCAACTATGCAGTTTTAACAGAATACATACTCCGTGGCTCAAAAGAAACCCAGCCCCCACCTTATTCTAATCTACTACCTAAACTCATAATCCATTACCAAACTCATAATTACCTTCACAGTAGTGATTCCTAACCTACGTTTTCCTGCATATTGATAACTTATCTGGTTTATCAGCAAAAGTCCCAGGAATCTAAAGAAGAAAATAAGGGAAGAGAAGCTCTGCTATTGCTGAGGAGCAGACAAATACGAGGAAGAAATGATACCATGGATTAATGATAGGGAAAAGGCGTTTACACTCAGTGTTTATCAGCTTCAACTTGGACACTGCAGAACTATGCACTACTTATGACAGTGGCCCACACTAATTTTAAGTTAGATGGTCACAGACTCTTAGGCTGGAATAAATGAGTAAGCCAGCCAAGCACATGGTTCACAGTAGTGTTTCTCCTTCTGTTTGAAAATTTTATTTTCCCTCATTTGCACATAGTGTCTTTCTTTTTTCAAATTATTTTTCTGTAGGCCCACTAAAGTAATTCCCCAGAATCTGATCTCTCTCATTTCAAGTTCCCCATTTGTATTTAAATAACTGTCTTCCTGGTCCTCTTCCTTTTATCTCCAGCCATGGACTTCTGAATCTGTCCTTTCCAATTCTGGGTGAGAGGTCAATTGCTGCTTAAGCAACTTCCTGTTAAGCAGCAGTCAAGTTCTCACTCAGTACTGGAAAGGACAGATTGAGAGGCCCATGGCTGGAGATAAAAGGAAGGGAATAGATGTGTCCTTTGAGATTTTAACATCTTTTCTGGACTAGAAACTCCTTGTACATAGAAGTTGTCTTTTATTTGGCTTACTCAACATCTTCAAAGCACCTAACACATGGAATAAATACATTTATTAATTCACCCAGTATTATTTGAGCTCCCATCATGTGACAATCATGACATTTTAAGCTCTGTAATTAAATGATAACAAGACAAAGTAAATGATCTTATACATCATAAATTAAGTTGAAAAATAAATAAGGCAACTTTAGTAAATATAAATACATTTTTAAAAGAAAATAACACTATTTCATGGAGATTGATTGGGATGGTATTGCATACAGGTCAGTATAGCAGTTTGGGTGGTCTGGGACTGCACATATGAGGAGGTGACATGTGAACTGAGACCTGAGTAATAAAGTAGATCTGACCATATTAATACCTAGAGCCAGACTGTTGCATCAAGGAGAAAATTGGCAAAACTGGGGCTTGGTGAGGAACAGGAGAGGGACAACAGATAATATCAGAGACCCAGGCAGTGGCCAGGTCTCACAGGACTTATAGACTACCACAAGATTTTTTTGTTTTGTTTTTACCACAAATGCAATAAGAAGACACTGGAGAGTTTTAAGAATCACAGCGGAGGAGAGGGTGTGACATATTCTGATTTCCATTTTAAAATTATTCATCTGGACTGCTATGTGAAGAATGTTCAAGCGGGAGACAAGAAAGGAGATTAGTTAGACAGCTAATGAAATAATTCAGATAAGAAATGTACTAGTCCATTTCTATTGCTTATAATGAAATACCTGAAACTGGGTAATTTACAATGAAACAAAATTGATTTTTTACAGATTTGGAGGCTGGGAAGTCAAAGGTCTAGGGGGCATACCTGGTGAGAGCCTTCTATCTCCAGAAATGCAGGGTATCTCATGGTGAAAATGGCATGAGCAAGAAAGCTAACCTTCTCACTTGCTATCCATATAAAGCCATCAGAACCATGCCCATGACCACCCATTAAACCATCAACTCATTACTTCATGAATGATGAATTCATTCATGAGGGCATAATCCTACCAATCCAAAAACCTATTGAAGTCTCCACCTCCCACCACCGTATTGGGAGTTAAGTTTCAGTGTGAGCTAGGTGGGCATCAGGGGACACTCAGACCATAGCAGAAGTGATGGTGATTTAGGCTAGGAGAAAAATAGTGGCTGAAAAAGAAAATAAAGAGATAGATAGATAGATAGATAGATAGATAGATAGATAGATAGATAGATAGATAGATAGATAAGTAAATAAGTAAATAAATAAATAAGGATACTTTTTTTTTCAGACAGTATCAAGACTTGCTGATATGTTGAAAAAGGGGGGAAGAGAAAAATGAAATGAGATTGGCCCTAGGTTTTTGGCTCTAGTAAAGGGGAAGAACAGTGAAGTTATTTACTGAAAATATGTATCTGAGAGAGATACACATTTGCATGTGCAGAAATCAGGAGTCATTTTTAAATATAGCTGAATTAGACCAAATCCATGTACTGTTTTTCTTCTTGTCATATACCAAAACAGTTTCTTCAAGCTATTTTTATCTCAATTTAAAAAGATGTTCTCATTCAAATAGGCCACTCTGTTGTTATTTTGTCAGTG
Source organism: Cynocephalus volans (assembly GCF_027409185.1). Classification (NCBI taxonomy): domain Eukaryota; kingdom Metazoa; phylum Chordata; class Mammalia; order Dermoptera; family Cynocephalidae; genus Cynocephalus; species Cynocephalus volans. The sequence continues at coordinate 105,169,389 of NC_084463.1, read as the reverse complement.
TTAGCCGCCACCCTTAAGATGCCCCAAAAGAAAACCGTCCTATTACCTTGTAGGTGAGATCTAACTGAGTAGTTTTCAGCAGCGAAGAGGTGCCAGACAACTGAGCATGAAGCAGTTACTGAGCCCTTTTATGCTTGAGGCTGAAGGAGAGAAAATTGACAGAATTATTTCTCAGTGTCCATGCTGTGTTGCCAGGAATGAGAGACATAAACCAGAATTTAGTGCCTATTGAAAATATAATGAGTGTTGTGTTATTCTTCGGTTACTGGATGAAAAGGTAATCTAACATAATTCTTCCTTTTTCTATACTTCAAATGCAGCTTCATTCTTCTGTCCTCCCTCTTACTTCTCTGACCCTTGGGTAACTATCTTCTTCCCAATCTCTCACGATACCACGATTTTGTGAGGAATACCCTCCTGTAAAAGAATATGCAGCACAAGTAATAAATTACTGCAGAGAAAGCTTTATGATGTGTGTGTGTTGGGGGGGGGGGTGGTTATTGCGTTAGATTGATTGCAGTAGAGAAGGGAAAACTCAAAATTTCCTCTTTTCTATTCCCGAGAATCTCATGAAGTTCTACCTTGCAATGCAGCTATAATAGGGAGCTACAGAATTACCCCACTTCATGCTTTGGGAAATGAACATGTCCGCAGCTAGGAGATGCTCCTTTTTTTCTGAGGAAATTAAATAAAAAGCATCAGGGAAGAAAAAGAGCAGAGGAATGACCAAAGGGAAAAATGGAGGTTACAGAGATTAAGAGTAGAACCAACAGGAAGAGTCTATAATTGGACATGTAGAAAATCAGATACGCTTCTGCCATTTACAGCACTAATCTTCCTCTGCCTAATTTAAAGAATAAATAAAATAAAAAATAAAAATTCTGGTAGAATGAGAGGTGCCTATCTGTTCAGTCCCTGGAAGGAAAGGAATGGAAGGGCCAACCATACTTATATCACTGGGTAGGGAAGGTCTTAGGTACTCATGCTCAAACTTTCCCAAATGGTGGCTTTCCACCTTCAGGCTGAGATCTGTGCACGCACCCAAAGCTGTGGACTCTTGAGATCCTTCCCTTCTTCTTTACCTGTCCCTCTAGAAACAGCCTATAAAGGAGTCTCCTAGTTACCTTCTGTCTGCATCTGCTGGATGTGTTCTCGTATTCACATGCACCAGAGCTTGGCTGTTGGAGGTAAGGAGCAGGGTTATTTTGTCCCACCTGACTCAGACCATATGATTCCTTCTTAACGTTTGCCAAGAGACCCAGACACTATCGTTATTAATGAAGAAAGCACCTCCCCAGATGTCTCCTGTGTATAGCCAATTGGAATGTTAGGAAATATTTTCTCTATCTTAAACTCTCCTATGATGGAAATGTAACACTGAATTGATCTCTCCAAGCTCTCAAATCATCTTGTCCAAATAAGGTATTGGGCTAATCAAGCCTCTGGTGGCAGATTTACATGTGCGGAATCAGTGAGCTTGGCATTATTGCCCCAGCAGACCCTGGCATCACCTTTGGAAGGCCATTTATCTTTTATATCTATTTTAAAGGCCAATCATTTCCAGTTGCTCTCAGGAGAAACTTACACATCTTCTTGTCCTAAGTCTTTTGAATTTCAGTTATAGTTCTGCTTGGTTTATCTCAGAGCCAGCTTGAGAGTGAAAAGATGAATGGGCTGGAGTCAATATGGTGAAAGCCAGGCAGGCTTCCCTGGTACACAACATGCACCCACAATCTGTGGTCATTGTTAACTATTTCCTCATTGGGTTTAACTTGACAGAATTTTTCTTTTCCTAGTGATGCAGCAAGCATACTTATAATAGTGTTTCAGCCAAGCACACCCCATCACTTTAGACCCAGGGATGATGACATTTTTGGCTTCCCCTCCAACCCTGGCAGGAATCATCCTACCTGTTACTGGTTTTAGAGCTAAATGAACCTACATTAGCAAAACAAATTTTCTATCCCTGAGGAAATGCTTCGGTTGTCACTATGCTTTGCTATGATCAAAGTTTAATACAATGTAGGTATAAACAATAAAAGTGCATAGAAGTGGATGCTGAATGTTACAAAATGCTGATGAAAAATATTTTTTAAATACCTAAATGAATGGAGAGACATTCCATGTTCATGGTTTATAAGGCTCAATATGATAAAGATGCCAATTTTCCTCAAACTCATCTATAATTTTAGTGCAATTCCTTTCAAAATGCCAGGAAACCTTTTATAGACCTAGAACATTTATTCTAAAATTGATATGAAAATAAAAATGACTCAGAATAGCTAAAAACAATTTTGAAAGAAAATAAATGGGCAAAAAGTATCACTCTCTTCAACGTTAAGTTCTACTTTATAGCTACAGCAATCAAGGCTGTGTGGTATTGGTGGAGAGACAGGTACATAGATAAACGAAACAGAATAGAGAACCCAGAAATAGACTCACATAAGTATACAAAGTTGATTTTTGATAAAGGAGCAAAAGCAATTTAATGGAGGAAGGAGAACTTCTTTTAAAAATAGTTTTGAAGTAAGTAGCCATCTGTGGTGGGGGGTGGCCGTCAGAGGAGGGGGGCATTCAACTGAAACCTCACACCTTATACAAAATTGACTCAAAATGAATATGTTTCACAAACTTAAATGCAAAATATAAAACTATAAAATTCAGAAAATAAAAAAGAGAGAGAAAATCTTTGAGGCCTAGGGCTAAGTGAAGATTTCGTAGATTTGACACCAAAAGACCCTGTGAAGAGGATAAAAAGATAAAATACAGACGTAAAAAAAGTATTTGCAAACTACATATCCAACAAAACTAGTATCTAAAATATTTAATTTATTCTCAGAATTCAACAATAAAATAGTCAAACAATAAAATTAGAAAAAGGGGCAAAAGATATGAACAAACATTTCAAGAGGATGCACAGATTGCAAATAAACATATGAAAATAGGTCAACCTCTTTAATCATTAGAAAATTCAAATTAGAACCAAAGTGAGATATCATGCTAGCATTTGAAAAAGGCTGAAATAAAAATAGTGACAGTGTTAAATGCTGACAAAGGTATAGCAATTCTGAAACTATTGTACTTTGCTAGGGGGAGAACAAAGTGGTACAACAACTCTGGGAAAATAATTGGAAGTTTCCTGAAAAATTAAACATGCATTTATCACATGACTTAATCACTGTACTCTTGAACCTTAATCTCATAGAAATAAGTACTTTTGTTTATTTAAAAACATGCACATGAATCTTTAAAGCTTTTTTTTTTCGTAATTGCTAAAAATTGGAAACAACCCAAGTGACCTTCAGCAGATAAAAACAAACTGTGGCACATCCTGCTCAGAAATAAAAAGTAAAAAAAAAAAAAAAAGAAAGAAAAAAAAATTTTAACACATGCAGCAAGAAAATTCTGCAGAGTGAAATTCGTTTATGTAACTTTCTCAAAATGGTAATATTATAGATGTAGAGAACAGATTAGCAGTTTCTAGGGATTAGGGATGAGGGAAGGTAGACAGAAACAACATTCGGAATACAATAAGGAGGAGTATGACAGACCCTTGTGGAGATAGATTGGTTCTGTATCTTGACGGTGGGGGTGTTGACATGAATCTACACATGTAATAAAATTGCATTGATCTTTACAAATATACACATAAAAGACTGCATGTAAAACAGGTGAAGTTTCAATAATCCTTGATATTGTGCTGTAGTTATGTTAGATGCTACCACTGGGGTAAACTGGTTGAAATGTCCAAAGAATCTCCCTGTAAACTTTTTGTAACATTTTATGAATCTACAATTATTTCAAAATAAAAAGTTAACAAAACAAATACCCTTAAAATGAAAGGGGTTGTTTGTTGTTGTTGTTGTTGTTTCTTTTCAGTACAGAAACTGTAGTGAAACTTTATAAGCATAAACTTCTGTGAAACTTAAGGAGTGACGTGTTGTGGACAGCCAGTGAAGCCCTGCAGGTATTATTTGAATATCTGGATAATATGCTCCAGTTGTCCATTGATCTGTAAGCAGTGAACTGAAATTTGATTGGGGACATGAATCTGAAAGGCCTTGGAAAATGGCCACCAAATATAGGATATCAACAACAAAATTGTGTGCATATTGAGATGTGTACCCAGATTCCCCTTTTAGGAAAGCCTTCCTGACCAGCTCTGGGAATGTGGTCAGCAGACAACCTCCAAATCTCAGCTCATAGAGGAGAGAGCCACTTTGCCCATGGTCATGTCCTCCCTGGGGCAGCTTATATCTGGTGACTAAGTAAAGAGGAGTTTTAGAGGACTGGTCATGTCAACCCAACATGGAGTAATACTCTTAGGCAAACTTGCTCCAGAACTTTCCGTTAGGTTGGCCAAGGCTTTGTCAGCCCATATTTCAGTTTGATTTCTTCCTTCGACAGATTATGTTTTCTTCTTTTTTACAGAGGTGTTGACCTCTAATGAACACATTTTACCTCAAACTCTGTCTCACCCTCAGCTTTTGGAGAACCCAGCTTATGACAGGAATATATGTAGTGGGTTAGAAATCTTGATTCTCCTTTGATCTTAGAATAGGATTTTTAGGTAATGCATGAATGAGGCAAAAGGCTCTTGAGTAAGGGAAGGAAAGTCCACAGATAAGGTTGGCAAAAGCCATCTAACCAATTCTAATCACTGTTTAGGGATGGGATTGTGTACTTTGTTTTATGTTGCTGTTTTGATTCTGGCTTGAATGACTACTGACTCTTTAACCTACTAATTGTTCTTAAGATATGTTAAAGAAACTGCTTGAATGCTGTTTAAATATGCTAAGGAAATTGCTGTAGGAAGTAGGTGGAATAGAAAATGTTTACTAAGGACAAGCTGTTTGTTGGTGAATTAACCTAGCTTTTTACAAATTACATTCTGGAATGTCACATTGTTAATTTACTGCTGTTACAAGTTTTACACTGCATGTTTTTATGCCCTTCTTTGATGATAGAATCAACTGATTTTTTCTTAAGAAACTTCCTTGTCTTGTCAATAAAAAGAAAGGCTGATTTTGGATGGGGCTGCTCCCCTGATCGGTGGCAGTCCCCCCAGGCCTCACTGATGGTACTTTGAGTGAATAATTTCTTTCTCTTTTTTCCATCTTGGTTACACAGAGGAAAGTGTAAGAAACATACTCAGTCATGGAGTAAGTAGGCCAGCTGTGAATGCATACATTATGTTGCTTGACAAGAATATAAATGTTCTGAATAGGGAGCTACTATAAGAGATAAAATCTGTCCTCACATAGGTAATATCATGAGTGTTTCTGCTAACAACATAATGTTGTAACCATGTGAAAGGGTACATTAGTGGGCATCCAATTATGGTTATAATTTCCAGGATCACTCAGATTAGAAAACAATGCAGGTTAAGCAAAGGCACAAAATGAATGTGGACATAAAAAGGATTCTTGATCCCATCCTCATACCATCGACAAAATTCAATTTGTGATGAAAGGTAAAATAAAAGTATTGCATAATAGCAGAGGGGTTTTATTCATTTATTTTAGATTTAAGATTTCTTAACTAACACATACAAACAAGAACCATATTCAAGTTATAAACTTATTTTTCTAAAAAATCATAATTAAGAGAGTGGAAAAAGCCGGGTATAAGTAGTAAATATATTGGCTATATCTATATCTGATGCAAAGCATGTCAATAATTTGTAAATAAAATCTGAAAATCAATAAGAAAATGAGAGAAAACCTACTTTTGTAAAATGGACAAAAGGCTGGAACAGGTTCTTCACAAAAGAAGCAAGTAACCGTAAGTATATAAAAATGTGTGCCACTTATTAGTTATCAGGAAAATGCAAATTAAAATCACAATGAGATACCACTACACCTTTAGCAGAATAGCTTATTAGAAAACCTGGAAACATCTAGTATTGTAAGGATCTGAAACAAAGTGAGTCTCTCATGAACCACTAGTGGAATATAAAATGATATAATCACTTTAGAAATTATTTGATAGTATCTATCCCAGATGAACATATGTTTATCCAAGGAATTGTACTTCTATGATGAGGCCCAACAGAAGTTCATAGCTATGTGCACAAAAGAAAATAATGAAATAAACATGAACATGACTGATCAAAGAAACACTATTTTTAACAAGCCCCAGCTATTACTGTTAACTATCAAGAACAGAAGAGTAAATACAGGGTATATTCAAACAATGGAGATACTGTGTAGGAATAAAAATGAACAAACTACTGCTACATGAAAACACATGTATATTTCTCATGAACTTCATGGTGAGCATAGATGCGGGACACAAAAGAAAACATACTTTATAATTCCATTTATATAAACGTCACGACTATGTAAAAGTACTCTAGGACGTAGACTATGTAGGAGCACAAAGGACTTGTTGAGGTACTGGTAAGTTTCTATTTCTTGTTCTAGATGGCAATTGCATGTGTGAACTTATATGCAACAAATTCATTGATCTTGGCCTTTATGATTTGTTTACATTTTTTATGTAAATTAACTTTAATAAAATTTTTACTAAAGTTTAAAAAATGTTCATTGAAGATCTTCTTGATATATCTATATAACATTTGAGGGGATCTTCAAAAAATTAACGGAAAAATTTGTGCTGTCTTTTAATTACATTTTACATAAACTTTTTGAAGTAGCCTCAAGCTTTCTCAATACTGTTTTCATCCTCATTATATCAATAATAAAATGTGTTTAACTTAATTTAACCAAAAATTAAAGCTCATTTGCTTAATACAGAAAGGAATGTGTTTGTGACTTCATTTATATATTCTTTATACGTAGATCTATGACTAATGCAGAATAGAGATCAAAAAAACTCTTTGGAAGTAGAATAGTATTCATGAGGTAGTGGTGTTAATCTGGAAATAAAAATTGCTCTCCATCCGTCAGAGAAACAACATTAAATTGCCTGTGAAGTCATCTACTTTCAGTAGCAGAAACTGAAAAAATATGACACTGAGTTCTTGATTTAGTCACTTGGCTATCTATGTGCCATAAAATTATGAAAGATGGAGTCTGTTTTTCAAATAGTCCTCTGTTCAATGAGGGAAGATAGTTTAAGATACAAATAATTAAAATAAGTTTGATTAACTATGAAAGAGGAATAATAGTTGACATTAACTCAGTGCTTATCAAATGTTGAATGCTATTCTGAGTGCTTTGTATTTAAACCATACAGTATTTTGCAATGGCAATTATTACATGCATTTTAGACATAAATAGGAACTAAATGAGGTTAAATAACTTTCTCAAAGTGGTTGAACAAGAGCTAGAGCCACAATGTAAGGAAAGAACTGAAGTACCAAGGTTCATGCTGTTAATCACATGTATACTATTGCCAGTTTTCTATGGAGAAAGAGGGTAAGAGTAAGACCCCTGACCTCCAGGCCATTGGCATTATGATTCCTGTCCTCCAAACCTTACTTATAACTTGAATAAAAGTGACTCCTGTGCTCGCCTGTTTTCTTATGGAGGACATGGGGATGGAGGATGTGGAGAAAGGGATAAGGGGATACCAGAGACCAGAAAAGTTGGCTACCCTTTCCTAATATTGAGTTCTATGAGACAAGGCCCTGGGCTCACATTGGCTGCAGTCAGACATCAACACTAGGAAAAAGAAGGTGTTGAGGGAGGAATTCTTTTACTTCAACCAAACCGATGCCCTGCTGTTCTCTAATTTTCACACATTCTTCACTTTAGGGACTGATTGACGGTTCTCAAAGACAGCTGGGGAAAAGTCCTCCCCAAAGAACTCTGTTTCAGTCCAGATTTCTAACTGGTCTACTTTTGCTTCCATATCCTGATAGAAATAAATCACCCTCCTAGCTACACGGCTCAAGTAAAAGGAAGCACAGGGACAGAGTTCTGTTTGCTGTCCAAAGCCACAAATCCCCAAGGCTGAGTGTACAAATAAGGGAGGAAAGATGAAAGGAGAGGGGCAAGATGGGAGGCAGGAGAGAAAGGGAGGGGTGATGAGTTGAATGGCCTCTAGGGAGAAGCTTGTAAAATAAATGTTCCTACCAGCCAGGTTTTCATGGTGATTCTGAAAAAATGGTGTTATGATCAAAATATTCACAAGGCGAAAGATTCGAGATTCGTGGCTATGACACTGAAAAATGGGAGAGAACAAAATATCAGGTTAATGAGGGTGTCTAATGAATCTTCTCTCTGAGGTCTCACTGCAGGCACCGAAGCAGAGCAAGGCAGGGAATAGGAAGGTGGTTTCTCAGAGAAAAGTCACAGTATTTTCTACTCAGAGTAGATGGATAATAAGTGTGGGTCCTAAAGACTCTCTAACATCTCTAAAGCCTGTCTTCTTTAAGGATTACCTCTTCTGATATATGGAAGAAAGCCAAGGATAGATTCTGGAACACAGGAGAAAAAGAAGAATATGAGAAGAAACCAGAGGATCCATGGTATGAAGTGTGTATTTCTACTTTCTCTCCTTTTGTCTGAACTTTTAACCTCTCTGGCCTTTATTCTAACACTGTGATTTCCCCCATGGTCTTTTTTGTCCTAGAAGTCCAGGTAAGCTCCAAGAATAGAATCGATTCCAAATTCTTGAGGAGGTGTAGTTTCATAATCATCAGTGGTTCACATACTTTCTGGAGAAAAGTCACTCTCTGACCTTGAGACTGATAAGCCAAGTCAAAACTCAGTTCGGGTGGAGCCTGGGCTATGTGTGCCTCTAGATCAGGGATAGTGATTCACACAGTTGAGTGTCTTCAGCACCTGGAACCTCCTGAATTAAAAATAGGGTAGAGTTTTTCTTTCTATATCATTTAAAAGGACCCTCAGGGACTTTTCAGGTGCTGGGATTCACGGATATATAGTCAGAGTAAATGAACCCCTTGGTAGGGTTTATCAATCAATGTGCTTTCATGATTTGAGGTCCTGCTCAAATCCAGGGGTGTAAGATGGTCAGAAAATCAGTTTGTATGTGTAGGCAAACTAACTAGTCAATGACTCCAAAAAAGAACACTGATTATGTGCTAGGCACTGTGACAATAATCATATATTGAGAATGGAGCCATGAGAAGAATGTAGATGAAATGAACAGAAGAGTGGATTACAAGTTCGAACTATCCAAAGAAGGAGTGATAAGAACATAAAAAATGGTGGGAGGGATGAAGTGCTTGAGATAGAGGAGAGAGTGTCAGCAAAAGTGAAGGAAAAGAGCCTAGGGGAAGGTGAGAGAATAAGCAAAAGGTGAAATTCTGAGTGGGCTCTCTCTGGTGTGTTTGCACGGAGCCCTTGGTTTATGTGGCAGAGTTTGAGGCTTTGGGAATTAGCTTCTCTTTACTCTAAGACAGATACTCTGGGAGAGGGTAAGTGACTGCAGGGAAGAGAAAAAAATCTAGAATTTTTCACCCTTCCATAACTCACAGGTAATCTCATGTATGACAAAGCCAAGTCTGAGTAAATCTAAAAGCAATCAGTTTTTCAGTATGAAAACAGGAAGGCGAGACAGCAAACTATACTGTATTCCTGGTAGAAAGAACTCTGCCATTTAATTAATAGGTCACCTTGGACATTCATAGATAATGTGAATCTATAAAATGTGGTAAATAGGCTAGTTTAAGTATTCAACCGAAAAAAAAATATCACTTTTGCTAGAAAGTAGCAGAGGTGGAATTTAAAAAAAAGAAAGCCTTCTGAGGATAAAAGTCCAGTAATCTTGGAGACATTTTTTTTTTTTCTTCTTAATGGGCAAAAAGAGGTCCTGTAAGTCATTCACAGATTTATACCAAGAAGTTCATTTCATAGCATTTGAGGCATACAGTCCATACCAACCGTAATAAAAGGTGGCCCCATTTTCTCTGGCTGACACCACGAACATACACTTTATTTATTCCCAGATGTTGGCTATCTGTATCAGATGATACCTTAGAATTCTAAAAAGTCACAGAGACCTCCCACTTCTGTTAGATCCCATCAGATTCCATAGCTTTCAGAAAATATTTTCCTTGAACTTGCCTATATAATCAATTTTTACCTTTGCATCTTCAAGTAGGTGATATGCAATAGTAGTTTGACTGGTACTGTTATTAAATAGCACCCTCAAATGCTGATCATAAAATCCACTTTCACTGATCATTTTTGTAATTATATTATGAAATTTTGGATTTTTTAAAATATAGTGCATCAATAAATAGGGTAGTACAATGCTAGGCAACATAGAGGTTCAGGTGTTTTGGAGACACATACATGTAAGTTACTTTTATGCAAAATTTTGGCTTTCCAAAAGTCTCTATAGCTTCGTCAATTGAATTTTCTCTCTAGACATATTGGATAAAAGTAAATTCCTCAAATGAACTGTCTATTTTATTACATATTTATTATTGTTTGTTTGTTTTCACATAGGATGTTCATGCCTGCCTTTCCAGCAATGCTTAGAACCATTTTTCTACTGATCTTCTAGGTCTCACATAGTCTGGGAAACCTTTACATACATCCTCAATACCAGCAGTCAAGAAGAGAAGCACATGAAAAACACTCTGTAAGTTTTGATGCTAGTATTGCCCTATTTGAATATAGCAATTTCTTCTTTTATTTTGTCTTCATTTTCTGGGTTATGTGTTTTGCAAGAATATCAACAAGGTCTATTCTGCATATGTTGCTGTATCCCCAGTGCATAACTGGGGATAATAAGCTTACATATAGGTTATCAGGATCCTTAATCATATGTAGAGTTGTTCTTTCTACATCTATTCTCCCATATCTAAGAGCCTCCAAGAAATGAGTAAGTTAACATCCTTGCTGACACCAGAAGACAAGACTGGTGAACACCTTATGAACAGGTAGCATTCTCAAGAGGCAAGTTCTAAAGAACTAGTTTTTATTGTTTTACCTGAAAAAAAACACTTTCTTCTTTGCGAGCCCAGCAATGTGGCTCAACACCACTGCTTCCCCATTCTTGCTTACTGGCTTCCCAGGCATGGAGAAGGTACATCACTGGATTTCCATCCCATTATTGGTGGCCTACATCTCCATACTTTTTGGCAATGGCACCCTTCTCTTTATCATCAGGGATGACCATAACCTCCATGAGCCCATGTACTATTTCTTAGCTATGTTGGCTGCCACAGACCTTGGAGTCACATTAACCACAATGCCCACAGTGCTGGGTGTTCTGTGGTTAAATCACAGAGAGATTAGCCATGGGGCCTGCTTCTCTCAGGCCTACTTTATTCATACTCTTTCTGTCATGGAGTCAGGTGTCTTGCTTGCTATGGCCTATGACCGGTTCATTGCCATCCACAATCCCTTACGATACACCTCCATTCTTAATGACACCTGGGTAATCAAGATTGGGGTGGCGGTATTGACAAGGGCCAGCCTGTCAATCATGCCAGTCATTATCCGCCTGCACTGGTTTCCCTATTGTCAATCCCATGTACTCTCCTATGCTTTCTGACTACACCAAGATATCATCAAGCTAGCCTGTGCTGACATCAGCTTCAATCGTCTCTACCCAGTTGTGGTTGTATTTGCAATGGTCTTGTTGGACTTTCTCATCATCTTTTTCTCTTACATTTTGATTCTCAAAACTGTAATGGGCATTGCTTCTGGAGAAGAAAGAGCCAAGGCCCTCAACACATGTGTCTCCCATATCTGCTGTATCCTGGTCTTCTATGTCACTGTAGTTGGTCTGACATTTATTCACAGGTTTGGAAAGCATGCTCCTCATGTGGTCCACATCACTATGAGCTACATCTACTTCCTTTTCCCCCCTTTTATGAACCCTGTCATTTATAGCATTAAAACCAAGCAAATCCAGAGTGGCATACTTCACTTATTCTCTCTGCCTTGCTCCAGAGCATGACTTTGACTCACTGCTCTTTGAAGGATAATACAAGAAACCTGGACAAACTGACAACTTTGTTGGCAGGAGTGACTAGGGAAAGGCATTTCATTGGAAACCAACCAATCCCTCTGCTACTTAGAACATCATCTGACCCTGCCCATTTATTGCTGATTTGCATATGACATAATATGTGTACAATACTAATTACACATTTCAAGTGTCCAACTGATATGATATTAACTGTTTTCCTCAGGTAACTCACACTGTTCGGTGAGCCTATAGCACCTGATGTATATATGGTTCTTAGGTCTACATTATGAATTACCAGTATATGAGTCAAAGACCATTTTTTTTTCCATGTTGTCTACATATATTGGCCCTGATATACCTAGAAATAAGGCATAATTTACCTCAGTCAGACATGCATTCAGTTTTCTTGCTTATATGGAGCTGGTTGCTGTTTGACAGTCAGCTCTGTATCTCATGAATATTCATATCCAATACAAAAAATTGCTCTCAACACAGAAAAAAAAGAAAGAAAGAAAGAAAGAAAGAAAGAAAGAAAATTGCACCAAATGAATAAATGAGCCTTATTCTAGCCTCAATTCAAGATGGCCCCTTTGAGAAAAGTGTATCTATGAAAACTCTGTTCAGTTAAATTTTGATAAACATTTTTCAAATAATAATATTGACAATAATATTAAAGCAGAGATATAATTTCTAATCCAGATGACCACTGTCTTGATGATTTACTCCCAGATACTACTGAACAGAGATATGTATTTTCAGATAGTAAAGTGGTATTAAAGGTCCAGTTTGGAAGTACATCATAAATAAGACTAAATAGGTGTTCTCGGTATTTGAAAAATACCAGAGATGAGTAATGGCTGGTCCTATGTGTGGGGTGGGGAGAAAGGGAGAGGATGGAGGCAATGCTTGTGACGAGAAGAGAAAATGGACTTTTCTGGTTATATTTTCAAGGCTGATTGTGTCCACAGTCTAGGCAACAGGGAGAAGGGAGCTTGTGGTTCTATGACCAGCTGAAGAGCCAGTACCAATGACTCAGATGACAGGTTTTAAATTGAATCAAAAAAGATATTCTTATGAGCAAAATATAGGATCTAAAATACTAGGATTACATAAGGAGCCACCCAGTAACTAGTCACTTCCCTTCATATGAATGTACCCTGTCCCTGGTCTCTGTAATACTGACCTCACCGTGGTCTAGGGCTGCCACATCTACTCTTCACCACAGAAGGGTGAGAATGGTCCAGATCTCTTGAGATCTATGAGTAACATGGAGAAAACAAAAATAAAAATATATTTTTATAGCAGTTTCCAGACTAGCGTATTATTATTTGTTCAGCCTAAGATACTGTCTTTTGTTGTTTCTCCTTTAATAGCTTTTAGACTGTGCTCCAGGAAGGTAAATCTAACATAAGTCTTATTCCCTACTATATTACAGGAATTGCCACATAGATACCTTTTTTGTATGTGTACGGGGGGGGGGGTTATTTTTATTTACTTTTTATTATTAACATATTCATTATTACAAACCATAATATTTCCTTATTCCCTTTACCTGACTTATCACTCTCCAGTCTCCCACCTGCCTTACCCCATCTCTAGTATCCTTAAGGTTTGTTTTCTCATTCTGAAAGTTCAATGTTAATGTTACAGTCTTTCTTTCTTTCTTTCTTTCTTTCTTTCTTTCTTTCTTTCTTTCTTTCTTTCTTTCTTTCTTTCTTTCTTTCTTTCTTTCTTTCTTTCTTTCTTTCCTTCCTTCCTTCCTTCTCTCTCTCTCTTTCTTTCTTTCTTACTTTTTCTTTCTCCTTTTTCTTTCTATGTATCTTTCTTTCCTCTTTTCTTAGCATCCAGTTATGATGCTAAGTTATGATGAGGGAGGACATATTGTATTTCTCTTTCTGTGTCTGGCTTATTTCACCTAACATAATTTTCTCCAGGCTCATCCATTTTGTTGCAAATGACAGAATATCATTCTTTTTATGGTTGAGTAGCATTCCTTTGTGTATATGTACCACATTTTCTTTAAACAGTCATCTGTTGATGGACATTTAGGTTGATTTCATATTTTGTCTATTGTAAATAGAGCTGCGATGAACATAGGAGTGCAGGTATCCCTAGAAAATTTTTAATAAAATATAATTTTTGATTAAAATGAATGAATGAAATATAAAATGACCCATGTCCTTCTGTGCATCTGTTGGTTCTTCTGTCTGTTTTCGTCTCTGTTATTGTACCCTCTGATGCTTTCTGAAATATGGGCAACCGAAATTGTATCCTCATTTAATACTCTCAAAAATATAAGATTACAACTCTCTGAATCAGAGTTTTTCCTTTCCTGTGCTCTTGGGTATGAATTTAGGGGAATCTAAGCCACATCAAAAGAAATCTTTCTTGATTTACCCTCTAGGTCCAGTGATCCTGAAACCTACCATGGCAGACTTATAATATAAAGGGTATAAGAATAATAACATAAAGTCTGTAAGTAGACACATTTGATTTGTTGGAGTGAGCAAGACTGAAGCCATGCTGGGACCCACAGCTGCCTGGGCTGCGGAGGGTGGGGGGATTTTAAAAAGGACAGTTTTTTTTCTCTCCACTCTTTCTTCCCATCCCTTGACTTTCTGATCTCACTCCCTAAGTAGAAAAACAAGGCCGAGAAGCTAATTAGTACTTTGCAAAGCTAACAGTTCTTTCTTTGAGACCTGTAGAGTTTTGAGAAATGATCAAGGCCAAATGACTGAAGCTGACCTTGGACACCAGCCAAGTGCACCGGACCAGATCAAAATCTTGCAGGGTCCTGAGATAACAGCGAAGATGAGAACAGAAACCAGATGAAGCCTTGGCCGGTCCTTGTACCTGACCCATAGAAACGGACCCCTTGTAACTCACATCTCCTTCTCTCCTGCTTTTCACCTCTGACATTCCATTCCCTGAACCCTTCCTTTAAAAACCCCCCAGTAAATGTAAATCTTTGAGATGGGGTAGCCAACCAACTCCTTCAGCTGAAGACATCTGCTTCTCTAACACCAAACATTTAACTTCTGAGTTTATTTTCCTTTCCTTCTCAAGGGGGTGGGCAGCTATACCTGAGTCCGGTAACAGATTAACACCCCTAGCAATTTCTCCCTTTCCTTTCTGTCCTTCCTTATATTGACAAGATGGAATGAAAAGTTCATAGAAAAAGCCAAAGAGAAGTAAAAGACTGAATTTCATTTTCTCTCTGTGGAGCTGAGTCCTATGTAATGGGGCATAGCTCTGTGCTTACAATGGCTCTGGCAGAACATTTTAAGAGTACGGTCAAGGTGGATAGGGTGGGGACATTTTTCTGATGAATCAATGTATTGCTCTGCTCTGATCCCTATATTTTCATATTCTTCAATTAAGAGCAAGTCCTGGGAGTTCTCTAAAAAGCAGGGGCAAAAAAGCCATCCTCTCTAGCTTTTCTTTTATTTCCTATGTGAAGATTATAATTAATCACCTTCTTGTTGACTAGGCTAATTTCAAAAGCAGGATGCAGGAAGAGACCTTGGGAAATACTGCTGCAAAACTCTAAATCCCCAGCGCTGGGAGAATAAAGAGTGGGGAAGAAGCAGAAACAGGATTGGTGGAGGAGCTTCTGAAACAAATGCTTCTTGCAGATTGGCTTCTGGGTATGATCTAAAGAGGTGGTACTGGAACCAAGACCAGGCTCAGGGTTACATAGTCACATCTGTGGCACAAATGAACAAAAGTCTGGTGGACAGGTCAGTTAGTGGCTTCAGTGTGTCTTGGCAGAGGTTCAGTATAGGCAACAGGGCATGACAGGCCAGCGTGAGAGCAGAGGTGTGGTTTATTGGAGCTGACAGCCAGCGAAAGGCAGTAACGTGTCAGTCAAAATGTTACGGGTCTTACTTGGCTTTTGAAAAACCTCTTCTTGCAGATACTTAGAAAAGGCAAAATCTAAATCTACTTTCCTCTTCCCTACTGGGGGATATATTTTGGAAGAATGAAGTTGAAAAACCATGAGAATAGAGGAAGATATTTCTTGTGTGGTTCATAATTCGGGGAAAAATTATGTTTCGTTTGTTGCTCTCTTCATCCAGCTTCCACTGTAATGACAAAGGGTGGAACCTAACAGAAAAAGAAAGGAAGGAAGGAAGGAAGGAAGGAAGGAAGGAAGGAAGGAAGGAAGGAAGGAAGGAAGGAAGGAAAGAAGGAAGGAAGGAAGAAAAACAGAAAACAAAAACCTTGCCAAATAGTATAGTCTCAGGTTAAGGTAGAGGCAACCTTTCACATTAGACACTATGCTATAAGTTGCTGCATATTCCAAGAAGAGAGCTCAGAATCCATCAAGAAATAAGTGGGCAAATCCTTTAAACCAAAGACAAAGTAGGAGTTCTTGGCTCACCCCTTCTATGCTGAGATATAGGCATTGCAGATTTTGAAGACCTGTACCCCACACGGATGGGCAGAGATACTGGATCTGGTATTGGGGCAGACTTGGGTAGGTAGGGGATGGTGGTCACCATTTTTACCAGAAGCAGATGCTACTCAGATCAAAACACTGCTGGATGCTTTGGACAGAAAGTTATTCAGAGCCAATATGTATCCATGAGATATCAGCATGGCAGATAATACATACACTGCAGATAATAACATTTATCAAAGGTAGGCCATCAAAATTGCATGCAGTCCATGGAAAATCAGTGAGCATGGACAGGCCCACAGTAAGCATGAGAAGAACCAGAATTTGCTAAATGTGGAATGGGCAGTTATTAAGGCATGAATTCTCTTAGCCAAGAGAGACGTGTCCGTGACTCTCAATAGACTAGGTTCACATGATCAATGGCTTCTAATAATGATGAACAAGACTAGCATGACCCATAAAAGTGTTGACAATGATATCAGCACAGATCAGGAAAACCATGTTGTAGTAAAGGTAGTAAGAGTGAGAGAGATCAGAGAAAAATACATCCATTTGGTACAATATTTTGTAAGTATTAGGAGTTACCTATAAAACAGGTAGGATAATGTGTAAATGAGGAGGCCCCGAAACAGTGCTATGGTTTTGGCTCTTTCTCAGCCTTCCTAAGAAAGTATACATGGAACAGTTTGTGTTAATTCAGGATGTAAATAGCTGCTTTAACTTTTTGAAAAATTATTACTTCCTTATCCCGCTTGATCTTCTCATATGCTGCCAGCATCTTCTATTAATATAAACATGTTTTACTGAAAACAGTGAAAGAGGGAGAGGTTAAATTATTTGCTTAATGATGGCATGACATGGCTGGGCTTGATCAAATGACCCGACATTGCATTTTACAGTCCTATGAACTCCTGTTTATTTATGTCATCTTCCAAAAAGATGAGTTCATCATTATTGGAAAATATTCCAGTAGGTACTATTTATATGCTTGGAAAACTATATTCTCTCCCTCTTCTTTTACCTGGCTAATTCACAACTGCATCATATATTAATTTACCTGGTAACTTTTCTTGGATGTCTTTTCTAATCCTTTAAATCTGGTTAAATTTCTTATTTCTAGGGAACATTTATACCATTCTGTTTCAATAGAATGCATACCTCTTTGTCTCTCCCAGGAGCATGGCACGTTCCTAAGACTACTTCTTAATCATTGCGTATCCTTAGTGCCCAACAAATGTAAAAGTCAAAAACGTTGGAAGGAGCAAGAGGCAAGGTAGGTTCCTACAGTGCTAAGGAGGCACTCACTCTCAGAGTCCTGCAATTGGTAACCTTGAACTTGCAAGACTTGAGAGTGAGCTCTTCCTTGAAGTTTGCTTTCTAGGTGACTACCTGGTTTATCCTAGGCCTGGCCCTGATGCTCAATATTTGGGAGAAGGGAGGACAGCCACTTCTTCCCAAGATTTTATAAAAATTATTTCTCTCTCAGGAACTTCACACTTATGCCAATATTCTATTACACTAAGGTTACCTTTTGATCATGGTTCAGCTGATAATAAGCTTCTGATGAGTAGAAGAGAGAGAAATGAGGTGAGAAAGCCAGGAAGGTGAGAAGGAAGGGAGGAAGTTAGTAAAGATCTCAGAAGGGAATGGTTTTGCCTGGACTCAAGGTACAGATTATTACAAAGGAAACTGGAAGATCACATGAGGTAGGTAAGCTGGAAACTGACAACGAGACCTCACATACAAATAATGTAAAGATATGTGTACTCAGTCTCAGGAGAGTGGGTCCAGACTGCTGTGTTAAGGGAGGTGCTATCACTGTGCTGCTGGTGCATCACACTTGATTCATAGCTTGACAGTCTGCAAATTATGTAAACTGTCCTCTCTCAACGTGTACCATCGGCATCCTCTCTATGCCTCTATCCCGTGACTTTTTTCACCTTTCATTGGAATTATTGCTAAGAGTTTCCCATATATTTTCTATTAGTCTAGCTTTAGTCTACCATCCTAAAGCCGTCTGTTTTTTATCATTCTCCTTGAAGCATTTTGAATAATTACTAAACTCTTAATATCATTTCTCCAACATGTTTCAACATTACTCACTGTAAGCAAAACCAGTTCTTTTCTCTATATAACACATAGCACAAGGTTTATACAGTGAGGTACAATATGCTCACAACATACTTGTGGCAGCAGATTGAGTAGCAAAGAAAGCAGGCCTGGAGAAGTTGCCACCTCTTTAATAAGATTTCTGGAAGAGGCGATGGAGTAGCCTAGGAAAAAAGTTTAGAAAATGTTAAAACTGCCTTGGTGAGAGACGTGTTTGAGTTCTCTGAGCTTGATGGGCCATAGAGATAGACAAATAAAAACACACCTAGACTTAGCCCAAGTTAAGGTGGGAGGAAAAGCTGAATTCTTGGCTTCCCAAAAGGGTCTTCTCTAAAAAGTTTACACAACGAGGATGAAAATTGTTTCCTCTTCAGAGTGACTGGAGGGATGTAGAATGTAAGGACAGAACAGCTTTCTGAAAGGCTTGCGGGGGGAAGACGTGGAGACTTTTTTTCTGTAAGCATCCTGGACTCCATGCTCACATAGATGCGGGTGTCCAGGGAGGCAGAGGGATAAACAAAACAAATTTCACCATGTTTATCACAGCACTATTTGCAATACCCAAGATATGGAACCAATCTAAATGTCCATTGACAGATGACTGGATAAAGATAACGTGGTATGTATATACACTGGAATACTACTTAGCCATAAGAAAAGAATGAAATTTTGCCTTTTGCTGCAACAGAGATGAGCTTGGAGAAAATTATATTACGTGAAATAAGCCAGGCACAGACGGAGAAATACCACATGTCCTCACTCATATGCAGGAGCTAAAAAATAAACAAACAGACAACATAAATCTTTCTTAAGGGCTCTGGACAGGGCGACAGCATCCCTTTAGCAATCCTATCTTCTGTGGGTGTTTCCAGCCCCAAAACCCACATCAATCTCACACCACAAAATGGTGTTCATCAAGGAAAGAATTTATTCTAACAGGTCTGGACTCTGGATCAGAGGAACAATGACTTGGACTTGTAGCAATTTTCTGTGACAGAGACCCCCAAAAAGAGTCAGTGAGTCCAGAGACACTGAGGACCCAGAGTAAGGGTTTCATTTAGGTCTGTGTCTGGTCAGAATGGGGATCCATGGGTTGGTCAATATGACTAAGACTGAAGGCCACACCGAGAAATTTGTTTCCTACCAGGTTACCATCTTTAAAATTTGTAAAAGTAGAGGAAAAAATATCTCTTCCCATCAATTTCAGAGTTACTGTGGATTTATACAGAAGTAGGTATGTCTGTTTTGTGCATTCCTCCTGAAAGGAGGAATAAACTGGCCAGCAGTTCTTACAGCTGTGTGGTATGTATAGCAGACATGGGAGGGTAGTGCTGGAAGAACATGTACACTTCCTCCACCTGTGGGGTAGCAGGGCGTGGAGGGGTGTTTGGTGCTCCTGTGAATTTAAGCCTGCTCTTGGGCTGAACCCTCCCCCTGGTGGTTACATTGAAACACTACAGCTTGTGTGTCAACCTGGCTCTTTAAATTCTCCTGGTTGAATTTCACACCCTACCAAGCCCAGGCTCACTCAGTGGGCTATGTATCAGTTCTAGGTGGAGGATCCCTTAAATATAATTTATACTGGGTACCCGAAAAATCTCTCTCTCTCTCTCTCTCTCTCTCTCTCTCTCTCTCTCACACACACACACACACACACACACACACACACACACACTCCTATTCACATTAGATGCACATTTGTAATCAATATTACATGCACTGAAAACCACTAGCACATTTACAAATAGGTACCCTGATACTAATACCTTCAGAATTCAGGTCCAAATACTCCACCTCCCCAACCATCATGCACGCATGTTCAATTCAAATTCACGAGATTTCAATGTTACCCGAGGTGACAGAGATGGGCCAAGGACTGTTCTTTTGTCATTCCCATCATATCTTCTCACCTCTCAGCCTTCAGAAGCCACCCTGCCTTCCTAGCCTGAGCCAGTCACGGTGTTTTATAAACTCTATGTAACAGTTTATCTTTTTTACTAACTGTGAGCTTCCTAAAGGTGCAAACATGTCATGTTTATCTGTGTATCTGCAAGCCCCTGCCCAAGGTTTCTCACAGTCGGCACTTAATGGATGCCTGTGAATGAATATTGATGAAAATGTATAATGGAATTTCAGTCAACTTTCAAAGAGGACTATTTTGTAATATGATAAAACAAATCTAAAAATCATGTAAGGGAATAAAGAAGCAAAAATGCTGAGGGTTTTTCGTTTGTTTCTTGTTTTGGTTTGGGTTTTAAATGACAACTGCTTGGGCACTAGTCCTTCAATCATATAACTTAGAGAAACAGTATAAAGCTGTTATATAGATACTAGTAAATAAATATAATCAAGAAAATATTACAAGTGTTTAGATAAAAGGCATGTTATTCATCAAACAGAATGTTTATCTCTGTGAACAGCTATCAGTTATGCATTCTTTTATTTTATTTTTATTTTTTTGTCTTTTTTCGTGACCGGTAAGGGGATCGCAACCCTTGGTGTGGTGTCTCCCGCACCGTGCTCAGCCAGAGTGCGCACTTGCCAGTCCTGTATAGAATCAGAATTCGCGGCGGGAGCGGAGCTGTGCTCCCAGCGCTGCACTCTCCCGAGTGCGCCACGGGGCGGCCCCAGTTATGCATTCTTACCTAGCTGTATACACCAAAATAACACTCATCTCCAGTGCAGATTTTAAATCCTTCCTGTATATTGCTAACCATGTACTTTAAAAACATATGATAAGATCGCCCCCTGCCTTCTAAACTCAGCCATCAAAATGTATGCGGTCTTTGACATGTCAAAGAAACCCTTTCAGAGTCTTGACCCTGCCTCCCTCTGCTGTTTCATTCCAAGGTATTACCTATCTTATGTCGCATATTTGAGTACTGAAAAATTTTATAATCCTCAAAATACATAACATTTTTCTCACCTCTATACCCTTGCTTATGCTACTTCTTCTTGGAAACCTTTTTCTATAAATCACCAGCTCAAGGTTAATTCTTATCGAATCTTCGTAGCTCAGTTTAGGTGCCTTCCCCAGCCCTCCCCTGTGGACCAGTTGCTACCTACTCTACTCACACAGTTTCGACGTCCATCTCTTTCATTGCATTTAGGATCATTGTTGTACCATCTCATATCTCTACCAATGCTACCAAATAATAGCAATATTTGTGGTTGATGGTAATAATAGCCATATTGTTGCTGCTATACTGTCCTTGATCAGATTCCCTCTGGAAAAGGGCAAATTTATATTCTCAAGAAATGAAGAATTTTCTCAAATTTCTCTGGTAGATGTTCCCTTTCCTACTAGCCTAAATGAAGATGCTCAGCTCCCTCCTTTTGTACCCATTTGGTAAGACGTCCCACTCTCTACATCTTGTGCTGTTACCCTGATTCTGCCTCCTACACTCTGGCTGCAGCCACTTGTTATTTGCCTGATCTAAGGTGGTGCTACCTGGTTGTGGTCTGATAACACTGCCATAAGCTTCCGAGGACTCTGTCCTCACTTTGGATCAATACTCCCCGTTTTCAGGTTCACTTCTACACAGCTCCCATCAATCATCTCCTACTTGAAGGATGTGCTATCTTGCTTCATGCCAGTCTCCATGTGTGTGTGCGTGTGTGTGTATTATGAATGAGAAGAGAAGCATGCACGTGATGTGACCACATCAATTCATGTTCTGTCACATAGACTGAAGGAGACGTATGAATTTATTTTTTTCTGATAATGATGGTGTTTGCTACCAGAGGAGTATGGAAGGCAAACATTTTGGAAAGGCTGCTGTTGTAGGGCTTGCCGAAGGAATGCCTCGTGCATTGAAATTTCAGTAGAGAGTTTTGGGAAAGTCTGCGATGCTGGCCTCGATATGCAGTTAGTTGAGGTGAGATCGGAAAGGTTTTAATCTGGCTGACCTTTAGGCTCAAAGATACAACGGCTGGCAGAGACAAAGGGCAAATGCATGATGTTGTAAGAAAACAGATAGAAATAAGAAGGAAAATGAGGGGAAAATTGAAAGGAACGTGGAGTGGTGATGTCTGTGGTGCTTCGAGGCAAACAAGTAATTTAAAAGTTGATGTGGACATCACCTGGATAATCATCTTCATCTGCCATATCCAGCCTTTCTGCAAATCATGGGTACATTCTAATGAACAAGAGAAGGAGTGAATGAAGTGACAGGTAACAGGATTTGGTTCCTTTACAAAGCAGAGAAAACAGAGTGAGGAAGTGACACTTTTGCTGCAGCAGACACCTGTCCGTGGCCACAGCCTGGGGACTGAACACTATAAAGTTAGGGCTCTTCAGCCTCCAGTGGCCCCATGGAAGCAGAGATGGGTGGAGGTGAGAAAAGTCTCCAACCCGCAAGGCATCCAGCCCTGGGGACTGTCTGTTTGTGCTCAGGCTCTCCCAGCTGGAGCCATGGTATTTCTCACACACAGGGGAAGGAGGATAAGTACTCCCCACATCCATCAGCACGGTGCCTTTTGTTGACCTTGGCACCATCCTTGCCAACTCTCTTCCTTTTCAGTACAGAATAAACTGGCTTCACTTTTTAAAAATTAGCCGCTACTGGTGAGTCTCCACTACTGTCCTATGTTTGGGTTTCAGAGGTGGGTTTTAGGGAGACATGAGAGAGGAGGAAGAAAAGGTAGGAAGACAGGGATGTATAGGTGTCCCAAAAGAGCAGTGAGCCTGGAAGAAGGTGGTCTGAGCTCCAATTCTGGCTTCTCCCCTGCATGATTGAGTGGCCTGAGGCAAGTGAGTTCCCCACATTCCCCACACTGGGTCTTAGTTTTTTCACATGAAAAAATGAAGTCTTGGAATTCAATATCCCCATAGAATCTCTTCCACTTCTGATGCTTTCAGAGTCTATGCATGGGAGAAGAGCCAGGAAAAGGATCAGAGAGCAGGGATGTCCCTCGCAAAGAGGAGAGATCATCTGCAGTATTCTGTTGGGAACACCAGGGGAAAGGGCTGCCTCTTCCTTCTGACCTGGGCCTTCATGGCCTGGCCAGGCCCGGCCCTTCTTGGACCATGTCTGGACATCAGCCTCCCTCTGGCATCAGGATGTCAGAAACCCTCTGATCTCAATACTCCTCCCTGTTGAGCTGTCTGATACACTCAACTTTCTCCTTTCTCTCATCAACAAAACAAGCATTCATTCATTCATTCAATATATATATTAAGCTCATTTTACATGCTGGGCCAGGAAACATAGCAGGGACCATCCCATCCTCAGTCTTATGCAAGTGCTAATACAACACCCTGTGACTTCCCCAGTATCCAGGATAGGACCTTGCCCTTGCAAAATCTTCCTCCACCCTCTGAAAAGAGTCATGTTTACAGAGGAGTTTGACCACTGTTGGAATGTTGTCTGGGGGCTCAAAAATGAGGAATCTGATCCAAGTCTTTGTGCTTAGATGTGACCTCACTTCAATATATCTTATTCACAAGAAACAGTGACCACCACCAATAGTTCATTTTTTAAAAATTGACAAATATTAAATACAAATAAAAAATATTTATAAAATAGATTAGAGAGTTAGTTATTCATTGCAACTGAAAGTCCCTTTTTTCAGGAATTTCCTCCTCAGATCTCACCTGTACCTTGTTGAAAAAGTATAAGTGGATGCATTTACACTTTAATAGTGCTACAAAAAGGTTCTATGTGAGTGCAGAGAAGGATTTACTTAACTCTACACAGGGAAGTCAAGAGAGATTTGTCAGAAGAAATTATATTTGTGCTAAGTCTTAAAGGTTTGACAGCTGTTTACTGGTTAAATAAAGAAAGATGTGGTTTGGTATGTGTGGGTAATTTAAGAAAGAACGATATGGGTGAGTTGACTGGAGTAGAGAAAAGATAGGTTTGGAAAGGTGCTGAAGCAAGAAGGACCTGGCTACGGACAGAGTGAACAGACTTTCACGTTGTATTAGGACCACACACTTTGGGACCAGCCAGTCATGGGCTCAAACCTCTTCTCTGATTTGATCTCACTGTGAGACCTTGGCAACGCTATTCACTTTGTTCATAGTTTCCTCCTCTGTGAAGTAAGGAAAAAGTGCTTCATAGTTATGGGAAATATACATGATTGTGTAAAGTTTACACAGTGTCTGAATCATATTAGGACTCCATAACTGGGAAATATCGCCATAGCTCTTTTACAAGTTTGATCTTTATTCTAGTGAAAGGGGAGCTATTGAAGGACTGAAAACAGTGCAGTGACACAGAGTTAGCATTTCCTGATAATCTCCATGACTGCAGAGGGGGACAGATTGAGGGGATAGGGGCCTGGCTGAGCATGTTAAGTGACAGAGAAGTCAGGCAGGCAGGTGTGGAAAAAACCAAGAGCTGTGATAATGAGTACAGAAATGGAGACAACAGAATGGATCCCAGGGGTATTTGGAAAGTTGGAAAGACTTAATTCGGTTAAAAATTATATATGGGAAAAGGGGAAGGCTGAGAAAAGTGCAAGTTCAAAAGCACTGTCTTGGATGACTGGAAATGGTGATGATATTATTAAACAAGCGTAAATTTGAGCAGATTTAGGTGTGACAAGATGGACGCTAAGCTGAATGCTAGGTGAGTTGGGTTTAATTGGCAGACTTCAGGAAACTTCCAGTAGGGAAAGGAAATTCAGGCCTTAAACTTGAAAGAGATATCTGTATTAGAGATCGATGTTTAGAGGCCATCAGTCTATAAATAGTGATGATAATGATAATGACAATATAATGAATGAGAAGTTAAGGAGTCCACAGTCAGGAAACTGAATAAAATAAACATTTGAGCAATGACAAAAGAGACTGGATAGGAGCTGTTATAAAAATCAGAAGAGAACCTGCAGATACTGGCATCAAGAACGCTAGGAGAGGGCTGGCCAGTTAGCTCACTGGGTTAGAGTGTGGTGCTGATAACACCAAAGTCAAGGGTTTGGATCCCCATACTGTCCAGACACCAAAATAAATAGATAGATAGATAGATAGATAGATAGATAGATAGATAGATAGATAGATAGATAGATAGATAGATAGATAGATAGACAGATAGATAAGCAAATAAATAAATAATAGAATTCTAGAAGAGAGCTTTAAAAAGGAACGCATGCCCATTAAACACAACCATTGCAGAGGAATCAGATATTCTCGAGATGGTCCATTGAATTTGGCCCCTAGAGAGGTCACTAATGAATTTGGGGAGCATTGCTTTAGCTAAGTGGGTTAAAAAAAAAGGAAAATAGTCATAGTTGGTTGGTTGAGTAGTGAAGAAATGAAGAGGATAAATGTGGGCAATTCTTTTATTTCCTTGCCAAAGTGACATAGGGCCATCTGTGGTTCTTCTGCACGTTTTCTCTTCTTGCTACAACCCCTCAAAATGTTTTCAGTGCACATCAGCCTCCATCATCACGCTGTCCATCCATCCTTGTTGCATCTACCAACCACATTTCCAGCCACATCACTTTATTCACTGAAGATTTTAGCACTGATTCACTTTTCTCCTTCCACAACTGACCCAGATGTAGTTCTTGGTGATTTCAGAATTCCCTCTGCTATTCCAAGCAACAGACTCATTCATCAAGGATTGTGTCATTTACCTTATATCAGCAGCCCTGTTGCACTCCATGCTCTGAAACTCTGCTCCCCCATCACTGCCCTCACCATCTCATGTTTCTTCTCTTTTAGCTTCCATAGTACATCATTGTAATCTTCCTTTGCACATATCCTGAACTTCAGTCATGCAAGCCTTCCCTCATTTCAATTTGCTTACATTCAACTCTCCGCATGGTTCTCTTGGCATTTGAGAAGCTATGTGTAGTGATGAAAAATATGCCTGAGTGCTGACTGGTGATACTCCAAAATTGTGGACCTCCAGTGGGGCTTGTGCACTGCCTGGAATCCTGCCATGCTGCCCTAGTCTACTACCTGTTTTCTCACTCTCCCCGTTTCTCTCTTGAACATACTAGAATCAGATCTTATTCCCAACCACTCCAGTGACAAGTCTCCTGTCAAGATCAACAATGACCCTCACCCCACTTAGGCTTTGGCCATTTCTCAGTCCTTAATACCTTCACCTCTCAGCAACATTAAAGATAATTGATTAATCCCTCTTTAAACACATACAAGACCACACTCTCCTGATTTCCTTCCTATATAACTGGAATTTCTCCTTCTCAGTTTCTTTCGTTGGAACCTCTTTTTCATCTCTAGGTACCAGATTTGTCCATGAATCAGTATCAGAAATTTCTCTCCTACACTCACCTCTTAGGTATTGTCATTCAGTCTATACATTAATGTCGTCCAAATTTAAATCTCTTCCTCTGAAAAGATATCATGTTGTGTGAACAGGAGTTAGCTAGACAAAGGTTAAGGGAAAGCCTTTCTAGGAAAATTGTTTTATTTCAGGAAGAATGAAAATATAGAATTTAGATATGAGCAAGAATTCTAGAGAAACTGGAAGAATTGCTTAGTCTCACTGACACCATAAATATAAGGAAGACTATCAGGATATAGTAGAATGGAGAATATATGCAGAGATAACATAAGGCAGGACCCTGAATGACATTTTAAAACTTTTGTATTTCATGTGAAATGTGGTTTTGTAAATATCTCTTTTGCGATAGTGTAGCCCACTGATTAGAGTAGTGCAAACTAGAGATCACTGGAATAATCCAGGAAGAAATAACAGCGATCTGAATTAGGACAACATCCATGAAGATGATGGGAAGTAAACAGATTTAAGTATTTAGTAGATGGAAATTCCAGGACTTGGTGATGGATTGATTAGATATTGGGAAGAGGTGTGATATGGAGGATTCCAACATAAAACTTAATTTTAACTTAAACCACTGAGATAATGAACGCAAATAAACAAGAAGGTTGCTGGGGAAGAGAAGAGAAGTTTTTTGAGATGCTTTTGAGGTCACTGTGAAGCATCAAAATATAGATGCTCTGCATGCTGCTAGATATATGAGTATGGAAATCAAAAGAGAAGACACCTTCTGAAGTTACAGATTTTTATCAATATATGGATGGTAAATAGGAGTGGGTAACATTGCCTGAGGATAAATAATAATGTATGATCAGGAAATTTCCAAGAACGGGGACAACTATAACTCAGGTATGAGCAATGAAGATGAGCCAGCGAAGAGGACCAAGAAAAAATAAAAATGATAGAAATATAGAGTGAAACCTGAGGAGGGTGATGAGATCAAAGAGAGTTTCAGTAAGTGAGTGAGAGTGGTGGAATTGATACTAGTGGAGTAGATGATGCTGACGCTGATGTTGGTGTGAATGTTAGTGACGCTGCAGAATGAACAACCAGAAACACCCATTTATTTTCAGCTCGGTCCCTGAGGAACATCAGCCCAACATCCTCTCAGTCCTCAGTTCATGCTCCTGTCTAACATGACTCAGTTTAGTCCCATGTTCTACCTCACAGGATTTCCAGGTTTGGAAGCCATCGAACACTGGATTTTCATCCCCTTTTTCTTTATGTACCTGGTGGCCATCTCAGGAAACTGTTTCATTCTGATAATTATTAAGATCCACCGGCGTCTGCACACACCCATGTACTGTCTACTCTCCCTGCTGGCCCTGACTGACCTGGGACTGTCAGTGTCTACCTTGCCCACCACTACAGGGATCTTTTGGTTCAACTCCCACAGTATCTACTTTGGAGCCTGCCAAGTCCAAATGTTCTGCATCCACTTGTTCTCCTTCATGGAGTCCTCAGTGCTTCTTGTCATGTCCTTTGACCGCTTTGTGGCCATCTGCCACCCCCTGAGGTACTCAGTCATTATCACTGGCCAGAGAATGGTCAGGGCAGGCCTGATTATCATCCTGCGGGGACCTGTGGCCCTTGTCCCAATTGTCCTCCTCCTGAAGGCTTTTCCCTACTGTGGGCCTCTAGTCCTGTCCCACTCATTTTGCCTACACCAGGAGGTGATACACCTGGCCTGCTCAGATACCACCTTCAACAGTCTGTATGGGCTGACACTGGTGGTGTTCACCGTGATGCTGGACCTGCTGCTCATCGCACTGTCCTATGGACTCATCCTACACACAGTGGCAGGACTGGCCTCCCCCGAAGAGAAGCTCTGAGCCTTCCAAACCTGTACTTCACATCTCTGTGCTGTGCTAGTATTCTTTGTGCCCATGGTTGGGCTGTCCCTAGTGCACCGCTTTGGGAAGCATGCCCCACCTGCTGTCCAACTTCTTATGGCCAACGTCTACCTGTTTGTGCCTCCCATGCTTAACCCAATCATTTACAGTATTAAGACCAAGGAGATCCGCCATGCCATAGTCAACCTCCTAGGCATTAGAAAGGTCAGTGCTGAGTCCTTGGTCTAAAAGTACCACTGGGTGCCTACAAGACCACTCATCAGGCAGAAAATGTATAGAACTGAGTACCTGTTATAACAATCCATGTTCCTGCAGATTTTTTCTTCTGCTCTAAATGAATTATGAGTGAATTTCGTTTTTTGAGTTATAGCTTAAGAATATTGACTTTCTCTTGCTTAAATTACACTACCTCCTCCTTTATGTGAGATCTAGCATTTTTGGTAGCATCAAAAGCTGCCCAGAATTGAGTCAGAGAAAATGACATTTATCTGGTTTCTGCTAGGTTCTGTTCTAGGTACTGTGGTATTTATTGTTCCTTTTTGGTTTTTGTTTAGTTTAGTCGATGAGCATCTGAATTTGTATGCATGTGTGTGTGTATACATGTACATATATGTATATAAATATTTTATATATAAATGAAAAGTACATATGAAAAATGTTGAAATATTGAAAACTGTGTTGAGAATGATAAATTACAAAGCCTAAAAGGCAGTTAGTTCTAGGAAAGAGAAGTAAATCAAAGTGAGAAGGTAACAAGAGGCTTTAATTCTATCTAGAAAATAAGAGAGCAAATTAGCAAAATGTTAATTTTTTTTAAAACTGAGTATATGTGTACATATACATTTACACGACTAATTTATTACATTGTTCTCTGTATTTTACAACTGAAATATTTTCTATTGAAAAACATACAGAATTACAAAGTGAAATTTAAAAGAGAACCAAACTCTAAAAATGTGTATAACAACCACTATGGAAAACAGTATGGAGGTTTCTCAAATGACTACAGATAGATCTACCATACGATCAGGGAATCCCACTTCTGGGTACATACCCAAAGGAGTGGAAATCATCATGTTGAAGGGATACTTGCACTCCCATGTTCATTGCAGCTCTGTTTACAATAGTCAAGACATGGAACCAACATAAATGTCCACCAATGCATAATTGGATAAGGAAACTGTGGTATATATACACAATAGAATACTGCTCTGCCATAAAAAGGAATGAAATTCTTCCATTCCAACAACATGGAGGAACTTTGAGAAAATTATGCTGAGTGGAATAAGTCAGGCACAGTGGGAAAAATACCACATATACTAACTCATAAGTGAGAGCTAAGAGAGAAGGAAGGAAGGTAAGAAAGACCACAGTTGGCCTTATATATAGAGAGAGTATACCTAGGGTTGTGGAATGGTTTAGGGGGAGGGGAGGAAGATCAGGAATTTATTGGGTGGGGGACATGGGGAATAATCACAATTTGTGGTAATGGGCATGTTGATGGTAGTGATATGGCCATCACATCTTGGGCACAAGTTGTGACGGTCAGCTTTGTAAACCCCATGACTATACATAACCAATAAAATAATATTTAAAAATAAATACATAAATAAAAATGTGTATGAATATTTATGTTGTGGTGTTTGTGTTTATGTTCTCAGAATCTCATTGGTTTAGGCTTTGGAGGTCCTATGCAAGTTCCTCCCATCTTAGAGGCAGGAGTACTTTACACAGGTTCTATTCTAAACTTTAATTCAAATCCACATGATAGATCACAATATTCGATAGCAATCCTAACGATCAGAATATACTTCTCCACACTGAGAGGAAATTTTTGCATGGATCCCATTGGTAGAATGGGGTATAAAGAACACGATTTGGATTTAAATTAGAGTTGCCACTTATTAACCAATAGGCAACTAACATCTAAATCTCCCTCCTTTCAAATTTGGAAGCACATACAGCTAATAACATTTGAAAACTTCTACCCTATTGAAATGTACAATGTAAATTAACATATTTTAATCTTGCTAGTATACAAATAGTGAAGAAAAGAGCTAACAATCAGGATCTGTGCTAACAAGTGTGTGGTAAAAGAAGCATTTCCATACATTGGCATGGCAGTATAATTAGATTTGCCTTTTATAGAGAACAAAATTCATAAAAAGACTTAAAAATAATTCATAGCCTGTATCTCAGAAATACCACCTCTAGAAATCTAAACAAATACAGGTGCTCCTTGACTTATGATGGGGTAATGTCCCAATAAACATATTTCAAAGTTGAAAAATTGTAAGTCAAACAATCATAATGTGAGGACCATCTGTAACTATAATTGAAAAATAAAGATTTTAAAACGTAAGATCCTTGAGATAAATATTTTTTTTTGTTTGATCACAGATCAATCTCTAGTGGCCAATAAATAAGTGTTGAATTAATTAATAAGTGAATATTATAAGTTAATTGTGTTATTGTTCATAATATTAAAAAACTGTAAGCATACAAAATTTCTAGGATAAAAATTTTACATAAATCAAGGCATATTCATTTGATAAAATACTAAATGACTATAAAAATATATTTAAGTGCTTTGGGAACTACTTTAAAAAATATATTAAATGAAAATAAGATTAAAATATTATATACAGAACAATTACCTTGTAAAGGCTTTAAGTATTTATATCCATAGTAAAAAGGCTGTTATATATAACTTTATTTTCTATATGCATTTCTCCATCTTTAGCATTATCCAAATTTTTCAAAGAACATGTCTTATTTTTATAACCTAAAAGGATTCTTTTACAAAAAATATAAAACATTGCATATAATTATCCTGATGATAATAATGATTATGGTGATGATTATGATAATGATAAATACTAACAGTTATTAATATTAATCACATAACAGAGAGTGTTGAGGGTTTTCTTTATCATTTTATTTAACCCTAAAACCAAGCCTGTAAAGTAGGTAGGCATTATTGTTTTCAATGTTTCACAATTAGGAAACCAAGTTTCCCAGAGGAAAGAAACTTTCCTTAGTTAATTTCTGATGCATGACAGAATGGAGAGCCACTCGCAAGCTTGTCTGCTTTTCTTAAGCTGTTATGCTGGACCTTCTCTAAACAGGATCAGTCATTTCAGGACATACCCTTTTTTATTGAAGAAAGTCCAATTACTTAGCTTCCTCATAATTTTGATGTTCCCTTCTTAGAGTATATTATCTGTTTTTCAACTTAGCATCATTAAAAAAAGCAACAGAAAACAGTAATGTAAAACTATAGTAGCTATTTTTAATAAACTTTATTTTTTAGAGAAGTGTTAGGTTTATAGCAAAATTAAGCAGAAAGTACAGAGATTGTCCATAGAGTAGTTATATTTTTTAGTGCATACTATGACCCAGGCATTATTCTAGGGACTTAAATGCTGTAGATCACTTTATCTTGACAAAAACCTTTTGAGATAGGTACTGTTAGATTCCGCATTTTACAGACAAGTAAACTGAGGTACAGAGGTAGAATAACATGCGCAATATTAAACCAGGATTGGATAGTCATTCAGATTATAATGTTCAAAAAATGTTTTTAACCATCCTGTACCGGAAAAAAAAAAAACTCATCAAAGCTGCAGACATTCCTGCTAATGATAGTACCTGCTGTAAAAGTTCTGGACCACCTCCACAGCATGGGCCCCAAGCTCCTGCATGCAGAATTCTTTAGAAATATCTCATGTTATTTAATATCCTCAGGCCTCTTTAAGCCTTTGAAGCTGACAGTGTGTTTGCAAACCATATTTTTCAGGTAATTGATACTCACATAAGTTTATAATGTCTTGATTTGTGATAACTCTGAGC
Source organism: Cynocephalus volans (assembly GCF_027409185.1). Lineage (NCBI taxonomy): Eukaryota > Metazoa > Chordata > Mammalia > Dermoptera > Cynocephalidae > Cynocephalus > Cynocephalus volans. The sequence goes on along the minus strand of NC_084463.1, from coordinate 105,137,056 downwards.
CTTTGTACATGGTTCCCATCTATCTGGAATGTTGGATCTGATGAATGAGAAGTCATTAATAAAGAAGATCAACTCAACACTTGTATCTCCTGTGAAGTCTTTTTTTTTTGTACTCTCTGGGATAATTAGTCCTTGTCACATCAATCTCATGCAGAAGACAATAATTTTCTCAAAGATGGAGATTGTGTTTTATTAATCTTTCCATACAAATATCTGGCCTAAAGCTTGTAGTATCTACATATTTGTTGAATGAATAAAAGTGAATAACTACTTGGTCTAGGAAAAGGAGAGGAAGACAGAAAGAAGGACTGAGTGTCAACCAATATATATATATTTATAAAGATGGGAGCGGTAAGAGAAGAGGGTGAAGGATCACCTGGCTCCCTGAAATATCTCCTGGTGGTACCCATGGGCCACTAAGTTTCCATGGAAGATGACTGTGGCGTACAAGCACTATCTTCTAGAGGGCACTGATTCCTCTTTGATGTTTGTCACATCTGCATCCATCTAAGGAGATTCCTCTGAGGGTCCAATACCCAAGGGAGAAAGACAAAGAGCCTTATAATTGTGAGTGTAGCTGATGCAGAGCAGCATTCGGAGTTAATCAAAAGAGGCTGGTACAGGAGTGGGAAGGCTTCAGGGACCTAGAAAAAGCTAGAGACGAAAAGGGACCAGTAAGTTGTTGAATATCCTATGGTTATGGGTAGAGGGAGCCAACCCAGTGACCTCTGATATCGCTTATCTAGCAGACTATGAGTAGAGTCATGGGATAGGGCACCTTCTGGGAGGATGGCCAATCTGTGGCTAGAGCTGCTATTCTCTGATATATCCCCTGATGTTTTTGGTCAGGAAGAGGAGCCTGGACTTGTTACTGGGGCTGCTCATTGCAGTGGAATAATACAGGGTTTTGGTAGGCAAGAAATCGTAATCTCAACAACTCTACCCAACTGATGGAGCTTCTTATGCATCAGGGCACATGTAAAAACTTTCCATCAGAGTGAGAAGTTAAGGTGCAGAGAGATTTGGCAACTTCACCAAAGCCGTATGACGGGCTTGTCCAAAAACCTGCTGAGGAGCTCAGGAATCCCAGCCTTGAGTCTCTTACTCCTCCTGGGTGTCAGTTCACTTACCGACTTCTTCATAGAGCTCACAGCAGACATGAAAGGAGGAGCCATGTCTACCAAATGGTAGGTAAATATTATGAAGAAGTTACAAAAAGAAGGTAGTATTAGAAATTACAATTAAAAATCCACATCTATTCAGTATATGGTCTAACAACATCACATTTAGAATTGCATATAAGTAGGTCTCTAACTGATAAAGTAGGTAAAATCGTTTCAGTTTTTCAGATGAGAAAATAGATTACATGAATAATTTGCACATAGAGTGAATAGATATTAAAGTCATGATTTGAGTGCAGATCCCTGATGGACAGGAGTCTTGAGTGCCACAGTTCTAGATGGCTCCTCCTCTTTCCAGCAAACCCGAGAAGAGAAGGCTGAGCAGCAGGCTGCGGGGGAGCCCCTGGCCCCCTTCTCCAGGCTCTCAGCCTCCTTGGCTGTCTGTGCTGCTCACGCTTCTCCCCATCAGTCCCTGGGGGTCGGACCACATCTCCCATTTCCCATCCTCTCTGCTGCTCAGCCCTCTCTCTCCTGTGGTCTCACAAGAGACTTTCTCCTCTCCTCAAACCCCTTCTCTCTCTTTCTTTCTCTCTTCCATCTGGCCCCACTCTGCCCTCCACCTCTCTCTGCTTCTCCCTCTGCCTCTCCCCGTCTACTCTTGGTTTCTAAGCTTGCTCTCGATGTATTTCTGATTTCCCTTCAGTCTTGTTTCTCCCTCCCTAGTTCTCACTCCTCATTTTCTGCCATCAGTCTCCCTCTTCTCAGTCTTTCAGCAGCCCTGTCTCTGGCACGCAGCTACCCTATTCTTCAGGACTTTCACCCCCACCCTCCACCCCACATATCCCCCACCCTCTGCTCCTGCATTTCTTCCTCTAAGCTACACAACACTCTTTCCCTCTCACACCCAGCTGGCCTTTGTCTGCCCTTCAATGTCTTTCTCACCAGCTTTACCTGCCCCTGCATTCTCTTATTCCACTTTCTCACTCTCTCCCAGCCTTCCCCACTTCTTGAACCATGTCCACTCCCAGAAGTGCCCCTTAGGATGTTTTATAAAGTCCACCATTTCACTGTCTCTCAGACTTTCCCTGTCTGACCCTCCTCACACGCTTCCCCATTCCTTATCTGCATGTCTCTGTCCCTCTCTCAGCCCCACTCTGTGTCACCCACTCACACTGGGATCTGCTCCTCAATATCCTCTTTTCTCACTGTCTCCCAATCACTCCCTCAGCCCCTGGGTCTCTCAGCAGATCCCATCTTTCAAAAGCACATGGCACCTTCTGCCAAGGTCTGAAGCACTATTGTACTAAAGAGGAGATGGATTTTATTTCTGTATAAAATGAAAGGTAAAGCATAGGAACAATCGGGGGAGATTATAAGGAAATCTATTTTTGGTTTGGAAGCAGTAATAACAAAAATATTTCTTGTTTATTATATTCTGACATTCTCCTCAATGTTATACATGTGTTGTACCAATTAAAAATTATGTTTTTGCTTTGATTAGAAAATCTTATTATTTTTACTTTATTAATGTGATACGTGGGCAAATATTATATTGAATGCTGAGATCAAAGATAGCAAGACTTGCCTTGTGAGCATCTTCCCAAATGTCCCTGCTTTTGTCAATCAACTAATTTGAGGAAGGAATATACTTTGTTATTGTAGCTACTTATTCAAGGTACACTTATTGATACATGTTTTTGCAATAACTGTGTAGAAAACATTGCTCTAACAGCTTTACCCGATTTACTAAAGTTGTGTTGTGTCAGGTCTCCAGCTGGATTTATGAGAATGCATGTCTTAGAAAAGACAGAAGGAAAAAGGAAACAAGGGATCTGGATGTCCATACACTCTAAAATTAAATTTTACAAGAAAGACATCTCAGGAGTTAGAGTAAATGTAGCAGCTTTAAAGATAGAGACTGTGCAGGCTGAATAAGCACAACCCTGTGAGGAAAAGAATGAGATTCCCAGGAGGCCTGAGATGCTGGACAGTGAGAGTCTGGAGTTTCTGAGAGGGGCTGAGTCTGGACAGAAGCAGAGCACCTCTTCTCCTGATCACATGGGCGTGTGGACAGGATCACATGGTGCCAATAAGGAGATAAAATGGGGCCACATGGGCGAGGAAACTCTCAGTAGGCATCCTCAATTTGCTTAGAAAAATCGGACAGCTGTTCTTCTCCAAGAAGGGAAAAGCTTGAGAGGTAAGGCCATATGAATGAGACAATCTGGGACAAGCAGAATTTTGGAGAATCTGAGCATTTCAAGGTTCAACTATATAGATTGTTATGAGATTTTTTTTAAAAAAACTATCATTTATTAGCTGATCAAGAGCAGGAGGAGGGAAAATCTTTGTAGAGGCTAATGCCATTTAGTTAAGTAAAGGATTCAATGGGAATAAGAAAATTAGAGCAGAAAACATAACAAGAAAATGGTTTAGGCTGCTTGTTAAGACAGTGCTTAATTAAGGTGTCACAAAGCCTAGGCAGTGTAGAGATGCCACAGCAGCCAGCAGCGGACTGGTGGCCAAAGAGAGTGGGAGGGCTCAAGCTTACTGGCCTACTAACCTTCAAACACATTGCTACCTTTCCCAGAGTGAATAGGGCTCTGAAACTGAGGATGCCCACTCTGCCAAGTGCCAACTTGAGTTTCTCTACCTTCCTGCTGACGGGCTTCCCAGGCCTGGAGTGGGCTCACCACTGGCTCTCACTGCCCATTTTTGTAGGATATCTCATAGCTCTCATGGGCAATGCCACTATCTTGCATCTGGTACGAACTGACCCTGCCCTCCACCAGCCCATGTACTACTTCCTGGCCATCCTGGCTGTGACAGACTTGGGCCTGTGCATGTCCACGCTGCCCTCAGTGCTGGGTGTGCTGTGGTTCGATGCCAGGGCAGTGGTCCTGGTGCCCTGCGTTCTGCAGCAGCACTTCCTCCACTCCTTCTCCTTCACGGAGTCAGCGGTGCTCTTTGCTATGTCTCTGGACTGCCTGGTGGCCATCCGATTCCCATTGCGCTATGCATCTGTGCTCACAGGTCCTCGGGTGGCCCTGGCTGGGGTTGTGCTTGGCATGCGAAGTGCCCCCATCACTGCTGCACCCTCAGTGAACCTATTGAAATTAGATTACTGTCACCCTGGGGCACTCTCCCATGCTTACTGTCTTCACCAGGACATGATCCGCCTGGCCTGCTCTGATACGCGCTTCAACAGACTCTATGGGCTGTGCATCATCATGCTGGCCATGGGCTCTGATGTTCTTTTCATCCTGCTCTCTTACGCTATCATCCTCCGCACGGTGCTGGCCATTGCCTCTGCAGGGGATCGGCTCAAGGCTCTCAACACCTGTGTCTCCCACACCCTGGCTGTGCTCTGCTTTTGTGTGCCTGTGCTAGGTCTGTCCATTGTGCACAGATTTGGGCACCACGCTTCATCCCTGGTGCACATCCTCATGGGCACTGTCTCTGTGCTCTTCCCACCCGTGATGAACCCTGTAATCTACAGCATCAAGACCCAGCAGATCCGCAGGGCCATTCTCAAGGTGATTTCACTGGGGAAGATAAAATAAGACATTGGGGATGGATCTCGGCAATTCAAAGCGAGGAATGAGCTAAAGCTGCTTTTTAGAGACCTCTTGCTATAAGAAAAGTTTTGTTAACTTATTTTAGTGTGATTTATTGATTGTACATCATGAACTGACTCTAATATTAAAATAAAATAAAGTCTATGCTTACTACTACTCATATATACTTTTAAATTAAATATGTATTCACTATTTTCTTACATGAATATGATTGTTTTTTACATAAATGTTTGCAAGTTAAAATAAATGTTTTTATTTTTTCTTTGCTTATTTATTAGAACTCTGATTCTACTGTTATTCTATTAATGCTGAAATACTCTCATGATATGGAAAGTTAAATCACCACTTTTTATTCCTTGAGCTAACTAAAGACTTTGCCATTATTCCACACAATAAGATATTATTTATTATTTATTGATTGATTTTTTTAAAAATCACATTAAATTGTATACATTTTTAGTGTACAACATGATGTTTTGAAGTATATATATATATTGTGCAATGACAAAATCTAGGCAATTGACATATGTCTTATGTCACATCATTATTTTCTGGTAAGAACATTATATATCCATTCTTTTAGCATTTTTCAAGAATGTAGTATTCACAATCATCAATTGATCTCTTGTGTTGTACAATTGATCTCTTGAACTTATTCTTCCTATGTAACAATTTTTTATCTTTTGACCACATTTCTCCAAACTACTTCCCCTCCAACCAACCCTGGTAACCACCATTTCTCTCTATACTTCTATGAGATTAACTTTTTTAGATTCCACAGATGAGTGAATTTTGCTGTTTATCTTTCTGTTCCCAGCTTATTTCACTTAACATAATTTTCTCCAGGTTCATTTTTGATGCTGCAAATAACAGAAATTCCTTCTTTTTTCTGGTTGAATGATATTCTGTTATGTACATACACCTCATTTTCTTTGTGCACACATGTGTTGATGGACCCAAAGGTTGATTCCACATCTGGGCTGTTGTGAGTACTGCTGCAATAAACATAGGGTGCAGATATATGTTCTTTATACTGATCTCCTTTCCTCTGAATAAATACCCAGTAGTGGAACTGAGGGATCATATGGTAAAAATCTATTTATTTTTAAATTTTTGAGGTGCATCTATACTGTTTTCTATAATGGCTGCACTAATTTATATTCCTGCTTTATAGATGAGGGTTTGCTTGTCTCTCTATACTCATAATACTTGTTTTCATTTATAACCATTCTAACAGGTGTGAGATGATACCTCATTGTGGCTTTCATTTGCATTTCCCTGATGATTAGTGATGCTGAGCATTTTTTTCATTTACTTGTTCTCCATTTGTGTGTCTTCTCTTGAGAAATATCTATTCCAGTCCTTAGCCATTTTTAATTGGTTCACTTTACTTTTTTATTTTCTTTATAATTGAGTTACATTTTTAACTGGTTATTTTCCTGCTATCGATTTGTTTAGGTTCCTTGTAAATTTTGACAACTAACCACTTACCACAATTATACTTTTCAAATATTTCTTTTCATTCTATAGGTTGTCTTTTCATTCTATTGATTGAATGTTTCCTTTGCTGTACAGAAAGTTTTTTTTAGTTTGATGTAACCCCACTAGTCAATTTTTGCTTTTGTTACTTGTACTTTTGATGTCATATACAAAAAAAGTTGTTTGTCAGATCAGTGTCATGAAATACTTCTCCCATGTTCTCTTCTAGTCTTTAATCCATTTTGATTTGATTTTCGTATATGTTGTGAGATAAGGGCCTAATTCCCTTTTCTCTATGTGGATACTCCCAACACTGTTTACACAATAAAGTACTTTTCTTGCTACATCAAGGATAACTTTATTGTAGATCAAGAAAAACTTTTCAACCTAGCTTTTTTATTCCTGTTATCCATGTCATAGTTTAGGACAAATATAAGGCCTAAGATCCTCCCATATTTATTTCTCATTTTTCCTAAACTCTCCAATCTTAAAATTGTACTTAATTTCTGTCATCCACTTTTAGTCCTTTTTATCTTCCCTGCTCCTTATTTATGTTTAAAAATAATAAGTACAAATATAAAATAGACATCCATTTAACTTAGCTGTAGAAAGGAAAACCTATAGCACGATAGAAGGTTAGTAATATGATGGCAAAAACAATGATATAAACCTAAAAATGTTTACCTGCTAATAATAGAAAATACCATGCAAGTCAGCCAACTACAAACACCACCACCACAACAACAAAACAAACAAACAAACAAAAAGAGTAAATAGTAGAAAATAAACAAAGGAGAGGAAAAAGATAAAGGGTAGGAAAGATGCATGGTGCTCCAAGATCTGCAGAAGAAGCCAGGCAGTTGTCTGCATGAAATAGGTGGTAGATAAGATTTCGGATAGGAGAAAAGGCATTATTTCTCCTTGAAGAAAAGAGAAAGAGTAAGACTCAGTTATAAATGTGTTGGAGCAGAGGAGCAGAGAAGGAAGTTAAAGTTCTCATTTACTAGCAATTATTTTCCCAGTGACAGACTGTGAAAAATTTTGATTGCAATTCATAAGGAAGTGGTGAATCAGGCTTTGAGACTCAGAAGCTTTCCCAGTGACTATTTCTGCAGGTTCATCTGTTCATCTGTGCTCAAAGTACACTGAAATTTTAACTCCTAGAAAGCAAAAACCAAAAATAAACAAACCAACAAAAAATCTTTTATCTCATTCTTTGCCTAAATTATATCTTCTTCTCAGCTAACCCTTCCGCTTCCACACCTTTCTTTGTATAATTACTACTTATTTATATCTTTAGGCAGATTCTGATGACCAGTCATTGCTGAGTATTTAAACAGAGATGATTTGAGAATAAATTATTTACACGTTTTTGAAAGTGGCCAGAAAGGAGCAATGAGAGACTGTTGGAAGTCCAAGAAAAAACAAGGGTATTACACAGAAATTTAAAAGCTGCTCTCACCCTGGGCTCTCCCCACAAGCCTGAACCTGCTGCAGACACTGAGGATGCTGCCATGGCCAAGAACCTCAAGCTGCAGCTGCCTTGGTGCTGAGGTGCTCAGGAGTCGTCATTTCACTGTTGCAGTCACGGGTGACTTACAGTCTGAAACACGTCTGACACAGCAAAGAACAAGAACCGTCTCTCTTCCTATTTCTGATCTTCCCAAAATGCTTCCCAATTGCAGAACATACCAAGAAGACAGCTATTAGGGAAGTTTGAGGAATGTCGTGAGTAGCCTCCCAGTCTCAGCAGCTCAAAGTAGAGTACAGAAGGACTGAATTGGCCTGAAAGCCAGCAACTAAAGAACAAGCACATCATCTTTTAGATTTTAACTTTTCACCAATTTTGTTACTGAGACATAACTGATTGTACACATCTGTGCAGTACAGCATTGAATAGCAATGTGTGCAATATGTGATGCTCAAATCAGGATAATTAGTATATTCAGCACTGCCTAATGTAATAATTTTTGTGGCCCTTTACTCATTTCTCAATCTTAAAATTTATCTTGAAAGTGGGTTTCTCAAAGACTTTTGTTGACTCCTAGATGATTTTAAATTCCCATGTTATAATATATATTTATGTCATATTATCCTCCCACCATAACCCTTAACAAAATGAATCTTGATTGCTTGTCCTGTTTCTGTTGTGCTCACCAGACTATTAGCTCCATGAAGGCAGAAACCGCCATCTTATTTTCCATTATTATTTCCTTGTAATTAGTGCAGGTTCTTGTCCATAAAGTGGAATTAAAACTGAGTTCCACGTGTGGGCCAGCAGATCTATAGAAAATGAGCCAAGACATAGGGCCACACATGAAAGGTGATCTTCAAAACAATGTCACCCACCAGAATTTTCAGTCCTCCATGGAGATGAGTAAGCTGAACTGTGAAAAAAATCCTTGGAAACGATTCCACAGGGCTTGCTCTTGAGAAGAAGAGTTCATTAATGGAAACATGAGGACTGTAACAAAGAGTTCTTTTTAACACACTAGGAAAACAAAAGAACTCTACTGTGTAGAAAATAGTTTCCTTTTTGGAGTAGGGCTGGGATTTTATTCAATCTCTCTTTTCTTCAGTAAAAAATGTTTATTGATTGGCTATTATTTGCCAAGTACTATAGTGGATGCTTGAGATACGTGGTCAACAATAAATATTTGGGATTTCTTATATTCGTATTTTCTCTTTCCAGAAAGGAAAATGAATCAAAAGTGTAAGCGGATATATGCAGTGGAATGGAGACTATTTTGTATGCATGATCTGGAGGATCAATTATTTCAGTTAAGATAGGATTTATAAAAAGTTGCTTATGCTAAAAAGAGGTAGAAAAATATACCAGAAAAAGTGTTGCCTTATGTCTGAAGGCCTTAAAAGAGTAGATAAAGTACAACGAGCAAGGACACATGTCCATTTCAGTGAAAGCAGGTTTCGCACTGTTCAGGGCCTTGATAGACAATACAAGGAGTTGGGATTTAATTTATGAGAAATGGGACATTGTTAAAGGATTAAGCAGAAGAGAACTGTGGCAGCTCTGTGGAGAATGGCTTGAAGGTAGAAAAAACAAATGTGGAGAGGTTCAGATAATAGTGGTGCTAGTAGTAAAAGACATAAAACTAGAACTAAAGAGCATATTAGTGGGTTAGATATGAATATGAGAGGTGAAAAGAGAAATCAAAGATGACACATGGACTTGCGACCTGAATAAGCAGCTGGTGATACGACTTATGGACACGAGAAAACAAATAGAACTAGGAAATAAGGGAAGAGCATGGTTATTATTATGTTAGTTTTGAAAACTCTGTAAAACATCAAAGGGTGAGGTCAATGTTTATTTTAGTAGCTGAGCATAGATATTAGAAATATAATTTTGTGATTTATCAGCATATAGGTGGTATTTAAATTCATAAAAATGAAAATAGCATTTAGGTAAAGTGAGTAAAGAAAGAGAGGAGATGGTCTTGAACAGAGTGCCTAGTAACGCCAGCATCTGTAGTTCAGCCGGACAAGCAGCGTCTAGCAAAGGAGACTAGAGCGAAGCTTAATGAGATACGAGAATATAAAGTCAGCAAATCCACGAGAAGACAGTATTTTAGAGAGAGAGGAAATGGTCAACTCATTGAAGCTAGTGAGAGAATAACATGATGAAAACAGGGAAAACCCGTTAAATTTGCCAAATGGAAGTCAGGGTTTGCGGTAGTGAGACACTTCCTGACATCAGAAATTTCTAATTAATTTGAATTTTTATACTATACAGGTATCAAATTAGTTTTTTTAAAAAAAATAATTTAAAAATTTTAATCTATGGAAAAATAGTTTGTAAACTGTCATAATTTAGTTTTTGCTGAACTATGTGGTGGTAACAAACAAACCCAAAATATCAATACCCTTAAACAACAAAAGTTGCTAATTGGTGAACTGTTGGCACTGGCTCTATTGCACGTGTCTTCTGTATTCTGGAACACAAGCTGAGCAAGTACTCACTAGTGAAGGTATGCCATTCTAATGTCGGAAGAAAACAGACAATAAGAAACTTATAGTAGCTCTGTGAGCTTCTTCTCAGATGTGGCACTTGTCACTTTTCCTCACCAATGACTACCCAAATAAAGTAAAATGGTTAAGTCTGATGTTGGTAGGGTAGCTACGTGTCATCATCTTGTGCTACCTGTAAAAGGTGAGATAGCCTACTATAAACAGCGGATAATTGGAAGCAATAATACATTTACCAGCCTTCCTTCTGGTCCACAAATCCATACTCATCTATCTTATACACTCCTATTCAGGAAGGAGTAAAAAAAGGAGGCAGCTAGCAATTAATTCTTGATGGCAGTTCTAAGACTTTTGCAGCAAAAACTATAAAGGACCCGGACCTTGTAAGTGAAGAGTGTGTGAAGAGTGTTCCTTGATTAGTTCTTGATTCTTCTCTGTGGGAGTGGCTATAAAAACAGTTTTATACAAAGTGCACAAATCTCAAGTGTGAGTTTGCTGAATTATCACAACATAAGTATACCTATGTTTCTAACACCCAGATCAAGAAATAGAGTACTCCATGTCTTGGAGACCCCTTCATGTCCTTCCAGTTAACAATTCCCTATTTTTCGTAAGGCTGATCACTGTCATATTTTAACATCATAGATTTTTCTTATTTTAACTTTATATAAATGAAGCCATACACGATTACCTAGCTTCTGGAGCCACTCGAGAACAACTCAACAACTGTGTCTCCCACATCATGGCTGTGGTCTGCTTCTGCGTGCCTGTGCTAGGCCTGCCCATTGTGCACAGATTCGGAGCCACACCTTGCCCCAGCTGTACAATCTCATGAGCAATGTCTCTGTGCTCTTCCCATCCCTGATGAACTCTGTTTTCTACAGCATCAAGACCTAACAGATCCCTGGAATAACTCCTATGACAAGTCTATCTTCTTTTTCACTTTTGCCTGCAACATATTCACCAGTCATTTTGGAAGATCGCTTTTGTTTTTGGCAGAAAGTTGACTATTTGTGGTACCAGGAAACTCTCAATTTTCCTGTCTTTCAAGGAGCCATGTGACCTTGAGTATGGTACCACAGTCTCCTGGAGCTCTACATAATGACATTGGGTTGGATTGTCAGCCCAAGTGTATGCTCTATCAAAGATTTACTTTCTTTTGGACATTGAATTTCTACACTTTGTGATATCAGGAAGTACATAAAGTGAACAGTCCTGAACATAAGAAGTTAATGACTCATCCCTGCTTTAGTTGCCAGGTTCTCCTAGTCTCAGGTGCTCCTGATGATTTTTGAGAATATGAATCCCTTGTTTCCTTATTACCAAAGATGATAATTCCACCTGGAGAGTAATAATATGTAATTCCCCTAGAAATAAAGATTGGGTTGTTTCCTCATGTTCAGTGCAAGCTAAAAACATCACTCATTCTCTTCTAGCCCACAGCTATCATGTCCTGGGCTCTACTATATCTGCCTTCCATCAAGACTCACCTGCCAAGTGCCCACTCTTCAAGACCACATTTCATCTTTGATGATCTGATAAATTTGCCATTTGAGAGATGACTGTTGCTGCATTTTACTTTTAGAAAAACAAATGTCACAGTGAGGTAAAGAGTGACTTTTATCCACTTAATATTTATTAAATGCATCATCATTGATCTGTTAAAAATATCAAGAGCAATCACATTTTGGCAAAATATTTATTGAAAAATGAGTGACTCTGAATCTTTCACATTTAGGGAAGCAGGTAGTGGAGGCAGCACAAAAGCTGAAGAATAAACAAAATAACAAGAGCTACACTAAAACCTTCCTAGTAAAGACATCCAAAGGCCCGATATGTAAGACATATACATAACAGTGATTTCCATCAGACATCTTATCCTTTAGGTACTCTGGGTCAAATTTTCTGTTATACAACAAAAATTTTACAGATATTTACCCTGCTCCAGGTCCTATGCTGTATATGTGGAGTAGAGACTGAAACAGACCTGTATCCTGATGCATGCGGATGCAGGAGATAAGCAAGCAGCCAACAGACCATTACTATAACATTTTACATCTCAGCTCCGAGAGGCAGACCTTTGCTGCTCTCTGCTGGATAATATCTGGGAATATCACCTTGAGAATGTAAGCCTTCTTTGACTCCTGTCTACTCCTCCTGAATTATTTAGTCACTTTTTATTAGTTGTGATATCTCTCTCAAATGTCATAAAAAATGACAAGGCTACATCTGGTTGGTTTCAATATTCAGGAAATCTTCGAATCTTATAGTTCTTGAATGATCCCTGCTTTTCAACTTCCTGGCTCAGATTTTGGTCCCAGACCCCCTCAAGTGTTTTTTTCCCCCAATTTTGTAGATTTGCCTATTATCTGAATTGGATCTAAGTTTTTCTTTATTCTCTCCATTTCTTTAATTTCTAAATTAAAAGTGAAGTAAAGTCGAGTCCCTTTCTATTTATCTGGTCAACTATCTGTTCTTCAAACTCATTGATAGTCTTTAATTCTCTACCTACTCACTTACGAATGGCCGGGTCAGAGCCTGGTCCTAAATAAAACACCGGCGGTGGTTCTCATGGGCAAGGGGAAAAGGAAGATGAGAGCTAGAGCAGGCTGGAGACTAATTGCAAAGGGAACTATGGGAGTGACTTCTTTGGGAGTGGGATTCTGTTTGCGATGAAGTATAGCCAAATAAAATTTTGAGTACATACCATTTTTAGAGTTTTCAAGTACGTTTTCTCATAATTTTTTTTTCTCTATGAAGAAAGTATACCTATTGTCCTTTCACAGAAGATAAATCTGGGGTTCAGAGGTCATTCGTAAATTCCCAAGTAAAAAGGGAGGGAAATCAGAGGGGAAAAAACAGATGGTGAAATCAGGAGCTTTGATTTCAGGCTCTGTGGGTATCAGAAAATGTCAATGACCCTGAGTTAGCATGACACAGTGAATGAAAACCCTGCTTCCCCAGGAGCCCATGCAACCGAGAAATTGTAGCCGGGAAAAACATGAAAGCCAGGACTAGAACCAGGGAGGGAAAAACTGAGATTGAGAGTACATCAAACCTTTATTTGGTGATATGATTGAGGCATGTCTTTGAGTTGCAAACCTAAGAAACAAAACCCCACCTCTGAGTAAAAGCTACAAGTTCAAAGAACTCCTTAGGTAACACTTCAACAATTTCAGGACAAGCGATTTCTGCTTGTGCCATATAAGACACAGGAATGTCTCTGGCAAATAAGGTTAGAATGATTTGGGAACAAACATTAGAGCATTTAAGAAGAATCTTTAATACACACACACACACATATTACACAAATATTCATGTATATAGAGAAATGCATGCATGCACATATAAATTGATACATGTATAGGTGGAAAGAGGCCCTCATTTGATAAAGAAGACAGTCTTTTTTTTTTTTCTTTACCAAACTCCATACTGTCTGTCAAACATTATCCACTTCCTTTTACATTGCAGGTTATACTCAGAACTCTGACAGTTCTTCAGTTACTAAATTTTCATTAAAAATACTTCTGTTGTTGATATTGTTGTTTAATGCTCGGAGGAGCCATGGAATGTACTAAAACTTTTCAATATGTGTGAAAAATAAAGTCTCTTCTTCAGAAAGCAGGGCCACAGACATTCTAGATACTTGAAAAGTCTCAGTATAATAAGGCCAGGCTAAAGATACAAGGTTGATATCTTTAATCTAGGCAATTTTAAGCAATTAAGAAATTGCTTAATTTAAAAAATCTTAATATTATCTAAGGGGATAAGAAGAAAAAGGCCTAAATGAAAAATGCTTGTATGAAAATTAGATATCTGACTTGTATTGATGACATTATTATTATTATTTCACAAACAACAGTAGCATTTATTGAACCTGTACTATATTAACTGCTCTGTATACTTGTTTAAGCTTCAAGCAAGACTATAGGGCTAAATACTCTAATTATCCTTGCTTTACAGATGGAGAAATGGTGAGCGAGACAAAAAGTGACTGAGATGGGATTCTACTGAGGCAAATGACGCAATAGTCTGCAGTATTACCTATTAAGAATACTGCTTTGAAGTCCAAAAATTCAACACATGAAATCTGGAAGCAATAAAGTACCTAAATAAAATAAGTAGTGTACCCTAAGCAATCAAAGGAAATTACTGGTAATATATCAGGACAATTAAGCACTATAAACAGGAAGTAAATCACTTGGACTACTAATATGCTGAATTAAGATATGGGAGGGTTGAGTTAAAAGGAGTATATGCCTAAAACTGATTAGAAAGGAGACAAAACCCAGAGGATCAGAGTGGTACTGAGTCAAGAAACCCCTATGTCATCACTAAAGTTTATCTGTCAGTGAGAAGTGTTGACCAATCTGTAATAAAACCAAACTGCAGAACATCAAACATAAGGTGTTTAATTGGGGTCTTAGGAAATGTAATTCAGGAGACACAGTATCAGGAGCAACCTAGAGCGTATTCTGAGGCTTGAGGCATAGCAAGAAGCTTTTGTGGGGAAAGAAGGGAAGATTTCATGAGTTGATTGTCAAGAATAATGATTGGTTAGGGCATAGTCCAGTGTATGAGTCCACGTGCAGCTGGCTGCAGAAGTGTTAGTTGGCTAAATTTAACAACGTTCAGGACACTATGGTTTCTGAGATTTGGCCCAGTTCAAAGTTCAAGGCAAGTTCTGGATACAGCTGAGTACTTGCAGAAGTCACTTTGGAGAATCGCTCCTGGGTTCCTAGATACTCTGAAGCATAGCACAGCCATTTTGTAAATATGATTTCACAGAAATCGTGGTTCTACCCTGAAGACCTAGTACCTTTCACAATGGCCAATATTACTTTCCTATAGCTGGTAATTATGCATAGTTTATAAAGTTCTTTTGTGCATACTATTATATTTACTCCACTTAATTTTTATTATAGATATAATTATCACCCTTTTACAGATTTAAAAGGTCAAGATCTAAGATTTAGCCCATTAGTAAGTAGAAATCAGGGGTTTAAAAATCACGTCTTCAGATGCAACTCTATCCCACTGTTCCATACTTCCAGCTTCCTCATCTCCAATATATTTCCCCTTATATCATGTTTTTTAAATTTATTTTCAGCAGGGAGTCAGATCTGTTTATTTTTATTTTTATTTTTATTTTTTATGTGATGAGGGAGATTTTTCTTTCCCTTTCTATTTTTTTTCTGATATGAGATTTTGATTGGCCTCCCATCTTAAACTGTGGAGGCTTCCTCACAGATACATCTTGGTATACAGTGGTCTCTTTCTCTCTCCTTGACAGATGTATTTCTCCTGGATATTGCAAAGAGATGCAGGTTACCTTCTGAGACAGGGTTTTGGGAGGCATCCACACTTCTGTCATTATGGATTAAACTAGTATCATGGACTAAAGTTTTTGTAATTATGTCCGCAGTTTTAGGAACATAATCTGAAGGGTCCATACTCTTGCCCACCGTACTCAAACGCACAGTAAACATTGACTAACCATGCTGCTATTTGTGGATTGACAATGGGAGAGGAATTTTTTAATAGGTGGAATACTTCATCCCATTAACAGGAATTCCAGTGGGAAAAATACTTATTTCCATTAACCTTTGTAACATAGACTTTTCTTCTACACCTTTTTCCTTTCCCATGTATAAAAATCAAAGTGATTATCCAGGAAGTTATGAAATGAACACGGATAACTGAGCCCATTTTAGGAATGTTTTACCCAGGTAAAGCCTGATAATTATGTCCCCCAAAGAGAGCGGTCTGTGATGCTGCTTAGAGTGGCAGAAAGGGACATTTAGAGTCTTTCAATTTTACACAAACACTGAAGTAATTTTGCTCTAAATTCCTATGCTCATCCATCACTGAAAATGCAACATGCTGTAACAAAAATTTATAGAATGTCTGATAGATTACAGAGTTATTTATATCAGTGTCTTTCCAAATATGTTTTCTTTAAACTACCCAATTGGAAAAGATGAAGTCAAACTGTCCCTGTTTGCAGATGACATGATCCTATATATCGAACAGCCTAAAACCTCTACAAAAAAACTGTTGGAATTGATAAATGATTTCAGCAGAGTAGCAGGATACAAAATCAACACAAAAATCAGTAGCATTTCTTTTCTTCAATAGTGAACACGCAGAAAGAGAAATCAAGAAAGCCTGCCCATTTACAATAGCCACCAAAAAAATAAAATACTTAGGGATTGAGTTAACCAAGGAGGTGAAAAATCTCTATAATGAGAACTACAAACCACTGCTGAGAGAAATTAGAGAGGATACAAGAAGATGGAAAGATATCCCATGCTCTTGGATTGGAAGAACCAACATAGTGAAAATGTCCATACTACCCAAAGTGATATACAAATTCAATGCAATCCCCATCAAAATTCCAAAGACATTTTTCTCAGAAATGGAAAAAACTCTCCAGTCATTTATATGGAACAATAAAAGACCATGCATAGCCAAAGCAATGCTCAGCAAAAAAAAATAAAGCTGGAGGCATAACACTACCTGACTTTAAGCTATACTACAAAGCTATAATAACCAAAACAGTATGGTACTGGCATAAAAACAGACACACTGACCAATGGAATAGAATAGAGAATCCAGAAATCAACCCACACACTTAATGCCATCTGATCTTTGACAAAGGCACCAAGCCTATTCACTGGGGAAGGGACTGCCTCTTCAGCAAATGGTGCTGGGATAACTGGATATCCATATGCAGGAGAATGAAACTAGATCCATACCTCTCACCGTATACTAAAATCAACTCAAAATGGATTAAGGATTTAAATATACACCCTGAAACAATAAAACTTCTTAAAGAAAACATAGGAGAAACACTTCAGGAAGTAGGACTGGGCACAGACTTCATGAATACGACCCCAAAAGCACAGGCAACCAAAGGAAAAATAAACAAATGGGATTATATCAAACTAAAAAGCTTCTGCACAGAAAAAGAAACAATTAACAGAGTGAAAAGACAACCAACACAGTGGGAGAAAGTATTTGCAAAATATACATCTGACAAAGGATTAATATCCAGAATATATAAGGAACTCAAACAACTTTACAAGAAGAAAACAAGCAACCCAATTAAAAAATGGGCAAAAGAGCTAAGCAGGCATTTCTCTAAGGAAGATATATAAATGGCCAACAGACATATGAAAAAATGCTCAATATCACTCAGCATCCAGGAAATGCAAATCAAAACCACACTGAGATACCATCTAACCCCAGTTAGGATGGCTAAAATCCAAAAGACTCTGAACGATAAATGCTGGCGAGGTTGCGGAGAAAAAGGAACTCTCATACATTGTTGGTGGGACTGCAAAATGGTGCAGCCTCTATGGAAAATGTTATGGAGGTTCCTCAAACCATTGCAGATAGATCTACCATACGACCCAGCTATCCCACTGTTGGGAATATACCCAGAGGAATGGAAATCATCAAGTCGAAGGTATACCTGTTCCCCAATGTTCATTGCAGCACTCTTTACAATAGCCAAGAGTTGGAACCAGCCCAAATGTCCATCATCAGAGGAGTGGATATGGAAAATGTGGTACATCTACACAATGGAATACTACTCAGCTATAAAAACGAATGAAATACTGCCATTTGCAACAACATGGATGGACCTTGAGAGAATTATATTAAGTGAAACAAGTCAGGCACAGAAAGAGAAATACCACATGTTCTCACTGATTGGTGGGAGCTAAAAATTAATATACAAATTCACACACACACACACACACACACACACACACACACACACAAAACCGGCGGGGGGGAAGATATAACAACCACAATTACTTGAAGTTGATACGACAAGCAAACAGAAAGGACATTGTTGGGGGGTAGGGGGGGAGGGAGAAGGGAGGGAGGTTTTGGTTATGGGGAGCAATAATCAGCCACAATGTATATCGACAAAATAAAATTTAAAAAAAAAAGAAAAAAGAAATAAGCAAAGGACAAAATATAATTTCCAGCTCAGGCACACACTAGTGCCTTGGGACCTGCCAGAGGATATGAGGCATGGAACTGGGACAAGACCCTTCTCCCACAACCAGGCACACTGTGCCAGCACATTGGGGCCCACTCAAGACCCCGAGGTATGGAGCCAGGGACCAGACACTCCCCACAACCAGGCACACCATCAGTGCCAAGGAGCATGTCAAAAACTTCACCTCCATATGGGTAGGCCACCACAGCCACTGCAATAACCATGGCTGCCACAAAAGCGGCTAGATGCCACAACCTCTACACAGATGGTCCACACTGGAGTGCATTGACACAAGGAGGGCCACCAGCAGAGACAGAAAAGAAGAGGATGTCCTTCTCCACAAAGCCCATTTCAGAGTGACAGAAGAAGCATCTGCTTTATGATAATATTGGGGGACCTGATCATACCTCTCATCATTGAACAGGTCATCTAGGCAACAAATCAACAGAGTAACCATTATTCTTTCAGAAGGAGAGAAGAAATCTAGGGTAATTAGAGGGGGAAGTGGGGAGAGAGAGGGGGATGGGGAGAGATGGGACAAGGGGCATAAAGAATAATTATGATTTGTAACAATATATATGCTAATAATATTGATTTTACCAACATATCTCAATGTTGAACGCCAAAAATATGTATAATCAATTGTGATTCAGTAAAAATGAGAAAGAAATAAAAAAATAAAAAATATATATGTTCAACATAATTATAAAACAAAATTCAATGGAAATTTAAAAATTAAAAAGAAAAAATAATAACATAACTTAAAATCCTATGAAACCTAAAATAAATATTCTACAGCATAATTAAGGTGTGGTCTATATAAAAAAAATAATGTCAGTTTATTGAAAGATTATGAAGAGAGTGAAGAAGAAAGCCGCACAGTCAAACTGGATGCTCATAGTATGTATATCTAACAAAGGATTCATATCCAGAATGTACGAAGTGCTTCTTTAGGATAATTAGCTTATTCATCTTTATAAATGTAAACATTCTTTGTGTCCATTAACCAATTTCTCGCTGACCCTCCTTCCACTTCCCTTTTTCCCACCTCTAGATTGTACATGTATGCTGATAGTCAACTCTGTACCCCACAAGTATGTATAATCAATTAAGTTTCAATAAAAAATAAATAAATAAATAAGAACTTTAAATAAATTTTAAAAAGACAGATGACCCAAATAAAAAATGAAGAAAAGGCTTAAATAAACACTTCAGAAGAAAGGTTTTCAAATAGCCAATGAATGTATGAAAAAGCACTCAATTTGTCATCAACAAAATGCGATTTAAAATCACAATGCAATACTACAACACATCCATCAATACAGCTGAAGTGCAATAAAGACTAAAATTCTGAGTGCTGGTGAGGACGTGGAACATCTGGAACTCTCATTCCCTACTAAAAGAGTATAAATTGGTACACTTTAGGAAACTATTTAGTAACATCTCCTAATGTTGAATATATACATACTATACAACCCAGTACAAGAGTAATAAATGTTTATATTCACCAGAGGCATGTACTTGAATGTTCATATCAGCATTATCACTAATTGCCCAAAACCTAAATTGCTGAAGTGCCTACCAACAGAAAAATAGATAAATAAATTGTGGTATATGTCAACAAGAATAAAGTACCTGTATAATTACAGTAACAACATCAATAATCTCACAAACTTGATGTTGAACAAAATCACAGAATCCAAACTTTTATGTGATTCTATTTATATAAGGTATAAGAACAGGCAAAACTAATCTATGTTGCTACAGTTTAGATAGGTAGCTATTCTGGGTGGAGGTAGTGATTAGGAGGAAGTACTGGAGGTGCTTTTAGGGTGCTAGCCATATTCTATTGCAGGATTTGGATGCTGGTCAAACAGTGGGTTCAGTCTGTAAAAATTCTTTGACCTGTACAATATGGTATATTCAGTTTATATATATTATGCTTCAAAAAAAGGTAAAAATGCATGGATGGGAAAAGATATGCAGAGCTTAGAAAAAGATGACACACGTGCACAAGGATCAGGAGTCATAATATTATTATCTACCAATGAATTCAAATGAAAATATTAAAATAGACAAAACTATTTAAAATTTTAAAATATGTAAAAAAACTACCAGACCCAAAGGGCTGCAGCAGTGCTAAACTGGCAGAGCAACTGCTGTGCCGCAGTACCCATCCCAAAGTAGTCCCCACCCCCTACCCCAAGGCCTGACACGCTGACCCCCAGGCTCCAAGGGAGGCTGCAGCACTGAAATGGCAGCCCCTGCAGGATCCAGGACAGACACCAGGGTGGAGTGAGTGGACCATGAAACCCTCTGCCACAATGACTAAACACCAATGGAGAGATAACAGAAATATGAAAAAAACAAGAAAGTAGGACACCACCAAAGGAAAACAATAACTCTCATGTGCTAGATGCTATAGAACAGGAAGTCTTGAAATGACTGACAAGGAATTTCAAGCAACAATGCTAAGGAAACTAAATGAGATACAAGAAGACTCAGAAAGATAACACAATGAAATGAAAAAAGTGTACAGGACCTGAAAGAAGAAATGTACAAAGAAATCAATGCCCTGAAAAAGAATATAGCAGAGCTTGTGGAACTAAAGGATTCATTCAACAAAATAAATATTCAACAAAATAAACACAACAGAGAGCTTAACCAGCAGGCTAGAACAAGCAGAAGAGAGAATTTCTGATCTTGAAGATGACCTTTTTGAAATAACACAGGCAGAACAAAAAACAAACAAACAAAAGAATTAAAATAATTGAAAAAAATCTAAGAGAGATAACAGACAACCTTAAGTGCTCAAACATCAGAATCATGGGTATTTCAGAAGGGGAAGGAAAAGGAAATGACACTGAAAACATATTCAATAAAATAATAGCGGAACACTTCCAAGGTATAGGGAAAGACACAGATCTTCAGATTCAGGAGGCTCAAAGATCCTCAAACATATTCAGCCCGAAAAGGTCCTCTTCAAGACATGTTCTAGTCAAATGAACAAAACTCAAAGAAAAAGAGAGAATCTTAAAAGCTGCAAGAGAGAAGCATCATGTCACCTAAAAGGGAACCACTATGACACTAACATCTGACTTTTCATTGGAAAACCTAAAAGCCAGAAGAGAATGGGATGATATATTCAAAATACTAAAAGACAAAAATTGCCAGCCAAGAATACTTTACCCAGCAAGGCTATCCTTCCAAAATGGAGGACAAATAGTATATTTCTCAGACAAACAAAAACTGCAGAAATTCACTACCACATGGCCAGCCTTACATGAAATTCACAAGGGAGTACTGGGTCTGGTACCTGAAAAACAACCATCATTACCATGAAATCTAAAGAAAGAAAAAATTCTGCCAGTAAAATAAAAATACTAACAATAAAGAGAAAAAACTATATCTACCATCACAAGAAGCCAACAGACACAGAAGATAAACAGTAAATCAGAAAGGAAAGGACAAAGGATATTTAAAACATCCAAACAAAAATAAAAAAAAAAATGCCAGGAGTAAATAAACAGCTTTCATTAATAACTCTTAACATAAAAGGATTAAATTCCACACTCAAAAGACACAGATTGACTGATTGAATTAAAAAGATAGACCCCAAAATATGCTGCCTTCTAGAGACTCACCTCACTTGTAAAGACACACATAGCTAAGAGTAGAAGGATGGAAAAAGATATAATATGCAAACAGAAATGAAAAATGATCTGAGCAGCTATACTTATATCATATAAGATAGACTTTAAATCAAAAACCGTAAAAAGAGACAAAAGAGGCCACTATATAATAATAAAAGGGTCTATCCAAAAAGAAGATATAACAGTCATAAAATGTATGGACTCGACATCAGAGTAGCCAGATTTATAAAACAAACACTGTTAGATGGAAAGAAAGAGATAGACACTAATACCATTATAGCAGGAGACCTGAACACCCCACTGTCAACATTGGACAGATCATATAGGCAAAAAATCAACAGAGAAACACAAGATCTTAACAACACTTTAGACCAATTGGACTTGGCAGATATCTACAGAACACACTCCATCGAACAGCCTCAGAATATTCATTCTTCTCATCAGTGGATGGAACTCTCTCCAGGATAAACCACATGTTAGGTCACAAATCAAGTCTTAACAAATTTAGAAAGATTGGAATTGTTCTAAGTATTTTTTCAGACCACAATGGATTAAAATTAGAAATTAATAACAGATGAACTCCGGAAACTATATAAACACATGGAAATTAAATAACATTCTAATTAAACATATGAGACCAAGAAGAAATAAAACAGGAAATCAAAAAATTTACTGAAATAATGAAAATAATGACACATCATACCAAAACCTGTGGGATACTGCAAAAGCAGTACTAAGGGGGAAATTTATCACATGAAATGCTTACTTCAGAAGAATGGAAAGATGGCAAGTGAACAACCTAATACTTCACCTTAAAGAACTAGAAAAACAAGAATAATCCAAACTCAAAGTTAACAGACAGAAAGATGTCATTACAATCAGAGCAGAACTTAATGAAATAGATAACCAAAAAACAATACAAAAGATCAATGAAACAGAAAGTTGATTTTTTGAAAAGATAAATAAAATTGACAAACCATTAGCAAAGCTAACTAAAAAAAGAAGAGAGAAGACCCAAATAAAAAAAAATTAGAAATGAAAAATGTGCTATTGCAACTGATACCTCAGAAATACAAGGAATCATTAGAGATTAAACAACTATATGCTAACAAATTTGAAAATCTGGAGGAAATGAATAAATTTCTGGACACACACAAACCACCAAGACTGAGCGAAGAATACATAGAAAATCTGAACAGATCAATAACAATCAAAGAGATTGAACCTATTATCAGCATTCTCACAAAAAAGAAAAGCCCTGGACTGTATGACTTTAATGCAGAATTCTACCAAAACTTCAAAGAAGAATTAAAACCAACTCTCCACAAAATATTCCAAAAAATTGAAACAGTGCCCTTCTCCCAAACACATTCAATAAGTAAAACATCCCCATGATAGCAAAACCAGACAAAGATACAACAAGAAGAAGACTAGAGGCTAATGTCCTTGATGAATATAGATGCAAAAATCCTCAATAAAATACTAGCTAATAGAATACAGCAATATATACATAAAATTACACACCATGATCAAGTAGGATTCATCCCAGGGATGCAAGGTTGCTTAATGTACGCAAATCAATATATGTGATAAACCATGTCAAAAAAAAATCAAAGACAAAAACCATATGATAGACACTGAAAAAGAATTTGATAAAATTCAATATTCATTCATTCATGACAAATGCTGTCTATACATTGGGTACAGAAGGAAAGGATCTCAACACAATTAAAGCCGTATGTTACAAACCTACTACCTATATTATCCTAAATGGGGAAAAGTTGAAAGGTTTTCTATTAAGAACAGGAACAAGACAAGGATGTTCACTCTTGCCACTCCTATTCAATATAGTGGTGGAATCACTAGCCAGAGCAGTCAGGGAAGAAAAGAAAATAAAGGGCATTATGATTGGAAAAGATGAAGTCAAAGTTTCAATATGATCCTATATAGAGAATAGCCTAAAAACTCTACAAAAAAACTCTTACCATTGATAAATGATTTCAGAAAAGTTGCAGGATACAAAATCAACACACACAAACATCAGTAGCATTTCTACACTACAACAATAAACTAGCAGAGGAAGAAATCAAGAAAGCTAGCCCATTTATAATAATCACCAAAAAAAACCCAAAATACTTAGGAATAAAGTTAATGAAGGATGTGAAAAATCTCTATGATGAGATCTACAAAGCACTATTTAGAGAATTTGAAGAGGACACAAGAATATGGAGAGATATCCCATTCTCTTGGATTGGAAGAAATAACATTGTGAAAATGTCCTTACTGCTCAAAGTGATCTACAGATTCAATGCAATCCCCATCAAAATTCCAATGACATTTTTCTCAGAAAGTAAAATAAAAAAAATCCTAATGTTGATAGAGAATAACAAAAGACCATAAATAGCTGAGGAAATGCTTTGCAATAAATAAATAAATAAATAAAAATAAAGCTGGAGGCATAGCACTACCTGACTTTAAACTATACTGCAAAGCTATAGTAACCAAAACAGCATGGTACCAGCATAAAAATAGACACATGGACCAGTGGAATACAATAGAGAATCTAGAAATCAACCCATACACCTATAGTCATCTGATCTTCAACAAAGGCACCAAGTCTACACACTGGGGAAGAGAATGCCTCTTTAGCAAGTGGTACTGGGAAAACTGGATATTCATATGTAAGGGAATGTAACTAGACCTGTACTTATCATCATGTAGCAAAATCAACTAAAAATGGATTACATAATTAAATAAACATCCTGAAACAATAAAATTCCTTAAAGAAAACATAGAGGAAACACTCCCAGATGTAAGATTGGGTGCAGACTTTGTGAATACAACCCCCAAATCACAGACAACTGAAGGAAAAATAAGCAAATGGGATTATATCAAACTAAAAATCTTCTGCACAGCAGAAGAAACAATTAACAGAACAAAAAGGTAACAGAGTGGGAGAAAATATTTGCAAAATATACATGTGACAAAGGATTAATATCCAGAACATACAAGGAACTCAAACAACTTACCGGAAAAAAATAAAATAAATAAATAACACAGGTAACCTGATTTGGAAATGGGCAAAGGACCTGAATAGGAATTTTGCAAAGGAAGATATATGAATGGCCAACAGACACATGAAAAAATGCTCAACATCACTCAGCACTTGGTAAATGCAAATCAAAATCACTTTGGGATACCATCCCACTCCAGTTAGTATGGCTAATATGCTAAAGACTGAGAATGATAAAGGCTGGTGATGTTGCAGAGAAAAAGGAACTCTCATACACTGTTGGTGGGACTGCAAAATGGTGTAGTCTTTACGGAAAATGGTATGGAGGTTCTTCAAACATTGACAGATAGATCTACCATATGACCCAGCTATTCCACTGCTGGATATATGCCCAGAAGAATGGAAATCATCATATTGTAGGGATACCTGTAGTCCCACATTTATTGCAGCCCTATTTAAAATAGCCAAGAGTTGGAATCCGCCCAAATGTTCATCATCAGGTGAGTGGATATGGAAAATGTGGTATATCTACCCAATGGAATACTACTCTGCTATAAATAATAATCAAATATTACCATTCACAACAACATGGATAGACTTAGAAAAGATTGTATTAAGTGAAATAAGCCAGACACAGAAAGAGAAATATCATTTGTTCTCACTTATTTGTGGGGATAAAAACAAACAAACAAACAAACAAATATAAATAAATAGATAAATAAATAAATAATTATACAAACAAATAAACTGGGGTATGATTTTGATGGGTGTGAAGTGTGGAGAGGGTGTGGGGAAAGGAGGAATTGGCAAAGGGACATAAAAATCAACTGTACTGTATATTGATAAAGTAAATAAAAATAATAATAAAAGGTGTGCATTTGAATCAAAGGAAGAAACAAAGCAAAAATAAATAAAATAAAATATGTAAAAAAGACCTATCAGGTGTGGCCTTTATTGCTTGGCAATATCATCAAAATACAGAAAAGAAAACTTCTGAGAAATGAAAAAATCATTAATATAAATATAATTGTACTTATCAATCAGTGAAGGTTATCATATCACTATTATATATTGTGATTATATATAAAACAAAATTCTAACAGAGTACATTCCTGTTTTCTCCAATCCATCCTAGATCACACAATTTTTATGCTGCTATGTAAAAGAATATCAAACATTAAAAGGCCAAAACTTTAATTGTTATCATTCCTTTTGATACAGTGATTTTACTTTTACCCATTTATATTTAAGAAATAAAGAAAATTTATTTTAAAAACGGTTGTGCAGTGTGGTAGGAAAAACGTGGCCTTTGATAGAGCAGCAGCTCTCTTCTTACAACTTTAGTGATCTTTTAATATTTGAGCCTCAGTTCCCTGATCTGTCAATTAGAAATAACAAAACACACTTTGTGGAAGTTTTTCTCTGAGTATTTGAGAGAGTATATCATGTTATGGTATATACTCATGTGTGTGTATATACATATTTAATTTTTATTAATATTATTAACATTAACAATAATTAACAACTGAGTATTAGACAAGTTTTAACAGTCACATAGTTAGGGGGAAGGATAATCAGCAAGTGAAATATTAACTATGTTATGATTTTGTCATGAGATGAAATATACAGCTCATAAGAATATGATGAAGGGTTTTATATAGTCTGAAAATGATCATACTCCTCCATCTTTTTCCCTCACTTATCTCCATGTAGCATTCTCCTACAAAATCAGGACCTCCAGGATATTAACTTTTCTGTTGCCTATTTCCTTTATCTTGATTACCTTCATTACCTAGTTGAAGTATATGGTTTGGTTATTCAGAGACCTTCTTGCCAATATCTTAGATTCCTTTTTCTTATTTTCAATCCATCCTAGGATTTTTACTCTTCTTGAATAGAAAAGATTTAAAAAAAATAAAACTATGTTTTATTGAGCTCTTAATATTTGCCAGGCCTTTGGCTAAACACTACCATAAATTAATTCATTTTATCTTTACAATAATTATTAATCATGTTTATTTAATTCTCACAAAAATCCTTTTAGAAACTATCAGCACCATTTTACAGGTGAGGAAGCTAAGGTGTTCAGTGTGTAAAGACACAGAACCTGCAAGGAGAGTTAGGGTTCACATTCAGTCTGGTTCAAAGTCCATGATCTTAACAACTAATTCTAGTAACTTGAAATAAATATTCTAATCTCATCTCATCCAATCTAACCTAATTATTGTTCTTGTTTCTCTTCGTCTGCTTTCTTATTTATTCTCTAAACTGCAAGCATACATATAAAACACATATAATGCCTAAGAGACAGCTCTACTTGAATGTGTACAGACAAGGAATGCCTAACTTTAACTGATTCTTTTCATATTTTCCAAACTCAGCATGCAAAGCAATACTTAATGCAAGAGGACTGATGAACAAATAACTGTTGATTAGTGAACAAAGTCATTCTCTTCCTGTGATGCCTATTCTTAAATAAAATTTGGAGGAGGCCACTGATTTGGAGTAGGCTCCTGTATTAAGCCTAGCAGACTGAACTATCAGAGTTTAACTATAGTAGCTGAGATAAATTTAGTTAATTGCAGGAGGTTCTGCAACCCATCAACCAATTAAACTGTAACCAATTAAGTTGTCTCTATACTGTACTTCTGTTTCCTATATATGCTATCGTATCATGTTAGTGGTTGGAGTTCTGTGAACCTGCTCTCATTCAGAGGGCTGCTGGATTCACAAATTGTTTTTGTTTGCTTTTTGTTTTGCTTTCCTTTTTTTTCCTGGTTTCTTTTGTTTTTTCTTTGTTCTTATAAATTCATTTAAAATTTAAAACTTATCTGTTTAACACTATGTAAGGCAATAAACTATCCTTCATTCAGCAAAAATCAGACATGCAGAGGTCATCTCTCATTCTTTCCCTGTAAACTATCACCTTCAATCAATTACACAGTTCTATTCTTTCTAAGTCATAGAATCTTTCTCCTACCCACTTCTGTGATCTCTACTGATAACAGGTAGTTACGACCACACCAACACAATTTCTCATGTGTATTACTGTATCCTGGTATTCTTCTAACTTATTCTCCCCACCTTCCAATGTGCTCCCCTTACTGTGGCCAAATTGACCTTGAACCAATGATTACTTGGTGATGAGTGCTCACCCAACACTGACTTCACCCTCATTGCCCTTATGGTAATATCAAAACTCCTTACATAATTTTTATGACCATATGTGATCAGGACCTGCTACCAGAGATTTGTTTTCTGTCAAACTTTCTCTCATGTGTTGTTGTTTTAGTGGTATTGTAATTCTTTATTATGCATGTAATATAAAATTATTCTTCTTTGCTGATGACATACTACTATATATAGAAAAACCTAAAGACTCTATCAAAAAAACTCTTAGAGCTGGTTAATGATTTCAGTAACACTGCAGGAAACAAAATAAATGCCCCCAAATCACTTACATTTATATACGCAAATAATGAACTAACAGAAAGAGAAATCAAGAAAGTAAGCCCATTTGAGACAGTCCCCCCGAAAATAAAATACCTATGAATCAATTTAACCAAGGAGGTGAAAGACCTCCACAATCAGATACAAACCACTATTGAAATAAATTAAAGAAGACACAAAATGATGGCAAGACATTCCATCCTCTTGGATTGGAAGAATTAACATTGTGAAAATGTCTATACTACTCAAAGCAATCTACAGATTCAATGCAATCCCCATCAAAAAATTAATGATATTCTTCACAAAAATGGAAAAAAACAATCTCAAAATTTATATGGAACAACAAAAGACCCTGAATAGCCTAAGCAATCCTGAGCAAAAAACATCCAAGGCAAAATCCTAGGTAAAAAAAAATCCAAGGCAAAATGCTACCCAACTTCAAATTATATCACAAAGCTATAGTAACCAAAGCAGCATGGTACTACTGGCATAAAAATAGACACTCAAACCAGTGGAGCAGAATAAAGATCCCTGAAATCACCCCTCAGGCTTACAGCCATCTGATATTTGACAAAGGGAACAGAAACATACATTGTATCCTCAATAAATGGTGCTGGGAAACTTGGATATTCATATGCAGAAGAATGAAACTAGACATACACCTCTCACCATATACTAAAATCAACTCAAAATGGATTAAATACTTAAGTATAGTACCTGAAACTGTAAAATTACTAACGGAAAATATAGGTGAAACACTTCAGCAGCTAAGTCTGGGCACAGACTTTATGAACACGAACCCGAAAGCATAAGCAACAAAAGAAAAAATAAGTAAATGGGACTATATCAAACTCAAAAGCTTCTGCACAGCAGAGGAAACAATCAACAGAGTAAATGACAACTTACAGAGTGGGAGAAAGTTTTTTCTAACTATGCACCCAACAAAGGATTAATATCCATAATATACAAGGAACTCAAGCAATTATACAGTAAAAAAAACCAAATAGCAAAATTAATAAAAGGGCAAAGGAACTGAATAGACATTTTTCAAAGGAAGACATACAAAAGGCCAACAGGTACATGAAAACATGCTCAACATCACTAGTCATCAGGGAAATGCAAATTAAAACCACATTGAGATATCATTTCATCCCAGTTAGACTGGCTATAATCAAAAAGATGGTGAATAACAAATGCTGGTGAGGGTGTGGAGAGAAGGGAATATTCCTACACTGTTGGTGGGAGTGTAAATTAGTACAGCCACTATGGAAAACAGTATGGAGGTTTCTCAAACAACTACAGGTAGATCTTCCATATGATCCAGCAATCCCACTTCTGGGTATATACCCAGAGGAATGGAAATCATCATGTCGAAGGGATACCTGCACTCCCATGTTCATCGCAGCTCTGTTTACAATAGCCAAGACATGGAATCAACCTAAATGTCTATCAATGGATGATTGGACAAGGAAACTGTGGTATATATACACCATAGAATACTTCTCTGCCATAAAAATAATGAAATTCTCCCATTTGCAACAAGATGGATGAGCCTGGAGAAACTTATGTTGAGTGAAATAAGCAAAGCACAGAGAGATAAATACCACATGTACTCACTCATATGTGGGAGCTAAGAGAGGAAGGAAGGAAGGAAAGAAGGACCACAGTAGTGTGTTGGACTTTCAGAGGGAGAGAACATTCCTAGGGATACAAAGTGGAGTGGGAAAAGGGGTATGGGGAGGGAGGCTGGGGATAACTGAGGGGATAACTGGTTGGGAGACACAGAGCATAGTCACAATTTGTGGTAATGGACATGCTGCCAGTATGGATCTGGCCATCACATCTTAGGCACAAGTGGGGGCAATTTGCTTTGTACTCCATGATATTTATAACCAATAAAAACAAAGCAAAACATTTTAAAAATAAATAAAATTATTTTTGTTTTAATTCATCATATTTATCTTGTACCATTACCAGTGCATATGTTTGCTTTTGTTTTTGTTTTTGTTTTTGTTTTTTTCTCTGCATGGAACTAATGCCCTACTCTACAAAAAAACTACCATATGCCTGACTCTTCTCATTAGTCAATTCTCAGCTTAAATAGCATTTCTTTTTGGAAATTTTCCCTGGTCTTTGAGATGTATTTGATGTGCTCCAGCATTCACGCAGCAATGACATTGCTATGTAAATTTATGTTAAATAATTTTTTCTGGTATCCAGTAGATTCTTATGTTCCTAATAAAAAGAACAAGTCCATCACCCTGAACCTGGCATAAAATGGGCAATGATCTGAATACCAAGCAATTTTAAGACAAGATATAAGATTTCCTTTATTTACATGGCTGTTCATAGATTTGTTGAGGATCCTGTGGATCAGAATTCCAGGACCAACAAAGGCACATGTGATCCTGAGAGCAACTGGTATGGCTTTGCACTTTGAGATAGACAATAGGAAGGACATGCATGAATTTCGTAAATACCAAAGCTAAGGATCCTAAAGGATTACATAAGTAAGCCTTGATGTCCCTCACCCATGTGTCACTTAATTTTGCAGTTTACCTCACCCATCCTTGGGGAAATACCTGAAAGGCCTAAGGATGTTGAGTGAGTGGCCCAGCTCCCCTCTAGAGGGAGGAGAGAGGGAAGGGAGATCGGGGAGTTTCTGGGGAGTTTCATATATAAACTCTCTAACATGGATTCCTGAACAGTCATTGAGAAGGAAGTGTCTGGACTGAGTCCTCAAATAGGACAGGAATAGGCCCGTATTCTAGTAACAAGACCATGGATTGTGTGAGTGCCAGGAGCAGAAATAAGGAATGATTCCTTTCTCTTCTGTTGTTAGATGCTGTCAAGAGAGGACAGAGATATTTTCCAGAAGTCCACATAGTGGGGCATATTCCACCTGGGCTAGCCAATAACTATAGCACAGACTTTTTCCTTTCAACAAATTAGTCAGGCAGGTTTGGAAATTTTAATGCAGGACCCACAGATGGGCTTCAGGAGAATCATGCATGCTTTTAGACTAAATGAGACATTGTCTGCTCTTGTCTGTATTTCTCCATAGAGGGTTTACGCTTTTGTAAAAATTCCATAAAACATTGGCATTCCATTTCAAACTAAACAAGAAAAAGTTTTCTAACAAAAAACCATGTGTCTATCATAACCGCAAAATATAAAAATCAAATTGAGTTTTAATTTGTCAAAAAATCTGAAAACTATATGATAGTCTAGCTAAGCAAAACTATTACTCATTTGTATTTATTTGTCATATTCTTTCTTACCTTTATTGCTTCCAATATTTTCCAGCATACATACAACAGTGGGGCATGATGCTATTGAAAAGACATGTTTTTTTTTAATTGAGAAAATTTTAACCATTTACCTAATATTATATATAACTTAGGATAAGGTCATCATTCCTCTTCCACAGCCTATAAATCTCTACTGATCTTCTAAAAGAAAACAGTCGCATAACCCTGTATATACCAATTGATTATCACTGAATATGAAGATATATTCCTAGTGCAATATGTTCCTTTGAGGAAGGAGTGCAAACTGAAAAAAAAAAAAAATTGGGTTTTGGGATTCATAGTTTCTATAAATCTGCTCTTCACATGTGGACACACTATGTGGCCCGATATTAGTGGCCCCCTTTCTGCTGACTGGCTTCCCAGGTCTGGAGGCAACTCATCACTGGATCTCCATCCCCTTCTTAGCAGTCTATGTCTCAGTGCTTCTGGGCAATGGCACACTCCTCTGCCTCATCAAGGATGACCACAATCTCCATGAACCCAGAGAGTACTTCCTTGCCATGCTGGCAGGCACAGATCTCATGGTGACATTGACCACAATGTTTACTGTAATGGGTATCCTGTGCGCTAATCACAGAGATGTGAGCCACGGGGGCTGCTTCTCACAGGCCTACATCATCCACTCCCTTTCCATTGTGGAATCGGGCATCCTCATTGCAATGGCCTGTGATAGTTTTGTTGCCATCTGCACCCCTCTGAGGTACCACTCTATCCTTACCACAATTCCTGGGTGATAAAGGTAGAATGGAGGGACTGATGAGGGACTTTTTATCCTTTCTGCCCCCAATTCTGCCATTCTACTTGTTCTCATATTGTCAATCTCATGTTTGTTCCTATGCCTTTTGCCTCCACCAGGATGTCATGAAACTTGCCTGTGCTGATATTACTTTTAATTACTTTTATACCCAGTTATTCTGGTTGCTTTGCCTTTCTTCTTAGATGGTCTGATGCTTGTATTTTTTCACATCCTAATCCTTAAGACAGTTATAGGCATCGCCTCTGGAGAGGAGTGAGCTAAGGTCCTCAACACTTGTGTCTCATATATTTGCTGTGCCCTAGTATTTTACATCACTATGATTGGCCTGACCTTCATCCACAGGTTGGGAAACACACACCAAATGTGGTCCATATTACCATGAGCTACATCTACTTTCTTTTTCCTCTATCAATGAACCCCTTTATATATGACATCAAGACCAAGAAGATCCAGAGAAGCTTCATTCGCCTATTTTCTGGTCACAGTAGGTCTTGAGTCATTACTATATAGTCTTGAGAACTTCAGAATTTCTAAACCTTTTGCATAATTGGAAGAAACCTCAGTTTTATGCCCAATCTCTTCTCTTTCCAAGTTAGATAGGTTTTAAGTATTATGACTAAATAGAGCAGAAATGAAAAGAGTCTTTCTGTTGTTTTTGATAGGTCGATAGATATAGATGTAGTCACATACTCATATATACACATACATACTATCTATACAGACACAGATATGTAGAGAGAGAGAAAGAGAGGTACTGGGAAAGTGGACTATCATTGAACTTCAAGATGAACAATATAGATAAATACCATAACAAGCGGGGAAGATAGGGCAATTCACATCCTGTATTCTCAAGAAGTGATGAAAGTACCATTTCAGAGGAGGTCAAGTTAAGTGGCCAGTCTGAGTTAGCCACAGACTACATAAGAAAAGATGTTCAATTGCAGATCTATTTGTGGCCGTGTAAAGATGAATTAGAGTATGTGGATTGATAGCCATGGAACTCCACCATGTCTCCAAACTCCTTTATTTCAAGGTACGGTTTTCTTTCTAAATAATGTAATGCCATTTGTAAAACTTTACTGAGAGTCTCCCTGAATTCATAAATTTGCCATTAGTTCATTTCATAAATTGATTTATTACTTTTTGTTCTGTATTTTCTCTAAATGCTGAATAGAAACACCTCTGATATGTCTGGGAGATGAAATGTAATCTGATGTGTTTTTTGTATATTTAATCTGATGTGTTTTTGTATATTTAATCTATTTAATCTTATAAAGCACAAACAATCTCAGTTTGTTGCCGTCATTTGCAAGTATCTGTTTGGACTCGTCTGATTATATATTTTTTGTTTTTTGCTAATTTTCATCCTTTTCAAATCGATTTGTAAGAATTTGCTATATATCACCTACAGTGTTTTATTTACTTTGTAAGTATTTCCCCAGTTCTCAGTTTGTCTTTCTATATACATAATTTGAAAACTTATTTATAAATTACTTTATTATTTACTTGATCTGTTGAGATATTAGGGCCATACTGACAAAGCCCTTCCTGATTCCAGGTTTATTCATGTTTTCGCTTATGCTTTTGCAAAATTTATTTTTTCATGTCCTATTTGTGTTCGGAGGAGGGTAATGACTTTAAATAATTTCTTGGGTGACTATTTTCAT
Organism: Cynocephalus volans; assembly: GCF_027409185.1. Classification (NCBI taxonomy): domain Eukaryota; kingdom Metazoa; phylum Chordata; class Mammalia; order Dermoptera; family Cynocephalidae; genus Cynocephalus; species Cynocephalus volans. The sequence continues at coordinate 105,103,026 of NC_084463.1, read as the reverse complement.
GGAAGTAGCACTAATATTTAATCATTGATTTGGCTGATTAATTTAAGACACTACTATGAGACAGGCACTTTGCTAAGCAAAAAATGATATAGCAGCAGCAAACAGACAAAAATCTTTCTCAAAGTTTCCAAATAATTGGGGAATACAAAAAAATAAATAAATCCAAATTAAAAATAAAAACTGTCATTATTCATAAAACAGAAAAAAAGAAAAGGCAACATTCTGGATTGAGGTAAGGGGAAGATTTTCTGAGGAAGTATCTTTTCAGCTGAGATCTGAAAATGGATTAGAAACTAACTAGGGGCAAGAATATTCCAAGACTAAAGTAGTGTGTATGGAGGTCTGAGGAGGGCTGTATTGTGGAAGCCTCCAGGGAACACAGCTACAGGAAATGAGTGATTGCTCTGAAGACAGGCTAAAGAGTGAAGAGGTAACAAGATCACAAAGCACCCTGTTGGCCATAAGGTTTGAGTATCTACCCAAAGAGTCCTGGAAAGCTGTTGAAAAGGGGAACACAATTTCACTGAGGTTTTTAAATCATTTTAGTATTGGGTATAATGAATTTAAAGCAAACAGTAATATGGCAGAAAAACCAATAAGAGGATAATGGAGTAGTTTGAGCAAAAGATAATAGAAACTGAATTTGGGAAAATGTGGATGGAAGGTATTGGATAGATATGAAACATATTTGGTTCTAAGTTTATGATGATTTCCAGGTTGTTTAAAAAAGCAGAGACAAGAAAAGATTGGAAGGGAGCAAAGATAACTCTAATTTTTTGGCATATGCTATTTTTTTTTTTTAAGTATTTATTTTTCTCTATTTATTTATTTATTTTTTTAAATTTTATTTTGACGATATACATTGTGGCTGATTATTGCTCCCCATCACCAAAACCTCCCTCCCTTCTCCCTCCCCCCCTCCCCCCCAACAATGTCCTTTCTGTTTGCTTCTCGTATCAACTTCAATTAATTGTGGTTGTTATATCTTCTTCCCCCCCCCCGGTTTGTGTGTGTGTGTGTGTGTGTGTGTGTGTGTGTGTGTGTGAATTTATATATTAATTTTTAGCTCCCACCAATAAGTGAGAACATGTGGTATTTCTCTTTCTGTGCCTGACTTGTTTCACTTAATATAATTCTCTCAAGGTCCATCCATGTTGTTGCAAATGGCAGTATTTCATTCGTTTTTATAGCTGAGTAGTATTCCATTGTGTAGATGTACCACATTTTCCATATCCACTCATCTGATGATGGGCATTTGGACTGGTTCCAACTCTTGGCTATTGTAAAGAGTGCTGCGATAAACATTGGGAAACAGGTACACCTTCGACTTGATGATTTCCATTCCTCTGGGTATATTCCCAACAGTGGGATAGCTGGGTCGTATGGTAGATCTATCTGCAATTGTTTGAGGAACCTCCATACCATTTTCCATAGAGGCTGCACCATTTTGCAGTCCCACCAACAATGTATGAGAGTTCCTTTTTCTCCGCAGCCTCTCCAGCATTTATCATTCAGAGTCTTTTGGATTTTAGCCATCCTAACTGGGGTTAGATGGTATCTCAATGTGGTTTTGATTTGCATTTCCCGGATGCTGAGTGATGTTGAGCATTTTTTCATATGTCTGTTGGCCATTTGGATATCTTCCTTAGAGAAATGCCTATTTAGCTCTTTTGCCCATTTTTTAATTGGGTTGCTTGTTTTCTTCTTGTACAGTTTTTTGAGTTCCTTATATATTCTGGATATTAATCCTTTGTCAGATATATATTTTGCAAATATTTTCTCCCACTCTGTTGGTTGTCTTTTAACTCTTTTAATTGTTTCTTTTGCTGTGCAGAAGCTTTTTAGTTTGATATAATCCCATTTGTTTATTTTTCCTTTGGTTGTCCATGCTTTTGGGGTCGTATTCATGAAGTCTGTGCCCAGTCCTATTTCCTGAAGTGTTTCTCCTATGTTTTCTTTAAGAAGTTTTATTGTTTCAGGGTGTATATTTAAATCCTTAATCCATTTTGAGTTGATTTTAGTATACGGTGAGAGGTATGGATCTAGTTTCATTCTCCTGCATATGGATATCCAGTTATCCCAGCACCATTTGCTGAAGAGGCAGTCCCTTCCCCAGTGAATAGGCTTGGTGCCTTTGTCAAAGATCAGCTGACAATGAGCCGAGCCCGTGGCGCACTCGGTAGAGTGCTGCGCCGGGAGCGCGGCGACGCTCCCGCCGCGGGTTCGGATCCTATATAAGAATGACCAGTGCACTCACTGGCTGAGTGCTGGTCACGAAAAAACGACAAAAAAAAAAAAAAAAAAAAAAAAGATCAGCTGACAGTAAGTGTGTGGGTTGATTTCTGGATTCTCTGTTCTATTCCATTGGTCAGTGTGTCTGTTTGTATGCCAGTACCACACTGTTTTGGTTATTATAGCTTTGTAGTATAGCTTAAAGTCAGGTAGTGTTATGCCTCCAGCTTTATGTTTTTTGCTCAGCATTGCTTTGGCTAAGCGTGGTCTTTTATTGTTCCATATAAATGTCTGGATAGTTTTTTCCATTTCTGAGAAAAATGTCTTTGGAATTTTGATGGGGATTGCATTGAATTTGTATATCACTTTGGGTAGTATGGACATTTTCACTATGTTGATTCTTCCCATCCAAGAGCATGGGATATCTTTCCATCTTCTTGTATCCTCTCTAATTTCTCTCAGCAGTGGTTTGTAGTTCTCATTATAGAGATTTTTTCACATCCTTGGTTAACTCAATTCCTAAGTATTTTATTTTTTTGGTGGCTATTGTTAATGGGCAGGCTTTCTCGATTTCTCTTTCTGCATGTTCACTATTGGAGAAAAGAAATGCTACTGATTTTTGTGTGTTGATTTTGTATCCTGCTACTGTGCTGAAATCATTTATCAATTCCAACAGTTTTTTTGTAGAGGTTTTAGGCTGTTTGATATATAGGATCCTGTCATCTGCAAACAGGGACAGTTTGACTTCATCTTTTCCAATCTGAATGCCCTTTATTTCCTTCTCTTCTCTGATTACTCTGGCTAGTACTTCCAACACTATGTTGAATAGGAGTGGTGAGAGTGGGCATCCTTGTCTAGTTCCTGTTCTTAAAGGATTACACTGGCATATGCTATTTGAAGAAAGGTAATACCAATGAAAAAGCAATTACTAGTTTTATATTAAATCTATATATGAGAAGAATAGTAACTTTTATTATTATTTTTTTAAATTGTGGGACTTTAAGAATGAGTCTAAGGGATAAAGTTATGACTTAATGAAATAACTGAAGGAAAGATTTCAGGCAGTAGAACTGAATTTTTTAAAACAAAACAATAGTGTATTAACTAAATAGTCATTCATTAATACCGCATGATCTCACTCATATGTGATCTCATAGAAATAGAAAGTGCAATGGTGGTTACTATAGTCTGAGATGATTGAGAAGATGCTTATCAAGGAATACATATTTACAGTGAGATAAGAGGATAAGTTTGAAAGATCTACTGTAGAGCATGATGGCTATAGTTAATGATGACATATTATATTCTTGAAAAATGCTAAAATAGTGGATGGTAATTTTTTTACCACAAAAATGATAACTGTGGGAGGGTTATTTGGTGCATTTGTTAAGCACTAACCGTTTAACCATTTTACAATGTGTACATACACTTCAAAGCATCACATTGTAGATGATAGATCTATAAATTTTATATGTCAATTTAAAAATAAATAAATAAATTGGAAAAAGCAGTCATTCATTAAAATTATATTTAGTATGTGTTTCACTTTGCTTGATCATGGATGGTCATAGTAAAAGCAAGGCATATTCAGAATATGCTGAAAATTTTTAAATGTAGAAACAAAGTAAAGCTGATGACACTAAAAGTAGCTCAGAAAACAAATGGTACTTTGGGTTCTAATCTAGAAAGAAAGCAAGATATATCAGCATTCTTTCTTGGTGGCTTTCACTGGATTGGGGCCAGTTCTAAATCAGATGACCAAAAACATACTGCCATATATAAACTAATATTAAATTATAATATGATGCAATGGATTGGGGACAGAGGATATGATACAAATATAAATATAAAGATGAGATGAAGAACTAACACCAGGATTACTTTATGAGCAAATAATAAGAATATATTGAGAAATGAAGTTCTTTCACGAGGGCTTACTGTAGATTTTGGGCATGTCCTCACAGATGTCCAGTCACAGATCTCTGAGGACGACCACATGGAACTGAAAAAAATCTACCCTTGATTCTTTCCCTTAAGTGATCTTGTTGAATAAACCATCCAATTAAACTTATAAAAACAAAATAAGTCATCTTAAAGATCTAAGAGACTTTATACTAGTGTGTAGATGTATAATTGTGTGTGTGTGTGTGTGTGTGTGTGTGTGTGAGTACACATATGTGGAATAAATCTTTCAATATTTTATCCTAAAAAAAATTGTGATCTCAAACTTTCCTTTTTTATTTTCACAATAAATGTAATGAAATGGAATAAATTTACTGAATTGTCTTTATTATTGTTTTTTACATATGTATATGAGGGTTATATATATTACTTCAAAAAGTTCATGGAAAAATAGAATTAAAAGAATCTTTCCATGAACTTTTTGAGGTACTCACACACGCACACACACACATACGCTTTGCCTTTTTAAAGTGTACAATTCAGAGACAGTCATTGCATTTGACATGATGTATGACTTTAACCACTATCTGTTTTTAAAGTTTTTCATTATGCCAAACTGAATCTCTGTATTCATTAATCGGTCACTCACCATTCTACCCTCCTTCCAGGCAATGACAACTTCTAATCTCCTTTTTTTAAATCTATGAATCTGCCTGTTCTAGATATTTTATGTGAGTAAAATGGTACAGTACTTGCCCTATTGTGTCTGGCCTATTTAATATAGGATAGTTTTCAAGGTTCATCCATGTTGTAGTACGTACATTAACTTTATTCTTTTTATGGATGAATAATACTCTGTTGTATGTATATACTAAATTTTGTTCATCTGTTCATCTGTTCATAGATACTTGTGTTGTTTCCATCTTTTGGCTACTGTGAATAACGCTGCAATGAACATTGGTATAGAAGTATCTGTTTGAATCTCTTGTCAATTCTTTTGGATGTATAATTAGGAATGGAATTGCTAGGTCATATGGTTATTTTATGTTTAACTTTTTGAGAGACTTTCATGATGTTTTCCACAGATGTGGCACCATTTTACATTCCCATCAGCAAAGTTCAGGGGTTCTAATTTCTCACATACCCATCAACATTTGTTATTTTCTGTTATTTTGATGATAAACATCTCAGTAGATGTCAAGTGGTATTGCACTGTAATTTTGATTTGCTTTTTTTCTAGTGACTAATGATGTTAAATATATTTTTATGTAATTATTGGTCATTTGTATTTCTTCTTTGCAGAACTGTGGGCTGTATAATTTCAAAATCAGTCTGTGCAGATATTCTTTTAAATACTCCCCTAGTCATACGTGCTCTCCAATATTCATCACAGCTCTATATACAATAGCCAAGGGTTGAAACCAACCTAAATGTCCATCAGTGTACAACCAGATAAGGAAAATGCAGTATATGTACTCTACAGAATACTACTTTGTCATAAGAAAGAATGAAATTCTGACATTTACAGAAACGTGGACAAACTTAGAGAAAATTACGTTGTCAGACACAGAAAGAGAAATACTGCATGTCCTCACTCATAAGTAGTAGCTAAATAAGTAAATAAGTAAGTAAGTAAGTAAGTAAGTAAGTAAATAAATAAATAAAAATTTTAAAAAAGGAAGAAAGATACAATAATCATAATAATGTCTTGCAAAAGGAGAGAACAGAACTGAAATCAGAGGTGGGAAAGGGGCAGGGAGAGGAATGATTGGCAAGAAATTGGTAAAGAGCTACAAAAAATAATCACGTTGTATAATGTTGAATATACCAATTATCCTGATTCCAGCATCACATATTACACACAGGTATTGATATCCAACACTGTATCCATAGATATATACAATTGATTATGTTTCAATAAAAAAATGAAAAAATATAATAATAAAAAAAGAATTACTCTCCTAGTCTCAATCTGGAGACCCCTGAACCCCTAATTTGCATTTTATATGTTACTAATAAAGTCTTAAATCTCTCACAAACAGATAATTTCTTAAAATATTTAGGAAATTATTGAAGTCTTTTTCTCAATATATTCTACCTAAATACATTCCTCTAACTCCTCTCACTGAGAATATTCTGCTGCCCCCAAAGACCCCTTGGAGAAAACTAGACTGGCTTCCTGAAGGGAGTTTTTAGTTCAGATTATTTAAGTAAATTTTTCACTTGACTGAAGATGCTGTTACAGGGCAACATAGAGATAATAAAATCTAATCATTCCAGAATTAGAAATATAATGCATACACATTTTATAGGTAAGTATTCAAGGAAAAGTTTAGAACTGGTAATTTCTTTGCAACAGATATTTGTTCTATCCTACTTTGTATAAAGCTCTACATTGGGAAGACAAGAAAATATAGAGAAATGAAATCCAATCTATGTAATGCTTAAAACATAGGTGTTGGGAGAAGTTTTCTGTATGGTCACGTACTAAAACTTTTTCAGACTGATTTAATAGTGAAACTTAATTATCCCTGTATGAATTTCAGATGGGGAACGATGTGTCCCAGAGTACAAAGCTGAAGCCCATGATGCTGAATATAAACCAAAATCCTAAAATCTGGTTATCCCCAAAACACTTTTCCTCTTCCTCATATTGTACCCAGGAGTCCTTTAATGTTTATAAGTGTGTTACTAGAAAATCCCACGCCATGTCATTCTCATCTTGGTTTGCTGACCTTTGTGCAGAGGTTCTTATAGCTTAGGAAAGACTAGCTTTGTAAGTCATGCTGAAAGAGTCAAAATTGTGGGAAATCTATGGCTTCTGTGATTGTCACGAGATATTTTGATAGTGTATCCTACTCCAATAGACAAATTTTAAGGATGGGCTGCCTATCTCACAGTTTTACATTAGGTGGAAGGGACTGCAGCTAAGCTGGCTAAGGCCTTTCAAGTTAAAACTCTTATTAATTCACTCATGTTAGTGAGAAAGATTCCAGCTACCTGACATGGAGCTTCAAGTTTTAGTTTATTCAATTCCTGTAACTTATGTCTGAGATGAAAAGGAGATTCAAGCTATAGTGGATCAGCATCAATGTCACGCTTACTGGGCACATAGTGGATGTGAATGACAACATTGGAGTCTCTCTGAAGAGTTGCAAGAGCGCCTCTCACTGTTGGATAAGTACGGTTGTTTACAAGATGGAGAAAGCAGACTGCAGGAAGGTGGATGTATGGGTGAGGCTGTGCCAAACTTTGGCCTGGAGGTAGAGTACTGAGTTCTAGGTACTGAAAGAGAACATTTTCAAAATGACTGTGGGAAAATAAAATTCCCTAGCATTGTCTTTAGTGGACATAAATTCTTATTCAGCAGGGCCCCAGAGTGTAAGTACTTTATATTATTGACTCTTCTATACATATTTATTTATTTATTTATTTATTTTATTTTTTTAAATTTTTTAAATTTTATTTTGTCGATATACATTGTGGCTGATTATTGCTCCCCATCACCAAAACCTCGCTCCCTTCTCCCTCCCCCTCTCCCCCCCAACAATGTCTTTCTGTTTGCTTGTCGTATCAACTTCAAGTAATTGTGGTTGTTATATCATCCCCCCCCCCCGGTTTTTTTTGTGTGTGTGTGTGTGTGTGTGAATTTATATATTAATTTTTAGCTCCCACCAATAAGTGAGAACATGTGGTATTTCTCTTTCTGTGCCTGACTCGTTTCACTTAATATAATTCTCTCCAGGTCCATCCATGTTGTTGCAAATGGCAGTATTTCATTCGTTTTTATAGCTGAGTAGTATTCCATTGTGTAGATGTACCACATTTTCCGTATCCACTCATCTGATGATGGGCATTTGGGCTGGTTCCAACTCTTGGCTATAGTAAAGAGTGCTGCAATGAACATTGGGAAACAGGTATACCTTCGACTTGATGATTTCCATTCCTCTGGGTATATTCCCAACAGTGGGATAGCTGGGTCGTATGGTAGATCTATCTGCAATGGTTTGAGGAACCTCCATACCATTTTCCATAGAGGCTGCACCATTTTGCAGTCCCACCAACAATGTATGAGAGTTCCTTTTTCTCTACAACCTCGCCAGCATTTATCGTTCAGAGTCTTTTGGATTTTAGCCATCCTAACTGGGGTTAGATGGTATCTCAATGTGGTTTTGATTTGCATTTCCCGGATGCTGAGTGATGTTGAGCATTTTTTCATATGTCTGTTGGCCATTTGGATATCTTCCTTAGAGAAATGCCTATTTAGCTCTTTTGCCCATTTTTTAATTGGGTTGCTTGTTTTCTTCTTGTACAGTTTTTTGAGTTCCTTATATATTCTGGATATTAATCCTTTGTCAGATATATATTTTGCAAATATTTTCTCCCACTCTGTTGGTTGTCTTTTAACTCTTTTAATTGTTTCTTTTGCTGTGCAGAAGCTTTTTAGTTTGATATAATCCCATTTGTTTATTTTTCCTTTGGTTGTCCATGCTTTTGGGGTCGTATTCATGAAGTCTGTGCCCAGTCCTATTTCCTGAAGTGTTTCTCCTATGTTTTCTTTAAGAAGTTTTATTGTTTCAGGGTGTATATTTAAATCCTTAATCCATTTTGAGTTGATTTTAGTATACGGTGAGAGGTATGGATCTAGTTTCATTCTCCTGCATATGGATATCCAGTTATCCCAGCACCATTTGCTGAAGAGGCAGTCCCTTCCCCAGTGAATAGGCTTGGTGCCTTTGTCAAAGATCAGCTGACAATGAGCCGAGCCCGTGGCGCACTCGGTAGAGTGCTGCGCCGGGAGCGCGGCGACGCTCCCGCCGCGGGTTCGGATCCTATATAAGAATGACCAGTGCACTCACTGGCTGAGTGCTGGTCACGAAAAAACGACAAAAAAAAAAAAAAAAAAAAAAAAGATCAGCTGACAGTAAGTGTGTGGGTTGATTTCTGGATTCTCTGTTCTATTCCATTGGTCAGTGTGTCTGTTTGTATGCCAGTACCACACTGTTTTGGTTATTATAGCTTTGTAGTATAGCTTAAAGTCAGGTAGTGTTATGCCTCCAGCTTTATGTTTTTTGCTCAGCATTGCTTTGGCTAAGCGTGGTCTTTTATTGTTCCATATAAATGTCTGGATAGTTTTTTCCATTTCTGAGAAAAATGTCTTTGGAATTTTGATGGGGATTGCATTGAATTTGTATATCACTTTGGGTAGTATGGACATTTTCACTATGTTGATTCTTCCCATCCAAGAGCATGGGATATCTTTCCATCTTCTTGTATCCTCTCTAATTTCTCTCAGCAGTGGTTTGTAGTTCTCATTATAGAGATTTTTTCACATCCTTGGTTAACTCAATTCCTAAGTATTTTATTTTTTTGGTGGCTATTGTTAATGGGCAGGCTTTCTCGATTTCTCTTTCTGCATGTTCACTATTGGAGAAAAGAAATGCTACTGATTTTTGTGTGTTGATTTTGTATCCTGCTACTGTGCTGAAATCATTTATCAATTCCAACAGTTTTTTTGTAGAGGTTTTAGGCTGTTTGATATATAGGATCCTGTCATCTGCAAACAGGGACAGTTTGACTTCATCTTTTCCAATCTGAATGCCCTTTATTTCCTTCTCTTCTCTGATTACTCTGGCTAGTACTTCCAACACTATGTTGAATAGGAGTGGTGAGAGTGGGCATCCTTGTCTAGTTCCTGTTCTTAAAGGATTACACTGGCATATGCTATTTGAAGAAAGGTAATACCAATGAAAAAGCAATTACTAGTTTTATATTAAATCTATATATGAGAAGAATAGTAACTTTTATTATTATTTTTTTAAATTGTGGGACTTTAAGAATGAGTCTAAGGGATAAAGTTATGACTTAATGAAATAACTGAAGGAAAGATTTCAGGCAGTAGAACTGAATTTTTTAAAACAAAACAATAGTGTATTAACTAAATAGTCATTCATTAATACCGCATGATCTCACTCATATGTGATCTCATAGAAATAGAAAGTGCAATGGTGGTTACTATAGTCTGAGATGATTGAGAAGATGCTTATCAAGGAATACATATTTACAGTGAGATAAGAGGATAAGTTTGAAAGATCTACTGTAGAGCATGATGGCTATAGTTAATGATGACATATTATATTCTTGAAAAATGCTAAAATAGTGGATGGTAATTTTTTTACCACAAAAATGATAACTGTGGGAGGGTTATTTGGTGCATTTGTTAAGCACTAACCGTTTAACCATTTTACAATGTGTACATACACTTCAAAGCATCACATTGTAGATGATAGATCTATAAATTTTATATGTCAATTTAAAAATAAATAAATAAATTGGAAAAAGCAGTCATTCATTAAAATTATATTTAGTATGTGTTTCACTTTGCTTGATCATGGATGGTCATAGTAAAAGCAAGGCATATTCAGAATATGCTGAAAATTTTTAAATGTAGAAACAAAGTAAAGCTGATGACACTAAAAGTAGCTCAGAAAACAAATGGTACTTTGGGTTCTAATCTAGAAAGAAAGCAAGATATATCAGCATTCTTTCTTGGTGGCTTTCACTGGATTGGGGCCAGTTCTAAATCAGATGACCAAAAACATACTGCCATATATAAACTAATATTAAATTATAATATGATGCAATGGATTGGGGACAGAGGATATGATACAAATATAAATATAAAGATGAGATGAAGAACTAACACCAGGATTACTTTATGAGCAAATAATAAGAATATATTGAGAAATGAAGTTCTTTCACGAGGGCTTACTGTAGATTTTGGGCATGTCCTCACAGATGTCCAGTCACAGATCTCTGAGGACGACCACATGGAACTGAAAAAAATCTACCCTTGATTCTTTCCCTTAAGTGATCTTGTTGAATAAACCATCCAATTAAACTTATAAAAACAAAATAAGTCATCTTAAAGATCTAAGAGACTTTATACTAGTGTGTAGATGTATAATTGTGTGTGTGTGTGTGTGTGTGTGTGTGTGTGAGTACACATATGTGGAATAAATCTTTCAATATTTTATCCTAAAAAAAATTGTGATCTCAAACTTTCCTTTTTTATTTTCACAATAAATGTAATGAAATGGAATAAATTTACTGAATTGTCTTTATTATTGTTTTTTACATATGTATATGAGGGTTATATATATTACTTCAAAAAGTTCATGGAAAAATAGAATTAAAAGAATCTTTCCATGAACTTTTTGAGGTACTCACACACGCACACACACACATACGCTTTGCCTTTTTAAAGTGTACAATTCAGAGACAGTCATTGCATTTGACATGATGTATGACTTTAACCACTATCTGTTTTTAAAGTTTTTCATTATGCCAAACTGAATCTCTGTATTCATTAATCGGTCACTCACCATTCTACCCTCCTTCCAGGCAATGACAACTTCTAATCTCCTTTTTTTAAATCTATGAATCTGCCTGTTCTAGATATTTTATGTGAGTAAAATGGTACAGTACTTGCCCTATTGTGTCTGGCCTATTTAATATAGGATAGTTTTCAAGGTTCATCCATGTTGTAGTACGTACATTAACTTTATTCTTTTTATGGATGAATAATACTCTGTTGTATGTATATACTAAATTTTGTTCATCTGTTCATCTGTTCATAGATACTTGTGTTGTTTCCATCTTTTGGCTACTGTGAATAACGCTGCAATGAACATTGGTATAGAAGTATCTGTTTGAATCTCTTGTCAATTCTTTTGGATGTATAATTAGGAATGGAATTGCTAGGTCATATGGTTATTTTATGTTTAACTTTTTGAGAGACTTTCATGATGTTTTCCACAGATGTGGCACCATTTTACATTCCCATCAGCAAAGTTCAGGGGTTCTAATTTCTCACATACCCATCAACATTTGTTATTTTCTGTTATTTTGATGATAAACATCTCAGTAGATGTCAAGTGGTATTGCACTGTAATTTTGATTTGCTTTTTTTCTAGTGACTAATGATGTTAAATATATTTTTATGTAATTATTGGTCATTTGTATTTCTTCTTTGCAGAACTGTGGGCTGTATAATTTCAAAATCAGTCTGTGCAGATATTCTTTTAAATACTCCCCTAGTCATACGTGCTCTCCAATATTCATCACAGCTCTATATACAATAGCCAAGGGTTGAAACCAACCTAAATGTCCATCAGTGTACAACCAGATAAGGAAAATGCAGTATATGTACTCTACAGAATACTACTTTGTCATAAGAAAGAATGAAATTCTGACATTTACAGAAACGTGGACAAACTTAGAGAAAATTACGTTGTCAGACACAGAAAGAGAAATACTGCATGTCCTCACTCATAAGTAGTAGCTAAATAAGTAAATAAGTAAGTAAGTAAGTAAGTAAGTAAGTAAGTAAGTAAGTAAGTAAATAAATAAATAAAAATTTTAAAAAAGGAAGAAAGATACAATAATCATAATAATGTCTTGCAAAAGGAGAGAACAGAACTGAAATCAGAGGTGGGAAAGGGGCAGGGAGAGGAATGATTGGCAAGAAATTGGTAAAGAGCTACAAAAAATAATCACGTTGTATAATGTTGAATATACCAATTATCCTGATTCCAGCATCACATATTACACACAGGTATTGATATCCAACACTGTATCCATAGATATATACAATTGATTATGTTTCAATAAAAAAATGAAAAAATATAATAATAAAAAAAGAATTACTCTCCTAGTCTCAATCTGGAGACCCCTGAACCCCTAATTTGCATTTTATATGTTACTAATAAAGTCTTAAATCTCTCACAAACAGATAATTTCTTAAAATATTTAGGAAATTATTGAAGTCTTTTTCTCAATATATTCTACCTAAATACATTCCTCTAACTCCTCTCACTGAGAATATTCTGCTGCCCCCAAAGACCCCTTGGAGAAAACTAGACTGGCTTCCTGAAGGGAGTTTTTAGTTCAGATTATTTAAGTAAATTTTTCACTTGACTGAAGATGCTGTTACAGGGCAACATAGAGATAATAAAATCTAATCATTCCAGAATTAGAAATATAATGCATACACATTTTATAGGTAAGTATTCAAGGAAAAGTTTAGAACTGGTAATTTCTTTGCAACAGATATTTGTTCTATCCTACTTTGTATAAAGCTCTACATTGGGAAGACAAGAAAATATAGAGAAATGAAATCCAATCTATGTAATGCTTAAAACATAGGTGTTGGGAGAAGTTTTCTGTATGGTCACGTACTAAAACTTTTTCAGACTGATTTAATAGTGAAACTTAATTATCCCTGTATGAATTTCAGATGGGGAACGATGTGTCCCAGAGTACAAAGCTGAAGCCCATGATGCTGAATATAAACCAAAATCCTAAAATCTGGTTATCCCCAAAACACTTTTCCTCTTCCTCATATTGTACCCAGGAGTCCTTTAATGTTTATAAGTGTGTTACTAGAAAATCCCACGCCATGTCATTCTCATCTTGGTTTGCTGACCTTTGTGCAGAGGTTCTTATAGCTTAGGAAAGACTAGCTTTGTAAGTCATGCTGAAAGAGTCAAAATTGTGGGAAATCTATGGCTTCTGTGATTGTCACGAGATATTTTGATAGTGTATCCTACTCCAATAGACAAATTTTAAGGATGGGCTGCCTATCTCACAGTTTTACATTAGGTGGAAGGGACTGCAGCTAAGCTGGCTAAGGCCTTTCAAGTTAAAACTCTTATTAATTCACTCATGTTAGTGAGAAAGATTCCAGCTACCTGACATGGAGCTTCAAGTTTTAGTTTATTCAATTCCTGTAACTTATGTCTGAGATGAAAAGGAGATTCAAGCTATAGTGGATCAGCATCAATGTCACGCTTACTGGGCACATAGTGGATGTGAATGACAACATTGGAGTCTCTCTGAAGAGTTGCAAGAGCGCCTCTCACTGTTGGATAAGTACGGTTGTTTACAAGATGGAGAAAGCAGACTGCAGGAAGGTGGATGTATGGGTGAGGCTGTGCCAAACTTTGGCCTGGAGGTAGAGTACTGAGTTCTAGGTACTGAAAGAGAACATTTTCAAAATGACTGTGGGAAAATAAAATTCCCTAGCATTGTCTTTAGTGGACATAAATTCTTATTCAGCAGGGCCCCAGAGTGTAAGTACTTTATATTATTGACTCTTCTATACATATTTATTTATTTATTTATTTATTTTATTTTTTTAAATTTTTTAAATTTTATTTTGTCGATATACATTGTGGCTGATTATTGCTCCCCATCACCAAAACCTCGCTCCCTTCTCCCTCCCCCTCTCCCCCCCAACAATGTCTTTCTGTTTGCTTGTCGTATCAACTTCAAGTAATTGTGGTTGTTATATCATCCCCCCCCCCCCGGTTTTTTTTGTGTGTGTGTGTGTGTGTGTGAATTTATATATTAATTTTTAGCTCCCACCAATAAGTGAGAACATGTGGTATTTCTCTTTCTGTGCCTGACTCGTTTCACTTAATATAATTCTCTCCAGATCCATCCATGTTGTTGCAAATGGCAGTATTTCATTCGTTTTTATAGCTGAGTAGTATTCCATTGTGTAGATGTACCACATTTTCCGTATCCACTCATCTGATGATGGGCATTTGGGCTGGTTCCAACTCTTGGCTATAGTAAAGAGTGCTGCAATGAACATTGGGAAACAGGTATACCTTCGACTTGATGATTTCCATTCCTCTGGGTATATTCCCAACAGTGGGATAGCTGGGTCGTATGGTAGATCTATCTGCAATGGTTTGAGGAACCTCCATACCATTTTCCATAGAGGCTGCACCATTTTGCAGTCCCACCAACAATGTATGAGAGTTCCTTTTTCTCTACAACCTCGCCAGCATTTATCGTTCAGAGTCTTTTGGATTTTAGCCATCCTAACTGGGGTTAGATGGTATCTCAATGTGGTTTTGATTTGCATTTCCCGGATGCTGAGTGATGTTGAGCATTTTTTCATATGTCTGTTGGCCATTTGGATATCTTCCTTAGAGAAATGCCTATTTAGCTCTTTTGCCCATTTTTTAATTGGGTTGCTTGTTTTCTTCTTGTACAGTTTTTTGAGTTCCTTATATATTCTGGATATTAATCCTTTGTCAGATATATATTTTGCAAATATTTTCTCCCACTCTGTTGGTTGTCTTTTAACTCTTTTAATTGTTTCTTTTGCTGTGCAGAAGCTTTTTAGTTTGATATAATCCCATTTGTTTATTTTTCCTTTGGTTGTCCATGCTTTTGGGGTCGTATTCATGAAGTCTGTGCCCAGTCCTATTTCCTGAAGTGTTTCTCCTATGTTTTCTTTAAGAAGTTTTATTGTTTCAGGGTGTATATTTAAATCCTTAATCCATTTTGAGTTGATTTTAGTATACGGTGAGAGGTATGGATCTAGTTTCATTCTCCTGCATATGGATATCCAGTTATCCCAGCACCATTTGCTGAAGAGGCAGTCCCTTCCCCAGTGAATAGGCTTGGTGCCTTTGTCAAAGATCAGCTGACAATGAGCCGAGCCCGTGGCGCACTCGGTAGAGTGCTGCGCCGGGAGCGCGGCGACGCTCCCGCCGCGGGTTCGGATCCTATATAAGAATGACCAGTGCACTCACTGGCTGAGTGCTGGTCACGAAAAAACGACAAAAAAAAAAAAAAAAAAAAAGATCAGCTGACAGTAAGTGTGTGGGTTGATTTCTGGATTCTCTGTTCTATTCCATTGGTCAGTGTGTCTGTTTTTATGCCAGTACCACACTGTTTTGGTTATTATAGCTTTGTAGTATAGCTTAAAGTCAGGTAGTGTTATGCCTCCAGCTTTATGTTTTTTGCTCAGCATTGTTTTGGCTAAGCGTGGTCTTTTATTGTTCCATACAAATGACTGGATAGTTTTTTCCATTTCTGAGAAAAATGTCTGGAATTTTGATGGGGATTGCATTGAATTTGTATATCACTTTGGGTAGTATGGACATTTTCACTATGTTGATTCTTCCAATCCAAGAGCATGGGATATCTTTCCATCTTCTTGTATCCTCTCTAATTTCTCTCAGCAGTGGTTTGTAGTTCTCATTATAGAGATTTTTCACCTCCTTGGTTAACTCAATTCCTAAGTATTTTATTTTTTTGGTGGCTATTGTAAATGGGTAGGCTTTCTTGATTTCTTGTTCTACATGTTCACTATTGGAGAAAAGAAATGCTACTGATTTTTGTGTGTTGATTTTGTATCCTGCTACTGTGTTGAAATCATTTATCAATTCCAACAGTTTTTTCGTAGAGGTCTTAGGCTCTTCGATATATAGGATCATGTCATGTGCAAACAGGGACAGTTTGACTTCATCTTTTCCAATCTGCATGCCTTTTATTTCCTTCTCTTCTGTGATTGCTCTCGCTAGTACTTCCAACACTATGTTGAATAGGAGTGGTGAGAGTGGGCATCCTTGTCTAGTTCCTGTTCTTAAAGGAAAAGCTTTCAGCTTTTCCCCATTCAGGATGATATTGGCTGTGGGTTTGGCATATATGGCTTTAATTATGTTGAGATACTTTCCCTCTATACCTAACTTATACAGGGTCTTTGTCATGAATGTGTGCTGAACTTTATCAAATGCTTTTTCAGCATCTATAGAGATGATCATATGGTCCTTGTGTTTGAGTTTATTAATATGGTGTATCACATTTATTGATTTGCGTATATTGAACCAACCTTGCATCCCTGGGATGAATCCCACTTGATCGTGATGAATAATTTTACGTATGTGTTGCTGTATTCTGTTTGCTAGTATATTAGTGAGGATTTTTGCATCTATATTCATCAAGGATATCGGCCTGTAGTTTTCTTTTTTGGTTATATCTTTACCTGGTTTTGGTATCAGGATGATGTTTGCTTCATAGAATGAGTTTGGGAGATTTGTGTCCATTTCAATCTTTTGGAATAGTTTGTAAAGAATTGGTGTCAATTCCTCTTAGAATGTTTGGTAAAATTCTGCTGTGAATCCATCTGGTCCTGGGCTTTTCTTTGTTGGGAGCCTTCTGATAACAACTTCAATCTCCTTTATTGTTATTGGTCTGTTCAAATTTTCTACGTCTTCATGGTTCAATTTTGGGAGCTTGTGTGTGTCCAGAAATTTATCCATTTCCTCCAGATTTTCAAATTTGATGGCGTATAGTTGTTTAGAGTAGTCTCGAATGATTCCTTGTATTTCAGATGAATCAGTTGTAATATCGCCTTTTTCATTTCTAATTTTTGTTATTTGAGTCTTCTCTCTTTTTTTTTTTTTTGTTAGCCATGCTAATGGTTTGTCAATTTTATTTATCTTTTCAAAAAACCAACTTTTTGATTCATTGATCTTTTGAATTGTTTTTTGGTTTTCAATTTCATTCTGTTCTGCTCTGATCTTAATGATTTCTTTCCCTCTGCTAACTTTAGGTTTGGATTGTTCTTGTTTTTCTAGTTCTTTAAGGTGAAGTGTTAGGTTGTTCACTTGCCATCTTTCCATTCTTCTGAAGTGAGCGTTTAATGCAATAAATTTCCCCCTCAATACTGCTTTTGCGGTATCCCACAGGTTTTGGTATGATGTATCATTGTTTTCATTAGTTTCAATAAATTTTTTGATTTCCTGCTTGATTTCTTCGTGGACCCATATGTCATTAAGTAGAATGCTGTTTAATTTCCATGCGTTTGTATAGTTTCCAGAGTTTTGTTTGTTATTAATTTCTAGTTTTAATCCATTGTGGTATGAGAAGATACATGGGATAGTTCCAATTTTTTTGAATTTATTGAGACTTGATTTGTGACCTAATATGTGATCTATCCTGGAGAATGATCCATGTGCTGATGAGAAGAATGAATATTCTGAGGTTGTTGGGTGGAATGTTCTGTAGATATCTGCCAATGCCAATTGGTCTAGAGTCTTGTTTAGATCTTGTGTTTCTCTACTGATTCTTTGCCTAGATGATCTGTCTAATATTGACACTGGGGTGTTCAGGTCCCCTGCTATTATGGTTTTAGTGTCTATTTACTTCTTTAGGTCTAATAGAGTTTGTTTTATAAATCTGGCTGCTCCAACATTGGGTGCGTACATATTTATGATTGTTATGTCTTCTTGATGGATCAGTCCTTTTATCATTAAGTACTGTCCCTCATTGTCTCTTTTTATGGTTTTTAGTTTAAAGTCTATTTTGTCAGATATAAGAATAGCTACTCCAGCTCGTTTTCTTTTTGTTTGCATGGTAAATCTTTTTCCATCCTTTCACTCTTAGTCTGTGTGAATCTTTATGGGTGAGGTGGGTCTCTTGTAGGCAGCATATAGTTGGGTCCTCCTTTTTGATCCAGTCAGCCAGTCTGTGTCTTTTGATTGGGGAATTTAAGCCTTTTACATTAAGAGTTGTTATTGAAAGGTGTTGATTTATTCCTAGCATTTTATTGGTTGTTTGGTTGTCTTAGGTGTCTTTTGTTCCTTGCTTTCTGATTTACTGTTTGGTTTCTGTGTTTCTTGGTTCCTTAGGTTGTAGATAGCGTTTTTGTTTGCTTGTTTTCTCTTCACGAATGCCATTTTTATTATACTAGTGGGTATTGATTTTTCTTGGGTTTTTATGGCAGTGGTAGTTATTTTTCAGGCACCAAACCCAGTACTCCCTTGAGGATTTCTTGTAAGGGTGGTCGTGTGGTAATGAACTCCCACAGTTTTTGTTTGTCTGAGAAATATACTATTTGCCCTTCATTTTGGAAGGATAGCCTTGCAGGATAGAGTATTCTTGGCTGGCAATCTTTGTCTTTTAGTATTTTGAAAATATCATCCCATTCCTTTCTAGCTTTTAGGGTTTGTGATGAAAAGTCTGTTGTTAGCCTGATTGGGGCTCCCTTACAGGTGATTTGATGCTTCTCTCTTGCAGCTTTTAAGATTCTCTCTTTGTCTCTGAGTTTTGCCAATTTGACTATGACATGTCTTGGAGAAGGCCTTTTTGGGTTGAATACGTTTGGAGATCGTTGAGCTTCTTCGATCTGAAGATCTGTGACTTTTTCTATACCTGGCATGTTTTCTGCCACTATTTTTTTGAATATGTTTTCAATGGAATCTCCATTTTCCTCCCCTTCTGGAATACCCATGACTCGGATATTTGAGCGCTTAAGGTTGTCTGATATCTCTCTCAGATTTTCTTCCATGTCCTTGATTCTTTTTTCTTTCTTTTTGTCTGCTTGTGTTATTTCAAACAGCCCATCTTCAAGTTCAGAGGTTCTCCAACTTTGACAAGCCTGCTGGTTAAACTCTCCGTTGTGTTTTTTATTTCGCTGAATAACTTCTTCAGTTCAGCAAGTTCTGCTACATTTTTTTTAGGACATTGATTTCCTTGCACATTTCCTCTTTCAGATCCTGTATACTTTTTCTCATTTCATCATGATGTCTAGCTGTGTTTTCTTGTATCTCATTCAGTTTCCTTAGAATTATAACTCGAAATTCCTTGTCAGTCATTTCAAGGGCTTCTTGATCTATAGGATCTAGAGTTTGAGATTTATTAACTTATGGTGGTGTACTTTCTTGATTTTTTGTATTTCTGGTATCTTTTTTTTTGATGTTTATTCATTGTGGCAGGGTGTTTCACAGTCCACTGGTTTGAGACTAATGACTAACTAGGATGTTGCTGTGGTTGCCAATTTCGTACGGCTACCTCCGTGGCTGCTCAGTTGGCCTCTAGTGCCTTGTGTGTGTGGTTGCCTCGGGTCTTGGGCTTCTCCGGGGAGCTACCTTTCTGGTCAGCTTGGACTCTGCTGGGCTGGTGGATCACGTACCACAGGGTGTGTGATCTCTGTTGAGCTTTCACTTCCTGTGCAGGACTTCTCCCTGTTCCGTGTGCTCTGTCTCAGGCTGTTGGATTGTGCAGTGGCAACACCACAGGGTGTGTGGTTTCTGTCGAGTCTCCACCTCCCTGGCCGCATGTCTCCCCACTCTGTGCGCACTGTGCTGGGCTGGGGCGTGTCTTCTGCAACCCTCGTCTATCAGCTGGGCCTTCAAGACCCTGCCCGGCAACGCCTCGCCCAGGAAGTCTACCAGGTTTCTGCTAGGCACAGATGACCGGTCGCTCTGGGTGCCTTTGTAGCACTGTGTAGATCTTTCTCGGGACTTGTTCACCTTTGTATCCCCCGGTATAAACCGAGTCTAGTGCCCGCCTGCAGCCAGCTCTCCGGCAGGTTCAAGCGGACCTGGGAACTCTCCTACCACACTATTCCCAACCAGAAATTGGTTAGGCTTTTTTCCGAACTGGTGGCCACAGAGATGGTAACTGCCTCCCAGTAACAGGAAGTTTGCCGGGGGGCCAGAGTCCAGGGTGTAGTGGAGTGACAGTCGGCCCGCCCGTACTTACTTGCCCTCCCCACACTGGCCGGGGACGCCCCACGCCACCAACCCGCCAGAGGACCGTGGAGGGAGTGGGAGGGGAGGCCGGCCTGCAGGCTCCAGAAAGCCCTGTGCCGGGCCAAGCAAGTGGGAAGGCTCAGTGACGGCCGAGCCGGACGGAGTTGGTAGCACCTGGGAAAATGGAGGCAGCCCCAGGGCGGTGAGTGGCCTGGTGATGCAGGCGGGAGCCAGGTGGGCATCAGTCCCCCAAACAGGGCTGGTCCAGGGGTCACTCACGGGGTTGTGCCAGGTCGGGCCCTCACTCTCTGCCTCTGGTTTGCTGCCTTCCCCGTTCTCGGCAGCTGCCGCCTCAGGCTGTTCAGTCGAGGCGTGGCTCGGACGCTCCCAGGAATCTTCTTTAATGCCGGCCTGAAACCTCAAATCCTGAATAGGGGAGCTGGCCGCCTTCAGTGCGGCCCTGGCTTCTGGGATTCTGTCTGCATCCACAGCAGCCCTGGTGCCGTGTTCCCTGTTTTGAGACTCGCTTTTGCAGCTAAGAAACAGTTCTTTTCCTTCTCCACACTTCAAAGCTTTTGCCTGTAAATGAGGCAGCCTCTCCTGCCGGGGGGGGGGGCAAAGTGGCGGTCACCCCCATGACCGGCCAGCAGCTGCGGTCCTCCCTTAAGAGATGGGAAGAGGAAGGTCCACAAGTTTCCTGGCTGCCTGGCCGCCTTTTCCACCTCAGCTACTCCGCGCCAGCTGCCGCAGCCACCGCCATCTTGAAACTTAATGCCTATTGAAAACATATAACAATACTATCCTGGTAAAGATCAAATCATTGAAGACCTCAATTCATAAGTTTTTGTAGGTGAGATCTGATACATAACCAAAATTGATAAAGCGCATTAAAAGACAGGGCAATAAAAAACATATGAGGTGAAACAAATTACAATAATTAAAAATTAGGATTTTTGAATGCATACTGCAAATCAACTACATTCCTTATGATTAAGAAGACAAAAAAATAAAAATAAAATAAAATAAACATTTACAGAGAACTGGGAATGATGAAACTGTACCAGGGTACATTTCCCCCTCACTCTCCTTTGTAGGCCTAGTAATGTTCCCTCCCTCTGTTGGATCACTGCACTAATGTGGTCTTTCTTTCCTTCCTTCTTTCTCTCTTAGCTCCCACATATGAGGGAGCACATGTGGCATTTATCCCTCTGTTCTTGGCTTATTTCACTCAACATAAATTTCTCCAGGCTCATCCATGTTGTTGCAAATGGGAGTATTTCATTCTTTTTAATGACAGAGTAGTATTCCATAGTGTATATATATCACGGTTTCCTTATCCAATCATCAATTGATGGACATTTAGGTTGGTTCCATATCTTGGATATTGTAAACAGACTTGTGATGAAGATGGGAGTACAGGTTTCCCTTTGACATGACAATTTCCATTCCTATTGGCGCACACACAGAAGAGGGACTGCTGGGTTGTATGGAAGATCTATATGCAGTTGTTTGAGAAACCTCCAAACTGTTTTCCATAGTGATTGCACTAATTTACAGTCATCAACAGTGTAGAGTATACCCTTCTCTATACACTCTCGCTGGCATTTGTTATTAACCATCTTTTGCATTACAGCCAGTCTCACTGGAGCGAGGTGGTATCTCAATGTGGTTTTTATTTGCATTTCCCTAAAGACTAGTGATGTTGAACATTTTTTTTCATGTATCTGTTGGCCATCTGTATGTCTTCCTTTGAAAACTGTCTATTCAGCCCCTTTGCCCATTTTTTAATTGCGTTATTTGTTTTTTTACTGTATTATTGCTTTAGTTCTATGTATATTCTGGATATTAATCCCTTGCCGGATACATAGTTAGCAAAAATTTTCTCCCACTCTGTAGCTTGTCTTTTCAATCTGTTGATTGTTTCCCTTGCTGTGCATAAACTATTTAGTTGGATATAGTCCCGTTTGTTTATTTTTTATTTCGCTACTTGTGCTTTTGGGCTCCTGTTCCTAAAGCCTGTGCCCAAACCTAATTGCTGAAGTGTTTCTCCTACATTTTCCTGTAGTAATTTTACATTTTCACGTCTAATACTTAAGTTTTTAATCCATTTTGAGTTAATTTTAGTGTATGGTGAGAGATGCATATCTTGTTTCACCTTCTGTATATGGATATCCAATTTTCCCAGCACGACTTGTTGAAGAGGCACTCTTCCAAATGTAGATTTTTGCTGTCTTTGTCAAATATCAGATGGCTATAAGCCCGAGCAGTGATTTATGGGTTCTCAATTCTACTCCACTGGTCTGAATATCTATTTTTATACCAGTACCATGCTGTTTGGGTTGCAATAGCTTTGTATAATAATTTGAAGTCAGGTAGTGTTGTGCCTCCAGCTTTATTTTATTATTATTTTTTTTTTTGCTCAGGATTGCTTTGTCTATTTGGGGCTTTTGTTGTTCCACATGAAAGGTAAGATTGTTTTTTCCATTTCTGTGAAGAATATCATTGGTATTTTTATGAAGATTGCACTGAATCTGTAGATTGCTTTGGGTAGTATAGACATTTTCACAATGTTAGTTCTTCCAATCCAAGAGCATGGGATATCTTTTCATCTTTTTTGTCTTCTTTAATTTCTTTCAGAAATCATTTGTAGTTCTCATTGTAGATGTCTTTAACCTCCTTCGTTAAATTGATCCCTAGGTAACTTATTTTTTTGTGACAATTGTAAATGGGCTTACTTTCTTTCACTTTCTGTTAGTTCATGGTGTGAGTATATAAATGCTCCCGAGTTTTGGGCATTCATTTAGTATCCTGCAACATTGTTGAAATTATTAATCAGCTCTAGGAGTTTTTTGATAGAGTCTTTAGGCTTTTCTATATATAGTATCATGTCTTCTGCAAATAGAGAAAATTTGACTTCATCTTTTCCCATCTGGGTTCCCTTTATTTCTTTCTCTGATTACTCTGGCTAGTACCTCCAATACAATGTTAAATAAAAGTGAGGAGAGTGGGCATCCTTGTCTTGTTCTTGTTCTTAAGGGAAAGGCCTTTAATTTTTCACTATTCAGAATGATACTGTAGGGGGACTTGTCATAAATGGCTTTTATAGTGTTGAAATATTTTCCTTCTATACCTAATTTGTTGAGAGTCTTTATCATGAAGTGATGTTGAATTTCATCAAGTGCTTTTTCAGCATCTATTGAGATAATCATATGACCTTTGTCATTGAGTTTGTTGATGTGATGTATCATATTTATTTCCTTTCATATGTTAAATCATCCTTGCATCCCTGGGATGAATCCTACTTTATCATATTGTATAATTTTTAAAATATTTTTCTGTGTTTTGATTGCTAATATTTTATTGAGGGTTTTAGCATCTAGGTTCTTCAAGGATATTGGCCTACAATTTTCTTCTTTTGTTGTGTCTTTATCTGGTTTGGGTATCAGAGTTATATTGGCTTTATAGAATGAGTTTCAGAGAATAGCATCTGTTTCAATTGTTTGGAATAGTTTGAGGAGAACTGGTATTAACTCCTCTTTAGAAGTTTGATAGAATTCACCTGTAAAAACATCCAGACCTGGACTTTCTTTTGTTGGAAGATTGTTAATTATCACCTCAAATTCCTTGCTTGTTATTGGTGTATTCAGGTTTTCTATCTCTTCTTGGTTCACTCTTGGTAGTTTTTTATGTGTTTAGAAACTTAGCCATATCATCCTGATTTTCATATTTGTAGTCATGCAGTTGTTTGTAATAGTCTCTAATGATTCCTTGTGTTTCTGTGGTATCAGTTGTAATGTCTACCTTGTCAATTCTGATTTTTGTTATTTGGGTCTTCTCTCTTCTTTTTGTTGTTTACCTAGATAATGGTTTGCCTAATTTATTTATCTTCTTGAAAAACCAACTTTTTTGTTTTATTAATCTATTCTATTGTTTTGGGGGGTCTCTATTTCCTTTAGTTCTGCTCTGATCTTAATGATCAATAGATAGAATGTTAAGAGCACCCTAAAATTACCAGACCTTTCCTCCCACTACCAACAATAGTCCAAAGGATGACTTTTATCATAATGAAGTACTCGCTTTTTATATGGATTCACTATCTATCAATGCTTCTCAAAATCTACAAACTGACATTACCTCTTTACAAACTTTAGAAGAAAGATATAATGCATTATGTGTTTCATTTATCTTACTTTTATAAGCAAGCATTATAACTTTACAGATTATGTATATTGTTATGTACATTTATAGTTTCTTCTCATTTATTCCCATTTAATATTTTATGGTATAAATATTTCAACTTTCTATAATTAAATCTGCTATGATGAACATTTGACATATCTCAGTTTTAGGCATATAAAAATTTGTATGTCACACAAGCACTCATTACAATGGAATTGATACCTAAAAATATTATGCATTTAATTATCTCTCCATTTTTCAAATGGTTGTATCAATTGATACTTATAATAGCAATGTTTACTATTTCTAAAGATATAATCCTCTTCTTGAGCAGCATGTAGTATTATCAGAATTTATGATCTTGCTCTATGTAAAATGCTTTATTGTAGCTATATTTTCAATATATCTGATTTTGAGGTAGGTCATATTTTAATATTTTACTGATTTTTTTCTTTTGTGAAGTGCCTTCATATGCCAATTTATCAACCTGCCTTTAATTATTTGTCTTTATTCTTATGTACTTGAAAATTTTTTGTATATTATGAATATTATGCATTTTTCAGTTATAAATCTTGAAAATGTATTTGACTTTTGGCTATACTTTCTTCCTTCATGTCCTTTGATAAAGAGCAAGTCTGAATTTTAACTTAGTCAAATACATTCCTTTTCTAATTTTTCTTTTTTTTGTAATTGTTTCAGATTTTATTTATCTATAATTGAGGTCAAAAGCTGTTCTTCTATATAATATTCAATACTATATTTTGTTCTTTTTATATATTCCTCAAAGTGTTACTTGCAGTTCTTTTCTGTGAATGGTATTAGTTTTGGGTCTGTGACAGTTTCTTTTATTTGTTCAACATGCTTCCCTGTAGGCAGACAGAGGATAATTCCAATGTGACTTGCTTTGAATAATGCAGAGTGAGTGAAGGTGTTATACACTACATCACAGAAGAAGCTTTAAATGCTACTGTGTGGTTTGAATTACTTTTCTCCTTGAGCTTATGCCTTCAACATGGAGAGCAGCATATATCTCCAAGAGTGAGTGTTCCTTCCCCCTGGGTCATGCAATGGGAACGTATGGGAAGTTGGGCCAATCTTGGTCAAACCGAGCATAGCAGAGCTGTAGTCAAGACCAGCATTCATTAACTACTTTGCTTCTGCCATGTGGATATTCCACTTCACATGCTATTTACTGAATAACAAATCTATTATCTGTTTGCACTGTCAACTCGCCAACATTGTTATAAACTAAGTGTCCATGTATGCATTATCAGCCTTACTGTTAGCTATTGCTGCACTTTTTAAAACTGTGCCAAAACCAATGTCTTAAAAGGAAGATAATTTATTTTAAAAGATCTACAGTTCACCTAATGTTTCTCCATTTCAGGTTGTAGGGGCTAGGAAAAATTTGCTTCATACTACAGTTCTGCCATTGTCTTTCACCATCCTGAGACTAGTTTGCTATTTATGAAAATATCACAAAGTAAGAGGCCCAAGGAAACTATTCACAATCTCTTAAAGCTGAAACTATGAATTGCCACACAGTCTGTTTTTCCATCATGTCATCGAACATGTCACATGGCTGAGCTCTAATTCAAGAGTGCGGAAATACATTTCACCAGTAATGAAATATGAAAAATTTATGAACATATTGAGATGATGAAAATTTGGACCCAATCACTCAGTCCACCTCATTCAGTTTCATAACTCTTTAGTATCTTTCATTAAAGTATATGCAATTGCATATATTCTTAATTATTATAGTTTTGAAATAAATCACAACATGCAGTAGAGCAATTTGTGCCATTTTTTCTGACCCCTGAGTAGATCATGGTTATCTTTTTCCCTTTATATTTTTATAAACAGTTCAGGATTTATTTTGTTCATATTACTGCATGCTTTTGCAGCCAGACCCTCTCATGCACTCTAAAAAAATATGTTGTCTGTTCATTAGATCTATCATTCAAGGCATTCTTAGATGTCGCTAGGCTTTTTCTTCTCTGTCAATCTCCACTTCTTCACCACCTTTGTATGCTTCTGGAGTTATAGTAAAATCATATTAGATAGTGTTTATTTTTTACACTGTCTTTAATGATGTGAGTTTATTTGAATTATTGATGTATTATTATTATTACTATTATTATTGGATTTATGAGGGAAGAGAGAGGCAATAGAAACCTATATATTGAGTTCAACATATTTAATAATAAGTCCACAATAGATAGATAAATGGTCTTACAGGTGTAACTTTTGATAAACATACATAAAGTTAAGTAACTGGACAAAGTACACAAAAAATATAAGAATTATATATTTAGATGTAGGATTATTAATTGATTTTTGTTTTCTTTTCTCTGTAGTTTCTTCTCACTATTTTTTTGTTTGTTAATATTTCTATTTTAATAAAGACAGAAGGGTATGTTTGAAAACCTTGCAAAAATGCAAAAGTACCATGATCTCCAGCATTTTCACTTCAGTGAAATATCTGTGAAATGAAGAAAGTAGCCTAAAATATGGCAGCATTTATATTTAAAAACATTACAGCAAGATTATCTTCTGTATGTATTTTTCTTTTTTTCAAAGTCCTTACTGAACATATATATACATAATGATTTATATATAACATGATATCTATAAATAATTCATTTGGAAGTTCTAAATAAAAGTTACATTGGTTATAACATTCATTTTAGTTACCAAACAGGCTCTAAAGAACATTCAGTAAAAGACTAATTGTGTAAAATGTGAAAGAGATGAATAACCACAGATTTAGAAGTATATTGTCAAATTAGATTGAGAAGGCTTTTGGTTAGGGTGTCATAGATAATTTCCACTGAGTAGTATGTTTAGGCTAGAAAATGATAGGATAAAAAATGAAAATATGAAAAGCACATCTTAATGATAACATCAAGAAACTACACTAAGTTATGGGTAATTTCTAATAGCAAAGTGAAAGACTTTGAGATGAAAAGCAGGATTATTGCTAAAAGTGAAGGTATAAGGCCAAAAACATGTATACAGTTCTCTAGAAACTTAACATTTTACAGACTGGTATGCTTGGGGTCAAAAAGAGAGATTCTGACTTCTATTCCAATCAATTGTTTGCTCCAAGGAAAGTCAAAAAGCACCCAAACATCAACATGTGTAACTAAGGCAAAGAAGGCTTGGAGTTGTTCTATTGCAATGGTGGCAATGGTCATGTCAACATCAGAATCATTCTGAGGTCAGGTGTCTATTGCCTTGAGTAGCAGACTTTTTGCACTGAAACAGTATTTTTTTAAAAAGCTACCTGAGGACCAGCTATTAGGTCCATATAGTGTAAAAAAATATATATTTTATATCTTTCAAGCATAATTTATACTAAGCCAAGTTCAAAGGAAACCCAGAATTTCAGAGAGATGATTGAGGTACCTGTGGATGATTTGTTCCAAATCCTTTTACTGAGAGGCTGAGCTATATCTTTTATGGCCTCATAGACCTATAGGTAAAGGGACAAATGTAAGGAAAACCCAAAGTTGGAGATTCAGAGAAAATATTCCCTAATGTGGATTCAGGCCATGGATACAAACACACAGGTGCGAAAGTGATCAGGAGATAAACCATACCTTTTTCAGTCTGAAACTGAGATATGACTCACCTAAGGTGCTCAGGAAACTTTAAGTCTGGAAATTGGGAGAAAGTTGTACTAGGCTTGTATTCTCAATGCCTATTGGAACACAAACAACATCCTGATTAAACTAAAACATTAAAGGCCTCAACATATTTTCATACATGATGATTTGAATGTAATATCCAGTACATAGAGAAAGCTTATCAAGTACGTAATAAGCCGAGCAATATATAAAAGACAAGGTGAATTATATGAAATATGCTAAATACTGGGCAATATATGAAAGACATGGTCAAATCAAATACAATAACTTTGCAAATTAGAATTATTGGATACATATTGTAAATCTACACACTCCATGTTTAAGAGGCATAACTTAAAAAAAATTCACAGGGAATTAGGAATCACGATATTTTACAAAAATCATGGAAAAAAAGAACTAAATAGAAGCATCATTTAAAAAATATAGCATATGAAATTAAGATCTTAAAGTTTTAATAGTAGATTAAACATAGGTGGTGAGAGAAGTAGTATATTAAAATTTTCAGAAGAGAAAATAGAATAAAAGAATAAGACAAAAACTGATAAAAAAATATATGAGGTAAGAGACACAGGTAATTTAATGCTTGCAGTAACATATTTAATGGGAATCCCAGAGTTTGGTTGGAAAAAATATAAATAAGAAAATTTGATGAGATAAACATTGAAAATTGTTCTGAAATGGATACATCTAATCCCATTTATATCTTTATACATCCATAGTAGTAACATTGTAGAAAACACAACAAATCAAAGAGAAAATTACATTTTAAAGGACCAAAAGTAGTAAATTTATAACCCTTAAAAGTGCTAATTTGACTGAGAGCTGACTTCCTATCAGCAGCAATGGTCTGAGAAAGGATAACTCCATATCTTGAAGTCTACACCCAGTAAAAATATCAATCAAGAATAAAGGGAGAGGGGAAGGTAGCTTAGGGAGTGATTGGGTAAGTGACACAATAATTACAATTTGTAATGATGAACTTGCTAATAATATTGATTTGACTATCACATACTGTACCCAAACAATGATAGTGAATCTGTACTACATAAATGTGTATAATTAATTGTGTTTCAGTTCAGAAAATTAATTTAGAAAAAAGTTAGATCATCCACTCGCCCAGAAAATACAATAAAAAACAAAAACAAAAGCAGAACACACAGACACACACAAAGAAAACAAAAGTGAATAGAAAATATTTTTCATAAAATATAATGGGGAGAATTTGTCTAAAATAGGTGCACAGTCACATAGATGTGTAAGGGTATATCACTATAAATTTT
This sequence comes from Cynocephalus volans, assembly GCF_027409185.1. Lineage (NCBI taxonomy): Eukaryota > Metazoa > Chordata > Mammalia > Dermoptera > Cynocephalidae > Cynocephalus > Cynocephalus volans. The sequence goes on along the minus strand of NC_084463.1, from coordinate 105,073,440 downwards.
CTGATATAATTTGTGAAAAAAATTCTGCAACAGAAACTCAATACACTATATTATTCAACATACCTATCAAATGCCTCACTGATAAATGCATATTCAACCTGAATTTTAATAAAAAAATTAAAATTAAGGTAAAATACACAATGACAAGAGCTCCATATCAAGTCTATATGCAGAGTGATGGTGAGTATGTTATTTACAAAAAAATCAGATGTGCAAAAACAAAATTGCTGAGAGAAACTGAAGAAGCACAATTCACTAAACATACTAAGTTGATTTATTAAAATTGGGTTATGGTCTTTGCATTGTTAATTTTGGAAATTTTATGTTTTTAATAAATACATAATGAATCAAATTGCAGGTTTTGATTGTTGCGTTTCCAAGACTAGAAGATCAGTATTTTCATATAATTATCTATATATTTTTTTTTCTCATATGATTAAATGATTTAAAATTAATGATATTCTAAATTAGGAAGTAGGGGCATTCATCCAACTGACATGCTTATAGCTTGTTGCATGTCCCCAGTCAAGATTCTCTAGGGTGTGATTCCTCAAGGTCATGCAGTTACATTTAAATTACACACACTTTACCTAAATTTAGTTTCCAAATCTCACTCACTCTTTAGAGGCTCTCCATGCTTCCTATATCATTTTTTCCCCAAAGAGAAATAATGTGATTTATTGGAATCTTTTTTTTTGCATATTCTTAGAATGAAACTCCTGTTACCTGATTGTAAACTAGAACTTTTTTGAAAAAAGTTACATTTTTGTAAAATAATACTCAAAAATTTTATTTTTTGAATCAGAGAAGCCTTCCGTAAATAAGTCTATAAATAATCTCTGAGTTCTTAATCTGAGTGTTATATTTTAATTTTGATGTAGAAAACTCTGAAATCAGAAATCTAATATTTTTGGCATAGATACTCCCGTGTGAGTACAGCTGCAGTGCAGTTGTATACAATTAATAAATTTGAGAATAAGAACACCAGGTATTGAACTCTATTTCCTACATTGTTAAGAAACAATGTGGATTTGTTTTACAGCCTCCTTTACTTACTTTAATGATGTTTGGTCAGATTGGTGAATATGAAAATAATATTCACTATTTATTCTCAACTTTAAAAAATCTTTTAGGGAAGATTAAAAAACTAATAAAGCTTTAGATAAATATGCCAGACATTGTATAATAATTGTGATTTTAAATCCATGTAGGTGGAAGCAAATCAAAGCAGTATAACTGTGAAATCTGGATGAATCCACAAAGATTTCAGGAAAAGCGCTGCCTGGAATTTGACATTAAAAGGTAATACTGCCAGAATTTGGTGGAGAAGGAGGTCATTCTAGTTAGAAGAGATATTTTGGTGAAGTTCTTATATTAAAAAATCATGTTTTATGCATGAAATGTCAAAAATGCTGGTGTGAGTGAAATAGAGGATCAGTGTGGAATGTGGACGTGCAGTGATATTAGATATTGTGGAAATCCAGGCAGAAGTGTTTAGAATTCGGGTGTTTTGTTAGGAGGTTATCTTGAAAAACGTGTAGGGATATGAACATGACACTAAAATAAAATCTTAGCAACATCAGACTTGCAGGGTGGGAGAAGGCAGGCTGACTGAATATGCAGAGTTATCTGGCTAAGTAATGGGTGTTGAAGTGGGAATAAAAACGGGAGCATATTTTGAAAATCTCTTTTTGCTCAAAGTTCCTTTCTCACCATTGAAACCTGAGATAAAGGGAAATCTGAGGGAGACAGAGAAAGACAAGGAAAAAAATTGAAAAAGTAAAGTTTTTGTGTTGATGGTCAGAGCCTTGAGGAAATTTGTTTCTTCAACAGAAGAAAAGGAAGGGAATTGGTAAAGAAAGCCATTTTTACCATGCTTCTTAAAATGTTTTCACTCTTTGTTCTCTGTTTGCACCACTTCCTATTTCCTATAAGATATTCCTAGATATGCTAACACTTTATAATAGTCATACAGACCTGAGGGTGACAGCTCAGGTCCAGTCTAACTGAGAAACCTCACCACTACTGTTTTCTCTTCGCTGTCTAAAAGTATTGAATACCGTCATAGAAACAGAATGCTAATTCCCCAGTGGCCGTCTATGTGGAATTATGTCTGTTGTATGTAAGGATATTTTAAGTGAAATTCATATAATAGTGCATAGTTATTTAGTCTTTAGTAAGGGGGAGAAATATTGTAAGCGTTTAGTATGGGCATATATTTATATAACTTGTAGAAGACGTTTATGCGAAAGGCACATTACCTGTGTTATAGATGAGGAGATGAATCATGGATTGGTAAAGGGAATATTCCATGTTCAAGTATTAAGTGTCCAAAGAGAGGTTCAAATGAGGCACAGAAAGGCCAAAAATTAAACATGGGTACATATTTTGTACATCACACGGTGATGGTTTCTCGTTAGGAGCCATCTCTGTTCCCTCATTCCTACTCTCTTGTTATATCTGGAAGCTCAGGATGAACTCTCTGATTTCCTCCAGTAGGAATGATGAAACTGAATGAGGGAAATGAGAGTGCTGGAGCCACTTTGTCCTCTTGGGCTTCTGAGAGTTCCCAACCCTCAAGGTGCCCCTCTTCCTGCTCTTCTTGGCCATCTACACAGTCACTGTGTTTGAAAACTTAGGAATCATTGTGATCATCAGAGTCAGTCCCAAACTCTACACCCCCCATGTAATTTTTCCTCAGCAATTTACTCTTTCTTGATACTTGTTACTCCGGTGTTAATGACATATCCACATATCATGTACTCAGCACTAAAAAGGAGCAAAGTACTGATACATGCAACTACTCAAGCGATCCATGATGGATTTTAAGGGAATTATGCCGAGTGAAAAAAGGCAGATCTCAAGAGGTTACATACTGTATGATTCCATTCATACAACCATCTTGAAATTCAAAATTATAAAGATGGAGAACAGTTGGTGGTTGTCAGAGATTAAGGTGGGCAGTAGGGAGAAAGGTGGTTACAATTATAAAAGGGCAGCACTAGGGGTCCTTATGCTGGAAGTATTCTATATCCTGACTGTGGTGGTGGAAAATGAATCTATATAAGTGATAAAATTGCATTGAACCAAATACACATTCCATCTCAGGGCACTTATGACCTCCCAGGGACAACCTTGTCTTTGGCCTGTCTGCACAAAGTCCTCTAAAAATGATTAATATATACTTCAGATCAATTTTCTGCACTATGCAGAGAAGCCACTATTAGTATATTTTTCTCCTTTTGGGGGGTAAATTTCTTGATTATCTGTGTAAGATAAACCATGTGTTTATGTGTAAGATAAACCATGCTTAAATAAACTTGAAAATCAAAGAGGAAATAAAAAGCTGATATACAGCTTCTAGTATTTTTGTCTTTTTTTATTTTTGTAAATTAAGGTAAAAGATAAATCAAATGTTTCTAGGTTAAATTAGATCAAATCAGAGAAAGAAAAAAAGCAAATTATATAACAAACACTTGCTCCTCTGACACCTGTAATTTCTAAAAGCATTGAGAATATTTTTATTAAATTTAGAGAAAATATAACTATAAACAAATACATGACTTTTTCCAAAAGGCCACTTTGTGATAAACTATATACACATGGTGTTCGTGGTTTTTTTAAAAGTGCTATATCATCTTTGGTTTGAGAACCATCTATTGTTCTAAAAGGCTTTTCAATACAACTCCAGCGCTGTCGTCAGGTGACACTGGCAAAAGTGTAAATGTGGGGAAAACATCTGACATGGGTTTCAAAAGAAGATTCCCGGGCCCACCAGGTCCAAGTCCAGCTGGGTTAATAAGAGGCACAGCTGCAGAGCGGGAAGCCAAGAATGGATTCATGTCTGTTCTTCTACCAGACCTGGATTCTGTTGTATAAAAATATGGATTATTTAGTCTCCACCCTTCACAAATAAGTCAAATTGAAAAAAACCCTCTGAATATAAGTAATTGCATAAAGAAAGTTATTCTTGTATTGTTAAACTGACTAATATAGACATATATGAAAAACCAATTGACCACTACTATCAAATTTAAAATTCTACCTGGCTAGTAATAACACTGGTATTTAGCACATTTTTTGGATTACTCTTTAATTATTCAAAATGAAAGTACAAATAGGCCTCAATTCCTAAACACAAATACTAATTTATATTACTAAAATCTGATTAAAGTTCAGCCTTGATAATTCAAAACATTTTCTGATAAAAAAACAATGCTAGACATGTGTTTTCAGTTCCCAGATTTGCACCCAAATAATTTTATCTCATATACTGCTGGATACTGGATCCTACATGCAGGGTCTATGAAATATAGAAGGGTAAAAGAGGACAAGAAACAAGAGAAAGAAATAGGAGAAAGAAAAGGGGAGAGAAGATTATTTCCATGCATATTTAATATTTTATTGAAAACATTAATACTGTTTTATATTTAAATATGAGTTAAATAACTGATAGACCTCATTTACTACATAACAGTTTTTAAAAGGACCTATCTATGCTGCAAGGCAAGCTACTTACCCAGCAGATAAATGAAGAACTTGAGAACTTAATATATGGATACCTTACCTGATCCTCTTTTAGGCATTCAAAAGTTTGAAAACAATTCTCAATTAGATTATTTCTCTAAAAAGTTGAGCTAATACAGTTCCTTTTTCTTGGAATAAGTACTTAGTCTATGACCTAAAGTCTTAGTGGATAGAATCCTGCTTTATTACCCAAGACCACTAACAAGTTCATTGATAAGAGACAAGCAACCCTTTGAAGGTACCCACTTCAGCAATGGGAAACTCAAATAAAAGAGGCCTCCCAGAACAAAGAAAGCATGGAAACAAATTCATCAGATCTCCTCATTACTGAGCACCCCTGAGTTCCCAAGCTGTATTTTCCTGTGAATGACAACTTTCCTAACTCTGGGAAAGCTTCTGGTGATGCCCAATAAAAGCTCTGGCACACTTACAAATCATGGATTAAAGATTAAGCTTGCTTTTTTTCATGCAAACCCTTTATCAACTGAGATCATCACTGGCTTTTGTCTCTAATCTATACAAATCAAGTTGAGCACAGAACTTGATAAAAGAAAGGGGAGAGGGTGAGAAAGAGAAAGGAAAGGGAGGAGAAGACAACTCTGCCATAATGAATTTGGGAGTCTGCTTCAAGATGCTACAGCCTAGTGTAATAAGAAAAAATGCTTTCAGTATAGTCCATACCTCTTAGATAAAGTTACAAATTTTCACTAAATTTAGTACATAAAACTTTTATTTAATCGACAGATAAATTTTACCACTTTCTTTTTCTATAGGAGTTCAGAAAAATAGAAACATTTGTCTGAATAACTAAGGAAGTTTTTAAAATTTCAAGAGTATAAATTCTTTAATGTTTTATCCAAATTTAAGAATCTGACATGTGATATAAACTCAAGAGTATACAATAACATATTCCTTTAAAGTCCAACTAGCAAACGTATTAGTCAAAAATAAAATACGAAGATTTCAGAAAAAAAGAGAGATTTCAATAAAGAATGTATTTACAGTTTAATGGATTATAATACAATTTCAACTCAAGACATTTTACAGCATGCCAATATAGGCAATGTGAATATAAATAAGACCCTCACAACCTAGTGGAATAGAAAAATATGTATACATGTCTACAACCACCAACCACTTGCTTCAGGAAGACCTATCAACATACAGTATAAGGGCACTTCGTAACATTCTTGGAAGTCTAAGTCAATTTACCAAACTGGCATTATTAACATGCCAAGGTTTGGTTACTGAGTGTAAAACTTAGATTACAGAAGGGGAAAAACTCATCTCAAACTATAAACTATACATCTAGCTCTGATTAGTAATAAGTACCATTAGTGAAAAAGGAAAACAAGACCAAGCAAAGGTTTAACCAATTCGCCATCACTTCCATAAGAGTTATTCAAACTGGCTTATGCAGAGAGAAAAGAATTACTCCGATATACAAAGGGAAAGTATTTCACACTGTTTAATCTAAGCCAGTTAAATATCAGATTGTCACAAGAATATATAAAGCCAAAAATCTGATGGCTTATTGGAATTTTGAATAGTCATTACGCATTTTCAAAAACAGTAAAATGTAGTTAATATCAGTATAAAACATAATCATAAATTAAACTTTCAATTTTTAGAATCATAGAAAAATAAATATTTGGATTTACCTCTAAAACTTTTTGGTACATTTGTATCTAGTTTTCTCTTTCCTGGTGAATTTAGAGGTTTTATATCATGGCCAGAAAACTTTGGTGGTAGAACAGATGGATGAGACTCTGTTTTCAGAAATTTAACAAAAAGTTCTGAAAAAGACTAAGATAAAATATTTGGTTATATTAGATCGGATAATAAAATTGTATTCACTGCAATTAAGAAAGTATATTCAGCTATTGTAATTAAATAATAAAAACTAATCATGCCATTTGAAACTTTTTTTTTTTACAAATCAGCTTTATGAACAATTGAAAATGCCAGCACTTTAGTTACAGTTATCATTACAAAAATTTAACAATTGAATCAATACTCTCTGATGACAACACTCATTTCAAACACCTTTTTTTTGGCAGTTGGCCAGTTTCATACATTTTATAGTCAGAATTAACCAACTGATAACACATTTCTTGCCATCAATGGCACTTAAAACACCAAGTCTTATCATTTTAATAACTGTTAATATAGACGTGAAAAATTATATTGAAGAAAAACAAGCATTAAACATGATTTTCTAAAGTAAGACCCAATCAATGAATATAGCAAAAGATCACCAGTAACATTATCAGATTAAAATAATGTAGTGTGGACCTTTCCTTTAAAATAAATTTTATGCTATCTAAGTAAAACAGTGTTTTATCTTTAACTAATTCTGGGTAAGTCACCTATCCTTAATGTCCTCTTTATTAAAAAAATGTGGTACATCTACACAATGGAATACTACTCAGCTATAAAAACGAATGAAATACTGCCATTTGCAACAACATGGATGGACCTTGAGAGAATTATATTAAGTGAAACAAGTCAGGCACAGAAAGAGAAATACCACATGTTCTCACTTATTGGAGGGAGCTAAAAATTAATATATAAATTCACACACACACATACACACACACACACACAAACCGGGGGGGGGGGGAAGAAGATATAACAACCACAATTATTTGAAGTTGATACAACAAGCAAACAGAAAGGACATTGTTGGGGGGGAGGGGGGGAGGGAGAAGGGAGGGAGGTTTTGGTGATGGGGAGCAATAATCAGCTACAATGTATATCGACAAAATAAAATTTTAAAAAAAAATAAAAAAATAAAAAAATAAAAGAATCACCACATTCTAACTCACAGTACAACTCAATTTCAAATCATATTCATCTAAAGCCTACCACATACCACACACAGTGTTTTCATGTTTACTAATTGCTTCCTCCTACCAGAATGTAAGTTTGTTAAGGGCAGGCACCTTGTCTATCTGGTTTGCAGCTGCATCCACAATGCTTGGCATAGTCTGGTACATGGCAGGTGTTCACTGGCTCACTTTGCAACATGTATACATGAGCAAAATAAAGCCTCTGTTGTCAAGAATCTTATGATTTACTAGCAAGACTGCCAATGGGAGCATAATCAAGCATAAAGAAAAGAACAGTTAATACTTTGAAAAATAAAAGTGCCATATAAAAAGTTTAAATAAAACCTATATGCAATAAAATTATTAAAACTGGCTTGTAAGCTAATCACCTCTCTCTTCTCAGTTTTCACAACTCCAAAGTAAAAAGGGTTGTATAAAATAACCTGAAAAAAATCTGATTATTTGCAAATGAGTGCAACACACAATCATTTCACCATTCATATACAGCAAGAATAAAATCGGTTCTTACACTATTAAGCACAGATTGCTGATTTGGACTCAAGGATGTGTTGGGGACACTTTTTGATCCTCCTTCAAGCCACCCAGTCATCCATCTGGTCACACCACCCTGATCTTCATGAAACAACTACAAGATTATTTTAAAACAGAAAAATATTATCAATACAAGGAAAGAAAAAACAAGAAGCACTTATATGTAATTTCATGTAGTATGGTTTTCAAGTCCAATTCCTAGAAAATGTTTCCTACTGATAGAGGCCACAAATAGAATAAAATGGCATCCCTGGTATGATCTCAAATAAAAGTTTTGGGAATTGCCGTATCTCAAAATTTTAGCATCCTGATATCCTGATTTGAGAAGTGGTTTATAAATTACAGAACATGTAAACTAATACATAAATTAAACAAATCCATTTGCCCAATGTACTGTGAAATGATTCCATTTCCACATTATTGAAAAAATTATATTCAGTAAAAGTTATACATATTAAAAGGAAACAATTTGATACCACTATTTTAGTTATAAATGTATTTTGAATGGCTTTCACCATCTAGTTACCTGCTCCATTTCCTCCCTTTCAATACCCAGGATGCTTCCCATCAATCTCAACACTTCATGACGCTGATTTTTTGGTGTGTGGAAATGTCCAACAAAGAGGTTTCTCATTAGGACTCTACGAAAATGAAGGCAGAAACAGCTCAAGCAACTTAGCATTGAGTGTAACCAAACACTAAACATATAAATATTTAATTATTCTTAAACAATTAAATGTTTGATTATAAAAAGTCTAAACAACAACATATTTTAAAGTAACTTTTAAAAACATCTTGACAAGTCTAATGAAGAATATTTCAAACAAGCCAAAATGTAGACCTTTTAAAACATCTTTTATTAGCAGCCCACTTTCTTCACCCCGACACTGACTAAGGTGGTGCTCATTAGTAATTGTCACTGCCTGATTGGGCTGATGTTCACCTGAAGCAGACATTTAAATGGTGACAATTGTTCTTGTGCTTAACCATTATGCTTACATTTTCCAATTCACATTTATTAGTAATTTGCTAATATCTAAATTTTAAAAACAGTAGATATTGTTGCATATATACCTAGGTTTCAGAGCTAATACTTTTTTTTTTAAGATGACCAGTAAGGGGATCTAAACCCTTGACTTGGTGTTGTCAGCACCACGCTCTCCCAAGTGAGCCACAGGCTGGCCCAGAGCTAATACATTTAAACAACATACATTTATTTAATAACAGCGGGGAACAAAAAAGAGCAGTAAAAATAAACTTTTTATTTTCTAAGTCTTCATATTGGGGTGATGTTTTAACTCTTCCATGCAGTTTTAAGAAAACCAGTTGAAAAATATTGACTTTAAAAAACACAAGAATATAACTTATTCTACTGACCCCTCATTAAAATTACCTATATCTCTTCACTACATAAGAAAAATAAAAGGCTCTTAAAAATTTAATTACATATAAACATCTACAAGTAGTTGTTTTTAGCATAAAAGCAATCTCCATAAAATATACAAAAGTTAAAAGGGAAAAGCACACCTGTCCACTTTTCCTTCTTCGCTGTTTACTAAGTTTGCCAATTTCTTCTTTACATCATCCAGCATCACTTGTAGGAGCTCATCTGTTTTAAAATATGTGAGTAAAGATAGCCTTTAACTGATTAAAACAGTCTGGGTGAACATACAATGAGATTTATGAGATCTTTTCTATAAACTTTGAATATATGCATTTCTAATTGGGAATATTCAATTATTTGTATCTCTTCTTTGGAACAGGGAACTAGGCTCTCTGATATAGAAATCATCTAGAAACCAGAGTACGCATTAATTGACATGGTTTACACCAATAAAATAATCAATTCTTCAATAGGAAATTTAAAAAACAAAAAAGGTTTTCATCCTCTTTAGTAACTTAATAGCAAAGAAGAGATTTCACCACTGCTGCCATGCAGGAAACATTTCCAGAGTCACTTATTTAATGGTAGGAAATGGAAAAGACAATTTTAGATTTTCCTTTTTCTATTTTCCTGGCTTGGACTCAGTTTTTGGTGAGCTAAGAGGAATGTTTAACACAACTAAGACCATGGTTCAGGATGTAGCTGATAGGGCAAAGTATTCTGGGGTAAGAAAATTGCAAAATACAATTCAGATCATTGATTCTAAAATACTAATGAAGTTACTATAGCATATGACTGATTCAGAAGGATGCTTGGGCTATTTTATTTTAAAATTCTCATTTAAAAAGGAAGCAAAATTTGTAAAATCTTGGTAGAAGAGCTGGAATTTGAGCAGTATTAAAAGCAAAGTCTAGAATTAAAACAAGAGATGCCTTGTTCATAAATTCAACCATACGTCAGAGCCAAGGATTCCTGGAGTAAGGAATGCTCACTCAAAGATGGAGTTTACACCTTATCTCAGAAATGGACAGTTTGAGCTGAAAGAGAAGCTTACTAATTTTAAGCTAGATTACAAATTTTTGTTCTGAAAGAAATAAGGAGGCGATCACTTTGTAACAGAGTTCTACTTTTTAAATCAAGAAACATTCACATCTAAACACTAGACTTTGACCTCTTTTCACAAACCTACTCTTTATTTAATGCTGCATTTTCCTAGCAGTAGCTGGATGCAAGTTCCTTTATCAGATATATGGCTGAAAACATTTTTTTCCCCATTCTGTGGGCTGTCATTTCACTTTCTTGATGGTATCTTTTGAAGGACCAAAGTTTTTTATTTTGATCAAGTCCAATTTATTTTTTCCTTTGTTGCTTGTGTTTTTGATGTCATATCTAAGAAACTATTACCTAATCAACATCACAAGGATTTACTCCTATGTTTTCTTCCAAGAGTTTTACAGTTTTAACTCTAAAATTTAGTTATATGGCCCAATTTGAGTTAATTTTTATGCACAGTGTGAGGTAGGGTTCCAACTTTATTCTTTTGCTTGTGGATGACTGGTTGTTCCAGCACTATATGTTGGAAAATTATTCATTTGGTACCCTTGTCAAAAATCAACTGAACATTAACATATGATATATTTCTGGACTCTCAATTCCCTCTGCAAATGTTTTTTCTTGTGCCTGGAAAGCGCTTTTCCATCAATATTGCCTATTAACTCTTACTCACCCTTCATGTCTCAGTTCCCAACTCACTTAATCACAAAAGTTTTCTCTGAGCCTTCCAGATTAGGCCAGGTCTGTCTGCTTCATGTTTTCATTCTGTCCTGTACAATGCTTCCATACAATAGCTAAAATTCTGAATTAGAATACTAAATGCATATATAAAATATCTAGTTTAACTGTTTTCAATGGCTTGTGGTTTTTCTAAATAGCAAAAATCTAAATTGTAAAATGCCATTCATATAATAGGCTAACTTTACCAAAATAGAGATGGTTGCCATAACCATATTATAAAAGCAAGGTTAGTGCTTGGAAAATCTACTACAAACTTTTCCTTTCCTGTCTTTCCAGTAAGGAATTTAAACTTGGACAAGAGAGAGAGAGAGAGAGAGAGAGAGAGAGAGAGAGAGAGAGAGAGAGATCAAGCACATGTGCGCAAATATGAACAGGACTATTGTTAAACTCTGGGTTAGTAAAACATTTTAGATTCTTAAGGTGCACAAGCATATTATGAGTTATGAGCACATGGTGCTATTTAGGCCTTTTCTAGCACTACATTCTTAATGTAAACAGAACTCTCAACTACTCAGAGGAAGAACAGCAAATAACTTAATCTTGTCACTGTTCTTACTTAACCATCTCACTGACATGCTAAAGTAGGAGCCAGAGTAAAGATGGGCATTGTCTACTCTTCCATACTCACCATGCCACGAGGTTATAGAAAGGTAGCAGAGAAACAGAGGTCAAACTTTCTTACCTGCCCCTTCCCTTTTTCTGAGATTTCCCTTCTCCTATCTATTTTCCTCTAAATTGATAATTGTTATACTGATTACATGTCAAAATGATAATTTAGATATATTGGTTTATATAATATATATTAAAAATTAATTTCACATATCTTTTTACTGTTTTTTATTGTGGCCACTAAAAAATTTAAAACTGCATGTGGCTCACAGTATTTCTTTTGGACTGTACAGTCTAAAACATAACCAGGATATAACACTACACTATACTGTTTCTTATTTTAAAGAAAAGAAAAAACTGGATGATTAATAGACATTTTCAGAGCAAAATTCAAAAAGTAAAGAGTTGATTCTGATAAAGATGATTTTCATAAAATAAGTTTAAAATTTTTTAAATTTGCTGTATGGAAAACTGATTAAGAAATCAAACTGTCTTAAAATTGAAATCAAAAATACTTTCTTGATGAAAACTGATTACGGTTGGGACAACTTTCATTAAAATTTCTATATTCAGGAAGGAAGAGTTGAAACATGCTCAAGGCCAAAGTGACATGGTTATAAGTTCTTAAACTCACTATCATAATATCCAGTTAATCCCTGAGCTAATGTGAGGTAGAATGCAAAGAGCTGTTTCAAATTCAAGTAGTAGTTTAAATGTATTCTGACATTTGAGCTTAGGGGAAAAAATACTCAGAATTTAGGGGAAGGGGCTGGAAGGGTGGTATTAACTACAGGAGGTTTGGAAAAGAAAAGAAAGTCAAACACCCACTTCAAAGGTCCCTACTGACTCCTCTTTTCTCTAGATACCCTTATTCTCCACCCATCAGAGATTCTGAACACTTCTCTACAAAAACTGACAACTAATTCAAACCACAATTTGAAATCAGAACTGTATTTATATGGGCAGGCTAAATATGGTTATTTAGTAATGGGTTTTAAGCCTAATACAATATTCCTGTGAAATCATCTCACATGCCAAAGTAATTCCTTGGAAGTTAAAAAAAAAAAAAAAAAAAAAAAGGCTGCAGGACACTTTAAAATTAACTATTTCAAAGCAATTGAGATTTAGTCTAGTTTGGAGAAAAAGAGTTACTTTGAATGTATGATACAGTAAAACCCAACACATTAGAGCCTCTCCTCTGAAATACCTAGAGATGGTGCTGTGGTCTTCATCACTTGATTTAAAATAAAAATTGAACATAAAATCTTGTTGACTGCAACAAATCAGCACACTATAGTTTTACATTTTATTTGTGATTAATGATGGTACACTATAATGCTGTATTCAAAGAACATCTTAAAATTAGTCATCCTCTTACAAAGTTATTTGGTTACTTCATGACTAAGCTCCCATGGACAAGACCCAGATCAGGTTTATTGAAGAGTCACCTGACTGGGAAAAAAGTTAATGGAGCACACTTGAGTGTGAGAAGACCTGGATATGAATCATGGTCCTATGACTGGGACCAGATTTTCTTGCCTATTTTATGAAGCAAGCATGATCATCTCAAAGAATTTTAAGTGTGCTTTCCTAAATAGTAAAGTGCTGCGTAAAGCATTAGTACTCATTCATCTCATTTCTTAAAATAACTAGAGTTCATTGTTTAATCTGGCCCTCATCAGTACCAATCATACATATCAATTTGGTTAATGTTAATATTTTGTGATGTTTTTCCCTTCCATTTGGCATATTTGTCATTTTTAAGAACCAAGGCAAAGGAGTCAATCAAAGGAAGAAAAAAATGTTAGAAATCTGATTTATAAATGTAGGTAAATAAATTGGGTCTGGTGTCTTATTTGCATTGGCTACCTTCTAAATAAATTTAAACCTGATACAATATGAAAACTAATAAGAGGAAATTAAGCCTTTTCACTTAATTAAATATAACCAAAGCAAAAGCTAGAAATTGTCTTTTTATCACAGAATTTCAACTTATAAAAGATCACTTTTATTTTAGCACCAAATAATATTGGTAAAAGATATATCTATTTACAATTTGAACTTAAGATATACTAGCATCTTCTTTGTCTTTTAACTCAATTCTTTTCGACCATATCCGACACAGCATTTTAAGGTCTAGAGCACTTGGTGAATGCTTTCTTGTCCCATAATCATAATTATTAATTGCTGAGTGAAAAATAACCTTTAAAACTGTAATTCCTGGCTGGCAATGAACTCACAGAAAAAGAATTTCATTAATATAGTATAAACTCAATTTGAATTCCATTAGATCATAATCTGTGATTAAAATGAAATAGGTTGAGGTCTACTGAATTATTTGTACAATTAATTGGAGTTACTATGTGTACTTGAAAGAGATTTTATATAAATATATTAAATGTAACTGAATCAAATGCATTTTCCTTCTCCATTTTCTTCCCTCAACCCTTTATTATGATTTCAGATAATGTGTGCTGTTTTTCCATACTGAAACAGAAAATTTCTTAAAGAAAGTAAATATTATGAGTAAAGTTATATATTTACTTTTAAAGCTTTATACAGACCAGTCACATCCCAAAAGAAAGGACTAGAATTTTTCAGTGAAAATTAAAATCACTGTAATAACGTTTCCACTAACTGAATATAATCACTACAGAAAGCACACTAATGATAATAGGTTTTCTAAGTTGCAGCCTGAACTTCATCTCATTTCTGAAAGCTCTCTACTGCAAGTCAGCATGGACGACATCCAGCCTAAAGATGTTTAGTTCAGCCCACACAGGGCTTTTACAAAAACTTAAATCAGGTGTCACACTAAAAAATAGGGGTAATTCACATAAAAATCCAGATTCCCAGTGTACAGTAGTACAACATCAATCAACATTTAAAGGACTTAATGATCTATGAAAGAAAATATACAGTGATTCTTTTGAAAAAAGCAAGCCAATCAAAATTATGTTTATATTATCAAATCAGGAGTGGAGCTTTGAGAAAATAAAATCACATTTGTGTTTAGAGATATAAGAGCAATATTAAGCACTTATGTAATATGAGAAAACAGACTGGGAGGGAGAGCTGAAAATGGCAAGAATAACTTAAAGACATAACAGAACCAACTGTTTCTTTACTACCCTTCCTGTCTGTGGAACACTGGCCTCTTGCCTACCCTTCCAAACACAAGCTGTACAAGCTTAATTAAACAGAGCTTTTTCTATAACTAATATCGATTCAACAAAATGAGCCCAAAGTTCCTATAGGTTTACAAGGAATATTATTAAAAAATCTGAAAATGTTTTACTACTAAGGGTTTAAATGGATGCCTAAACAAATACTAAATACTGCAATGATTCTCATAATATTTATCAACTACAATAAGGCACATAATTTTTTATCATCTACTGGCAACATCTCAGGGAGATGTCTAAAGAGGTGGCCTTAGATATTATAGAAATATGAAAGACAGCATTGAGTTCTCACAGACCAATGAGTTGGTTCCAAACACTACCTTTTCACCTCCACTAGTCGAGCCCAATTCTACAATACCAATGCTTCAGGTAACTATTTAGCTGCCCAGTGTGTCTCCTCTGGGTTGCCCATTTGCCTTCCAGATAATACTGTAGTTGCTTTGGCCTTCAATCTAACTAGATTGTTTTCCCAATAAATACTGCATCTTGGTAAAGACAATCATTTCAACATTTAGGGTACAATACAGAGGATACAACCATACCCTCAAGGGAGATGGAGACATATAGAACAAAATATAAGTCAGACTATAAATAACCATTTTCCTGACAGGAATACAGTAACATGGAAAGATCATGAACTTTGGTCATGGGCAGAAAGATCAGAGTTTATATAACTTATAAAATGGAATTAATACCACCTACTGTAGAGTTGCTTATGAAAATAAATAAAATAAGAAGACTAAATAATACAGTATATGTTATATCAAATGTCCATAATAGATATTCAATATATAATTATTTCCTTGCTGCCCATTTCCAGGCCCTCTACTAGATTTAGAGTTCTCCCAGGCTGCCCAAGTCAACTAAAAGTAGAGGACTTTCATTTGGGCAGTTCTTTGCCTCAGAATCAAGTTTATTTTGAGTACAACTATCTCACATCCATCCTATCATTTTTTGTATTCCTAAAAATCTCCCATTTACTGTCTCCTGTTGGATTTACATCAACCTACTTTGGCTTGTCCTTTAGTATCCATGCTTCAGTGGTTCTTGCCTGCTTGCCTCCTTAGTGTCTAAGCCAATGTTTCTGTTGTTTGACAGCATCTCTGCTGTACCATCTCCTACTTTTGCCTATTTCTTATTTCTATTTTATGTTAGGTGGCATGTAATTCCCTAATTACATGCCTTGTTACTGCTGTGTCTAACCTAGACACCTAAAACTGATGCATTTCTAGGCTCCACTATCACCTTTCTGATAACCTTGAATTGTTCCCTACTAAATGCAACCCTAGAATAGCTTCAACTTCCTGGTTACCCCTAAATAAGAGATTAAATGAGGAAATACCATCTTTGTCAGCTATTAGATTCAACAAAACACTATCAACCACCTGATTATCTGAGTTTCAATTGATAATCCTAACCACAGGACTCACCTTAGGGATTTGACAGGGATTATGAGCTACCTTACAAGCCTCAAAAAATAAGGGCTAACCACTTAGCTCAGTTGGTTAGAGCACAGTGTTATAACATCAAGGCAATGGGTTCGGATCTCTGTACCAACCAGCCACCAAGAAAGAAAAAAAACCCATGATGAATGGCTGTGTGTAAAGCACTATCTACAGTCATAAAAAATCTAGTTATACTCAGACATTTATTCCATAAAAAGTTACTCTTTTACTTGAAAATATTGCCCTAACATATCTGACAGCTTTAGGGTAGCATGCATATGAATTGATCAGGGAGAAGTCAGAACCATAAAAAGTCAATCAGTCAAATTAACCCCCTTCGCCTTCCCAGGGGTTCAAGGCATGGATCCCCCCTTCGCCCCCAACCAGGCACACTGCCAGTGCCACAGGGCCCACCCAGGGGCCCGAAGCATGAAGCCAGGGACAGGGCACCCCCCTCACAACCAAGTACACTGCCAGCACCTCGGGGCCCACTGGGGAGGCCCGAGGCATGGAGAAAGGGACCAGACCCCCCTCACACAATCAGGCCCACCACTAGTGCCAAGGAGCATGCCTAAAACATCACCTCCATTTGGGTGGCCCACCAAAGCTACCACAGTAACCACAATTGCCATGAAAGTGGCTAGACATTACAACCACCATGCAGGTGGTCCACCAGCCACTGAAGTGCATTGACATAAGGAGAGTCACCAGCAGAGACCAAAGAAAAGAAGAGGATGTCTCTCTCCACAAAGCCCATTCCAGAGTGACAGAAGAAGCATCTGCTCTATGATAATATTGGGGGAACTGAACACACCTGTCAGCATTAGACAGATCATCTAGGCAGCAAATCAACAGAGTAACCATAACTCTTTCAGAGGGAGAGAAGAAATCTTGGCTTATAAGTGGTGGGAGAGTGGAGGGAGAGGGGGATAGGGAGAGATTGGACAAGGGGCATAAAAAATATGTACAATTTGCAACAATATATATACTAGTAATATTGATTTGATCAACATGTGTCAACACTGAACCCCCAAAATATGTATAATCAATTATGATTCAATAAAAAAAAGAGGAAAAAATCAACCTGCTTCTTGTGGTCAACAGGGTGACAACCAACTCAACAGCATTGCCTCAACATCCAGGAAAACTAACTGCACAGCTAGGGCCAACGTAATGACTCTGGTTTCACCAGGATCATACTTTAAGTTGAAGCTAACCAGTCATGGGAGATAGAAGTGGAAGTCACACACAAATGAAGTTGGTCTCACTCAACAGTGCCAGTGCATGGTGGAAGACCACATCTGATTGGTATTGTAGGGTGGGGGAAGGAAAAGAATAAACGTACTCTGTTTTTCAAGTTCTTCAATTTGTTCTTCCTTTAGGTCTAACTGTTCTGTAAGTCTTGACGCTGAATCCAACACAGCATTTGTTTCATCCAAATGTTCCTGAGGGCAAAAAGTTATTAAAAAGAAGTATGCAAAAACAATCTCACAAACAATAGAGCTGAGAGACATCTCAGAGTCAACCCTTTACATTTTAGCTGATGAAATTGCACCTCTGTGACCTTGGGCAAGTTTATGCAACTACTAGTACCAAAGATAGACTCCACACTCTTTCACGATAAAACATTGCCTCTTCCAGAGGAATTAAATAAAAAGAGAGAATGCTCTTAAAAGACAACATAATGACAGAAATTTTTAAAAAGTGGCAATAAGAAATAAAACTTCAAAGAATGGACACAAAAATTCAAGAAATATAGCAACAAATGTTCTTGCTCTTTTTAATTTTTGCAAGTCTAATAAAGTGATTTTTCACTGTGATTTCATTACTTTAAATTTTATTTCCCTATTACTGAATTTGCATTTTTTTCACGTTTACAGGATAGCTGGGTCTGCTCTTCTGTGCAAACCTCTTTTCATACATTGCTTGTGTTTCTAATGAGCTGTCTCTTACTTGTCAATTTGTAAGAGCACTTTGTACGGTAGATGTAAACCCTTTGTCATCTGTGCTACACGAATACCATTTACCACATATGCCATTTGTCTAATGACTCTATGATGTCTTTTGCCATGTAAATTTTTAAGTTGTACATAGTCAAGCATGTCCTACTTTGCTTTTACAGTTTCTTGAGTTTTAGTCTTGGTTAGGATCCTCCTTGCCCCTAGAGTGTACATGTAGTCTTCTAGGTTTTATTGCAAGATATTTTGGTTTTTATATTTAAATCTTTAATGGAGTGTTTCTCAATGGGAGAGCTTTTGACATTCCTGGCCCACTTAACACTGGGAGAGCCATCTAATCACTGTAACAACCAAAAATATCCCCAGGTATTCAGTACCATTTCCAGTTGAGAATCCTCATTCTAATACAACTGGAATTTATTTTTGTATATGGTGTGAGATGGGACTCAATTTTATTTTCTTTCATATGGATAGCCAGTTGTGCTAACCTCATTTATTAGACAATCTATCCTATTTCTCATTAAATTAAAATTAGTTTAGTTTAGGGTTTAGTTTAAAATTCTCAAGTATATTCTGCAGTCTATTTCTGGACTCTGCTTCTGTTCCACTAATCTAGTCAATATTGTATTGACTTATGGCTCTATTTTAGTATCTAATAGGCCAGTTCCTCCTCACTGTTCTTTCTCATAATTTTCTTGGTTGTTTTCGAGTATTTACCCATGTAAGTTTCAGGTCAAGTTTTGTCATCTTCAATCATTGTGACAGCTTTTTTGATGTGTCATCCTGAACAGGCTACAGTCTTCAGTTATTCAAACATAATCTAGATATTGCTGTGAAGACATTTTGAGGATGCAGTCAAAGCCCTTAATCAGCTGAATTTAAGGAAGGTACATTATACTGAATAATCTGGGTTGGCCTGATTAAACCAGTTCAAAGTCCTTAAAAGCAGGAATTAGGCTTCCCCAAAAAAGAGAAAAATTCCTTCTGTGGACAGCAGCTTCTGCCTGTGCTGGCGGAGTTGCATCCTTCCTGTGATTTTCCTTTCTTCACTGCCTATGGACAATAGCTTTGGCCCATGCCTGTGAGTTCCAGTCCACCTTTGATGTAGTCTTCCCGTCTGGACTGCCAGCCTACAAATTTCAGACTTGCTTTGCCAGCCCCCATAATTGTGTAGCCAATTCTTTATAATAAATTGTGTATGTGTGTAATCATACATATCATATATACAAATTTGTCTGTATATGCATATGTCACACACACATACATATCCTACCAGTTCTGCTTCTAGGGACTGAACCCTGACCAATACACAAGGTGACTGAAACAAAAAATTCTAAATAAAAAAATTATTATTCAAAATCCACAAAACTAAACTTAATGTGAATGAAATTTAAATAAACTTCCAAATTACTTTTTTAACCCTGGAGCATTTATACTTACAAAATTATTCAAGCTTAAAACTACACTAAGACTTTTTACACTAAGACTTTTTCAAAAATCATCATTTATACTTCATTTTTCTTTCTACCATTTGTTTGGTTTCTATTTCAGGAATTTCAGCTTTTATCTTTATTAGTTCTCTCTTAGTTACTTCTGATTTATTTTGTTCTTTTTCTAAATGCATATCACATTTTAAATTTAAAAACAAACAAACAAACAAAAAAACCCTAGTTTAAAAGGAAGATCTGAACTTCCATCCTAACAGTTTGACAGAGTAGATACTCTGGACTCACTGGAAATAACTAAGTGTTGGATAAAATATATCTTCTTAAATGTATTAATGAACTGACAAAAAGCAAGCATAAATGATCAATAAAAATATTAAATGATGCTCGATCTCATTAGTAATCAGGGAAATGCAAATTAAAAGTACTAGAAGATAGTACTTCTGCTATTGTTTGAATGTGTCCCCTTAAAGTTCATGTATTGGAAACTTGATACCTAATACAGTGGTGTTGGGAGGTGGGGCCTAATGGCAGATATTTGGTTCATGAGGGCACTGCCGTCATGAATGAATTAATGCCATTATTGTGGAAGCAGGTTCCTTATCATGGGAATGGATTCCTTATAAAGATGAGTTTGGCCACCTCTTGCTCTTTCTCTTGCCTCTCTTTGCCCTCCCACCATGGGATGAGGTGGCAGGAAGGCCTTCGTGAGATACTGGCCCCTCAAGCTTGGACTTCTCAGCCTCTAGAATTGTGAGCCAATAAATTCCTGTTCATTATAAATTACCCAGTTTGTGGTATTCTGTTATAGCAGTACAAAACAAAGACACCTTCCAACCCATCAGACTGGCAAAAACATGATGTCAGACAACACCAAATGTTTGTAAGGATGTAGAATAAGAACTCTTACACATTGCTGGTAGAAGTAAATTACCACAATTGCTTTAAAAAACAATTTGCCATCATCTAATAAAGCTGAGGCTGCCCTTATATGAGGGTACTTCAAAAAGCTTATGGAAATATTCATATTACCTTTTAATTCTATTTTTCCATGAGCTTTTTGAAGTACTCTTATAGGTCTGGTAACTCAGCAATTTCAATCAAGATGCACACCTGAAAGAAACTCTTCTACGTGTGCACCAGGAGATATAAGCAAGGAAGTACATAACCACATTGTTTGTATAAAAGACATCTGAAATGTCCTTTATTAGTAAAATGGGTAAATAAATTATATATTCATACAGTAAAAATAATGAACCACCTACACACAGTAACAGCTGAAGAAGCAAGTCTCAGAAGAATTATTTGATTTACGTACAGTTCAACTTTGATTTATAAAGACTTCAAAAAAATGAAAAACCAAACAACATCATTTGGAGATGAAAACCTATGTGATAAAACCATAAAGAAAAACAAGGGGGGTTTAAACACAAAATATTAGAATAGTAGTTATTGTCAAGGTGGTAGGAAGGAGATGAGATGTGCAGGGGTGCATCAGGACTTCAAAGGATGACATTCTATTTCTTACATGGGGTGGTGAGTATGTGTGTATTTGCTGTATTGCTGCTATATTTTATACATACTACCTAATTTTTTTTGCAGCCACTTAATATTTAATAAAAGTCTTAAAACTTTGTAGGAAATATATCTACTCTTACTTGGGACATTAATGTTCCTGTCTTGCATATTCACCACTAATGCCAGGTAGGTGAATTTCATTATTTTTCACTAGCTTTTGCTAAAATCTACTTATGACTTAGAAAAGTATCTCCAAAATCTAAAAGCAGGTCACTTTCATGTTGTATTGTTTCTTAGTGATTCATTTTATTTATACCTCATGATTTTTGTTTGTATGAAATATAGAATAATAAATATAAAATATTTTAAAGGATGACCTACGAAAGAAAAAGATCTAATGGGATCATACACATGATTTTAATCCATGTGAAATATAGTACCCAGTATATTTTGTTAAAAAGAGAAAATTATACAGTTAAAATCACAGATTAATTTGGTTTTTTTCCCCTAGAGATCTCTAAAATACCCACATGTGCTAAAAAATTAAGATATCCTATCTCCTCACATTTGCTGTGTGTGTCTACTCTATACTATAAGTCAGTGACCCGAGGGAAATCCTGAGTATATAGTTTACTGTTATGCCCCAGCAGAGGATCAGATACAGAGTAGCCACTTGAACATCATTTACTAAATGAATAGCTTTGAAGATTAGTTCCAAGACAAAGATTCTACAAAGTAATTATTTCATGAATAATAAAATTTACAAGAGAAAACTATTTTGACCTACCTGTAATGACGCCACTTTTCCTTCCAGATTTTCTGCCTTTTCCTTCCACTCAGCCATAAGCTGTTTTTGCTTCTCTAGTTCAGCAGAATACATAGCTTTCTCCTCTGAAGACCAAGAAAGTTACATTAGTATTTTGCAATTGTTTGATAAAACTAGAATTTTAAATCACTTGAAATTTTAATAATTCAACAAAACTAGTTCAAATGTCTCAATGAGAAAATTATATATGCCTTAGTGATAATGTTAAGTAATGAGATCACTGTTTGCTCTGCATAAACCCTTTTCCATGTTGTTTAGCCTGCAGATTCTTCTCTCCTGTCATAATATTCCAGTATTTCCCCTTTCACAATTTTTTTCTCTCTGGCCTCAGTACCATACTAGTTTGTATACATGCCTGCTCTTGTAATTATATTACATTACAGAAGTCTAGAAACCTGATATTCAAAATTCACGATTTCAACCACGTGCATAACCCTGAAGGGACACACAGGTACAAATTTAAAGTTACTTCCTTATCCTCATATCCCCTAACCACCCCCCACCTAGCAGTTAATTCACTGTCAGTAGTTACAGAATGTATGAAAAAAACAAAAGGATGGGTGAAACTAAAGCATTACCATAAATCTGAGGATGAGAGAGTGTGAAAAAACATCATTTGGTTCTCAGGATAAAATGGCTCTGGTCACTGTTACTGTGTCTCCAGAAAAGCACTTACCATTTGGACTAGAAGATATAGTCACCTCCAAGTATAGATGAATAGCTAATAACAAGTTAATAAATGTATCAAAGGATGGTAAATACTAGTGATTAACACTCTGAAGTGGGTTCGACCTCCAACCAATATCTTAAAACCTAATCACCTTTTCCAGGTGTGTATCTCTCTTCCTTTGTATTCTCCCTTTATCACTTGATCATCCTACTGCGTGCTGCCTTTACACTTCAACTCTCACCTTAACTGCTAATATAATACTAAATCAAGTTTTTAATAACTACTGAATCTAGTTAATGTTCTCTAGTCTTAGTTCTAAACGAGTCTAAATAGCTGATGATGGCTACTTACCTTTTGCCTCTACAAGTGGGGAACCTTTTGAAGATTTCCCCATGTTTAATCTAAAATGGCACTCCAATAGGGGAAAATTACCAACAACTACAATTTTTCTTCATGGAAAAACTGACCATGCAACTTACCTTGTTGTAAATGCTCGAGCACCATCTGCAGGTTGGCTAGTGATAGAGTATACTGCTTTACTTGTTCCTGGGACACTGAAAGCTGCAGTGCAGTTTCATCCCTTTGCTTGGAGACGACATTCAGCTGCTCCTGTAACAACTCTACCTGCACACTGGCTTGATGGCTTCAAACAAAAAGAATAAAAATCAAACTGCTTCTATTACTTTAACCAGAAGAATCACCTTCCCTAAGTCTTATCGCACTAAATTCAGGGTAGATTTCAAAGTATTTAGGTACTTAAACAAGATGAAACATCTTTCCCACATTTTGTTATTGTGGTAACATGTACATTAAAATTTACCATTGTAACCATTTTTACATGTACTGCTCAGTGGCACTAAGTACAATCACTCTGTTGTGCAACCACCACCACCATCCATCTCTAGAGCTTTTCTTCATCTTCCCAAACTGAAACTCCATACTCATTTTTTAATTTTTATTTTATTTTATTTTATTTTTTGGTGGCTGACTGGTGGAGGGATCTGAACCCTTGATCTTGGTGTTACAAGGCTGTGCTCTAACCAGCTGAGCTAACCAGCCACCCCGATATTCATTAAATAACAACTCCCCCCTCCTCTGGCAACCACCATACTACTTTGTCTCTATGCATTGGACCTTCTCCATATTTTATTGCATCAAATTCAAGTTAGATTTCAAAGAAACTTGAATAGTCCCTCTGTTCTCCCTATTTTTATTAATTCAATGATCCTTCCTGTAAAAGTGACTTTGAACAAATGGCTGTCCTTTTAAAGACTAAGAATTAGGCTACACAAGAAATGTCAGCCAAGTAAAAATTTATAAATAGTCTGCAATTTTCATGTCTCCAGGTTAAATCTCTAAGATGTAATTTATCTCAGAATTTTAAGTTGTAAGGAACCTTCAAAGTCATTTTATCCAGCTTCTAACAAAGAAGAGATTCTATGACACACCCTTGCTTTTGACACTTGCAATCATGGTGAACTCACAATTTCCAAAGGCTATCCAACTGATGAACTAACTGCTCTCATTATTAGTTAATTATCTTTTACTATCATCTTTCTTTCTACCTACATTAAATACAATAATATCTACTCCTGTCCCAAAATAATAATCCAAAGTTCCCTAGGAGATTTATATAGCACCTATCTAGGCTTATGTCATTGGTGTACTTCCTTAATGTATAATGATTATATTCAAAATACTGCAATAATCTTTCTGGGTTTTTAATATCTAGTTAAATTTTTATTCAAAATCATCTCACTTTGAAGAGACTTTACCCAATAGCACCCTCTTGTGGAAAGAGCAGTAAATTGATAGTAAGAAGACCTCAGCTCTCAATATCCCTGGAATTGATTCAGCTTTGCTGGTTAGCTAATCACTCAAAGGGTGATTTTAAGGATGAAATGAGTTATGGCAGCATTCAAAGTTAAGAAATACCAGGTCACACTATTGTAAAGTTAGGGTTTGTAGACTGAGTTACTCATACAACAAATATTTACTGAAAACCTATTAAATAATGTGTAATATATGCTACGGGAAGGGTACAAAATGAATGGCATCATTCCTCCTCCCCAGTGACCTTGCATTTCATTGGGTGGGACACAGTAAAAGACAGGTCAACAATTACCTGTGCCCTAAAGTATAATATATGTAATCTAGCAAAGACTCAACGTGTTATACAAGTTCAAAGGAAAAACATCACACCAGTGTTTGTTCTGCACATGAGGAGGGGGGTGCTCAATAAAGTACCCTTCATGAAGAAAATGGAATATGAAGCACAGGTGGATTCACAGAAAAACTGTCAGGGATAGGTCCATTCTTCAAGCAGAAGAAAGAATATGAAAGGAAAAAGTATAAGAAAAAGAAATAGGAAGATAGTAGATCTGAGAAAACTGAGTAATACAGTCCAGCTGGATACAGATGATAGCGTGAAACAAGGCTACGGTAGTAGGTAGCATGGAACCAAATCATGGGAGTCAAAACTGGTTTTTAGAAAAAGAGGAACAAGATCACAGCTCTCCTTAAGGAAGGGTATTCTGGAAAGTATTACAAAGTGTAAATAAAAGGGGCAGAGACTAAAAACTATTTTAATTTGAGAAAATAAGGGCCTGAAAATTGCAAGGAAGGATTACAATATATAAGGACATAATCTGAGGATGTTCTGGCATGTCTGCCTGAGTGAAACACACACAAAAATGATCACTCATTTTAATTCCCATTTTAAACGAGTTTCCCTTGAGGATCTGAAAGTACAATAACACTCCATGCAAAGGGAGGAGAAGGGGTTCACCCTCAGAAATATTGTCGCTACTGGCCTATCATATCTTTGTGGACAGATAGTGTCTACTATCTTCTTATATCTCCATCAGACCATACATAGTAAAAAGATAAATAAAAAGATGCACATACCACAAATGGAAATATAAATGGAAACATCTTTTCTGGAAAATAATTTTGCTGTACAATCTCAAAAGTTTTTAAATGCCCCTTGACCCAGAAGTTCCATTTCTCAAAATTTACATTAAGAAAATAATCTGTCATCAACACAACACATACATGTCTTGGGATATCACAACAGCACTCTTAGTAATTTTGAAAAGCTGAAACACTTGAAACATCCAACAATAAATGGTTGGGTTAAAGAAATTATGGCAAATCCAAGTAATGGCTAATCATAAAATAATATTGCAGAAACATACGCCTTAATGTGTACTGATACTCATATATTATTAAGTGATAGAAACAGGTTACAAAACCTGTATGAATAGTATGATCTCAATTTTGCTTTTAAAAAGATAAGTTATATATAAACAAATATAAAAGCATAAAAGGGCACAAAAAACGATTATCACTGGGGGGGTGAGACCCTGCTTTATGTTCTTTTGGTTTGAATGATTCTCCTGAAGTGGAAAATATAACATTTTTGTAATTAAAAAAAAAAGAAAAGAAAAGAAAAAAACATTTTACAACATTTTATTGAGAAAAATAAAATTTTAAAAAAGATAAGTAGGGACCAAGCAGGGACCTGGCCGATTAAAAGTCCTAATAAACCAAGAGCTAATTCTTTATACTGACCTGGGTCCTTCACCTTGCTACTTCCTTTACTCTAATATCTACACCTAGTTCAACCTTAGACCACTTGATGAGAAATAAACCCACACAAATTAAATTAGTTCTTTGGGAGCTGAACAGAGCTAAGTAGATCAACCAGAATTACAGACTATATCCCTAAAATGATAAGAGGCAATTGCCTAGGGCGATGGTTAAGATTAAGAGTTTGTTAGTACTTCCAACACTATGTTGAATAGGAGTGGTGAGAGTGGGCATCCTTGTCTAGTTCCTGTTCTTAAAGGAAAAGCTTTCAGCTTTTCCCCATTCAGGATGATATTGGCAGTGGGTTTGGCATATATGGCTTTAATTATGTTGAGATACTTTCCCTCTATACCTAACTTATAGAGGGTCTTTGTCATGAATGAGTGCTGAACTTTATCAAATGCTTTTTCAGCATCTATAGAGATGATCATATGGTCCTTGTGTTTGAGTTTATTAATATGGTGTATCACATTTATTGATTTGCGTATGTTGAACCAACCTTGCATCCCTGGGATGAATCCCACTTGATCGTGATGAATAATTTTTCGTATGTGTTGCTGTATTCTGTTTGCTAGTATTTTAGTGAGGATTTTTGCATCTATATTCATCAAGGATATCGGCCTGTAGTTTTCTTTTTTGGTTATATCTTTACCTGGTTTTGGTATCAGGATGATGTTTGCTTCATAGAATGAGTTTGGGAGATTTGCGTCCGTTTCAATCTTTTGGAATAGTTTGTAAAGAATCGGTGTCAATTCCTCTTTGAATGTTTGGTAAAATTCTGCTGTGAATCCATCTGGTCCTGGGCTTTTCTTTGTTGGGAGCCTTCTAATAACAGCTTCAATCTCCTTTATTGTTATTGGTCTGTTCAAATTTTCTACGTCTTCACGGTTCAGTTTTGGGAGCTTGTGTGTGTCCAGAAATTTATCCATTTCCTCCAGATTTTCAAACTTGTTGGCGTATAGTTGTTTATAGTAGTCTCGAATGATTCCTTGTATTTCAGATGAATCAGTTGTAATATCGCCTTTTTCATTTCTAATTTTTGTTATTTGAGTCTTCTCTCTTCTTTTTTTTGTTAGCCATGCTAATGGTTTGTCAATTTTATTTATCTTTTCAAAAAACCAACTTTTTGATTCGTTGATCTTTTGAATTGTTTTTTGGTTTTCAATTTCATTTAGTTCTGCTCTGATCTTAATGATTTCTCTCCGTCTGCTAACTTTAGGATTGGATTGATCTTGTTTTTCTAGTTCTTTAAGGTGAAGTGTTAGGTTGTTCACTTGCCATCTTTCCATTCTTCTGAAGTGAGCATTTAATGCAATAAATTTTCCCCTCAATACTGCTTTTGCAGTATCCCACAGGTTTTGGTATGATGTATCATTGTTTTCATTAGTTTCAATAAACTTTTTGATTTCCTGCTTGATTTCTTCTTGGACCCATATGTCATTAAGTAGAATGCTGTTTAATTTCCATGTGTTTGTATAGTTTCCAGAGTTTCGCTTGTTATTAATTTCTAGTTTTAATCCATTGTGGTCTGAGAAGATACATGGGATAATTCTAATTTTTTTGAATTTATTGAGACTTGATTTGTGACCTAATATGTGATCTATCTTGGAGAATGATCCATGTGCTGATGAGAAGAATGAATATTCTGAGGTTGTTGGGTGGAATGTTCTGTAGATATCTGCCAATTCCAATTGGTCTAGAGTCTTGTTTAGATCTTGTGTTTCTCTACTGATTCTTTGCCTAGAAGTACTAACCAGAGCAATCAGAGAAGAGAAGGAAATAAAGGGCATCCAGATTGGAAAAGATGAAGTCAAACTGTCCCTGTTTGCAGATGACATGATCCTATATATCGAACAGCCTAAAACCTCTACAAAAAAACTCTTGGAATTGATAAATGATTTCAGCACAGTAGCAGGATACAAAATCAACACACAAAAATCAGTAGCATTTCTTTTCTCCAATAGTGAACATGCAGAAGGAGAAATCAAGAAAGCCTGCCCATTTACAATAGCCACCAAAAAAATAAAATACTTAGGAATTGAGTTAACCAAGGAGGTGAAAAATCTCTATAATGAGAACTACAAACCACTGCTGAGAGAAATTAGAGAGGATACAAGAAGATGGAAAGATATTCCATGCTCTTGGATTGGAAGAATCAACATAGTGAAAATGTCCATACTACCCAAAGTGATCTACAAATTCAATGCAATCCCCATCAAAATTCCAAAGACATTTTTCTCAGAAATGGAAAAAACTATTCAGACATTTATATGGAACAATAAAAGACCACGAATAGCCAAAGCAATGCTCAGCAAAAAAAATAAAGCTGGAGGCATAACACTACCTGACTTTAAGCTATACTACAAAGCTATAATAACCAAAACAGTATGGTACTGGCATAAAAACAGACACACTGACCAATGGAATAGAATAGAGAATCCAGAAATCAACCCACACACTTACTGCCATCTGATCTTTGACAAAGGCACCAAGCCTATTCACTGGGGAAGGGACTGCCTCTTCAGCAAGTGGTGCTGGGATAACTGGATATCGATATGCAGGAGAATGAAACTAGATCCATACCTCTCACCGTATACTAAAATCAACTCAAAATGGATTAAGGATTTAAATATACACCCTGAGACAATAAAACTTCTTAAAGAAAACATAGGGGAAACACTTCAGGAAATAGGACTGGGCACAGACTTCATGAGTACGACCCCAAAAGCACGGGCAACCAAAGGAAAAATAAACAAATGGGATTATATCAAACTAAAAAGCTTCTGCACAGCAAAAGAAACAATTAAAAGAGTTAAAAGACAACCAACAGAGTGGGAGAAAATATTTGCAAAATATACATCTGACAAAGGATTAATATCCAGAATATATAAGGAACTCAAACAACTTTACAAGAAGAAAACAAGCAACCCAATTAAAAAATGGGCAAAAGAGCTAAGTAGGCATTTCTCTAAGGAAGATATCCAAATGGCCAGCAGACATATGAAAAAATGCTCAACATCACTCAGCATCCGGGAAATGCAAATCAAAACCACATTGAGATACCATCTAACCCCAGTTAGGATGGCTAAAATCCAAAAGACTATGAACGATAAATGCTGGCGAGGCTGCGGAGAAAAAGGAACTCTCATACATTGTTGGTGGGACTGCAAAATGGTGCAGCCTCTATGGAAAATGGTATGGAGGTTCCTTAAACAATTGCGGATAGATCTACCATACGACCCAGCCATCCCACTGTTGGGAATATACCCAGAGGAATGGAAATCATCAAGTCGAAGGTATACCTGTTCCCCAATGTTTATCGCAGCACTCTTTACAATAGCCAAGAGTTGGAACCAGCCCAAATGCCCATCATCAGATGAGTGGATACGGAAAATGTGGTACATCTACACAATGGAATACTACTCAGCTATAAAAACGAATGAAATACTGCCATTTGCAACAACATGGATGGACCTCGAGAGAATTATATTAAGTGAAACAAGTCAGGCACAGAAAGAGAAATACCACATGTTCTCACTTATTGGTGGGAGCTAAAAATTAATATATAAATTCACACACACACATACACACATACACACACAAACCGGGGGGGGGTAAGAAGATATAACAACCACAATTATTTGAAGTTGATACAACAAACAAACAGAAAGGACATGGTTGGGGGGGAGGGGGGGAGGGAGAAGGGAGGGAGGTTTTGGTGATGGGGAGCATTAATCAGCTACAATGTATATCGACAAAATAAAATTAAAAAATAAAAAAAATAAAAATAAAAATAAAAAAAAAAAAAAAAAAAAAAAAAAAAGATTAAGAGTTTGAAAGCCAGATTCAGAGTCTCAGACTTGAATGCGAAACTCACACATAAATTCTGTGTGCCTGACTTTGGGCAGCTTAATAAATCTCTTTACCCTGTATCTTTATCTGCAAAAAGGAGATAATGAATTTTGTGAGAATGAGCTAACATGAAAAATGCTTACTGAGTCTGACACTCAAGAAGTTTTCGTTTAAAGTTAATGAAAAAAATGAAAAAGTTACCTTGCATTTTCCATTGCATTAGTGGATGAAACTAGCTTTTCCTCCCATTCTGTGACTTTCTTTTTTAGTTTAGCCTCTCTGTCTTCAGCAGCCAAAGCCTCACGGGTATAAGAATCTTCTGATTCTAAAAGATGATTATGCAATCTCTCTAGCTCCTGGTTTAACCGTAATTCTTTCTTACGTAAATGTTGAACCTAGGTAGAGGACATTTCTTTATTTTTCTTCTACAAAATGTTCCTTCCCCCAGCCCCACTACAAGTCACTATGTTATCAAATCTTTTTCCCATTGTTGAAGTGTATTAATTGTATACTAATTGCTCATATTGCAAAATATATTTATTCTAGGAAAAGTTCTCCTGAAATCATCTTGAATATTCATCTAGAAGCTTTACTTTGTATGATCTCCTTCCCTGGGAACTGGAACTATACAAAAGTACTGGGTTCTTTGTGACAGAACACTTTTTCAGTGTATCTCATTTTTTTCATATTTTATGGGTAAAAATTTTTTCTTATATCCAAGATATGCCGTGGTTTTCATTTTTGAAACCTAAAATATAAAGCACCCTGGGAGATAAAAGTCCTACTATAGCATATCAGAGAAAGACTAAGAAAAATCACCTAAGAGATAAATTCGTTTTAATTGAAAACTTTCCAGTTTTCTTACTTAATAGTTATTAAACTTATTATTTGATACACTGTTTCTTTAAGTGAAAGTATACCTCATTCTGTAGGGTATTGTTTTCCGTTTGTTTCTGTTTCAGGGACAACATGACTTGGTCTCTCTCCTGTTGAAATGTAACTGTCTTCTCCTGCATTGACTTAACTGCATTTAAAAGCTGATTTAACTCCCCAGTCTTGCCCTTTAGAAAGAAATAACTTTAGCTTTAAAGAAAAATACACTTTAAAAAAGACATTTTCTTCAATAAATAATTAATTTTAAAATGTAGTTAACAATGTCAAGGTCATCAAAAACAAGGAAAGTCTGAGAAACTGTCACAGTCTATAGAAGCCTAAGGAGACATGACCTCTAAATATAATGTGATATCCTGGATGTCCTCCTGAAACAGGAAAAGGACAATTAGTAAAAATTAAGGAATTTGAATAAAGTGTAAATGTTAGTAGTAACACCTCAATATTGGTTCATTAGCTGTGACAAATGTATTATAGTAATGTAAGATGTCAACAATAAATAAAACTGGGTGTGAGGTATAGAACTCTCTCCACTATCTTTGCAACTTTTCTATAAATCTATTATAAAAGAAAAAGTTTACTAGAAATGTTTCAAAAGGAACTCAAAAGACAAAAATCTCTTCAAATTTGCCCATGCAACAAAGTGTTCATGAACCTCCAAATCACCAATAAAATGTATGTGTGGGGTGTGTGTGTGTGTGCACGCTCACAGGTGCGTATGCACACAAGGATGTCCATTCATCAGGCACCCACAACTGTTGTTCAAGAAAATGTGTCAGTAGCTAGAAAAAGATAAAAAGGAAATCACTTCATATGTACAGTCTATTTTAAAAGAATATTTTAGCAACAACTTAATGAAAGCAACTTTGGAAAGATATCTTGCTAGACAATAATGAAAATGTATTCCATATAAGTACAATATATTAATGACAGCAGAAAAAAGATAACTCTTCATTGCAAAAGTAGAGTCATGAATTTCAAATGATAGCTGGAATTCTAACAAACACAGAAAAGTGTCAGGCTGTTTACAGCCAAGTCTTTTCTCTGTTTTAAATATGCATATCAAATGAATCTACTTATAGTTTAGTTTTATTTTAAGTTGTTATGTAAACTTTTCATTTCTTTAAAAATATATAATGTTTCCCCAGGATAAATCATTGAAACCTAAACATAAAACCATCTATTCCTTTTACTTCAACATCCCCTCCTAAATAGGATGGCCAATATTTTCCAAAAAGTTTTTAGTTAGTTTTCTTTTTCATATTACAGAGAAAGAGCAAATGCTTGAGAAATTACATAGATTTGAAGATCTCCTGCTGAGAACATCCCCTTCTCCCCCCCAAAATATGTAATTTATTATACTCAAAATGTACTGTTAAAGGTACTCAAATTATATGAGTGTGCTTGAAACATTTTGTGACAAAACAGAATTAAAAGAAAATATGAATCTTTCCATGAACTTTTGGAAGACCCCTTGCATAGAATATTGGAATAAATTAATTAGTTTATATGAATTACCCTCAAGTAATACAATACTTTAGTAATACTTGAGTTAGGGAAGCTTCCTAAAAGGTACAAGAGCCTGAATAAAATCTGCACACTTAAGATGTGTAAATGTCAATGAAATAGAACTAAATTGTACAAGATGCAAAACCGCAAAAGAAAAAAATATATCCAGCAGAAGACTTGTTCTACATTCCTTCTGTTGTAGTCTTACAACCATAAGACACTGTACCTAATTTTGGCTAGTGAGTAATAGGAAGCTGTGCCCTCTAAGAGTCTTTTTCACACCAATTATAAACCAGTACCATTAATGCTAGAAAGTTATCTCTGAAGGACAAGCACACCTCACCATTGACCATGAGTGTACCTATTTAATCAGATATATGGCCAGGAAGAAGAAATGAAGTAAGTTTTCACAACTTCAATCCAAGACTCTAAGAGAGAACTTAATTGACAAAAGAAGTTTATCTTGTGCCTGGCAACATGTAAATGCTCAAGAAGCACTTGCTGAATATTCCATTGTTCTGCCTACCAACACTTTTCCAAATTTCTACTACTAAAAGTATAGAAATCAGATTAGAAAGGCACTACCAAACAAGCCCTACACAGCACCTATCACAGTATGATGTAACAGGAGATCTTCAATAATTCTTATTAAAATGAAATGCATGTAACAATTTAATTATATGAAAAGCTGCTGACCCTTTCCATATAACTGTTATGACCCTCCATATTATGGTTAAATAAACAAACCAATAAGGTCAAAATATACCCAAAGTCACATGTGTGACAGTGCTGGGATTACAGTATTTACTGAGTTTACTATGTGAAAACTACTACTCTTGGCTAATACCTATCAAATTCCAGGTTATGACTAATTGATTCATAAAAATCAGTTCAATTGTTTATCCAGCACGGTTTGGTTTTTCTTTAAATAGAGTATCACATGTAGTAAGGGTAATTTCTGGTTCTTGAAACTTTTCAGTTTTACACACACACACACACACATACACAAATACACATGGACACGTGCTGCTATGTCACAATGTAAAACGTATTTCTTACTGTAGATAATGTTCAAAGATGTAGTATTTCACAGGGCTTTCCTTTACATATAAGAATCCCTAAGATGTTAATCACTACTAGCAGCTACTGAAATAAGCCTAAAATGTGTTTAAGTGACTTTAAAATTTCTCTTGTAACAAATTTCTATTTTCTAAGGGTATTAATTGCTACTGTACTCTTTTGTCTTACTTAGCAGGCTGTAAAAAATTAACCTACTACTAAAAATATTTGGAAATATGTAATAATTTGAGGGAGAAACTTCCAGATGCCTCAAATCAAAATATAGTTATGTACCCCATAAAAACATTTTGGTCAATGACTGATCGCGTATTCGACAGTAGTCAAAGCAATAGGCTGTACCATACAGCCTAGGCGTGTAGTAGGCTATACCACCTAGGTCTGTGTAAGTACACTCTCTGACGTTCGCACAACAACGAAATTGCCTAATGATGTTTCTCAGAATGTATCCCCATCGCTTAGCAACACACGACTGTATCTTGAATATTTCTAAATGAAAAAATTTGTTGTCCTCTTCAAAGATGATATCAATAAAGTAACTGAAACAAAGAAGTCTCCTCCACCCCCTACTTCCCTCTACAATACTCCAACCAGAACCTAGCTGTTCATTTTCTTTCAATAGTTGCCCACGAGCAAGAGCCTTCTCCTTCACTGAATGGCACTCAAACTCTTTCTCTCGCAGCATCATAGAAATCTTCATATTAGTCTCCTGTAATGCTTGATATTCTGCTTCCCTTCCCCTGGATATTTCTACTATTTTTTCATTTTCCCAAATGTCCAGTTCTAAAATTAATATTCTCTCCTTCAGGTTTGTTACTGCCTGCCTCAAAAGTTCATTTCCGTTCCCTAACATCCACTCATCAACACCCAGAGACTAAATGAAAATGTACAAAATCCACACTCATTCACTCTAAAGTTTATCCTCTCTAATGAGAAAATAAAAGCCTTCTTTTCCATCATTAAAGAATCCCCCTTATTGCTTGCTTCTGTCAGAAACTGGAACCTTTTCTTGATCCAAAAAAGAGTCCTCCTTCCTTCCTTTACCTTCTAACCTGAGCACAGACAAGGTTCCCCTCTCTCAAACCTGACATAAAGATGTATCTATATATACATTTTATAGTCCATTATTAGCTATTTAATGCTTTTCTCCAAAATTCCAGAAGTGGTACAGTTCTCTATGCTTCAACATTATTTCAACCTCTGATTACAAGTTTTGTTGATAAACTATAAATTGATATAAAGCCTTCTCTCACTGACTGAGATTTTTTTTTTTTTTTGACCAGTAAGGGGATCGCAACCCTCAGCACGGTGTGGTCCACACCACGCTCAGCCAGTGAGTGCACCGGACATCCCTAGTTTGGATCCGCGGCCTCGGCACTACCAGTGCCGCACTCTCCCGAGTGAGCCACAGGGCCGGCCCATGGACAGAGATTTTTTTAAAAATCAAACTTCTACGGGATGTAGAGTCTCAAATTCCTTCAAATAAAAAGCCTTATACCTTATAAAAGAAACCAATAAAAGCTGTCTCAGAGCAATACATCACAGTTCTCATTTCCTTCTGATTCAAAAGTTTATTCTGCATATAACTGGAAGATGAAAACGGCATTCTCTCACATCTGTCTACTGTCTGTTATCTGCTCAATTAGGAGAACCACACATTTTTTTCAGGTAGATCTTAAGAGGACATACAGCTTTACATGTACTTTTGGCATTCTTTTTTTTTTTTTCTTTTGGTGGCTGGTTTGTACAGGGATTGAACCCTCCACCTTGGTGTCTTCTGGTATTTCTTATCAGTAAGCAGACCCACAGCAGACACAATTCAAGGAATAGTTAGAGTGGACTACTTAGCATCAAAAGAAAGGAGATACAGCTATCGGGAATAGCTACAGAATTTAAGAATATCATGAAAATGTTACAGGCCCTACCAAATATGTGCAGAGAGTCTGCAAACTATAAAATATACCTAGACCAGTCAGATAAACCACAGAATACAGTGGGAGCAGAAACAGAACAGAGAAAATATATGATGGTACGTCAAAAAATTTGCAGAACAGAATTAAAAGATAATATGAATCTTTCTATGAACTTTTTGAAATAATCTCATTTATAATATAGTAATTTAAAAAGTGACTGTCATTTAGTGGGTATATAAAAAGTGGGGGCAAAGATCCTACAATGAATGGGACAGTGCACACAACTAAGCATCTTCTCACTTAAATGCCAATGGCACCCTCTTTGAGAAACACTGCCTATGTACTAATGTAGAAAGATGTTGAAAATATAATGTTAAGGCATGTAAGAACAATATTTTTAGTATGCTGACATGTAATTTTTTAAATCTCTTTATATATAAAATCATACATGCATAGATATAGTCTGAAAAGATATAACAGATAGTGGTAAAAGAGATCACCTCTGGGAAAGGCCAAGCAAAGGATACTCCACTGTACTGTCTGAAGTTTTTCAGTATGCACGAGTATTACTGAATACACATATCAGTAAACATGTATTACTTTAAAAAAATTAAAAATTTAAATTGAATCCAGACATTGGCCTTTAATTTAACACCAGCTTACAAATGTCCCATATTTAAGCATCTGCCTTAGCCAAGGAATTACCATCACGTGGTACAGACCTAAGAATACCTCTCCCCATACAGAATTGTAATCCCAAGAATTCCATCCTTGCTACCAACATAAACAAGAAAGACCCTACTTCTACCACTGAAACTGTCCCTCTTAACCCCTCACCACAAAGAAATCCTGTCCACCACAATGGACACACTCTGGAACACATAAGCAGTAGCTACAGTTATCACAGTATGCCCCTCAAGACCTCTCGACCCACCCGTGTATGCTGCTGCTGCCAGGCCTTCATCAGAAACCAAAATAGGGCCTGCACCTATCTTTTCTGCTCACATCTGTGTGCCTACTGGCTTATCTGTAAACATAAACTCTGGCCAGTCTCTCATACTCTTAACCTTGTCCAGGTATTTCAACCTGGCCTGACAAGCATCAATGAGATCAGCTTTATCCAGAGAACTCTCAGTTTTGATATAAACTGGCCATTATCTGTAAACTATAATACACACACCATTTTAATTCTGCCCCAATTCTTACAACACCCACCTTTTCTTGGCTCAGTAATGAATTATCTTTTTCTAAAACTTGGACAAGCCGTTTAAGGTTCACATTGTCTTCAGTGAGATTGTTATCCTACAAAAATGTTAAAACAGTGTTTTCAGATAACAAGAAATTTTGATTTTACAAAAAAGCAGGCAAACTATGTAACTGTGTTTCTAATTTTTTTAGTGATATATAAAAATTAGAAGAATTCAACATTGAACCATCTTAAAAGCCACTCATTTTAGACATTCTTATAGATCTCTTTATTATGTTAAAATATATACATATATTTATTTTTACTTATTTACAAAATAACTTGTAATTATTAAAAATAGAAACAACTCCTCGAATTCAACAAGGAAAATCAAAATGCACTCCTCACTTCGGTATAGGATCTGCTTCCACTGTCTCTAAACACAGAACATTTGTCAAATTAATCTTCAAAAAGATATACCTGTATTTTTCAATCATGAAACTTTTTCAATTGTGTCAATTTGTGATTTGTTAATCAGCAAACATAAAATCACTGAAGTAAAAGTTCTTAGGGTAAATTCACATGAATTTGTGAAAAAAAATAAGCACCTATAATAAATTGAAATACTTTTTCTTGGTACACCAATGTCGAAAACTGTCTCCCTTAAAATGAATTTACCTGGTTTAAACTATTCAGTCTCATTTCATTTTCACCAGCATCTGTAAAAACAACAAATGAACCTGACATTAAAATAATTTAAAATAACTTATGACCTCCTATATTAAACTAAGAAATGCAACCCAATTCAAACAAAGTATATCTAAAGCTTAATTAACAAGTGCTAACAGTTCCAAGTGAAGCACATTTTTGTTGTTTTGTATTTCTATTTTGATTATACCAAAGAAATCAAAATATAAATGCCAGCTAAAAACCATGTTAAGGGCTGGCCCGTGGCTCACTTGGGAGAGTGTGGTGCTGATAACACCAAGTCAAGGGTTAAGATCCCCTTACCAGTCATCTTTTAAAAAACAAAACAAAACAAAAAACCAAAAAAAAAAAACCAAAAAAAAATGTTAAAATCCAATTCTATGGAAAAGTATAAGAAAGAACTATGATTGTATTCTGAATGAGTCATAAGTTATCACCTTGATAAAAATACTAACAACTACATCTCAAAATGAGTTAATTAGTTTGGGTAGCAGGAAACAGCATAAGGTCTAAGACTGAAGGGGAAAAAAAACCCTTAAAAGAAATAAATATATATTTATACCACAACAATACAATAGCATCAATTATCTAAAGTGATTTAGACATGTCTATTGGTAAAAAGACCATTCAATCTGGTAGTATAGAT
This sequence comes from Cynocephalus volans, assembly GCF_027409185.1. Taxonomy (NCBI): domain Eukaryota; kingdom Metazoa; phylum Chordata; class Mammalia; order Dermoptera; family Cynocephalidae; genus Cynocephalus; species Cynocephalus volans. The sequence continues at coordinate 105,035,323 of NC_084463.1, read as the reverse complement.
AGATCCATAAATAGAAAAGATTCTAGAAGAGGAACACAAAGACAATACCATGAGTTCAGCTGAGGTAATACATTTGACATTCATTCAAAGAAATACTGAACATTTATCATGAGGCGGTACTAGACCACAAGATGTAAAAATTTTGTCCTTGCTCTCAAAGAGCTTACAAATCAGAGGGGAAGGAAAACTAGTGAATCTATGATTTCAATACAGTGGGATACAGTGAGTACAAGGTGCTATGAGAGAAAAAAAGGCAAACACCTAATCCAGACTGGGGGAGCCAATGGGGCCAGGGAAGTGGCAGTGCTAGGTACCTCCCAGTTGAGGTAATACCCATACTGAATCAAAATAGTAAGAGTTTTCTAAAAGAAACATGGCAACAGTCCACACAGAGAAACCAGCAAAGGCAACAGAGCAAAGACACAACACTATTGGTTTGAGAAGCTATAGAAAGTTCAATATGGCTAAAGCTCAGAATGTGAGGAGAATGGGAAGAGTGGAAACAAAAGAGGCAGACAGGGACCAGATCATGACGGACATTACATGTCCAACAAAGAAGTTTAGACTTCATCCTGAAGTTCACAGGGAGCCACAAAGTACTAAAAACATGGGAATGGGGGCTGGCCAGTTAGCTCAGTTAGTTAGAGCACGGTATTAGAACACCAAGGCCAAGGGTTTGGATTCTCATACTGACCAGGGGCCCCAAAAATAAATTAAAGAATTAAAACTAAATCTTCCCACATGGGAGACTACAACTATTAAGGACTGGCTGATTAGCTCAGTTGGTTGGCACACAGTGCTGGTAACACCAAGGTAAAGGGGTTAGATCCCCAAACCAGTCAGCAACAAAATTTTAAAAAAAGGTAAAGGCAAGGGAATAACTTGCTTTTCATTTCTGAAAACTTATTCTGGCTGCAGAATGGGGAAAAAAAATGGATTGAAGAAGGAATCATGGAGACCAGAGAATAAAAATGTCTAACGCTTTTATCACACTATTGGCCAGACACTGTTCTAAAGAGAATGTGCAGCTAGTAACTAACTCTTATAATCCTCATTACTACTACAACAACTATAAGGAAGTTACTATTATTATCTCAACCCTGTCAGTGAAAAAAGCAAGGCAAAAAGATGTTAACTAACTTGTCCCGGGTCAGCTAGTTAGCGATAGAGCTGTATTCCAACCCAGTCAGGTTCTCAACCACTATATCATCCTGCTCCACTAAGAGATCTGCTATAGTTAACATAGGCAAAAAGCAATTATGATTGGCTGAAGTAATTGCTTGGCAACAAAAATGGAAAAAAAGGAGAAAGTCTAGGGCAGTAGGTTTGTTTTTTAAGCAAATAAACTCATATAGATCGCCCAACATGATAGATAAATAATTTTTTTTAAAAAAGAACAGAGCTACTTCGATTGAAGCCGACTGAGAAAGAAGTCCAGAATCCCACTGCACTTTGCCTGCATGGCAGCTCCCAGGACTGATGAACCTGTGAGAAACCCTAGAGCTCCTATGGCATACAATCCCAAAATATCACTGAATCAGAGAAAAGCTAAGGAAACAACCTATGGGACTTGCTAGGTGATGACTTCTAGCTTTCTGTTTTGGGAGACTGGAAAATGCTACCAATCACTAAGGTAGGGAAAGGAAGAGGAGGCGGAAAAGTACACGGTGACTTTACTTTAAACTTAACTTTAATTTGAAAATCCATCTGATATATACAGAACTGGCCATACAGATCAGGAATTCATGATACACAACTGGTTGAGGGATAATGATGTGGGGGGTCACAGGCACACAAGGACTGGAAACCTTCCAGAGCAGAAATGCATGAGTTCAAAAAGTGAGAGTTGATAGTGTGAGAGAAGGACAAAGTGCAAAATGAAATGCATCTTTTCAGCCGAAGAGTTCCCATTATGTTTTCCTGACATGAATACATATTGGTGTATTTCATCCAATACTATAAACATCATCTTTAGCATGGAAAATGGCAAAAGATCTATGGTTTTATTACTCAGGCCTTTGCTCGATATAGGAGATCATTTCAAAACGTACCAACAGATTTTGAAGAAGAAAGACTGCATTCCTTAACTGGAGGGTTTGGGCCCTGATGAGTTACAGGAAGTATTCAATATAGATTACAAGAAACAGACCTTTACCTCCTCTCAAAAATGTCAATGTACATAAACTTTTCTCAGATATCTGGATGGCCTCCTAAATCAATGAGTTACATGTAAATAAAAGGATAATGAAGGTAGGTTGAAAAACAACAAGCCAATACTTAATCATTTTTAGTAGAAAATTCCTTTTTGCGATCTATTATTAACTATGGCATTGAATCCACACCAAGCAATTCTCAAATTACTCAAAGTTGTTTCCATGAATACTCCATTTCCAAGAAGTATTCATTTATTCAAGTGTTTAAAAACAACTAGTGTGCAATGAAATACCAGTCTGAAATAAGTTCCACACATTTTATACCAGGCAGTGCTTATTGTAGTGTGACCACTTCTTCCACTGATGTTCTCTGTGGAAGAATTTTTTCCTTTTCTGTCACACAATCACTTTGCTTCATAGCATAAGATTGCAATGTACTGCAATCCAGTTTCAAACTTTCACGTTCTGAAATCATTTGTCTCTTTTCCACGTTTAGTTGTTCTTGTTCTCTCCTTAAAACATCTCTTTCATTTTCTGCAGAGGATAATTTTTCATTTATGTCTTTTATTTTAGCCTCAAGTTCTTCAAATTTTTTTTTGTAGATTCCATTTTTTCAGTTTGTAGAACTTGGATCGTTATTTTGCATCTCATAGATTTTAGAGTGATCAGTTCCTGTAACTCCTGAGCCACTTAGAATATAAAGTCAACGATCTCAAATGTTAAGAATCAAGAAGTAAATAGCTTGCTATTTACAACTAAGATTTAAGAGTTCAGAACTTGAAAAGCTTAAAAAGAAAAATTAAATTACTATACTAAATTAAGCATGGTTAAATAAATAAAAAGTTGGGGAAACATAGGATTTGAATCAACTACTAAAAACCCTACATACCTGAGTTTGAAAGAAAGTAAAATATGACCACCAAACAATGCAAAAACAAATCTATGAATTATAACTATTTACCACAAATGCAAAATGACCTTTCCATTTTTGCAAAATCTTGAAAGTAGTGGTGCCATAGCAAATTTCTGGCAGACAAGCAGAGCTAGCCATTTACTCATTCTTTAGAACTTAGTGCAAATTTCTAGCACTGTCCTGGTCTCAGAGTGGTAGAATTGTCATTTCTGTATGTCATCTAAAATGTTAAATTAATAAAACTAATAACCTTCTTGTAACAGGTTTTTGAGTTCTTCGATTCGTTCTTCATAGTGGCTTAATTCCTCTCGATACTGATGATGCATTTGTGTCAATTTCTGTTGATGTACATTCTGCAGTACTGACATTTCATGTTGATGGTCATCAATTTCCTGACTTCGTTTCTCTTTAAGTTCCTTAAAAAATAAAAACAAAGTTAACCATGTTTATGATCAATAAATTTACGTAAGCTATTTATTTTACTGTTGTCCAAAAGTCCATTTTATTAAAAATAATTCTCTGAATATGTCGAGGCTGAAAAAAAGTTAAACTCAGGCCCCAAATTAGAACAATTCTGAAAGACTACACCCTTTCCCTTCTTAGGCCTTAAAAACAGTTTTTCTACTTTTAAAGAGGGAACACCAGCAAGAAAACACTGTAACAAAAGATAAGCAAAAATATTTTTTCCTAATGACATATTCCACCAATACCAGCTATCAACCCTCTGGGCAATCTGTATCTGTTATCCTACTATCCCCATCCTCTGACTCAGCCTTTCTATCTACCAGTCTTGATGGGAATTCCAAATTGTCAACCAAGGTGCCTTGCTACCCAAGTTGAGAAGACCAGTGTCTCTCCCAGGAACCTAGATCTTGAGCTGAGTCCTCGAAAGAGAGAAATTGTTTGGACGGGAAGCTTTATGATAGCTGCCCCTTCAAGAGTCTGTCTGCTGTATCCCACTACCTAGATTCCTGACACTGTCCCCACTCCTGTCCTTCCTGTGGCCAGAATGCTCATCTCTTCCTCCAGTCCTATGGATGGACTACACCAGGTCCTTCCAGTAAATCCTCTTTTCCTTTACTTGGCTAGAGATAGTTTTTGCTGCTAACCAAGAATCCTAATCTATAAATTAGCTTCTACTTCCTGAGAAAATAAATATAGGTATTCTTAATCCTGTGCACTTGTTTATGTGCCAGCACTGGGCTAACAGCTTTATGTTTAAACCTCAAATAAATAAATAAATATATAATATAATATAATATAAACCTCAAAACAATCCTACAAGGTAGGTATTATGATGACATCTACTTTACTGATGATAAAACAGAAGCCTGGAAAGGTTAAGTAACTTCCCAAAGTAACACAGATGGTAAATAGCACAATGAACATTCAAACACAGGTCGGACTTTGGAATCCACCTAAACAAGTGTTGTAATAATAATAAAAGCAGTAAGTACCAGTCAAGATGGCAGAATAGATAGTCCCCAGCGTCACTCTCTCCCACAATTCAACCAATTTAGAACTATAAAAATGTAACATCAGCCAAGCTGGGGCCACTGGAGCTCAGGGGAAGAGGAGGAGAGACCTATGGAGTTCATGAATGTGGGAGAAACCACAATGAGAGAAAGAAAAAACTGCTCTGAGAATTTCAGGTCATCGCTGCTTTAATGCTTAAGCTGCCAAGTGCATGGAGCAGGAGCCAGCAGAAGCCACAGCTGTGCCCTTCAGCTGTGCCCTTCAGATGGAGTTACTTGGAGGTGGCAGGCAGAAAGAGGGCCTTGGTGGCCCCCAGGATAGCAAGACCATTAATAGGGTTCCTGTGGACCCACACAGGTGTGAGGAGCTAGAACAGCTGAAAAATGGGAGCCATTCGGAGGCCAGTGAGTCATCGTGAGGGACCGGTGCATGGCCCATCCCATGGGAAGTGTTCGAAGCATGGGTGGTGGGGAAGACAGGCTCACCAGGAGAACACTGGGACACAGGAAGGACAGCCAATCAGCCCCCCAATCAGCGCAGGACCACTCAGAGGAGACTGGTTGGGAATGCAGAATTGCAGGGGGTGCAGTTTGATGAAAAAACTCAGGCCCAGGTCAGAGTTTCTACACAACCCAGGTGCACCGGGTCTCTGGAGAGCTGGAAGTACCTTTAAGGTCAACCATTAATCCCTGAGCTGCACAAAAAGCCTTCCCTAGGGAAACAGCAGCAAAGCAGCAATTTAACTCAACCACAGAGTTCAAGTACAGGTTCCCACAGGAAGTTCCCCCATTTTAGAAGTAAGCAAATGACAAAATATTAGTTCCAGCCCAGGCACACCACCAGTGCATTGGGGCCTGCCTGGGGACATGAGGCATGGAGACAGGGGCAGAACCTCCACTCACACCCACTCACACAGCCAGTGCCTTGGGGCCCACCTGTGAACCTGAGGCTTCGAGCCAGGAACAGGACCCCACTCCCACATCCAGGCATGCCACCAGCACCTCGGGGCCCACTCAGGTACCTGAGGCATGGAGAAGAGGACCAGAACACCCGCCCATAACCAGGCATACACTGCCAGCATCTTGGGGCCCACCCAAGGACCCAGCATATGGAGCTGGGGACCGGCCCCCCTCACACAACCAGGCACACTGTGCCAGCACCTCAGGGACTGCCCGGGGACCCGAGGCATGGAGAAGGGGACTGGGACCCCCTCCCAAAACCAGGCACACTGTGCCAGTGCCTCGGGGCCCACCCAGTGACCTGAGACATGGAGGTGGGGACCCAAGGCATGAAGATGGGGACCAGACACTCCCCACAACCAGGCACACCACCAGCACCAAGGAGCATGCCAAAAACATCACCTCCATGTAGGTGGCCCACCACAGCCACTAAAATAACCATGCCTACTGCAAAAGCAGCTGGACACCACAACCACCACACAGATGGTCTGTCAGCCCCTGGAGTGCATTGACACAAGGTGAGTCACCAACAGACATAAAGAAAGGAGGAGGATGTCTCTCTCCACAAAGCCCATTCCAGAGTGACAGAGGAAGCATCTGTACTATGATAATATTGGGGGACCTGATCACACCTGTCAGCACTGGACAGATCATCTAGGCAACAAATCAACAAAGTAAACATTATTCTTTCAGAAGGAGAGAAGAAATCTAGGGTAATTAGAGGGGGAGGGGGGAGGAAGAGGGGGATGGGGAAAGATTGGACAAGGGGCATAAAGAATAATTACGATTTGTAACAATATATATGTTAATAATATTGATTTCATCAACATATCTCAATATTGAACCCCCAAAATATGTATAATCAATTTTGACTCAATAAAAAATTTTTTAAAAAAAGCAAAAACTAAAAATTCTGTGTCTGACAATAATTTTGACACTGAAAACAATTCATTGACACAATAAATATATGTAACTAAGAATTATCTTAAAAGAAATATAATAATTGACACAAAGTAGCAATAAAGTATTTTACCAATAAAGTAAAAATAATTATTTACAATGAATAATATTAGCATTTTATGTTGTCAATAGCCTTTAATCTTAAATCTTGAAACTTCAACAGCCTTGGAATTCTGTTTTAATATAGTTTTATGAGATACAGTCGAGTGTAGAGACTTATGAAATATAAACTAACTAACAAATGATTTTGGATCCCTGTGGCCAGCCACACACAAATACACACACAAAAAAAAGATTTTCAAAAGAGATTTTTATATACCTTACTTGTCATAAAAAATAAAGAGGATACAAAATAGTAAAAAAGAAACAAATATAATTTCATAACTGAGACTTTTACCAACAGGCCTGAGGCACCCTCCAGAGGCTCACTGCCCAGGGCCATCTAGTGAAGCTGCTTCCAGCACCAGCACCCTGGCTGATTTGGCTGCTGCGGCTGCTGCAGCCATCACTAAATTGGCCCTGGGTGTAGCTGGACCTGCAGGTTTAGAAGATACATGCTGGAAGCCTTGGCGGCATCTACATGGTGTTAGGTCTGCACGTTTGCAAAATGCTAGAGCTGTGGAGGTTTGGGAGTCTCCACCCCAATTTCAGAGGATGTACGGAAAAGTCTGGGCGCCCCAGGAAGAGATATGTCATAGGAGTAGATTCACTGCAGTGAGTCTGCTAGAGCAATGCTAAGTGGAAATGTGGGGTCAGAGTTGCAGCAGAAAAACCCCAAAAGCTCCATGCCTACTGGAGCCAGGAGAGCGGGACCGCCATGGAGGCCCCAGACCTGTGGAGCTACCAAAGTGGAACCCCAGCCTGGTAGAGCTGAAGTGTAGCCTGCAACCAGGAAAGCCATAGGGGCAGAGCTGCCTGAGGACTTGGGGACACAACCTGCACACCAGCATGCAGAGGACACCGAACATGGAATCAAGGTAGATGATTCACCAGCTGTAAGATTTAATGCCTGCCCTGCTGGGTTGCGGACTAGTTTGAGACCTGTCACACCTTTCTTTTGGTCTATTTCTTCCTTTTGGTATGGGAATATGTACCCTTTGTTTGTCCCACCATTGTAGATAACTCTTTTTGAATTTCACAGATGGGACTTGGAACTTTGGACTTTTGAATTGAAACAAGACATTGGGGATGAAAAAAAATAAAATAAAAGTAAATAAATAAATAAAAAAGACATTGGGGATGAAATGAATGTATTTGTATGTGAAAAGTACATGAGTTTGGGGGAGCCAGAGGTGGAATGTACTGGATTGAATTACGTCCCCCCAAAACTTCCTGAAGCTTGAATTGTGTCCCCCAAGTTTTACATATTAGAAACTTAGCTCACACTGTGACTGTTAAGAGGGTGGGAAATCCTATTATGGTAATAGAAAGGTGGAGCCTTGAGGAGGTGATTGGATTGTAGGACCACGCTGGAGGGAATGGATCAGAAATGGTGGCCAGGGGTGTGGTTCTGAGGGCTTTAAAAAGAAGAGGAGAGTCTGTCTTTCTCTCTGCTCTCTCTGCTTCCACCATCTTGCAATGTGAGACCCCTGGGTCACTGTCGCCACCATCAGATGGACTTTGGACATCCCAGCCTCAGAAACCATAAGCAATAAATTTCATTTTCTTTATAAATTACCCAGTTCCAAGTATTCTGTTATAGCAATACAAAACAGACTAACACAATACACTTATGCTATTAATAAGATTTTAGATGTATAATAGCAACTGCAAATCAGCAATCTGACTCACCTTAATAATATTTTGCAGTTTGAAGATTTCTCTTTGATCAGAGCTATATGTTTCTTGTGCTTTAGAAGTCTAGATCAGAAAAAGAGAATTAGAAAATAATGACACTGATTTTTTTTAAATAGGAAATTGCAAACTAACTTTATTAACAGATTCTTTTCAAAAAAGGGGCATTTCTCAGACAGATTATGATTAATGAATGCCAAGCACCTTTTAAAGAACCTAGTACAATAGCAATACACAATAAATAAAAGGTATCATATTTGAGAATTTGTTAAGTGATTGGAGAGACAATGGTTTTATAAAATAGCTAATGTTAAGAAGAAAAAATCATAGAATATTTTATTTAGCTTAACAAAATGCAAATGTGAGGATAATTGAGCAGCTTTTTAAAAGGAAATTCCTAAAATGGAAATTACCTAATATTAATGCTAATAATGATCCAAGTAAAAACCTTTTTTAAATGATGTTACCCAGAAGATCTCTACTCCAAGACAGAATAATTTTTGGTATGACAAGTAAATTAAAGAACTTTTGTATTCTTCTCATTCAAAGCTGTATGTTGGTCATTTATGTTCATTAACATTTACTATATAGCATGTTAATAAACTAAAAGCTCCTCCAGGGCTGAAAGAAGGAAGATAGTATAATGGAAAGAACACAGGTTTCGGAGTCAAAAGATGTTTTTGAATCATAACTTAATCACTGTGAAAATGGGTGTATTACTTTAACTGTTCGTTTCCTTATTTCCAAAATAGAGGTAATAAATTTGTCACATAGTTATCAGGATAACATAATATATATTGTGATAATAAATATGGAAGCATTTTGTAAAGTGTAATACAAATAATTTTTATTATGCCTTGCTAGAAAATTAAGTCCTGAAATGTCCCAATTTTTCACCATTACATTTCAGCACAGATCTGTCATACAGTAAAACATTTAAGTTATGCTAAAGTGAACATAACAAAAACCCATCACTTCCCTTTGAAATCTTACCTAAGCAGTGTTTCTTAAAATGTGTGCCTCAGAACATCAGAATCACCTGGGGTATTTATTTGTTTGAATGTGGTTTCCAAGGCTACTAAATCAAAATCTCTGAAGACAGGCCTGAAAATCTACATTATCAAGTTCCCCAGGATATTCTTACAGATACAAAGTTTAAGAACTACTACTTTGTGGAGATAAGATGGACAAACAAATCAGACTTTCTAAGGTTTATTTTGGGTACTGGGACTGTCTAGCAACTTGGGAAAGAGATCATTTGGGATGATTTCTCCTTTACATAACTAGATTAAATTCACAAAAAGATAGAAAAATAGTCTATTTAAATACTTTGGTTTTTTCTACACTGATGAAATTAAATCCAAGTGAACAGTGCTCCAGTTTATTCCAGGTCTCATGTCTACTGACAAACTCCATTAACTCTAATATGTAAGAAAAATAGTGTTCCTTGGGAGAAAGTTTACAGCCCCAAATAGCAAGGATTTAGTTTCTAATGCATGAGAAACAACACAAAATAGTCTAACTTATTTTATAATCCAATTATCAGATTTCACTTTACACATACCTAGAGCTAAAAGAAACCTAAGACATCGTCTAAGCAAGCAGGATCAAACACGGTGCTTCAGACTCCTGATGTTTCCACCAGAGAAGCCTTCAGGGACTCCAGTGGAAAAGGTGCTGGTTCAATCGAAAGCAATTCAATTTTTATCTCTTTGGAGTCCTGGACTTGAAACTTTTTATTTTATTTTTTTAATGGATCTATTTCTTTAAATTCTTTTTGGAAATTTTTTTCCAAATATTGTTCAGAAGGGAAAACTAAGGCTGAAAGAGAAAGACCACCTGACTAAAATCATTTAGAAAGAAAGACATTGGCAGAATTAGAGTACAGATTTTCTATTTCCTAGCCCACAGTACTTTCTAATACCAAGAGCTCTCTATATATCTATTCATATAACATCAGTATTTTTACTCACTATTTTCAAAAACTCATGAAAATTTTAGCTACCTGAGCAATATGCCTCCAATGGCCAACTTCAGACTCGAGTCTTGAAACTTCATTTGACAATCTGTTTATTTCTTGTTGTAATGAAATAACATCTCCAAAGTCCATGTTATCACGGAAAGCTGAGGCATGATGACCGATCCCACAACCGAATGAAGAAGATGCAGTGGTCGCTGGTATACCACCAGCTCCTGAATGTACTGACTGAGTGGCTGACTGCAGTTGCAGCAACTGATCCTGTAGCGCAATCTGTCTTGCTTTAAGCTGGCTGATTTCGACCTATATATTTATAATCCATGTTTTAGAGAAAGTACTTTAAAATAACAATATTAATCCTTTTATAAATTAATAATATTAAAAGGTATAATAATTTGTTTAAGATAATCAAATAATGGTACTCTGTTAACTGAACCCACGTCTTCTATAACATCCTATCCATAACATGGTTATTTAAAAAACAAACATGATCACCAGAGTGAAATCACAGATAATGTTTCAAATGGTATAAGATCAGAATTTCACTCACATATTAACTAAAGCAATGAATTTCTCAGTTAAACGTAGGTTTGCTATCGTCTATGTATGGGGTACTATAGGTGATTTCTTAGGGTTCTGTTTGTGATTATCAAACCTTAAAATGATAAGAAAATGAAACCTGTGTCAGTTTATGTTTTGGATACCAAGCCAGAGCCTCAAAGAAATTATGAACACAGAATCTACCATAATGCCACATCCATTTGGAATGAAAGATTACTAAAAACACAAGTGAGTAATCTAGAGAGAACTGTCAGAAGCCTTTTATGAAAAACTCAAACTAGTCCAAAAACACTCTGCCACAACTAAGGAAAATGTGATACTGAAAAAACAGCCAACAAGTTACAGTATTTCTACATGAGTAAAGTTAAGCAATTAGACAAACAAAAACCAAACACATTTATGTCATGTGTCATAACAAACAGGTTTTTCACATTAGAGACCCTTCCCTAAGGGAGATTTAGAGTAGTACACAAATTTTATTCATCTTCCAAAAAATGATATGAAATGAATTGCATTTTGGGGGAATATGAACATCACAATGAGGGCAGCAAACAGATTCAGAAAAGAGCAGTTTTATACAGTCACATATTAGCTTTCATCCTAGTAAAAAGTACTGAAATACACAGTTTTTTAGATGTATCTATAACACAAAAAGTTTTCCTTATACAACAGACGTTTATATCATGTTGTAGAGTTACACAGTGCAAGCTCTAATCACAAAGACACATTTGCAAACTTGAATGCTTAATGTGCTCTCTAATATCAATAGTTAAGTAGAAAATAAAAAGCCAAAGTTTCCCACGGCAGAGTTTTCAACTTTTGGGTAAGCATCAGAATCATCTATGGAGCTTCTGAAAATTACCAGTACCAGGGCCCCTTCCCAGTACACTAAACCTGCATCTCCTGGGGGGCATAAGCATGTGTATTTTTAAGTGTCACTAATGGTTCAGCTGTAAAGGCCTGGGTAGGAACTACTATTCTATCGTAATGTCTACAAGGCAGTGCTACTCAAAGTGTGGTCCATGGATTGACGCCATGAATATCTGCTACCCGTCCTTAATTACAAACATCAATGAGTAAAGTTTAAAGAGTTTTAAAGCAATTTGGCAGTAAGTGGGCTTCTAATTTTAATTTGAACTTGTAACTTTGCTTTTGTGTATTCATTTTATTTTTGAAATAATTTATCTTTATTGTATTATGAAATTATAAAATTCCCATTAGATTAAAAAATTAAGCTCTATTTTAAATTTTATATTTATCTTTAATGTGGGATACTTTTATTTTTAACCTTAGCATGTCACTGAAAGTACTAGAAATCAATATATCTAAATTTAAAACACCTAAATATGAAGTTATGGTAGACATGAGCATTTAAATCAACAAACTGAAAAACACCCAAATGATCTGGATAATAAAATGGTTAAATTCAATACAAGTATAAGTATTTATTGGACTCCACTTATGTACTAAACACTAAAGAGAATTCAATAACAGCATGACACATGGGGACGCAGTCTACATTGTAAGGATTCGGGATAACAGTGGTTATATCAGACAATATCTATTACCAGCAGTGCAAAGAAAAGATAAGCCAATTTCAAAACACACATTTCAATCAAACTAAAAAAAAAAAAAAACATTTATAAAACAGTATAATTATATTTCATATTCTTTTTCCATGGAAAATCAAGTACATGCCAGTACTACAAATAATAACACTTGCAATCAAAAGCATTTTAAAAAGTCATTAGGAATAACCACACTGATTTAAAACAACTTAAGAAAATTTGATAAATTAAAGTTTCATAAAATCAGAAATTACAAGCAACAGATGCCTGAAGACATTTTACACAAAAACTTTCCTTCTTTTGGAAAGTAGAAATTAAAGTCCACAGAGGTCAGTTTACATAATATAAACTTAGTAGAAAAGCTTAGAAAGTTCTTGTTAAAATGGTGTTATCAAAATGAGTCGGGAATTATTAAATTCAACATCCTTTCAATACTTTTATGGATCAAGATAGCTTGATTTATATTATAACTCTTAAAAACCTTCCTAAATACATTACAGTAAAGTGAATACGAGGTAACTGTAAAAATCTTTGCCTCTTTCTGTTGTAGTTGATGTTGGTAATTTGTAGATTGCTGCTTTATTTGAAACTCTAAGGCTTCATGCTTCTCTTGCTGATCAGTACAAAGTTTTTTCAGTCTTTCATTCTAGAAAGCAAAGAAAAAAGGATTTTCAACAAAAAGACTAAGTTATGTGCATGGAATTATGAAAAAAATATTGCTTCATATAAAAATGATGTAAAGATATAAAAGGTCTCAGACAGAATTATGGCCTTTAAAATATGCTTTCAAATTACACAAGTGCATAAGCATGTTTATACAGAATATGCCTAATTCTAAACCAAAGGGGGAAAATTAACATTTTGCTCAGTTTGATTTTCTGCTAAGAAAAGCCGCTCATTGAAGTTTCTCCCATATTTCTATACCCAAAGTCTAGCATATAATACATGTCTAGTAAATGAATGGACAGATTACCTGTTTGAACTTCTGTTTTCTCCCCAAGCAGCAGAACTTTTTTAAGACATATTTTTTTTAAAAGATTTCTGGCTGAATTTACAGGTAGGAGGCTAAAGCCTCACATCACCTACTTGCCTTGTTCCCCAGACGCCCTGAGGCACCTCTGAACAATCCAATTTGAAAATCACTACTGGGATTGTTTGAAAAACTACTGTTAAAAGTATACAAAATAGTCTAAATATAATTCAGTGACTCTAGACATTATACATAGTCTTTTGTTTTAAGATGTTGGAAAACATGAAAAAAATTACATAACTATTATCTTAACCTATTATCGCTCCTTGTCATGAACATAATATGAACATAATAAGAATATAATGGGACAAGAGAAATAGACATTCAAACTCTCTGCAAAAAAGAATTTAAAAGTTATTACAGATAATTTACTGAGCATTCTACTAATATATCTACACAGTTTAACAATCATGACTGCGAAAAAGGAGACTGACGGTGGGCAAGAAAGCTGCCAGAAGATAATGAATTTTTCACTTTGGGGATGTCATCTGTTTTTTTCTTAGATTCTAGGAGCTTCTGATGTCAGCAGCCATGAAAACTACGGTCTAGGAATATTTTACGAATCCCAGAGAAAACGAGGAATAATTACAACATCCACAAACCCTAGTTTGGGACTCTAGCCTCAGAAATCTAACACAGACCTCGCTTATCTTGAAGAAGTAGTAGCAAGAAACAGGACCAATGGTCACACAACTAATTACCTTCTATTCTATTGGCTGCTTTTGCATGATTTTCTGAGAGCTGTTAACATGAAAAACATACAGAAATGAATAACACAATATACTGAAGTCAAAACCTGGTTATAAAAGTCCACTTGAGGCTTTTTAACACAAAAAGAACCCTGAAGTTATTTAACTGTGGCTAATAACTAGAACTTTGAGTTTGATCAATACCTACTTGGTTGTCTGCCCTCATCTCCCCAGCCATATGAGAGTCAGAAAGGTTGAGAAAACACATAAAGGACAGATTCTCCTTATCTGGCTGAACCTGTAATATATTAAGAGTTGTCTGGGGTCATATTTTCTATCACATGGAATACGTAGCAGAGGAGCCTGGGCTGAAAGGAAAAAAGAATAAATACACACGACGAAGAGCAGAGAAGAATATAAATGAGAAAAAAAGACTCCTGATGGCCTCCATTTCTAGTTGCAGCCCCTTCCTAAAGTGTGCCTACGTTTCTGCTCTTGGAGTCCAGAAACACTTATATTCTTAAAATATTTCATCCTGCTTAATGCTTGGTAAACTATCATGGCCCACTAGTACCAACCTTAATTTCTTTTTAAAGAAGTCCTATTTGTAAGAATTGATATTAATGACTATTACTCTTTCTCAAAGGTCTTCCAACAAACAAAAAAATTTGCCTACTTTTTAAAATAGAATAACATTAATTCCACCGTGCAATTACCATAATGGTACATTGGATCCTTTCATAAATCTAAGAATAATCCATGGGATTGTAATGATCTTGTTTTTTCTGTATCCTGAAACATTTTGCTATTTTATTATCCTAGGATTTATTTTATCATTATTTATCAACTATTCCCAACTATGCTGAAAAAGACTAAAATAATAAGAAAATGGAAAACTTACAGAATCACCTAGAAGAATCATGTAATAGTGAAATAACCAGTTTTCTGTTTGCATTGCCCTAAGTATGACATCATCTTTATGAAAGTAAACAGCAGTTTGGAGATATCTTTGGAGTTTTTTTTTTTTTTTTTTTTTTGGCTTTCATTGAACACAGTTGAAAATTCAGAATTTTTCATTTTTCGACAAAGGAAAATAAAATGACAGAAGAAAACATTTCACAATCACTAGACAACTCTGAAGATGAATGCAAAGAGACAGAAAGCAGCACTCTAGAATCTAATGGTGATACTGACTATAGAGGCAAAATCTCAAACAAGTCTTTAGATGGCAATATCAAAATGAAATTTTCTCAAACTCAAGAACTGATGAATGAACAATATATTTCTAAGAACAAAAAGGAAATATGATTTTCACATTAGCCATTTGATAAGAAAGTATTTTATTTTGCAATACTTTATGACAAGGACATGAACCATCCCATTTTGCTAAATGAATATGAGACTGTATTCTTTCATTAAATATAACATTTGTATTCCAACATTTACTTGATTCAGTTCATTCATGGACAAATGCTGAAGGCCGGTGTGTATACAAAGATGACTAGGAGGAAACAGATGACACAGAAATGAAAATAATTCAATGGATCGATCATTCTAATTGGTATTTATAAATATAAGAATAAAAATACTTTGTAATTATGGAGGAAAGTTGACAGCCATTGTCTGATCAACAAAATCATGAGTTCTCTCTCCCACAAATCAACCTGTCTACAACTATAAAAATGCAACAACAGCCAAGCTGGGGCCACTGGAGCTCAGGGGAAGAGGAGGAGAGACCTATGGAGTTCATGAAGGGGGAGAGACCACAAAGAGAGAAAGAAAAATCTGCTTGGAGGATTTTGGGCCATGGCAGCCTTAAAGGCTGGAACTGCTGAGCACATGGCGCAGGAGCCAGTAGAAGCCACAGCTGTGCCATTCAGATGGAGTTCCTTGGATGTGGCAGAGGAGAAGAGGGCCTTGGTGGCCCCCAGGACAGCAAGACTGCTAATAGGGTTCCTGTAAACCCACACAGGAGGAAGGAGCCAGAACAGCTGAAAAAGGGGAGCCGTTAAGAGAGCAGTAAGTCATCGCATGGGACCCATGCAGGACCCATCGCACATGAAGTGTGGGTGGGGGGAGGATGGGCCCACCAGGAGAAAACTGGGATACAGCAAGGACAGCCAATCAGACCCCCAGTCAGCACAGGACCACTCAGAGGAGACTGGTCAGGAATGCAGAATTGCATGCGGTGCAGTTTGATGACAAGATTCAGGCCCAGGTCAGAGTTTCTACACAATCCAGGTGCACTGGGTCTCTGGAAAGCCAGAAGTACCTATAAGGTCAACCATTTAAAACTGAGCTGCACAAAAAGCCTTCCCTAGGGAAACAGCAGCAAAGCAGCAATTTAGTGCAACAACACAGCTCAAGTACTGGTTTCCACAGGAAGTTCACCTGTTTTAGAAGTAAGCAAAGGACAAAATATTAGTTCCGGCCCAGGAACACCACCAGTGCCTTGGGGACCTGGGGTGTGGAGCCAGAGACCAGACCCCTGTCCACTACCAGGCACACCGCCAGTGCCAAGGAGCATGCCAAAAACATCACCTCCATGTGGGTGGCCCACCACAGCTACCAGGGTTGCCACAAAAGTGGCTAGATGCCATAACCACCACACAGATGGTCCGCCAGCCACTGGAATGCACTGACACAAGGAGAGTCACCAGCAGAGACCAAAAAAAAGAAGAGGATGCCTCCACAAAGTCCATTCCAGTGACAGAAGAAGCATCTGCTCTTTGATAATATTAGGGGACCTAAACACACCTGTCAGCATTGGACAGATCATCTAAGCAGCAAATCAACTGAGTAGCCATTATCCTTTCAGAGGGAGAGAAGAAATCTAGGGTTATCAGTGGTGGGAGGGAGGAGGGAGGGGGGATAGGGGGAGACTGGACAAGAGGCATAAAGATTAAGTACAATTTGTAACAATACACATACTAGTAATATTGATTTGATCAAAACAGAATCCCCAAAATATGTATAATCAATTATGATTAATTTTTTTTAAAAAACATGAGCCGTTAAAGTTTTCAAAACTGTCAGTTTTAATGACACAAGTCAAGAATTAGAAGTAATGATCAAAACAAAACAAAAAATTGAAAAACGGGGGGCAGCCCCGTGGCTCACTCAGGAGAGTGCAGTGCTGGTAGTGCTGAGGCCGCGGGTTTGGATCCAATATATGGATGGCCAGTGCGCTCACTGGCTGAGCATGGTATAGACCACACCGTACCAAGGGTTGTGACTCCCCTACCGGTCAAAAAAAAAGAATTAGAAGTAATGATAACCTAAATTCTACTAGGGGAGTAATTAAAATCTGGAACAAGTATTTACAAGATAGATAGAAACATTCTCATGTATGCTTAAGAGTTAACATGTGCCATCAATAGGTTTTGATAAAAAATTTAATTTTAAAAAACACAAGAGTTAATAAGCAGTTAACTGAATTCAAAGAACACTGCCTATTTTGTGTGTATATGTTTTAAAACCAGAAAAATATGAAATAAAAATTTGGATTTGCTATATTTAAATTATTATTAAAATTTCTAATAAAGTTTTTCACCATTACTTTATTCATACTTCTGTAAGTTGTTTGTAAAATGACTTAATATAAAAAGATTAAAATAGTCTATTGGACCAAGACAGTAAATGCGATGACTGTTTTTCTTCGTATACAGAAGGTTAAGGTAGCTTACACTGGTTACTGTTACTTGGAACTAAAGAATCCTAACTAATTCAGTAAGCTACACATATTAACATCTATAAGCAAATCTAATTTCCTTTGGAAAACCTCTGAAAAAACACTGCCCTCTGTCTATATGAAAACTTACTAAATAAAATATTCAGCCGTATCTACACCTTATCCTCTTACAGCAGTAAGTCTTGAACAGATATACTGTACAGTCACATATGGGGTTATGGTATGAAGTGAGCACACAAGGTGAGAATTATGTATAGTCAAAATTATCTTAGAAAATAAGCCCTTGGGAAGTCCAATCATCTCTTTTCCTCTAGTATTTGAGTAGCTTATGGTACTTCGAATAAACACCAAATGAGAAATTTAGCTTGCATTTGGAGGTGTTTTATCAAAAACAAATATTTCTAAACACTAGAATCATACTTACTATAGTTCAATGATAACACTATGAGAGGCATTAAAAGAACTGAGATCAACAGAAGGACAGAAGACTTCGATGTCCCTTCTCAAGCTCAATACGGAGCAGACATTCATTGAGCAGGTTAACCTTATTTATTTTTTGATAAAAATGGACACTGGTGAATTAACCAAAGCTAATGCTACTACACACACCTCTGCCCTTTAATTTTTCTGAGTGGATCTGTGCCAATGAGTGCTTTCTCAGGATTTCTTTAGGAACTGTGAGAACGATTTTCTATCTTGGCTGTACAAAGAAACTGTTTGTCACTGGAACACACCTACTTTACTTATTAGGTAATTACTAAGGTATTGGCTAAGATCTCTAAGTGCCACCAAACTGCCATCTTGTACTGAAGCAGAATACCACTGTAGTTCTTCTTGAGAGGTCTCTCTACTTTCAAATTCCACAATCCCACCTGGATAATCTAGACCAGAGTTCAACAATGCTAGTCAGTAAATATTTTCTTATATCTAAATTCTATGTTCTCTTTTTATGGGCTTAGTTAAGAGGAAAAAATGCTTACCACAGTCCTCTAAGAATATCTTTTTCTGAAACACAATTAAGTGTTCTCTCACTGTTCTTATCTCAAGGTTAATAGTTGAGTTTCTTTAGTCCTTTACAATAGAACCTACTTTTTTTTTTTTTTTTTTTACCAGTAAGAGGATCGCAAGGGGATCGCAACCCTCTGCATGATGTTGTCTGCACCATGCTCAGCCAGTGAGTGCACCAGCCATCCCTATATAGGATCTGAACCTGCAGCCTTGGAGCTCCCAGTGCTGCACTCACCCAAGTGAGCCAGGGGGCCGGCCCTAGAAACTACTTTTAAATCCTTTCATTTTCTGTATGGCTTTCCTTTGAACTCTTTTCCAAGCTTTTCTCATCCCTATTAAGGACAATGTGAACTAGTCACGACTAAACACTTGACCAATAATGAATAAAATGGTAAAATTAATTTGCTATACCTATATTCTTAACTACTTTGTATCCAAATATCATTGTTATTTTAACGTTTGGGAATTAAAAAGCTGTATATTAAACAGAATTACAGTCTTCATATTATACTTAAATAAATGTACTACTGCAATTAATCACACTCTTAGAACACAGTAAATCCTCAATAATGATAAATTTTTGTAACAGTCATTTCTACATTTGGCAGTTTTCCTACTTCCAGCATATAGAAATAGAGATGGGAATATTAAAGAACAGCAAACTGCAGTAACATGTAAATATATTCTTCATCTAAAGGCGGCTGATAAAAGCTCACAAAAACAGAGGAGATAAAGAAGAAGAGATAAAAAGTGGAAGGGAGTGCATTAAAAATGAAAGGACTGAAATAAAGTTTGAATAACTCTCACAGCTTCCAAAAAGGAAAATCTGGGCTGGCCAGTTAGCTCAGTTGTTTAGAGCAAGGTGTTGATAACACCAAGGTCAAGGGTTCGGATCCCCTTACTGGCCAACCACAAAAAAAAAAAAAAAAAAAAAAGGAAAGAAAGAAAAGAAAAGAAAAAAAGGAAAGAAAAATCTAAGTTTAATCAGTCTTTAATTATACTTGCCTCTGATATTAAGACTGCATGAATGGCTTCAATTTCCGTTCTCATAAAAAAAGGTAATTCTGTTACAAAAGAAATAGCATATACTGAATATCTGATCAACACATGAAGCATAAACAAGCATTTTAAGGAAAATATATTTCACTGGGTTTAAACAGAATAGTAGGTAGATATGAGAGCAAATTCAGACGTATACCACTTGATTTTCATCACAACTTTCCATTGCCGTTAATGTTGTTCATTATCATACAAGTCATTGTTTTGCCTCTGTCCTGTACCTTAGGATGTCTACCTTTACTCCCTTGAAGTGCTCATTAAGTTTTGAAAACTGACACTCTTTCTCTGTTGACTTACCCTGTAATTTTAGATGAAACTTATTCAACTGGGAGTTAAGGCCTTATTTCTAACTTCTGCTTCTAATATCAAATAATTAATGACCTGTAAACAGAAAATGAAAATACACTAAAAGAACACTTATTTAAAGCAAAATAGATATAAATTACTAAAAATAATAATGAGCTCAGTCTGGTTTTACACATTTGCATTTAAAAGTAGAGTCAGAGCCCAGTAGTGCCAAAATAGCACCATTGATGCTGTCAGAAAATTATCATCCACAGAGTGATTTTTTCTAGGTATTAGTGTTTTTTCATTACTCACAGCACTCTAATATTATAAAAATAACTTCTCTGAACTATAGTATAAGTCAAACGAAGATAGAAGCAGCATGCAATAAATTATACTGACAAAACACCCTTGTTTTGAAAATCACAGGTAGGGTTGCTTCTCTGGTTGTTTACACATTTCGTTTGAAACTCTGGCTGTCTAATTGCTACCCTGAAGAAGACAAAGTATGACCTAATCTGTTTAGAATGGTAATTTTTAAAAGCAGCTGGAACTGTACAATGTGTCATCACAGTAAGTAAAAATATAACTGAATGGAAAAACAGCTATGTCTCACTAACAAATAATGCAGGCAAGACAGAAAGGGCAAGAGTTACCAAATGTTTTAATTATCAGTTCTTTCTATTGTTACAAAAATAGAAGAAAACAGAAAAAGTGACGACTTATCATATACAATTCTTATAACTGTGACAAAATGAAGATGGTCAAAATTCAGATCCGCCCCCAAAACGAGGGCAGAATAAGTGGTGGGTATGAATGAACCAAAGAAAACTAAAGTCTTCTCCACCTGGGAGCAGTTTGACTCTGAGATCTCCAGAGTAGTCCAAAGGTCAAGAACCAGACTCCTCCCGCAGACCCCCGTGGTCATTCATCACAGAAAATCAACCGGGAAGAGTCTAAAGGAAGAGTGGTAATAAAAAGGGACGGGGTGGGACTCGTCTGCGACCTGTCCCCGTCTGCTGACGGATGTTCCCAGGGTCCCAGGAAAGCCCTCCCTCCCCTGGCTCCAGCTCTTACCTTCCACTTCCTCCGCAGCTTCCCTCAGCATGTTCTTTGTCTGATTTGAAATCTGGCCAGTGCCGGAAGCCAGGCCACCCCACACTCGACCCAGAGACTGGCCCAAGCCGGCGCCGAGGCCCCCAAGCCAGGACGACATGGCTGCGGGTTTAGAGAACGACCCTGTCAGCTCCGAAGAAAGCGTCCAGCGCCGTCGGACAACCCCGCCAAATGTCCTCGAATGTAGGTCTTCACGGGACTAGTCCCCACCCAAACGCTCGGAATCCCACGGCACAACATGGGGTTCCCTGGCAACGCTGGCTTCCCTGGCAACGCCGGCTTCCCAGGGGTGGGGGGGGGCTCCCCCCAAGGCCGGGTTCTGCCTGGAAATGATGAGGCCTGGCCCGGAACTCAGTTCACTGTGTTGTCTAACTGCGCTTTCTTAAATCTTCTTATACTGAGTTTGCTTAGGATTTTTACATGGAATTCCTTTTTGGTCTTATTAAAGATTTCCTACTCTAAGGTATCTGATACTTCAGAGTTATTGTATTCCTTAGTGGACTCATACTTTCTATCTTTTTTTTTTTTTTTTTTTTTTTTTTGGTATTTGTAGTATTTCTATGTTGTTGTCTGGTCATCTTGCTTCTTCTACTGCTTTATTACTCTCCTTCCCTGGACTTTACTTGTGACCCTCGTAGGGTCAATGCTGTTGAGTTCTTGGCAGTCCACCTGCACAGCTCTAGTGGATGCTGTGGCTGCTGCTGTAAAAGTAGACTTCCCTTGTGATGGCAGTGGTTGTGGTCATGACTTTTGTCGGCTGCCTAAGTGGCAGCAGTGGCTCCAGTGGTGGCAGGCTGCTCACATGATGGTGGTGCCTGCATTGTAGTATTGGTGCTAGTGACTGTAGAAATGGTGGTTGCGGCAGTTGCCCAATTGACTGTGGTATCCACAGCAGTGGCTCGAGCAGCTATAGTGTCTGCAGTGCTGCGAGGTTACCTGTTGGTGGCTCTAAGGGCATCCTTCATAGATGTGGTATCTGTGTAGTAGACAATGGCTCTGGTGACTGTGGCAGTGGTGGCAGAGTGCCACTTTATAATCTTCTTCTGTGGGAGGAATGCTTCATGGGCACCTCTACTCTGCCATCTTCCTGAATGTCTCTCTCAACCTGGTTTTCTTTTTTGTTTGTTTGTTTGTTTCTTTGTTTGTTTTTGTGTGTTTTTGTGACCGGTAGGGGGATCGCAATCCTTGGCTTGGTGTCCTCCACACCGCGCTCAGCCAGTGAGCTCACCGGCCATCACCCATCACTATATAGGATCTGAACCCCCGGCCCCCGGCCTCGGCGCTCCCAGCGCCGCTGCTCTCCCAGGGCCGCACTCTCTCCACAGAGCCAAGGCCGGCCCTCAAGCTGGTTTTCTAGAGGAAGTAACATGTGTTTAAAAACTGAGCACAGAGGCCATGGATCCCTTGGGAGAGTGCTGGGCTGGGAGCGCAGCAGCGCTCCCGCGGCGGATTCAGATCCAACATAGGGATGGCCGGTGCGCTCGCTGGCTGAGCGCGGTGCGGACGACACCAAGCCAAGGGTTGCGATCCCCTTACCAGTCACAAAAAAAAAAAAAAAAAAAAAAAAAAACCCTGAGCACTCAGGCGGCCCTGTGGCTCACTCGGGAGAGTGCAGCACTAGTAACGCCCGAGGCCGGGGGTTCGGATCGGATATACGAATGGCCCGTTCGCTCACTGGCTGAGCGCCGTGAGGACCATACCGTGCTGAGGGTTGCAATCCCCTTACCGATCAGAAAAAAACAAACAAAAACAGAAACTGAGCACTGGGGCGGCCCTGTGGCTCATTCAGGAGAGTGCGACGTTACTAGCACCGAGGCCACGGGTTCGGATCCTGTATACTAATGGCCCCTGCACTCACTGGCTGAGCGCCATGAGGACCATACCGTGCTGAGGGTTGCGATCCCCTTACCGATCAGAAAAAAAACAAACAAAAACAGAAACTGACCACTAGGGCCAGCCCTGTGGCTCATGCAGGAGAGTGTGGCCCTAGTAACACCGAGGCCGGGGTTCGGATCCGATATACAATGGCCCCTGCGCTCACTGGCTGAGCGCCGTGAGGACCATACCGTGCTGAGGGTTGCAATCCCCTTACCGATCAGAAAAAAATCAAACAAAAAGAGAAACTGAGCACTCCGGCGGCCATGGGGCTCATTCAGGAGAGTGCGGCGCTAGTAACACAGAGGCCGCGGGTTCGGATCCTGTATACGAATGGCCCCTGCGCTCACTGGCTGAGCGCCGTGAGGACCATACCGAGCTGAGGGTTGCGATCCCCTTACCCCTCAGAGGAAAATAAAATAAAATGAAAAACACTGAGCACTCAAGTAATTCACAATAAGGCTCAGAAAAATTAGACAGTAAAATGATTGGAGGCTATGATCCAGAGCAGTGGAGATCCAGAGAAATCACATACCTCATGCATGACGTCTATATTTAGAATCATACTTTTTCTAATTCCTGTCCTAAACACTTTAAATTCTTTCATCCACACGATAACATCTCTTAAAGAGTGAAATTTTTCTGGCCTTTCTTGAGAGTAAAGAATATAATAAACTGAAATAAATCCTTTCTGATTTAGAGATTACATTTTTGTGAAGTTTTCATTCAGAATGCTATTCTTACATAATTGATAAAAATGTTTAGGAGAAATTTTATAGATCAGACACAAGTAAGTGAGAAAAACATATCTATATTTAAGATTTCCTTGGTGCCCTGGTGATATAATACCATGTAGGCAATGTCTGCCTAGAAAAATCACCTTGTTCAGAAAATAATTGTCTGGGCCTGAAGCATGAAGTGTTAAGAAAGCGCTCATGGCATGATACTGATGCTATAGTACATTAACCCTTCCTTCTTCAGGAATAAAACCTAGAAATGCCTGGGGGATGATAAAGACACTTTATCTACAAGCAAGTCAGGACTTTTACTAACATAAAGATTAATTATTTACTGATATGCTATAAAATTAGCAAACTACATTAATTCTAAAAAAATAATTTGAATACTTATGGTGTTTAAGAAACTGCTAGATTTAAAAAATATTATTTTTTTATTATTTTAAAATCCTGAGATTGCAATCTGATAGAAAATATACTGTTTTTTTTGTTTGTTTGTTTGTTTGTTTGTTTGTTTGTTTTGTTTTGTTTTTGTTTTTGACCGGTAGGGGAATGCAACCCTTGGCACGGTGCGGTCCACACCACACTCAGCCAGTGAGCGCACCAGCCATCCCCATATAGGATCCGAACCTGCGGCCTTGGCGCTCCCAGTGCCGCACTCTCCTGAGTGAGCCACAGGGCAGGCCCAGAAAATATACTGTGTTTTGAAAAATGTTTGCAGGGTAATATACACATAAAAATTATTATTTGAAAAAGTGTACTATAATTTTTCAGAAATAAAAATAGCCTAGCACACA
Source organism: Cynocephalus volans (assembly GCF_027409185.1). NCBI lineage: Eukaryota > Metazoa > Chordata > Mammalia > Dermoptera > Cynocephalidae > Cynocephalus > Cynocephalus volans. The sequence continues at coordinate 105,010,674 of NC_084463.1, read as the reverse complement.
GAACCAGGCCAATAAAAATATTACTAGAATCTGATAAATTGTCTCTGCACCCATCATGAATTGACTTCCCATATGCTAGGTAATTTTGTATGTTTTTGAAGAGTATACTGTAATAAAAGCATACAGTTTTACACTTGTTTTTGTCTTTTTTTTTCACTCAACATTATATTTGTGAGATTTCTCCATTTTATTGATGTGGAGGAGGTTCATTCATTCTCATTGCTGTGTAACATGGCAATATAAAAATATGACATAATGTTATTTATCTAATCTAAAGCAGAGATCATCAAACTGCAGACCATAAATTATTTTTTGGAACTTGGAAACACCAATTTATTAATGTTTTGTTTACAGTGGTTTTGTGACATAAGGGCAAACCTAAGTGGCTGTGACAAAGAGTTTATAGCCTGCAAAATCCCTAAAGTATATACTACCTGACTCTAAGAAAAAATACTAGAGCTATATGCAATACATTCATATGAACATAAAGGGATTCATCTTTTCCATACTCATTGCAATGCTAGATATAGGTCTACACAGCAGTAGAATCATAATTGATAGAGACAGAATGTGGCACCTGAAAGGGAGTTACATAAGGTTATCCAAATTGTAATATTGATACAGCTAAACAAGCTCATATTCTAAATTGAGGTGGAGGATTGTTGAGGAAGTTAGATACATGGTCTGGAGTAACAGTCATATTTAAGACAGTAAAGTTGGATCCTGGACTAAGCAAAATGTAACATGAGGGAATTTGTCTTCAGGAAGGCACCTGAGGAAAAGAAAAAAAAGTTTTGGAAAAAGTCAGGAGAAGCTAACCGAGGACAAATCCACTAACTCTAAATACGTACCAGAGAAGTAAATAATGGTTGTAAAGCCCTTGGGTAACACAAATGCATCAATTTCTTGATTTTTAACTGGTTTGCATGATTACTAGTGATTACTTGGGTGGTTTGAGTTTGCCTCAATGATATGTCCCACAGGAGTACATTTGGTATGATACTACTGGGATCATCACACAAAGAATGACAATGCAATATATACATACATATACATATATATATATATAGTCATTGAAAATTATCACTAAGAATCACTTTCCCCCAAATTAAAAATGTTCTAATTCCACTGATTTTAGCCTGATGACTTTGTTAGCTTTATAGAAAAGAAACAAACAAAACAAACAGGAAACAGGCACACACACACAGAAAACCTGTGTCCCTGTTAAGTTCCAGATGACTTTTCAGAAGAAAGAAATTACCTGGAGTACTCAAGTGCATGAACTGGTGCATGTCTAACACATCTTACTTTTTTGCCCTCAATTTTGCATTTACTGGTTTAATGGCAGTTAAATTAACCACATAAAAACTCAAAATATACAACTAATGTGAATGACTATGTTATCTTGAAATATTAATCAACAGTAGATATTTAATGAACACATAGCAATATGCATTTGTAAGTGTATGGTCTTGATCCACCTATTTTAAAATATCACTGAGAACATGGCTAATAGAGATTTCCCAAGGCTGCCAAGTTGCATAAATTCTGTGGGCAATAATTTTCTTATTTTCTACTTACTACCAGGAATTGTGCATTGAGGTGGCCCTCCACAGAATTTTCTCTTTACGCCAATGATAATAACGATCAAGTGTTCAGATTACATAAAGCACCACTTCTGATCTAGTTACACATTTATGTGCTTCCTTCTGCCCTCACTCACCAAGGTTGAAGCACTGCCTTGCTTACATGTGAGACTTAGATGACCTCAGTTTGCTTAGAACTTTAAAATACTTGAATCAGTAGCTTTGTAAATTTTCAAACTGGATGTTAATATAAATACACTTTAGTGTTCCTTGAGATTAGCCAGATACTTACTTAAGTGGAATTCATTTCATTACACTGTAATCAGGTACTTATTGAGAACAAGTGCCTTGCAGTTGAAAAACAGTATTTATGAGGCTCTAAATGTCAATATCTACATCTGTACAATGCCATTGTTAACACTAACATAGGATATATGAGAAAATGCATATAATGTATGATAGTTTATACTAATACAACAGAAAATACATTAAGAAAACTCTAGCACTTGGTAAAAACTCCAAAATGCTCTCTCTTTGTCCCTTAAGTTCTTTTCTGAGGATTTCTGTAAAAAAAAATACCTAAATGTGATGAATTGCTGTTATATACTATTGCTCATTTCAAAGTTGTTTTTGATATGAGAAATTGTTTAAATGTATGTTGTACATATATTTCACATCTTTCCAGTAAAATCATGTTTAATAAAGCAAAAGAGGTATGAATTATTGTATATAAACCATAGGACATATGACAAAATGGATATAATTCAATAGGAAGGAATTTAATGTATTTGTAATACTTTATATATAAATGTGTTTGCAATGAGTTCATTAAAAAATGATAGTATATATAAGAATGCATGGCTATCTCTAGGTAGTATGATTGCAGTTAGATTTTTCTATCATTATAAAGACACTTTTTAATTGTCACAGTATGTTTCCTAGGTATGATAATTTTAATTAAACTAAATTCCCAGATTCACACACCTGTGTACTTTTTCCTCAGCCACCTCTCCTTCAGTGACCTTTGCTATTCTGCAGCAATTGGACCCAGGATGCCAGTAGGCTTCATTGCCAAGGACAAGTCAACTCCTGTCTATGGCTGTGCTCTGCAATTTTTTGATCTTCTGTACCTTTGCAGATTCTGAGTGTCTGCTGCTGGCAGTGACCGCCTTTGATCAGTACAAGGTGCTTAGCAACCCTTTGCTCTACACAGTCAACACATCCAACAGGATGTGCTCCCTGCTCAGGGCAGGGGCTTACATGGTGGGAATTATGGGTTCTTTGATAAATACAGCATTAACATTTCACTTATGTTTCTGTGGGTCAAATGAGATTAATCATTTCTTCTATGATGTCCCTCCTCTCCTTTTGCTGTCTTGCTCAGATACACAGGTCAATGAGTTAGCGAAATTCATTATTTCTGGTTTCATTGATGTGATTACTCTTTCAGGGCTTTTGGTGTCTTATTGTTATATCATCCGGGCAGTGATAAGGATCTGCTCTGCTGAAGGGAGGTGCAAAGCTTTCTTCACCTGCACTTCCCACTTCACTGCCCTTGCGATTTTCCAGTCAACAGTGCTCTTCATGTATTTCCGGCCGAGTTCTGCCTACTCTCTAGATCAGGACAAAATGGCCTCATTGTTCTCCACCCTTGTGGGTCCCATGTTGAACCCTCTGGTTTACAGCCTGTGGAACAAGGATGTGAAGGAGGATCTGGAAAAACTTAAAAGTAAAAGGTACTCCCATTGAAAACTTGTATGAAAATAGTTTTCTCTCAGTCTTACACTATATACATGAAAATCGAATTTGTTTTGACTAATGTGGTGTGATCCAATACATATTTATATTTTGTTTTAAAAATATCAAAATTTATCATTTCCCATATGTGCCATGCTTCATTTACATCTCAAATTTATACATAGTACTCTATTTGTGGAAAAGTTCTGGACTGTTAGTGTGCTAAATTTTTGGTTTTGTCAGTCATTTATTTGTACATTAATATAATTTTTCTGAGTTATTGTTTACCAAGTGGCTGTTACACTTTCATGTGCTTCACATTTTATAGTGAATCCAGCAGTTGTTATTCTAATGAATCTTATAATCCAAAGAAAATGAGAGGTGTTAATTAAATAATCATTCAAATTATGCATAATGAATTGTAATTATGCTGTAATGTAAAACAACTGGGCACTATAAGTCCAAAGCACATTGATCAAAAAGAATGAAAAGAATTAATAAGTGCTCCCTTGAAATAGGATCAAGGGATCCCAGTTTTAATCAGGGATCTAAAAAGTAAATAGGTTATAATTGAGATAAACAGTTGAATAGTAAAAGCATTCTAGGCAGATGGACCAGCAGTTAGAGAGGCCCTGAAGTCAGTGAGACCATGTCATTTGGAATTTAAAGACCAGTGTGGCTGGAGTATTGAGAGAGAAAGGAACTGGCCTGATGAGGAACTTCCCTTCTTTCTAGCACCCTCTTAGGTCAGCTCACACACCACAGCATGCCTCACAACTTTGTTGAATCTATAACTCTATTTCCGAAATCATTACCTTCAATGGGGAGTTATAAACACACTGAGATTAAGGACTATGCCTTGTATCCTTTTACCCAAAAACCAACCAACCAGCATAGCATCTGAGTAATAAGTAAATTATGAAAAAAAAAAGTTAACCTTTTTGAGAGTTTATTACTTATGAGACCAAAAAATAAAATAATCACTAAGTGTCTAATATGTGCCATGAATATATTTTTGCATCTTAGGAATAGTATATAAAGTGGTTATGGATGTAAAAAGTAATGGAACTTTAGAGACAAACAAATAAACTACTTAGGAAATTATTAAACCAGAGAGCACTTATCTGGGTGATTACAAGATATTTAACAACTTCATAGGCTTTCCTTACAATAAAATTTTCTTTTAATAATAATATATATTGGTATTGAACAGTAATGTCTATAACACTCCAGAGAGGTAGGCACTGCTATTATTCCCAAATAGTCATCATATTACAAATGTACTGTTGGGATTTAAATTTTTTGAATAACACTATATGCAAAACATGGAAGGCTTAATTGCAGTAAGAAGACAAAACCTAAATATTATAAACCTTGACATGTTAAAATTAAAAGTATAAATACAGAGGTGAAGACCCATAAATGCACTAAATTTCTCAGATTTCATAGTGAGGAATTAATAAATTATGTATAAATTTGATAAATCAAGAAATACAAGTATAAACATTACAGTTTTTAAAAAGCACCACAAGAAATAAAAACAAACAGTTAAAAGTAGTTATCTTTGGAAAATGAGAAAGGGGGAAGGAGACTAAGTGGGATTTGGGTTTATTAATTTATTGCTTTATGCACCATTGAGCTTTTTAGCTACATACATGTTACTTCACTGCTGTAATGAAGGAGGAAATGGACAGAAGTTAAGGATCACGAAATATACAAAATAAGATAGCTAAGCCAATTAAGTCAAATTTAAAGGGTGAAAAATTGGTAGAAGGCCATCCAGACTAAAAAACTCAAAGGTCTTAAGGAAAGCACCAGCCAATTGCTAAAATTAGGCCAGCTGTCTTTATGTACTGTGATATGAAAGTTCTTTCTCTATGTCAGAGGCCTTTATCGCTGGCCACCCACGTGTACTGATCGGCACCACTCCGATAGATACAGGACTTAGATATGGAAAGGATCTTACTCACTACATCTCCATTGTGTGTAATGTCTTGCCCAAGATCATATTCTCAGTCAGTGTCAAAGACAGCAAAGAACAGACCTAGGCTCAGACACATACATATATACATACCTCATGTTTAAAATAGAATATAAAGATGCAGCCATCATGGAATCCATCCTGTGAAGAGTGGCAAAAGATACACCCAGTTTCAGAAGCCCCAAGGTAGTTTCCAGTGCCCAGCGTCAGAGGTGTTAAAAGATTTGGCTGTAGCAAAGTGCCGGTGAGGGAAGAGCAGTGGATGTCTGTTCAGTGCTGGCGGTAGTGGTGTCTCTGTTGCAGCAGTTCTGGGATGTGATTTTGATTTGGGGTTTTGATTCTGACTACAGAGATGCCAAGTGTGGGTCCTCAGCCCTCTTTTATAAGGAAACCCTCCTCATTCAATCACTCTGTTTGCTAATTTGTGAATTCCTATGTTTGAGGGAAAAGGAAGAAAAACAGTGAAAGAGTGACATAGACTCAAGAACGCTGTCAAGTCTGGTCCTAGGAGTAATCACTTGGATCCTGGGTCAGAAGTATCCATTTACCTGTCCACTGTGATTTTCATCACTGAAAAAAAAAAAAAAAATAGCCCCTAGGAGATTTAATCTTTCCTTCCTAGGGAGAAAAGAGTTTTTAAAATTCTCAGGCAGCCCCCGCTCCGTGACTCACTCGGGAGAGTGCGGCGCTGGGTGCGCCGAGGCCGCGGGTTCGGATTCTATATAGGGATGGCTGGTGCGCTCACGGGCTGAGCGCGGTGCGGGCGACACCAAGCCAAGGGTTCCCTTACCGGTCACAAAAATTTAAAAATATATATTAAAATTCTCACGCATTGGGGAGTACCTGGGAATGAGGGTGAATGAGGACCAAACTTCAGGGGTCTTCCTGGGTATTTTGCTTTTTGCTTTTTCTTTTGGTCAGAGTGTTATAAACACTGTGCGGTTTTTTTCAGACACCCCTACCTTCTCCCCTACCCCAGAGGCTCTGTGCTGTTGCCTGAAACTGCAACAGCTTAAAATACTAAGATTCTCCTTTTTAGGTCGAAGGAGATGCTAGGAGGTTAGGAGCTCATTCAGATCAGCTATTTCTCCTTTTGCTTTCTATATATTTTGAGGTTGTGCCATTAGGCGTATACAAAGTAAGAATTATTATATATTTCTGAGGATTAAAACACATATTCCTAGCAATACTTTCTAACTTGCATCCTATTTGTCCTGAAATTAATATTGCTATACCAACTTTACCTGTATAGTGTTGGCCTGGCACACATTTTATGTCATTTCACTTTCAACCTCTCTGAGCATCATGTTTTATAAATCCCTTGTAATCAGCATATGTTGAGATTTTATTATCTGGTTTTTCTTTAAACCAGCATCACAGTGTTTAGCTTTTACATTTAACATTGACATTTATCACTTGCTGACATATTTGTTTTGTTTCTATGAAAGTGTTCTGTGGCTTCTATTTGTACCACATTTTATTATTCCCTTTTTACTTTTCTTGAATTCTTTTGGATTAATTTAGTGTATTTTCCTCAAGAGTTTTATATTCCTTGTTCTATTTTTCCTGTTACTAATTTGGAAGAACTATCTTAGTAACTTCAACATGTTCATATAGCAAAGCTTATAATTAATCCTTATCTTTACCCTACTCCTGAAGAGTACAAAGATTTTTAATGCTTTAACTCTGATTTACTTGAACCAAAGGAGGTGCTAATTTTGTACAGTATTTTAGCTGAGATTTTTAATTTAACTCTATGAGTTAGTGATTATTGCATTATATTAAATAATCAGTGTTTAATAAGGTTACATACACATTTATAAATTTCTTTGCTCTTTATTTAATGTCTTTTCCTTATCAGATTACATTCTTACTCTGTATCTAATTTGATATGTCATAATTTTCTTACACTGTTTTTATCTGCTAACCCAGCTTTCAATTTATAGAATTGCAGGAATGACAAACTTTAGAAACTCCTTTGATGCAGTTCTATTGGTAGGAAACTCTTTTATCTAGCAGGAATGTCTTTATTTTACCATAGTTCTTGAAAGATATGTTTCTTGATATGAAATTTTAAGTTGGCAGTCACTTCTGTCATTACTCCGAATACACCATCCCACTGTCTTCTACCTTCCATTACTTATGTTAGCTGTCTGTATAATTTTTTTTCTCTGAAGTCTTTCTGTCTTTTCCCTTAGAATCCCTTTAAGTACTTTTCTTTTTCTCATAGTTCCTCGATTCACTATATATCCAGGTGTGAATTATGTTTTATTCATCCTATCAGAGATTCATTGAATTTCCTGAATTTGAATATTCATGTCTTTTGCCAGTTTTGGAATACTGTCTTTTCCTTATGATATTTACATTCTTACTGTCTGATTTGATAATTTTCATTTTTTTACACTACTCTCATAATCTACTAATACACCTTTCAACTTGTATATCTCATCATTTCACTGTACTGTGTGTCTGTATTATCGCACTGTCCATTAATCTTTAATTCTAATTGTTATATTTTTCATATACAGAAGTTACATTTGGGTTTTCTATAAATATGCCTAATAATATTATGTGATTTCTTTTTCCTTGCTCTTATAGTCAAAATCCTCTTTCACTTTTTTAATATTGGTTAAAATTGTTCATTTTATATTTTGTATCTGAAAGCTTCATAATTTGAGGTTTTAACAATCCTGAATCTCCTAGGAGGGGGAAGGGAAGTTCTACATGTTTTTGTTCATTGTGCCTTGTTTTCTTGTGTATTTTGTAAATTTTGAAATTATAATCTCAAGTTCAATAAAACTTTATCTGTGGGTGTTCTTTGAGGCCTACTTTGACCCTTTGGAGTTACTCTGCATGCGTTTCTACCAGGTGCATCCTGGTACCACCTTAAAATATAATCTTAAAGTTTTAAGGACCATATAGGTTGTGTGAATTTGGTCTGAAACCCATACTGAGATTGACATTAACCACAGATTTCCCATCTTAAGTTTTTTTATATGACATTTTTAATAAAGGCTTGAGTTAATGGATTCCTGGTGGTTTTTCTCTTTCTACATGTTCCAGAAGCTGAAAAAACACAGAATCAACATTGATTTCAAGCCCACCCCAATGGACCCATTCACTGGCCTATCTTTGTGGGCCCAAGTACCAGGCTTACCAACAGTTTCAGGTCTTAGTTTAAAACGTTGAGTTGATTTTTATATATGGTATGAAATAAGGGTTCACTTTCATTTCTGTCAGGTAGATATCTAGTATTCCCAAGACCATTAATTGAAGAGATTGGCTTTTCCCAATTGGGTGTTCTTGGAACCTTTGTCAAAGATGAATTGACCATAAATGCATGAATTTCTTTCTGGCTCTTTATTCTGTTCCATTGGTCTAGTTGTCTTTTCCTACCAGTCCCATTACTGTTTCGATTACTATAGTTTTGTAGTATTTTTTGAAATCAGGTTGTGTGATGCCTTCAGCTTTGTTCTTTTTGCTCACTATTGCTTTGGCTGTTTGGGGACTTTAGTGGTTTCATATGAATTTTAGGATTGTCTTTTCTGTTTCTGTGAAAAATTTCATGAGGATATTGATAGGTACTACACTGAATCTATAGATAATTTTGAGTGTCATGGACATTTCAAGAATATTAATTTTTTCCAGTCCATAAACACAGATGTCCTTCCATTTATCTGTGTTTCTTCCCCAATGTCATTCATCAATGTTTTATAGTTTTCAGGGTAGAGATATTTCATCTCCTTGGTTAAATTTATTCCTAAGTGTTTTTTTTATGTTATTTTAAATCTGATTATTTTCTTGACTTTTTTTTTGTTAGTTCATTGTTAGTATACAGAAACACTACTGATTTTTGTATACTGACTTTTTTCACCAACGTGGTAGTGCTACTATTTATTTATTGTGTGTACCAAGTACCAGGCATTGTTCTAAGCACTTTATATCACATCGTTTAATCCTCAGAACAGCCTGTATCTGGTAGGGATGATTTCTACCCCCTTTTACATATGAGTGAATGAAGAATTGAAAATTAAAAACAGTAGCAGAGCTGCAATTTGCACCAAAACAGTCTAGCTCCAGAGCTCAGAGCTCTGCCACTTAACTACCATGACTGAACATATCATGTATGTTGATTTTTAACCTTGTGACTACTGAATTTGTTTATTAGTTCTACAAATTTTTTGATGGAGTCTTTATTGTTTTCTATATGTAATATCATGACATCTGTGAATGGATAAGATTTTACTTCTTCCTTTCTTGTTTGGATGCCTTTTATTTCTTTTTGTTGCCTAATTTCTCTTGCTGGGAATACAAATGCTAAGTTGAATAGAAATGGGAGAGTGGACATCCGTGCCTTGTTCTGGATCTTAGAAGAAAAGCTTTCAGCTTTTCAATATTAAGAATGATGTTAACTGTAGGCTTGTCATATATGGCCTTTATTATGTTGAGGTACATTCCTTCTAAACCTAATTTGTTGGGAGTATTTATTGTAAAAGTTTGTTGAATTATTAAATGTCTTCTCTGCATATAAGATATGTAAGATGAGCATAGACTTTTATCTCTAATTATGTTGATATAGTATATCACATTTATTGATTTGCATATATTAAGCCATTCCTATATCCCAGGTAGAAATTCCACTAGATCATGGTGAATGATACTTTTAACATGCTGTTGAATTCAGTTTGCTAGTGTTTGCTGAGGATTTTTGCATCTATATTCACCAGAAGTATTGGCCTGTAATTTTCTTTTCTTGTAGTGTCCTTGCACGGTTCTGGTGTCAAGGTAATGCTGTCCTCAAAAATGAGTTTGGAAGTATTCCGTCCTCTTCAGTTTTTTGGCAAGAGTTTGAGAATGTTTGGCATTAATTCTTCTTTAAATACATGGTAGAATTTGGTTGTGAAGCCATACAGTCCTGAGCTTTTCTTTGAAGGGAGATTTTTGATCACACTAGAAAAAAACATAGTAGAAAAGTTTCTTGACATTGGTCTGGGCAATAAAAGTTTTTGTATATGACCCCAAAAGCACAGGCTACAAAAGCAAAAATAGACATGAAGGAAGTGCTTTTTACAAGGGTATAGGGAAAATACAGCCAAAAAGTCAAGTTAAGAAACAAGGGGAACAGAGTCAAACAGGATATCTGTGGTTATGCACCTGGGCCCCGGCCCGAGGCAAAGGGCGGATAGTTCCCAGAAATAGACAAGTCAGTTAAAGTTTCAAGAGTGCCCCTCAGCTGTTTCAAGGACTCCCACTTGACCGAAGTTCACCCCTGGCTTGATTTAAACTAACCAATTACCTTGCTTCTCGCTTCTGTACCCGCGCTTTTTGCTATAAAAAGGACCCAGGAGCTCTACTCGGCGCGCCAGTCTTTCGAAAGACTGAGTCGCCCGGGTACCTGTGTGTTCAATAAACCTCTTGTTTTTGCATCCGAAGCCGTGGTCTCGCTGTTCCTTGGGAGGGTCTCCCTGAACTGACTGACTACCCACTGCGGGAGTCTTTCATTTGGGGGCTCGTCCGGGATCGGAGACCCCCACCCAGGGACCACCGACCCACCAACGGGAGGTAAGCTGGCCAGCAGTCGTTCTGTGTCTCGTTTCTGTGTCTCGTCTCTGTGTCTGACTCAGTGATTTCGACTGTCTTTTCTGAGCGCGCGCATTTTGGTTTCAGTTTGTTCCGGGTTAGTCGCTCTGGGAGCGAAGTGCGGGTAGCGAACAGACGTGTTCGGGGGCTCGCCACCCGGCAATCCTGGGAGACGTCCCAGGATCAGGGGAGGACCAGGGACGCCTGGTGGACCCCTTGGCAGAGGATTATTGTGTTTTGGTCTCACCGCGTCTCGGGAGGCGCGCTCTGCCATCGGACTCTTTCTTCTATTTCTACGGCACTCGGTCTCGTCGCCGTTTCTGGTTTCTTTTTGTCTTAGTTGTGATAGGTCTTTGCGTCGTCGTTCCCCTATTGGAAATTTTCGAGATGGGGCAAAGTGCCCTTACGCCCCTCTCCCTTACTCTAGATCATTGGAAAGATGTCAAAGCCAGGGCTCACAATCTGTCCATGGAGATCAAAAAAGGAAAATGGCAGACTTTCTGTTCGTCTGAGTGGCCCACATTCGGCGTAGGTTGGCCGCCAGAGGGAACCTTTGATCTTACTGTCATTTTTGCAGTTAAAAAGATTGTTTTTCAGGAGACCGGAGGACACCCGGACCAGGTTGCCTGTGTCGTGGTATGGCAAGACCTCGCCCAGAATCCCCCTCCCTGGGTGCCACCCTCCAGCAAAGTCGCTGTTGTTTCGGGATCAGAAAATACTCAAAGGCCACCTACAAGGAAGCCTTCCGCCCCTCCCCAACCCCCCGTCCTCCCGACACCAGATGACCTATTTTCTCTCTCTGAAACCCCACCTTACCCGGCGGCTCCGCTGCCCCCTCTGGCCCCTCAGGGAAACAGATCGGCACCAGGCCGAGCGCCCGGTGATCCTAGCCCTGAGGGACCGGCTGCGGGGACTAGGAGCCGCCAACCTCGCAGTCCGAGAGACGGCTCCGGTCCTGACTCCACCGTAGCTTTGCCCCTCCGAGCCATAGGGCCCCCAGCTGAGCCTAATGGCTTGGTCCCTCTACAGTATTGGCCTTTTTCCTCAGCAGATCTTTACAATTGGAAGTCTAACCACCCGTCTTTTTCTGAAAAACCAGCAGGACTCACGGGACTTCTTGAGTCCCTTATGTTCTCTCACCAGCCCACTTGGGACGATTGCCAACAGCTACTCCAGATCCTCTTCACCACTGAAGAGCGAGAAAGGATTCTTCTGGAGGCCCGCAAGAACGTTCTCGGGGACAACGGGGCCCCTACACAACTCGAGAACCTCATTAATGAGGCCTTCCCCCTCAATCGACCTCAATGGGATTACAACACGGCCGAAGGTAGGGAGCGTCTTCTGGTCTACCGCCGGACTCTAGTGGCAGGTCTCAAAGGGGCAGCCCGGCGCCCCACCAATTTGGCTAAGGTAAGAGAGGTCTTGCAGGGACCGGTAGAACCCCCCTCGGTTTTCTTGGAACGCCTGATGGAGGCATATAGGAGATACACTCCGTTTGACCCCTCTTCTGAGGGACAGCAGGCGGCAGTTGCAATGGCCTTCATCGGACAGGCAGCCCCAGATATCAAGAAAAAGTTGCAGAGGCTAGAGGGGCTCCAAGATTATTCCTTACAAGATTTAGTGAGAGAGGCAGAAAAGGTGTACCACAAGAGAGAGACAGAAGAGGAAAAACAAGAAAGAGAAAAAAGAGAGACAGAAGAGAGAGAGAGACGGCGCGATAGGCGCCAAGAAAAAAAAAAAAAAAAAAAAAAAAAAAAAACTTGACTAGGATTTTGGCCGCAGTGGTAGGTGAAAGAGGGTCTAGAGATAGGCAGACAGGGAACCTGAGCAACCGGGCAAAGAAAACACCTAGGGATGGAAGACCCCCTCTAGACAAAGACCAATGCGCGTACTGTAAAGAGAAGGGTCACTGGGCAAGAGAATGTCCCCGGAAAAAGAACATCAGAGAAGCCAAGGTTCTATCCCTAGATGACTAGGGGAGTCGGGGTTCGGACCCCCTCCCCGAACCTAGGGTAACACTGACTGTGGAGGGGACCCCCATCGAGTTTCTGGTCGATACCGGGGCTGAACATTCGGTGTTGACCCAACCCATGGGGAAGGTAGGGTCCAGGCGGACAGTCGTAGTAGGAGCAACCGGCAGCAAAGTCTACCCCTGGACCACACAAAGACTTTTAAAGGTTGGACATAAACAAGTGACCCATTCCTTTTTGGTCATACCTGAGTGCCCTGCTCCTCTGTTGGGCCGGGACATTCTGACCAAACTAAAGGCTCAAATCCAGTTTTCTACAGAGGGCCCACAAGTAACATGGGGAGATCACTCTACCATGTGCTTGGTCCTAAACCTAGAAGAAGAATACCGGCTGTATGAAAAGCCGGCCTCTCCCTCCATCGACCCATCCTGGCTCCAACTTTTTCCCACCGTATGGGCAGAAAAGACAGGTATGGGACTGGCCAATAACGTCCCACCAGTAGTAGTAGAGCTGAAATCGGGTGCCTCACCGGTGGCCGTCCGACAGTATCCAATGACTAAAGAAGCCCGGGAAGGCATCAGACCCCACATCCAAAGGTTCTTAGACCTAGGGGTCTTAGTGCCCTGCCAGTCGCCCTGGAACACCCCTCTGCTACCAGTAAAAAAGCCAGGGACCAATGACTATCGGCCAGTCCAAGACTTGAGAGAAATTAACAAAAGGGTGCAAGACATTCATCCCTCAGTCCCAAACCCATACAGCCTCCTGAGTTCCCTTCCGCCTAGTCACACTTGGTACTCAGTCTTGGATCTCAAGGATGCCTTTTTTTGCCTCAAACTACACCCCAACAGCCAGCCACTGTTCGCGTTCGAGTGGAGAGACCCAGAAAAAGGTAACGCTGGTCAGCTGACCTGGACACGGCTGCCACAGGGGTTCAAGAACTCACCCACTCTCTTCGACGAGGCCCTCCACCGGGATTTAACTCCTTTTAGGGCTCTCAACCCCCAGGTCATATTACTCCAATATGTGGACGACCTCCTAGTGGCAGCTCCCACATATGAAGGCTGCAAAAGAGGGACACAAAAGCTCTTGCAGGAACTGAGTAAGTTGGGGTACCGGGTATCAGCTAAAAAGGCCCAGTTATGCCAGAAAGAGGTCACCTATTTGGGGTACCTGCTCAAGGAGGGAAAAAGATGGCTGACCCCGGCCCGGAAAGCTACAGTTATGAAGATCCCTACTCCCACAACCCCCAGGCAGGTCCGCGAATTTCTGGGTACTGCCGGATTCTGCAGGCTCTGGATTCCTGGGTTTGCTTCCCTGGCTGCACCCTTGTACCCCCTGACAAGGGAAAACATTCCTTTTACCTGGACTGAGGAGCATCAAAAGGCTTTTGACCACATAAAAAAAAGCCTTGCTGTCTGCCCCCGCCTTGGCTCTCCCAGACCTCACCAAACCATTTACTCTATACGTAGATGAAAGAGCCGGTGTAGCCCGAGGAGTGCTTACTCAGACCCTAGGACCATGGCGACGGCCAGTAGCTTATCTATCAAAAAAACTGGATCCAGTGGCCAGTGGGTGGCCAACCTGCCTAAAAGCGGTTGCTGCAGTGGCACTCCTCCTCAAAGACGCTGATAAGTTAACCTTGGGGCAAAATGTGACTGTGATTGCTTCCCACAGCCTCGAAAGTATTGTGCGGCAGCCCCCCCATCGGTGGATGACCAATGCCAGAATGACTCATTACCAGAGTTTGCTGCTAAACGAAAGGATATCTTTCGCGCCCCCTGCTGTCCTGAACCCAGCTACCCTACTACCAGTCGAGTCAGAATCCACCCCAGTACACCAATGCTCAGAAATCCTTGCTGAAGAAGCTGGGACTCGACGGGACCTGAAGGACCAGCCATTGCCCGGAGTGCCTGCCTGGTATACAGACGGTAGCAGCTTCATTGTGGAAGGTAAGCGGAGAGCAGGGGCCGCCATCGTAGATGGCAAACGGACGGTATGGGCAAGCAGCCTGCCAGAAGGGACATCAGCCCAGAAGGCCGAGCTAATCGCCTTGACGCAGGCATTACGCCTAGCCGAAGGAAAAAACATCAACATCTACACGGACAGCAGGTCGCCATTATCCACTGCCCGGGCCACCAGAGAGGAAATAACCCTGTGGCGGCCGGGAACCGGAGGGCCGACGAGGCTGCAAAACAAGCCGCCCTGTCGGTCAGGGTGCTAGCAGAAACTATAAAGCTTCAAGAGCCAATCGAGCCTGCTCAAGCTAGGACCAAGCCAAGAGAGCTCACTCCTGACCAGGGAAAAGAATTCATTTAGCGGTTACATCAGCTAACACACTTAGGACCAGAAAAGCTCCTTCAACTAACGAGCCGCACCAGCCTCTCCATCCCGAATCTCCGGTCCACCGTTCAAGAAGTCGCCAATCGGTGTCCGGCTTGTGCCATGACTAATGCGACTACCACCTACCGAGAGACCGGAAAAAGACAACGGGGAGATCGACCCGGCGTATACTGGGAAGTAGACTTTACAGAGGTAAAGCCTGGCCGGTATGGGAACAGGTATCTGCTAGTATTTGTAGATACTTTCTCTGGATGGGTAGAAGCTTTCCCTACCAAAACTGAAACGGCCCTGACTGTATGTAAAAAGATACTAGAAGAAATCCTGCCCCGTTTCGGGATCCCTAAGGTGATCGGGTCAGATAATGGCCCAGCCTTTGTTGCTCAGGTAAGCCAGGGACTGGCCACACAACTGGGAATAAATTGGAAATTACATTGTGCGTATAGGCCCCAGAGCTCAGGTCAAGTAGAGAGAATGAATAGAACCATCAAAGAGACCTTAACTAAATTGGCCTTAGAGACCGGTGGAAAAGACTGGGTGGCCCTCCTTCCCTTAGCGCTGTTCAGAGCCAGGAATACCCCTGGCCAGCTTGGTCTGACCCCTTATGAAATCCTCCACGGGGGACCCCCCCCCATACTTGAGTTGGGAGGAACACTGGGTCCCGATGATAACTTTCTTCCTGTCTTATTTACTCACTTAAAGGCTTTAGAAGTTGTAAAAACCCAGATCTGGGACCAGATCAAGGAGGTATACGAGCCAGGTGCCGTGGCCATCCCTCATCCGTTCCAGGTCGGAGACCAAGTGCTGGTCAGACGCCATCGACCCAGCAACCTTGAGCCTCGGTGGAAAGGCCCGTATCTGGTATTGCTGACCACCCCGACCGCAGTAAAAGTTGATGGCATTGCAGCCTGGGTACATGCTTCTCACCTCAAGCCTGCGCCACCCTCCGTACCAGATGAATCCTGGGAGCTGGAGAGGACTGATAATCCTCTTAAGTTGCGCATTCGGCGGCGGCGGAGCAAGCCTACCAAGTAATAACCCTAACCAGCCCAACACCCTCACCTGGCAGGTACTGTCCCAAACTGGAAAGGTTGTCTGGTTCAAGACAGAAGTCCACCCCCTTTGGACTTGGTGGCCCTCCCTTACCCCTGATATATGTGCCCTGGCGGCGGGTCTCGAGGCTTGGGATATTCCAGAAATTGATGCACCGGCCTCTAAAAGAGTCAGGCCTCCTGACTCAAACTATGAAAATGCTTATAACCAGATCAAATAACTCCCCTTGGTTGACCACCCTACTGTCAACCATCGCCGGGCCCCTATTACTCCTCCTTCTGTTGTTCACCCTTGGGCCCTACGTCATCAATAGACTAGTCCAATTCATCAATGATAGGGTAAGTGCAGTTAAGATTCTGGTCCTTAGGCAAAAATACCAAACCTTAAATGGCGAAGATAACTTTTAATTCCGCTCTAAGATTAGAGCGATCCACAAGAGAAATGGGGGAATGAAGGAAGTGCTTTTTACAAGGGTATAGGGAAAATACAGCCAAAAAGTCAAGTTAAGAAACAAGGGGAACAGAGTCAAACAGGATATCTGTGGTTATGCACCTGGGCCCCGGCCCGAGGCAAAGGGCGGATAGTTCCCAGAAATAGACAAGTCAGTTAAAGTTTCAAGAGTGCCCCTCAGCTGTTTCAAGGACTCCCACTTGACCGAAGTTCACCCCTGGCTTGATTTAAACTAACCAATTACCTTGCTTCTCGCTTCTGTACCCGCGCTTTTTGCTATAAAAAGGACCCAGGAGCTCTACTCGGCGCGCCAGTCTTTCGAAAGACTGAGTCGCCCGGGTACCTGTGTGTTCAATAAACCTCTTGTTTTTGCATCCGAAGCCGTGGTCTCGCTGTTCCTTGGGAGGGTCTCCCTGAACTGACTGACTACCCACTGCGGGAGTCTTTCAGACAAATGGGATTGCATCAAACTGAAAAGCTTCTACACAGTAAAGGAAACAATCAACAGAGTGAAAATGCAACCTGTGAAATGAGAGAAAATATTTGTACAACATACATCTAATGAGGAGTTAATATCCAAAATATATAAGGAACTCAAATAACTCAATAGCAAAAAATAGTAATAATAGTAATAATCTGATTTTAAAATGGGCAAAGAGGCTGAATAGACATTTATCGAAAGAACACATACAAATAGCCAACACATATATGGGAAACCTCACCAATCACCAGGAAAATACAGATCAAACCACATTAAGATATCACCTCACACCTGTTAGAATGGCTTTTATCAACAAGATAGACTGGCCAGTTAGTTCAGTTGGTTAGAGAATAGTGTTGATAGCACCAAGGTCAAGGGTTCAGACCCCCATACCGACTAGCCACCAAAAAAAAAAAAGTCAAAAGATAACAAGGATTGTTGAGGATGTGGAGAAAAGGCAACATTGTGGAGAAAAAGCAACATTGCACATGTTGCTGGAATGAAATTTAGTACAGCCATTATGGAAAGCAGTGTGAAAATTCCTCAAGAAATTAATAGTACTACCATATGATTCAGCAATCCCACATCAGGGTATATATTCAAAAGATATAAAAGCAGTATCTTGAAGACATGTCTGCATCCCAACTTTTATTGCAGCACTATTGCAATAGCTAAGATATGAAATCAACCTAAGAGTTCATCAATGGGTGAATGTGTACTAGTCCATTTCTGTTGCTTATAACAAAATACTGGGAACTAGGTAATTTATAAAGAAAACAAAATTTATTGCTTTCAGTTTCTGAGGCTGGGAAATCCAAAGTACAGGGAATACACCTGGTGAGTGTCTTGGTGGTGGCAATAGTGATCCAGGGGTCTCACATGGCAGAAAATGGCAGAGCAGAGAGAGACTTAACCTTCTTTTAAAGCCCTCAGAACCACTCCCCTGACCACCATAATTAATCCATTCACTATGGCATGGTCCTACAATTTAGTCATCTCTTCAAGGCCCCACCTTTCAACTACTATAATAAGATTTCCCACCCTCAACAGACAGTGGAGATTTAACTTTCAGGGAGGTTGGGGGGTGAGGCAAGAGGAGCACAATCCGATCTACAACAGAATGGATAAAGAAAATGCGATATACATATGTGTGTGTGTGCGCGCACACACACCACATTATACCACACACACACATAAATGTAACGGAATACAACCCAGCCTTTAAAACAAAAAAAAGCAGGAATCTAGTCATTTGTGACAACATGGATGCACCTGGAAGACATTATGCTAAGTGAAATAAGCCAAACAATGAAAAACAAACACTTCGTGATCTTACTGATTGTTACTAAACCAAATGGAGTCTGTTTACCCATGCCAGGAAAAGCAAATCACTGAAGCACATGGCTTTGCAATAGAGAAAAAGAGGTTCATTCACAAGGCAGCGACATGAGAAGACGGGAGATTTGTATCTCAGATCCACCTTTCCCACCCCCAGAGAGATGGTATATCTATGGGGAAGTGGTCAGGTGTGGGGCAAGGACTGAGCAGGAGGCCTCTGCAGGTTCAGAAAATGGCGAAATCTGGAGGCAGGGTTTTTGGACACTGGCACAGGATCAGTAGAGAGATCTGCAGATTCAGCCACCCTATCCCAGTTTGTGTTGGGTTAAACTAACTTCAATGATCCTGAAAGACACCTGTGGGCATCCAACTCATGACTTCTGCACCAGAGGTGTTATCTGAAAGGCAGATAGTAAAAAAAAAGAGAGGTTAGCTCTAAAATTTTACCGAAAAAATGAGCAATTTAAACAGGGAATAAATTTTAACTGAAAGTCACGGTTACATTATCTGTGGGATCTAAAAAAGTCAAACTCCTAAAGGCAGAATGGTAGTTGCCAGCGTGTGGGGAAATGACGATAACAGGGAGCTGCTCATCAAAAAGTACAAAGTTTCAGTTGGACAAAGTGAATAAGTTCTGGAGATCTAATGCACAGCATAGTGACTACAGTTAACAATGTAATGTATGCCTGGAATTTGCTAAAAGAATACATCCTAAATTTTTTACCAAAAAAAAAATAGGTACCTATGTGAGGTGAGGGATATGTTAATTAGCTTGATTATGATAATCATTTCACAATGTATACATATATCAAAACATCATGTTATACACCTTAAATACATTCAATTTTTATTTATCTATATTACCTCAATAAAGCTAAACAATTGGAAGACAAATTGATGATGAAATTATTTTATAATATGTACTTGTTTTCTTACTGTAAAGATACCAATGCATGTTACAAATATCTTCCTAAAAACAAAAGTGTTCGTGAGAAGCATATGTTGAGTGTAGTTTGGCTTACCTATTACAGTTGATGGCAATGATTAGCACCAACTCAATGTTCAGAAACATGCAGGAATGAGCTGGTGGCGGAAGCACGGTGGTCTAAGGAACGTGGATGGAGGGATGCACAGGGGAGTGGAGAGCAAGACATTCCTGATAATATAACAGCTTTTTATTTTTTTTTCATGAAAATTAAAGTTGTCCTATGATATAAAGAAATAGAATTGCATGAACAAAAAGTTGAACTAACATAATGAAATGCAATGTGCATATAGGCCATCATTTATCAATCCTGTTTACCTAATGATCATGTCTAGGACCATCTGGACATGTTCAATGGAGAACCTCTATGAAAGTTTTAACAAACATCACCAGCTTCATTGACCTCCTTTCTGTCTGGGTATCTTTTTTAGATTTCCTCACAACTCTACAACAAGTTGAAAGAAATCTTTGAGTTGTGCCCCAGGAATCTCTCCTGGCTCCATCTTCTACTGACCACTCTAAAATTTCTTGGATAACTTGGTGTCTGATGTCTGTTGACCTATATGTGATTTTGCCTTTCTGCCAGGTTGACATTTCAATCACCTTTGGATACCAATTCTGTTTATGTCCCTATAGGCTATCTATTTCAGATTTTTCCATAATTTTACTTTCTTTTTTACATTCCTGCCCCCATTCTTGTACCAAAGTCTAACTCCTAGAGACACATCATAAACCCCTTTGGTATAGGATAAGAGACTATATCTTTCATGCTATGAATACTGCTACAATTACTGCACCATGAAAATTCAGTTAAAAGTTTAAATAAACGTAATGTTTAAATCTGATCTAATAACTACTTCTGAGTGATTGTTCATCCTCTGTCTATGCATCTTCAGTGAAAGCGTTGCTAAGATAACAGAGCTTGCCTAATAGAAAATTCATATAAAATTATCACAAATTAGGTTATATAGAATCTTTCAATAAATTAGACTCTTTTATTCATTTTTAAGATTTACAGTTTTTAAAAAATGGTTGCAGCTTCCTACCACCAACAAAGAAATGTAATTTTTACTTAGAGCTGTGTGATGAATAGAAAGTAGGTAGAATAAAGAGTCATTTCTCAGTTTATATCTAAGTTCTGATACTAACTTGAGGTTTGTATCAAATCACGCCATATATCTGGACTTCAATATCCTGTAAAATGTGTTGTAAGAAATAAGGATAAAATTTGTGTGCCAGTTATCAATTTATAGCCTCTCAGCTCCAAATGCATCCTTCATTACCTGCTCCATATTAATGAAAATGGGCGCTGCAAGCATTTCTCCCTGTACATGGCCTGATATGATGCTAAGCCTTGTCAGTATAGGACATTGAAAGGGGCATCTCTTCCTGATTTTAAATGTTTCCATTTTCATCTTGTTCAGTGTAACTTGCAACAGTGTGTGTTTTTTTCTGCGGGGAGGGGTGGGACATCCTGTGGTGCTCACTTCCAGTGAGTTTCACTGAAAACTTCATGGACAATTTCCCATTGAGTTTCAGTGGCACCTCTGCAGGGAGATTCCAGTGAATTTCAAAGGCATTTCACTGATCAATTTCCTAACTCTGCCTATCTGCACTGGGGTGGGGTGTTTTCTGGCAGCCTTGGTTCACCTGCACCCAAGAGGGCTAATTATTGCTTCTCAGTCCAGGCCACGCTTCCTTGTTTGCCAGCCTTAGTCCACCAGCATTTCAGTGGGAGGCTCCCAGCTTTCCAGTCCCAGACAAGTTTCTTGTGTGCCCATTTCTGTTCAGCTGTGATGAGCTAGTTCTGGTCCAAAACAACCCAGTGAACTTCTCCACCAACCAATGGGCAATGAATACACCTTCTCCAAAATACAGGATCCCAGCCTAGAGGATGGAGCTCAGCTTCTAAATGTGTTCCTTCCTTAGATACTCATCTCAATCTCAGGGCATTCTTTATTCCTTTATAGTTAATCCCCTAATGTAGTTAATAAGTGTATTTAAAATTTCCCTGTTCAAATCAGGGAAATTTTGTGGTCTGTCTCCTAATTGGACCCTAACTGATACAATATGGAAAATTCTTAATATAATATAATATATAATATATATAGCTATATATAATATATAAAACTCTTAATAGAATAAGAAATACAATTATATATCTTTTTACTATACAATCAAAGTTTAATGAACAATAAAATTCACAAAAGGAAGAATTTATATTAAGGCTAGAGTCCAAAATAAAGAAATATAATGAAACATCTTATTTTCAATAATATATATATCTCAATGTTACATAAGGTTATCTTAATATCAATCCACTGTTCTAGATTCATACTTTTTAGCTTCTAGAAATATTTCAGATTTCCAAGTTATTGACAAATAATTATTAATTAAGAAGTATTAAGTAGTAATGACAAGAGCAGGATGGGAGAGAGTAAGTCTGTATTTTAATCCAAGCTTTAGCTTTATGCGTTAAGTGTACATCTGCAAGTATTATGCAACCCCTTGTCTTCATCTACAGATTAAGAGCTTGGACTAGATTACATCTATTACCTGTATGTGTAATGCTCAGTGATCCTATTTAGTCATTATCCAAAGTCACTTTTTTTCTCCACAGCTTCCTTATTGCATTTTTTACCTCAGCATTTCGGAGGGTGTAGATTAAAGGATTTAACATAGGGGTCACCATAGTATAAAAGACAGCAACAGCTTTATCAATGGGGAGAGTAGCCACTGAGTGCAGGTACACAAATACACAGGGCACAAAGGATACGATGACCACTGTGATGTGAGAGGCACAGGTGGAGAGGGCTTTGCACCTCCCCTCTGAGGTATAGTTCTTGAGGGAATGCAAGATGATCACATAGGATACCATCAAGAGGAGGAAGTTTAACAGGCAGTTGAGTCCACTGTTGGCAGCAACAAAGAGACCAAGGGTATGAGTGTCTGTGCACACAAGTTTCAACAAAGGGTATAAGTCACACATGAAGTGGTCTATGACATTGGGGCCACAGAAGGGCAGCCAGACTGTAAAGAGGATCTGAATGGTTGCATGGAGAAATCCTCCAGTCCAGGTCACTCCCACCAGGAGAATGCACAGCCTGTGGCTCATGATGGTCGTATAGTGCAGAGGTTTGCAGATGGCCACATAGCGGTCATAGGCCATCACTGTCAGCAGGGTGATCTCAGTAGCACCAAAAATGTGTTCTGCATAGACTTGAGCCATACGCCCACTGAAGGAGATGATTTTCTTCTCACAAAGGGAGTCCACAATCAGCTTAGGAGCTGAAGAAGAAGAATATCAAGGACAGATGGGTCAGGAAGAAGTACATGTGGGAGCTCAGAGCCTGGCTGGTGATAAAGGTGACCACAATGAGCAGGTTGCCTGAGAGCGTTACCATGTACAGAACAGAAAACACCACAAAAATGACTTTCTGCATTTTGGGGTTCTGTGTAAGACCTAATAAAATGAATTCAGTCATGTTCCTTTTATACTCCATCTATGTGGTGTGGGTGATAGACACTGGAAGGAATATTTTACCTTTACATAAAAAGAAAGAAAGTAAAATTAGAACCATAAAAGAATCAAATAGTGCAAAACTCTCCCTTTTCCTTTTCGGTATTCTGCCACCTCACAGATGATTCCTGCTCTTCCCCCAAACTCTCTAGGAACAGGTTCCTCATTCTCTTAGTTGACTCTTTTAGTCCTTTATTATCCTAACCTCAAAAATATTCTTATAACACATAGGACACCCAGAAGAAAGGGATTCCATTTACTAGGGTCAGGGTAATTGTTGTAAAACTTGAACATAAATATGATGGAATAATGTAGTCATTAGAAGTAATCATATTGTATGATGTGGGGGGCGTGGAAAGGAACAGGTGAAGGGGCATGAAAATCAACTACAATGTATATTGAGAAGTAAAATAAAAATATTTAAATATTAAATTTTAATTTTAAAGAAAAGAAGTAATCATTTTGGAGCCTAATAAGTTTTTAAAATGTATACATGAAACAACATGAATAAGGAACCACAAAATAGTATGTATACCCTAATTATAATTACATAGATATACTACAGGGAAAAAGTTAATGAATAATAGTAATGGAATTAGTTAACTTTTGAAGATTATAGGTTTTATATGTATATTTTGGGTAAAATTCAAATTCAAAAATTTTACCTATAAAATTTTATATAGGTTTTGTTTCACCTATGTTAAAACATGTATAGGAAAAAGTTGATAAGGAAATAATTTTAAATATTGAGGACATTCACCTCTGGATGTTTGATTATGGTTGATCTCTCATTTCTTTGTGTTATTAAAATTTCTACAGTTTGCATTAGTATTTTATCATCAGAAAAGAAATATAATTTCCATATTTTTTCTTGGAGGCCTACAGTTGAAACCATGAGTTTTTAAACAGACTGGAGTATATGGGGAAATAAACATAAGGAATTGTACATTGGAACATCATGGGAACCCAGGAGATATTATCTGGATATAATTGAAGTAACTGCTGTAGTGTGCTTATGAAATTGTTGTTACCAATGCACCAAATGGACACAGGACGAGAGGTCCTGACTGAATACCAACCAAAGATTATTAATCCGTTGTTGCATTTATACCAGTGATACTGATAGACGATAAGTCTGAATAATCAACCAGAATCTGTTTAATGCAAAGTCTATTTTCATTTGCTCAATGAAGAATGCACTTATCACTCAGTTAAACTTTAAGATAGTATTTAAAACTAAGTTTTGCCACTTTTAATTGTCACTTTTTCCTGGACCTCATATTCCTTTCTGTTTTATCTTCATGTGTTCTTAATCACAAAAGCAATGAAGGGTAAGATGAATTCTTCCTGCTACATGCGGGCGTGATACAAAATGAGGCACATGGAAAAGAAACCTCCTTCGGATGATCCCACAAACGCTTCATTGAGAAACTGGCTTTACAGCTCCAAGCCCCAGGATCATGGCCTCCCTTCTGGATAATCCAATGCATCAGAGAATCCTTCCAGAGACAAGAACTCTTGAGAATAAAGGTGAGCACACTTCTAACTGCCAGCTCTTCTCTAAGGAGACAACCCCTGGGAGAATCAGCAACTGACTAATAAGTTTTTTAACTTCCTGAAGGTCTGGACCAAAGGTTAGAATTCATGATCAAAACCAGACAGAAAACCCCAAACTTGACTCATTCATCTTCATTATTTCACTTATTAATTCAGTTTCTTGTATATCTTGAAGTAATCTGAGTATGTTAAAAGAACATTTTTCTCTTACAGTCTTTATCTGTTTCCTTTTTTCTCACACCACACAGACACAAACATACAAACAAAACAACTCAATTGTGTGTGAAAATTCATGTCTTTGATACCCACTATTAATTCATAGACTCAACCATAGGATCAGTTTCCTTTTCTGTCCTTGTCCAAAGACCAATAGTGTGCCTGTTTTCACTCAAATCCTCTGATCTCCATATTTTTGCAGAAATGAGAAATGGAGAAAAGTGTCAATCTGTCAGGAAGACCCTGATCTTCCATACAAGGGCCCTCAGACTGCAATTGAAAAGCAAGGACATAAACAGACAAACTTCTTCCAGAGAAACCTTTGTTACTGGTTTAAATTCCACATCCCCAAACATTTTGAAATGCAAACTTTTACTGTAACTGTGCTTTTCCCCATTCTTAATAGCGTGCAGTGATTTACTTTTGCACTATGTACTTCCTATAGTAGTTAATTTTTATTGAGTACTTGCCGTGTGTTCAGCACTATACTTAAATTTGCTTTACATGTATTATTTCACTTAATCCTCACAATGATGTAATGAGGTTGGTACACTGTTATCCATATTTTGAAGAAAAGAAAACTAGTTAGGAAAAGGTAAATGACTTGCCCAATGTCGTAATGATAAAAAACATAGAGGAGACTGTATTCAAATCCAGGTTGTCTATCTCTAACTCTTTAGCACTTATTCAATGCCTCTTATGTATAGTCCAGTCTACTTCTGGGAATCAGAAGTTTCAGAGTTTGTATATGGGGTCTAGTACCTGAAATCACTATGTGTGGCCAAAGGAAATCCACGGGAGTCTTTTGCTAAGCTATGAAATGTAGAGTCAGATGTTAGTGAGTTCAATGTTCCATTGGACAAGATTCCAGAATTTTTGTACTTTAGAAATCCTCAAGCACCTTGCATTTCATCAATTTATGCACCCTTTGAAGATTAGAAAACTGAGGACCAAAGAGGTAAAGTCCAAGGAAACACAGCTAATGGATTAGGGGCAGAGGACAATGAGAACTCAGAGCTCCTAATGCCCAACACAGTGATATTTTTTCCACCACCTCATCTTGCCTTCCATAAGATGCCTTCAAATGAGTATATACAAGGAAAAGTCACTCTAAGGTGAAAAAGAAAATTAACTTTTATCATTTATCTTTAGCAATACCTGTCTTGGCTCTCTAAGAAAAAGGCCTAGGTTTGAGTGCAGGGATACAGAAATTCAGTCACATTGCTGGGACCACATCCATCGTAGCACAAACAAGGTCTCACTTGGATAGAACAATATCTGAGAAAGTTTGAAGAGAATCAGAATCAGAAGTGCCCCTGAGCCTGGAGTTTAACACAGATTCCCAACAGATCAGAGGGTACACTCTTTCCTTGCAGATGACTTTTTCAACTGCATTTGCCTTTTGGATCTCAGTTTTAGAGCTGAAAATTTCCTTTGAAAAACAGAATCCAAATGCTATCCTCTTCCCCATGCTGACCTGTCTTGACCACAGTGAAGCTCACACATCCTATCTCAGCTCTACCTCCAATGTGCATTTCTTTATTCTCCGTTGCCTCTCATATCTCCTCCTATCAGTACAAGGTGAGATATTCCCCCTCTTTCATCCCTGGAAACCATCAAAGTTAGAGCATTGTTTCAAGGAAATGAGTGACTGTCCATAAGCGTCTAACTATCCAAACCACCATATCACATACCCTACCCTGGAGGAAACCCGCAGTGACCCATCCAGAGACTGAAATCCTTCCACATTCAAAAGCGTGGAAATTGACTCAAAAATCTACCAAACACAAAACTTTTCTTGATCAATTATATATCTATATACAATGAGTAGAACAAATATTTCTGCAAAATATTCTGAAACAGCTAAAAGTGATCTCCCATAAAATATCACAAAGTAAGGTTTCAGTGATTTTAAAAATAAGCCCCTTGGGGAGAAATGGAAATATAAAAAAAATCAGCAATTCTAGATAACTTACCGTGGTTGTGTTTTTAGTTGAGAAGAATACCAAATATATTTAGAAATAAGAAATAAGCCTTATACTTGTGTATAGGTGTTCAAATAGCATGATATTTAATGTATGTTTCCAAACTCCCCACTGACTGAACAATATTACAGGAAGCAGAGAAAGTCAAGATGGCACAAATTTCTTCAAATGGATTCAGCAAGCATTTCCAAAGCTTTAATACCCTTGAAACTCATGTCAAAGTAAAACAGAATACTTTGTCGAATTTGAAACCCAAAGTCCTTAGGTACTGAAGAGAATCTTCTGATCTCGCACACCTAGATCTATGGTTTCAGAAAAAGAAATATGAATATTTCTATTACTTAATACCCCCTCTTATACTGCCCTTAAAATAAGAAAACATCCAGATAAAGAAGTACATAGGGTGAGGTCCAGAAGGGTCCTGAGTGCAGGAGTTTCTGTCCCCATAGAGTTTGGGGTGCACCACTCTTCCAACACGTGGATGGTTTCACCAATCTGTAAACTCTCCATTTAGGGTTTTTATGGAAGATCTATTCTGTAGGGATGATTGATTAAATCACTGGCCATTGGTGATTAATTCAATCTCTGGCCCCTCTCCACTTTCTAGAGGTTGGAGGGTGAGGGAGGCTGAAACTTCACACCCTCTAATCACAAGGTGAGTTCCTCTGACAACCACAACTGGCAGCCAGTAACCTCATTAGCATACAGAGACACTCATCATTATGGAGATTCCAAGGGTCTTAGGAGACCTTGTGTTAGGAATCTGGGACTAAGACCAAATAATATAACAAAAGATACTCCCATCATCCCTAGGAGCTCTGTGTCAAGAACTGGGAACGGATGAGCATTTACTTTTCATTATGTCACGTGATCGCAGCTATTCTGATGTCAGCCCCAAGACACTTTTCATTGCTCCATTCTATAGGTGAACCCAGCTGCCTGAAGATTTTGTAATTCTTTCTTTTCTAGGCAGCACAATTTGGTGATAACAGTGCCTGACTGGGAGTCCGAAAGTCTGAGTGTGGTCCTGACTCTGCCACAAGGTAACTGTGAGAGTTTTGGAAATTCACTTCAACCTCTTGAACCAGTTTTCTCACCTGTAAAGTGATGAAAGTTGCAAAAAAAAAAAAAAGTGTTATCAGCTATAACCAACGGGCCTGCTAGGAAACTGAACTTTTCCCTTGCATTTGTGAGCCACTGCTCTTATTTTACAACCTCCCCATAATCTGAGACCTGGGTTTGAAGCACAGCTTTGGCAATTCCTAATGGTCTGACCTTGAGCAGAAGGGAGGTTCCAGGGAGCTCCCTCAGCCCTACCACCATGTAAGAACATACATAGCAAGAAGACAGCACTCTACGGAGCAGCAAGCTGGCCCTCTACAGATGTCGAATCTGCTGGCACCTTGACCTTAGACTTCAATCCTCAAGAACTATGAGAAATAAATATCTGTTGTTTGAGCCACCTGTATCATTTTTGTTACAGCAGCCCAAGTGAACTAAGACAGAGGGTATACTATAAATACCCTCTAGATTGGCAAACACATTAAGAAGTCTTGGCGGTAACACATGCTGGCAAGGATGCACACCAACAGAATGTCTTATACATTGCTGGTAGGAGTGAATATTGGTACGACCTCTTTCAAAAGCAATTTGGTATTTTTTTGGTAAAGTTGAACATTTATACACCCTTCAACATGGCATTTCCACCTCTAGCTATACACCCCAGGAAAACTTTTCCACACATATATGAATTCTTATAACAGCACTCTTGTATATGGGAAAAAAAATATGGAAACAACCAAGGTACATTGATAGAATAATAAAATAATTATGGCATATTTACTCAATGAAATATTGTACAGCAGTAAAAATGGTGAAATATAACTACATGCAACAACATGGATGAATCTTTGAAATATTATATTATGTGAAAAAAGTGAGTCAGAAGACTGCATATGTATGACAACATTTTATAAAATAAAAAGCAAGCAAACCAATATATTGGCAAGGAATATAAACACACATGTTAAAGTTATTTTCACAAAGTAAGGAAGGTGCAAACCAAACTTCAATATACTATTTATCACTGTGGGAGGCCAAAAAAAAAAAAAAAAAAAACAGAATAGAGAAGCAGTATATGGTGTAAATTATTAGAAATGCTTTTGTTCTTAGGTTGGATAACAAGCTCATGGATGATCATTAAATAATTATGTTTTATAGCACATATATTATATATAATATATTCTTTTGTATCCAATATTTTTAATGAATAATATGTAAAAATGCTTTTATTAAAGGAATCAGCCATGGGGAACCACCTCCCCTCTATAGCCTACCTTCCTTTTCTGCCTTCACTGTGGACACTTCCACTTTCCAAGAAGGAAATCACAGTCCCTTCCCCAAAACCAGAACTACCACCACATGCTTTCTCTGCTCTCTCCCGAACCACAGCAGGTTAAATAAATACGATAATAATTACACCTTCTTTGTATGTGTAATTGACAAATCCTCCAGAGAAACTCAATACTGGAGGGTATATATCTCAACTGAATGGAAGTTGAGAAAATAGAGGTTGTCAAATGGGGTTCAGAGTAAGGGTGGGGGCGAATGGCTGAGGGTCCCCTCAGTGAGCTTCATCCATTAGTAACTCTCAGGATATCTGTAGTAGGAATATTAAAATGGGGTTGTCTTTAAGAGAACAGGAGTCCTGGGAAACACAATTAAATCTTCTTAAGTGGATGTTTTTTCTCTTGTGATAATTGTGTCAAGTCCATAAATCTATGAAACTATGCACGCTACTTTCTTTTTACAAAATCTTCCACAAACAATTTTATGGAAAATATTTTTTTAATCAGGAAAAATATAAGATCAACCCAGATTTCAGGAAATGGAGGCCCTGAGAACTCGGAGGGAGGTGGGGAAGGCCCTGCACCTAGAACCCCATTTCCTGACTTTCCATCTAGTGCAATTTCCACTGTATCACACGGTGGCCTCTTCTCTGAGCCAAGTTCTCAGACCTCACACAGCTCCTCCTGCGGTACTTACCCGGTCTCCTCACCCCCAACTGAAGTTGATGGGCTTTTATTCCCTGCAGTACATGATCAACACCCTGCAACCCCAATTTTTCCTCTGGCATAATGCAGATAGAATCAATCACCTGCATACCAAGCGCACCTATGATTCTGTACCCTAAAATGGTCCCCAGAGTTGAGCAAACTCATATAAACAGGAGTAAAGAGGGAGAATGGATTCCTGACTAATCAAGTTCTAGTCACCTCTGCTCCAACAATTCCATAATGAAAATGCCTTTATTTCCTCAAAGAAAAGTGTAGAATTTCCAGATGCCATTGTAGCTCACTTTCACATATAAATGCCTAAACTCTGAAACTTTGAAACTTTACCTGGTATAGTAAAACTTCTTCAGTAACTATAGATACATACATTTATATGTGTGCATCCATACGTTCACATATATGTCCTTAAATATCTATCTTCATTGACATAAGCACATATGCAAACATGCATGCAAACATATGTAAGACAAATATACCACTATCACTTCAGTTTAAAAGATTGTATGAAAGCAGTAGTAGAAAGAGCACTAAACTAGCAATCCTTATATATAATCTTATGTACATACATTAGCCTGTCTGTAACCCCATTTATATTGTATTAGTCCATCTCTGTGGCTTATAACAAAATACTTGAAACTGGGTGATTTACAAAGAAAATGAAATTTATTGCTTAGTTTCTGAGGCTGGGAAGCCCAAAGTCCAAGGAACACATCTGGTGGTGGCGACAGTGAACCAGGGGTCGCACATTGCAAGATGGTGGAAGCAGAGAGAGCAGAGAGAGACTCTCCTCTTCTTTTAAAGCCCTCAGAACCACACCCCTGACCAGCATTTTTATTCCAGTCACTACTGCACAGTCCCACAATCAAATCACCTCTTCAAGGCTCCACCTTTCAATTACCATAATTGAATTTCCCACCCTCTTAACAGTCATAGTGGAGGCTAAGTTTCTAGAAACTTGGGGGGCACAATTCAAGCTTCAATGAGTTATGGGGGGACATAATTCAATCCACTACAATCTTTAAACCTCAATAACCATACATGTTCCCACATTCTTCCAAAGAGTTTTATAAGGATGTTATTTATTCAATATAGATTAAGCTGACGTATGAAAACTTCGGAGAATACTGTGCTTTCAAGGTGTCAATGGTTATTTTGTTGTTATTATTTTCACAGTCAAGATCACCATTTGCATTTGTGTTTGTTAGGCATCAGATGGACATGAAGAGTTTTTCCACCGGCATCATCCTCACCCAATCCTCATCACACTCCTCCTGATAATTATGCCTACTTTAGGAAGTTGTTGAAAGGATTAAATGAGTTAATTCAATCAAAACTCTTTGAACAGTGTCTGCCATTTTGGAAGAATTCAGTAAGAGTCAGATTTTATCACATGCTAAAATATAACCTCCATGAGCACAAGAAGTCTTGTCTGCTTTCTTTTCTGCTGTACCCCCAGCCCTGAGAATAGTACCTAGCACATGCTGAATGTTCAATAAATGTTTGTGGGGTAAATTGTGGCATAAACCTGATAATTACAAGGGCTTTGGAGGAAAGAACAAAGGCATAGAGGGAATAGAAAGAGAAAAGGGACTAGAAGACATTGCGAAGAAAGAGGTAGGAGCAGCCTTTGAGCAACAGACTCTGATATAGGCCTTTACAGAGTCCTACAGGACCTCACACAACCTTCTGAAGCTGGTATTGTTAATGTCTCCTTTTGTAAACGTGGAAATTGAGACCCAGTGAGATTAAATGACCCACGAATGGCTAAGTGAGACATCTACTAGGCTCTTCTAATTCCATCTTGCACAAACTTGGCTCCCTCCATCGGGGAAATGGAGCAAAGCCAAGGGGACTCATGGGGGCAGTGGTCCCTGCTCTGTTGGAAAGAGAGGAACCAGCACCTCTGGAAGGAGTGCTGCCAACTTGCTCTCCCTGGCTCTGCTCCATCATCCCAAGTCACTATCAATCCTTCATCTTTCAAAAGTTCTTGGTCAATCCTGCTTGGTGTCCATTCACTCTTTGTCAAACGGTCCTGAGGTGAGAAAAGCACTGAAAGCAGACTTAGGGCCCTGGGTTATTATGCCCACACTGCTCTGGACTAATTGTGTGACTTTGGGTGAATCGCTTATCCTCTCCACATTTATTTATTTATTCATCTGCCTGCTTAGAACATGATGTGAAGGCATAAGAGTAAAGTGGCTTAAATATCATAACAGAGAAGAAAATGAGTTTCATTGAGCACCGCATTAGCCAACATAGAGAAATTATGTAGTGCTTTTATCCAGTGCATACATGAGAAACCTGGACATCCAACAGACTCCCTCATTCACAGGCTCTCACAAAACTCCTGAACGAGCTCTTAAATATTACATTAAGAGTCTCCTGGACTGTAACCTTCTTGAGAGTAAAGATGACACCTTACTTTTATTTGTATTTCCAGCACCCCATTCATTGCAGACACTCAATAAATAATGAATGAAAGGTTGAAAGAATATTTTATTAAAATGAAAAGAGCTAGGTCAGTTGTCATTACAAGCATCAAACTGAAGATAAAAAGCCTGTGCTTGATGCTACAGGATGGGAAGTCCCCCAATATCCATGCAGGATTGAGATTCTCTGGAATGTCACTTCTCTCCTAAACTTCCCTTGATCATTAACAGCTTTCTCATGGCACTTTTCACCTCATTGTTCCTTAATGTGTAGATGAGAGGGTTGAGCAAAGGGGGCATCACAATGTTAAAGAGGATGACAAGTTTGTGTGCAGCCAGGGTGGTGGAGGGACGAATGTACATGAACATGGGGGGCACGAGGACCAAAAGGACCGTGATGATGTGTGAACCACATGCCAAGAGTGCCTTGTGCCGGCCCTCCAATGACCGGCTTCTCAGGTTCAGTAAGATGACCACGTAGGAAATGATAAGAATGAGAAAGGAGACTAAAGAGATCAGGCCACTGTTGGCCACCACCATGAGCCCTACCACATAGGTGTCTGCACAGGCCAACTTCAGCAGGGGATGAACACCACAGAAGAAGTTGTCTATCTCAGACCCTGTGAGAAGGGTCTGCAGAAGGGAATGCAGGAAGCCAGCTACCCAGGAGGCCCCCACCAGCAAACCACATTTCCACCGATCCATGATGCGTGTGTAGTGCAGGGGCCTACAGATGGCCACGTAATGGTCATAGGCCATGGCTGTGAGGAGGAAGATCTCAGTGCCACCAAAGAAAGTGAGCAGAAAAGAGCTGAGTCATGCAGCCATTGAAGGAGATGATCTTGTGCTCCATAAAAGTGTCAGCAATCATCTTGGATGTAGTGGCAGATGGATAACACATGTTGACAAAAGACAGGTGGCTGAGGAAGAAATACATGGGACAATTCAGAGTCTTGCTGGCATTGATGGTGGTGATGACCAGAAGATTACCCAGGACGGTGAGCACATGGAAGAGGGAGAATACCACAAAGCATGCATACTGCATCTCCCTGCTCTGGAAAAGGCCAAATAAAACAAACTCAGTCACATTGTTCTTGGCATCCATGGATTCTCTACCTGGAACAGTGACAGTGTGGCTGGCTCTGTAAAGACACAAATTTCCTGAGACATCACCAAGATAATGAACTAGGAGATACCAGCCCTCATTCCCCCCCCCAAAAAAAAAAAAAATAGAAAGAGAGAGAGAGAGAGACAGCTGCCCACAAATCAAAATAGCCCTGAGAGGGCTCAAGGGCCCATTGAAGAATCTGCAGCAACACAGTGAAGAAAAAAAATGGATAATAAGTACAAAGGAAGAATTGTTGGTGAGACTGGCATACTTGAACTGCCAAGAGCCAACAAGAAACAAAGAAAGGTGGAGGCTATTAGTATCAGCCACGTGGTGGGAACAATTGTGGTCCCCAGGAGCATACTCCACAGAGGACACCAGCATCTTTTGCCACTAAGGTAACCAGCTGCCATTCCCACCAGGAAACCCCAGAGAGGGGGACATGGCTTCACACCTCTCCCCTCCCAAGAACAAGATGCTGTAGAGCCACCTCAGGAAAGGAGCCACCACCTCTCCCAACCACATGTATATCCTGACTCCTGAGCCACAGCTACTCCTGAAGTGCCCACACTCCAGACCCAGGCTCTGTGGCTGCACTGCACCCACACACTCTCAGACATTGGGGCCATTCCCAGAGTGAGCTAGTTTGCACTGCAGGCCCTGGAGCCAAAGTATCTCCAAGCATGCCCACATTCTCGGCACCAGAACAGCCACCGTGGAGAGTTAGTCTCCACCCCACCTCCGAGACACTGTAACTCTGCAAACATCTATGCTCCTATTCTCAGCTCCATGGCTGCTTCATAAGCACCCACGTCTTGTATACTGTTATCAATGTGGCAGCAGAAATGCCTGCACCCCAGACACCAGTGCCACTACCACCACAAATCCCAGAGCCGCAGTCCTCCATGCATGCCCATGCTGTAGTCCTCAGCTTCCTGGCTGCTTCCAGGTGCCACTCCTCAGACATCTGTGCCACCACAACCAAGAAGGGGCACACAAGCCAGACTCAGTGCCAAGAAGGATGCCCCACAGCTGCAATTTTCACAGGGGGAGAAAAAGAAGTCTTTAGCAGCCATTGCCACAAAAGATCTCAACTACCCTCACTACCACTGCAGACATCTACAGCATTGGCCATTGAGGATTACTGCAATCTGCATCAACACTGACCTCAGCTGACAGAGATGTCCAGAGACTACACAGCTGCATCCCACTGATGCCAGAACCACTGCACCCACCCAGCAAGATTCTTAACACCCATTCCCTTCAGGGCAAGGTGTTTCCACACTAAAACTAGCTCATAAAATCTGGAAGAGATGACTGTTCATGAAGTACATAGACATAAACTTAGAAGCAATGAGAAACGTGAAGAACAAAGAGACATAACATTATGAAAACAATAATTTCCAAGTTGCTGACCCCCCCAAAATGGAAATACATGAACAGCTTGACAGAGAATTCAATATAATTTCTTTAGGAAGCTCAGCAAGCATCAATAAATTATAGAGAAACAATTCAACAAAATCAGGAAAAGAATCAAAACTAGAAATCAACATGAAGATTGAAATTATTTTTTAAATTATAAAAAAGACAGAAGACTCAGATAAAAATCAGAAATGAAAGAGGACACATTGCACAAAAATACAAAAGATCATAAGAGACTACTATAAATATTTATACTCCAACAAATTAGATAACCTAGAAGAAATAGATAAATTCCTAAACACATACAACCTGCCAAGACTTAATCATGAAGAAATAGACAATCTGAACAGACTAGTAATTAGTAAGGAGGTTGAATCAGTAATAATAAATCTCTCATCAAAGAAAAACCCAAGAACTGATCACTTCACTACTGAATTCTACCAAACATTTAAATAATGGGCATGCTGACAGTATTGATCTGGCCATCACATCTTGGGCTTGAGTGGTAACAGTCAGCTTTGTACCCCATGAATATTCATAACCAAAAAAAGAAAGAAAGAAAGAAAGAGAGAGAGAGACAGAAAGAAAGAGAGAGAGAGAGAGAGAGAGAGAGAGAGAGAGAGAGAGAGAGAGAGAAAGAAAGAAAGAAAGAAAGAAAGAAAGAAAGAAAGAAAGAAAGAAAGAAAGAAAGAAAAAACCAATCCTTCTTGAATTCTTCCAGAAAATTGATCTTCCCCAAACTCTTCCAAATCCATTTTATGAGGCCAGCATTACCCTGACACCAAAGCCAGACAAGGACACTGGAATAAAACAAAAAAAAATTCAGGCCAATATTCTTGAGGAACATAGATGTGAAAATCCTCGATGAAATTCTAGAAAATAAAATTCAATAGCCCATTAAAAGGATCATTCACCATGATCAAGTGGGATTTATTTCTGAGATACAAGGATGGGTTCAATATAGGCAAATCAATAAATGTCAAATACCTCATTAATATAATGAAGAACAAAAACCATATGATCATCTCAACAGATGCATAAAAAGCATTTGACAAAATTCTGTATCCTCTTATGATAAAAACTCTCAACAAATTAGGTATAGAAGGAATGTACCTTAAAACAATAAAGGCCATACATGACAAGCCCACAGCTATTAACAAATTCAATGGTGAAAAATTGAGAGCTTTTGCTCTAGCTCAAGAAAAAGATGAGGATGCCCACTCTTGGTACTTCTGTTCAACATCATACTGAAACTGCTAGCCAAAGCAATTAGGCAAGAGAAAGAACTAAAAACCATCCAAATTAGAAAGGAAGAAGTTAAATTTTCTCTTTTCACAGGTGGCATGATCTTATATATAGAAACTCTAAAGACTCCACCAAAAAGTTGTTAGAACTAACAAATTCAGTAAAGTTGCAAGATACAAAAAAGCATGCAAATATCAGTAGCATTTCTATACAGTAACAAACTATCTGAAAAAAAATTAAGAAAACAATCCCCTTTATAATAGCTACAAAAATAATAAAATAATTAGGAATAAATTTAACCTAGAAGTTGAAAGATCCATACACTGAAAACTACAAAACATTGATGAAAGAAATCGAAAAGACACAAGTATATGGAAAGACATCCCATCTTCATGGATTGGAAGAATTAATACTGTTAAAGAGTCAGTACTACCCAAAGAGATCTACAGATACAATGCAATCCCCATCAAAATTCCAATGACATTTTTTACAGATAAAAAAAATCCTAAAATTTATATGGAACCATTAAGGACCCCAAAGAGCCAAGGCAATCATGAACAAGCCAAGAATCATCACATTATCTGATTTCAAAATATACTATTGTAATGGGTATACTGATAGTATTAATCTGTCGATTGCATCTTGGGCACAAGTTGTGATGGTCAACTTTGTACTCCATGGATATGTATAACTAATAAAATTTAAATTTAAATTTAATTATATCTCATTTAAAAATAGCAAATTTTAAAAAAGAGAAAATATATAACATTAAGCTATAGTGATAAAAACAGAATGGTACTGGCATAAAGACAGATACATGGACCAATGAAACAGAACAGAGAGCCCAGAAATAAATCCATTCACTTATGGTCAATTGATTTTGACAAAAATGCCATGAACACACAATGGAGAAAGGAAAGTCTCTTCAATAAATGGTTCTGGGAAAACTGTATAACCACACATGAAAAAACAACATTGCTTCTCTAACCTCATCATCTCTCACTCTCCTCTTTGTTCACTCCTTTTCAAGCACACTGCCTCCTTAATATCTATCAAACACATGCTGCCATCTTGGGGTCTTCGCACTGGTTTTTCCTTCTGCCTGGAATATTCTTCCCCGAGATATCTACTGATATACTCCCTCAAGTCTTTGTGCAAATATTGCTTTTTCAAAGAGTCTATTTGACCACCGAATTAAAATTACAACCTCTCAGTGCTCCCAATCCTCCTTGCCTTGCTCTGATTTTTCTTCTTTCCATGCTACATATCTCTTTTGGACATAATATATGATTAATTTATTATATGTGTATTTTATCATCTGCCTCCCCCCATCAGAATACCAGCTCCATGAGGCAGGTTCTTCGTTTTGTTCTCTGAGGCATCCTCAGAACACTGCCTGGTGCATCGTAGGTGCTTGATTAATATTTCTTGATTTAAATAACTGAATGAATGAGTAACAGCTATAAGGGATCAAATACAATAATAATAACATATACATTTATAGGACTTTACAACTACACATCCTCTTATTTCATTGAGCTAATATTTACTGAGCACTAATATGTGCCTGACACAAGCTAAGGTTATTGCACATATTAGTTCAAATCTATGCGACCACCTTGGGAAATGCATATTATTTATTCCCTCATTTTACACAGGCAGGATCTACAACTCACAGAATTATTTTCTCAAGTTCACACACAGTCACAACTAACTCTCACTTTATACTACAGCTAAAATATACTATGTGGAAAGCATCACGTTATATAGAAATTGTGAGTTTCCATGCAAATGTTTACCCTAGATGTGTAGTATCAGAATAAATCTAGATCAGAGACAGACCTGAGAAAATAAAAGCATGTTAAACAAATGAATGAACATATGAAATGCGTAAGTGAATGAATAAACAACTGTCTCAGATTCTAAGTAATTTGTGCATAAATTATTATAAAATAAATACATTCATCCCTTGGTATCCATGGAGGGTTGGTTCCAGAGCCCCTTGCATATCCTAAAATCTGCAGATGCCCAAGTCACTTATATAAAATGGTGTAGTATTTGCATATAACCTACACACATCCTCCCATACACTTTAAATCAT
Source organism: Cynocephalus volans (assembly GCF_027409185.1). Classification (NCBI taxonomy): domain Eukaryota; kingdom Metazoa; phylum Chordata; class Mammalia; order Dermoptera; family Cynocephalidae; genus Cynocephalus; species Cynocephalus volans. The sequence goes on along the minus strand of NC_084463.1, from coordinate 104,972,519 downwards.
CCCTAGATTACTCATAATATCTAATACAATGTAAATACTGTGTAAGTAATTGTTATACTCTATTTTTATTTATGTTATTTTTTATTGTGTTTTTCAAACATTTTTGATCCATGGTGGTTGAATCCATGGCTGTGGAACCCAAGAATATAAAAAGCCAACTGTAATTGTATTAAATTCTACAAAAAATTGTTCACTGCCTCCTAAATACCTAGCACTGTGTCAAAAGACTTTCCCAACAGGGATGTTTTAAGGATAAAATGAAATTTTAAACAAAAAGAGAGAGAGATATGGACCCTAGGAAGCTGGGCCTCAGGCCTTCTCTTCTTGGCATATCAGTCAATAAACTTGGGAAACTTCAATGAGTTCTACCACAAGTACATCAGCAAAACTGAAGGATGGTGGGTTGTAATTAAGAGTTTATCATCAAGGGCAGGCTGGTAGAGAGAAGGGACAAAGAAAGTGAAATCCCACAGGACTGTGTCTGAGCACTGCTTTTGTCACATTTCATTATTGTGGTTGCAAAAAAACAAATCAAATGACATTTGTTAATAGCAGGAAAGTAAAGGAGATCCTCCATCATGTATTATAAGCTCTTAGATAAGCTCCAGTCCCTGCATCTCCAGGAGAGTTAGGGTCCTGGAATGGGGCTCACAGAAGACTGAGGGGAAGAATAAAATGCCTGGGGCATAAATAGACCACAGCAGTTGGCACTAAGGGTTTACACTCAGAGAAGCCAAATTAAGATGCAGATGAAATCAGGGAACAATAAGCAATGGCAATGACAAACAGGAACAAGGAAATAATTGTCATCTCCTGGGATATTCTGCCTAGGATTATTAAGTATCTTCCCTCTCCCAGATATTCTCAACTGAAAATATATGTATTTTACCACAAAATTCTTTTTCTACACACTTCTAAAACTGAAAATGGTTTGATTAGATGGTTCCATTTACCCACAGAATAGAACTGAGAGATAGCCCTGAAAATAGCCTTCCAATTTCAGTCACTGAAAAACGCTAGAACAAAAATAATATAGTCACTGTGAATACCCAAAAAAGACTTAGGCAGCAGGCAAATCTCCTCATCATTATTGCATGAAATTCTACAACATTTTGTTTTTATTTAGTCTTACAGCAAGTGTAGGACATGCACATTGTTTGTATCTGCTCTTATGTAACACTCCAAAAAGAATCGACAAGGACCAAATTCCTGCCTGGGATTGCACAGCTGGTTTACTGGCCATCCTCGGAAAACTGTTCTTGGAGGCAGCATCACAGTCTGTAAAGTCCAGACTCTGGAGCCGGGTTCCATGAGACTAGATCTGCCACTCCCTAGATTAACGGCATTGGGCAAGTAACTTGACCTCTCAGAAACTCAGTACAAAATGTCCTCTCCTTTACATATAAGGACATTTCACATATGTCCTCATATGTAAAATGGAGACAATAACAACACGTATCACCTAGGATGGTTGTTGTGAGGCTGCTGAGAGATGATGTAAAAGCATTTAGTACAGTGCCTGGCACTTAGTAGGTGCTCAGTAAATATCAGCTTCTACTAGATCTCAATGGTTGTATGTCAGACTTACGTGGGAGAATGGTTTATAAGAGCAATGCTATAGGATATATTTCCAAGTTTTGTTTTGTCTTTTTTTTTTTAATTTCTACGTATTTCAAAACATTTTTACTAAATCTCAAATACAAAGAATCTCAAAACTAGGGATACCTAATGTGCAAGGTAGTCTAGGCCCCACCTGCTCTTAAAGCCAAGCCCTCTAAGGATAAAGATGAGACAACAACACACTTGGGTGATCCAAGCCAAGAACTATTCCATCGTCTCTTTCTTTCAAGAGATTCTATTCTGACTCAGACTCTCCCAAAGAAAATAATAATAATTTATAATTTTCACTTTTATGATTTGTATTATAAAATAAACAATGTAGTTCATATTATTTAATCCTCAATACATTGTGTATTTACTGTTCTTATCCCCATTTTAAAGACAAAGAATGTAAAGGCTCAGAGAGATTAAGCAATTTACCCAAGTTCATTCATACTCATTACAGATATTCTAGCAAGAAACGTGGGCCCGACCATGACATTGGCCTAGGTGGCCATCTTGGCTTCCCAGGAAGGCCGCCTGAGGGCATCAGCCTCTGGCCTCTACCAGCACCAAGCACTGTGGCAGTGGTGCCAGCGGGTGAGGAGGAAAGATGGTGGGAAGGTTACCGGCATGTGTGGTGGACTGTGGCACCAGGTATACAAAACTGGGATTTGCTGGAAATACAGAACCACAGTTTATCATCCCTTCCTGTATTGCTATTAAGGAGTCAGCAGAAGTGGGAAATCCAGCTCGAAAGAGGGTGATGAAAGGTGTCGATGACCTAGACTTCTTTGTTGATGATGAAGCACCACAAAAACCCACATATGCAACAAAGTGGCCAATCTGCCATCATATAGTTGAAGATTGGGACTTGATGGAAAGGTTTAGGGAGCAGGTGATCTTTAAATATTTAAGAGCAGAACCTGAAGATCATTATTTTCTTTTGACTGAACCTCCACCGAATACTCCAGAAAATATTGGATTTACTGCGGACATAATGTTTGAGTCCTTCAATGTTCCAGGCTTATACATTGCTGGGCAGGCTGTTCTTGCCTTATCTACACCCTGGACCTCAAGACAAGCAGGAGAATGGTCGTTGACTGATACTGTAATAGACAGTGGAGACGGTGTCACTCATGTCATTCCTGTGGCTGAAAGGTATGTGATTGGCAGCTGTATTAAACACATTCCAATTGCAGGACGAGATATATTTTATTCAGCAACATCTCAGAGACCAAGTAGTAGGAACCCCTCCAGAGCAATCCCTGGAAACTGCTAAGGCAGTGAAGGAGGACTATTATTATGTCTGCCCAGATTTAGCAAAAGAATTTAGCAAGTATGACACAGATGGGTCAAAGTGGATTAAACAGTATACTGGAATCAATGCCATCTCAAAGAAAGAATTTTCCATTGATGTTGGTTATGAGAGATTTGGGGGACCTGAAATCTTTTTCCATCCAGAGTTTGCTAACCCAGACTTTACACAGCCTATCCCAGAAGTTGTAGATGAAGTGATTCAGAACTGTCCTATTAATGTCAGACATCTTCTCTACAAGAATATTGTCCTCTCTGGAGGTTCATCCATGTTCAGGCACTTTGGACCTCGCTTGCAAGGAGATTTGAAAAGAACTGTACATACCAGGCTGAAATTAAGTGAGGAATTGAGCGGCAGTAGATTGAAGCCAAAAGCTGTTGATGTACAAGTCATTACACACCGCATGCAGCGATATACAGTTTGGTTTGGAGGATCGATGCTGGCTTCCATGCCTGATTTCTACCAAGTATGCCACACCAAAAAAGATTATGAAGAAATTGAACCGAGCATTTGTCATCACAATCCAGTGTTCGGAGTCATGTCATAAAATTGACTTCATAATTATTGGGGTTAGGGAGGTGGGAAAGAGGTAATCTTTCTAATTACCTGTTTCATCTGGCTGGCTGGTTTTGAGGTCTTAAACCTGATTTGTAATAGTAAGAGCAAACATAATTATACAGGAATATTTTAATAAGCATAACAACAAACAGATGTAGAAAGGAGCCAAAATGATTAACTGTTTATCTTTAGATTGAATATGTGAATCTCATGTGTAACAAAAAGTGGGTTTTGGTTCTTTCTTTGCCCTGATATTTTGCATATTACTGAATTATATGGGATTTGAGGGATTTATCGGTGTGTGGGTAAGCTTTAGAATGCTTGATTTGTACACTTCTAAGTGGGCAATGTAGGAGCTTGTTTATATTTCATACTTTTTATACTTTGAGGAGAAAAAAGTCAAAGAAAAACGGTCATGTTTGGGAGGGGGGTGGAAAGTGACCAAGTAAAGGATAAATTCAAAAAATAGCCTCATGAGACTTGGCATAAAGATTCATGGGATTCCAGTTATTATGAATTACTTCCCCCCCCAGCCCCACTCCCAGAGTTATTCTTTGTAAGTGCTTTCGGAACTAAGAAGCTAGTATCTTCAATTAACGGATGCCTGCTAGTGCTTTCTGATTACTTGCATTCTGTTTTTTGCTTTAAAAGAAAAGATAAGACTGTTTTGACCAATATTGCAGTTCTTTAGTGTCATTTCTTATTAAAAATATATAATAATAATTTGATTGCCAGATTGACATATATAAAGCCTAATATCATTCTAATAAAGGCACAACTTTCTTTTTAATACTTGTTTCAAGTCCTTTAATCTCTTTGTAAATTAACTAATCTATTTTCTTCAAACCTCTGCAATAGTCCTTTGAAATCACAGTGGTTGGTTAGCAAGCCAACTTTCTTATGTGCTCTGTACAAATGTGAACTTTTAATATGTTGAGTTCTTTCATTTTGATAACTGGACCTCCATTTGATATTTTTATTTGTATAACTCATTTGCAGCCTGAACACTTTTTAGTGCCAGTCCCTAACATATCATAGAAAGTTAATTTTCTTTGCATTTTAAAATATCTGGATCATGAAGAAAAAGTGAGGAAAATAAATTAAAACTGAATTACCTTTAAAGAAAAATATAATGAGGAAATAGAAGGTACTAATATTGTGGTAAATTTCTTTCAGTTGTTTCCTTTTATGCAAAAATTTCTTACAAACTTTGAATCAAGTGTATACATAGTTTTATATTAAGCATTTTTCTCTTAACCCTTCATCTAAGCATTTCCACAAGGTGATATTCTTCAAAAGATATTTTTAATGGCACATTATTTAAAAGTGCCATAGTTTATTGATCATTTCTCTATTTATGAGCTTTTAAGTTACTCCCAATTTCATGCTATGGTAAATGAAAATTTACCTGCTCTGTAAATCTCTGGACAAACTTCCTTAATAGTAATTCCTTAAATTGGAAAGCCTGAGGAGGAAGGCTTGGATGTTTCTTAGGATCCAGATAGAATTTCAATACAGTATGAAGACAGCATCATTTGCTTTTCAAGGAATTACAGAAGATAGTGATAAAACAAAGATGATCATTAACTGCCAACCCGGACTACCCTTCTCCAGCCTAAACATCTTCCAACACCTTCAGCCTCTCATCTGAGCCCTCATTTCAGTCCTGGTTTCCTCCTCTCTACTTCTCTCCAAATTCCTCACACCATTCTTAAGCCATAGACAGCCCCTCGGACCTCATAGTCTGTGAGGACCTGTACAAGACTGAATACAGTAGTCCTCCTTTATCTGTGGTTTAGCATTGCACAGTTTCAGTTCCCCATGGTCAACCAAGGTCTGAAATATTAAATAAAAAATTCCAGAAATAAACCGCTCATGAGTTTTAAATTGTGCAACATTCTGGGTAGCGTGATGAAATCTCACTCTGTCCCACGCCATTCTGTCTGGTATGTGAATCTTCCCTTTGTCCAGCATTTCCATCTAGGCTACCCACCCTTTAGTCAGTCACCTAGTAGCCATCTCAGTTACTAGATGGCCTGTCACAATATCACAGTGCTTGTGTTCAAGGAACCCTTATTTGACTTAATAATGGCCCAAAGTGCAAGAGAAGTGATGCTGGCATATTGTATAATTGTTCTATTATTAGTTATTGTTAATCTCTTACTATGACTAGCTTATAAATTAAACTTTATCATAGTATGTATAGGAAAAAACATAGTACATATAGGGTTCAATACTATCTGCAGTTTCAGGCATCCACTGAGATCTTAGAACAGATCCCCCAAGGATAAGGGGGAACATGAGCTTTACATGTTATCCTAGTTCACACTCATCACAACCCTTTAAGATAACTAATAATATTCACACTATACAGATGAAAAAAGGAAGCTCAAGAAGCTTAAGTTTATTTAAGTGACTTGCTCAAGGTCACAGATAACAAGTCCCATAACAGGAATTAAGACCAAGTCTGCCTGATTCTAAAACCAATGCTCCTTTGCCACACCCTTCTACTTTCTCCAGTCTCACGCTACTGAAAATCTTCAGAGAGATGCTCAATGGACTTGACTTTGTCTGGAGGAGGCAGCATGATGCCTTGTAAAGGGCACTGATCTGGGAGCCAAAAGACCTAGGCTTTATCCCAACTCTGTCACTCAGTTGGGTGACCTCAAACAACACCCTCCCTCTCCTTGGTGCTCTGTTTCCCCATCTATGTAGAATGAGGGTTGGACTAAGTGCTCTGATTCTAAGCTGGAAAAGTAGAAATGCACCAGAGAAATTAATTTCACTGATATTGATGAATTTAATGATGAGCCAGTATTTGATGAATTTAAGGATAACTGGAAATCAAGAAAGTAGCTTGACATCTTTACTGATTCCACTACTTTGCCTGAGAGCTGGTTGAGGTTGAGAGTCACATTACACCGAATTTGATCTCTCACCAGTTTTTCAGATGTGCTCTGTCTTGAAAAGTAAAGGAAATTTGTCATGCACTTAAGAAACATTTCTGTTTTAAAAGATTAAAGTGTAGAAAGTCTTCTAAGAGTCTTTTAAGCTTCAGGTATGCAAAGGACTCATTTACGTAAAACAGCACCTTGCTTGGTGGGCTGGGCTTTGTGGAAGGTGTTCCAAGACCGTACTTCAGTGAAAATACACTTTGGGATTGCTCTAATTTCCGAAAAGTTTAATATGGCATCTGAGACCACACACCAGGGAAGCCCATGGAAAATTCCGGGGAACTTTACCTGGTCTTTAAACACTGACCCCTCCACTCTAAGCACACATCCTTCCCCACTGTCCTATGCCTCCCCCAGCCCCCAGCTATGGCCCAGGCATTCATCTAGTGAGCCTCTAAATAATAAAACGTGGGAAAGCACTCTCTGAACTTTAACACCTCTACAAGTAGGGGGAATAGTAACCATAGCAGTAAAACATTTGCTGGCATTTATTGAGCACTTGCTGGATGCCAGGCCTTGTGCAGAGCACTTTAAATGCCTCATCTCAGTTCATTTAACACCACTTTGAGGAAGCTACTGTTCCTATTTTTCAGATGAGGAAAGTGAGCATTAGAGCTAATGAGTGATAGGGTCAGGTTCACACACCAATAGGGGTTACACCTGGAAATGCAAGCCAGTGAACAGGGCTTTAGGGCCATTCTCTTAATCACTATACAGCCCTCTTGACCAGGGAAGTGGGAGCACCTGATCACCCAAAGAGTACATGTCCTCAGCAGCTAACGGGTGAGCAAAGAAAATGGCCAAGGAGAAGAATTCCAGGGATGCCACTGGAATATAGGGGGAAAAATCAACCCAGATATAAAACTCCCATGGGATACATTTAAAGGCAGGACCCTGAGATACACTCAGATGAAGTGGGACTTCCATCTGGGTGTGGGGAACAGAACAGAGGATGGCAAAACAAATGAGGACATCTGTTTTCCATAGAGATCTTTAGTTGGTTCGGGTTTATTCTAGACGGAGTCCCCAAAAGACCAAGCTACATGAGAACTGACCTTAGTGAGCTCCACCCTCCTCAGGTGAGCAGCCCAAGGCAGGAGTCTGGCCAAAAACTGGAGGGTTGCAGCGAACTTTTAAGCACAGAGAGTTCAAGGAAGCTCATATGGTATCACCTCAGCCAAAACCATCACCAGACTTGAGCACTTCTGCTTTGGAAGTCATAGCACGTGGAGTTTTAGAAAAAGTATCTTGAGGTTTGCAAATGAGACCCCAGGGGCATTGTATCCCAATTAGAGGAATGGGCCGTGGAGAAAGCCATACCCTTTGTCAGATCAATTTAGTAGTTCAGAGAAACTTTTGAGGCTGAGATTATCACTGGGTTTGTTTGTTTGTTTGTTTCTGGGCTATGAGTTGGGAGAAAGCTGCTGTTTTTATCGTTGTTTTAGACTCCTATACTGTGTCATCTCAAACTCATTCATTCAGCTTGTAGGTAATAAGTAGCTACTATATATACAGGGCATGGGGTTTTTGCCCTCTATTTGGGGAAATAAGCTGGTGTTAAACATGAAGTTATCTGTTTTTTTCCTAAGTAGTAGGGACAAGTTTGAACTAACCCAGCCCCTTGACTACCACTTTACATTAACACCATACTTTATAAAGTGGTTTCACCCTGTGAGGTCAGTAAGACAAACAAGGGATGGTATAATATGGTGCTTAAAAGCATGGAATGAGGAGTCAGTGATTAAAGGATGACTCTCCATTTGTTAGGTATCTAACCTCCAACAAGTGGCTTAACTTCTCTGGGATGCCATTTCCTCATCTGCAGTTTTTTCTTTCTGAGACTTAAAGAAATCAATACACAATTCCATAACCATAGTTGGAGAGATTAACTCCACAGCCTCAGGAAGTGGGAGTATGATTAGATCCAAAAAATCGGTAGAAACAGAAGACCCCGACAACATATAAACCACCTTGACCTAATTGATGTCTATGGAGCAATATACCTTTAAACTGAAGAACACACGTTCCTTTCAAGTACACATTGTACATTCACTAAGATAGACCTTTTGTTGAGCTATGAAACAAGTTTCAGTAAAAGTAAAAGGAATGACATTATTCAGTATGTTCTCTGACCACAATGATATTATTCAGTATTTTCTCTGGATTAAATTAGGACTCAATAACAACAAGATATCAAAGAAAAACCTCAATTATCTGGAAATTAAACAACACACTTCTAAATAATCCCTTAGGGAAGAAATCATTAAGAAATTTGAATATATTTTAAATGAATAATAATGAAAATACATGTGAAATTTTGTGGCATGCAGTTAAAGCATTGCTTAAAGAAAGTTTATAGTTTTATTATTTATTATTTATTTTTTATTTTTTTAAATTTTATTTTGTCAATATACATTGTGGTTGATTATTGTTGCCCCTTACCAAAACCTCCCTCCCTCCTCCCTCTCCTCCCTCCCCCCCAACAATGTCCTTTCTGTTTGCTTGTCGTATCAACTTCAAGTAATTGTGGTTGTTATATCTTCTTCCCCCCCCCCCCGGTTTTTTTTTTTGTATGTGTGTGTGTGTGAATTTATATATTAATTTTTAGCTCCCACCAATAAGTGAGAACATGTGGTATTTCTCTTTCTGTGCCTGACTTGTTTCACTTAATATAATTCTCTCAAGGTCCATCCATGTTGTTGCAAATGGCAGTATTTCATTCGTTTTTATAGCTGAGTAGTATTCCATTGTGTAGATGTACCACATTTTCCGTATCCACTCATCTGATGATGGACATTTGGGCTGGTTCCAACTCTTGGCTATTGTAAAGAGTGCTGCAATGAACATTGGGGAACAGGTATACCTTCAACTTGATGATTTCCATTCCTCGGGGTAGATTCCCAGCAGTGGGATAGCTGGGTCATATGGTAGATCTATCTGCAATTGTTTGAGGAACCTCCATACCATTTTCCATAGAGGCTGCACCATTTTGCAGTCCCACCAACAATGTATGAAAGTTCCTTTTTCTCTGCAACCTCGCCAGCATTTATTGTTCAGAGTCTTTTGGATTTTAGCCACCCTAACTGGGGTTAGATGGTATCTCAGTGTGGTTTTGATTTGCATTTCCCAGATGCTGAGTGATGTTGAGCAGTTTTTCATATGTCTGTTGGCCATTTGTATATCTTCCTTAGAGAAATGCCTACTTAGCTCTTTTGCCCATATTTTAATTGGGTTGCTTGTTTTCTTCTTGTAAAGTTGTTTGAGTTCCTTATATATTCTGGATATTAATCCTTTGTCAGATGTATATTTTGCAAATATTTTCTCCCACTCTGTTGGTTGTCTTTTAACTCTGTTAATTGTTTCTTTTGCTGTGCAGAAGCTTTTTAGTTTGATATAATCCCATTTGTTTATTTTTTCCTTTGGTTGCCCATGCTTTTGGGGTTGTATTCATGAAGTTTGTGTCCAGTCCTATTTCCTGAAGTGTTTCTCCTATGTTTTCTTTAAGAAGTTTTATTGTTTCAAGGTGTATATTTAAATCCTTAATCCATTTTGAGTTGATTTTAGTATATGGTGAGAGGTATGGGTCTAGTTTCATTCTCCTGCATATGGATATCCAGTTATCCCAGCACCATTTGCTGAAGAGGCAGTCCCTTCCCCAGTGAATGGGTTGGTGTCTTTGTCAAAGATCAGATGGCAGTAAGTGTGTAGGTTGATTTCTGGATTCTCTATACTATTCCATTGATCAGTGTGTCTGTTTTTATGCCAGTACCATACTGTTTTGGTTATTATAGCTTTGTTGTATAGTTTAAAGTCAGGTAGTGTTATGCCTCCAGCTTTACTTTTTTGCTCAGCATTGCTTTGGCTATGTGTGGTCTTTTATTATTCCATATAAATGTCTGGATAGTTCTTTCCATTTCTGAGAAAAATGTCTTTGGAATTTTGATGGGGATTGCATTGAATTTGTATATCACTTTGGGTAGTATGGACATTTTCACTATGTTGATTCTTCCAATCCAAGACCATGGGATATCTTTCCATCTTCTTGTATCCTCTCTAATTTCTCTCAGCAGTGGTTTGTAGTTATCATTATAGAGATTTTTCACCTCCTTGGTTAACTCAATTCCTAAGTATTTTATTTTTTTGGTGGCTATTGTAAATGGGCAGGCTTTCTTGATTTCTCGTTCTGCATGTTCACTATTGGAGAAAAGAAATGCTACTGATTTGTGTTTGTTGATTTTGTATCCTGCTGTGCTGAAATCATTTATCAATTCCAACAGTTTTTTTGTAGAGGTTTTAGGCTGTTCGATATATAGGATCATGTCATCTGCAAACAGGGACAGTTTGACTTCATCTTTTCCAATCTGGATGCCCTTTATTTCCTTCTCTTCTCTGATTGCTCTGGCTAGTACTTCCAACACTATGTTGAATAGGAGTGGTGAGAGTGGGCATCCTTGTCTAGTTCCTGTTCTTAAAGGAAAAGCTTTCATAGTTTTAAATTCTTATATTAGAAAGGAAGTAAGGTCTAAAATCAATGAGCTAATTTTTTTTAGGAGATTAAAAAAAGAGCAAATTTAAACACAACTAGAAGGGAGGAAAAATAACAGAAATTAATCACATAGAAAACAAAACCAGAAAAAATTTTAGACAAAACCAAACAACGGTCCTTTGAAAAGATCAACAAAACTAATAAATCCCTAAATATACTGCTCAAGAAAAAAAGTGAGAGAGCACAAAATTTTAATATTGAGAAGGAAATAGGGCATTGCTACAATTCTGAAGAAAATAAAAAATGATGAGAGAAGATTATGAACAACCTAAAGTTTCAATATCAATATTACTTGATAACCAAAATTCACCAAATTCATATTTTAAAAAGGATATTTGAGATTTTATATTGAATAAAGATTGGAAATCCAACTGACTTTCAGGTGCACTAAAGCTTTTTAAGAGTTTTTACTGTCTATAAAGAAGGTGTGGACTAGACTCCCTGATGGTTGCAAATATAAGGTAATAAAAAGAGTATGACTTCCAGAATCAGACAGTTGATAGTTCAAATCCCCATTCTAACTAACTACTCTATAATTTTAGTCAAAATTCTCTGAGGAAAATCTTCATGTCAAACAGGGGCAATAATACCTTCCACAATAGATCTTGCATGTAATAACTACACCAGCTCTAAGTGTGTGTGATTACCAAAGTAGGTTTTCACCCATGAGAAAGCCACCATTTCCAGAAGATTCATCTGGTGATAACCACTTATCGTATTCCATCTCAACATCCATTTTTCAGACTTTTCCAAAAGAAGCCCTATTTCCATCTATCTAATATCCCTGCTTCCCAGAAATACCACTGGATGTGGATGCTGAACAAAGATAAGAAATAAGGGAACCAGGAAGGTGTCTCTGAAGATGACTTTCCAGACAGGTAAAAAAAAAAAAAAAAAAAAAAAAAGCTTGGCATCTAAAATTCTCAGAATAACTTAGGAATAATATAACTTCTGCCTAAGTTCTTTTGACATTAACCACTCACATAAACAATCAAAGCACAGAACTTCTAGTTCTATATATGTCACAAATTTTAAAATATGTACGATGAAAACTCTGAATGCTACAAGTCTATGGCACAGTTTGCAATCATAATAGAAGATGCAATAGCAGCAGCATCTCAAGAAGTGAGGCTATTTCAGAGCTGGCTGAGTCCACATCCCAAGTTTGAAGGAGTTCACCTGGATTGGGTATGCTACATTTCCTGACACTTGCCTTAACTCTCATTGAAGAAGTTCTTGCCTGACTCTCTAGGACTTGAATTTTAGAAGAAGCCTTGGCTCTGCTTCTCCTTCTGAAAATGGAGGTCATTTCCTAACATCTGCCATGCAGTAACCACACCGTGAGTGACTTGGTTATGACCAATCAAGAAAGAGTCTAAGCATAGTGTATTATAGTGTTTTATAAACTTGTTTTTAGGATTTGAATAACTTTTCTCAAAGTAAATTTTATATAAAACAGATTTTTAAGAATATAATCAGCTGTGATTATCTGCTCAGTTCCCTCCTATCCTCTCCTGCTCTTCTCCAGCCCCCATCACTGAGTACCTGCAGAATTCTGGACTCTTAGTCACAGCTCCCAAACAACTGGTGCAGAAGAAACATCAGGGACTTTGGAACAATCCTTGACCTGCAGTTTCCCCAACTGCAAAATAAGAATGAGGCAGTGCTGTCCTGAGAACTAAATGTTAAGAAACTCAATTGGTGGACGCTCCATTTATGTTAGTCTTTTGCCTCTTATTTCCCATTTTCTGATCTGAATGGTATTCTCAAGAATGTCATTGAAACACATCTTGTATTGAAAAACACATGGAGTTTTTTTGTTGTTTTGGGGGGAGGGTGGGGAGCAGTGAGTAGGGAGTTTGCAGACTCAAACTTTGGATTGAAGTAGCTGGTAAAAAGAAAGGCACCAAATCAGGGTTTGGAGAGACCTAGTTGCTGAGGTCAAGTCTGGTCAGCCCAGCCAGCCAGGGACAAACACCCTTGTTTCTCCAACAGCTTATGGAACCCCAGGTACACCCCCAAGGGCTTGGAGAGCAGCCATTAACCTGGCTTTTGAGCCTCTCAGGCCACACAGTGCTTGGCAGGAAAGGAGCTGCAAAACTTGAGACTGTCAGCCCCTCTGAGAGGGAGGCAGTGAGGGGGACTGGCTCTCTGGGGACAGGAAGGGAGGCTGGTGCCAGAGCCCAGTGCACTGGGATCCATTACTCCTGGGCTGTGCAGCGAGCTGGAATCTCTCCCTCCCCTGTCACAGCGGCTCAGTGAACACGTGGAGTTTTGATCCCATGCTTTAGATCACTCTTGTAGCTCAAGACCCAGGTTTTGTCCTCATGAGATCCAAGGAGCATGAGCTGACAGAAGCATCCTATCTTCCTGCTCTTCTGCCCTCCACTTCCAGATCTGGCATCCCAGCCACTGGATACTTGTGGACCCAGGAATACCTGTGAACACCTGAAAGGCATTCCAAGTTATAGTTTTAAAAACACTTTTCATTTAATCTGAAGGAATTCCAGAGAAAATTACCCAATGATAAGGAGATTGTCAGCCCTCAGATTTGAAATTCACAGACTTACATATATTTATGTTCTGGGGACTTTTAAAGAGAAGCAGAGGAGGGCACAGAGAAGAGCATGGGCTTAGAAACCCGGCAGACCTGAGTTTGAATTCAGGCTCTATGGGTAACTGACTGTGTGACCTTGATCAAGACATTGACCTCTCCAAGTCTCCATCTCTTCATCTATAGAACAGGGCATCATACCTATCTCGTTGAAATGTCTTATAATCAAATGATCTAAAATATATAAAAATCTTCCTGTTAATTGTAAAATATGCTCACTCATTTATATATAAATATTCTCAGAAACAATATAAGGAGTGATTATTGGTTTGTCTTAAGTGATGTAACATTGGTATATTACTTAGATAAATGAGATGAAAATAGAGATATAAAAACCACTGCTTACTTACAATCTGAACTACTAATGACTTCCAGAAATTTAATTGTCCAAATATTTATTGTATTACTATATGCCATTTAGAGCAAGATACAAAGATGAGAAAAATTAAAGCCATATTATCAAAAGAGTGACAGCCTAATGAAGGGAAATAAACACTAAAATAAAGGTAGGAAAAGCCTTAAAGGATTCCTTCTGAATGGTGTGGGAGTTCAAAGCAGGAAAAGGAAATATCCAGATCGGATAATCATGGAAGCTTCCTAAAGGTGGCAGCATGTCAGCTGGGTCTTGGAGAGTGGGCAGGACATTAACAGGCAGAGATGAGGAAAATATTACAGGTGAAAGGCACAAGGGGATTTTCAGAAAACAGTAAGCTCTAACGGAGTGTCATTGAAAACAAAAGTTGAACATTAAAAGGCGGTCATCCCTTGAGGGTATTTTACATCAAGCAGGAGTTTATAGTTGGTTCAGAGGGCAATGGGCAGTCACCAAAAATTTCTGACGAGGGGAGTGATAAAGCCAAAGAAATGCTTTAGGTTGATTAGTCTGGAAATGTGGAAGAAAATTTATCTGCTGAGAATGAGGGGCAGGGTTAGGGTTCTAGGTACATTCTTCTGGTCTGGTGACTGCAAGAAATAAGACTCAAAAAAAGATAGTTAAAATATTATAGGGCAGCAGTGAAGGCCCAACAGCAGTTAAACCCTTACCGTACTCAACAGGAAGCTCCGAAGTGAAGAACGCACAGGAGCAGAGTGCTCACGAAAGCAGAGAACAAGGCGATTTTGTGGTGTGAGAGAGGGGGTGCTGGGTGATTTGTTACATTGGTTGAGCAGCATGAGAAGCCAAGAGGCTAAGAGAAAACTAACAGATCAGACAACTGGAGGGAACACAGGGAAAAGACGGCAGACAAGATGAACAGAAGAGACTTTTAGAGATAAAATGTTAGTGATACATAGAAAATAAAATCTGTGCCTATAGAGTGGATATCATTGTCTAGCGCTTTCAAATCACTTAAAATCTGTGGTTCCAATTGATTCTTTAGAAACCTGAGCCTAATGCTAGCATGAGCTTATGTGAATCTCTGGACAAGAGTTCACACCTGCTGTTCCGGTGACTAAATCCTCCTCTGACCCACTGGGCAAATCCTCCGTATGTCAGGTCAATAGAATTTCTAAGCATCTGAGTGACCACTACTTCCCTCCCTAACTTTTCACCTCTCAAAACCAAAGACTCAGGCTCTCCAAACCCAAAGGACATATGACTGCTGTTCCCTGAGACAGTCCTTCTGTCCCACCTCCCTTTTCACCATTCCCAGACTGACCTGGCTTTCTGGAAGAGTTCATTCTCTCCAGACCCACCCTCTGCCTCAAGGCCACTGTCATATGTGGAAATGCAGCACTTGAAGACCCTTCTTACTCCACTCCATCCTAGACACCCCTTCAATCCTATCCAATCTCATAAAAACAAAGAAACAGAGATTTCAAGAAAGAAGGTGACTGGCCCAAGGCCACTCTATCAGGTAAGGTAGAGGCAGAATGACATCTTAGGTGCCAGATTTCCCATCCCCTACTCCCCCTATTTTATCTAAACAAATTATCTATTTTTCATCTCAGATCACATTCCTCTCCATGAGTCTCCTCATGGCGCTTTTCACTTCAGCATTCCTGAAGGAGTAAATGACAGGGTTTAAGAGAGGTGTGACCACTGTGTAAAATACAGCGACTGTCTTGTCTGCAGGGAGGGTGACACAGGGCCGCATGTAGACAAAGGAGCAGGGGATGAAGAACAGGCCCACAACTGTCACATGAGAGGCGCAGGTGGAGAGGGCCTTACACCGCCCTTCCCAGGTCTGGCTCCTCAGGGAGTGCAGGATGACCAGGTAGGAAGAAAGTAGCACCGTGAAGCTGACCACTGAGATGGAGCCACCATTGATGATGATTAGCAGGCCAATGAGGAAGGTGTCTGAGCAGGCCAGCTTCAGCACAGGGTGCACATCACAGAAATAGTGGTCAATGATATTAGGGCCACAGAAGGGTAGCTGGAAAATGAGGAAGGTCTGCCCAACAGAATGCAACAAGCCCCCACCCCATGCCGCCCCCACCAAGAAACCACACACTCGCTGGTTCATGATGGTTGTATAATGCAGGGGCTTGCAGATAGCCACATAGCAGTCATAGGCCATCACAGTCAGGAGAAAGATCTCAGTGCCACCAAAGAAATGGAGGAAAAATATCTGCGTGATGCAGCCCTTGAGGGAAATGACTTTCTTCTCAATAAAAGAGTCAAAAATGAGCTTGGGGGCTGTGACAGAACAGTAACAGATCTCCACAAAGGACAAGAAGCTGAGGAAGAAATACATGGGGGAGGCGAGCCCTTTGCTGGCCGTGATGGTCACCACAATGAGGCCATTGCCCAGCACAATGGCTGTGTACATGAGGAGAAACATTGCAGAAATGACCTTCTGCACATCCTGGTTCTGAGAAAATCCCAAGAAAATGATTTCTGTCACATTGCTTGTAGCAGCCATGGTTTAAAGCTTGGGGGCTGACAGCCTGGAATCACAGAAATCAAAGAACTTGCTTCAATAGTTAGAAATATCTTTTTCAGGCCTTGAGGACTATTGTCATTTTGCTCTCTCTTGAGTCCTCTCTCCACCCTGGGTTTCCCCAAAAGATGTTCTCCATGAGATGGGTGGATAAAACAGCAATCAGCAGCTGCTTGATATGATTCCCAAAACAGGACTTGGCTTTGAGTGATGTTCCTTGAAGTGTTTTTTTCTGACCCAGGCACATGCATTAGCTGGTTTTATCTTCACAGTAAAAATAAAAGGACATTTTATAGATAAGAAAACTAAGAGAGGTTTAGTCACTTTCCCAAGATCACACAGCTCATATTTGAACCAACATTGTATTTTTCAAAATGTAGATGCTTCCATGACATCTCCTACTCCTGAAGAGTGCCTTATATTGGTTGCATAATGGCAGTATCAGGTTAATCTTGCTTTACACCATAATGTGGAACCATATTTCACAGCTAGAGTTTTTCAAACCCAATTGTTCTGCAACCTGTGAAACTAACCAGGCACCCTGACAGGTGTTAAAAAGAAGCTGAAAATAGTGGAAAAAAATAACATGGCCAAGCTTCAACCACTGTCTTTGGAGTTGGGTGTGGAGAAAGAAATGTGCATTGATAACAGGCTGCCTTAGGGGTCCTAGAAACAATGGCTAAGAAACAATTCAAAAGACATTTAAGTGTCAGTTTGTAACAACCTGTTGTTCCATGGGGGTGTGATAGCATGCTTAAATCAGAGCCTCAGGGCCGGCCCGTGGCGCACTCGGGAGGGTGCAGCGCTTGGGAGCGCACTGGCACTCACGCCGCGGGTTCGGATCCTATATAGGAATGGCCGGTGCGCTCACTGGCTGGGTGCTGTGTGGACGGCACCAAGCCAAGGGTTGCGATCCCCTTACCGGTCACAAAAAGACAAAAGAAAAAAATAAATAAATAAAATAAATCAGAGCCTCAGATCACAGCAAGTCTACACAAAGAAAGCACCTAAGCTGAATATGAGGACAGCCTTCTGAAGCAACAGCACATTTAGAGACCCCAATGTGCACTGTAAAGGGACCTGAAGACTGACCAACTGTGATCAGACACAGAAAATCATAATCACAGCCTTTGAAGTGGTCATTGCTTCTGGGTGAAACAAGCCTGCCAGCAAAGCTGAAGCACCCTGAGTCAATATTCACACACTTCAACAGAGAGCTTGCAGTCCAAGCCAGCCCTCTGTGCAAAAGAGAGCAGCTGTGCCACTGTGACCTGGTAACAAGAACACAGGTTTCTCCTAACCCTGGGTTCAAATCCTAGCACCGCTGCTTAGAAACTGTGTGACATTAAACAAGTACAGAAATGCCTCTAAGCATATAATTTTGATGTGAAAAATGGAAATAAAAATACCTTTTGCATAGTGCTAATCTGATGATAAAATTAGCTCACCTATGTTAAAAGCAGATTATAAACTATAAGAGTATAATTGATCATGCTTTTATTGTGCCTTATCACCCCACTAATGCAGAGTGTGAGGGGGATTCATCAGGTGCTCTTGCTTCAGGAGGTGGCCCTGTCACTTACGTTTGCTCGTGCAGACTTGTGGTTTCTCTGGGTTTTGATTTAAGCACCTAACAACAAGCCCTTGGAACAGCTGGGTATGTTACAAAACAGAATTGAATACGCTAAGCAGCATGCTAAGCCAGTCATAAAAAGAAAAATACTGGGCATTAAAGAAGATTCCTGGGAGCGCCCGAGCCGCGCCACGACTGAACAGCCCGAGGCGGCAGCGGCCGAGAGAGGGGAAGGCGGCAAACCAGAGGCAGAGAGTGAGCGCCTGACCTGGCACAACCCTGTGAGTGACCCCTGGACCAGCCCTGTTTGGGGGGCTGACGCCCACCGGGCTCCCGCCTGCATCACCAGGCCACTCACCACCCCGGGGCTGCCTCCATTTTCCCAGGTCCCGGCAGCTCCGCCCGGCTCAGCCATCACTGAGCCTTCCCACTTGCTTGGCCCGGCGCAGGGCTTTCCGGAGCCTGCGGGCGGGCCTCCCCTCCCACTCCCTCCGCGGTTCTCTGGCGGGTTGGTGGCGTGGGGCGTCCCCGGCCAGTGTCGGGAGGGCAAGGAAGTACGGGTGGGCCGACTGTCACTCCACCACACCCTGGACTCTGGCTCCCGGTAAACTTCCTGTTACTGGGAGGCAGATACCATCTCTGTGGCCACCAGTTCGGAAAAAAGCCTAACCAATTTCTGGTTGGGAATAGTGTGGTAGGAGAGTTCCCAGGTCCACTTGAACCTGCCGGAGAGCTGGCTGCAGGCGGGCGCTAGACTCGGTTTATACCGGGGGGATACAAAGGTGAACAAGTCCCGAGAAAGATCTACACAGTGCTACAAAGGCACCCAGAGCAACCGGTCGTCTGTGCCTAGCAGAAACCTGGTAGGCTTCCTGGGCGAGGCGGTGCAGAGCAGGGTCTTGAAGGCCCAGCTGATAGACGAGGGTTGCAGAAGACACGCCCCAGCCCAGCACAGTGTGCACAGAGTGGGGAGACGTGGGGCCAGGGAGGTGGAGACTTGACAGAAACCACACACCCTGTGGGGTCGCCACTGCACGATCCAACAGCCTGGGCCAGAGCACACGGAACAGGGAGAAGTCCTGCACAGGAAGTGAAAGCTCAACAGCGATCACACACCCTGTGGTACGTGATCCACCAGCCCAGCAGAGTCCAAGCTGACCAGAAAGGTGGCTCCCCGGAGAAGCCCAAGACCTGAGGCAACCACACACACAAGGCACTAGAGGCCAACTGAGCAGCCACGGAGGTAGCCATACGAAATTGGCAACCACAGCAACATCCTAGTTATTCATTAGTTTCTATACATATTTAGAGACTTCCCAGGTATTGTGCCAACACCAGGAGCACTGGGTTAGTTGTTCTACCTTTCATAACCTCATTAGATCATGCTATAAATGCTTTCATTATAGTCTGCAGAGGGTAACTTTCTCTACATACCCTCAATACACTAAAACTTCTTTCAACTTTATCCATCAACCATTAGGCTTAATTACCTTGTCTATATGTGAGGCTCTACTAAATGATTTCAATTATGACTTTGTCTCTTTCTATATAGTGACATAGCTAGTAATTCCCATGCCATTAAATTAAATTCCATTTCATCTCTAGTATAATATTATCTGGATAGAGTCCTTTATCAAAACTAAAAGTCCCTTCCTCAGTTTTAGTCCAGATAGTTAATAGTCTTGGTAGATCACAGGAATAGGAAGACTTACTGTGTTTAGACATCAATGCAACATTTTCAAAGCAGTCTTTCTTTCAAGATAGGGAGCATAAGTTCTATAACATGCTGTTGAAAAATCTTACCTTAAGACTCACTATCAATCAAAGCAGTCAGAAAGAAAGAGACATAAATCTCTCTTCTTAATCTTGTCATGTTATGCATTTCTCTCTGTCCTATGGTTGACATAAAAGTTGGGGATACAGAAATGATAAGCCATAAAGAAAAGGAGAAAGTATTGTTTGACATGTTTGAACAAGGGACTGAATCTAATACTAATAATCGTATTACAAATAAATGTAAAGATCTACAATTCAGCCATAAAACCAATTGCTTGATTACATGATTCAGCATTCATTCACTCAACTAATATTTACTGAGAACCAACATGTGTCATGCTCTGTGCTAAGCACTGAAAATTCAACTCACTTAAAATCTTTTAGAAGTTTTGTTTATTGTGAGTGCAATGTGAATTGACATTATAAATAAAGCTATTTAAAAAGCTACAACTTTGTAACTAGGAGTCTGAAACCAAAAGTCTCTGAAAAATGAATTATAAGATGGACTTATTGCTGAAATAATCTAAAATTGCAATGAGGCAAAATCTTACCTGAACATGTAAGAAGATATTTAGTTTTTATTTATCCCCCTAATCATTTACAGGATAATATAGGGTACTACTTATTGGGGGTGTCATATATATTATATAACATATGCATTTTATTATTATTATGTTTTTAAATCTTAAGAACTGAATTCTGAAATATGCCTTGAGACAAGGGTTTTAGGTATAGAGAAATGGACATGCACAAAGTTTGACTGCATAAATAGAAACTCAGCACGATTCAATGGAGGATATTTTGAAAATGAAAATGATACGATAACAACTGAATTATTGTGTTGAGTAAGGAGCAGTGTTACAGGAAATCAATCAGGATTAAGAATCATGTGATAAAGAGTTAAAAGGCTAGTGCATACTTAGATGCTTAGCCATCAAGAAAGAAGTCTTAAATGCAGATGTATTTACATCTAGAGAGAATATATGAGTGTGATTGCTTAGACTTGATTAGCTTGATTCTAGAGATCTGAAAAATCAGCTACTAAACAGAGATTAATATGGAGAAAATGCATAACAAGTTTTACAATGTTAATCTGCCAAGAGGGGGAAATGCACGGGGGAGTCATAAGAAATTACCCAATTTCCCAATGGGGTACAAATGTTTATATACCCTTCTTCATAGGGAAAGGGGAGATAGGGGTGTAGGAATAAATGATTTTTAGGTGGACTCAGTGGGCTGAAGAATATACAACAGCCTGGAACAAAGTCTATTTGACCTGTAGAGCAGACAATGACTGGTAATTGATTCTCTTCAAAATATTGAGTGGGACTGAAAATAGAAGACAATGGTCTGTGCCAAAAGTCTGTTCAGGTATGTTGACAGATTTCAGTCTCACTTCCTGTGATATGTGTTAAGTTAATGAAAACTTGGGGAAAGGACCAGAGATAATTGTCTTTTTCTTTGGCAGGTCTGGACTTAGGCTTATCAGGGAACAGCATCCTGTGCTTTGGAGAGTGACAGGACTGAAAGAGAGTGGGGGGAGGGAGAAGGGAGGTCAGACAGACCTTGAGGCTGCTTCTTTATTCCAGCACGTTGAAGCACTATTTTGGGCAGTAACAGCTTTCTGCACCATATATATACGTGACTCTTCTGATTGTTATTCCTAAAAAATCATATGGTCTTTGAGAATATAATACATGAAAAGTTTAAAAAGGGGGAAATGGAATACTGGTTTTCAAATGCCACCATTTAGGAAGAAAAAGTGACTGATCTTCTCCCTGTATGATTCGTAGAACACTTGAGAGTGACTCAAGCAGGTTATGCCTCATCTGATATTAAAAACACAGTTTCTCTTAAAGATCTCCATCCAGACAAGAAATGGGAGCCATAGGGACCAACCTCAATGGCCCAGATCTTTCCCAGGTGCAGGAAAGAAAAAAAAAAAAAAAAGAAAAGAAAAAGATTATATGGTCTTCCCAAATATCCTACATCAAAATGAGCTAGAACGACTCCCTTGGGAGTTATTTCTTTAACAAATTTAGCTTTCATCAGGACTTTGAACGTATACTGAGAATATAGCAACAAATCAATTCTCAAATCATGCTCAGAAACCACAAAGAGAAAACTGTGGCATAGGTAAGAAAGCTCAAGGATTCAAATGCTGCAAGGATGTTTAAGAGTAACTCTTCTAACTGGCTTATTCAGCCAAATTTGAGTAAAGGCTGAGGATGCATAAAGTCTTTCTTTCTTTTTTAATTAAATATAGAATTCAGGAAAGGGGATGACATATGCAAAAGTAAACTTGGACAGGAAAACCACTGTTTGTATTCAATGGATCAATGAATAGTAGTTAAGAACATGAGCTTGAGATTTGAATCATATGAGCTTGAGATTTGAATCATATAAACTTGAGTTTGAATTCCTGTGTGCCACATACTAGATGTGTGACCGTAGGCAAATTACTTAACATGCTAAGGCTCAATTTCCTCACTTGAAAAAAGTAGATAATATATTGTCTTCACTTTTTTGTATTCATTCACTTTTTATCTCACAGCCATTAGACACCTATTCCTACTATTCTATTAAAATTGTCAAGATCACCAAAAACCCAGTTGTCAAAAACAATGGCCATTTTCCATTTTTATCTTATTTGACAATTTTATGATATTTTTCACTATTTTACTACATGGCTACCTACTTCTATAAGCTTTCTTTTCCACTGGTTTTGTAAATACAGAACACCTTTGCTATCCTCTTACATCTCTGCATATGTCTTTGTCCATTTCCTTTGAGATACTCTACTTTCTTTCTATACTAAAGTTTTTCCTAGTTTCCTAACTTTTCTCTCCACATCTACTCTCCCATCTTAATTCATACCTGAAATAAAATTTAAACAATCACTTAAAAGCTGAGATATTTCAGATTGTTATCTTCATTTTATGGCTTCCTATTGTTAGTTGACTTTTATTTATTTTATCTTTGTAGCAGTTTTAGTTTTACAGAGTAATCTAGTAGAAAGTACAGATAGTTTCCACAGTCTCCCCCACCCACATACACAGTTTCTCTTGTTATTGACATATTGCATTAGTGTGGTGTATTTGTTATAGCTATGAATCAGTACTGATATATTATTAACTTAATTTTATATTAGCATTCTCTCTTTGTATTGTACACTTCTATAGGTTTTGCCTAATGTGTAATGTCATACACTTATAATTTTTTATTTTTTAAGCTAATTTCTTTTAAAGGAGCACAGATTCGTGGGCAATAGGAAAAGACGAAGGGCATGTAGTCAGCACTGAGAGATGATGGTTTTAGACGTTTAATGACTTAACATGGTAAGGAGGATGTTGCAGTTTTTCTTTTTTTTTCTTTTTGTTTTGCTTGAAATCTGAGAAACATGTTTTACCCCACATTTCAAACATTTAACTAAACCTCCAAAAAGCTCTTTTCTCTGGGTCCTGTCTCTTCCCCCTTCCTTCATGAGTGATTTGTGGGCATGGACACACCTATACATACATGTGTGTGTGGGGGGGGGGGGGTTGTGTGTGTGTGTGTGTGTGTGTGTGTGTGTGTGTGTGAATTCTCATCTCTCTAAGCTGCGGGATATTGTCCAGGCCTCAGTCTTCAGTTTCCCCATCTGTAGAACAATGGTATTGGTATTGGTATTGGACCTAGTGTAAAATTGATTTATTCAATATACAGACATTTCCAGTCACATGCCTCACCCCTAACTCCTGGCAACCACTCATCTGTTTTCTATCATTATACTTTTGTCTTTTAAAGAATGCTGTACAACAAAAATCACACAGTTTGTAAGTCTTTGAAATTAGCTTCTTTCCCTCAGCATAATGCTTTTGAAATTCATCTGAGTCATTGCATTTATCAATAGTTCATTTCTCTTTAATAAACAGTATTTCTTATATTGATGTCCCATTAAATAGAGATAAGTTTTTTTCCTGCTATTTATCAATAATGTCCAATTAGTTAGCACTAACCTCCACTTCTGTTGCATTTCAACCACCCTTTCCCATGGCCATTCCCAGGACTTTTCACTCAGCCAGAACTGTTGCACATCAAAATTTTAAATGTCAGATATTTCTATCTTTCTAACTCTCTTACACATGCACTTTTATAGAAATCACTCGTGTCTTGGCACGTTATATTATATTTATCATTATCCTCCTTTCTTTATTCTTTGCGCATCTCACAAGTGTTCCCTCATGACTCCCCTAGCTGTATTCGCTAGCCTTGACTCCTCGGATAGTCCTCCCATGCATCATTATCAAATGTTATCACTGTGGAACAGCCGGATCCTAAAGTGTTGTTGGCAGGTGGGGAACGAGATACAAAACTAGCTAAATCAGTTGTAATAAAGATAAGCATATGTATGACATTTAAGATTAATATGCAACTCCATATCTACAAGGGAGAGATACAGGTATCTTCCTAAGGTGGTTTGAAAAGATTAGGTGTAGAATCCAGATCCTCCAATGAATCCAGGGTATAACAATAATAGAATAGATCAATTGTGTATTTAATTTGTACAGTTGGTAGTGAATATACTGACAGCTTCACACTTTGATGTCATTGATCCTCACAAAAACGCTTTGAGATACTTCTTGTTACTATTCCTAACTGAAACTTAGGTAGATTATTTAGGTAGGTTAACTACTTTATCCAGAATCACACAATGTGGAATTTAAGCGGATTTATCCATAGAAACAGAGCATGTGGTGTAAATGAGGGAACAGTTTTCTCTCCTTCCTTTGCTGGTCAGATGAAAACAGAGAATATTTAGTCCACTTATCACACTTTAAATGGAACTCTACTTATCACATTTTAAGTGGAACTCTACGTATCTGCTGAAGACATGGGTGGGGAGTGGGTAACTCAAGGTATCATATCCAAGAAATGCATGAGGATAGGTGATCCTAACAAAAAGGGGAAATAGGTTGACAAGGCCACGTTAATGGGAGTATATGTAAAATCTACAAGGTGCTTCTTTGTGTATGAATGGGCTATGTTTATGAACATAGTGTACTCATAAGTGTTTCTGTGTGCCTAGGAGTGTTGACTACTTTGAGTTTGCAGGCATCTATTCCTTTATAATGTGCCTGGATAGCTCTGCTTCCTCAAATCTCAATAATAATTGTGTCTCAAAGTAAATATTTAATAAACATCTGGGAGACCATTTAGTATTTACCTATTCACCAAAATTCATTAAGTACTAATTGGTACTGGTTCCTACAATAGGTACAAAAGAAAAAAAAAAGAAAATAAAATATGATTACTAGTTTAAAGGGCTGTGTAGTTTAGTTAGGAAGAAAGACATGCAAACACATAATTGATGTACATTGAAATGAGCTATAAGAAAATACAGCATATTTATCAGAAGCCCTTTGGGATCACAGAAGAGATGGTCAGCTCACACTGCCAGGAGCGGACATGTAAGAATTAACAAATATGAAGTAACTTTAAAAGAGAAAACGCACCAGACATTCTCTTTCTCTATTTCCCCATTATGTTGTCATGATAGGCAGATTAATGCAACAAATAAATTTAAGGTGCAATTTATCCTAGTTAGATGTTTTTACTTAAATCTGTCTTTGAGTGTTGAAAATGCATCCGTAAGTGTATATTTAATGTGCATTGAGGTAGGAAACTACACATACAAAGGCACTGGAGAGAAGAAAACAGAGTAAGGATAATACAGACCCACTAATCATGGATAAAAAATGAGAAGTGATTAAAAAACTGAAGTTTATATAAAGAACATGGTTAGGTAACAACTCTTAATAAAAGTGGCATTTTGAGAAAAAAATAATACTCCATATTCTGAGTTGCTTCACATAAAATAACCAAAATCTTGTGCATTAAGTTACAAAGAAGTAGATTTTTTTAGCTCAATATAAGAAAGACATATTCAACAATAAGAGTTGCACACTAATGGAACAGACTTTCTCATATATTACCCACCATTATAAATGTCCCAGGAAAAGCAGCAAATACATACTAGCATTTTAAATATTCAGGCACAATGTAGAAGATTGTACAAAACTTCTATGTTTTCTATGAACTCCAGGATTTTCACATTATTAATTGCAATGCTTGATACCACGTGGATATAAAACAAAAGGCTTCTTTTGAAAAAACATTAATTTTTTTTTTGAAAAGACATTAATTTTGACATGCTGGTTTCTGAAAGGAACTAACCTTTCCATTTCTTTTACAGAAAAAGATCCATATTTATTTCTTGACAATAGAATCTTACTTTTTTATTACCCCTCTGTCCCCATGTGGTCTTCATGACCTTGCTCCAACCCCCCACATCCTCAATGTACACAATAAGATAATTCAAAGTTAACGGTAATAATCGTAGTGATAGTAATAATAATACAATTATTATGCTGATAATATGCACAAGACACTGTTAATACTTTTATTCATTTAAAACCAACAATAATTCTTTGAGTCAGTTTCTATTGTAAAATCTTTTACAGATGAGGAAACTGAGGCATAGAGCCATAAAGTAATGTTCCAATATCAAATGGGTAGTAAATAGCAGAGGAGAGAATTCAACCCAGGCTATTTGGCTCCAGAATGTATGCTTTTAACTATTATACAATAATAACTCATGACAGAACATTTTTCAAATCTTAAGTTATGTGTTATGAAGTAAGAGATAGTTTGGGGTGAAGGAGGCTGGACTCAGTCAAATATTATAGAGTTTGGTATTCTTTCGGCACTCCAGATCTTATTTTTACTGCCAAAGCATAATAAAGGTATGACTCATTATACCTTTATTTTACAATCAATACTCCGGTTGGTTTTGGAAGTGGGGGGTGTGGGGTAATGCTAATCAATAGTGACTAATATGACAGAAACCATATGGGTTGCTGAAATCTATGTAGTCTTCTACAATTTCCAGCAGCCTTTGCAATTGAGTTGGCCATGTGGCTGGTTCAGACTGAAGGAATGAGGGGATAACAACGTGCTCCTGGCCAAAGCAGGGTGGCTTCTTAGCATGGTCTTTCTACCCCTTCATGTGGCAGAAAGTAAAGGATTCCGAAATGGTGACGTCAAATTCTGGAAAGAGTGTGGATTCCGGTCATGCTGGAGGGGAGCACCCAAGAGAACCAACTGGCCATCAGCTCTGCCTGTTATGTGCAACAAAGAAACCCAAAGTGCATGAGAAACTGCCTAAAATTAATGAAGAAAATCATGTTTCTGATTTTGTACATTTTTATTTATTCGTGGGGTATTTGTTTTGCTTCCACACCAGTCCACTCTGTGCTTGTTTCTGTCATAATGTCATTGTATCCTCTCATCTCATCAGCTGAGATAAAGTGATTATCAGTTTCTGACCTCTAATAACGACAAAAATGTTCTTAGTCAACTCTCCCAAATTTGCCCATTTCTTCAGTTTCTCCTAGATGAATCATCATTCTTAAGTTGCAAGGGATCATCGAGCATTTTTAAAACTCATAGTTGCATCATTATACATCTGACACTTTAACTGTCACATTTTGGAATGGATTTAAGACAAAAGGTGACGGCTTCTGCAGTGCCTTTTCCAGTCACACCCACTGTGACTGACTTGAGGAACTTTCCATTTCATCCTCACAGACATCCCTAGCTTCGCCGTCTCCTCTCCCGTATCTCTACTCACTTCTGTTTTCTCAACACTGTCTCCATGGTACCACCGCCGCTTTGGACATCACCAGTGCAGAGCCGCCCTCTCCACACCTGTGTTGCTCTCCATGTTGGACTTTACTTCCTCCACCCTCCGTAGTCATGGAGATCTTGGAGTTCAGTGCCTCAGAGATGGCCTTGTAATTTTATGTCCAGTTATCTTTCCTCTTTAGATCACCCTTCACGGAATCCTCTAAACTGAGGGACAACTCCTTTAACAACAATGTAGCTGTCTGCTACTACCCATATAATGCCTCCATCTTTCTGAACAGAGTCATCTGCACTGTCAGCATAACAGTCCATATGTCGCCATGTCCTGCCTGTCCTTTTACTGCTGTCCTTAACCAATGGCTTCTCTTTTCTCTCTCCTATCATCTCTCTCATTTCTCCTGTCTCTCCATCTTGACATGATCCACTTCGTCTGTGCTTATGTCTGGGTTAATAATAACACGTATGGACTTACACTAATGCTGCTCATCGTAATATGGGGTATATTGTCTGCTATTATTTTCTATGCACTGATCTGGATATGTGTCTGATTTTTCAATCTTTGTGGAAAATTTGCGTAAACTTTCTGGTTCACTCTGCTGTAGCAGATTCAGTTTAGACCAGTAAGCATGAGGGCACCTTCTTCTCTGATTTAATGTCCCACAGTCTGTTGGCCCACTCTCAGTGTAACCTGAGTGATGGCCAGTGAAAGATGAGAACTTAAATAGTAATGACAATGACAAAAAGAAAAACAAATGACTATAGTCAAGAATTATTTTACTTTTGTTAGTGGATTATATTTCCTGACGCATGTCTGGCAGAACTCTTTACAGAAGGAGACTGAAGTGATTGCTGTGGCCACTAGAAGGAAGGAGACACCCATGGAGCTAATGGACCAAGATGGGTGGAGCCCAAGCCAGGGGGTGTTGAAAGGGTCTCTTGATTGAAGGTGGGTGCCTCCACCTTTCAGGGACAGAATATCTGGGTACCCTCCCAACTTCCCACTTTTGTGAACATGTACCCTGAGAAAATTTCTGCACTTTCTTCCCCATTTCTAATTGTAAAGCAAAGTACAATAAAACATCACCTTGACTTTGAAAATGTCACAAATTTTCAAGGTATTTTATGTATCAGCTGGTCTTTCTTTATGCCAGGAATACCAAAAGGGGAGCATTACCTTCAGTTTAATGTAACAAAAAGAGCTTTTTCAAGAGATAAATAAATGGATAATTGAATCTCTCTCCCCTTCCCTCCATCCTTTCTTTTCTCTCATCCTGTCTCTCTCCTTCCCATACTTCACCCTCTCTCTTATCTCTCAGAAATATATTCCGGAACTATTCATACCAGATACCTAAGGCTGGTTTCTTCTAGGTAGAGGAATGAGACAGGAAAGGCTGGGGAGCATAGGACCTGTCAGTTTTTAGTTTATATGCATCTGCATCATTAGAGTATTTTATAATGCAAATAAAATTATTTCCCAGTTATATACTAGCTATATAATCTTTGAATATTGCCTTACATATTCTAAGTTATACTTTACTCACTTGGAAAAAGAAGATACTAGGATACTTCAGAAAGTTCAGGGAAAGGTTCGTATTGTCATTTAATTCTATTTTTCCATGAAAGTTTTGAATTACTTTCTTAAATACCTGCTGCATAGTGTATTAATGAGGATTAAGAGAGAGAACATAAAACCCAGGTCAGTAACTGACACACAGAAGTTGTTTAAAAATATATTTACTGAAAGGTAACATTCAAAGTGATTTTACTTTGTGCTTGGCACTATATAAAATGCATTGATGAATTATAGCATTTGGTTCTAATTTCAACACTAAAAAGCAGATACTATTATCCCCATTTAATACTGGAGCCCTCCAGGATCATAAAGTTAATTAAATTACCCAGTGTCATATATTTGTTCCAAACCGTGGCTTATCTCATTTGATATATCACTCTCCTGAACATGACACTATTCTGCTATTTTTAAAAATTTCATTATTCTTTGGTTCTTATAGGGATGTTGGAACACAGAGAGGACAGGGTACTATCCTCCCCCCATATAGTCTCACACTCAATTAAGCTAAGCGGTTGAAAGGGACTTGTGGGGCAGTCTAGAGACCACAGGAGGCAGCAGAGTCGTACTTCCACTTTAGTTCCACCTCCAACAGTACACACACACATACAACTTACAAATTATACTAGAGTCTAAGCTTTTTGTGTATATTTATGAATGAATGGATGGATGATAGGTAGATAGATGGAGCACCCCTACTTCAATAGATCTTGAAAACTGACAGTAACGTTGAACACAGTGACCAAAGGAGAAAAGTATGTCAGTCCCCAAAGGCACAGCCCAAGGCTTTTCAAGTCTTCTCTAACCCTGAAGGTAAACAGGGGTCACTTCAACAGCTTCTGGAAACAAGGACCGAGACTTCCACGGTGCTTTTTGCATGAGAACATCCCCATTCTGAAGATGACATTTACTCCAGGCAATGTTTTTTAGGACCATTAGTTTCTCCACATATACCCACCTTGGAACAACTAAACAGCATCCACAGAACCCCTGACTGCACACTCTCAACCAGTCCTCACAGTTGGAAAGACCCAAGCTCCTGCCTTTGATCTAAACTGTTTTGGATTATAAAAAATTGAATTCTGAGCTCCGTCCTAACTTCAACCCTTGTCTGCTGCCAACTGTTCATTAGGTAGGGTCAGGATTTAGTCATTAAAATACTCTGCAATGCATTTTCTTGATTTTCTACCACATTTCAGGCAGAGGACTAAGCAATTTATATACTTATCTAATTTTTGTTCATAATTCTTTATTTAGTTTTGTAATGTTTATATTATTGATAGAAAACTGAGGCCTAAAGATGGTTTTATGGGCTTTTAATGGCTTTTAAAAAAAATTCACCATAATGCAACTTTCCCAAGGTAGTAACAATTAGAAGTTGTGAATTTATGCAAACACAACAAAGTTGTTGTAAAATTCAATCTAGTATCAATTTATGAAGAAAAGAGTACACACTTTTCCCACTGAAATTTAAAGCAGGAATAATAGGACAAGATTGAAAGAATAAATTTTTCAAAAGTTCCTTGACTATTATGCGAAGACAAGCATGTGGACCTGGAAGGAGGATACTGTTCATGTCTGTTTGTGGGTGAGATGAGGGTTTGCAGAGATGGCATTGAGTGCAATGACCTTACCATCTACTTTGAGAGCAGACAGCTCTTTGGGGCCTATGCACACAAAAGGGGATGCAGGGTACATGTAAACATCTGATTTCTATTCCTTTTATTAGTGGTGAAAATAGCCATGACCTGAGTTTATAAACCATGAGCCCTTCCCTATCTCTCTCACTCAGCATCCAGGTCAGAATGAGATGCCTTGTCCTGCCCCTGTCTAGGCTTACTCACTCCAAGGCCAGCAACGGGAGGGGGCCCTGTCAAGGCTCAGATAGCACTATCTGCAGGGACAGCACCCAGGAGGGGCAAGCTTCAGAGCCTCTCCCTCTCAGCCCCTGAGCAGGGTTTCTCATTTATGTATTTGAATGACATATTTATTTTTAGAGACATAACTAGCAGCCTGTCCAGTGCTGATTGAGGCATGGAAATTACCTACAATATTTTAGATCCCATCTGTTCCTTCTCTCATAATGAGCATGATTAGAGGCAAAGGGGCTCAGTGCAAGTATACTAGACAGCAAATCAGGAGCTTTGAGCCGCAGCCCAGGCATTCCCATCACAAATTAATCATCCTGAGAAAGTCCTCACCCTTCTCTGAGCCTCTGTTTCCTCTTCCATAAATACCAGACTGGAGTAAATGATTTCTTATGGCCCTTCTTCCAAAATGAAATTTCTGTTGATTAAATTCATGAGTTCCCTCAACTTCTAGACTAGGGATGTCACTGAACCTGAGAATGCTCAGTTGATGAGAAGTCCCCAGGTCCTCTCATTCAGGAATGAAATTCTCTTCTTCAACTATGCTCACTGGTACCAGATGGGTACATGCTGCCTTGCGTGCGAAGAAAGAGATTGACACTCTCTTTTCTATTCTCATAAACCTCTAGGAAAGAACTCGCCACCCTCCCCTCATAGCCAACCCCACTAACTCAGAGATCTAAATCCTTAGCTGCACAGAAGTCTTAGGCAATACAAAGCAGTGGTTAAGAGTGCAGACTCTGGAGCCGGCCTGCCTGAGAGGCTAAGCACCTCTCACTAGCTGTATGACTCAGTTCCTTTACCTGTAAAATGGGGTTTTAACATGCTCATGAGATTGTCATGAGTTAATATACCCAATGAATTTAAATCATGGACTTATACTTGTATATGCTAAGTACAATAGAAATGTTGGCTATTAGTATTGTGTTTAACTGCAATCATTCTTGCTATGGTTGAAAACTATTTCATTCTTCACTTTATGTCAGTTTGTTTTAAACAGTAATAATAAAAATCACTAAATTTATTGTAGGCTTGCCATATGGCAGACAATGTAAAAAGTGCTTTGCATAACTTATTTCATACTCATTTTTTTTTTAGGTAGGTGCTATTATTATCCCCATTATTTTAGTTAAAGAAGGTATGTCTCAATTTGCAAAAGGCTACACATGCACTCAAGCGCACACACACACACACACACACACACACACACACACACGCGCACACACACACACACACACACACACACACAAACATACTCTAGCAAGTAGTAAAATTTGGATTTGACCTTAAGCATCTCTTCTGTCATTATCCAGCAAATATTTACTGGCATCTACTTCTCTGCACTCTCTATGCAGGACACTGGGGATAAAAATACAAAAGTTTAAGCTCCAGTCTCTGCCTTCAAGAAGCTCTCAGGCCATATTAGTCAGAGGGCATATTCTACCCTCTGCATTCTACTGTGTTGAATGACTATAAAATTATGCTTTGTTCCCTTATAGCTATCTCTGGGATGAGGTTGAGAAAACCTGAGCAATAGCATCCTTGAGATCAGAGAAGACTACACCAAGTGGAAAAGGGGTGGTAGTTATGTTCACCATCTTCAGTCAAATGTTTGGTTTTGTTAATTCAAAGACTTTGGCTCTCTGATTCACAGTTGTCTCTGGCACTTGTTACAATGTACGTAATTTGTGGTTAACAAATGCATGCATGCCCCAAAATGGAAAGGTTGTCTTCTGGAACAGGGAATCCAGTTACACTATGTGACCCAAGATTAAAGGATTTTCATTCGTATAAATTTTGTAAAGATTAAGTTGCTAGCAAAAACAACGGTTCAGTGGAAAATACATGAGCTCCTCCTCATGATAGAAAGTGTTTTGCCCATGACTATATGACTCTCCAGAAAGGATTTCTACCTGAAGCAGAAGGTTGGTCTTGATGAATTCCCAAACTTGCATAGCTCTGGGAAGGCTGATGCCATTACATTTTATTCTCTACTCTCCCATCACATGCACAGTGATGAATACAGGCACGAGAGAAGGCTTTTCCCATCCTCCTTGATTGAATGGATCAGATTAGCTAGTGGATATGTCGAGGCAAATGGGAAAGCAGGGCAAAGAAAGAGCTGTGATTAAAGTGGAAACCCCAATGGTCCCTACCCATTCGGGGTCCAGCAAGTGGGAACTCAGGGCTTTGTGAAGCCTGGCCTCAAATCAGAAGCCTCATAGAGTATGAAGAGGAAAGAGCCTCAAGGCCTACACTGAGCAGGTTTCCTTTATGTGACAGGGAACCTCCTGCCCCAAACTTCCAGAAATGCTCTCTTATGTCTGTCCTATTGGAATCTCCTCACCTCCATCCAGAAACTGTTTCTCCACAGTCCACATTCTTCTTAGTTAAAAGAATCACCTATGAGGAAGCCCCCCCAGCTTCCAGAGGCTAGTCCTCAAATTCCTGCTTTTAGCTTCCTGGACGCCCTGGATCTGGTTACCCGGTGTTCCTTCCTTAGGTCCTGCCTTTGACCTTGACCTTCCCTCTTCTTCCTGACCTTGCTGAGATGATCCATGTGCTGATCATGGCTTCTTCAAAAAATGCCTCACTAGTCAATGGCTTACTCCCAAATCCCACTCTAATATGCAGAACCACTTTAAGAAAAGTGCAATAAGAGGAATCACTATAGGTAAGAGAATGAAGAGGAATAAAGGGGTGGGGGGTTGATGAGTAAGAGAATTGGGGGAGAAGAGGGGGATGATTAATGAATGATTAAATCTACTACTATTTATTGAAGCCCTTTATATTTTTAAATCTAATTGATTTAGCTATTGTCTTCAATCCTCCTACTAACTCTATAAATAGATTCCATGACTATCCCTATTTTTAGAAGACAAGACCAAGCTCAGAGGTCTCAAGGCATTTGCCTAAGGCCAGGCATGTCAGAGGCAGTACCAGACCCATGCCAGGCTCTGAAGCTGCTGCTCTTGAACTCTCTGATGCATTGATGAGGAGGGTTAGATGGATGGGAGGTAGAGGCAGAGAAGTTGGGCTGTGGATGAAGGAGGCCACGCTGGGGAAGTCTGCAACCATAAATTTGGGAGCAGGAATCTGTAAGGACTTGAACTTCAGGAAACTTTGACTCAGCAAACCTGAGGCCCCCAGGGGGACTTTGGGGGCTGATGTGCCTGATGGTTCTATCAGAGGTTGCAGAAAGGGCAGGGCCAGGGCTAGCTGCCAGCTATCAGGCCCAGAAGGGCTACTAGCCTGCAGACTCAGATAGGTGGTCAGGTCAGGTTAGCGGCTGTGGGTGGAGCTCATGAATCTAAGGGGAGAGAGAGCGTGAGTACGGGGTGGGCATGGGAAAGGGTGGGAGGCAAAGCACAGCAGCATTTTCATTCTACTACCACACTGAACTCCTCATCCCCTCTGCAAGGCACAAACGCCTGACCCCTATGCATTCAGACTCATCACCTATAAAATAAGAATAATGATTGTATCTATCTGATGGGATTATTATGAGGATCAAAGGAAACACATACTCTCTGGCCCAGTGACTTAGCAATTCAGGACAGAGCTATGGGCTCCCTAAGGGCCAGTGGTCACAAAGCAGCAAGCAATTCTAGAAAATAGCACTTTTAGAGATATAGTGACAATCTCATGTCTGATATTTAATTTAGTAATAACCTGGATGCTGTGCAACAGGGTCTCACCCTCCCCCAGCAGGATCATCTAACCAGATGCTTCAGTCAAAGTCCAGAGCTTAGCTTTAATGGCTGAGGCACCTAAGGCCACAGGCCTCAGGAAAAGGGGGCTGACAGCAACCCTGCAGTCTAACAAAATCTCACGTCACTGGGAGCAGGCACAGTCCAGGATTCTGATGCATGAGAGATTCTTAGGAATCTGCACAGGAGTTGAGAGGGAAGCAGGATGATAAAGGGTCTAGTGACCCCATGAGGGACTCTTGAAATGGAGTGGATTTAGACTAGAGGAAAATGAAAGATGATGGGAACTGATACTTACTTAAATCTATCTGTATATCAGGTGCCATTGTATAATATTTAAATAATCTCTTTTAATATGGTAGTTCTGTGAAGCATGTGTTATTAAACATACTTTACTTAATGCTAATGATAAGTACCACCGCTTGAGTACTTATGGTATGCTACAACCTAATTTAAGTTCATTTTGTGAAATAGTTTATCCTCATCAAATACTCAGGAGTAGTTTATTGTCTCTTTTACTGATGAGAAACCCATGGCACAAATAGTGTGAGTACATTTCTTGAAGGCACATAGCTAATGAGTAGCCAATTTGTGATTAGAACCCAGGTCTGGGCTCTCCTACTGTCTACATTATACTATTTCTCTTTAAGTGTGGGGACTTGAAGGTTAAAGACATGAAATAAACTGTTTAATCTTACAGAGCCATGAAGTAGTAAAGCTACGATGTAGGTCCAGTTTTGCTACTGCTGAAGACTGTGCTCTTTCCACAGCAAAACACCAACAGAAACATCTGGTGTGGGCCCAAGAAAGTAGAAACAGATAGCCATGTCCCCTGCCCCCCACTCCCCACTTTATCCCCTTGGGGAGTGGCAGTTAGGGTTCAAGACACATTTGCATACCATACTTCCTCAATTATGCTGTATTTCCTTAGGATATTTTGAGAGAGAAAAAAGTGAAGAAAGGGCCGAGCCCGTGGTGCACTCGGTAGAGTGCTGCGCTGGGAGCGCGGCGACGGGTTCGGATCCTATATAAGAATGACCAGTGCACTCACTGGCTGAGTGCCGGTCACGAAAAAACGACAAAAAAAAAAAAAAAAAAAAAGTGAAGAAAAATTTGAAAACAGGTTCAAAATAAAAAGAGACTGTATCTTGGATTACAGAGATTTTCAGATGATAAGTTTTATGTAGATACTTGAGAACACTGGAGACCCATAACTGCCCAATTAACGCCTTCACGAATTGGTCAAGCGGCAAGTTTATCAAGGAAGAGAAATATATGTATCACATTCTTAAGTTACTCCTCTGGCCCAATGCATTGGCTCCTTCTTCACCCTTGGAACTTGGAACTTGGAACTTGGAACCTCATTGTCCCCAAAACATGCATATATCTGTGTAGTTAAATCTGTGTGACATTCTAACTAGTGCCAAGCACTGGAGACCCTAAACCATGCCAGGAGCAGTGCTGTGGTGCTTTAATAGGAGTATAAAAAACGAGATAAATTTTGCAAGTCCCCTGCCTCTTCCTTTTCAGGGCCTGACAAGAGAGTTCCTCCAAATTTTACCAATGCAAGCCCGTGCTTCATATGCTAACTCCTCCAAAATCCACATTGTCTTTCTCATCTGCAAGCAGAATGGAAGAACTCAACATTGATCTTATAGAAGTCACTGTATCATTTGTGTCAGGCTAGAACTCTCTCAGTTACTCTCTCTCAAAGATCCACCATCACTGATTTTTCTTCTAAGCAAAAGGTCCTACATTGCCTGGGGAAACACACACTGGTCAAAGGTAGACTAAGGAGAAGAGCACTTTGACAGGGACACAAAGTAAAAGAATGTGTGTGTGGGAGGGTCAGAGATAAAGAGCAGGTAGACCAGAATTTGCAACTGTGATGGCCTATTGTAGACCTATCTCCTTCAAAATTACTTTGGGAGTGTTTTCAAATAAACTGAATGAATCTGCTGCCAACAGTTAAAGTCAGGATATACCTCAAAATAATTACATTTCCAATCAACATTTAAAAGTAATATGTTACTCTAATAGTTATATGTATCAGTGGGCTTCAAAAAATTCATGGAAAGATTTTTGTTATCTTTTAATTTCATTTTGAAGTATCCTTGTATGTACTTATAATATTGTAACAGATAATACTTAGTGAGCATATACTGTCTTCTTACCTCTTTAAACTAATTTAATCCTCATAATTCTATAATCCTATGAGTTAAACCATATTATCATTCTGTATTTCAGAGACACGGAAAAGTTAAGCAATTTTCTCAAGATCGTAAAATAATCAGATGGTATTTCCTGGGTCATTGGGCCCCTCCAAATCTCTCATGGCAATATTTGGCTAAAGTATTGACTGCCTTATTTCATCAGGATGAGCTGATATTCATTGCAGACCCTACCTGGCACTGTAGTCTCTTATGTGATCTGCCTGGCCCTAGCAGGCTTATGAAACTTTTAATGTAGAAGAGAAGAGGAAGGGAGAGCTTACTGTGATGGGTGATGAAAGTGCCTTCTCTGTCCATGCACCAATAGAGCTCCTCTCTAAGACTAAACCACTCTGTCTCATTTTATTTTAGCCAGTTCCATATACCTGGCACTGAAGGAAGATGGAGAACAGATATTCTCCAACAAGAAAAAAGTCCACCTTACATTTTCATAAGTTTATTAGATATTCTAAACTATTTCTCACTCTCTTAAAATAACTCACACTGAAAAAAAAATCCATATATATGTATGGAATTGGGGAAATAAATGTATGGAAAATATTTAAAATTGTGTTATGATTAACTGTTATTTCCAGTATGGAAAATATTTAAAATTGTGTCATGATGAACCACTATTTTTGACTAAGACTTCTAGGGGGGTAAGAAGCATGTCTTGTTTTTATCCATAGTTCGAGCATTAACATTTATGTCTAGCACACAGTAGGAGCTCAAAAAACATTTATTGAACGACTATACTTTCTACAAGCCCAGTTCCCTTTATCCCCTCCAGCTTCCTTGTTCATGGTTAAATGAGCTCCATTTTTCCCTCAGTCCATTTTCCATTTCTGCCTGAATCCCCATTGTTGCTTTCTCTTAGTCTGAGCATGGACAGTTTTGTCTGGCTCCCAGTCTGAATCTCCCTGCCCCCTACCTTCTGGGTCTGTATAATCTCCTAGGCTAGCAACTGGCCCCAGCACAGGAATGCTGAATCATGCTGAGTCACGCTGAGGCTTAGGGTGTGTAGCCAGATGTTTTCAGTCTTTAGTGATGAATGCTATCTAGGTCCCCAGCAGGAGGCTAAAAAGTACAGATGGCAAAGAAGGAAGTTGACAGCCTGACTGGAACTCCACCCTAATTAGAATCATGAAGAGAAAGGGAGCCCTGAGACAGAATGTGACATATCCTAGAATATATTATTTGTGATTTTTAAAATTATTTCTAGTTGTCCTTATCAGATGCAATAATATGATCAGTCATTGTGATTTAAATATTCATCTTGAAGATTTCCTCTCATGTCTAGAAGCAGCACAATCATGCTTTGTCCCTGCATATGTATGGATTTTAAGTTCATTAAAATATATAGTCATTAATCAAATCTCATCAGAGTAATTTGAAGCATAGGACCTATGCTAGTGAGTTCCCTGACACATACTCATGTACAGAATAAACCACGGCAAAATCTTAGTTTCCTCCTATTTATAAACATGTAGCAGGGATGGATGGTGAAAGGATTTTTTCCAGCGCTCATCTGACTCCACATACTGAACCTTTTCTTTGCACACAGAGTCCTGGAAACTTGGACTGAGACAAGAGTATGAAAGAGGAAGGAATGAAAAGAGGAAAAGGGGAATATTGTTCACCACGTTAGGGTACCTCCAGACTGCTGGATGACAGAGGGCCTGTGCTCTCAGAGGCACATGCTGACATGTAGGGTCAGATCTGACTGGGGATGTTGCTGGGGAGAACCTCAGTGTAAGGACACACCTCAGGCCTTGGAAGATGTAGGCAACTCCAAGCCTGATAGGAAAGAGACATCCCTCAAGGAGAGCTAACAGGGTTTATATGTGTGGGTAACTGCCAAGGACTACAAATGGATCAAAATCCATGACAGGCAGAGATAATGCCTGGAGAGAGAATAAACAGAGGGTGAAGGTATCAGAGACAGCTCCAGAAGAATGACTTTGAAGTTGGCTTCTATAGGAATTCATAGTGGCAGAAAAATATTTCAGAAATGTGAAGTGATTTAATAAATTATACAACAGGGAACACAATTATAAAGAGAGGCAGATAAATTAGTTTATCTGACCCATGAAGCATTTTAAGATGAATGTTATGACATTTACTCCACTGAACTTCTTGAGGCAGGAGCTGTGATGGTTTTGGATGCCTAGGACACATTATAGGCCCTGGTACGTACTTGGCATAGTTTCTGGTATTTGTTGGTGAATGACATCTGTGAGTCTGCTTGGCTCTGATAGGAACACAGAGAGAAGACTTAGTGATGCTCTATTAAAACGTCCTTCTTGATTTAAGTATATGTCTGTGGTAGAAATAGAGAGAGGCTACATGATGCATGTCTAACATAAATGCAAACAGTAAGGAAGTCTACCTGAAGAATGTTTATATAGACAATACAATACAGAGAGTAAGTTAAGTGTGTAATAACTGTAACACAGGTTGGAATAGGAGCCATTTATATCACACATTAATTTTAAAAATGGTTATAGAGAAAATTTGGGGCAGATGGGACTAGAGAACTTAAAGAGTGATATTTGACCAAACTTGAACATTGTGACTGAAGAACCAGAGAATTGTTCATTTCTTCATAGCATGAGTAGTAGATATAGCTTAATGGTCTCTTGCTTGGTTTAACACTCTGCTATTGCTAACATGAAATTCTTAACACTTTTTGAAAAATGGCTATTATTTGCATTTTGCGCCAGACGTGGAAATTATGCAGATGGCACTGAGCAAAAGATTGTATTTTGTCTATTTGTCTATTTCTCTCTCCAACGCAGTGCCTGGGGTATATAGTAAATACTCAAATTTTTGTTGAATTGAATTCTATGCTTCTTATTCCATTCTAGACATAAAGGAGTAACTCATCTAGGGTATAGAAATGCCCCTAGGGAA
Source organism: Cynocephalus volans (assembly GCF_027409185.1). Taxonomy (NCBI): domain Eukaryota; kingdom Metazoa; phylum Chordata; class Mammalia; order Dermoptera; family Cynocephalidae; genus Cynocephalus; species Cynocephalus volans. Next base: position 104,932,742 of record NC_084463.1, on the reverse strand, counting down.
GGCAGATGGACTGGGTATTTGAACAAAGAAGAGTTACGGGGGCTAGCCCTTCTTCCCTAGTACAGTGGCCACAGCCTAAACAACACGGTTTCTCACTGTACAGAATTCTCTCCTGTCTGATTATTCTCTGATTAATTCCACTGTTTTTCCTCCCCAAAGAAACTGTGAACACCCTCTAGCTAGATGGTCTTGCCCATAAGCCTCTAGTCAGCATCCAGGAGATACTGGTTGATGTCATTTTGGCTAAAGATCTGGTATGTGGACAAAGTCCAGAGATGGTTTCTGATTTCCCAGTTTACTCACTGACCCTTCCCACCTTAAAGCCAGAGTTCTGAGGCAGTGACTATGATGAACAGAAGTCTTGACAAAACTCAACATAAAGACTCTAATTATTCAGCTTCAAAACCCTCACACCCAGAAATTAGCATGCACTAGAATGTGCATGAGTACACACACACACACACACACACATCCCACATTCCTATATGCAATCTACCAGTACATCCTGTTAGCTTTACCTTAAGAAATATATCTAGAGGCTGACCCCTTACTATCACCTCCACTGCCACCACCCTGGTGTAAGCCACTGTCACTTCCACCTACATTACAATTGTAAACTCATAACTGCTCTATTTGCTTCTGTCACTGTCCTCCTATAGTTTCTTCCCATCACAGCAGCCAAAGCAATGTTTCAAAAACTAAGTCATATATGGTCTCCCCTTTGTTCAAAGCCTTCTGATAGTTTCCTATATCACTCATAATAAAGCCAAATATTTACAAGTTTCTACAACAATTGTTAATGCTCATACTATGTTTATTATGCACCAGGTACTGACATATATATATATATGTGTGTGTGTGCATGTATACATATATGTGTTTATATATATGAATACGTATATGTGTATATGTATATACAAGGGGTCCTTAAAATGTTCACGGAAAGATCCATATTATCTTTTAATTCTGTTTTTCCACAATTTTTTGAAGTACCCGTGTGTGTGTGTGTGTGTGTGTGTGTGTGTGTGTGTGTGTGTGTGTGTGTGTAGAGAGGTTTTTTTTAATATATAACTTTATGATATAGGTATTATCAGCATCCAAAATTTTATAGTTCAGAACTTCTAAGACCACATCTTCTTCTACTCACCACCTCACTTAATGTACTCCTACATTTCCCTTATTGGCATTCTTTGAAAATTCTAAGCATCTCCCTTCCTTAGCATATTTATGTTTTCAATTCCCCATGCTTTGAACATTTAATCAGAGTTCCATATGAATAGTTTTCTCATCATCTATTGGTTTTCTTTCAAGTGTCACCTTATAGTGAAGACTTCTCTGCCACACTATTTAAAGTAGCAATACCTTTCCACCCTTGTCCTAATCATGTTCTATTCTTCATTTCAGTTTACTTTTCCTCCATAGCACTTAACATCATTGATATATACCATGTATTTTACTTGCTTATATTTACTTACTGTATAACTCTTCCCACCCACTATCAACTTCATGAAAGCAGGGACTTTGTTTCTGTGTTCTGTTTTTTGTGCTGTATTATTAACACTTTTCCAGTGTGAAATAAATGAATAAATAGCCAAACACACACAACTATAAGTGAAAAGACATATGCAAGCATATTTACTGCTACACATATACAAAGAAACCAGTGGAGTGATGCTGGAAGTGGTTAAACCCAAATAAATAGACAGCTAGTCCTCAACAGGCAGGACCTTGATGAGGTTATTGAGTTCCAGGACCAGGCTCATTTGTTTTGTAGGCTGAGATTTGCTCTTGAAAACTTATTCTGGCCAAAATACGAGGCACAAAAAACTAAAATAAAAACCAAGTTATTTATTTATTTATTTATTTGCATTAAATTTTTCTGGCCTGGGAGTCACTCTGTCTCTTTCAGGAAACCTTGAACCTCTTTTTTGATAATCTTTTTTTTTTAATCTCAGTTGAATTTGGAGAATGTAATTTATTTCCCAGGTTTCTAGGCCTTGCAAGTTATCTAGTCACTGTAGCCTTCACAGAATGACATATTTGTAACCACAAGCACACACACACATGCATATATATATATACATATATATGTATATGTATATGTATGTATATATATGTGTATATATATATCACACGGAGAATATTTATCAGACATTTCTGAGCAATAAATCATTTAAGACCCTCAAACACCAACCCACACACCCTTCCCTGTATCTCCTTGTGTAGGAACCAAGGATGGGGGCTTAGAAGGCAGTGGCAAGATGGTTCTGGCTCTCACTGTCTTTAGCCAGGCCCCTCCCTTGCCAGAGCTCTGTGTAGTCCTGCTCTTATCTACACCCACAGTTTCTAACCCCACTTGGTTATCACATTCTCAAGTCCCCAGAAAAAGAAAAACATTGGGTCTGCACTCCTCTGTTCATTCAAAACAAAACGAAACAAATAAATCCCCCAAACTCCCACAAAACAAATAAATAAACAAACCAAAAAAAAAAAAAAAAAAAAAAGCCTAGGGCAGGAAAAAAAAAAAAAAAAGGTGCAGGTGACATTGGGGGCTGTATGAGGCTTGAGTACAGAGAACTCCTGCAGCACATTGGTCTAAGAACCTGAGAAAGATGTGCCTTTCTTTAACAGATGCCTCAGTCTTCATAAGCTAAGGGTTGAGGTAATTTCCTTCCAGAAGGAATCCTTCCGAGGTCGGAATCATCAAGGGCTGTAAAGAGTTTGAGGAGGGAGCAATCATTAAGCACCCCCAGCCTTGGTGACACAAAACAAAAGGTCCTGTGTTCTCATAATTCTTCGTGGTGGATGATCTTGTCCATGGATGGGTCTGACCATGAACATTGCCCTTTCTATTTACACCCTGCTTTACTTGCCAAACCTCAATTTTATCCTTCCCCAGAGAGGTGCAATTTTGTCCTTTTTTTTTCAATTCAGGAATTATGCTGTGCTGTAGGTTTAATACTGAATACCCAGACTACTAAAGATGTTTCGGGAAGAAATGGTCATTAACTTTTTTTTTTTTCTCTTTTTTTTTTTTCAGAACTAAAAAATTACCAAGTCAAATACTTGCCTTAGTAAATTTGATTAAATTTATAATTTATTAGTCCACTTAAGTTTTGGGTAAGAGCAATGAGATTTGGGCAAATGACCTAAGGTAATACAGTAAACTAAAAAGAAGTAAAATTAAAATGCACTCACTCTAATAACTATTTTATATTATTATTTTTTTCTATGTTCTTAGTTCATACAACACAGTAAGCAGTATAAACAAAGTTATGCATAAACAAAGTTAACATAAACAAAGAAAAACGAGAATTTCCCAGAATTTTAGTCTTGAAAATAAATGAAGACAACTTTATTTACTCCGGTTCAAAAAAATCAAAGAAACCAAGAAAGTAAGGCTATATTTCAGAGAAAAATGGGACACCTATGACTTTTCTCAGTTGCCAGATTCAAGGGCGGCGTTGGTGGTATAGTGGTGAGCATAGCTGCCTTTCAGTTGCCAGATTCAAGTTTTAAGCTTTGAGGTCAATCATGCAGAAAAGTGTGGAATAATTGGCTGATTCTGGCTCTCCATTCCTTCTTCCCAGTGAAGAATTCTCCTGTTTAATTAATATTCACACATCTCTCTGGCTATGCTTTAGGCACAGTGGCTCCAGAAGATGTCTGTGCTCTAAGCTGCCAGGAAAGATAAGTCACTCTGAGAATGGGACCAGCTCTGGCTCAAACTTGCCTACAACCTTTGTGAGAGATGAGGTACAGTATGTAGAAAGCAGCAGTGCTGTCTTATTATACTACTTGTGGTCTATTTTCTCATCTTTGCAATAACACTAAAAACAGTCATTGGCTTCTTGTATGGCAGCCACCAGAATTTCTTATTACTCATGATATCCAAGTCATTCCAGGCTAATGCAAAACCTAAAAGAACAATTTGATTCCATTTATTTCTGTTATGAGAACATAAATTCAGACACACGATGGAAGCAGAACAACTTCTAGCCTTTCTAATCAAAAATCTTAATTAACTTATTTTCCCTAAAGTGGTTTACAAACCCTGTTCATAAGTTTATATTTTAAAATTAAAGTGAAAGAACTAATTTGCGGTAAAGAACAACCATCCAAGTAATTGTTTTCTCAGATAAAAATATGAAAAACATGCAGTAAAGCAAAGCCAACTTTGCCTATCAACAATTTAATTTATATAATTTACCATATTAATAACACCTCAAGATGATATATTTGACTCCTTAGATTAAATACATGTCATAAATTAGCTAGCAAGATTTAAGAAATTATTGGATTTTTTCCCTGTTGAAAAGACGTATTTTAACATTTCTTAAAATATTACACAGAACTTACAAAAATACAAAATGCTACAGGAAATCGTGAGTGGCAGAAATTAATCTTTATCAAGTTTTCAGGGTTTTTTTTAAGTCTTTTTTTTTTGTTGAAATGTCTTAAAACATACATAGTTTTTATTTTATTAATTTTTAATTATTTAGGAAATAAATGAATATTCTTACTGATTATTTTTTTCTGACTGTTTAAACTTTCTGATATATACCGGATAACCACGTCACTTATCTCTCTAAAATTTAGTCTTTTCCTCCAGGAAAGGGAGATGAAAATTATTTGTTCATGGTATTAAACAGGAGAAAGAAATGAAATTCTTAAAGATGAGCAGCTGAGGTAACTGAACTTGAACCAACAAGCCCCTAAACAATAATGAGACTGCCCTCAGCTTATCTGACTTCAACATCAGAATTCATAAGCTTTGTACTGAGCCACAGACCAGCTGTCTTTCAACCCTGTAACCTTTCTTGAAGACTTTCCCACAAATTTTAGCAAGAAATGAGTGTGGGATGCACCGGGTTGCTGGATGCAAGGCAAGTCTGGTCCCATAGGCCATGAATACAGGAGGAGATATGGACCTTGAAATTGAATCTGAGGGAGGAGGAGGAGGATCAGTCCCATACTCTGAATCTAAGAGAAGACTGGTGTCCACATTCTGAATTGGAAGGAGAATGGAACATCTTCATAGGGTGTGTTTCAGGAAGAAGATTTTTTCCCGGAACTCTTGTCCTTGAGAGATCTGGTCCATATTCCCTGGGCTTTGATAATAACTGATCTTCAACACTTAAGTTCTGAGAAAAAGGTTACTGCCTTCACACTGCAGATGTGTAGAAAATTTGCCTTGGAAACCCATAGCTCTATCTCCATTGATTAGAAAACTCTTACTCACCCAAGGACTTCATGAGGAGCCAGCTGCTTCTTGTCTAGTTATTGGTCTTTCATTTCACTGATCCAATATCTTCTCTCTCCACCTAGAATCCTGTTTTCTTAGGCTGTATATTCTTGTCCAGAAAGTTTTTATCTGGGGTCCACAGAATACCAAGAAAACTAGTGAAATTTCATGGGGAAAAATCAGTATTTATTTTCACCAACGTTTAACTGAAATTTAGCATTTTCTTCCATTTGAAATGTAGGCAACAAACTAGCATAATGCCAGCAGTACCTGCTGTCTAGTTCTAGATAGAAACCAGAGATGTTTTTATATGACACTGTAGTTGTTGCCTACTAGATATTTGAATTAGACATCTTTAAATAACATTTATCTGAATCACTGCTTGGACATTATGTTAGTTGTGGATCCATCACTAGATCTAATGCATTTATTAAAAAAAGCACATTTAATACTATACCATAAATTTGATGTATTGATGCTTGATAACTATTTCAATATAATTGAGCTCCCTGGCAATCATATATATGTTATTTTACACATTTAAAAACACACTGTTTAGTAGTTCCCAGTATGCCAAACTAGTCCGTGATGCAAAAAAAAAAAAAAAAAAAAAAGTTAGGAATTCCTGGTTAAATTTATGTTGTCTGTTGATTAAAATATATGCCCAGAAAGATATTTTTGGTTGAAAGCTAAAAGAAATTGGGGTAGGGATTTAGTGATCTGAAATAATATTAATGTGTGGGGAGATATTAAATCAGACAGACTTCTAGAATCATAGGAGAAAGGTATCACACTACTAAATGAAAAAGGGCCAGAAGCGTCTGGGTCCCCAGAGAGTAAGAAACTGTAGGAAGAGAAACTTCCAGGTCTGGCAGGGGCAAAGAGATCAATAGAGGAGGGAAAAGATGGAAATAGAGCACTAGCCAGAAGCAGGAACCGGGCAGGGCAACTAGATTATGGAATGAAAGAGTATCTTTCTGGAATTAATAATGCTAGTATTTGTGCAACTCTGCTTCTGTTATTCCTCCAAACATCAGCTCTGTCATCCTGGCATTTACATAACTTCCGTGACATTGTTCCTTTATTCTAAAAAAAAAAAAAAAGTGGATAATGACACTTTTATTAGTAGTTGTAGATTAAGTGAAATAGCATAGGGAATATCCTTCATGCACATGGATGGGATTGAATACATGTACATACAGACTTCCAGTTTTAGCTTCCACATGTAAAGGGCTCACAAGTCCTCAGAACAGGAGCATCAAAAACAAGGATACCAGAGGCATCTGAAGCCTTTGACATCTATGGCTACAACAAATACTAAATATACTCTAGCCTAATTAAATTATCAATTCACTTGCTCCTCATTTTATTACAAATTCTGGTTTCAAATAATCTCAGTCTTGGCTGTCTCACTGATGGGAAGTATAGATAGGACAGCCAAGCAAGAGAGTAAAGGACAGTCCTCCAAAAGTAGCCAATTTCCCTTGTGGCCACAAAGAAATAGAAAGGGATAGAGGGTTCTCTGGAAGCACAAGATGCAATCTTGTTCTCTCTGTCCTCTTCAGGGAATCATCCCCAGGTATCACTTCCTAGTACTTTGGGATCGAGGCCTTAGTTCCATTGTGGATCCTTTGCTACTTTGTTCAACTTCCAGAAATAGTGTATGGTTCTTGTCTCTCTGAGAAGACTAAGATCTGGAAGATTTTCTTGCAATACACTCCTCAAGAGAGCTAGAACTGGATGAGATTCTGTGTCAACTGCTTTAACTTTTCTTCTTGACCCTGTTCTTGTCACTATCACCATCTTTAGCCCAACTATTAAACCTGTCTTGACTGGAACTTGTATCCTATCTTGGGCTTAGCTCCTCTGTATAGGTCTTTCTTGGAAAAAGGAAATGGCAGAAATAGATGTCATCTTGGAAGATGACATGGGAAAGAAGAGGGTGAAAAGGGGGAATGAATGAAAAATTGTGTTATAGATGGAGGAGGAGCCAACAAAGGAAGACTGTCTCAGAATTCAACATACATTATCACAAACTAAGTGTACATCCTTCACTGCTGACCATCTCTTGACCTGGCTCCACCCCAGAGGGACACAGTTCAGCCCCAACCAATGACTTCAAAGTGCCATGGAGAACAAGGGGCCTAAACTTCAGCAGTGAAGAATAAAAGGCCACACCTTCCAGCAGCAGCACATACCTGCTTCTGACACAGCTGTGATCACCAGCAAGCTCCCACACCTGACGCCATGGTGCATTTCACTGCTGAGGAGAAGGCCTCTGTCACTAGCCTATGGGGCAAGGTGATTGTGGAGGAAGCTGGAGGTGAAGCCTTGGGCAGGTAAGCATCTGTTCCCAATGTGTGGGAGAGATGGGTGGTTATGGCTTTAGCAAATTGACCAGGAAAGTCCTGAAGATTTTTGAGTGTTTTTAATTTTCCCCCTGCTCTGGTGCCATCTCATAGGCTCCTGGTTGTCTACCCCTGGACCCAGAGGTTCTTTGACACCTTTGGCAACCTGTCTTCTGCCTCTGCCATCATGGGCAACCCCAAAGTCAAGGCCCATGGCAAGAAGGTCCTGACTTCCTTTGGAGATGCTATTAAGAATATGGACAACCTCAAGGGTACCTTTGCTAAGCTGAGTGAGCTGCACTGTGACAGGCTGCATGTGGATCCTGAGAACTTCAAGGTCAGTTCAGGAGATGCTCATATGCTTTTTTTGGTTTTTTACTTTGGGTCAATAATGGAAGCTGACTATGATTAGAAAGGTCAACAAAGATCTCAGAAATCATGGGCTCAATTTGTTATTAGAAGTGCAGACCTCTTAAGGGCATAACCAAGACCAATCTGATTCAGAACTAGTGACATAAAGGGGTACTAGCAGCCTGGATTTTCTTAACACTTTTAAGAAAATTTTGTCAGAATTGGATATGTTTATCCTGGAGAATAATATACAATAGCAGACTGTGCAAGGAGAAATTAAATTTGGCTTTTGGTAGATGAAGTCCAGTCTCAGGGAAGGAGAAATGCCTTATTTTATGTGGGTCCTGATAACTGAAGTTTAGGAAAATATTTTGGGAGAACATTTAAAAACACTTGGTCAGAGAAAAGTATGACAAATTCTCTAAGATATATTAAATTCCCTGACAGTACTGTGACCAAGTGAGGGCTTGTTCCTGCATTTGGTGGGAGACTTTAAACTCCCACTCAGAACACTTATAGCATTGAAATCGTATTTTTACATAAATTAGACAATCAGTAAATTGGAAAGGGAATGAGGGAGGCAAATAAAAATGGTGAAATGGGGGAGAGGGTGAGGATATGTGTAGGTGGAATATTGAATACAGGGCTTTTTAAAAGGGAATTGAACCAAAGCTTATCTGTGTTTATTGGATAGGCACAACCCTTGAAGCATTTTGAGGTCAGAGTTAGCAGGGAGTGTAGGTATAAAGTCTTTTTTATTTCCTGTGAATTGTTTTTTGGAAACTTCAACTCAACATGTCTATTTGTCATTTTGTCTTTCACCTAACAGCTCCTGGGTAACGTTATGGTGATTATTCTGGCTATGCATTTTGGCAAGGAATTCACCCCTGACATGCAGGCTGCCTGGCAGAAGCTGGTGGCTGGTGTTGCCAATGCTCTGGCCCACAAGTACCACTGAGTCCTCTTTCCAGTTTGCCAGTACTCCCATGTGTCCCCAGTACTCTCCTTCTGTACGTGAGGACTGGGCTCAGCCTTGTGAACACAGTTTCTGTTTAATAAAATACATTCTATTCAGAGATCAAAAACTGCTATTTTATCTTCTTTTACTTTTGTGTTAAAGGAAAAAAGGATTTGTGGGCTGAGGGTTGGGGAGAGACAAAGGAAGAAACAGGAGCTTCTTGGCAAAGTTTGTGGGGACTAATCAGAGGAAGGCAGATGTTATGGGAGGATTTTTGAGGGCCAGGGAGCATACAAGTATGGAGCAGAAGTTCTACGGGAGTGGGGATAGGGGTTTTAAGTGGGCAGGGACTTGTGGGGCAGTATGGCAAAATCTTATTGCAGAATGGAAGGAAGGAGGTGGCAAGTGGTGCCTGAGAAAGCAAATTTGTGGTACCTGCCATATTTTATTAAAAAAAAAAAATGTAGGGAACCAAGATCTAGGCTAGGATTACTATTTTAATTTAATGTACTCTACTGTACATCTTGAAGCAGCTAGCTTGTCATATGTCTCCTGAGATTAATTTGGAGATAAGAGGGTAAATTGAGTGATGGCTGGGAGCTTTCCAGGAAAATTTCCCATAAACCAACAATAACCTCCTCTTTCCTGAAGGGATCCATTTTCACAGTGAGAGCCAAGGCTAAGATAAGGCATTATCTTCTGATAGATTGTAACATGCACTAAAATTAAGTTAGAATTAGGATACAAGTAGGATCTTTTGGGGAGGGAAATAGCAAAGCTTTTTTTTTTTTTTTTTGGTGATTGCCAAGCTTTAATTATTATCATAAGGCTTAGGTTTATATACACATGCATTATTTACAAGTACCCAATTTTATTATTTAATTTTTTATTGGTTATGAGTATTCATGAGATACAAAGCTGATTGTCACCCCTCCCCTTGTGTTCTTGATGTGAGGGCCAGATTCACACTGGCAGCATACCCATTACCACAAACTGCATTGAACCCTGTGTCCCCCACCCAACCATCCCCAACCTCCCTCCCCTTCCTCCTTTCTCCCAAATCCACTTTGTAGCTCAAAAAATGGTCGCTCTCTCTGCAAGTCCAACACACTACTATGGTCTTTTTTTCCTTCCTTTTTTCTCTCTAAGCTCCCACATATGAGTGAGTACATGTGGTATTTATCCTTATGTGTTTTGCTTATTTCATTCAACATAAGTTTCTCTAGGTTCATCCATGTTGTTGCAAATGGGAGAATTTCATTCTTTTTATGGTGGAGTAGTATTCCACGGTGTATATATACCACAGTTTCCTTATCAAATCATCCATCGATGGACATTTAGGTTGGTTCCATGTCTTGGCTATTGTAAACAGAGCTGTGGTGAACATGGGAGTGCAGGTATCCCTTCAACATGATGATTTCTATTCCTCTTGGTATATACCCCGAAGTGGGATTGCTGGATTTTATGGAGGATCTATCTGTAGTTATTTGAGAAACCTCCATACTGTTTTCCATAGTGGTTGTATTAATTTACAGTCCCTCCAACAGTGTAGGAGTGTTCCCTTCTCTCCACACCCACACCAGCATTTGTAGCTCACTGTCTTTTGACTACAGCCAGTCTAACTGGGAAGAGATGGTATCTCAATGTAGTTTTAATTTGCACTTCTCTGATGACTAGCGATGTTGAGCATTTTTTCATGTATCTATTGGCCATTTGCATGTCTTCCTTTGAAAAAAGTCTACTCAGCTTCTTTACCCATTTTTAATTGGGTTATTTTTTATTTATTTATTTTTTACTGTATAATTGCTTCAGTTCCTTGTATATTATGGATATTAATCCCTTGTCAGATGCATAGTTAGTAAAAATTTTCTTCCACTCTGTAGGTTGTCATTTCAACCTGTTGATTGTTTCCTTTGCTGTGCAGAAGCTTTTTGGGAAAAGACTGCCTCTTCAACAAGTGGTACTGGGAAAACTGGATATCCATATGAAGAAGAATGAAACTAGATATACTAGATATGCATCTCTCACCATACACTAAAATCAACTCAAAATGGTTTAAATACTTAAGTATAAGACCTGAAACTGCAACCTTAGTAAGGGAAAATATAGGTGAAATGCTTCAGCAACTCGGTCTGGGACCAGACTTTATGAACATGAGCCTGAAAGTAGAAGCAGTAAAAGAAAAAATAAGCAAATGGGACTACATCAAACTAAAAAGCTTCTTCACAGCAAATGAAGTCTTTATGTCAGAGATAAAATACTAACAAAGGCTCATAGACTAAAACCAGTAAGCTGGGGCTTGGTGACTTGCATGAAACTGCCTCTCGGGAAGTAGAGTGGAGAGTAAGACACAGGTAGAGGATTAGAAAATATGTTTTTACTATGTTTTTGGCAATAGCACACAAGAAATACTCTTAGGATGTTAAGTGACCCAAGGAATAGGATTTGGGGAGAAAGTAACCTGTTTATGCACACAAAGTGGATTCAAGTTTGCAGAGACTAGACATGGACAGTGACTCAACAGAACAGACATAGTGGTTTAAACCAGAGAAGAGCAGTGAGGTCTGCAAAATGTGAAGAATGAACAAAGCTAGAGTGAGGAAGACGTGCTACCAGATGGACTGGGGTGGATGACAGAAAGCTCACAGCCCAGGTGAATACAACAAGAGGGGGCCATGCACTTACCTTGGGGACACTTGTGTAGGAGTGCTATTAATTAAATCACTCTTGAGGGAGTGATAGGTTGTGCACGTTGTTTTGACCTTCAGGTCCTGAGTCAAACTCTCATATCAAAGCTTGAGATCTCCACACTTTACAATTTAGAGTGCCGTATCTTGGCAAATATAACTCTATTAGGCATTTCATTGCACCCATACATTGATCAGAATTTGTCCTGTCTTTATGTCTTTCTTTTAATTTGTCTTTATGTCTCCACAATAGGAATGAGAGACCAATGATTATTGTACTTACAGGTTATTAAGAGCACTGATCTCTTTGAGCCTTATAGCCTATCAATAGTCTCCTAAACAGAGTAAATGGGGGTTCTTCACGACACTAAATCTTTTCACTCAGTCACTCATTCAACAAATGAGAGCAATTTGCATTTTTAATCAATCAATCTCTTTTTCTCTTTCTTTCCCCCAACTGTTATTCTGGCTCTGGATATTAAGGTGTCAAAGATGGTGATGATGAAGTGGTGGGCAGAAAATACATTCTGTACACCTTAGGGAGCTAGACCTGGATCTAGACATTGCCAGTCCAAGACAGCTTAATTGAAAACAAATTTATAATTAACATGTAAACAAACAGACACACACACACATACACATACACAGAGTATTGCATGACTCAAGATTTTTATTTTTATTTATTTTTAATTTTTTGTGCATAAATCGTACTTTACTTTTGTCAGTATGTCTTTGTCAAGATTTTGAATAGATGAAAGGATAACTAATTTTTGTAAAGCAATAAAAGCCCCCTAAAAAAATAGTGTTGTGATAAGCAGGATTTTCCTGGAGTAGTAATCTAGCTAATAGTGCAGAGAGTTTAGAGACTATGTCATTACTAGGATTAAAATCCTGTAATGGCTTCTCATTCCCTGCCACTGAAGACAAGTTCTATGTCACTAGACCTATGTTTCCTCTGAGATATTATTTCCTGCCATTCTCCATTTTGCTATTTACAGATCAGCCTCACTGGCCCATTGTTTATCTCTCTAGCATACCAAGAGTTTGTTTTCTTCTGCTTCAGAGCTTTAAATTTGCTATTCCAACTTCTAAATTTTCTTTCCCAATATCTTCCCATGGAAAGTTCCTTCTTGTCATTCTGGCCCAGTCCTTCTTAGAGAGACTATACCTGACATAATCGTGACCCACTTTTATCAAATTCAGTTATTAATTTTCTTCTTAGGAAATAATAATATCTGAAATAATTTTGTTGATTGATGTACTTATTCATTTTTTTGTAGCTTCTACCTTCTAGATTATAAATCTTCAGAGGAAAGTTTCATTTTCTGACTTATTTGCCTTAAATCCCCGGCACTTAGAACAATTACAGCACAGTTATTTAGCAAATAGTTGTTGAATGGATGTTTGAAAACACATGGGAATGAATGCTTAGAAACACATGGGATGGCTTTTGTAAAGAAACAACTTTACAGATGATGACTTAGGCAATGGAAGGGCAAAACAGCAATGAACAAAGAGAAATCAGCCAGGCTTTGGAACATATTGCCAAGAAAGCATAAAAGGAAAGTAGTGGTTACAAAAATCTTTGGATCACTGTCTGAGTTTCTGGAAAAATGAGGAACTTGTTTGTAGACATGACAGATCATAGATATCCCTTAGTCTGAGGAGGAGCAATTAAGACTCACTCACTTATTAAGGTCGTCATAGGCTCAGACAGACACCAGCTCTAAGCCATTCTCCAGGGCCAGGCTCTGTAAAGATTATAAGATGTGGTCAAAGATCTGTAAATACCTATTTCACAGATCTCCTATCTTAAAAACTCTAACCTGGGTTCCTCTTAGGCTCTGTACCTTATACCACCATACCAATAAAAATCCCCGCCTCCCCTTGAGAGGAGTCACAAATTATTATGGCTACAACTGGAAAATAACTACTAATATCTTAGGAAATCTCATCTCTCTAGACTTTTAGCTATCCCCATCAATGAAAAATAAAGGCTTTGCATGAGATCAAAAAGACTGAAAGTACTTCACCTATATTATTATAATTTTAGTCAACTTTGTAAGTTACAGGAGAAACTAATTTGAAGATAGATTTCCCCTCTAATAAAATGGACAGATAACTTCTTCATCTGCTTTTTTATATGATCATCACAACTGTCCACAGGGGGAAATAATCGAACAAGATTTTCAATGCTTCAGGCATTACGATCAATCAAGGTCTGAGATCACGGATCACTTTCAGAGACAAAAAGAAAACATGAACTCTTTCTGCCATGTTAAGAGTGTGACATGCCAGCACTGAGCTAGAGAGTCAGAGATTAACATGTAATGTTTCTAACATGCAATGATGTCCCAGCTGAGATAGTGTGCAGACAGACTATTAGTCAATGAAAATAGTCCCTGCCTCATGAGAGTTGTTTTACATTCATACAAGAACAAACAAAGGAGGCACTTCCTAGTGTGATGTCTTAGAATAAAACAGGCTGAAAATTGGACCTAGCATTTGTCAGAGAAAATTAATTCAAATCTACAGCACTTACCAAGGAAGCTTCCACCACTGCCTTCACTGAGCATAGAAAAGCTACAGTCAAACCCTGAGTCACAAGCCAGCACATATACTTATCAAGTGGGAAATACACATCATTTTTTGCCTATATTGAAATGGAGGCAGATACTTTTGCTCAGACAAGCAGACATGATTTATTTCAAACAAGTAAAGGTCAGTATATACTGAAATAAGGGTTCAGTCCTATATTATATTTTCTAACACCAATCTCTTCCTGAACTAAAACTGATATTTAATAGAGATTGCTTTCCCCAGACTACTGTGAACTAGAAAGATTATGCCTTAAATCCACAGTGTGTTCAAAGATCAGTATAGCATTTCTCCATTGAAAGTCACTCCAAACTGAACAAGACTTACACTTGTCTCATCAAAGATCCTGGGCTTATACTTAAAAAGTATCTCATGCTCCCTGAACTTTTCAGGTACTTGCCTATGCTTTAGCTTTAGTTTATGAACGGCTCTAGGGCTAGAGACATGAATGTAGGAAAGACTGTCAAAGAAGTCCTAGAGTATTCTATGGTGGAAAGAGAAGGAAACTAGCTGATGGAAAGAATGAATGAGAGAAAAATTGGGATAATTGAATGGAAATGGGGAAAGGCTACAAAAAATTTAAACAGCAGAGTCAGTACCTCACCAATGCTATCTCAAAGCAAATGTCTGAACTCTTCTCTGCCTAAACCCCACCCCTGAGTTGCCCAGCCTTGCCTTGACCAATAGCCTTGACAAAACAATCTTGACCAATAGCCTCAGAGCATTAAGTGAGGCAAGGGGCCAGGGGGCCAGAGATGAAGAATAAAAGGATGCATCTTCTAGCAGTTGCACATACTTGCTTCTGAAACATCTGATTATCAACAAGCTCCTAGACCAGAAACCATGGTTCATTTTACAGCTGAGGAAAAGGCTGTTGTCACAAGCCTATGGAACAAGGTGAATGTGGAAGAAGCTGGAGGAGAAGCCCTGGGAAGGTAGGATCTGTGGGCTAAGCCAAGGGAGGGAAGAAAGGAACCTGTGCCTGCCAAGAATACAGGCAACTTCTCAGGAATTGTGACATGCTCTGACTTTCCAACTACTATTGTCCTGTCTCACAGACTCCTAGTTGTCTATCCCTGGACCCAGAGGTTCTTTGACAACTTTGGCAACCTGTCCTCTGCCTCTGCCATCATGGGCAATCCCAAGGTCAAGGCCCATGGCAAGAAGGTGCTGACCTCCTTTGGAGAAGCTATAAAAAACATGGATGATCTCAAGGGTGCCTTTGCTAAGCTGAGTGAGTTGCACTGTGACAGACTGCACGTGGATCCTGAGAACTTCAAGGTGAGTTCAGGAGATGTTCAAGTCCTCTTGCCTTTAGCCTCTGGGAAACTTAGATAATTGAACATTGATCTGAGCACAACCGAGACAGACGCTAGGTGTGAGATATTTGAAAATATTGGAGTTAGAAGTAAAGAAATTCGAAAATCCTGACTGAGTTGAAACCAAATGGCATTGTATTATGGCCTAAGGAATGCTTCTAGAAGTCTAGAAGGACTTGTCTGTATCCTGTTGGCTTTGGGAAGAAACTAGTGAGGAGAAAAGAAAAATGAATTTTGTTAATTAGATTCTTGTAGAAAGAACTTTATCTTTATTATTTCTTTTTTCTCATGTTATTATTATTATTATTTTTAACACTGTTGGAAATAGAAAAAGAATGGTCATGGAAAAGATAAATGTAGGCTGGCATATGTTGGCCCAATAAAAAGTAACCTAGGCTTTCAAACATGTATTGCTAAGCCTATTCCTATAATGCCTTGACACCTGTATAAAGAGCTGTTAATTCTTCATTTCAAACCTACATCCTACAATTCCAGGATGGAGGCAAAGTGTCTCTGAGGGAGAGGAACAAGTGGATCATTTGGCCTGGAGTGAGTTTGGACAGAGCTGTGAGGTTTTGTTTTTGATTTTTGAAAATTTCAATCCACAAAATGTGGGGTCTGTAGTGGTAAAAAAGATAGAAAGACCTAAATTATGGCCAGTTTAGTCCTTCTAGGGGAACAAACTACCTGTTCTTAATGACTGAGGAAAACCCCAGGCTTTGAGGGAAGGTAGCATAGGTTTGCTTCTGAGTGGAAGTTGGGTGTCCAGATACCCAGAGGCTAGTCTGGAGCTCTTTGTTCACTATGTGTTTATATCTGTGTCTCTTCCTACCTCCACAGCTCCTGGGAAATGTACTGGTTATTGTCTTGGCAAACCATTTTGGCAAGGAATTCACCCCCCTGGTGCAGGCTGCCTGGCAGAAGGTGGTGGCTGGAGTGGCCACTGCCCTGGCATACAAGTACCACTGATCCCCCAGCCCATAGTGCATATCTTTAAGGGAGAAGCTTTATTCTTCAAATAATTAAAAAAAAACAAATAATAAAACTATTCTGCTAAGAAATTATATGTGATTGTCTTCAGTTCTTTTTTCATGTACTTTAAAATACAGAGAAATCGGTAAAGGGACAAGAAAATCAACATCTTATATTGATAAATTAAAAATAAAAAAAAATTTATGAGTCCCAATAGATTTTATGTTGAGGAGCGTGTGTGTGTGTATGTTTTTGTGTGATGTAAGTGCATGCCCCCCATTTATTTTTGCATGAGATGTATTTTGGCAAGAAAATAAAAGAACAAGGCAATAAAAAAAATGCACTTAGGAGTTCTGCATGGGAAAACAAAAGGTGTGGGAAAAGTTCTGGTGGGAAGGAATGCCTCAATGGGAAATGGACTCCTCAGAACCAGACAATTTAGGGGAGAGGGGAAATACTTCAAGGTAGACCTCGGGGTCTGGATGGAGGCAGAGTAGCAAGGATGGGATTCAATGGAAGAATATTATTCTAGGCCTCAGGAGGTCAAGGTTTAGGCAGGTATTGTAGTTTTATTCTATTTTGTGCAACACATTTCTAAGAGAACCTGGCTTTTCACAGCTTTTGTAAGGATAGATGGACAGTTCGAGCTGTGGCAGGTCAGAGCATGGTTTTACAGGTCAACCCAAAGAACTGTTCCTAGTTTTACTGAGGAACTTAATGTTCTAAGTATTGAGGCATGCCTAGGAAGGTCAAATGGATTCCATGACCTCAGGAGAGACAATATCCAATTGTGTAGATTAGCTACAGCATTTAAAGGAAGAGACATCATCATGAGCTTCAGGGGAAGTGGTGATTTAAGTGAGGAAAATAAACCAGCAGAAGCTCAGAAACCAGAATCAGCATGCCATGTCTGAGCAACAGATCAGCATTGTGAAATCAAAAGGAAGTGAGAAAGATTTGCATTCATTATTTGGGAAGGCAGATTCACTGGACTTCTTGTGTGACTGGAAGTTAATCCATGTTTATAAGCAAGAGTATGATGTGATGGTATTATGGACTGAATATTTTTGTCTCCCCAAAATTTATATGTTGAAGCCCTAACCTCCCAATGTTACAGTATTTGTAAGTGGGACTTTTGGAAAGTAATTAGGTTAACATGAGCTCCTGGCGATGGATCTGCCATCATGGGATTATTGTTCTTAGAAGAGAGAATTTTCTCTTTTCTTCCTGTGAGGACAGTGAGAAGTCCATCACATGCAAGCTAGGAAGAGAGCCCTCACCAAGAACCTAATAGGCTGGCTCCTTGACCTTTGTCTCTTCTAGCCTCCAGAACTGAGAGAAATAAATTCTATTTTTCAAGCCATCCATTCCATGGTATTTTGTTATGGTAGCTTGATGAAGTGACTATAGCAGATTGAAAGGGGAAAAATAAACTTGGCTTCTGAGTGGATTAGAGACCAGGTTAATTTCAGGTTTACAAACCTTTACCAGCTTCTCATGCTTTGGAATAAAACATCCACTCCACTCCTCTCATCTAGAAGACCCTAATAATAAGCCGCCCAGGCCCATCTTTTCAATTTTGATTCATCCCATTTTTACCATTATATTTTACTCTGGCCTTGTTATGTCTTTATATACAAAGGAATTCCAAGTTTTGTGGGTTTTGTCAAATTTTATTTATTTTTCTTTCTTCTTTTCTCTCTAGCCTCAGAGTCTTGAACTTGCCTTTCCTGCCTCTAGGATCTTCTTTCTCCAAACTTCTTAAGCCTGGCTCCATCACGTCATAAACTTCCCATTCCAAATGAAACTTCCTTCAGGATAGTTATCCTTTTATTACTTTTCTATAGTCACTCACTACCCTATCAAACTATGTATTTTCTTCATGTCATATAATTCTATTTGAAGTTTTCTTATTCATTCATGTCTTTAACTATTTGTGTAGGTCTTCTCTCTGCACTAGAATGCCAGCACCATTAAACCAGAGAAACTGTCTACCTTGTTCACCCAAAATTCCCAGTGTCAAGGAAAATGGATGGCATATGGAGCTGGATAAATAATTGTGGAATTAATGTATGAAGAATGAATAAGAAACTTTGATAACTGTGATGATGATCTAACATTGATGTCATAAGGGTCTACACTACAGTAGAAGCAGTGAATATGGAAAATAATTGAAAGGGTGGAACAACCACTGACAAGAAAGAATCAATATTTCTTGAAGAGTGACTTTCTAAAGAGGGTAAGAGAGTAGCAGGAGTTAGAAGTCACTGTCTGGTTTCCTAGAGAGATGGGGAAGCTACTCACTGACATGCCGGGTTGTAGGTGTATGCACCTAAGGATGAGGTGTGACAATGGACTCACATTTTGTTGGGAATTAGTTATAGGGCCATTAAGGGCAAGTACCTGAGCTATCCTCCCAGGCCAGTCTCCACAACAAAATACACATGTGTTTCCTGGCTGTGGTCAATGTCTCCACTTGCTCGTCTTCATTTCATTAATTTCTGTTCTTAAAAAAAAGTTCTCATAGTTCTTTCTCAAACTCTCATCCATTTTTTAGCTTAAATATTTTTCATTTTCCCAAGTAAAACAGATACAATCATTTCATTTACATCAAGTAGAATAAAAGATTACTTCTTTGATCAGAAATTCAGCTTTAATATATTGGGCTGAGCTCTTTGAATTTTAGAACGCACTGCAAGTAAACACAGACTTGATTTCCCAGATTTTATTTTTTTTGTAAGAGTTTATTTCAAGGTAAACAAACATGGGAGCAATGGACTATGACAGAAAAATATAATAAACTGTTCCATTCCCCCCATAAGTGTGTCCTGTCTATTTTTGTAATTTCATGTTTAAGATGCATGAAACCAAAGTACCTTTAGCTGTTGTTCGATAGGATAACACAAAAAGTACCTTAGGTTCACTGGTCCAATACATGTGCAGTACTGTCCATGAAGTCTGCCTCTGCCTGACCTGATAGGAAGAAAGCTTAAACACAGTGACAGAGTGTGGATCCAGCATACACCAGAGACAAATCACTTAATCCCCAGCCCTTGCCATGGAAGCTTCTACTATTCTCTTCATTGAAGATAAGAACACCTTCTCCCCCAACATGTAAACACCTGTATTCTCCAACAAAAGTTGGTAGATTCATGGGATCTGCGGCAGACTATTGTCCAATGACTCAGAAGGAATATATTTTGCTCAGATAAGTATTCAGACTATTAGAAAGCACTGAAGTAACTTCCAACCTTGCTCTTACTTCTCTAGGGTTTTCCTATCCTTCTTCCAAATTAATGCTGCATAAAGGTACTCTATTTTAAAAAGTGATAATATTTTGCTCTCAATGTAATATTAACAGAGCTGGGAACCAAGAAGGGCTGTGGCTTCTTCCACATCAAACCAAGGTAAATAACAGAATGACACAGTCACAACTCCTGACCATGGAGCTGATGGCAAAGAGATTTACAATTCTTATCCTTTTCAGATCTAGTTCATTCTTTGTCATCAGACTGAAGGTCATTGTGGGATAGTGGTGATGGGGACATGGAGATATGAATTCCATACTAGAATGGTGAGAGGTGGTATAGGAGGAAAGAAGAGAAGTTTCAAGTTGAGCATGAATAGGACAGCCCTTCTGAGGGGTCACCCAGATGCCATCAGAGATTCAAATGTCCATCTTACAAACTTTTTCTTATCCAAACCCTGAGGTCAAAGCTCATACTTGACCAATAGCCTCATTTTATTGGGAGAGGCAAAGGGTCGGAGGCCAGAGATGAGGAATAGAAGTCCACACAGAGAAGCAGCAGCACAGACCTGCTTCTGGTTCATCGTCACCGGGAAATGCCCAGACCGGGTGTATTTTACTGCTGAGAAGGCTGCTATAGTTAGTCTGTGGAACAACGTAAACATGAAGAAGGTGGGAGGTGAGATCCTGGGCAGGGATACACTGGAGGCCAGGGCAGGTAACTTACATCCTCTAACTTTGCATCTTCTGTGACTGCGATCATCCTATAGGCTCCAGGTTATCTACCCATACACCCAGAGCTTCTTTGATACTTTTTGCAAGCTGTCCTCCAATTCTGTAAAAATGGCAACCCCAGAGAATGAGTTTGGGAGAGTAGCATCTGTTCAATTGTTTGGAATAGTTTGAGGAGAACTGGTATTAACTCCTCTTTAAATGTTTGATAGAATTCAGCTGTGAAGCCATCCAGAAACCAGATAAAGAAACAACAACAACAACACCACCACCAACAACAACAAATTATAGGCCAATATTCTTGATGAACCTAGATGCTAAAATCCTAAACAAAATATTAGCAATTAAAATACAACAACATATTTTTAAAAAACTGTACACTATGATCAAGTGGGATTTATCCCAGGGATACAAGGATGGTTTAACATATGAAAGTCAATAAATGTGATACATCACATCAACAAACTCAAGGACAAGGACCATATGCTTATCTCAATAGATGCTGTAAAAGCACTTGACAAAATTCAACATCCCTTCATGATAAAGACTCTCAACAAATTAGGTATAGAAAGAAAATAGTTCAACACAATCAAAGCCATTTATGACAAGCCCACCACCAGTATCATTCTGAATGGGGAAAAATTGAAGGCCTTCCCCTTAAGGACAGGAATAAGACAAGGATGTTCACTCTCACCACTTCTCTTTAACTAGTACTAGAGGTACTAGCTAGAGCTGTCAGGCAAAAGAAAGAAAAAGAGGGAATCCAGATTGGAAAAGATGAAGTCAAACTATCTCTATTTGCAGATGACATTATACTGTATATAGAAAATCTTAAAGACTCTATCAAAAAACTCCTAGAGCTGGTTAATAACATCAGTAATTTTGCAGGATACAAAGTAAATGCCCCCAGATCAGTAGCATTTATAAACTCAAATAATGAATCAACAGAAAGAGAAATAAAGAAAGTAAGCCCATTTACAATCGGCACACATAAAAAATAAGATACCTAGGGAAAAATTTAACCAAAGAGATGAAAGACCTCTACAATGAGAATGACAAACCACTTCTGAAAGAAATTAAAGAAGACACAAAAAGGTAGAAAGATATCTCACACTCCTGGATTGGAAGAATTAACGTTGTGAAAATGTCTATACTACCGAAAGCTATCTACAGATTCAATGCAATCTCCATCAAAATACCAAAGACATTCTTCACAGAAATGGAAAAAAAAGAAAAAAAACCAATCTTATCTTTCATATGGAAAATCAAAAGACCTTGAATAGCCAAAGCAATCCTGGGCAAAAAAAATAAAGCTGGTGGCATAACTCTGCCTGACTTCAAATTATACTACAAAGCTGTTGTAACGAAAACAGCATGATACTGGTACAAAAACAGACATTCTGACCAGCGGAGTAGAATAGGGAACACAGAAATCACTCCTCAGGCTTATAGCCATCTGATATTAGACAAAGGCAGCAAAAACCTACATTGGGGAAAAGACTGCCTTTTCAACAGGTGGTGCTGGGAAAACTGAATGTTCATATGCAGAAGAACAAAACTAGATATGCACCTCTCACCATACACTAAAATCAGCTCAAAATGAATTAAAGACCTAGGTATAAGACCTGAAACTGTAAAATTACTAAGGGAAAATATAGGTGAAACACTCCAGCAGTTAGGTCAGGGCACAGACTTTATGAACATGAGTCTGAAAGCACAAGCAGCAAAAGAAAAAATAAACAAATGGGAGGATAGCAAACTGAAAATTTTCTGTACAGCAAAAGAAACAATCAACAGAGTGAAAAGACAACCTACAGAGTGGGAGAAAACTTTTGCCAACTATGCATCTGACAAGGGATTAATATCCAGAATATACAAAGAACTCAAGCAATTATTCATTAAAAAAAAAAAGACCCAATTAAAACATGGGCAAAGGAGCTGAATAGTCATTTTTCAAAGGGAGACATACAAATGTCCAAAAGATACATGAAAAAATGCTCAACATCACTAGTCATCATGGAAATGCAAATTAAAACCACACTGAGATACCACCTCACTCCAGTTAGACTGCCTATAATCAAAAAGATGGTGAATAACAAATGCTGGCAAGGGTGTGGAGAGAAGGGGACACTACTGTATTGTTGGTGGGACTGTAAATTAGTACAACCACTATGGAAAACAGTATGGAGACTTCTCAAACAACTACAGATAGATCTTCCATACAATCCAGCAATTTCTCTTCTGGGTATATATCCAGAGGAATGGAAATCATCATGTCAAAGAGATACCTGAATTCCCATGTTCATCACAGCTTTGTTTACAATAGCCAAGACATGGAACCAACCTAAATGTCCATTGATGGATGATTGGATAAGAAAACTGTGGTATATGTACACTATGGAATACTACTCTGCCATAAAAAAGAATGAAATGCTTCCATTTACAACAACATGGATGAACCTGGAGATACTTATGCTGAGTGAAATAAGCAAAGCACAGAGGGATAAATACCACATGTGCTCACTCATATGTGGGAGCTAAGAGAGAAAGGATGGAAGGAAAGAAAGATCACAGTAGTGCCATGGACTTACAGAGGGAGGGAACATTCCTAGGGATACGTAGTGGAGTAGGGGGAGGGGGAGGGAGATTGGGGGATAATTGGGGGAAGACGAGGGGTACAAAAGTAATTTCTGGTAAAGGGTATACATGCAGTATGAATCTGGCCCTCACATTGTAGGCAGGAGGGGTGACAATTAGCTTTGTATTTGTATCTCATGAATATTCTTAAAAAGAAAATGGCAACCCCAAAGTCAAGGCTCATGGCAAGAAGCTGCTAACCTCCTTTGAAAATGCTGTTCATCATATGGATGAACTCAAAGACACCTTTGCTAAACTTAGTGAGCTGCACTGTGACAAACCGCACGAGGATCCTGAGAATTTCTGAATGAGTTCTGAGAATATTCATGCTTTTTGTTTTCACTTTAGTGTCATGGTTACTTTTGGAAACAGAGGTGGCTATCTCCCGTGCTATTGAGATTAGCTATGGGATGTGAGATTTTTTAGTGATGAGATTGATTTTGAGAGTTAGGTTGTTCTAAATGACATAGCTAAGATTTGGTAGAGTAAAAACTATGGGTTGTGGAAGGCCACTTGCCATTTGATAGCTCTGAAAAACACATTTTGTATAGTGTGCTGGCCAAAATTGAATTAAGTGTTTTGGGACTGGGGAACAAAAGTTTGGGCAAGGAAAAGAACAGCTCTCCTTTGGTCACTGAATTTTTTTATGAAAATTAAAGAACACTTTTCTGCATGGCCTTCAAGGTTAGAATAAGCCCAACCATGAAGCTTAGGAAGCTTTTAAAAAGGGAATTTTAAAATTGTGAGCAATGATGTGTATCATTGTATACATGGCAAGGGTGTTTTGTCATGAGTATCCAGAAAAAATTGTATGTAGGTAATGACTTTGGACTTATCTTATCCCTTATTGCCCCTTGCAATACTATAATCCTACAAGTCTCTGAAGAGGTGAAAAAATAAATCACAATGTTCTGGGGTAGTGAGTTGGTATGGCAGGTAAGAGAATGATAAGACACAGTGGGAGGTGCAGAGCTAGGAGTCATATTGAAGCCCACGTGAAGCCCATAATAATCTACTTTTGTGGGAGCAAGATCCTGGAGGTTCTTCAAACTCTGGTGAAGAAGTAAGTAGGTGTTGTATCTATTCATGCAAGCCCAGATTGAGACCCTCTGTTCACTAAGTACCATTTTCTTTCTGTCTCCACTCCTTCCCAGCTCCTAGGCAACATGATATTGATTGTCTTGGCAACAAATTTCAGGAAGGAATTCTCCTCAAAGATTCAGGCTGCTTGGCGGAAGTTGACGACTGCTGTGGAAAATGCTCTGGCTCGCAAGTACCATTGAGCTCCCTGTCCGCTGTGTTGGTGACTTCTGGAGGGTCATGTGTCCCAGAGTCCATCTTATGAGGATGGGAGTGGGGGCACTGACCTGCCTCAAGACCCAACCCTCTTGATAAAAATAAAATTAAAAATATGCTCTATCAGGACTATTATTGTCTTCTCTGCCTTTGCCTTTCGTATCTATCTAAAAGAAAGAAGTAATTCCGGGGACTGGAGGTTTATAGATGAAGATTATGGCCAGGACAAAAGAAACCTTTGTGAGGTTATATAAGGCAAAGCAACACTTGTGTGTAGCTTCAGTGGGATCAGTTATTCCTACCACCAAGGAGTAGACTGGAACGCAACCAAGTCTTTAAGGAAATGCAGTGAATGCAGGGGCTCATGAGAGGTAAGAGGATTGTTTGTGTTCGAGTGAGGTATGTTAAACTCAGAGTATGAGTTCTCTATAAATTCTTAAGTGTATAAGCTAATATAGTTGAGCTCAGTTTGTGGTTATCATTTATTTTATTTAATGTAACAAACATAATTTTTTAGTCAGCTGTACTGTAGTGAAATTTGTTTCCCAGAGACCAAGCTAAGGACTCTTCCCTAATCTCCCCCCAGTGTTGTCAATTGTTCTAAAGGGAACCGTCCTGAAAATATAAGAACCTACTGCCTCCCTTTGAATCTGAGCATCACCTGCTAGCTCTATGACCTGATATATATTACTAAATACCTTAAGCCCTCATTTCCTTATCATGTTTATCTTCCGCAAATATTTTTATCTAGATATTAATACATGTAACATCTTCACCACAGCACTAGGCACATAATAACCTTTCTTTCTTCCTCTGTGTGTGTGTGTGTGTATGTTTGTGAAGATATGTACTTTTGATCTGTTAATGGTGATATTTATACTCTCTATCCATCTACATATATACATATCATTGTTTGTATTCATAAAATGTGTGTTCTTTTTGTTCTTAATGAATGATGTCTTTATTTTATATTTAGCTGTAGAAATAACTATCAATATTTAAACCAATTGAGCTTCAGTGGAGATTAAAGGCCATTTATGTGAGGAGACAGCAAATTGGAAGCCTGAACTTCAGGTTTCAGCATGCCAGGTATGGATAAAAGAGAAGATATAGGCCCTTTAATAATAAAGGAATGATATACAATTTGGGAAGCAGGTGGAGAGACCAGATGATGGAGGGGAAGAAGTTAGTGTTGCATGAAGTAAGAACCAATCAAAATCATAGCACAGGAGAATAAAAATGAATAACGGGTTTCAGGAAAATTAACACATATGTGAGTGCACAAATGATTAGAGAAGAAAGGGTGCATACTTGGGTATGCAATAAAAGCTTGCTGTGATTACACAGAAGTAATTGGGTAAAGTATTGGACTTTGGTAAGAGCAATGAGATTTTTTTTTTTTTTTTTTTTTGCTGAAAAAGAATTAATCTTCTTTTGTCTATATACCATATAATAAACTACTCATATACAGAAATGAATTTCAGTGTAAGCATGTTGCAGAAATCTTGGATTGTACCAATGCCTTCATAATCTTTAGATTAAAAATTGAGGATTTTCCTAGGAAGTTTCAGGAATAAGTTATAATCAGTTATAGCAGTTGTGATTCTCTTGAACCACTCCAATACCTGACACTGTTGAGAACTTTGTTTAAACGCTCCTCTTTTTTTGGCAGCAGGATGAAATGAAAAGAACCCTTGCTTGGAGTTAGAAGGTCTTGCTTGTGGCTCTGGTATTGCCATTGCTTAGCAGTAAAACTTTCACAAAGATGAACTGGATGACTCGTAAACTATCACTTTTCTTCTCAGTTTCAGATCCACATTTCCAACTAGCTGGATAATTTTGTAAAAGAAACTCACTCCTGAGCCTCAGTTTCCTAAAGTGACTTGAAAACTTCACAAAGTCATATGATGTATCAAAAAGAACTCATATAAATGTTATCTGAGAATTGCAAAGTTCTATTTATATCTATTTGATTATTATGAAATACTTTCTTGAAGCTACACATCCTCTTTCTTTCAGCTCTTATCACAGGTGAGGTTCTTAGGAAGCATGTATTAAGATGGGGTTTGAGGTGCAAGATATTTTTTTATGCATCGACACCCATGAAAGGAAGGAGGATTGGACAGGAGAAGTTAAATTGCAACAAATGTCTGACATAGCCTTGGCCAATCAGGCATGAGTGCAGGAGACGTAGGAATGAGTATTAGCCTTTAGAGTGGGCCCGTGTCTGCGTGACAAGTCAGGTGTGTATAACCCTGCCTTGCTCAGTCACTTTGTTTGGGCTGCTCTTGGAATGGTATAACCTTGGTTGGACCAGCTTTTGGCAGCTGAGGTAGAACTCAATAGGTGCACAGCTGTAGGATGTCTGCTAACTGCATTTTCTTGAAGCCAGATCTCATGGGTACATCTTTAAGTTTACCATAATCTTAAAGTAAACCTCTTCAATAACTGTGCTTTGTCTTTTACTCTCTGTGACATCTTTCATGAAGGACTTGCAAGTGTTCAGTTTAAGTCCTCTGCCTCTTTTATTCTCTACTGTCTTTTTTGAAGGTCTCTTTCATTTCTCTGGTTGGAACTCTTTATACAGATGACTCATAATTTAGGTCTGACCTGTTTCCTGGACTAATTTTTTAAAAATCCATGAAAATGATAGTCATGGAAAAGATTCAGCAAAACACAGAAACTGACTGATAGAGAACAGAGGAGTCACATAATATAGTCAGGTTTCCTCTCTGGTGAATGGAAAGAACCAAGTCTCTATTGACAGAGCAAAAAAAGGCCTGGATGTTTCAGCTTTGGAGCTGGTGAGGAGCACAGTCACTCTCATGAAAATAACTTCAAACTCCTGTACCCAACGCTCTGAGGAAGCTTCAAGTGAGAAGTTTTAGGTTTTAGAAGACTTAATCTCCCTTCTTTTCCAATTTCAGTGATCTTTACTAGTAAAACATCTTCCTCATATTTTCCATATGTGTTCACCCAAAAGAGAGCTCTCCTAATGCTATTTCTTGGATAGAATACATAAGACAACAGTGGCTGGTACAGTACAGCAGCTTCTGGTATTTCTTTAGCATTTTTGTGGGTCCTTCAGTTGTGGTAACTCACTAAGCAGAGTATGGTATTTGGCATATAATAATCTCTCTCTCTCTCTCTCTCTGTGTGGGTGTGTGTGTGTGTGTGTGTGTGACAGATATGTAGGTAGATAGAGAAGTTACTCATGCACAATTAGCACTCAGTCACTCACGGACTCAATACACATTAATTAAGCACCTTCTATGAACAATTATGGTGTCGAACACTTTTAATCTCCATATTCATCCTATCCCCTGCTTACTTTAGACATCCTTCTATTTTGCAACTTGAAGTGGCAGGATTCCTCTTTGTGTGTGCGTTATTTATCCTCATTTCTCACTAGAGTAATAGCTACCTTCTATTGGTCCTTTTCCCCCACTGTCCTCATGAAGAATTTGTGAATACACACATAAACACACACACGTAGGCCTTTAGGGTAAGGGTATTTAATATTTGCATGACGAGCTAATATTTTTCAAAAGTCTACAAAAGCTATCTGAGTAAAACAGCATTGTAATGAACAAGAAATTCTTGCAATATTCATCTAGCTAAGAGTAAAAGTACATCAGAAAAGGTACCATTATCATAATTGAAATTTTCTCATGGCTTCCCAGTTCTCACAACTGAAGATAATCTTCCAAAGATTAAGCAATTTCTAGTTCTGCAATACTTTCTCTGGCTGCTCTCCTCTTTACTATTTACATATCAACCCTGTTAACCAACGATATATTCCTATATCATAGCAAGTGTATATGTGTATGTGTGTGTACGGTGCATGTTTGTGTGTGTGTGTTTTTCTTCCTTGAAACTTTGCATTTGCTGTTGCAACTTCCAGAAACTTTCTTTTTCCATAGCTTCTGATGGCAAGTAACTTTGTGTCATTCTGCCCCTAACTCAAATATTACTTTTCTAGAAAGATTACTGCTTACATAATCATGCCCTGCTACATCACATAGAATCTTTTTCATAGCAAATAGTAGCAGTTTACATTATTCTGCTGATTAATTGCTTATCCATTCTATGTATCTCCCTTTCTATAGAATATAAATCCCATGACAGCAGTCTCCTTCTCTGCATTGCTTATCTTAAATAACCAGTACATAGAACAATCTATGGTAGATAGGATCTTAATATAGTTGTTGAATAAATATTTGAAAAACTTTATATGACTTTTGTGCAGAACTAGGCTTATAGATGAAGATTTAGGCAAAGTCAGAAGCAGTAACATGGGGAAATGGAAGAATGAGCAGCTGTAGATAAGGAAGAATCATCCTGCCTTTGAAAGAGACTGCCTTAAAACCTGGGATCACTGTTTGGGTTTCTGGAAACATGAGAAAGTTATTCATAGACATGAGGGATCATGGAAATTCTTCAGCCTGAGGGAGGGTTATTAAGACCCACATTCCTTTGCTAAGGCTTTCAGAGAATTTAACAGCCTCTGAGACATGCTGTTAGCAGAGGCTGCACACTGAATCCAGTAAGATTATTATATGTGGTCAAAGATCTATCCCCACCCATCTTGCACAGATCCACTCTTAGAGAGACTCTAACGTAGATTTCCCTCAAGCTCTGTACCCTATACCTCGATACCAAAAAAAAGTCCTCATCTCACTCTTAGATATGAGAGCTCAGAAAATTTCTGCTTATAACTACAAAAAAGCTCCTGAAATTATGACAAATTTAATCTTTCTGGCTTTTAGGCTTTCCTTAGGTCCCTATTAATTAACACTAGGTTTCACATGAGACCATAAGGACTGAAAAGATTTTTCCACTGAAATATTACAAATTTACACATTCTGATGTATTGGGGGCTGGGTAATTTGAAGCAGGAAGTCCCATGTAATCAAACACACAAGTAACTACTAGAGACCCATTTCAAACTTATATCCTATCAGTCCAGGAGTGGGGCAATGTGCTTCTGAGGGACAGAAATAACTGGAGCATGTGGACTGGAGGGGAAATGGAAAGAGAGCTGTGCGATTTTGTTTTTGGTTTTTATTCTCCAACAAATGTGGGGATGGTGGTGACCATGTCCAGTAACTAGTCTGGAAGAGGAACAAAATACCTGTGCTTAAAGACTGGGACAAATCCCAGGCTTTGAGAGAAGCTGGCACCGGCTTGGTTCTGAGTGGGAGCTTGTGTCCAGGTACTTGGAGGCTAGTCTGGAGCTCTCTGCTCACAATGTGTTCACTTCTATTGTCTCTATCCACAGCTCCTGGGAAACGGGATAGTGATTGTCTTGGCAAACTGTTTTGGTGAGGAAATCATCCCCCTCGTGCAGGCTGCCTGGCAGAAGGATGTGGCTGGAGGCAAATGCCCTGGCCCACAAGTACCACTGTGCCCCCTGCCTGAAATGTAAAATTTTAAAGGAGAAGCTTCATTCTTCAAGTAATAATAGAAACAAAAAAACTATTCAGCTAAGAAATTATATGTGGTTGTATTTGGTTCTTTTTTTTTTCTATGTACTTTAAAATATATGAGCCTCAAGAAATTTTATGTTGATGAGTATGTACATTTGTGTGTGTGTAAGTGCCTGTTTCCTATTTAGTTTTGCACGAGGTGCAGATTTTGACAAGGAAATGAAAGAACATGTCAATAAAGAAACACGCATTTGGGAGTTCTGCAAGGGAGAGCAAAAAGGTGTGGGAGAACTCTGGTGGGAAGAAAAGGCTCTAAGGAGCAAGGACTCCTCAGAACCAGAAGACTTTGGGGAGAGGGAAAAGATTTCTGTGGTGGCTTGGCAGTTGTCACTGGGCTGGATGCAGGTATTGGGGGACATGGCTAAAGCCCTCAGCTCTGCCCGCTCCCTGGCTTGGGAGCTTGGGTGGCTTCTGGTTCTCTAGGTTTTCTAGGTGTCCTTTGGTGGTGTTAGACCTTTACTGGTTAATATCAGATCTTTGTCTCTCATCTGTGGGATTTTTGTTTTTTCTTTCAGTTCTGTGCTGGACTATTCTCTATTCCCACCACTTAAACTCTGCACTGGAACTAATGTGTTGTCCGTTGCTTACTTCTAAAATAGGGGAACTTCCTGTGGGAAACATCACTTGATCCCTGTGCTTGAGCTAAACTGCTGCTTTGCTGCTGATTCTCTGGGGAAGGCTTTTTGTGCAGCTCAGGTTTTAATTGTTGACCCTATAAGCACTTTCGGGTCTTGTGAGGTCAGGTTCACCTGGGTCATGTGGAAACTCTAGTCTGGGCCTGAGTCTTTTCAGCAAACTGCACCCCCTTCAGTTCTATATTTCTGACCCGTTTCCATTGAGTGGTCGTGTGCTAATTAGAGGGCAGATCAGCTGTCCATGCTATGCCCCAGTGTTCCCCTGGTGGGCCCATCTCCCCCATGCCCCACACTCCAAACACTTCCCATGGGATGGGCCATACACTGGTCCCTTGCAATGACTCACCAGCCTCTAAGTGGCTCCTTTTTTCAGTAGTCTGTGGCCCCTTGCTCCAATGTAGGTCCATGGGAACCCTGTTAGTGTTCTTACTGGCCTGGGAGTCACTAAGGCCATTTCTCCCCTGCAGCCTCCAAGCAACTTCATAGGAGGGGCAAGTGGCTTTGCCAGTTCTTGTTCCGTGCACTCACCAGGGCCAGCCTTGAAGTGGTCAGGGCTCTAAATGGTCAGAGTGGAAACAATTACCAGATACAGGCATTATTGTCTTTATATTGGGAATGAGGATGTCAAAGGATGGAAAGAGATCTAGCAGCTTGTCAGTACAGTCATATTCTTTGTAAGAGTAGGGTGTCTGTAAAAGTATAGGAGTAGAATTAATTCCTTAATATTTGGTTTTAAATTTATGTGATCATTTTGCAGATGGTTATTTCTATGTTCTCCTAATGGTGTTGCTTTATAGACTATGTTTAATATGTTTGAATGAAGATTGGTTTGTGTGTGTGTGTGTGTGTGTGTGTGTGTGTGTGAGAGAGAGAGAGAGAGAGAGAGAGAGAGAGAGAGAGAGAACACAGTAGTATCATATGAGTACTGTGGCTTTGATTTCATAAACATTTTTGAATAAAATAATTTAGTTTAATGTCAAGATTTTTCTAGTTTATCCATCTCTTGAGTCTCAGAGGAGTGTCCTGGAGATTTGGCCTATATATTAATGCCTATATGTTTGTAAAGGGTGTCCAGAGTGAAGTCAATATTCTGTCTGTAAAGAGGTACAGTCTCAAATTTAACTTTGGGAAAGACTGTCCAGTTGTTCTCTGTAAATCAACACCATGGCCCACTTAATGAGGTAATCAAAACCTAATTCTGAATGAAAAACTGAGACCAATGGAGGAAATAATAATGAAGAAGTTATAGACTGAGATATCAATTGCTCTGTAATAACTGGATATATACTTCAGCAAAGTTATGCCTATGTTGACGTTATTGCTTTTTGGTGAGAAATATGACTTTTTATTTAATGAATTAAACTATTCAATTCTCAAACAATTTGTGTGTATGTGCTTTATTCCTATGAGCTCTGCTCTTCCAGGAACATATTTATTTCATTTTATGTATACATGTATGTATTCTGAGCAGATGCTAAGCTGAGGTAACTGTCTATGAGAGAAGACGGTAGCAAGTAACTAGATTATGCCTGACCCACAAACACATAGGTTAGATTGCTTAAATGTCCCACTTGGGGAATTTTAGAGTGACACTAGAGTATGTACCAAAGCATTCTAGTTAAGTGTCATTTTGAAACAAATGACAAAACCACACACCTGTGGATGCATATCATGATTCTCTTGAAGGAAGTCAATATTCATCCTCTTAATTATCTCAGAGTAGTCCCAATCTGGTATGGAACATTAGAAACTAGGGAAGCTTGACAGATTGGAGTAAAAGAGGTAAACTCCTGTCTGTCTCTCTGTTTCTCTTTTCAGGACGTGTGCGGGTGTATGTGTGTGTGCTTGTGATTGTGGTCAGTGGAGTTGGAATCAAAGTACAGCAGACATGCTATGGGACCCCTGTACAGGACGCAGGTAAGCTCATTATTGTGAAGATGCAGGGGGCCTAAGAAGCTTCATGGAACCTTGAAAGCTAATCTGGATTTGAGCCTGAGGCTCTGAACCTAATCACATTATCACTATTCTTTCTTATAGCTTACTTTTGCCTGGTATGCCTGAGATTTCGATAGCCTTATTAAAACTTGCACTCTTGTCCCTACAGGGTTATGAGTAATGGACAGAAAAGTCTGTTTCACACTCTGGTTCTGTGAAGTAGCAACAGTGAGAGCAGCCCCTTCCCTGAATTCAGGATGAGGGTATCTGCAGTAGTTGTTGGAACAAGACAGCGGCCCATAGGCCAGTCATGGCATAGGCAGCCATTAAATAAATAAATAAATAAATAAATAAATAAATAAATAAATAAATAAATAAATAAATAAATAGAGGAACTTAGTAGAGCTATTTCTGAGCACAGGAAATGGTAGGAGAAGTCTTTCAAAAAGTGCTAATTTTTGCCTATCAAGATTTCAAAGCTGTAGCCTTGAAAATTTGGTTCTTTGTGTGTGTGTGTATGTGTATATGTGTGTTTATGTGTATACACACACACACACACGCAAACACATACACACACTCACACACACAAACACATACACACACACACACGACATATATATATATGTGTGTGTGTGTATATATATATATATATATATATATATACACATATATGTAAAAACTTATCCCATATTATTATTTAGTAAAGTCTGTAGTTTTTCTGTGTGACAGGATTCCTGCAAAGGACATATCCAGACATCACCACAAGACCTTCTTTCACATACATGTGCCTGATCTTTGATAATAGGGGTGTGAAATAAGTCCTTGAAAACAGTTAGAATGTAAAACAATGATAAAGTTAATGCAAGTTTAAATTTAATAATATGAAAACCAAATCTAAGTTCAAGACAAAATTTTCTGTAACATTTATAAAACATTTGAAAGGCCTCTTTTCCCAGAATTTAAAATGTAAAATTGATTTCCAGGGATAATCAGAGATTAGATACTCATTGCTTCAGGGTTTTAGAGATGAATAAATATAAGAAGAAAATATTTGAATTTTATCCCTTTTACTCCTATAATCATACATAGGCATATAATTTTTACCTAAACTCTAGATAGAGAGGAACCAATCCCTTCCTACATATTTGATAATAATCAGAATGAGGTTTGTTCACAAGTACCTGATGGGGGTTAAGGCAGGTGACAAAAGGTGGAAAACTTTTATTTATCTAGCAATAATGGAGAAAGTACATTGGAGAAGGGAGAAATGAAAATGGGAATTTTGTGAATTTCCTTGGAACAGCTAGAAATAGAGAATCTATTCTGCTTAACTTAAAATTTACTTTTGTTTTTGTTTTGTTTTTGTAACTAGAGTTTCGGAGTGTTACAGCTGAAAGGACGAGAGATCTCAATGATGACAAAGGACGGAGAAAGATGATTCTAAAAGATGGTTCCAAAAAGATAATTGTGAATCAAGAGAAGATTCTAAGGTAGGAAAAACATGGTAAATGAAAGAATTATGGCTCTTTCTTTACTGAAAGAAAATCCAGGGGGCAAGGTTTAGGAGGTAGAGATGACAGAAAGCGGTAAGAGGGACGAGCAGGGCCCTCGGGAAATCCTGAGACGCTGCACTGAACTCAGCAGTGCTTCTGCCTCTGTTCTTTTCATTGCATCTAACAGCAAGGAGCAGAAATTTACAATTAGAAGTTTTTTTTCCCAAGCCTAGAAGTTAACAATTTAATGCATTGAATGGACGGGGGGAAGATATTGGTAACGCTGTAGAGATAGAAGAGTAAGTTCTGGGTTAAAATAATAATAATTATTAATTAAAGAAGAAGATTTAAACAAACAAAGATATAGAGAGAAATGAATTAGGAGTGAAGAATTTGAATCAAGGAAATGATTCTAAAACAGCATTCTCAGTGGCCTAGGACAAAAAATGAACTGAGACAAGGCTGAAATTCCTTTCCACCTTCCTACCCTTACTTTTAAATCACAAAGAAACTTCTCTTTCCCCCAGACACTTTCCCAGAGCTGACCAAGCAGAAATTGTTAGACGTCCCAGGTTAGTTTCCCATTTCAAACCATTGCTTCCCCAAGCGTCACTCACTGCTTTGGGTTGTAATTGACTTTTTACTTCTCTGTACTTTTTACTGCGTTGAGAGGTCACTGTTTGTCACCTCTAGATCCCTACAACCTAGTACAGTAACTATTGCACAGGACACACTTGATTTATATTTATCCTATTTTTCAAAATTACCTATTTGGCTAGATAACCAAATTAAAACAAACAATCAAACAAACAAACAAAAACCCAAAGACAAACGAATGAATGAATTCATGCACACATGAATGAATGAATATTTATTTTCTTACCAGGAGGATTTAATACAAATCAGGAGAAGGAAGATATACTTAGAACTACGCAACAGGTTTCATCCATTCTGTCCTTGTAATTATTTTACACATTCCGGAGACACAGGAGCAGATTCATGCATATATTCTTAAGTTGAACCACAGCAGGCAAATCCCTTCCACTTTCTGTACTTCAGTTTCTGATTTGTGCAATAAAATGTTTGAGAAGTAATCTCTAATAGGTCTACCAGGCTGTCATTCCAAACTTTGTTAAATATACTTGCCAAAAGGGATGTTTTTAGTAGCAGTTTATACTGCTGTGTGGGGACCAGGAGATAAGGAGCGGAAGGTCTGAGGGTCTGAAATCAGACTGCTAAGCCAGTGCCAGAACTGTCAGGGACAGGTATGGCCATCATCATTCAGGCCTCACCCTTCAGAGACACACCCTGGCCTAGGCCAATGTGCTCACAGGATCAGGGAGGGCAGGAGCCAGGGCTGGGCATAAAAGGCAGAGCAGGGCCAGCTGGTTACACTTGTTTCTGACACAACCGAGTTCACTAGCAACCCCACGAACAGACACAATGGTGCATCTGACTCCTGAGGAGAAGAGTGAGGTCACTGACCTGTGGAGCAAGGTGAACGTGGAAGACGTTGGTGGTGAGGCCCTGGGCAGGTAAGTATCACGGTTACAGGGAAGCTTAAGGAAGCAAATGGAAGCTGTGCATGTGGAGACAGAACAGTCTCCTGAGTTTCTCACAAGCACTGACTCCCTTTCTCCTGTTTTCACCCCTTCAGGCTGATGGTTGTCTACCCATGGACCCGGAGGTTCTTTGGGCACTTTGGGGACCTGTCCTCTGCTGATGCTATTATGCACAACCCTAAGGTGAAGGCCCATGGCAAGAAGGTGCTAAGCGCATTTAGTGATGGCCTGCAACACCTGGACCACCTCAAGGAGACCTTTGCTAAACTGAGTGAGCTGCATTGTGACAAGCTGCACGTGGATCCTGAGAACTTCAGGGTGAGTCTGGGGGACCCTCAACTTTCTTATTTCTCTTCTTATCTATGGTCAAGTAAATGTCATGGGGCAGGTGCATAGGTATTAGTGTCCAGTTTAGAATGAAAAATGGCATCTAGTCACTTCACTCTGGACCTTCAGAACCACTTAGTTTTTTAAGTTTTCTATTCATGTTATTGTTCTACCTTGTTTAATTATTTCCCCCTCTTTTTCTTCTTCTTAATTTCTTCTATTCTTTCATTAAACTTTTTATTTTGCATTTGTAATTTTTTAAAAAAAATTTTATTATTTTAATCACCATTTTTGTTTGTTTGCCTCCTATATAATACTTTCTCTGATCTCCCTTTAAGGCAAGGAGGATAAAATGTATCATGTTTCTTTGCACAACTCTGAAAAATAGCAATGGTAATTTAATTTCTGGGTTTTGGCAATAGAAGGAATATTTCTGCATATAAATTCTGGCTGATACAGGCGGTTTCGTATCGATAGCAGCAGCTAAGATGCAGCTATGATTCTGTTTTTATTTTATGGTTACAACCATAAGCACAACTTGAGATGAACTAGAATATTCTGCATCCAAGCTGGTTTCCCCTGCTAATCATGTTCATACTTCTCGTCTCTCCCCCACAGCTCCTGGGCAACGTGCTGGTGGTTGTGCTGGCCCACCACTTTGGCAAGGACTTCACCCCACATGTGCAGTCTTCCTATCAGAAGGTGGTGTCTGGTGTGGCCAATGCTCTGGCTCACAAGTACCACTGAGCACCCTTTCCTGCTCTTTTTTTCATGTCCTCAGAGCCCAACTGCTTAACATTGGGAAATTATAAAGGGCTTTGAGCTTCTGGCTTCTGCCTAATAAAGAACATTTATTTCATTGCAATGTTGTATTTAAATTATTTCTGCGTCTTTCACTTATAATGACACATGGGAGAGCAAGGCATATAAAACACAAAGAAATGAGGGGTTAATTCAGACTTTGTGAAAACATGCCTATATCTTGGTCTGCATGAAAGAAGGTGAGGCTGTAAGGAAAGGTATGTGGGAAACAGCCCCTTCTGCCTATTATTCACCCCTCAGAAAAAGATTCAAGTGGCAGCTTGATTTGGGGGTCAGTTTTTTGTTATATTTTGTTTTAAATTATTTATTTTCTTCACCTGTCCCCATAAATGTCTTTTCTCTGTCAAAAGCCTCACAGCCCTAACTTCACTAAGGTCTTCTACTTAAAGATATCACTTTTCCTCTACAGTTTTCCTTCCGTGTTTTAATGTCCCATTGTTCCTCCTCCCTTGACCACCGTTAGCCTCTATATGATTTATACAATCTAAATAATATATAAATTGTCTCTATTGTCTTCTAGAAATCTGCTGTAAGGAGGAAAGACAGGGAAGTGGTTGGTCTGCCTTGTCTCCTGAGCCTTCTTTCTCTGCCTCCACCAAAGACGGTGACCAGGAACCTGCAACAATGGGCTTCCTGGGCCTTTCACTCTTTCACAGTCTGCATTGGAAGGAGTGGACAGTTAATAGTGCCAAACATGTAATCCTGAGGAGAATGTGAAAAGGGGCTTTTTGTGGCTTGATAGTCACTATACAATTTCCTAGGTCCACACCAAATGGGAGTCCCCTCACTCAGGATGGTTAGGATTGGTATCCAGAAAGTGATTGGAGATCTACTGTCTCCCTTATTCTGCCTCTGATGGCTTCTCTACCTCTGTAGTTATCAGCAACACATCCTAAATTCATTTGTTCTTTCAGTAGCCATTTAGGTGGATGTTAGATTCTGGAAATAAAACATGAGTCTCAAGTGGTCCCTGTCCCTTCCTCATCCCAATTCTGACTAACTGGTATGATTCCGAAACTAATGCATGTTCCAAGTGACAAGTGGTTACAGAACAGTGTGTACAAGGTTTTATGAGATTAGAGGGTGAAACCCTCAAAATGAAGTAAAATCAGACCCCTGTCTTACATCATATAAAAATATCAACTCAAAATGAATTAGAGACTTAAACAAAGACCTGAAACTGTAGAACTTCTAGAAGAAAACATAGGGGAAAGCTCCATAGCCGTGGTCTAGGCAAAGATTTTTTTTGGATTTAACACCAAAGGCACAGGCAACAAAAACAAAAAATAAACAAGTGAGACTATATTAAACAAACAAATTTTTGCATAGCAATGGAAATGATCAACAAAATCAAAGGCAACCTATGAATGCAAACTGTATATCCTATAAGAGGTTAATATCTAAAATATATAAGATACTCATATAACTCAATGAGAAAAAATAAAAATAAAAAATAAACAAAATACGGAGAAAGAACTTGAATAGACATTTCTTAAAAGAATACATACAAACATCCAACAGATATATGACAAGATGTTCAACATTACTAACAACCAGGGAAATAAAAATAAAAACCACATGAGATATCACCTCACACCTGTTAGAAAAGCTATTATCAAAAAAGTCACAGATTACAAGTGTTGGTGAGGGTGAGGAGAAAAGGGAATCCTTGTACACTGTTCTTGGGAATAATAAATTGGTATAGTCATTATGGAAAGCAGTATGGAGGTTCCTCAAAAAATTAAAAATGGAACTACCAAGTGATACAGCAATCCCACTACTGGGTATACATCCAAAGGGAATGAAATCAGAATGTTGAAGAGATACATGCACACCCATGTTTATTGCAGCATTATTCACATAGGCCAAGATAGGGAAATTGCCTAAGTGGCAATAGATGAATAAATAAGGAAAATGCGAGATATACATGAGTGTGCATTTGTGTGTGGATACATACACATATTTACATGTGTGTGTGTGTATAATAGAATATTATTCACCCTTAAAAATCCTGCCTTATGTGACAGCATGAATGAACCTGGAGGACATCATGCTAAGTAAAATAAGCCATACTCAGAGAGACAAATGCTGCATGATCTAACTTACATGTGGAATTCAAAAAAAAAAAAAATGTCAAACTCATATTAATGAAGAATAGAATGCTGGTTACCAGGTTCTGAGGTACTTGGGGTTGAGGGAAAGGGAGATGTTAGTCAAAGGATACAGATTTTTAGTTGTGAAATGAGTAAGTTCTAGAGACTTAATATGCAGCATGGCGATTTTAGTTAATAATATATTGTATGATTAAAATTTGCTAAAAAAGTAGCTATGTGAGGTGATGGCTATTTTAATTAGCTTGATTGTGGTAATCATTTCACAATGTATAAATATAAAAAAAAACATAATGTACACTTTAAGTACATACAATTTTAGTTGTAAATCATACCTTGATAAAGCTGGAAAATAATACAAAATAAAATAAAACATATCACAAATAAAACAAAAAAAAAAAGAACAAAATCAAAATGCATCACAATGATTACAGCTGCAACCCTGACTTATCGGATACAAATGTCCATTTGTAATTTTACTATTTTCCAAAAAAATTCAATAGACTTTAAACAATTAATCTCCATTTTTTTTCATTTCCAACCATTTTTTATTATATATTTTAAATGTACTATATAGTTTTAGCCTTAAATTTCCTGTTGTTATTACTTTAAACAGTAAAGAAATGTTTAATTACTTACATATTGTTTTACATACCCACCTGCATTTCCAGCCTTCCCTCTCACATCATTCCTATTTTCCCTGAACATTTTTAATATTACCTTTTTTTCTGCTGTAAATAAGTTTTTTACTTTGGTTTATCTAAAAAAATCTTCATTTTCTCCATTCTTATAACATATCAAAATAACATCATGCATGTGCTAGTCAAAATAGTGAAATATATAGAAAGCCAGGGAACAGATCTCAATAAAAATAATAATTTGATATATAAAATATGTCCTTTAAATTCAGTAGGGAAATAAAAACAGAGCTCAACAAATAGCAATTGAACAAGTATATTCTTGGAAAGAATAAGGAGAAAAACCTACCTAAGTACATATACCACAATCGATTATACAGTTAGGTGCTAAAATAAAATCCAGTCATTGAAAAAACTAAAATATATGGGAGGACAAGTATGTAATCTCAGAGATAAAAAAGGGTTTTTAATTATTAACCCTAAGTAGAAACAATAAAGGAAGATATGGGGTCATTCAACAATAAAAGCATTTAAAATGTTTTCTGGTTAAAAAAAAAAAAAAATCCCATGAATAAAAGTAACAGATAACTAGAAAATTAGAAAAAGAAAAAAGAAAAATTATGCAATGTACTTAATAAGAAACAGTAATTGCTAGTAAACTTCTAACCTTTTAAAGGGATCACCTATTTAAAATGTGTTTTTAAATGGATATAAACTCTAGCTTACATTATTGCTTTAGATCTGTAATATTCCATGATGTCAAAGATGTTGATGGGGTGATCGTCCACTACATGTACTCCTGCCAGGATTGTAAAATAAGTTAATGTTTCTTGAGCACACGCAACACATGCTATTAACCTTTTCTTATCAAGTAATTCTATTTCTAAAAATTTATCATCAGAAAACATATAAAATTATGTGTATGTTATCATTATTTAAAATTAGTGAGCTACTTAAATCATCCTATATATCAAACAATAAGGACTGTAAAATAAATTTAATATGACTTTTATAAAAATAATTACAACTATTAACATTTTCTTTATATATTCTACTTATGGACATATGCAATATGCTAATAATAAAATGAAAAATAACTTATAAAAGCATGCATATTATATTAGTATATGTATGTTTATGTATATATTCTATATACATATATACATGCATACATATATATATAATGCACGTTATAGTAAAGATTCTCTATTATTTTTCCCAGTGTGTAAATTGACTTTTTATATTGTTGATTGTTTCTGTTGCTATACAGAAGCTTTTTAACTTGATGTAATCCCACTAATTTATTTTTGCCTGAACTTTTGGTGTTATATCCAAAAATTTATTGCCAATGCCAATGGTGAGAAACCCCCCACCCCAAGTTCTCTTCTATGAGTTTTATGGTTTCAGGTCTTACTTTAATACATTTTATCCATTTGAGTTGATTTTTGTGTATTGTTTAAGATAAGAGTCCAAGTTCATTCTTTTGCATGTGAAAATCCAGTTTTCCCAACAACAAGTATTAAAGAAACTATTCTTTCACCATTGTGTCTTCCTGAGGCCTGATCCAAAATTAGCTGTCTATATATGTTCAGATTTATTTCTGAGATTTCTATTTTGTTCCATTGGTCTATGTTTCTGTCTTTACGACACTACCATACTGTTTTGATTACTATAGTTTTGTAACATAATTTGAAATCAGAGAGTTTGATACCTCTAACTTTATTTTTCTTTCTCAGCATTGCTTTAGCTATTCTGAATATCTAGGGTTCCAAACAAGCTTTAGGATTGTTTTCTCTATTTCTATGAAGAATATCATTGGAATTTTGATAGGCACTGTGTTAAATCTGTACACTGCTTTAAATAGTATAAACATTCACAATATTAATTATTTCCTTCCATGACCACAGGTATCTTTCCACTTATTTGCATCTTGTTATATTTTTCCCATTAATGTTTTATAGTTTTCAGTGTACAGATCTTTTACCTCTTTGGTTAAATTTATTCCTAGATATATTTTTTGATGCCATTGTAAATAAGTTTTTTTTTTAAATTTCTTTTTCAGCTAAATCTTTATTTGTATGTAGAAATGCTACTGATTCTTGTATGTTGATTTTGTACTCTGTGACTTTACTGAACTCATTTATTAGTTCTAACAATATTTTTGTGAAAACTGTGGGATTTTGTACGTATAGGATCATGTCATTTGCAAACAGAGATAATTTTACTTCTTCCCTTTTTATTTGAATGCCTTTTATGTCTTTTTCTTGTCTGATTATTTTTCTAGTATTTCCAATACTGTGTTGAATAGAAGTGGCAGGAGTGCCCATCTCTGTCTTGTACCAGATCTTAGTGGAAAAGATTTCAGTTTTCCCCCCATACATTATGATGTTAGTTATGTGTGTTACATTCCTTCTATACCTAAACTGTTAAGAATTTTTATCAAGAAAGGATGCCAGACTTTGTGTCAAATGCTTCTTTTTTTTAATCAGTTGAGATTATCATGTGGTTTTTACCTTTCATTCTGCTAATAATTGCAAAACAAATAGCTGATAAAGCAATAATATCCAAAATGTATAAGAAACTCTTACAACTTAATAGTAGAAAAACAACCTGATTAAAAAATGAGCAAAGCATCTGAACAGACATTTCCTCAAAGAAGACATAAAAATGGTCATCACAGACACACATACAAGTTAATATTATTCAGCCATAAAAAAGGAGATTCTGACATTTACTATGGCTATGTGGACCTGAAGGACATTTTGCTATGTGAAATAATCCAGACACAGAAAGAAAAATATTGCATTATCTCGCTCATCCATGAAATAAGAAAAAGAGGTCAAATACACACAGAGAGAATGAAACAGTGGTTTAACGTGTGGAAGGAGAAGAGAGAGATGTAGGTCAAATGATACAAAATAGTGGATATGTAAGATAAACAAGTCTAGAGATCTAATGTACAGTATAAGAACTAAAGTTAACAAAATTGTATTGAATTAGAGATTTCTATTAAATAAGTAGACTTTTGTTGCTCTTGTCACAAAAAAGGTAACTAGGTAAGGGGTTACATGTGTTAATTTGTTTTGCTATAGTTACTATTGTATTATCTATATCTATCTATATGTATCCACGTATCTGTAGGAATCCCATAATATCATGTTGTAAACCTCAAATGTACACAAATAAATTTATTTCATAAAGTATTTTCAATAGTAAATACCTGATACAATGATATAAGTTAGATTAATCAAAAATATGATTGCCATGTAGAAGACCATAACTTCAGAGTAAAAAAAAAGAAAAAAGAAAAAAAATGGTGTTGAAAATGAATTTTTTTCTGATTAAAAATATCATTTAATGCTTTATAATCACAACACTGTAGTTGCTACACTTTCCAAATATTGGTCTGCAGTCTGATGCTCACATGAGCTGGAGAAGGGAAGATGAAACCCTTGCAGGTTTCACAGTGAAGTCGTTCTTCACAGATCTGCTGCTTTATCTTCTTCTTTAATGGCAACTATTTTTGGTACACTGATTCTTAAGGTGGTTGTTTTTATTCTTTGCTTTCACAATTTATTTACAAGATTACCTCAACACTTTCCCATGATATCCCTTAGCAAAATGGTAAAATCTAAGTCCACATTTTGCTCTTTTGTTTGATGTTGTTTCTACCTATGGCCAAAGCTCTGTCAAATCTCTTACTCAATACAAAAGCTACTGCTGGTGTGTTGTTCTCTCCTTATTAGTTATATTACACCTAGAGATATATGTATGTTTCTTCTATTTTACAATTTACCTGATTAATTCAGGACTCCTTGTTATGAGTTTTTAAAGAACTCTGTTTCCTTTCTGTACTATAATTCAATGCATAAGTTATGTTATAAAAATAATACCTATAATTATTGCTATCTTTCTGAACATTTTGACTGGGTTCCATGGAATTAAAAGGAAAAGAGCAATTGAGTAAGGCAACAGTAGTCAGTTAGAGTCAACTACAGCACAGAGGTCAAGTGAGATACATATTAAAATTTGTACATTAGCTTCGGTAGTTACAAATTTATTTGTGGCCATAATGAGAGCAGTTTCAGTAGTTAGGATGGATTCTGAAGTCAAAATGAAGGTCAGAAAGCAAATCGGAATTTCTGAAGTAGAGGTAAAGAGGAAACGATATGTGCACTTGAGGAAGTTAGACCAAATATGTCATATCTCCCAAACTTTAAAATGAAGCTTCAGAATTACCTAGAGAATTAGGATCTGGGAGAATATCTAAAATTTGCAGCCTCACTAAGTTAGTTTTGTGGATGATCGATTCCTTAATTGATGGTCATGGTATAAGCAGAGACTCTACCCAAGCGTGGTCAGCCAGCTCAGCACTTCATCAGTTCTGCTAGAAGGGAGACAGCCAGCATATGCACGACCATCTGAAGCCTAGTTGATTGTCTAAGAAATGACCTGGAAAAGTATTATATCTTTGGTTCAGATATAAGTGTCTCTAGTGGGAACCCCGAGTGAGTGAAGAAATTGCTTTAAAAATGAAACCAATCATGAAACTCGGTATGCTACTTAGAATGTGGCACACTGCCTTGAAATACTCCTTGCCCTCATGGCTTACACAACTGAATAAACCAGTAAGAGGGATACAGACTAGTTGAAGGTAGAAGAAAAACATGTCCTTGCTAAGAGAATGAAGCTACCTTTATAAAATGCAAGCTTCAGTTGATTTTTGCCTAGTCCATTTCATATCTATCACTGTGAAGTCCACACCTCTTATACCCCAAAATCAGCATTTCTGCTTTCAAGTGGAACTGAAGATTTTCAGATTTTACCTATTAATTCACACAATTGAGGTTTTTCACTAGTCAGGGAAATTGGATAAGCAAACCCTGATACTGTAAATGGGCTTATTACCCACCTACCTCTCCAGTTGAATTGATATCAATAATAGGCA
The DNA here is from genome assembly GCF_027409185.1 of Cynocephalus volans. Taxonomy (NCBI): domain Eukaryota; kingdom Metazoa; phylum Chordata; class Mammalia; order Dermoptera; family Cynocephalidae; genus Cynocephalus; species Cynocephalus volans. The sequence continues at coordinate 104,888,392 of NC_084463.1, read as the reverse complement.
CTAACTTGTTAAAAGGTGGTAAATATCACTCAAGAGTTTTACCTATAGATTTCAGTGTAGATAATCATTTTAAAGGTGTTAACTTCTGTTCCCTATGTAAATTGCTTCTTGGGTTCATTTAATTGGAAATGCTTTACCCTCCCAGATCAAAACACTGAGCTTTTATTCAGCATACGGAAATAAATACTGTTCACCTATATTTCAAACATAAGACATATAACAAAGTAAATATAATATCAGCAACACTTCTCAGACAAAAAAAGATAAGAACATTATGAGGATATTCCTGTATCACTGTATTAGTTCATTTGTCCATTGCTTATAACAAAATACCTGAAACTGAGTAATTTGTAAAGAAAACAAAACCTGTCTTACATTGTGGGATTCTGTGAAGTCCAAAATCCAGAAGGCACATCTGGTGAGGGCCTTCTTCTTGGTGGTGATTCTCTACGGTGATGCAGGATGTCACATGGTGAGCATGGCATGAGTGAGAGAGTTAATGTGCTCACTTGCTCTACTTATAAAGCCAACAGAACCACGACTTGATGAGCCATTAAACCATTAATCCATTACTCCATGAATGGATTAATCCATTCACAAGGGCACAGTCCTCACAGTCCAACCACCTTTCAAAAGCTCCACCTTTCAAATACCGTAATCTGATTTCCCACCCTCTTAGCACTGTTGCCATGGGGGTCAAGCGTTAGTGAATTTTGGGGAGACATTTAATCCACAGCAGTCACAGGCTATCATTCTGAGAGCAAGTCCCAGCAAAATGTATACACATACTCCAAGAGCCAAAAATTCAGGTGTTCCTGAGCACTATAACTTAAAAAAAAATGTATGCAGTAATTTCACACCAACTGGCTTTCTCTATCAGCAGTGCCAGACCTCAATATGGTGATATGGTGATATGAGAATATTATCCACTGCTGCTCTATCTTGACAGAGTCAGAAGAACTTGTTTATTCACAAATCTAGAGTACTGAGGCAAAAATAATAAGTTAATTATTTATTAACATATAAACAATCTTCTCATAAATACATAATGGAGATGAATACCAGATGTCCTGCCAAATACATAAATGAAAATCCTCCAAATCTCCAGGATCAGAAGGGAGTTCAAATTGTGACTTGATAACAACTCAGTTTATCCTCTGGATCAACCCTCTCATTTGACATTGATTTGAGTATTATAGAGATTGACCTGAGCATGAAAAAGCACAGAAAAGCAGAGGCCCTTGTAAGTTGAGATGAAATAAGGACTGGTATTAGATGATACATTAAGACACAAGAGTAAGGTGGAAAGAAGAATCATGCAAGCAGTCTAAGAGAAAATTTGGTGCAACCCAAACACAAGCATCAAAATAAAATGGGGGGTGGGGAAGGAAGAAATGTTGATAGCCCACGAAGTCAAAAGAGAGTCTGAAAATGGAGGTGAAAGACTAATAATATTAAGTGGTTCAGGTTCTATAATTTGATGATTCTTTTAACAGAGTAGTCTTTTTAGGAAGAATTGTACAAAATTGTTTAAACTAAGAATGAGTATATTATGGAAACAAATTATATCAAATACTTAATTATAGTTTTCTTTTTTTATAACCAGATTTTGTCTCCTATCATTCAAATTCTAAAATTCTTCTAATTTTTGCCTATTCTAAGCATTTTTATATTAACAAATGTAATGCCATGAATAGGAAAGTTTCAGTAAATGTTACTTACTAATCACCAAATAAATAAGCTTCACTTAATACCTATTTGGGTAGAGGTAAGGTATTAAAAGCCCATATCTGGCAAAACAAGGTATTATCTGGCTGTTCTATTCTTTTACTAACATTATCTGGAGGTCATGTAGGATGAAAGTACAGCACATGTATATCATATGTAGAGATTAGTACTCTTGTTTGAATGTCAAGTAGCATTTGTAATTTTTGTAGAAAGAATTCTTACAGTCAGCCATCAAACAGCACAAAATACTCTCAATTATTCACATTAATAAAACGAGTCAGAGCCAAAGTTGACCCAAGATTACTTTTGCTTCTAAAATTTATTTTATAAAGTTACTGATTTTTCTTCTAGGACTTATTTGCATTTTCTGATTGCTTGTCTCTAGCTAATATTAAACTATATAGAAAACAAAGAAAGAAAAGGAAAGGAAGAAAGAAATGAACAACTATGATAATATATTGAACTTTCAGAAGGAGAGAGCAGATCTATGGTCACTAGAGGTGGGGAAGAGGGAGGGAGAGGGGGGCTAGGGAGAAATTGGGTAACAGACACAAAGAATGATTATTATTTGTAATGATAATACTGATTTGATCATCACATATCTTATACAAATACTGATAGTCAACTCTGTACCCCATAAATATGTATAATCAATACATTTCAAGTGTAAAAAAAGTAATAATGCTGTCAACTAAAAAAAAAAAAGAAATTAGTGGTGATTAAGTAAAATAAAAAAAAAATTAAAATTAAAATATATAGATTTACTAAGTTCTATAATTAAATGAGAAAGGGGATTCCCAGAAGCATGTGGAGGGACTGAACAAAACCAGAAATTTTTTCTCAATTAATCTAGTTGAATGGGGGTTAATTGAGAGCACACTAGATTTCTGTCTTTTTCAAAGAGAATTCCTTGATAATGGCTTGGCAGATCTGGGTCTTGATGCTGTAGATGACTGGGTTCATCAGTGCTGGAATGAGTATGTATATATTGTCCATAATAACATGAATGTGTTGGGGAGGAATGTCATTCAAACCTGTGAACAATTGAAAGGTCTCACATCGGAACATAAAATGCCAGGATGGCCAGAATGTCAGACACGCAAGTGTTTAGAGCTTTGAGTCGTTACAGATCTGAGAATCAGAATATAAGAGCATAATATGAAAAGGAACTCTGAACCCATGGCAAGCAAGATGACCAACAAAGCACAGAGGCTGTTGATCTGTGTGTCAGAACAGGAAAGTTAGATCATATCCTAGTGTAGACAGTAGGAGTGAGAAACAATACTGTCATGACAGTAGGAGAAACCAAGAAGGCACAGGCCAGGAGGAATGGTGAATGATGCATTTTGAATTCTCAAAAACACTCCAATCTTTGCTCCAAGAGCTGGTAAGCACTGAGGGATATCTCAGAGTTGTTGAAGACCACAAAGTGATCATATGCTATGGCTAAAATCATGGTTAACTCCATGAAAGAAAAGGTATAAAGAAAATAGAGCTGGAATACACAGGCATATAAATGGATGCTTAGACTGTTTGGCCATGGTAGTCCCAGTATTGTGGGCATGGTGGACACACAGAGACCCAGGTCAGCTTCTGCCAGCATGGCCAGAAAGTAGTTTGTGGACATGCAGGGAAAAGTCAGTTCAGAGAATGTAGATGATAGAAGCATTGCCCAAGACCGCTTCCAGGTACACTAAGAAAACAGGGATGGAGATCCAGCAGTGGGCTCATTAAAATCCTGGAAAACGTGTCAACAAGTTCTTGTAAGAGCTAACACTGGAAAATGAAGTACCTTCCATGATACCAGATACCAGCAGACAACAGGAGAATTATAAGTAGTGACTTTCCTATTTTGACTGACAACAAAAATCTATGCTAGGTGAGAATTCACAAAGGGTGAGCTGACTCACTTCACAGATCTTCCTAAATCCCAGAGATCTCAGGACAGGATGACAATATTGAGGACAGGGGACTTTTGGAGACTTATTTTGAACAGACCTGAACACCATCAAGATAGCAATCCTAACAAGAGCCAGAACCTAGAGAGTGCTGAATTGTTATGTGCATCTGGAATCAATAAGCTAGGAGGAAGTCTTCCATTAAGTCAAATATTTGACAACTAGGAGGTCACATTAGAGGTGAAAAATGATTAAAGATAGAAAGAAGTCTCAAAACAAAAAGACCGGTTAAAACGAAACAAAAAGAAAAAGGCAGACAACGTAAGTCAATATAAAAATCCTAGCTGGCTGATGTATAGATTATCCAATGTTCTCTTTTATATTACCTGCTGCTAAATATTTCCAAGAATGAACTACAGACAGTGAGAATATAGAAGCATTGCTGCTGATATATCCTAACAGAGGCAGTGCCTAGAGGAAGATTTTCCCATGGATTTGTGGATCTTTCATAATTTCTCAAATTGTGAAACAACACTCATCCAAAGGTCTTCTCAGACTTTGGATTAGCTTTCTCTATTTGTGGGGATTCTACAGAGCTATAGATTCACATAAAACTCACATATAACCAAAGAAAGCAAAGGAGACATCCGGTGAAGGGGCTTTGGAAGCCACAAAGTATTCTCAAGAAAAATAGAAAAGTTGGAGTAAGGGAAAGGCAGGAATTGACAGAATTCTACCCACCATGTTCTCAGGTAAAGAATGATTTACTGTTCTTTCTAAAGGTAACCGGCAGAGATGCTGAAAGTTTCATCTGGCCAGCTGGTAATTAGTATGATATCCCTCCCTTCCCCCACCCACCGTATCAGATCATTAATGCAAAAGCACAACACATCTAATTGTGAGTCTTTAGCAGTTCTTTTCTCCCTTTTTATTTTTCCTGTCCCTCTTTCCATCTGTCCTTCACACACCTTTTTGTAGGATCATAGCTCATTTTTAAGGACATTAAAATATTAAATTTTATGACTATTATGAAAGTAATAGTGACTCTACCCTTCATTGTTTTTTTGATTCAGTTTTATCCAACAAGCATTGATAGAGTTCTTGCATTTTAAATGTAAAACTCTGCCTATGTGCTGGAGGTAAATAATAATAATGATATCATTTTTCCCCTCAAAAAGGGTATGAGAAAATTAGTCTGGATGTTTTCTCTTTAGAAAACATATTCAATTACCTCTTTATCTTATATTTGTCAGATGCTTGTGGCATTAAATTTCTGCATGAGTTTATGATTCCCTACTTGATCTTTCTGATAATATGAATTAACATTAATTTCAAGTCCTGACAGCAACTCAAGTCCTATTGCTGAAACTAAGTCAGAGGGCATTCATTAAAGAGATTAAGAAATGCCACAGGAGAGTGCATAAAAGAATTGCTGAGAGAATAGAATGGAGGTAAAGCTGGTTTTGCTTTTTTGGTGAGGGAGAAAAATGCATAAGTGAGCTGACCTTAGTCTCTAATAGACCCTGACCTGGGAACTCCTAAGCCAGCCTGTGGAGCATATGCGAGAAGTAGGAGACCTCAGGTAGAGCTTGGCAGATTCTGCTCTTCTTTCCTTCTCTGTTCTCTGTCAGCCTGCTCATTCTGTATGGTAGAATTAAGCTTTAAAATTTACCACAATAACAGCTTGTGCACTTAAAACAAAGTTAGACATAAACAAATTTAGAAGGTTGTTCTGAGAGGGATGTGGGCACCTTGAATTCTTAGATGTCCTGGTATTTCCATCCTTTGTTCCTACTGGGGCTAAATTGCCTCTCTCTGGAGGGATAACTGTTCTCCTCATACAATTTCTAGTCATGTATGGGCAAAAATACTTGTACTTATTGTTCCAGGATGTAGCCATGAGCAATTTAAACTTTTGGGAGCTCAGTTCCTTCAGTTATAAAATGGGAACAGTAATAACTGCACACGTCTGTTGTAAGAACTAAGTATGCTAAGGTATGTAAAGAGAGATCCGTCCTTAATCTGGGCACATTCAGGCTGCCATAGCTGAGAGAATTCATCATGTTAAAGGTTGACCAAATGCCGTTAAATCCTAATGGGGAAAAAACTGTTTCTTAGTATGTAGAAAAGTTGAACAAATGCATACCCTATGAACTAGTAATTTCCAGAAATGCACATATATATATATGTGTGTGAGTGTGTGTGTGTGTGTGTGTATGTATGTATGTATGTATGCATTCATTTATGTCTAAATATGCACCATATATATATATACCAAAACTATACAAGAATCTTCAGATCAGCATTACTCCTTACAGTTCAAAGCTAGAAATGACTCAAATTTCCATCAACAGTAGAGTAAATAAATATAATATGGTTTATTTGTAGAACTGAATATTGTTAAGCAATTAAAAATAATCAAACATAGTCATGCAACATGAATGCAATTCACATAAATAATGTTGAATAAATAAGACATAAAGAACATGGTACAATTCAATGTATATGAATTTTTTGAAAAGGAAAATGAACCCATCAAAATAGGTAAAAAGAATCAAATCAGAAGAGCGACTACCTTTGAGTAGAATTAATAATGACAAAGAGTGGACCTGTGGGGTCTTCTAGAATACTTTTAATATTCTGTTTCCTATTGGAATTGTTACATGGGTGTGTTCCCTTTGGAAAAGTTAACTGAGCTGTACAATTAAGATTTGTGTACTTTTCTATATGAATGTTGTGGTTAAAATATAAAATAATACAATTAAAAAAAAAAACACTAAACAATGGAAAAGCCAGTCTACTTGTTTAGATTTCAAGGAGTGCATACTAACAGAGGTATTACCACATTCTTAAATGGCTCTAATTAATTCGGTTTTAAATTTTACCACTATATAAACTTTTTCCCCTAGACCTAGGTAAGCAGTCTTAACTTCATGCAGAAGAGGAAGAAAACAAACAAACAAGAAAGAGTAACAGAAATACCTACAGAAGGAAAATAAAGAGCCTAGAAGAGCAACACACAGCAAAGGTGATCCTATGCTTGCACCCTGTTGCATCCTATGCTTTCTGAGAAGTTGTAATGCCTAGTTTGTGTATATGGCCTCAGGAAAGGTAAACAAAGTGGTGAGAATGCACAGCTAGTAAGTGGCAGAACTAAGAATTTTCTAATTCCAAAGTCAGTGCTGTCCTTATTATGCAGTAATATGTCCCTAAAGAGAAATTCCACTGAAAAAAGATTTTTTTGCTGTGCACCAAGGATGTTAGCATTTAATGACATGGAAGAAATGTTACAATAGCCTACCTGTCATCTGCACTTACGTGTCCCATGGACACCTGAAACTCAGCATGTTAAAAACTTAATAAATCATAGAAAACACAGGAGTCAATTCACATACTTAGAGCCAACTGATCTTTGACAAACGCAGCAAGAACATACATTGGGGAAAAGATACCTCTTTAATAAATGGTGCTGGGAAAATTGGACATCCATATGCATAAAAATGAAACTGGACCTGTACCTCTCACCATATACCAAAATCAACTCAAAATGGATTAAAGACTTACATATATATATATAAGACTTGAAACCATAAAATTACTAAAGGAAAATATAAGGGAAACACTCCAGATAATAAGACTGGGCAAAAACTTCTGCATAGCAAAAGGAACAATCAACTGATTGGAAGGACAGCCTGTGGAATGGAAGAAAATATTTACCAACTATACATCTGACAAGGGATAAATATCCAGAATATACAAAGAACTCAAACAACTATACAGTAAAAAAAAAAAACAAAAAAACAAACAAAAAAAAACAAATAATACAATTAAAAAATGGGCAAAAGAGATAAATATACATCTTTCAAAGGAAGACATACAAATGGCCAACAGGCACAAATGCTCAGCATCACTAGTTATCAGAGAAATGGAAATCATCTAACTCCAGTTAGACTAATGAGATATCATCTAACCCTAGTTAGACTGGTCATTATTTAAATGACTGGGAACAACAAATGCTGGTGAGGATGTGGGGAAAGGAGAATTCTTCTACACTGTTGGTGGGACTGCAAATTAACACAGCCATTACGGAAAGCAGTATGGAGGTTCCTCAAACAACCACAGATAGAGCTACCATATGATCCAGCAATCCCACTACTGAGTATATACCCAAAGGAATGGAAATCATCATCTCAAAGGGATACCTGCACTCCCATGTTCATTGCAGTTCTATTCACAATAGCCAAAATACGGAACCAACCTATGTGTCCATCGATAGATGACTGGATAAGGAAAATGCGGTATATATACACAATGGAATACTACTGAGCCATAAAAAAAGAATGAAATTCTGCCATTTGCAGCAGCATGATTACTCTGGAGAAAATTGTGTTAAGTGAAATAAACCAGACAAAGAAAGAGACATACAGCATGTTCTCACTCATAACTGGCTACTAGGAAGGAAGGAAAGGAAGGAGGGAAGGATTGAGGGACAGAAGACGGAAGGGATGAAGGAAGAAAGAAGGAAAAGGCCACACAATACATTGAACTTTCAGAAGGAGAGAGCAAACCTAAGGATACTAGAGATGGGGGATAGGGAGGGAGGGAGTTTGGGAAATGATAGGTCAGGTAAAAGGCGTAAAGAAATTTCATGATTTGTAAGAATGAATATGCTAACAATAAATAATATTTTTTTTAAAGAAAAAATATCATCATCCCCCACTTCTCTGAATATTCTCTGGTGCTCCCAAACTTGGTGATTGGCTCACTCAGATTTCCAAGCTAAAAAGTCATCTGCCATTTTTAACTCCACTCTTCCATCTTCCATCTATATTTAATTACCAATTTCTGATTATTGTAATTATCATAAAAACTGACATGTATTGAGCAACAGACAATGAGTTACTTTGTTATTATTATTCTCTTGCCAATAATATGAAATAGATAAACTGTGAAACAGGCTAAGTATTGAGTTCAGAATTATGTAAGTGCCACCAAATAAGTGGCAAAGGCAAGATTAAACCCAGTTCTCACTGACTATAAGATCACTCTCTTAGCCATAATTACCACACTCCTTAATGGCTTTTCTTCGTCTTAGATATTCTCAGTCTCATGCACTGTCTCCATCATACTCTACTTTAAATTCCAAGCCCTGCCATCATTTCTTGATAGAAGTACCACAGCAGCTTCTAACCAGTTCTGTCTACTTCTACTTGTGCCTTATGATACGGGATAGCCAATTTTGTCATGAGATAGCCTGGGTTCTAATTTTAGTTCCATGAATTGATAACCCTGTTTGTGGGACAAATTGCCTACTCTCTTTATGATTTGTTTTCCTCAGCAAAAAATTAAAAACTATAACAAAATCTATTTTATTCTTCTAGTTAGTTAATATAAAGTCCTTACAAAAATGAAAAACAAAATAAGTTCCCAATAAATATTTTCTCTTAATGATGATGAGCATGATGATATTAGTAATAAAAATGTAACTACAGTCCTTTTTCTCATGTTCTAGCCACAGTGAACATTTTAAAAGACAAATCTGGTTATGTCCCTTCTTTGTACGTTCTAATAGCTCTTAATTTCTCCAGGCTCATCCTCCTTTATCTTTTCCCTGATGTGTATACACAAATATACACACACGCACATGAATATTGCGCATGTTATTTTACTTGCAGGCATTTACTCACACTGTCATCTCTTCCTACATGACACTCGCCCCTATTTTTTTACCCACACATATTGTCCTTCTGGTGTTAGATCCTTCTTCCTGCAATATATTTTGTGGACCCTTCTCTTCTTCTGAAACTCTTCAGCTGTACTCTCTCCTTCATCTTCCATATGCATTTCCTCCACTCTTCATTTGTGTTTCCATAGCATGTGATAGATACCAAACCAGACTCCATTACCCCCTAATCTCTAAGCTTTGTGACTTGGGGCACTGTCTATTTTGTTTACCATAACCCTTATGATAGAGCCTGCACATAGGTGTCTGAACACAGCATATTCTCAAAGAACACACAGAAAATAAAGTGAACAAATATAGAAACAACAACAACAACAACAAAAACCAATAAAGCCAAAACAACAAAATGGCTATGAATGATTGCATGAGGATAACATCTTTATGGTGCCAGCAGTTTCCCTGGGTATTTTGCCCCCACTCTAGGATTATGGATCCCCCTAAATAGTTACCATTTCCAGTCTGAGAGAATGCCTGGCTCATCGTGATTTGTAAGGCCGTGGAGTGTGGGACACACCGATTTCCCAAAATACCTAATTCTGGTGGTTCAGATAATAAACCTTTGTCATCTCTGGGACATTCTAGAAATTTTCAGATCTAGAAATTGTAGGAATAGATGAAATTCCAATTTTATACCTGCTACAATTTCACAATATAACAATGGCCAAAAAAATCAATAAAATTTGATCACATAAATAAAAGATTGTTTGTTCTCACGCAATCTGAAAGATTAATGTTGAAGACCACTTCAAGGGCAGTGTCCCAGAACTGTATATATCAGAATAGATGAATCCTATATAGGGAAAGCAGAGGAGCCAGCCACGTTAGTCACTTACCACCTCATGCAGCTCTTAAGAGAAGCCTCCTCAGCAGTGCTTTACCATCTTTCCTTTCCAGTAATAACTCATCCTAAAAACAATATCCTGGTGAGCTGCTATGAAAAATTCCCCTTCTTGGGATATGTGACTACATTCCCAGACTGCCCTCATTTCATTTAAGTTAGAGTTTCACTGGGTGGGTTGTTAATTTTGTCCCTTAACAAACATGCCATCCTAAGATCGAGGCCAGCTTTACCCTCTGAACAAAATATGCAGACAATAGCTCCATCTCTGGGGCAGCAGGAAGGCTAGCAGGCAAGTCATGTCCTCTAAGGATGCCCTGGAGGCCATTTCACTGTCCCTTCTTGTCCTCGGGGATTTGAGTTCCCCCCGATTGTGTAAGTAACTTGGTCAGTCATTTGCAGATCCCTCTCTGCTAGGCATCCTAGACTCAGCTGTGTACAACAATCCTTCTCTCTTATTCTCTGGCAACACAGTTCCCTTCAGGGTAACTGGTCACCTGGACTTAGGTTCCAGTCTCAGCAAAGTGATGCTCTCCTCTGGTGGGGATGAAGCAGGAAAATCTGAAGGACTATTTTACTTCTCCTCATAACCTCCTCTTGAAGAGGAGTATAAAACTGAAACTTTATGCCAGTATAGAAAATCAGAATTTTATTATTACTAGCATATCTACCAGACCTATAAAGATAATCATGGTAATGGGCATTCCCATGAATAAATCTTGATTCTAATGTAAATACAATTAAATGTAATATTCATAATTTTTCTAGGTCTCCTTCTGTAGAAGTTGCTGATTTGATATAACATTACTTTTTTTTATTGCCAGTGAAACCAGTCTTATCCACTGGGTGAAGATCAGAAAATGAGAGGAGTGATCAAGATGGCTTCAGGGGAGCTGTAAAAACATCTTGGAGAACAATTGGATCTGGAGTCTAGTGGCCTAGCTATCGTGCTCAATTTCTTAGTTCCTTTATCTTGAAAATGAGGCTACTGAATTGGATTGCCTTGGCCTACCTATTCTGGAATTTTCAGTAGACAATTTTAAATATGTGTAATAATTTAAGTATTTATCCTCACAAATTCATTTGCTCATTTAAGTATAATTAAAAATGAATTTAATCACTACCCCCTTTCTCCTTTTCTGTTTAATTTTCATCTGTCATTGAGTATTTTCCAGTTATTTATAGTTGGTTATATATTAAACTGTCTCACTTTTTTTTTTTTAAATAAAGAAAAATTATTAAAGACAATGAAAGACAAATTCCTTGGAGAGATTATTGATGTCATAGTCCAACCAAATCATTTAGCTCTTGGTGGAAACTTTTCAAATATCCAGATGATCAGTTAAATAGATGTACCTTGTAATATATATATAATCGTGCTTCTGAGTTATGGCTAATATACTTTTAATATTTCAATCATTATGGGAGTATTATTATTTATCATCATCTTGTAAAGTATATAATAAATTACACAATAAAATAAGTAAATACTAAATAAATACAAATATATAAAACATATAAAAAGACCATTCACAAAATTCATATCTTTAAATATTTAAAGTGGGATTTAAAGACTACTCTGGGTTTTTGGTGAATAAGATGTCTCTGATATAACATATTCAGAACCTCTAAACACTCAGTTCTTTACACAAGCCTTACAGGAGGTTCATATCTCTTCAGCCATGATAAGACCATTAAGGATCTGACCTCAGTTATAGTTATTTATTTCTAAAACAAACCTGCTTTATGCATCCTTGAAGAAAGAGTAAAAACAAACAAACCAAAACAACAACAAAAATCCCCCAAATCAATGGACTGTTTCTGCCCCCTACTGGCATCCAGAAGGGATCATTACAGGAATGACTTTTATGACCTTTAGAGAGTGGTTATATAATTTATTGTCCAAAGCAGGACATGTATGGATGACATTCAATAATTATGTTGGAAGAACAAGCAGAAACTGGACTGCTCTGGAAAACAGGAATGTTTTTATAAAATATAATTATAAAGAAACTGACTTTAAGACCCAACACTTTTCTGCTGTGCCTCTAGGGTGAGCAAGGACTATTGGTCATTACCCTACCTAATCTCAAAAAGGCAGCAAGTAATCACATAAAGAATCATTCCCAAAGGACAGAAAAAAGACAGAGATTGCTGCACACATAGTTCAATTTTAATCAGAGGGCATAAGAAAAGACTACCCTGAAAGAATGATCTGTTTAATGTGATCACAGACTTGCTTTCCAAGTCAACCTGCCAGACAGAGTGCACAGAGGGAATGTCACAATCCTTTCCTGTTGCAGATTCATTTTCACTGCTCTTTATCCCCTCTGTTCCATGCTAGGCATTGTTCTGTTTGCTGGGAACTCAGAAAGAAATATTCACTTTCACTTTGAGATGGCATAACAGCATCAAATTTGGGGAAATAGTGGGTGTTTGTTTTTAATACAGATGAAACATTGGGTTGCACTTCACATATATGACCTCTTTCCTCTTTAAACTTTTATTTGTTGACCTCATCAACACTACTTTCTCCTGATTCTCATCCTATCTCTCAAAATACATTAAAAATTATCCAACATTTATTGATCTTATGTTGCTAAAAGGCTGATATTCTCTGCTATGGTGACATTAATATTTGTAGCTAGTCTGAAAAAGGCTCAATGAAAGTATGTACTTTTAATACATTCTACATCTACAGAATGTTCGAATTTTTTGTGATCAATCCCAAGGCCTCGTCTAACTGTCTGGAGCATCTGGGAATGAGACGAGTCATGTCTGAAATCTGAGTGCTATATCCAAGGTCAGCCACAATTCCTAAGGCAGCACTTGTTTTACATACAGACTTTGTCTATGATAACCAGAGATTGATAGCATATAGCTAGTAAGGATCAGTTTCTCACAGATGATTTTACATGCACTTTAAGATATGAGTGTCTGCAGTCATTTTATTTTTATATCTCTGTGACTCTTAATTCATAGATAATTTAATTAATTAAACAATTATTTTATGTGTCCACTTTGGATAAACTGCATTTTACACATCAGTGAGCAAAAGGTATACATGGTTTCTAATCTTCTAAAGCTTCCAATAAATCTAATGGACAATCAGTGTATATTAAGTAGCATAAATGCAAACCAGTATACTGTGATGACAGTGACTTCGTTGAGGGGATTGAAGAAATATGACAGTCTAGGTTGAGGGTGGTTGTAGAAAAAGCCCCCTGAAGAAGGATCATTCAAACGGAAACGTGAATGATGAAAACAATTCCAGTGCAGAACTTGAGGTAGATAATTCTAACTAGAAGATCATGGGCAAAGATCCCAAGACAGGAATACATTTAATTTGCTTTGTGAAAGAAAAAGATACCTAGAGGTTGAAGAGTGAAGCCAACAGTGGTCTAAGATGTATGAAGAGAGGTAGATGGGCCTTATAAGGTTTTTCGACAGTGATAAGGAATTTGTACTTTATTTTAAGAGCAATGAAAATCCATTGGAGTGTTTTTTCAACAAGGACTTATGTGATGTAGATGTTTGTAGAAGAGTTGTTTTGTTTCTCTGGAAAGAATACATTTTTAAGGAGCAAATGCAAAAACAGTGAGACCAGTTAGTAAATCATTACAATAGCCAAGGAACAAATGATGATGTTATTAATCAAGACTGTGGCATTGCATAGATGAAAAGTGGGACAATTGATAAACTGAGTAAATAAATGAGCGGGGACCCTAAGCTCACATCAGAGGCTGAGGATCTTCAATCTAAGTCTCTATATCACAAGGGCACAGAGAGTTGAACATGTCAAGGGATCAGAGTTCCTTTGGGAAATCATTTGCCAAAGCCATCAGGCATAAATATTCCCCCCTGCCTGTCACCAAGGAAGGAAAAGTAAGTGGTGCCCATGTCATCTGGAATAGGAGAAAAAAGGAAAATCTTCATGAAATACTATTTGGAGAAAAACACATTTGGACACAACACAAAACGGGAATAATGGATACAAAGTGAGTACTGTAATGGACATATGATGCCTAAAGCCCAAAAAGGACTCTTCACGTCAAATGATTAATTAACTGAAAGGAAGAAAATAATATTTTTTTGAGAAAGTCAACTCAACTAACATGCAATTTTCATCAATAGCCCTGGGAAAATGTCCCAGGCAACATATCTATTCCTAAAATTAGCTTCCTACTTTTATTCATTTCTTCCACTTTCATTTTTACTTATGGAATCTAAGAATATATTCATGTCCTGACAGTGAATAAATAATAACTTTTAAATGACACCAGAACAATGGTTCTTAAATGACTCCCAGGCAGCAGTTAATATGCCTCTGAAGAACAGACTTGCTCAGACATATTTTCTAAAGTTAGTTTTTAGGGTGATTTTTCTTACTTAAAAATTTCATCTAATTCTTCAGAAATTGGAGCATTTCTTTTCAAAAACACTTTCTCAGTATCTCAGTCCCAGAATGATTGCTTCAGTAAACCCCAACATGAATTCCTCCTTCTTCTTCCTCACTGGATTTTCTGGGCTGGAACAGCATTATCCCTGGCTCTCCATCCCTTTCTCTTCCATATATGGGATGGTGTTCCTGGGAAACTGCATGGTGCTCCATGTGATCCGGACTGAGCCGAGCCTGCACCAGCCCATGTTCTACTTCCTGGCCATGTTGGCCCTCACTGACCTGTGCATGGGGCTGTCCACCATGCCCACAGTGCTGGGGATCCTGTGGGGGCTCATTCAAGAAATCAGCCTGGATTTCTGCATTTCCCAGTCCTATTTCATCCATGGTCTGTCCTTCATGGAGTCCTCCGTTCTGCTCGCTATGGCTTTTGACCGGTATATTGCAATTTGCAATCCACTGCGTTATTCCTCCATCCTAACTGTTTCCAGAATTATCAAAATTGGGCTCACCATATTAGGTAGGAGTTTCTTCTTTATTACACCTCCTATCATCCGTCTGAGGCTCTTCCATTACTGCCATCCCCACATCCTCTCTCACTCTTTCTGCCTGCACCAGGATCTTCTCCGCCTAGCCTGTTCAGACATCCGATTCAATAGCTACTATGCCCTGATGCTGGTCATTTGCACACTAATGTTAGATGCTATTCTCATCCTCTTCTCCTATGTCCTGATTCTGAAGTCAGTTCTGGCAATTGCCTCTCAGGAAGAGCGGCATAAGTCATTACAGACTTGCATCTCTCATGTCTGCGCTGTCCTTGTGTTCTATATCCCGATCATCAGCCTCACAATGGTGCACCGGTTTGGCAAGCACCTCTCCCCTGTGGTCCATGTCCTTATGGGCAACATCTACATCCTTTTCCCACCTTTGATGAACCCCATTATCTATAGTGTCAAGACCCAACAGATTCGTACCAGAATACTCAGAGTCTTTTCTCTTAAAAGAAATTGAAATTGAGATACTCAGGCAGGTCTTTAGAAACAAACAAAACAAACAAACAAACAAACAAACAAACAAATACCCCAGCAACAATAATAAATAAAATCCGTTGAAATAAAGAAAAAAAGGAAGAAATATGTTACAATTTGAGCTTTAGCCTTGAGTCCATGAGCTTGATTTTAAAACTAATTTTAAATTTATTCAGAAAATCACCTAAAAATAAGTTTCATTCTAACCCATGTTCTGGAAATCAGTTGCTCTTAGGGCCAGACATAGGCAGACACTATCTAACAGATTTCAAAAATTTCCTAAGAATTGTTGATTTGTGTAAAACATGACATATGTAGTCTGTTCCATCATTACGACCATATTCAAGAAAGTGGAAAATAAGTTAATGTGCCCCAAATGTACTTCCAAGCTTTTTCTTTCCAGTAAAACTAAGCAGGATTCAAAGCTTAGGTCTTTAAGTTTCAAAGTAACTAACTTGATTTTTCTTTAATTCTCTGAGATTTATTTAATTAATCTTCAAAATGGGGAAAATATCCAACTCATGGAAACATTTTGATAACTGTATAGACCAGAATTATCAAGTAGAACTTTTCTAAAATGATGGCGATGTTCTATAATATGCAATAATGAAGACCAGCATAAAACATATGGCTACTGAGTGCTTGAAACATAGACAGTACATTTGAGCAACTCCATTTTTAATTTCAGTTAATTTTAGTTGATTATGTTTAAGAGTTGAACACCATTGTATGTGTCAGCTCAGTGGCTATTGCACTGGACTATACAGGTATATTGCATAAAGAGGACACATAAGAATCATGACTTTGGATTCAACTTTTACTAAGCCTACTTTAAACTGGAATCGTTACTTGTTAGATTTCGTATGTGAGCTCCACTGTCACCAGGCTGGAAGTGGATTTTGTTCTGGATCTTTTGCTTTTGTATCTAAAGGGCGGCATGTTCTGAACAGATGAGCCTGTTTATGACTGATTCTGAGTTCAAAAGTAAAAGATAAAAGAACATAAACAGGTTCCCTTCTAACTAAGCTAGTCCAGTTTTCAAGAGAAGGAAAAAAAGGAGTGAAATCAAGTAGTTGTTCGTGCAAAGATAATGATAAAATAATTGGTTTAATCTTCCTATAATCTCTTAGATACCTAAGGAGGTGTTAATACTTAACAGATTAATGCAACACAGTAATTTTAAACCAATAAGTATTTCTTAATACTTTTAGATATATAACTAAAGCTATCTATGTGTTTCTTCTTGTATTTATGCCTTTCCTACCTTTCTTGTGTTGCACTTTATTCAATTAAGAAGTCTCTGTATTTATTGATTCAAAATCTGGAAAGCAAATGTGTGGGCTTTGGTTTCCAATAGCCTAAGCCTAAAAGTGAGGAAATAGTTCCCGGTCAGAATAAAATATCTTGGCTAGAAAGATAAATGTGAAATCATCTCTAGAACAATAAACTAAGTCTCCTGGGTTAAGGTACAGAATTAATTTGAAGAAAAAGAGGACAGATTTTCTAATATCACAGAGCATTCAGTCTACCTTCTTCTATAGCTACCAGGGGTGAAAACTATGAGGTAAGGACTAGAATAGGGAATGAAAAATAACTGTGTTCTAATTGCTATTTTCCATGTGACTCATTCTCTTGCCACATAACCATTATAACTATCATTCATGGCATTAATATAGATGTCAGGTATTGCACTAGGTCACCTAGTGATAGGAAATGTCCATTCACAGACTGAAACATAGATATTTTGACAAACTTCCCATGGCCCAGTTTGCTATGAAAACAAGTTTGCTGCTGAATTTGCAGAGGTGATGTAAATGTCTCACAGGTAATCATTGGCACATATTTATCAATGGCCAGAGAAGTGTCCTTCCAAAGCCTCAACACTGAGAAAGTATCCACTCTCCATAGCTGATACAACACTGAGAAAGCAGAGAGCTCTCCAATAATTGGCAATATGTTTTCCACCAGCCAGGCATGGCGGAAGTACCAAAATGAATTTATGTTGACTTATAGGAACAGAGTAACATGTTTAACATACTCGAGTTGTTAGTCTGAGAGTCATGTTTAATATGGGGAGTGGAAGGGTTCATTTGAGAACTTCATACTTTGAGTATCTGTAGATCATATTATAGCAACCTATAGAATATGATCCAAAATAGTTTGAAATAATAGCTGGGGGTTGGGGGGGAAGGTGTGAAAGAACCAGCTATATTCTCAGAAATCACTGCTTATTTTAGAACTATATCATTTTACCATTATGATGAGATTCATGAAGGACTTCAGAATGCTTTAAAATGTATGACCTAGAAGACAGAGGTCAGCCAAAGAAAGGAAGACGAGGAAAGAAGAGCTTAAGAAAGTAAATGTCTTATGATTACTGGGTTTTACACAGAAAGGGATAGATTTAGAATGCTTGTAATTTGTATTGTTTGTTTTGTAAGATTCTCTATCTTGCAGAAATAACTTAAAAATTAACTAAACCTCTTCATAGGGAGGAAAGGCCATTTTAGAATCATCGACTCAAGTTGGAATGAAGAGTAGATGCAGGTTTAACACAAGTGTTAAGAACACTATCTGGCACTATGCAGTCTTGAGAAGCTAGGTAGAGACATACTTCTAAAAGACCCAGAAAACCAACTTCTAAGGAAAAGGAAGCCTGTTTTCCATGAATAGGCAGCCCCTGGAACTGTTGTTGATGTGGCAGTCTACAGAGCCAGTGAGAGTCAGTTACTTTGCAGGAGTTAACCAGACTTTATTGTATGGCCTGCAAGGCTACTGTCCAGCTTGGGTGGGAAACATTACTAAAACAGCCATGGTGATTTCAGGGAAGAACAGTTCTCTTCTTTTTACTGTTGTTACAGGCAGACAGTCATGTCATCATACATTGATCTCTTAAATGAAGTCACAGCTAATAAGAAGAAAGCTAAAGGATATTGGTGGGGGTGAGGTAACAAAAGTAGGATTAAGAAAATCAGAAGGTCTAGTTAGCTCCGTTGGTATTATTTTACTCTTTTTAAAAAAAATTATACATGCATGTGGGGTACAACGTTGATTTTCAATAATTGCATAGACTGTGTGGTGGTTAGATTGGTATACTTAGCTTATTCATCATTACAATGCACAATCATTCCTTGTGGTCATTTTACTCTTATATCAAAAAGCTGAAGTCCAGAGACTGGGAGAGATCAGTGATTCTTTGAAATGAGGAAATGTGGATAGGTATTAGAGTTTTTTTTTTTTTTTTTAGGAAAAAGTAATCTGCTGATAATAAATCCACAGGCAGATGCTCACTTTACAGTACACCTCCCTATTTTTCTAGGGCTGTCAAAACCTTATCATTAAATAGACTTAAGAGATTTTCCACCCAAGGCTGTGTCTCCATTCTGCAGTATATTTGTGACTACCACTTGAAGAAGGGAGATCCTGCTAGAGTAAGAAATAGAGACCGATAGATGAGGAATATGAAAATAAACCCATTTTTCTAGGAGACTGTTGCAGAAACTTAAAAAAATAACACCTACCCAGCCAAGAACTCCTTTGCAGTGGGAGTTAGTATCCTAAAGCTTTTCTACTAAAAGTGTGGTTTCTGGGCCTGCAGCCTCAACATTATGTGAGACTTTATAGAAAACGCAGCCTGTCAGGTGCAGACCAGTTCTATTGAATCAGAATAAGTATTTAGATTTTGCAAATGCTGGTAATATTCTCTTTCTTAGCATGAGTTTTTGTTACAAGCTTTTGTTAATTTTGTGTCAATCAATATGTATCTTTATTTGTGTACCTTTTTGTACTCAATAACAAAATACAAATTTAATAAACATGAGCGAAAGTGTCAATTTACAGGTAAACCTGGCAGACTGAATATATGTCTTTATTTCTGCTACTTTCTATGGTCTTCTAAAACTACAGATGTACATTGTGAGAGAAGATAATAGTAGTGTGTATATAAACAAATTTTATAAATACTGTGTACACGTTTTAGATATTATTTTTAAAAGACAAAACAGAATGGAGAAATCCAGGCACCTACAGAAGAAGATACCAATGACAAAAAAATACAAATTTATCTACGCAGAACATTTTTTTTTGGAAAAGCACAGGAATTGCTTGGAAGGCATGATGAGGGGCTGAAAATGGTAGAAAAGGAGCACGTCTGTGTAAGGTTTCCTAGCTAAAGTAGCCAGCTACCCATCCCTTTTAATTCTTGCAAAATTATTAGTGTCTGTAGTACCAAATCAACAATTATTCAGACATTGAGACATTAGGGGCAAAGGATGCTAGGAGTGAGGTGTAATATATAAAATAGAGAGATTATACAAAATAATACATACTGAATGGTAAGACACATGGAACATTTTTCCCCATTCATCTCCTACAATGCTGATAACCAGAATTATACTCCACAGTTATATAACTGTAGTATTATTCTTTTTTTATACTTTTTAAAAAATTTTATTTTATTGATATACAATGTAGTTGATTTTTGTGTCCCTTTACTGATTCCTCCCTCCCCCATCACTCTTCCCCCTCCCATCCATCAACATCATGTCTGTTCACTTCTCTTAACAAGTTCAAGGAATTGTGATTGTGGTGTCTTCCTTCCCATCCCCTTTCCCTCGTTTGTTGGTGTATTTATTTATTTATATTTTAGCTACCACAAATAAGTGAGAACATGTGGTATTTCTCTTTCTGTGCCTGACTTATTTCACTTAATATAATTTTTTCTAAGTCCGTCCATGTTGCTGCTAATGGTAGTATTTCATTCTTTTTTATAGCAGAGTAGTATTCCATTTTGTAGATATACCACAGTTTCCTTATCCACTCATCTGATGATGGACATGTGGGCTGGTTCCTACTCTTGGCTATTGTAAACAGTGCTGCAATAAACATCATCTCAATAGAAAAGACTAAAAGATACTGGCATTTGATTATTCACCCACTGAACTGGCTAGGGCATTTTCTGGTCATCCTACAAACTAACTGATCAGATAACAAATAATACCATGTTCGTTGAAATCCCTGCTGTATTCTTAGTGCCTCACTGTAAAATCTGAATAGACAGCCTAGGATTACCAGGAATATGATTAAATATACAAATACAAAAGTTATATACCCAGAATAAATTCTAAAAAAGAAAAGTCATTTGGAGTAGCAGGGCATATTTAGAGGAGAGATTAAATTTA
This sequence comes from Cynocephalus volans, assembly GCF_027409185.1. Classification (NCBI taxonomy): domain Eukaryota; kingdom Metazoa; phylum Chordata; class Mammalia; order Dermoptera; family Cynocephalidae; genus Cynocephalus; species Cynocephalus volans. The sequence continues at coordinate 104,867,578 of NC_084463.1, read as the reverse complement.
AAAAGATAAAACAATTTCATAATTAATATTGTCAGTAATCAGTCATATTAGATCTTTGATATAAGAACAGGATAATATTAATAAGAAATAATTAGAGTACAGAAAAATATTAGTACATTAAACAAAAAATATGAGAAGTAAAATAAAAACCAATTGAAAAGTCAGAAGATAGATTTAAGAAAGCAGAACAAAAGGATAAAAGAATAAATATGGGGGGCTCATAGGAAAAGCAATAGGGTCAAACCAGGAGCTCTAATATCTTAGTAAAGGAGTTCTGGAAGGAAAGAAAAGAGAACATACAGGAGAAACTTTTTAGGAATCATACAAGACTATCCCCAAACAAAAGTATGCACAATTCCAAATTTGGAATATCTACTAAGTATGTGGTACAAAAAGTAAAATAAAATTTAATAGTAAGTTAAGAAAATAAAAAGACAACCCACAGACTGAAAGAAAATATTCCAAAATGCATTATCTAATAAAGACCTATATAAAGAACTTGTAAAACTCAACAATAAGGAAATAAACCATCTAATTTAAAAATGGGCAAAAGATCTGAACAGGTGCTTTACCAAGGAAGATATAGAAAGGGCAATAAGCATATGAAAAGGTGCTCAATATCATGTGTCATTAAGGAATTGAAGGTTAAAACAACCAGCTAGCAACCACTACACACCTATTAAAATGGCTAAAATTCAAAACACTGACATCACCAAATGCTGGAGAGAATGTAGAGAAACAGGAAATCTGATTCAATGGTAATGGAGTGAAAAGTAGCACAACAAATTTGGAGACAGTTTTGCAGTTTCTTACAAAACTAAGTATAGTATTACCATGTAATTCATTAATCACACTCCCAGGTATTGACCCCCCAAAATTGAAAATTTATGTCCACACAAAGATATGCACAAAAATGTTTATAGAAAGTTTAGTCATGGGCCGAGCCCGTGGCGCACTCGGGAGAGTGTGGCGCGGGGAGTGCGGTGACGCTCCCGCCGCGGGTTCGGGTCCTATATAGGAATGGCCAGTGCACTCACTGGCTGAGTGCCGGTCACGAAAAAGACAAAAAAAAAAAAAAGAAGAAAGTTTATTCATAATTACCAAAAGTTGGAATGCTATTCAGTGATAAAAAGAGGGCTCTTAAGCTTTGAAAAACAGAAGCTCTTAAGCTTTTTCCATGGAGGAAGAACTTTAATCGCATATTACTGAGTGAAAGAAGGCACTCTAAAAAGGCTACATGCTGTATGATTCCAACCATATGACATTTTGGAAAGGGAAAAAAAGTATAGAGTCAGTAAAAAGATCTGTGCAAGCCAAGGATTTGGGGGAAGAAGGGAGAGATGAATAGTTGAAGTACAGGGGAATTTTTAGGGCAGTGAAATTACACTGTATATTACTGCAGTGGTGTATGACATTATGTGTTTGTCAAAACACATTCCGCTTTAAACAATAAGATTGAATTCTAATGTAAACTGTGGGCTTCAGTTAATAATAATGTATCAATGCTGGTTTGTCAATTATTAAAAAAAGAGCAGACACAAAATTATTAAATTTTAATGCAAAATTGGAATAAAGAGGACATCCTAAAAGGAAAATGAATACATAAGTAAACAAAGAGATTATATCCGAAGGATCAGAAAGCAGAATTGCACTGCTAATTTCAAAGCTATTCAGGGAGCTAGTAAATAGCATGGAATCCCTTCAAAATTTTGAATGAAGCTACAGAATGTAATGTCAGTTCTGCATATCTAAATATGTCTATACATTTCATCCCTCTTCCCGACCTTATACACATCAACAAGAAGAGCAAATATAACTACCCCTATTTTTATACATAGGAAAATAAACATTCTCTAACTTTCAGAGCTAGCTTCAGAATCCATACCAAAACAAAGACTCTTTAGGGAAAGAAGGTTGGAGACCAGAAGTCTATTATTGGTGAAACAGTGATAAAATCACACACCCCTTCCCCCAAGTAAAAGAAAGTCCCATCCTAAAGGCGTCAAATACTGAGAAAAAGTGTGAGAGCTTTTGACTGAGACATTCTCCAACCGAGAAATGAAAAGAGACAGTCTTGACAGTGCATGGAAGCAGGCTTAAAAGTATTCTTGAGAAAATATTGATTGTAGGTAGAGGGGGTGGATAGTTGGAAGGGAAAGGAGTAATTTGGAGGCTTGGAGGTGAAGACAAAGAAGAAAGAAACAAAAATTAAACAACCAATGAAAACAGAACTGAATCACAAAAAAGGAAATATACCGTCTGTACCCAAGCCAAAACCAGCAGCATAGAATATAAAAAAAAAAAGAAAGAAAGAAAAAAACCCTGACATTTACTCTACTGACAAAAGTGGATGTTCTTTAAATCACACAAATAACTGGTAAGTTATCATACTTTTGTACAATCTCCCTACTCTTCTATATAAAACTGTCATTGCTATTCTGGGAAAACCCAAGGTATTCCAAATGCTCAGTTTCTATTTAAAAAACAAGAAGTTTCTGCTGATGAATGTTCTATTTTTCCCACCTGAACATAAACATACATAAACATATACACGTACACAGTCACACACACAGATTGTTGAATCAACAGTTCAAGTAGGACTTGACTGTATGGTTCTGTTTCACATGAAATTGACTGAGGTCACTCAATAGGTGGCACTCTGCCAGGGACCGGCTGAGCTGGAAGATCCACAGACTTCACTCACAGGCCTGGTGTGTTGATGCTCTTGCACATGGTTTCGCTCTTTCCATATGGGTGGCGTAACGTTTTTATAGTATGCTGATTTCAGGGTAGTCATATTTCTAATATTGGTGGCTGGCTTCAAATTAGGAACAAAAGAGAAATTGCTGGTCTTCCTAATATTTGGACTTGGTAACACAAGAATATTATCATAATTCCTGACACAATCTTTGGTCAAAATGACCATCCTCAATTCTAGACTCAGGGGAGGAAAAATAGCCCTGTTACTGATTATCTCAGTGGCATACACATACAAGGAAATTAAAAAATGGTTATAGTCCTCTTCACAGATTGTTTTCCACAATTTATAAGAGAATAGTGAAAACATATTAATGGGAATTAGAAAGGAATAAGAACAACGAACCAAAGAGAAAGTTGGTTGTATAAGGATGAGTGATTGACACAGAAAAGACAAAAAAGTCCAATGTGTATAAATGGATTTCCTGAAAAAGCAAAACCAAAGACAAAAACAACAACAACAAAAAAGCAAAACAAAACAATACTAAAATTAAAATTATAATTTATGAAGTATTTCTGAAAACAAAAAGAAACAAAAATTAACTTTTGCATTGAAAGAGCTTATCATATACCTGAGTACCTGAAGCAAAATAACTCAGAAAATTTAATATATCTAGAAAAATTTTTTTAAAAAAAAAATTATTGAGAAATAATGTTATAATAAAATAGAGTATATTAAATAATAATAATTTATTGAGAAAATAAAATAATAATAATAATAGTATATCAAACATTTACTTTGCCATTCATAAGGCAAGAATAAAAATTATGGATAAAATCTGTTCCAAAGTTAACAGGAAACTATAATCCTTTCAAGGACAAGCTACAACTGTAATATGTTTTAATAATCCCTTTCTTTGGGAAATTACTGATTTCTTGCTCAAGGGGAGACTGATTTCTATAATCAAAGAGTATCAAAAGCTTTGCTGTACTAAATTATATTGAGAGAAATAAAACATTCCACTTTTCTTAGGAAATATATGCCACTTTGACACAAAGGAGCAGCCTTGGTTTACAACTCAGGTGCAGAGCTTCAAAGAAGGAATACCTGAACATGGCTTTCCACATTACACTTTGCAGTTCAAACCTGAACCCCTTCAAATAGCCCTGTTTTGCTTTAAGTTGATCAAATCATGACTTTATTTAAAGTTTAGCTAAATTTCATCCTTATTGAGAATCCTGTAATAACAGTCAATTTTTTTTTTTTTTTTTTTTGATTGAGGAATGCCTCTGTCTTCTCTGGTATGCTCTCTTTCCCATTGAAATGAGTCAATAAACCTGATTTTGTCAGACTACAGTTTGTTCCTTGTATCTTCATATGTCATATCATGTTTTCTTCAATCTTCTAATTAGGTTATTTATTTATTATTTTTCAATTAACTTTTACTAGAGTTTTTTTTAATTTTTATTTTGTTATTATTATTATTTATTTTATGCTTATTTATTTATTTATTTATTTCTTGTTGCCAAACATAGACAGCATAAGGACTGCCATTTTAAGCATTTTAAACATACAATTGCTTGGAATTAATTACATTTACAATGCTGTGTAACCGCTACCTCTCTCTTTCCAAACGTTTCCGTCATCCTAAATGTAAACTCTGTGCTCAACAAGCAATGACTTCTCATTATTCTCCCCCTGCCCCCATTTCTGGTAACCTCTAATCTATTTCTGTTTCTGAATTTTTTTCCTTTACATTTATTTTTTTTAATTTGTCCATGATAATTATATATATTTATGGAGTACAATATATTTGGGTACATTTATACAGTGAGCAATGATCGTATCTGGATATTTAGCATATCCGTCATCTCAAATATTTATCATCTCTGTGTTGGGAACAATAAACATCCCCTTAGTGAGCTACTTGAAGTTACACAGTAATTTGATGTTGACTGTAGTCTCCTTACATCGCTGTAGAACACTAGGTCTTCCTATCTCTCTATTATTTTGTATCTATGATTCCCCTTACCAGTCTCTAGTAACCACTATTCTACTCTCTACTTCGTGAGATCAACTATTTTAGCTTCTATATATAAGTGAGAACATGCAGTATTTTTCTTTCTGTCCCTGGCTTATTTCACTTAACATAATTTTCTCTATGCTCATCCATGTTGTTGCAAATGGCAGAAATCCATTCTTTTTTTGTGGGTGAGTAATATGTCCATCAACTGATGATTAGGTATTCATTTCCACTATAATTATATTCCACACTGAATATTCTCTATGACACATGAACATACTAGTATAAATTTGAGAAAAACTATTAACTAAATGCTTTTTGTATACTATATTACTTAATTCACTTTCTTTAATAGTATGTATCATTCTCCACCTGTTACTCTGTTAAGATATCTCAGCATTGAAAAACATCAATCCCTATATTCCATTGTATCCTTCTTTCCTGATCATTATTTCTCAATCAAATCTGAATGTTTACGAATAGAAAAATAGTGAATAAATTATGGTACATCCAGCTTCTTAGCATTAAGCAACTGTCACAGAGAATGAAATAAAATATTTATTGAATTGAGGAATGTTCACAATGTATTAAGTGAAATAAATTAACATGCTAAATAAAACATTTAGTGTTTTGCCACTAGGACAACACACACTTAGACAAAAGTTTCATGTTTCTTTGAGCATAAAGAGGAATGAAATGATTCATCCCACCTTAATCATACTGAATATTATAAGAAAAAGAAAGAGATGGTTATTAATGTTTACATTACATATCTTTTATTTTTTGACTTGTTATAATGGGCATACATTACTTTTGTAATTAATCAAAACCAAATAAAATATATAAAATTGAAACAACAAAACCACAAGACAAAGGATTGAAGTATGTTTCTTTCAGTACAAGCAGTCATGTTAGTCTCCGTGCAAATTCGTCCATGGACAACAAAGATATTATGATATATTAGAAAGAGCATAAACCTCCTCGAGACTTAAAGGAAGGTCCTCGGTATATCCTTCCTCAAAACGGGTTACCTAATAACCTAACATTAGCAAAACTAAGAAATACTAATTAGTGATTCTTCTCAGATGAAGATCCTCTCTAAAGTGGCTCTCCAACTTCACCTGGACAGAATAAAACTATTCTTCAGTGTGGCAGGACAAAGTACTTTGAGAAAACCACAAGACTCCAGAAATACTGCTCCCAACCACTGAGAAACTCTACAGACTGCAAATGAAAAGAAAATAAATTAATAGTTCTACTCTCTTTTCTGGCACCAACTCACAGCTGCATTAGCTCACAAATGAGAAGAAAGCAGGGATCCAGTTATATTTAAATTGCTTGTTCAAAATAAGGACCATCTTTTACTCCTCTATTGGACTTTCCCTATTTACTTACCTACTTACCTATAGTAAGGTGAAAGGTTCATTTGATCTTCTCTCGTCTACTTTTAGGTTGAAATTCTAGCATTCAGGGTTTGATTTCACCTGTAAAACAACTATCTAAGCTCAGCTCAATCTGAATAATTTTACATGTTAAAGCAGAATTATAGCTTAAATCCCAACCATTCCAACATCCTTAATTTACAGAAAAAAATAATAGGCTCAAAAAATTTCTACCACTATTTTAGTTAACAGAGGCCTAATCCCTTATCCATTTTTTTGAAATCTGTAGAAATTTGAAAACTGAATCTTTTGGCAGCACAACCTGATGTAAAGTGATGGTAAAAATCTGACATAAACTGGTGTGAGGATATTTAAAATCTTTATTTATTCTACATAGTTAAATATTTGTATGTTTTCCGTAGAAATATCTGTATGATTATAAGGAGCTAGCTAAGACTCCAGTGACACTTTTTGGTAATATCAAGAATATGATCATGAAATTTTCTAAAATCTGGAAAAATATTTTTCCAAAATATGTGACCCAAGGACTTTAGAAGATGGACTGCAGATCTCTGTAAGAGAAGCTAAATGTATTGAAGGTCATGAATAACGATCAATTCATCTGCCTAGGATATTACTGTAGGTAACTTTCAAACTAGCAACAGGCTGGATTAATGCCTTGTTGCTTATTATATGTATCTGACATCATTATCTACCAAAAAATTTTGATGAAAAGTAGAATTTATGAATCTTTAAGGGGAGGGGACAACTAGATCTATAGAATTCCAATTTGAAAGTATCAGAATAAGTTATCTGCAAAGCCATACAATTAGATAAGTACTGTTCCTTTTTTATGTCCCAAACTGCAAGGAGATGCTATCTGATTAACTACCATTCATAGTTTCAAGACTTTTGGATGGGAAGCATTTGAAACACAGGGAACATTAAGTGTCTCTCTCTCCATTTAGCACTCATGCTTACATACCACCTTTCTTAGCCACAGAGCACAGGGATGTCTAGATAACTGACTAGGAGATTTGGGCACTTGCCTAACATTGATAATCCAATTAAAATCAGATGATGGTTAAACATCATATTTCTAGGGAAGTTCTACTAATATGGGTGAAAAAGTTTTTAGGGAGTCCTTAATAAATACCAGAAAATCATGACTATTTGGATGATTCCAGTTGAGAGAAGTTAATGAGAAAATATCTTCCAGCTTAACTCATCTACATGGAGTCAGTTTCATTTCTCATAAATACCATAGAACTTGTCTTTATCTCTTTTTTCTTCTATCTGTATCACTCATTAAAATGTTTTCCAAAGGCTGAAAGGAATCTCTAGAGTAGCTGACAGGCATTTCTGGACCCTTCTGATGCTGATCAGTCTTACCACGTGACCAATAGAAGAAAAGGCAGGACAAGGAGCTTTAAAATGTCAAAGAAAACAAATGAGATAATCTTTTAGGAGCCTTCTAACAAGCATAAAATCCTTCCATATATGGAACTGTCAACTATATTTGCAGATGACTCCATGGGAACAGGATATGCCTGCAATAGCATGAGTCGGACATGCAAAGAAGACCTGGATATGTAGTTGTATGTGTTAACTTGGGTGTCTGAGAGTGACAGCCAGAGAAAAAGTTGCACAAATTAGAGAAGAAATAAAAGCAAGGATAGTTCTCCCTGTGGACTAAATACCAGAACCAACTCTGAGTCACCTCCTTGCATAGGAGAAATAAGATTCAATCCTCTGGGGCTGAAAATATTGGGCCCAAGAGATGCCTAGAAAGTGGTATAAATAGACAGTTCTAGATTTCTTATCTGTGTTTTGGACATCTCCTTGAATTTAATCTTTCTTCTCTCAACTGGTTAAATATCTTCAGGATCCTAAAAATATACAGGTAAGTAGACTAAGTTATACTTAATGAAGTCATGTAGAAAATGATACCAGAAAAAAACTACCAGCAAACTGCAGAAGCTGGTTATTCTTCCAAGAGCTTAATCATCTCACATTTTCCTCAGTTCTGATATATGGGGTACTGGACTTGGCTTTAGCTGGAGTTGATCTGCCATTGCACTATCTTTTTGTTTTTTTAATTAATTCAGTCATCTGTTAAAAATAACTTTTTTTCTGTTGAGAATATGTTTACACAATGATCATCTTTGATATGCAGATCTGAATCTTATGCATAGATGCAAAGAAACGATATCTCAGTAGCTAAAAACAAGGCGCAATGATTAAACAGTTTTAATAGTTAAGAATAATTTGTATACACACACACACATACACACACATATGTACATGCATGCATTTTTTTTCTATAAAATTTACTGAGTATTCATCAGGTGCTAAACTAGGAGCAGATTAAAAAGCTGAAACTAATACTTTAACTCTTTCTCTATGTAACAATGACGATGCATTGGCGGTAGGGCAGGAATGAAATTCCATTGCAAAACCTTTGTGATCGTCAGTGTGCTGAACTGTCAATACCTTGTAAAAGTAAAATGACAGATTCAGGGTGAAAATTACCAATTGATATCATGTGACCTGTATAATAAAATGTCTTGTTCTTTATGACTACCCTGAACCAATTCAGTCTCACTATAGCAAATCATAAGCCTGAAGTCCAGAAAGTTAAACTTGCTCAAAGAAGCAATTATTCTGATTTTAAAGATGACAATTTTACAAGTCCCTTAATATCATCCGTTTTGGGTATAAAAATATATCTGATTTATTCAGCTACCATCCTAAATGCTACCTTCAGAATTCACTGGAATTTTTAATTGATACTTATTTTTAGGTATTTTGCAAGCTAGGAGACTAACATTCAAATTAAGTAACTTTCCCAGGCCCATTCAGCTAGAATATGATTTAGCCTGGATTTAAATCCAATTATATGTATCCCTAGAACCACACTGTTTCTGTTACCCCATACTGCTTCTGTGCATATATTCATGATATAGTCAGACTATGCCATCAGTAATATCATAGAATAATGATACATGGAGCCCAGGCCTATCATGTGGGTTATCACAGGTGATAATGTTACAGTGAAAAATAAAACAAAATATCATTGGTGTCCCAAAAGATACCTACCAAAGTTAAAAGAAAACCTGCAAAATTTTGGGTTTTTTCCCTCTTACCTCTATTTCTGTGTTTCCTTCACTTAGACTCTCTTTCCCCCAACCCTATTGTCCTGACTCACTGCAACCCTATCCTTTACCCTGTGATTACTCTTCACACACATGCATGGCTCTTGCATAAATCTGTGTCAGACATGCTTCAGAATTAATTCTCTTTTTCTCCCTTTGAAACATCAAAATCCCACTTAAAAATATTCAGTGTCAGCTATATGTTAAATGATTAAACAGTAGTATTATGTAAACAAAATAGATCCACAGACTTAAAGACCTTAATATTTTATTACAATATTTTTAAAAAATTGTATGCCAATGTAAAGCAAGGCCAAATTGGCTGACCATGTGGATGTTATATATTCTAAGCTGTAACTCAAACAAAATGGTCCAAACATTTCAATCATATAAAATGTGAGATCAAGATATTTAACACTTAATAAAAAATTGAATTCAAGTTGCAAGACTATATTGTACAATGGTTAGTATACTGAACTGCAATGGAATGAAGGAATGAAGAGGTAGTCATGTCTTAAGCCCATGTACTGTCTTGAAAAATAAGAACTTTAGCCATCTTTTATTTGAGAATGGGGACTGGAGGAGTATAGAAGACAATTGGCATTCACATATTTCATAATGTGGATATATTACATCTGCACTCATGTTTATTTCTATAAATATACCTCTATATAGATATAGATATACATAGATAGAGGTATAGATTCCCTATCCTAGTGTTACCTTCTAACCTACCTTTTTACCCAACATTGCCCTTGCTTCTATTCACATTCCTTTGGAACTAGTAATCAGTAAATTACTCCCCTTTCCCTTTGTTGAAGGGCTATGCACTCCTGCTTTATAATGTGAAAACATTAAGATATTTGCTGCTGTGGTGATAGTTGCACGTACTGTGTATTGTTTAATGTTCAATTAGTGATCTAAGTGGAATAGAATAATACTAACCATATACACAAAAGATCCCAGCTCAGTTTGACATTGCTAATAGTTTAGATTTTAATGTCTCATCTGACAGTTTGGAGAAATTGATTGACTGGTACATGGAAATTGATTTAATTCACCTGTATGTCCTCCATGGCTAGCATAGAGTTAGCATTAAGTCAGTGGTCAATGAATGTGGAATAGAGCATCTGTGCTATATTTCTTGAAATCTAAATTTTGTCAAACATAATCCCTCCTTCTTCCATGGGCAGTACAAATCAATTTAATGTATATATATTTTCCTCAGGGACATAGTCAGTGAAAAATCTGATGCTATATTTTTGCATCTAGTTTTGTCTTGGTGGGCAGTATTGGATGGTGGTTAAGATCAGAGCTTCCAGATTTACCTTGCCTGACTTTGAGCCCTGTAGGACCTAGAGAAAGAGGCTGAAAGTCTGTAGGACTTTTTTTTTTTTTTTCTTTTTTCATTTGGAAGAATAACAGTATACATGACATGGGTTATTGTAAGCTCTTTTCAACAGGCTGTTGTGAATATTTAGTAAGTTAATATATGTAAAGTGCTGTTGCTTTGTCCCCCATGGATATGTCACCCCTCTTCCCCTGGGTGACGGAGCTGCAAAGGATTACTCAAAGCCCATCTCTTCTGAGCAGTGAAAAGCCCCGAAGTGGTTAATCTCCTGGAACCCTCAAGAGCAAGGCATTGCTTCCATTTGGGAAATTAACCACAAATTGGGGTTCTCTTCCTGCATTTATTCTCCAGACCAGGAAGTAACAGGGAGAGAACACAGGTGGGGTTATAGTTTAACAACATAGGCTGGTAACATTTAGTAAAACAAGCAAAATGACATTCCCTAAGGCAATTTAAGTGATCCACCCACAAAAGCTTGACCTCAGCAAACATTCCTTCTTCCTAGAGCAGCTTCCCAGTATCTTTACATATCAATCAGTAACTTGTTTGTGTTTGAACCAGCAGCCTTGCTGTGTTACAATTCTTTATCTTACAACAGAGACTATATATAACCTGCAGAAAATTTTCTATTTTTTGCAAGGTGAACATTTTATATGTACTTTTAAGAAGTTAGACTAAACCTGAAAGGACAAGAAACTAGGCCCTGTGAAATATATTTGCTTTGTAGTATACTGCACATCTCCCCCATTTTATTTATTTAAAAGAAAAAGCAAAAGCTATAGGTCGGGTTTTTACAGTTAAGACAAAGCATTTTGCTAAAGCAAAGTTAGTATCATTTAGCATGGCAAGTCCTTTTAATTTACTTCAGGTGAGGACTGATGATGTCATCTCCCAGAGCTGTTGAACGGGCATCATTCCAGGTGCTGTGAATTGAAGTGTAATTACCAGTTGTTGAAACTCCAGAATGGGATTCTGCTCCACATAATAATTGATTGAGTCCAGAGAGTTTGTCAGTGTTCACCTGTCCAGGACATTACTGTTTTTAAAGCATCTAGTCTTTTGTGAAATTTTTTGATTGATTACAAATCTTTTGTTTAAGAACAGGATGTCTCATCCAAGTTACAAACACCCTCTTTAAGGCTGAAAAAATTTAGAGAACTGCTTTTGTAGAGAAGATGTTATTTCCCCCTTAATGATAAAGGCATTCCTCATAAAAGCATTGATGATCAATATCTTGATTGAAAAGGTCTTACTTTTTTTGTATAGATATCTCCATGCTGGGAATGCTGATTTTTAGGTTGTCTGGTCCCATGTCAGGGATGAAGCAGCAGTTAGGTGAGACATGCTATCTTATAACTAAAGTTTTAAATTATATCCTGTTATAAAGAGAGAGAGTGAATTTTTATTGAACTTATAAAAATAGCCACATTGTCATAATAATCATAAAGATACTTAAAGTTATTAAATTTGGGGGGAATCAAATAGGGAGAAAACAAATGCTTTACTTTTGTCTTAAATGATATTTTACAAAATTGTTGTCAGTTATAGATAGCTTAAAAGAGAGATTTCTTAAATCTGGAAAACAAAACATTAAGAGAACCAGCAGTGTTTCAAAATAAGGAAATTGCAAAAAACCATAATTCTTTTTAACTAGTTCACTAATTAACTTTTGTTGTTTTGACCTTTATGAACAATTTCACAAACCCATCAGTATCTTCATTAGAATTTTGGAAATTTAGTTTAAAGGTATGAACTCAAAGTTTGTCAGGAAACTGTACCTATCAGAGTTTTTTCATGAAGTATTTGAAGATATAACATTTTAAAATTATAATTGAACCAAGATTATGACTGGTAGCGTTTATATCAAGACCCAGATTTTTAAGAACCTTACAAGATTTGGGAACACATATTAATAACATTTTAGTACTGACAATGCTTTCCCATAGAGTTCAATTTATTAAATAAGCCAATTAGTTTGGATACATCTTTTATATATCCTTTGAGAAGCTCCAGGGCCCTTGGAACTCCTCAAAGTTAAAATTAAAATGTTGAGCTTTCAGAATTTGGTATTGCAAAGTTTTGTTAAAGAACAAAAGGCTTAAAACATTTAGTTGAATAAGATCACAAATTACTACAAAAAATAAAACCGAAGTGACAAAGAGTTTCTAAGGCAGAGAGCACAAGAACTTATCATGAAATAAGTTTTTTAAACCAGTTATCTAAAGGACAAAGAAAACCTTTTACAACTTTGTATCAAAAGAAGTTAAGTGAAAAGACCTTTAGTAATCTTGTTTGGTGAATAAGCACAGTCAGCAAGGTGTGCTGATGAGAACATTTTTACACATACAGGTTAGTAAATAGTCGTCCATTTGTCAGAGCAGATTACACAAAGCCCAGTTTGAATTTTAGCTATTTTTACCAAATAAATATTTATGGTTTTTCAGCCAAAAAACTTGGTGTATTAAATATATTCCCTTATCAGTTCATGTTAACTAGGGCCTATGTGATATTGCGCATGGGTTTCTTTGTGTTTTTTTTGTTTTTTTTCACTAGCTATTTTGGGTCCCAGGTTTCCGCGTGGCATTTAGAGCCAAGTGGAATCCAGAGATACAGAGGTCAGTATTCACAAAGATAATGTCAAAAAGATATTGTTTCTCCCAGCATGGCCAGGAGGCAGAGCTGAGATAACGAGGAGACATATTGACCCAGAGATAGATTTAGGTAAAAGGTTTAAATCAAATTTTGAAAATATTTTTATTTTGTCAAAACTTTAGAAAATTTAAGTCACGTGGACTTGAAAAGTATACTTATTTATTTAATGAGCGTGCATTAATTATAAGCCAATTTGGTACCATGTAGACACACAAATACACACACAAACATGAACATATAGACATAACATACAGCTTACATACACATATATGCAGAAATAAACAACAAAAACAAATAAGGGTCTTATTGGTTTTGTTTAAAATGTAATAAAAAAGCTCACTAGTAAAAAGGAGAGTCAGGTTTAGATTGTGACCCTGTTTTAAAGAAAGCAAGGTAAAAAATTTACATTGTAAAGCAAAGTATGCAAGCCTTTTCAAGAAGATGCAGAGATTTTCTTCCTTTTAAGAAAATAGCATAGAATTCTACCATAGGATTTTGTGAAGAAATACCTAGATGGGACTAGAAGAGAATTTAGAAGTCTGTTTAAGACAACCAGCTGGATGTCAGAAAATTTGAGACCATCTAGTTAAACAGGTAGATTTTAGTCTAGTTTTTGTTTCTTAAACGGGTTACTGAGCTCAAGAGCTGAGCCACCAATCAAAGATGAAACCATTTGACTCTTGAGGTTTTTAGGAAAAGAGGAGTAGACCCAAAAGGGGTCTGGTTGGCACCATGACTGCTTTTCTTCATAAAACCCCAGAGTCTTCAGCGAAAAAGTGTAGCATGTGCAGTTAAGAAAAGAACCATTGCTTTTAAAAGAGGAGAGAAGCATTGTGCTGATAAGAAAGAAAAGCATGCTCAAGCAATACCAACAGTGCAAAGACATATTAACTTTTTTTTAGTTTAGACTGTTTAATTTAAAGTTCTCTCAGTCACTGGCAAAGATTAAGTTTTATACTTTTTTGGTGACATAAACATGTCTTAGTTTTTTGTTAAGGTCTTGAACAGAGGTCTCAGAGCAACTTGACATAGGTTTCTAGTTGTTAGGTAGGAAGCCTTAACGAGACCCAATGCATAATTAACCAGTGATCAATTTGTTCCCAAATTTTTATGTTAAGGCTCCCTTCCTTGAGGTATCAAGGACATGGTTGTTTAATATCCACTAACAGTTTTACAAGCTGCCATTCAGTTACTTACACCCTGCTGTTTTAAGGAGACATTGGAGTTGTGATATATGTTCAGTCTCCCCTTTTGTTAATGAATTATCCATATTTTAAAAGTGAAGAGAAGGGAAAAATACCTTCAGGGTTGAAAAGATCTTACTTTGACCTGCCACAGGCGTGCAATCACTAATCGAAAGCCACCAGTGTTCCCTTACTGGGATGCATCTCCCTTTAATGGCACTCCCTTACCAGGATGAATCAGACGTTCTTTTCCTCTCCAATGCTTGGCAGGTCAGTCTCTGATCTGTGGAGAACATCCTCACATGGGGCACCATTTTGTTGCTTTGCCCCCAATGGATTTGTCATGCCTCTTCCTCTGGGTGACAGAGCCACAAAGGATTACTCAAAGCCCATCTCTTCTGAGCAGTAAGAACCCCAAAGTGGCTAATCTCCCGGAACCCTCAAGAGCTAGGTATTCCTTGCATTTCGGAAATTAACCACAAATTGAGGTTCTCTTCCTGCATTTATTCTCCAGACCAGGAAGTTACAGGAAGAGAACATAGGTGGGGTTATAGTTTAACAATATTGGCTGGGAACATTTAGTAAAACAAGCAAAATGACATTTCATAAGGCAATTTAAGTGATCCACCCACAAAAGCTTGATTTCAGCAAACATTCCTTCTCCCTAGCAGCAGCTTCCCAATATCTTTACATATCAATCAGTAACTTGTTTGTCTTTGAACCAGCAGCTTTGCTGTGTTAAAATTCTTTATCTTACAACAGAGACTGTATAGCATGGGGGAAATTTCCTGTTTTTTGCAAGGTGAACATTTTATATTTACTTTTAAGAAGTTAGACTAAACCTGAAAGTACAAGAAACTAGGCCTGTGAAATATATTTGCTTTATAGTATACTCCACAAAGTGCTATGCCATATTAAGCAGTTATTAAATGAGAACTTTTTTCAAGATGCGAGAATGAATTAGTCAATAAAAGGAGTAGAGTTTTAGGCTAGTTGATTTATCTTACTGTCTTTTCACACAGAAGAAAGTATAAGAAAGAAAAAATTCTGATCAGACCTCATTTGGTCTAATGTGGTCCTCCTGAGTCCTCAGCCCTGTGGTCTTGTATTAAAGGTACTAGGTCTGTAACGTACATCTCAGATGGCTCCTGCCTTTTACAATCACACAAATTCCAAGGATGTGTGGTATGTCCTGACTGGAATTCCAGGACTAGAAGACTTGCATGCCTGGATCTCCATCCCTATCTGTTCTATGTACATTGTGGCTGTCGTGGGCAATATCTTCCTGATCTTCCTGATCGTGACTGAGTGCAGTCTCCATGAGCCCATGCATCTCTTCCTTTCCATGCTTGCCTCTGCAGATGTCCTGCTCTCCACAGCCACAGCCCCCAAGATGCTGGCCATCTTCTGGTTCCATTCCACGAGTATATCCTTTGATAGCTGTGTGTCTCAGATGTTCTTCATTCATTTCATCTTCGTGGCAGAATCTGCTATTCTCCTGGCCATGGCATTCGACCGCTATGTGGCCATCTGTCATCCACTGAGATATACCACCATCCTCACCACCTCGGTCATTTGGAAGACTGGCATAGCAGCTGTGGTCAGGAGCTTTTTCATTTGCTGTCCATTCATCTTCCTGGTACACCGACTTACATATTGTGGAAGAAACATCATTCCCCATTCCTACTGTGAGCACATGGGCATTGCCAGATTGGCATGTGACAATATCAATGTCAACATCATTTATGGCCTAACAGTGGCCCTTCTCTCTACAGGATTGGACATAGTGTTCATCATTATATCCTACACAATGATCCTTTTCACAGTGTTTCAGATTCCTTCCTGGGCTGCCAGATTCAAGGCCCTCAACACATGCGGCTCCCACATCTGTGTCATGCTTCTGTTCTACACCCCAGCATTCTT
The DNA here is from genome assembly GCF_027409185.1 of Cynocephalus volans. NCBI lineage: Eukaryota > Metazoa > Chordata > Mammalia > Dermoptera > Cynocephalidae > Cynocephalus > Cynocephalus volans. Next base: position 104,851,210 of record NC_084463.1, on the reverse strand, counting down.
TTCATTTTTTGCCCACCGCTTTGGAGGTAAAACTGTTCCTCTCCACATCCACATCCTAGTGGCCAACCTCTATGTGGTGGTGCCCCCTATGCTCAACCCCATTATTTATGGGGTAAAGACCAAACAAATTCAAGATCGAATGATTTTGCTCTTCTCCTCCATCAGTGTCTGTTGCTAAAATGAAGAATAATATTAGATATTTCTGAATAAAACACACACACATTTTCTCTCTCTCTCTGTTTCAGTTAGGAATAGGGATAAATGAAATCCATAAAAGCGTATCAAACACACTTTAAAGGATAGTATTTTTTTTAAGTTTTATTTTATTTTTTCACCAGACACATGTGATGTTTCAATACATGTATGCACTGTGAAATGATCAAATCAGGCTAATTAGCATACCATCATCTCAAATATTTATCATTTCTTATCAGCTAAGGAGGAAATTTTAAATTTTTTAGCAATGTTAAAATAAAGTATACAAAACATTATTATTAGTGATAGTCACTATGCTGTACAGCAGAACACTTGAACTTTTATTTTTTTTGGTGGCAAGAGAATATTTTTTTCTTTTTAATTTATTGGTTATGAGTATTCATGAGATATAAAGCTGATTGTCACCACTTGTGCCCAAGATGTGATGGCCAGATCCATATTGGTAGCATGCCCATTACCACAAATTGCAATTGTACCATGTCCCCCACCCAATTATTCCCGACCTCCCTCCCCATCCCCCTTTCCCTACTCCACTTTGTATCCCTTGGTATGCTTTCTCCCTCTGCAAGTCTAATGTACTTCTGTGGTCTTTCTTTCCTTCCTTCTTTTTCTCTTAGCTCCCTCTTATGAGTGAGCACATGAGGTATTTATCCCTCTGTGCTTTGCTTATTTCACTCAACATTAAGTTTCTCTAAGTTCATCCATGCTGTTGCAAATGGGAAGATTTCATTCTTTTTTATGGCAGAGTAGCATTCCATGGTGTATATATACTACATTTTCCTTATTCAATCTTCCATCAATGGGCATTTAGCATGGTTCTATGTCTTGGCGATCATAAACAGAACTGCAGTCCACATGGGAGTGCAGGTATCCCTTCAACATGATGATTTCCATTCCTTTGTGTATATACCCAGAAGAGAGATTGCTGGATCATATGGACGATCTGTCTGTAGTTGTTTGAGAAACCTCCACACTCTTTTCCATAGTGGTTGTACTAATTTATGGTCCAACCAACAGTGCAGGAGCATTCCATTCTCTCCATATCCTCACCAGCCTTTGTTATTCTCCATCTTTTTGATTATAGCAAGTCTAACTGGGGTGAGGAGAACACCATAACTTATCCCTCCTATCTGACTGTAACTTTGTACCCATTGACCCATTGTACCATTGACCCATCCTAAAGCACTTAAAGACTTTGAAAAAGTACTTTAAAATAATTGTATTTTTAATTCTTTCAGACACCCTATTACCATACATTTTAACTTATTTAAAGGATATATAAAGACAACTGAGAAAAGATAAATATATTTTAGGATTTAATTCAGATTGACTTTTCCTTTGTTACATTAGGAAGTGGGGGAGGTAAGTAACTGAGCTTTTTTATAGTCAGCCTAAAATTTTGCTGAAATGTAAAACACTCCAACTGTAATCTTTGAATACTTGGACCAATAACAAGAAATCATCATATTACAATGTAGTTATATTTGTTGACACCTATTTCTTAAATTAAAATATTATTTCTAAAATTACATATTTCTTGAACCACTATCTCACAACATCTGTTTTATGGATTAGGCACATACTACATATATATTGAATGAATGGATAACTCTTAATGAAAATAAATTATAACCAACATTAAATTAATTTACATGAGACCTCTTGGAAAAATTTAAGGCTGATTTTTCTTTCTACATATTAAGGATTTTATGTTCAAATCATCAATGGAGCATCCTGGTTGTAACAGAGGCTTCACAAAAGAAGTAAATTTCTGAAAAGTTCCATACCCAAGCAAATAAAATAAAATAAAATAATAAAAAAAAACACCTAAAAAAATCCAGTAGAAAATTAAGTAGGATATTTACGTAGAAATTTATATAAAAGTAAGACCATAATCACACCAAATCTATGAACTTGTCTCCAGACTATACCTTAATTTCTTTATACCAATAAACATTTTTACCATGTCTCCCTAAGGGCCTACCATAATTCCATGAGAATGTAAAAAAAAAAAAAAAAAAAAAAAAAAAAAAGACCTGATTTACTCTTAAAAAATAATTTTAAAAAAGGTTGAGTAATTTGAGGTACTCTCTTAAATATTTGCAACCTTTTCATAGTTAGTTTTTGGTTTCTGTTTCCCTGTAGAAATACAAGTGTGTGGGTGTGTGTGTGAGAGAGAGAGAGAGAGAGAGATAATATATTTATCGTATTTATGTATGTATATGTATGCATATATGTATGCATATATACATACAAACACAGTTATTTATGTACATACACACACATATTTGACCACCAAAAAATAAGAAACCAAGGGCTTTTCTGTATCCTTTCCATTGTTGGGCAGGGAGAAGACATACAAAATCTGTATTTACTCATACTATGCTAAATATTTAAATACTATTTTTATTTATCTTCAAAGTAGTTGAATTTCACACCGTATTTGTTTAACTTCAAAGTAGTCAGTCTTCTGTTTGTTTTCTTCTACTGTGCTTTGGGCATTCTGCTGTAAAATTTATACTTAGTGCTTTATTTCTCCATCACAATAATACCCTAAGATTATTTAAACTTAAATGCAGGTAGCAATATCTACATGTTATAGGTGAGAGAGCTGCAGGTCAGAATGGTAGGGTAAATTTTTCAGGCTCTTGGAGAAGATGTCATTCTTAAACATTCTTAAACCAGGTCTGTACCTTGCAAATACCAATATTCTTAGCTGGGATACAATGCTGCCTGGTAAAAGAAACAGAATTAGTTTTACAACTGGTAGCTGCAGGATTAGTTTTACAACTGGTAGTGTATGCCAAAGCAAGAAGGGCACACTGCTGGGCTCCATTAGTTCTCTTACCACACATATCAAAAACTCTTCTTCCAGTCAGATAGAAATCAATTTCCAAAATCTTATTGACTGTATGTTTAAAATTTACCCCATTTCTCTTTTAAATCTCCAGTTGTTATTTATTTGTCTAATTCTATCTACATGCATAAGCAAATCTAAAAATAGAAGCTTTGTTGCAATGATTGAATTTTGTAATTTGTTTAACACTTTTATCTACTTTTTTTGGTTTGATAGATTATTGCACAAACTGTAAACACAGGACTTTTCTGCTTGTTTGTGTCATGAATAAAGAAAAGTATAGTTGAGTGTAAAGACACAGTAAAAGATGGAGTAGTGATGAGAAACAAATACGAGGGTTCTTCAAAAAGTTCATGGAAAGAGTCATATTATATTTCAATTCTATTTTTCCACAAATGTTGTTTTGCCCCCCACGGATTTGTGACCCTTCTTCCCCTGAGTGACAGAGCTGCAAAGGATTACTCAAAGCCCATCTCTTCTGAGCAGTGAGAAGCCCCAAAGTGGTTAATCTCCTGGAATTCTCAAGAGCGAGATGTTCCTTCCATCTGGGAAATTAAACACGAATTGGGGTTCTCTTCCTGCATTTATTCTCCAGACCAGGAAGTTACAGGAAGAGAACATAGGTGGAGTTATAGTTTAATAACATTGGCTGGTAACATTTAGTAAAACAAGCAAAATGACATTCCATAAGGCAATTTAAGTGATCCACTCACAAAAGCCTGATCTTAGCAAACATCCCTTCTCCCTAGAGCAGCTTCCCAATATCTTTACATATCAATCAGTAACTTGTCTGTCTTTGAACCAGCAGCCTTGCTGTGTTACAATTCTTTATCTTACAAGAGAGACTATATAGCCTGTGGAAAATTTCCTGCTTTTGCAAGGTGAACATTTTATATGTACTTTTAAGAAGTTAGACAAAACCTGAAAGTACAAGAAACTAGGCCTGTGAAATATATTTGCTTTATAGTATACTCCACACACAAACTTTTTGAAGTACCCTTGTAGAAGACTAGATCATTGTCGTGGGAACTAAAGCAAAGGTAGAAGGAGAATACAGAAACAGTCTTGATCTCTCACTGGCATATTAATGAGAGGGATGTTCTATTAATTCCTAAAAGCACTCTGAAAATAACCTCCCAGTATTAGCAAGCTGAAAACTCAGCGTTTCCACATATGAGGATGTGATTTCAAGGAAAAAGACCCACAAGACAGTTGCATTATATCCTGAGTATAGCAATTTTTCCCAATCAATCAGCATTTATCATGATATTTTCTTTAATCCCGTGGTAATATTATTCATTGTCAGGCCTCTCACATAAACTCTAATGGCCCACAGGTCATAGGTCTGCTATGAATGTGGAGTATTTCTTTGTAGGTGCTCAAAGAATTTGAGCTTTTAGAAGAAATTCTCCTTATGACATTATAGGAAGACAAGGAAGAAAATGATAGAGGTAGGGGGTAGGAGTTGTTTGAATATTCTTGGGATATTTATATTACACATAGTAGGATATAAAAGGCATTAAAAAGGCAATTTCCCTGGGAGCTTGAGCAGCAGGCTTGAATTTCAGCATTACTTGTATGTATTACACTTTATGTTGAACAGCAATATCTTCCTTTTTAGAAAAATGGCAAGCATGAGTATTAATGACTCTCTCAGGGTCAGGAGCATGGACAGATGGCCAATCCTGGGTATTCACGGTAAAAAGACAAGGCTGGTTTTAGCTTCAAGAGGGAAAAATGACAGTTTTGTTTTAGTTGGAGTTGTGGACTGAGACATAGGATGCTACATGCCCAGGAAGTTCACATATATGACGCATAAAACTTCAGGCAATCCAAACTGTAAGGGTATCTTAAAATTGTTACAGTTTGCCAACAGAGATGTTCTAGCAGGTTCTAGATGGCTGTCACATTAACCCATCCATTTATTTATTTATTCAATAAACATTTCTTGAACATCATCTGGCAGACATATTTTTTTGATGCCGAGGTTATAGATGCAAACAAGAAATGCTCATTGAATTCAAGATCTAATAATGAAGATACACATACAGGGAAATGAATGCATTAAGGATGTTTTGTTTATTTGAAACAAGTATGCCCAATGTGAGTGAGGAATCAAAGGATGAATGTCAGGGCTTTTAAGAGAACTTTTCTTTTTTTCTATTTTTTTTTAGAATAGTTTTATTTTTAAATTTAATTTATGTTTTTCATTGTACATGTTGATGGGGTACAGTTTGTTGATTCAATGTATATATTGTATAATGAGGACTTTCCATGTCCTAGTCTGTCCTTTGATCACTAAACCTTTAGGTAGTTAAAAATGGACAAAAAAGTGACAGAACACCACACAATTTGGAAATAGTTTCTGACATGGCTTAGGAAAAACTGACACGCTCTTCCAGATAGAATTAACCAAACCAAAACCAAAAATGACTAGGGTGCTAAGAGATTGATAAAGTGCAAAAAGTATGTCATATGAGTGAGACACTAGGTAATTGTTATTAGATATGGGACTCAGAGATGCAAAGGATACGTCACCTAGGTAAAAGAATTGCAGCTTCTCACTGGAGACAGATTAAGAGAGACTGCATAGTTGGAGAAAGAAAACTTCCTCCATGTGGTTTTTGCTCAGCTCTAAATGGCCTCAGACATGATAAAACTGTGACGTAAAGCAGAGAGAATTAAGAAAAGGGGTCCAAAGCTGTGAAGAATGGTAAAAACACAAGGACGCGCAAGATAGATGAATACTACTGCAGAATGGTGTAGCATAATTGAGGTCTTAGCTAATATAGATCAAACAGAAAAGGTAGAGGGATTGGAGGAAAAAGGACAATTCTGGAATCTGGAATGTCTTTATCTATCTATCTATCTATCTATCTATCTATCTATCTATCTATCTATCTATCTATCTATCTATTTATTTATTGCAGATGATATTCTCAATTAACTATAAAGCACAGATCAACAGATTTTCACAGGGGCGACATAAAAATATATAACGTTTTACACAGCAACAATAACTGATGGGAAACTAAAATAAAATAGAAATAAGGTTAAATTCAAAATGGTAACAAAATATATTAATACCTAAAATAAATGTGGTTGTTCATCCTTTAGTCTAATGATAATGATTATCTCCAAAATGATCTATAAATTCAATGCAATCACACTCAAAATACTAATTTGTTTTTATTGTGATTTGCCTGTTGATTTTTTTCAATTTTTTAATGTGGTAAAATATATTTAATATAATATATAATATAATATTTCATATATGTAATAAGATTTGACTTATTAACCATTTTCATGTACAATTCAGTAACATTAATTATATTCACAATGTTGTGGCATCATCCCCCATATCTAATTCCCAGACTTTTTTATTACCCTGAGCAGAAACTTCATACCTATCAAGAAAAAACTCTCCAATCCCCTGGTAATCTCTAATCTACTTTCTGTTTCTATGAATTTTCCCTATTTTAGATAATTCATATACATGGAATCATACAATATTTGTTGCTTTGTGTCTGGCTTGTTTCACTAAATGTAATGTTTTCAAAGCTCATCCACGTTTTAGCGTGCATTCACACTTCAGTCACTTTTATGGCTTCATAATATTCCATTATGTGGATATACCTCATTTTGTTTATTCATTCATCTGTTAATGTACATGTTAGTTGTTTCCACCTTTTGGCTATTGTAGGTAATGTTTTGATGAGCAGTTGAATGCAAGTATCTGCTTGAATCCCTGTTTATGATATTTTTTATGTCTGTTTACAATATTTTTTCTGTATATACCTAGGAGTGGTATTGCTGGGTCATACGGTAATTCTTACTTAAATTTTTGAGGAAGTGTCAAACTATTTTCCAAAGAGGTTGCACCATTTTACTTTCCTACCAGCAATGTATGAGGGTTCCAATTTTTCCTCATCCTTGCCAAGACTTATTAGTTTTTATTTATTTATTTTTTATTTTGAATTATAGACATCCCAGTAGGTATGAAGTCATATCTCATTGTGGCTTTGATTTGCATTTCCTGTGCCAACGGTCATTTTTAAATCTTATTTGAGGAAATGACCATTCAAGTCATTTTCCCGTTTTTAAATTGGGTCGTTTTTCTTTCTCTTTTTCAGTTGTAGGAGTTCTTTGTATATTCTAGGTACTAATCCTTATCAAATATATGATTTGCAAATATTTTCTCCCATTCTGTAGGCTGTCTTTTTACTCTCTTGATAATGTTCTTTGTTGCATAAAAATTTTTAATTTTGAGGAAGTCCAATTAACCTATTTTCTCTTTTGTTACTCATGCTTTTCATGTCATCTCTGGGAATCTATTGTCAAATAGATGTTCATGAAGATTTATCCATAAGTTTTCTTCTAAGAGTTTCATGGTTTTAGCTCTTATACTTAGGCCATTGATCCATTTTATGCATTCTGGCTTTCAATGTTTATTTGAAAGAATAAATATGGAAAAATTAGCATGACAATTCAAAAACGTAACTTGACCAATTAGACAAGAATTTATATATTATAAAAATGGGATAATAGCAATTTATACATGACAAAAAAAACACAACACTTAGATAATTGTGGTTACTAGAGGCTAGGAAGGGGAGAGGAGAAGGGGATAAGGGGTGAGGTGGGTTATAGACACAAAATTACAGCTAGATAGGAAACATAATTTCTAGTGGTCTGCAGTAGTGCTAGGCATCAATAATTAACAATAATTTATTGTGTGTTCTCAAATGGCTAGAAAAGAGGAGCTCAAGTGTTCTCTTCATAAAGACATGGTAACTTTTTGTGATGATGAACATGCTAATTACCCTTATTTGATCATCGCACATTGTATATACGTGTACTGAAATATAACTCTATACCCCACAAATATGTACAATCCAATGTGTCAATTAAAAATATTTTTTAAATAAAAAATTATTAAAAAGACACTTAGATCTAAGAGCAGACTAGAGACTCAAGAAATAGAACTATATTTATATGATAATTTAAAATAAAATATACATAGTCCCTCAAAATGGTCAGGAAAAGACCAGATGACCATTAAATACAAGGTATTGAAAAAAATGCTTATATATTTGAGAATATTTAAATAAAACCCTTAATCACCCAAGTTTCCAAAACAAATTTTAGATGAAATCAAGGCACTCTCTCTTTCTATAACACTATTACTATTTCTCTTTATCACTATTACTATCTCTATCTCTCATTATCACTATGTATATCACTCTATTGGCACTTCTATCTTCAGATATAGCTCCATCTCAGTGTCTACCTAATTTTTAATTTGTGTATGAAATAGCTTCCTAAGAATGAAAAGTTTAAGTTATAAAGCAAAAATGTTAAGTTGGCTACATAAAAGTTATTTGTGACAAATAATTTTATATGACAAAATTAACACGGATGAGGAAGGAGAAATATATGTGAAATATGAAATCACATGTTATATTTAAATTATTATTAATGATTTTGTAAAGTTAGTAATTTCTTTTATATTTTCCTTTGTCTTTCATTGGAATGTTCTTAAGTATAGTCCCCGGCATGCCTGCCGGTGGAAATCATTCCCTCCCCTTCTCTATAATCCACCTGAAGATCAAGGGAATAATTATTCTTGATTAATTGCTCCTTGAGGGATCCTGACTCTTTCTGTGTCTGCTCCCTCCAGTCAGTTAAGCACATATAAGGGGAGGTAGCAACTATGTCCATTGCCTAGTTAGGAAACAAATAGCAACAAAGAAGATGCACAAATTGATGTCCCAGCTCTCAACTCTACCTGGGTAAGTATGTATCTGAAAGCTAGAATCAGCTGTGGTTATGCCTCATATAAGGTATAAGGTGCTGGCTTGCACCAGCACTGGAAAGTTGATTATGCACATCTTAGCTCTGCATTTAGTGGCATCATGTTGGTAGCTTGAAATTTGTCACAGTAGGTATATTTAAAGCATAGATATTGGCAACTGGTACAAATCAAAGCATTTTTATTTGGAGAGCTGATTGTTAAACATTTATTTGCACTCCCTGATTATACCAAACCAAGAGCCCTGGCCCAATACGGGAGGAAATCTCCACCCTCAGTCACCATCTCCATCTCTGAGCCCCATCTTGAAATCCATTGCTGGTCCCTAAACTTAACACCCAAGGGTCTAGTAGAGATGCACGGAATCTTAGTGTTAATAAATTTGTCCACAATGAATACCCCTAGCCCTACACTCCAACTGCACTATCACATTCAGCCTGTGAGATACTGAAGGTTCTGGTGTTGCTCTCACCTCTGATCTCGGGTTCCAGCATGAGACTCTGACCTTCATGCAAAATACAGAGGAGTTTTCCCAATCTTCCATGGATAGCAGGTGGAGAAAGAGCAAACTGGTAAGTTAAAAAAAAAGACATTTAAAATACTTCACTCTGGGAGAAACTATCCCTGTGCCCTAATATATTAAACTATTCTTTTTACTTTATGTGTTAAATATTTACTATGTTCTAAATATAATGATAAATAATATAGACATATTATCTTATTATCTATATCAAATATCTGGGTCTCAAATATGTCAAGTACCTCACCAAGATCACATGTCTATTAAGTGTTAGGACCACGAAATAATGCTCTTTTTTGCTGTTATATTAATTTTGCTACCAATTCTCTCCTTTTACAAACTACAGCAAGATACCCATTCTTTCAATCTTAATTTTGACATGAAGGTGTCATCTCTGTGCTCATCATCGCTTTCTCTCACTGCCATAAATGGCACAACTAGAGATTTTTATTAATTTCTTCTGTGTTTTGGCATGTAGCCCATGTGGGAATACTCTTCTGCATATCTAATCAGGTTCTAATCAGTGTTTTCCATATACTGTAGTTTACATGTGTCCTTGTTTCAGAAATAATTTTTCCACCCCTTTTCTCAGGAAGTGTTTTCAATATGACTGTCAGGAGCTCAGAATTTAATATAGAATAATTGACTAAAAATGTATATATTTCAGTCCCCATGTGCTTTCCAAAATCTTCAGATGAAGTCTCACCATGATATTACCAATGGTTCCATAGAGTTCACACCTGCAGCATTCACTCTTGTTGGCATCCCAGGACTGGAAGCAGAACATATATGGATATCTGTCCCCTTCTGCCTGATGTACACCATCTTCTTCCTGGGCAATGGCATCATTCTTCACATAATCCAGATGAACCCTGCTTTGCACCAACCCATGTACTTCTTTCTGGCCATGCTGTCCTTTACTGAGCTTGGTGTCTCTACTTCCACCAAGCTCACTGTACTAAGCACCATCTTCTTTGGTATTAATGATATCAGTTTTGGTAGTTGTCTGCTACAGATGTTTTCCATGCACTCTTTCACCCTCATGGAGTCAGTGTCCTTCTGGCCATGTCTGTGGACCACTTTGTGGCCTTCTATAGCCCACTTCACTACACAACCATCCTGACAATTCCCCACATCACTGGGATGGGTGTCACCATTGCCTTGAGAAGTGTAATACTCATGTTCCCTCTACGCTTCCTCCTGAAGCATCTGCCTTTCTTTGGCTACAATACCCTCACACACTCCTATTGCCTCCATTCAGATCTGATCAAATTGCCCTGTGGAGACATACACCCCAATAGTATCCTGGGTCTGTTTGTCATTATCTCCATATTTGGGCTGGATTCATTGCTCATTGTGGATTCCTACGTGCTGATTCTTCACACAGTACTGGGAATTGTTGCTGGGGAAGGGCGGCGGAGGGCACTCAACATATGTGTGTCACACATCTGTGCTATGCTTGTGTAGTACGTGCACATGATCAGCCTCTCCTTGATGCATCACTTCGGATGGCATTTACCTCCACTCCTTCAGACTGTCATGGTCAATGCCTACCTCTTTTTCCGACCTGTGGTCAATCCCATAGTCTATAGCATCGAAACCAAAGGAATTCACAGTAGTGTTGTTTGTACACTGTCCAGCAAGAGGGGTGAGGTCTGGTAGAGAGAGATAATGCCCTGAGAGCACAGGAACTTGGATCAGACCATATCACCTGGATATCAGGTTTGCAAATGTGGAAAATTCCACAGTTTATTATTGCTTGTTAGTGAGCTTTAATATTTAGTTGATGAAGGAAAGAAAAATAATCCCACACTTTGCCCTAAGGATAGAGAATGTTATTATTTTTGAGTAAAATTATAGAAGGAGGCATGGGACACAGGTTTTGTCTTGGTGACATTCAACTAATTTAATGTCAAAATATTAGAACAGTACTTGCCTTAGAGGGATATAGAGGGGAGAGAATGATGGGGGAGACATGAGGCAATTTCTGGGAAGATGGAAATGCTATGTGTTGTATTAGGGATGTAGGTTACACAGTTGTATCCATTTGTCAAAATGATATAGTTAAGATGTGTGCACTTTAACATATGTCAATTTTACCTCAAAACTTCTAAATAATAATAAAATAGTAAAATACTGATGATTGGATTGCACAGTGGGTGGAAGTATAGCAGACACAAGAATGGCATGACGTTGATAATTGTTGAAGCTGTATGATGGGCACCTGAAGTGCATTAATCTGTTTACTTTATAAGTATTTGAATTTCTGTAATACAAAGTTTTGTTGTTTTTTAAATAATATACTAAGTGTGGTCATATTCAATCTTTGCTTGCCAACTATACATCTGAGAAGGGGCTGATATCCAGCATGCATACGGAACTCAACTCAATAGCAATAAAACAAGTAATCTGATCAAAATTGAGCAAAAATACTAAATTGACATTTTTCAAAAAAAAAAAAAAGACATACAAATGGCCAGCAGGTATATGAGAAAATGCTCAACATCACTATTCAAGAGGAAAATGCAAATCAAATTAAAAACTGCAAATGAAAACTACAATGAAATATCATCTCATCCCAGTTAGAATGGCTATTATAAAAAAAAAAAAAAAAAGAGGATATTTTTGGTTAGTGAAACTACTCTGTATGATACTATAAAGGTGAATACATGTCATTGTACATTTATTAAGGTCAGAAGAATGTAAAACACCGAGAGTGAACACTGATGTAATCTAGGAACTTTGGATGATAATGATAGTGCAGGTTCATTGCTTATAACAAATGCATCACTCTGATGTGAGATGTTAGTAGTCATGGAGGCTAACTGTGTGTGAGGGTGAAGGTTATACGGAACTCTGTCCTTTCCACTCAATTTTGCTATGAACATAGAACTACTCTAAAGTGGTCTATTTTTAAAAATTAAAAAATTTTTAAAAATAAAAGAATAAATGTAACAGGCAGTGGGTTTCTTGTTACTATAGTGAGAGGCTCCTATCCCCTAAAGTGGTAGGGGAAGAAAAGCTAAAGACCAAGTCTAAGACTTCATGGTAAAAGTAACTGAGTTTCAAAGAAGGTTAAACTTCCAACATTTGCAGGTCATCTATGCCCAAGTTAAGGCCCTGTTTCAAAAGAATGGATTTTTGGCATATGGGATGGGGACAGTTCACATGCATGTGAAACAGGGAAGAATATCCGTTTACATTCTTGTAACAGGGCTGTATGTTTCCTTTCTTGCCCTCTGTCACTGAAGAAATCTGGACTGGCTGGACATCCCATAGCACATAACACTGTCCATTATGTCAATGATTTCATGCTAATCTGACTGAATGTGCAAGACATAGCCAGTATATTTGGATCTCCAAAAGATACATATGTTCCTGGGGATAGGAGGAAAACACAAACAAATTTAGCTGTCCGTCAAATAAGTAAATCCCTTAGGCATAAATTGTCCTGAAATATTCCAGGATATGCACTCTTAACTACATAAAAAAAAAAAAATGAATGCATATTTCATCTTTCACCATGAAGAAGAAAGCAAAATTCTATAGCGGAAGCATATTTCACACCTGAGAATAATAAGGGACACAAAAGCCTGGCAAGTCTGTGTATGATCCAGTACAGGTAAAGAGTGTTCAAGCAGGTCCAGCCTGTGGTGAAAACAGCCTTCCTGTTGAACCATATGATCTCTCATACTCTATAGTATTATACAGGATTATTAGTTGTTGGAAGGGATGTCATGCATCAGTAATGGCATACCCCAATTTGTGAACTGTAGCGCAGAAGCCATGAGTTATAGGAGCATGACCATATATGTGCTACAGAGAGTTACAGATGCTTTGAATAACAACTCCTGGAATGCTACTGGTTTCTGGTACAGATGAAGAGCCTCACCATCAGATACAAATTAAAATACAGAAAGATTACCCATAATGATCTGGCACTTGTCACAACCCCTATGTCATAAACTCTTCTACAAGATGGAAGTGGTATATCAAGAATAGCACCCAACCGGTGTTATAGACAGTGACAAACATTTGGCCTCCTAGCTCAGGACTTGGAAAGAAAAAAGGCTGGAAAATTAGTAACAAGAAATTATGGGTTAGGTGCACATGAAAGTGTAAATACTTTCTTATATATTACTGTCCACCAGAAGGAAGTCTCTGAAATAGCAAAGAGCATGAAACAGGCCTATAGACAGATAACATGGAAAGTTGAGGTCAGGCACGGTCTGTTATCAAACACACCAGCAAAGGTGTGATACTCATAATGGTGATATTCATGAACATTGTAGCCATGATCTTAAGGATGGAGGCTATGAATGCCAATACAGCATGCATGCGCTCTAACTTAACAAGGCTGACCCAGCTACTCCCATATCAGAATGCAACTTCCCCCTAACTGATACAACTCCTCGGGGAGACAAACTGTCTACTTTGTGGCAATGAATTGATTACATTGGACCTCCTCTGGTTGGAAGGGTCAAGGATTCATTCTGATGGTTATATGCTGGGACAGGTTTGCCTCTTAGGCCCACAAGAATGCATTCAGAGTCTCACTGATACAAGGACATAAAATTTTACCCTCCTGTCTCAACTAGGGACAACGCTAAGTATCATCCAGTCTTCAGAACACTCTATAGGACCAGCTGAAACCTTTAATGAAACTACAAGACAGCCCATCTTTTCTCTAAACTCAACCCATCTTTTTTCCATAACCTTTCTCTGCTATTAGTCCTAGGTACATTTTGTAAATCATCATCTGCTGCACTGATCTCCATGTCAGAGTTTGCTTCCCAGAGAACTCAGTCTGTGAGAAGAACAGCTAATAGTAAAATACATGACACAAGGATTTAATTGTAAAATATAAATTATACTGAGGAAACATATAAATTTGGAGATGAAGACGCTATTAGGAAAATTAAATTAAAGAAAGAGTGTCTAGATCACAATGTTCAAATTTGTCTTTGGAGAACTCATGGGCCAATAGAAAAAAATAAGATATTTAATTATACGGCAAAGGAAGCAACTATTTATTTGTATTTAAATTCTGTGTACCAGTCTAACTGAAGTGAGGTGGGTATCTCAATGTGGTTTTAATTTGCATTTCCCTGATGTATAGTGATGTTGAGCATTTTTTCATGTATCCATTAGCCATTTTTATGTCTTCCTTTGAAAAATGTCTATTCAGCACCTTTGTCCATTTATTTAATTGGGTCATTTATTTTTTTACTGTATAATTGCTTGAGTTCTATTTATAGTCGGGATATTAGTCCCTTGTCAGATGCATAGTTGGCAAAAATTTTCTCCCACTCTATTGGTTTTCTTTTCATTCTGTTGATTGTTTCTTTTGCTGTGCAGAAACTTTTTAGTTTGATATAGTCACATTTGTTTATTTTTTCTTTTGCTGCTTGTGCTTTTTGGTTCATGTTCATAAAGCCTGTGCCCTGACCTAACTGCTGAAGTGTTTCACCTATATTTTCCCTCAGTAATTTTACAGTTTCAGGTCTTATACCCAGGTCTTTAATCCATTTTGAGTTGATTTTAGTGTATGGTGAGAGATGCATATTTAGTTTCATTCTTCTGCGTATGGATATCCAGTTTTCCCAGCACCACTTGTTGAAAGGCAATCTTTTCCCCAATGTAGATTTTTGTTGCCTTTGTCTAATATCAGATGGCTATAAGCCTGAGGAGTGATTTCTGGGTTCTCTATTTTACTCCACTGGTATGAATGTCAATTTTTATACCAGTACCATGCTGTTTGGGTTACAACAGCTTTGTAGTATAATTTGAAGTCAGGCAGAGTTATGCCTCCAGCCTTGCTTTTTTTTCTTTTATTTGCTCAGGATTGCTTTGGCTATTTGGAGCCTTTTGTTTTTCCATATAAAAGGTAAGATTGTTTATTCCATTTCTGTGAAAAATGTCATTGGTATTTTGATGTGGATTGCATTGAATCTGTATATCGCTTTGGGTAGTATGCTCAACATCACTAGTCATCAGGGAAATGCAAATTAAAACTACATTGGGATACCACCTCACTCCAGTTAGATGGGCTATGATCAAAAAGATGGTGAAAAACAAATGCTGGCAAGAGTGTGGAGAGAAGGGAACACTACTGCACTGTTGGTGGGAATGTAAATTAGTACAACCACTTGGGAAAATAATTTGGAGGTTTCTCAAACAACTACAGATACATCTTCCATATGATCCAGCAATCCCTCTTCTGGGTATATATCCAGAAGAATTGAAATCATCATGTCGAAGGGATACCTGCACTTACATGTTTATTGCAGCTCTGTCTACAATAGCCAAGATATGGAACCAACCTAAATGTCCATTAATAGATGATTGAATAAGGAAACTGTGGTATATATACACTATGGAATACTACTCTGCCATAAAAAGGAATGAAATACTCCCATTTGCAACAACATGGATGAACCTAGAGAAACTTATGTTGAGTGAAACAAGCAAAGCACAGAAAGATAAATTCCACATGTGCTCACTCATGTGAGAGCTAAAAGAGAAAGGAAGGCAGGAAAGAAAAACCACAGTAGTCCCATGATCCAACAGAGGAAGGGAACATCCCTAGGGCTACAAGTTGAGAGGAGGGGGGGGAGGTTGGGGGATAATTGAAAGGGGACAAAGGGTACAAAAGCAATCTCTGGTAGTGAGTATGCCCCCAATATGAATCTGGCCCCCACATCATGGGCAGGAGGGGGGACAATCAGCCTTGTATCTCATGAATATTTAAAATCAATCAATCAATTGATTAATTTAAAAATTATGTGTACCAAATTATTTTGATACAAATGAATATTTTCTGACATTATAATTTAAGACAAAGATAAAGTCATTATGAATATCTAATTTCTTCATCTTTACATAACTTTTCAAAATGAAATTCTCTTTTTTTAAAAAAATAAGAGACTGGCAGAAAATAGTTCTGATTGATTTTACTCCAATGAAGACCTAGAGTGCCAGCATGGTCTGTCCTTCCTAATCACTACATATTTATGCATTTAGGGTAAACTAATCAGAACTGATGACACTTTAAATTTCAGGAGCCTAACCAAAAATATGTTCATAAAGATAGGTAGAAAAGTAGGTAGGTATTGATCTATGGAGAAAATGTAAGTCAAATGGGCAACAACTTGAAAAGAGACTCACATGGTAGAGCTTAAAAACATCCATTATAATTGATCTCTGAGAATATTACTGAGGTTAAAAAACAAAAAACAAACAAAACAAAACAAAACAAAAAAACTTCAATAAAGCAAAAATGGGAGAGAATGATACTATAGGAAATGCAGGAGCCTTTGGGGTAAATGTGTGATAAAGAGTAATTACGGACATAGATTTTATTTCCAGAAGTATCCCTACCAATGGGAGTGTCACCAGGGTATTTATTTAAATATAATGGAAATGGCAGAGAAACATGTCTGCTTTTAAGTGGACTTCAGATTTTTGCAAATATGAACAGCAGAAAAGGAACTCAACATATAAAAAGAAAACTTGGGCATATTAATTTCTCTGCATTTAGCCTGTGGGGAATGGAAAAGAAGAAAGTGAGGGGATTTCAAAAGGTGTAGAAATAATTACAGGGATGTTAGGTGAGGATGAACCCAGGGGGGCCGACTTAAAATCTTCTGTGTCCCTCATGGTTTTGGCTAGTGACTAGGAAATCCCTTGTCCTGTGTTTATAACTACACCTCCTTCTCCACACATTCACTACGGAATGTTAAAATTAGTAGCTAGCAGCCACCTTCTCCAATTAGAGCTCAAGAAAATTATACTGTGTCCCCGAATGCTACAGACCTTGCGATGAGTTTTGTTGGAGGAAGAGCACACAAACATTGTCTCAGACAGACTGCAGAAGAGCATGTGCATGATAGAGACAAAAGCGAAGTGTGAAAAGCTACCCCAGAGAGGTCCACAGCATCACTCTGGCTGATGTCCCTGGCACCAAATGGATTAGAGTTGATCACATTAACTGGGTGCTGTTAGAAAGAATCCATATGGAAAGCAGAGGCACACAGAGCACAGAACTTGGAGGATCAAAACTGGAATCCCTGGAGAAGAGTCGACAGATGATGAGATAAAGTGGTTTGGAGAACTGACAATACTCTTCAGGTATCTGGTAAGAGCAAAACCAATTTCCAACAACAACCGAGGAGTAAGTTCCACTATCCTCATGTTTACACCATAATTTGTCATTACCAGCTTTTCCAATAACTATCACTCCATCCAACTAACCAGGCACTTACATACTAGCCCCCTGCCACCCTGCAACCTGTACGTGTCAGGTAATCCTCACATGCCAGCCCTTTATTCTCGAATATGTCAGACACTGTGATTGCTCTGAAAGGATGCCTGTTCTGATTTTCTTTGGAGGAGAAAAACTTTGCCCCATTAGAAAGTGTCATAGAATTAAGTGCTGGGGAATAACCTTGTGAAAATCACAGTACTTATTTGATTGACTAGTTTGCCCAAAAGATATGTTTACGTGACTCAGCCTTCCTGCCAAACAATGACACCTGCTGGCTTTGTTATTTCACTTGAGTATAACAGTATTAACTGCAGCTGCTTCCGGAATTTCTGGCACATTTTGTAACCTTTAGTATATGGTTAGCTGATTTGTGAGCTTGCTAAAATATGCAACTTTACTGGAGATTCTAGGAAAGAATGAGATAACTCAACCCTGCTTTTCACAGAATCACAAAAACTTTTCCAATGTATAGCTTGATAACTTCTTAATTCAAAGTATGTAATTTTTAAAAAGTGATCATTTTGGTCAGACAAATTTCATATAAGATGTAAGAGCTCAAGTTTTCAGAAAATTCAAACATCAGTGAAATAGAGAAGGGAGTAAGTTTTCTTTAGTTATTCTATAGCCTGCCTCCAAATCATCTCCGGTATCCCAAGTTCAATTATCTGTCTTGTCCGCCTATTTCTATACTTGACTGCATTTAAGGAATATATCCTCTCACCCCTGTATTTTCTATGAATTCCTTATTCCTGAGCTTACAAAATTACAAATCATTCCAGATTATTTATTTATTTATTTATTTTTTAAACTAATGAGCCTATATTGGCCAATCCTCATGCTAATAACAGCTGTGAACAGTCAAAGCCTAGGAAACTCGCCTCCATTCTGGCTAAGCTACATATTAGCCCATTTTCCTAGATCTGTACTTCATCAAAATGAATTTTCTCTTCCCAATTGCAGATATCCATTCTGCTATCACCCAGTGGGTACTCCTCTCTAGGTATTCTGTGAAGTGTATTACAGAAGTTTAGCCATTGTAAGCATATAACTAATTTTAATGTTTTCAGCAATGAGAAATAAGTAATAAAGAAAAGAAAAAAATGGAGTTTCACAAGAAAGTTAAAAAGTGGGAAGGAGTTTTGGCTCGGACCCCTAAAAAGTACATGTGTTTAAATTATCCTTTCTAAAGCACTTTCTTTATATTCTTTAGAAAGGACAACCAGTCTAACATAGATACAGATGATATAGGTAGACACAAATATATAAATACATTATGCTCACTTGGGTGTCAGTTATTTATATCTCTAGTCTCTTGCATAGAGAACCTATTACTCTAATACATTGGTCAGAGAATAAGAATTTGTTGGTCTGATCATACTGTTCCTAACTTAAAGACAATTGAGAATAATAAAGTAATAGAAGAGTAGCTGAAATGTGAGCTATACGGAGATTCATCAAACTGGTTAAAAAGCAATTTGCAATCAAAATTAAAAAGCCTATTTTTTTTGCCCACAGGTATAGCAAGAAAATTACTGAGAAGTCAGTACTTTAATTCCTTACCAGATGATTTTGCTGTTTCTAATGCTGTGAGCAACATGCATGTAAAATTTAGTTGTGGCACGGTGCTTGTGGATGCCATTCCTAAAACCAGTGATGTGTCTCTATGGATCTGTCTTTCTCCTTCAATGACATGACTGATATGGATGATTTGATGTTAGAGATCTACCAAAATCAGGCAGGCTCAATATGATGACTTTGGAGAAAAGGAATAAGTAGAAGAAGAACAGTAGCCTGGACTGAGGAACTTCTTTGATTTGCAGCAGGAAGCCCAAGGACACTATGACCTTTTCCAACATTACAGTCTTCATGCCTTCTGTGCTGACACTCATAGGGATCCCAGGCCTGGAAGCTGTGCAGAGGTGGATTGGGATTCCATTCTGTGCCATGTATCTCATAGCTATGGTTGGAAATTCCTTGCTTCTGACCATCATCAAATCGGAGCCCAGCCTCCATGAGCCCATGTACATATTCTTAGGCATGCTAGCAGCCACAGATATTGCTCTTTCTAGCAGCATTATGCCCAAGATGCTTGGTGTCTTCTGGTTTCATATGCCAGAAATCTATTTTGATTCTTGTTTGCTTCAAATGTGGCTCATCCACACATTCCAGTGTACAGAGTCAGGCATTCTGCTGGCCATGGCACTGGACCGTTATGTGGCCATCTGTTATCCTTTAAGACATGTCACTATCTTCACCCACCAGCTGGTCACCCAAATTGGTTTTGTGGCAGTATTCAGGGCTGCCACTCTTGTGGCCCCATGCCTCCTCCTGATAAAGTGCCGGTTTCAATTTTATCACACAGCAGTCATCTCCCACTCGTACTGTGAACACATGGCCATTGTGAAACTGGCTGCAGGAGACGTCCAGGTCAACAAAATCTATGGTTTGTTTGTGGCCTTCACTGTTGCAGGGTTTGACCTCACTTTCATCACATTGTCCTATATCCAGATATTTATCACAGTTTTTCGTTTGCCCCAGAAGGAGGCGAGGTTCAAGGCCTTCAATACCTGCATCGCTCACATCTGTGTCTTCCTTCAGTTCTACCTTCTTGCCTTCTTCTCCTTCTTCACACACAGGTTTGGTTCTCATATCCCCCCTTATATCCACATCCTGTTCTCTACCATGTACTTGCTGGTCCCTCCATTTCTCAATCCGCTTGTGTATGGTGTAAAGACCAAGCAGATCCGCACATGTGTGGTTGAAATGTTCTCTTCAAAAAATACACCTTGATTAATACCTTCACAGTTTCCTCTTTTCCCATAGCAATATTGTTTCAAAACATCACAAACTGCATTATGTGAGATATTTGTATTTTCTACCTAATTGGTTATTGAAGTCAACTAGCATCATAGCTGAATGTCATATCATTACAGCCTTTAAAAGCTATCAGTCAATGGTGTTGTGATCCTATCTATGAAATGAATGTCAGGAAAAAAGAGTAAAATAGTGACTATATATCATGTCTTTTTCTCCCTAATTTTTTAGTCCTTGGCTGTGTTTCCTCCAAGAGACCGATGTATCTGTCAATAAATGTAAATGCACCCAAGGCTGGTTGTTCTACAGTGTCCAGATGCTCAATAAAAACAAGTTGTCAACTCTTTTTGTTTCTTGATCATCCCAGTCATTTAAAACTTAATCAAAGTGCATTTTAACAGTGTTCAGATTAAAAAAAAAAAAAAAAAAAAAAAACTTATTGAAATCTGATGAGACAATGAATTCTAAAAATTTAAGTAATTCTCAATGTCATTCAAGCAGTTATAATTGCAAAAATCTTGAGAACTCAGGTGCTGTATTTTACACATAAATATTCTTTTTGTCATTCCCATTTATCATTGATTTCTTTATTAATTTATCAAATGTTATCAAAAACCTACAGTGTTATAAATATAACACTTGAGAAAAATGGTATAGTGGTAAGCTTGACACAGAGCTTATGTTTCATGAGTTTGTAGCCTTTTATATATGCAGGAGGGAGAGTAAGAGTAGGAGTGGGGAGGAAGGAGAGAGAGAGAGAGAGAGAGAGAGAGAGAGAGAGAGAGAGAGAGAGAGAGAGAGAGAGAGAGAGAGAGAGAGAGAGAGAGAATAGGGGTATGCAAGGAATGTGGGCCGAAGAAAGAGAATGAAGCACTGGAATCTGAGAGCAGAAAGGACAGTTGAATTAGATTTGTTTCATTTTTTCGGCTAGTTAATCTGATTAATCTGACTTTTGAGGAATAAGAATCAGTAGCCATTGAATCAAGGATACATCATGACAGCTAGTTGACAGAGGAAACTTAAATGCACAGTTTTTCAATATGGTTTGAATATAATGTAACATTTGGGGAGACAAGGAAATTATGGATAGAAGAGATGGCCATGAATGCTGTGCAAAGTTACCGTACTTTCCTTTGAGAGCTATAATGTTTTATTAGAGAGTTTTTATCTATGACAAACTCACATGTGTGTGTATGAGCACTACCTGGTTATGTGACAGTACAATGTCAGCTCATCATGTAAAACATCACGCATTTAAATGATTCAAGAATATTATATCAATGAAGAGATGGAGTGTATTGTCTAACACGAATGACCTGAGAACTTAGGGTTAGTTGTTTGTGTGTGTGTGGAAAACCTTCAGCTCATATATCATTTTATAAAGATTATGAAAAATATTTACATGTATTCAGATACCCAGACTTTGATTGACAAGATTAAAATCACCACATATGTATGCAGTAGTGAACTGCTTGTCACATAGCTGATGGGTAATCTGACTGGATACAGGGACTGCACTTTATCAGATATCTGTGGCTGTTGAGGATGATTACATTGTAAATATAGAGACTATCTTGAGGTATCTTTCGAGACTGTTTTAAATGTGAGTGTTTATTAGAGCTGATTGGATTGGATTACTGATTGGAGTGCTGTTCTAGATAACATAATTTTCTTAAGAATAAAACTAATATAGGCCTGTAGTTTTCTATTTCTGATGCATCTTTGTCTGGTTTTGGTATCAGGGTGATATTTGCCTCATAGAATAGGTTTGGGAGAATGGCCTCTGTTTCAACCTTTTGGAACAGTTTATAGAGAATTGGTGTCAGTTTCTCTTTGAAGATTTGGTAGTACTCTGCAGTGAACTTGTCCGGTCCTGGGCTTTTCTTTGTTGGGAACCTTCTGATAACAGTTTCAATCTCTTTTATTGTTATTGGTCTGTTCAGATTTTCTATATCTTCTTGGCTCATTTTTGCTAATTTGTATGCATCCAGAAATTTGTCCATTTCCTCCAGACTTTCAAATTTGTTGGCATATAGTTGTTGATAGTAGTCTCAAATGATTACTTGTATTTCTGAGGTGTCAGCTGTAATATCAACTTTTTCGTTTCTAATTTTTGTTATTTGGGTCTTCTCTCTTCTTAGTCTTGCTAAAGGTTTGTCGATTTTATTAATCATTTCAAAGAACCAACTTTTTGTTTCATTGATCTTTTGTATTGTTTTTCGTGTTTCTATTTCATTTAGTTCTGCTCTGATCTTAATTATTTCTTTTCATTTGCTAACTTTAGGTTTGTATTGTTCTTGTTTTTCTAGATCTTTAAGGTGAAGTGTTAGGTTATTTATTTGCCATCTTTCCATTCTTCTGAAGTAATCATTTAATGCAATAAATTTCCCCCTTAAAACTGCTTTTGCAGTATCCCACAGGTTTTGGTATGATATGTCATTATTTTGATTAGTTTCAAGAAATAAACAAATGAGATTATATCAAACTAAAAAGGTTCTTCTGCACAGCAAAAGAAACAATCAACAGTAAAAAAAAAAAAAAAAAAAAAAAAAAAAAAAAAAAAAAAAACAGAGTGGGAGAAAATATTTGCTAAATATACATCTGGCAAAGGATTAATATCCAGAATATATAAGGAACTCAAACATCTTCACAACAAAAAAAACAAAATAACCCAATTTAAAAGTGGGCAAAGAGGCTGAACAGACATTTCTCAAGGAAAGATATGTGAATGGCCAATAGACACATGAAAAAGTGCTCAATATCACTCAGCATCTGGGAAATGCAAATCAAAACCATAATGCGATACCATCTCACTCCAGTTAGGACAGCTAATATCCAAAAGACTGAGAATGACAAGTGATGGAGAGGTGCAGAGAAAAAGAAACTCTTGTCCACTGCTGGTGGAGCTGAAAAATGGTGTAGCCTTTATGGAAAATGATATGGAGGTTCCTCAAACAATTACAGATATATCTACCATATGACCCAGCGATCCCACCTCTGGGAATATACCCAGAAGAATGGAAATGCCAATGGGATACCTGTATTCCAATGTTTATTGCAGCTCTGTATACAATAGCCAGGAGCTGGAACCAGCCAAAATGTCCATCATCTGATGAGTGGATAAGGAAACTGTGGTATATCTACACAATGGAATACTACTCTGCTATAAAAAAGAATGAAATGCTACCATTCGCAACAACATGGATGGACTTAGAGATAATTATATTAAGTGAAACAAGTCAGGCATGGAAAAAGAAATACCACGTGTTCTCACTTATTTGTGGGAGCTAAAAATTAATAAATAAATAAATACACAACAAATAAAGGGTGGGGAGAAGAAGACAGAATAACCACAAAAGTTCCCTGAACTATTTAAGCTAAGTGCACAGAAATGATGGGGGGAGAGGTGTGGAGGGGGGTTGAGGAATGGGTAAAGAGGCATGAAAATCAAGTACAATGCATTTTGAGAAGTAAAATAAAATAAAATAAAAAAACTAATATAGCACAAGTTATTATTTCCTAGTTTTTAGCCAGTGTTCAATAAACTCTTAAGTAAAGGTACATGTAATAAATAGCTATGCTTTGTTGGAAAAGAATTTAAGAATATTATGCAGGTATTTATCTAAAATGAGATAAAATACATTTCCACCAAAATTTTTTGATAAAATTCAAAATAAAATAGTTATAATAATAATATGAATTATGTAGTTTTTCTGTAATATCAGTCTAATAAATAAATAAAATTCATTTTTTCCTGAAGATAATATTTTTTTAGTGCATGTGAAAGTTAGAATTTCCCTATTAAAAAATAATGAATGCACATGTTCAGCCAAGAAAGGCAAAAACCATTCTTAACTGGTGAGCTATAAAAAAAGCAGCAGCCAGTCAGCTTTGGGTTGTCCATGATGGTTCTAAGCACAAACTTTGAGAAGTTTGGAAATATTTCAAACAATTACTACTGCTAGCAGATGTCCTGAAAATATGTGGCAATATAGGACATGCCTAGAGATGGAATGTAAAATTATAAAATATTTGTACCATCTTTAATTGTCAATATCTCATCATATATCTAGCCCAGAGTTCTGATTGTCAAATATTATAGCCTTCAAATTTCAGGACCAGTTTCAAACTAAAGCATACAAAAGAAATTTCCCTGTTCTTCAGGACTTTATAAGAGGTTTCTTAATAAGCCACTGGTTTTTCCCATTAGGAGTCATATCAGACAAAGAAAAGGTCTTAAGACTGGGGACTTTGAACCATTGATTTTTCTCACTCTTCACGTAGACTTTTAGGTGAGGGAGCAATAATTCATTGACTGATCTGGCTTTTTGCAGACCTTTACCTAAATGTTCAATTTGGGAAAAATAACTTGCAACATTTGGCTCATCTCTAGCCACCTTCTTCATTTTAGTAGAGAACTATGCATAGGTATCCGGTCTTCTGTGCTGATCTTCCAGGAGTGATCTCTATTCCAATGTGGGCATGGGATCATGACATCAGCATTACCCTCAATTGATAAGTAAAATGACCTTATTTTGGAGTTTCAGGCAAGCATATTGACTTCTATACTAAGCTCTCTTTACATTTAAATGGTATTAAAAATCAGGAGTTATTTTGTCCTACCACTTTTAATTCCTAAAATTGTTCAGAACTTGTATTAGTTATGGCTTACCTGAGAAGAAAAACCAATAGGTGACACACACACACACACACACACACACACACACACACACACACACACACACACACACACACACGTTATTTACATAATCACCTATATGTAAATATATATTGGTGATAAGTATATAGAGATAGTAAATATATATAGGTGACATATATGTGATATATCTATATATCCTATTTATTAATAGATGTCTAATTTTAAGAAATTGTCTCATGTGTTTCTGGAGGCATGCAAAGCCTAATTCTGCAGGGTGGACCTACAGGCTGGAGTCCCAGGAAAGAGACAAATATTGCAATACAATTCATGTCCAAAGGCCATCTGCTGGGAGAATTCCCTCTTGCCTCGGCATTTAGCCTTCTCCTCTCAGGCCTCCAAATGACTGTGGGGCACAGTATGGAGCCATTTGCTTCACTCAAAGCTACCTATTTAAATGTCAGTGTCATCCAGAAACCCATTCTCACGGGAACATCAAAAATTATATTTCACCAAATATTAAGACTATGGCCCAGCCAATTTGACACATAAAATTAAATATCACAAAACCCAGAAAGAAAGCAGGTAACAAATTTTCAGGCTCCTACAAACACTCAACATTATGGTCTAGAAATCTCTAGAAAAAGGATATTAGAACAAAAAATAATACTTGTTGCAATTCATCCACACTCAGTCACTGAAATGCTAATCTCAATATTGTTAAGATGCTAATGCTCTCTAAATTTATCTGAAGATTTAAAGCAAACCAAAATAGAGTGCTAACAAACATTTCTGGCATGAATAAAAATGTTTAAGAAAAAGACTTTTAATTCAGGAAGTCAAAACTGAAAATGAAAGGTTAGATGGGGTTCTGATAAATACCTCTGCCTCATCTTCTAAGACTCTGTGTCTTTTAGATGACAGCTCTCAAAAGAATTGAAGAATGGAACAGAAAACAGCAACAGATTTCTCCTGTAGGCAAGGCCTGAAGTTAACATACACAATGCCAATTTTGCAGTATTTATTTGTAGTGTGCACCAAGGTTATAAGATATGAGGTCCATATAAAAGTTGCTTGCAAATCTATATACTGAAACAAATAATTGAGAAATAATAATAATTTTCCATAGACTGTAAAAACACAAGACACACATACATTTAAGTGTACAATAAAATAAAATACTTGCAAAAGCTCTTTACTGAAAATGACAAAAAATTGTTGAGAGAAATTAGGAAAGACCTAAAGAAATAGAGATCTGTGCACATTCATGGATTGGAAATCTTATTATTGTGAAGATGTTAATGCTCTTTAAATTTATATAAAGATTCAAAACAATCCCAAATACAATCCTGACAAACATTTTGGGTATGAATTGAGAAGCTAATTCTTTATTTAACATAGCTATTTAAAGGACATTGAGCCAAAGCAATCTTAAAATAAAGAATAAATTTTGAGTCCTGACAATATTTGACATGAAGACGGTCTAAAACTGTAATAATCAGACAGTATGGTATCATCATGAGGATAGACTAATGAAACAGAATAGAGGACCTGCATGTAAGTTCACATTTGCATGGTCAGTTGATTATAGACAAAAGTGTGAAAGCAATTCAATAGAAAATAAGAAGCTTTTTCAAAAAATTGAATTGTGAATTTAGATATTCATATATGCTTGTATAAATGTGTATAAGCTTATAAACATATATATATATATATATAAAATCTCAAAATCTACTTTGTAACATACAAAATATAAATCCAACTTGGATAATGTACAAGCCAAAAATAATGCTTTGAAAAAAAAAAGTAGGATATTCTTATAAATTGAGAACTTGCAAAGATTTTCTTCTTAGAATACAGAAAGAATAAGATACCACGTGATCAACAATTTGGACATCAACAGAAGTATACTGTTAAAAAATTAATAATCAATACATAGATGGTAGATCACAAAAAAGATTTGTATCTAAATAATACAAACGGCTATTATTTAATATATAAAAAACTTCTAAAACTCCATGAATAAAAACATAAAAATAGGCAAAATGCTTAACCACGCACTTCATACAAACATATACTACTAAGCCACCCGATAACATGGATAAAATGAAAAGATTGGGGAGTAAAATAAGCTGAACAGTTCATATTTTTGTGATTCTAATTATATAATGTTTTAGAAGAGGTAAACTAATCTAATGTAAAAAAATATATATTTAAATAATGCTTTTCTCTGTAGAGGAGGGAAGAGACATGGTCAAGGAACTTTCCGGAGTGATGGAAATGCTCTGTGTCTTGATAGACTAGTGAGTAGCACATTTGTCTAAGATAAAATTAAGGTTTACACATTTTGCTATCTTTCCTCAACAAAAAAGCAGTGTAAACAAAGACTGAACATGTTTTATGTTTGCTTTTCACAGTGATATTGAATAGCAATCTGGAGATTATTTAGTGTGTATTCCACTCTTGAAGAAATGAGAAAAAAAAATATTGAGTATATTGGAATATAGTTTTCATACTTTTGGAGAACATAGCTACTTCAATGGAAAGGGTTGAAATTAGTGACCTTTGAGAGTTTGGATTCTGATTGAATTCCTTAAAAATTTATTTATTATGAATATTCATGAGATACAAAGCTGAATGTCCCCCCCTGCCCATGATGGGCAGGGCAGATTCATCCTGGGGGCATACCCATTACCAGAAATTACTTTTGTACCCTTTGTCCACTCCCAATTATCCCCCAACCTCCCTTCCCCTCCCCCTTTCCCCTACACTCCAATTTGTAGCCCTGGGAATGTTCCCTCCCTCTGTTGGATCACAGCACTGCTGTGGTCTTTCTCTCCTGCCTTCCTTTCTCTCTTAGCTCCCACATATGAGTGAGCACATGCGGTATTTATCCCTTTTTATTTTAATAGAATTATATACATATATGTACATATGTATGTATAATTATATAATTTTTTGTGTGTTTCTGTCCATATATTTCCTAGATTCTTCCACTGGTATGAGCCAAAGGCCATGAATAAACAATGGCGAGATGAATAATTCCTGTTGTTCTTGGTTTCTCCATAACTTTGTTCACTAAAGGAGACCAGGAATCTTTGGAAGAATGCCTGCTTCTGTGGATTGGGGTGGGGAAGTACAAAGTAATTTTGGAAACAAAATGTTGTGCCAGAAAGTAAGGAAGTGTACAAAGTATGACTGGAAAGTATCAAAGTGACCCAAGATCTAGTTTGAAGGGGCTCCTTCTCACCAAATGTGGAAAATTTTGAGCAATAAAATAAATGGTAATAGCAACAGATTATAGCCCTTTGAATACAATCAGGTTCTGTGAATCCATACAGATATGAGTAAAGCAATACATAAATAAATGGTTGGAGGGAAATCTCTTTTTTATAATATAATGTCAATGAAAAAATATAAAAGATATGATGGATTTAAGAATTAATTAATAGACTGATAAAACTAATGGGTGAAAGTTTATAAGGAGCAGACTATTTAAATACTCTTGAAGTATCTCTTCGTAGGTTTCTATGAATTACAAATGGAAAATAGTGACATTGCAATGAAGAACCAACATAGGCATCTATTAACCAAGTGATTGAAGTTATAAATAATGTTAGAACACATGAATATTATATAATTAATTATCTGAACAGAGAAAGGTCATATTATTCTGTGGTATTCAAAACAAAAGCAAAACAAACAAAAACACACAACCTTGATTCTAATCATGAGGAACTATCAAATGAACCAAAATGATGAACATTCTACATAATAAATGATCTATGTACTTCAATAATTTCAGTAAAAAGAAAGAAAAAGAAAGGCCGAGGAACTGTTACATATTCAAAAAGACGGAAGAGATATGAAAACTAAATGTACCGGATGATCCTGGATTGGATACTGGACAAGAAATATACAACTGTAGAAATCATGTTAGGACTATGGTCTAACTTAAAATATGGACTATTGATTAGGTTATAGTACTATTCCAATGCTGAATGTCCTGATCTTGGTAACAGTGATATA
The DNA here is from genome assembly GCF_027409185.1 of Cynocephalus volans. NCBI lineage: Eukaryota > Metazoa > Chordata > Mammalia > Dermoptera > Cynocephalidae > Cynocephalus > Cynocephalus volans. Next base: position 104,822,039 of record NC_084463.1, on the reverse strand, counting down.
GTACTACAGTTATGCAATGATATATGTATATTTCCCTTTGGAAATGCACACTAAAATATTTAGCTGTAATTTTTTCATAAACAATTCAGAAAAAAAAAATCTATCTATATGTTTATCTATCTATCTATACACTTACTAAGTGATAAAGCACAATTGGTCAAATTATTAACAATTTGTGAATCTGGGAACATGTTATAAGCAGATTTCTTGTAGTCTTCTTGCAAAATTCTGTAAATTTAAAATAATGCCAATATAAAAATAATTTTTAAAAGGCACCATTCCTCAAATAACCCCAATTCAGAAAATAGTACCACTATTCACTCACTTCACCAATCCAGAAATCTAGTCATTCTATTTGAAATCGAACTGAATTATACACGATACACCTACTCTGTCACCAAGTACTGATGATTTCTTAAATAATTCTGAAATATTTTCTCTGCTTTCCACCAGTTATTAGTTCTTCCTTGTTGCAATTATTCATGAGATTTAATGTTAAATACAATGTTATATTTTTAATTTTGTTACTTACTAGCATTTTTTGCATAAGCCATGCTTCAGAAAGTTAATTGGTTCTTGTTTAGGGTATCTACCTCTTTGTTTATTTTCTCTTTCAGATCATGAATTGTTTTTTATGATTCTGTTGTGTTGTCTATCTGTACTCTCTTGCATCTCACTGCACTTGCTTAAATTTATTATTCTGATTTTTTTTGTTTTTTCAGGCATTTCATAGATTTCTTTTTGTTGGAGATCCAGTACTAGAAAATTATTGTATTTTTTGAGGGAGTCTCTTATTTTCTTTTTTCTTCATGTTTCTCACATCCCTACGTTAATGTCTATGCATCTGGTGGAAGAGTCACATCTCCTAATTGTTGCTTTACGTTGCTTCACCCCCCACTGATTTGTCACCCCACTTTCCCTGGGTGACAGAGGTGCAAAGGATTACTCAAAGCCTATCTCTTCTGAGAAGTGAGAAACCCCAAAGTGGTTAACTTCCCTGGGACCCTCCAGCGAGAGGGATCCCTTCCTTGGGAAATTAACACTGAATTGGGGTTCTCTTCCTGGATTTATTTTCCAGACCAGGAAGTTACAGGAAGAGACATAGGTGGGGTTATAGTTTATCAGTATAGGCTGGTAACTTTCAGGGAAACAAGCCAGATGACATTCCAGTAATACAATTAACAAAATCTTTTTTTTTTTTTTCTTGTCTTTTTCGTGACCAGCACTTAGCCAGTGAGTGCACCGGCCATTCCTATATAGGATCCAAACCCGCAGTGGGAGCGTCGCTGCGCTCCCAGCGCCTCACTCTCCCGAGTGCGCCAGGGGCTCAGCCCAACAAAATCTTGACCTTAGCAAACATTCCTTCCTACAGCAATCTCTCAGTATCTTTACATAACAATCAGTAACTAGTCTGGCCTTGAGCCAGCAAACCTTGCTGTGCCACAAATCTTTATCTTACACCAGAGACTTTATAGCCTGAGGAAAATTCCCAGTCCTCCACAAGGTTAATATCTGAAACTGCAAGGCTTTGGAAAACCAGGCCCTGTGAAGTACATATGCTTTATAGTATATTCCACACCTAATTTTCTAAAGTAGCTTTTGAAAGGAGAGACCTTTTCCTGCAGTTGTGTTCTATAGAGTCAGTTGAGTCAGACGTTTTCAATTTTGTTCTGGGTAAGAGCAGTAGTGTAGTTCTCATATGATTTCTTTGACTGCCTTCAGTACTGGAATTGTCCGTGTGTGCCTCTGTGGCCTAGGCCCTGTGACACCTGGATCTGTGAAAGACAATCACACAGCATTCCCAATTCAGCATTAAGTATAACTCAGTGAAAGAAAGAACCATGTTGTAGAACTTGCATTCATCTTGTTGAAATTCTGCTTTGTAATAAGAATAGAAAAATGCTGTTATAAGCAGCATTGGAACCACTTGATTTCTGCTTCAAGCCCTCCACTGTCAGAAACTGCCTTTTTTCTGAGATAGTATGCCACATTGAGGACAGCTCCAAATGTCAGATAGGTCTTCATTACATTAAACTCCAAACTGCCTCTTTATTAATTTCTCATAGAGGTCTTAAATCTACATTCCAATAATATATTTGGCCATGGGTCAGTTGATTGTACAGAATCAGAAGCCAATAAAGAGATTTTAAATCCCATATCTGTCATTCCTTAACTTTACACACTCTTGAGCCAGTTGTAAAATGACTAAGTACATTAATTGCCTCATTGATAAAATAAGGCCAATGGATGAAAACACTTTACAGAGTGAATGTGAAAATTAAGTGAGTTGATCCATTCTATATATTAGAAAGAAACAAAATATATTGATCTGACAATAAATATCAACTATTAAACCACAAAAAACTTATCCTTTCTTTTTCATAAAATAACTTCAGGTACATAAAGAAACAATGAGCATTTTTCTGAATTTTTACCAGTCTAAGCATGTATAACATTCTGACCTTTTAGCAAATATGTATTCCATTCATCTATCATCACATATGTCATTGTTTAAAAGTCCTCCTATTTGTCAAATTTATTTTAATATGTATCAACCAATATTGAATTAATTTGACTCAGAAATATTCAGGGAAGCATGAGTTACCATGAGACAACACTTTTGTAGAGTGTGAATGCTCAAAAACCTTAAGATTCTGTTACTTATTTATCATCCTGACATCATATTGGATCACACAATACATATTCTCTTTGAAACCAATCCTCTGTCTCCCAAATACAGTGCAGAATCTCAAGCCTAAAGACTTACTAGGAGTCACCCATGAAAATATAATATACTATTTTATATATATATATAGAAATATATATAATATACTATTATAATATACTATTATATATATATAATAGTATATATATAATAGTATATATATATATATATATATATATATGCCATAGAATGAGAATCTTTTTGTTAATTCAGGCAGTGAAGGATTAGTGTTTTGTACCATACTATATAGTATGGTATATAGTATAGTCCCTTGGGGATTGGGCTTTACCAATCCCTGGTGAGACTTGAGGTTCACCTGGGGCAAGGGTGAAAAAGGAGGCAAAATATGGTTTAGAAGTTAATAGATTAGTTGTCTAATAGGAGTCAGTATTTTAAAAATTCTCAAATTCTAGTTTCTCTTCAAAATTTAAATCAAAATGAACTTCCTTTTACAAATTCATAAAACAAGACAATGTCCCAAGATGAAAAAATCAAGTCAATGGAACTTATTTACAAAAATAATGAGCTAATGAAGGGAAATAAATGCATCTTGAGTTATTCAGACTAGTCAGTGTAGATACATGTTAACAAAGAAATAAAGGAAAACTTTGTGCAAATTTATTGCAGTAAGATAGACAACGATTTCTTATTAGGCACATGAACAGGGATGACATTGGAAAATGCATCTCAGAGCCTACATCACCCATTACTCTCTAAGCATCTTTCACATGAACTTTTGTGACACAAATCTTTCCTGTATGCAAACAAGCTACTCCCAAGTTTTCTTAACCTAGTTAGAGTTTTTACATTGGTATATACATTTTCAAAAAATTTAGTTTCAGTCATAATATCTATATCCTTGTCTCAGCTGGAAAATAGCATTTGTGGCCTGTATTGACTTAGTTAAAGAAGGGTTTGTGCCTTAGAAAAGGGATGTAAAAAGTCATAGCTGTAGATACAAATAGTAAAATGATGGTTGCCAGAAGCTGGGGGTGGGGAGGTTTGGGAGATTTTGTTCAAAGAATAGAAAATTTCAGTCATAAAGGAGGAATAAGTTAAAGAGATCTATAGCACATCATAGTGACCACAGATAATAACAATATATTGTATACTTGAAAAATGCTAGGAGAGTAGGATAACAATTTTCTACCATCCATTAAATTATGATAAGTATTTCAGGTAATGCAGGCATTAAATTGCTTGATTAAGTCATTCTGCAATATATACAGGTGTCAAAATGAATGGACCCAAAATAAAATTAAATATCTCCCAGGAATACAAGATGAATATTTTAAGACAGAACATGAATTAGGCTCAAGTGAAATCTATACACATGTGAAATCTATAAACTACTCTTTATATATTGGGTAACTACAAAATAGACATGTTAAATAATTCCTGAGATATTTTTAGAAACTTTTGAAAAAGGTTTGAACCTCAAGGAATCATAATGCTATAGAATGCTGAAAAAAAGTATTCTGAGAAACTGATTCAAATCCATTGGAAAAATAGAGCAATAACCTGTTTTGGAGAGTGTGACTCATAATTTTGGTGACTGATATGGATGCTTAGAACTCCTAATATTAAATAATAATAATTGCTCCTGCATGCATTTTAATGATAATGTATACCTCGGCAAAATGTAATATGAAATCGAAAAAGTACATTTTCAGAAGAGATTCATATTTCCACATGTTTCACCTAGAAAATCAGAACCAAATGATTAATTTTAAAATATAACACAGCTAGGAAAGGAAGCTGAGTAGCTTTTTACTACAGATGGTTAATAGAATTCAGCACATGAGGACAAATAAGTTTTAATGAAATATGGAAATATAAAATACAAAGGCCTGGCCATGCATATGAGTATATTATTTGTGAAATTGTCCTAGTTAAGATGGATATCCTTACTATGTAAAGAAGAGAGGAATAGTCAAATAGCTTATCTTGGCCAGAGATCTGACTGCTAGGTTCAGAAGTACACTCAAGTATATTTATACCATGGACTACTATCCAGCCATAAAAAGAAATAACATTCTGATTTATGCTAAAACACGAATGAACCTTGAAAACATTGCACACAGTGAAAGAAGTCAAGCATGAAAGGCCACATATTGTATGAATCCTATTATATAAAATGGCCAGAATATATGAGTAAACAAAGATGGAAAGGAGATTAGTGATTGCCAAAAACTGGGAGCAGTAAGGATTGCATTTATTTAGCATTGAAATATGTTATGACTGAATCAGAATACATTATGCATTTGAGTAAGCATATCTTCTTTTCTGAGTTGGATTTTTGTTATTTGCAGAATAAAAAATTCTAACTGACATGGACCATGAACAAACCAAAAAAGACAATATGGGAGAATATATACATACAAATGGCAAATAGTTAAAATTCCTAATTTATAAAGAGCTGTTAAAGAACATAAAAAAGAAAACCACCTTTTTTTTAAAAGGGCAGAATATAAAGATAATCAATGTATTCATACAAGGAGAGATACAGATATAAAAATTGTTCTTTCAAACAGCTGAAGAAGATGGAAAAAAGACAACAGCAACAAAACTACAAAGCAATATCCCTAACAAACATAAATGTAAAAATCCTCAACAAAATACTAGCAAACTGAATACAAGAACATATGCAAAAGATCATTCATCATGATTAAGTGTGATTCATCCCAAAGATACAAAGATGATCAACATACTCAAATCAATAAATGTTACCACATTAAGAGAATGAAGAACAAAAACCATATGATTATCTCAAAAGACACATAAATGATTTGATAAATTCAGCATTCCTTTATGGTAAAACATTCTCAACAAGTTAGGTATAAAAAGAAAATATCTCAATAAAGTAAAGGCCATAAATGACAAATTCACAGCTAATATTATACTGAGTGGAGAAAAGTTGAAAACTTTTTCTCTGTGAATAGGAATAAGAGGATGCCTACCCTCGGCACTCTTAGTTAACATAGTACTAAAGGTTCTAGCCAGAGCAATTAAGGAGCAGAAAAAAAAATAAATAGCATCAACACTAGAAAAGAAGAAGTCAAATTGTTCCTTTTTGCAGACAATATAGTCTTATATATAGAAAATCTCAGAGAATCCACCAGAAATCTTCTAGAACTGATACACAAATTCAGGAAAGTTGCAGGATACAGAAACGACATAAAAAAATTGTTAGAGTTTCTATGCACCAACAAGGAACTAGCTGAAAAAGAAATCAAGGAAGCAATCCCATTCACAAAAGTTTTCCCCCCTCCCAACCAAAAACAAACAAACAAAAAACCCTAGGAATAAATTTAATGAAGGATTTGAAAGATCTCTGGAAGGAAATCTGCAATACTCTGATTAAAAAAAAAAAAATTCAATACTCTGAAATAAAGAGAACACAAAAAAATGGAAAGACAAAAGACTTTCCATGTTCATGGACTGGAAGAATTATTATAGTTAAAATGATGATAAATCCAAAATGATGTAAATCAAAAGGGATTTACAGATTCAATGCAATCCTAACGAAAATATTATGACATTCTTCATAGAAATAGAAGAAATAATTCTAAAACTCATATGGAACCACAAAAGACTCTGAATAGCCAAAACAAGCCTAACTAAAAAGAATAAAACTGCAGGTATTACACTATTTGACATCAAAATATACTACAGAGTTATAGTAATCAAAAAAGCTTGGCATAAAAACAGATACATAGAACATAGAGAATTCAGAAATACACGCAACTATTGACAGCCAAGTCTATTTTGACAAAGGTGCCAAGAACATCCATAGGGGAAATGATACCCTCTTTAATAAATGGTGCCTGGAAAACTGGATAAGCATATGCAGAAGAATGAAGCTAGACCCCTATCTCTCATTCTATATCGAAATCAATTCAAAATGGATTAAAGACTTAAAAGTAAAACCTCAAGTGATAAAACTACTATAAAAAGACAGGGAAAACACTCCAAGACATTAGAATGAGCAAAAATTTTATGGAGAAGACTTCAAAACCACAGGCAACAAAAGCAAAAATAGACATATGGGATTGCATCTAAGTAAAAAGCTTCTACACAGCACAAGAAACAATCAGAGAAAACCAGCAGAATCAGAGAAAATATTTGCAAACTATTCATCTGACAAGGGATTAAGATTCAGAATACACCAGTAAATTAAACAACTAAACAACAAAAAAACCCCAAATAATCTGATTTAAAAAATGGGAAAATTATCAGAATAGACATTCCTCAAAGGAAAACATATCAATGATCAGCAGGTATAAAAAATAATGCTCAAAATTTGTGAGCATCAGGGAAATGAAAGTCAAAACCACAATGAGATATTTCATGCCAGTTAGAATGGCTGTTACAAAAAAAGAAAAAAATATATAACAAATGCTGGCAAGGACAGGAAGAAAGGGGAGTCTTATATACTGGTAGTGGGAATGTAAATTATTACAGCCATTACAGAAAACAGTACAGAGGTTTCTCAAAAATTAAAAACAGAACTACCATATGATCCAGCAATCTCATTGCTGAGTATTTATCCAAAGGAAAGGAAATTAGCCTACCAAAGAGATATCTGTACCCTCATGTTTATTGCAGTACTAGTCACAATAGTCAAAATATGGAATCAACCTAGGTGTCCACTGACAGATGAATGTATAAAGGAAATGAGGTATATGTGTGCAATGGGCTACTACTCAGCAGTTAAAAATAATAAAATCTTTTCATTTGCAGCAACATGGAATAGCCTGGAAGATATCATGTTAAATGGAATGTCAGGCAAATAAAATACATACTATATGTTCTCACTTATATGTGAGAGCTAAAACACAACAACAAAAAAAGAACTTTCAGAAGTAAAGAGTAGAGTTGTCATTAGTAGAGGCTGGAAAGGAGAGAGCAAATAAGGGGATAGAGAGTAGTTGGTTGATGGACACAAAATTACATCTAGATAGGAAAAATAAGTTCTAGTGGTGTATAGTAGTCCTTGACACCTTCAATTAACAATAATTTAATATATGTTCTCAAATGTCTAGAAGACAGGTGCTCAGGTGTTCTCATCGCAAAGAAATGATTAAGTGTTTTGATGATGAGTATACTAAATACCCTGACTTGATCATTACAAATTATATACATATGTTGAAATATAACTCTGTGCCCCATAAGTACAATCAATACATGCCATTAAAAATGACTTCCTTTAAATAAAAACAAATCAAAAATCCTCTTACTACCACTTCTTTTCACTGATAGATCCAATTAGGAGACTGACCAATAGAAAGAGGAAGTAAATGTGGATGGGAAAGCTGAGACTATACAATACAGCTGGTAAAATATCTATATCCAGATCTAAGGAATTTAATTCATGATTATTTCCTTATCCCCTTTTGAAATGACACCACGGTGGCTTGTCCAGAGCCCTATTCAGGAAAGAATGACTTATGATAGAGCTACCAGCAGACAGTCCTTAGCTGTTATCCCCTGTGGGAATTGCCAAGGCCAAAGTGGCCTGTCACACCCATGACCAAGTCGCTTTGGCAGGACAACCTACAATCTAATCCATTGACTAATGAAAAATGAAAGTGTAAAGTCCTAGCCTCTCATTCTAAGAAAGGATGAATTAGAAGCGTCACTTCCGATTCAGAACTCTCTGTAGGACTGGTTGAGACCCCATTAGAGACTCCATAACAGCTTTACTTCTATCCAGTCATGCTTCATTGTCTTACTTCACAGGTGTTCACTCTGAGAACACTGCCTAATACATTTCCTGCAAGATAATCTTTATTTTAGAGCCAACTTCCTGGATAACTAAACTCATAAACATTAATGCCAGGGATGGTCTGAGAAGGCAGATATTAGGATGGGATTTTAGAGTTGAGTAACTCATCACCAGCTGGAAATGGGGACCTCATCACTAGTGCCCCAGATATAACTCCTGGCTATTAGTATTGAACTGAAAAAGTGTAATTGTGGAAGAGTGCAAAATGAATCAGGCATTTCAGGAAAAAGGGGAAAATGGTAACTAAAAGTACAGAGGAATTGGGTGGCTATTTGATTGCTACTTTAGGGAAAAAACAATAGAATGCTGAAGTGATTAATTGGTGATTAAGAGCTAAATGTCTATGAAGATGGTAAAATGACCAGAGGTAACCAGGGTTTGGTGGAAAAATAAATTAACAAGTGGAACACAGAGGTTTTTTGGCCAGTGAAACTACTCTGTATGATATTATAATGGTGGATACATGTTCTTATACATTTGTTAAAGACCAAATAATGTAAGGCACTAACAGTAAACTCTAATGAAAACTATGGACTTTGAGTTATGATGATGCAGGTTCATCAATTAACAAACTTACCACTCCACTGTGTGATGTAAACAGTGGAGGAGACCGTTTGTATGGAGGAAGAGGTTATCTGGTATTCCCTGTTTTTTTTTCCATCAATTTTACTATGAACCTAAAACTGCTAAAAACTGTCTATTTTAAAAAATTAAAAATAAAGTTTTTAAATGGTTAAATGCACCAGCTAGAGAGTTCCTTGTTAATGTATTGAGTGGCTCCTATTACCTAAAGTGATTGGGGGGAAAAAGATAAAGACAAAGTCGCAAACTTCATAGTATAAGTAACTGAGTTTCAAAAAAGGTCATAGTTCCAACATTTGTAGGTCATCCATGCAAAGACTAAGGCTCTATGTGGAAAAAAATGGATTCCTGGCATGTGGGATGGGACAGTTCACATGCATGTGAATCCGAGAAGACTACTGGTTTACTTTCTTGTAACAAAGCTGTGTGTTTCTTTTTTTACCCTTGAAACCGAAGAAGTCAGGAAAGGCTGAACTTTCCATAGCACACAACACTGTCCATTGTATCGGTGAATTTATGCTAAGAGGACTAGACATACAAGAATTAGCTGGTATATTGGGGCCTATCACATATTGTCCTAGTGATAAACGAAAAAAAAATTATACAAATTCAGGTGTCCATCAAGTAAGTAAACCCTCTAGGTTATAAATATCTTAGAGCATTTTGGGACATTTCTTATTAACTCAAGAAAAAAAAAAGTATGAATGCATCTTTCATATCTCACAATAACACAAAATTCTTGGAGTTTGAGTTATGGAGGAAGCACATTTCACACCTGAGTATACTTCTTCGACTCATATAAGTGACACAAAATGCTGTCAGGTTTGAGGGTGATCCAGTACAGGAAAAGGATGTTTCAGCAGGTCCAGGTTGTGATGAAATCAGCCTTACTGTTAAACCACATGATCCCTTGTATTCTATAATATTAAACAGAAATATTAGTGACTGGAAAAGATACCTTTCATCAGTAATGGCATGCCCCAACTGGTGAATTATAATGTAGAAATCAAGTGTTGTGACTCATGACCATGCAATGGAGAAAATTACACACGTTTAGGAAAACAGCTACTGGAATCCTACTGGTTCCTGGTACAGATGAAGAGTATCACCATGCAACAGAAATTAACCATAGAAGAAAAAATATCAATCACAATCTGGCATTTGACAAAACCCCTAAGTCATATACTCTTGCACAGATGGAATATCAAGAATATAGCACAAACTGGTGTTAAAAAAAGTAGTAAATATTTGGCCAGCTAGTTTGGGACTTGGAAGAAGAAAGATTGGAAAATTAGTAACAAAAAATTAAAGGTTAGATGCATGGCATAGGCATATGGGATTAGGAAAGAAGTATGCATATGCTCTTGTACATGATTGCACACCAGAAGGCAATCTTTGAATGAGGAAAGAACATGGAAGAGTCCCTAACAACTGCAGACAAAACAGTATAAAAATTTGATGTCAGCTAGAATCTGTTATCTGTTATGGTGTGATACTCATGATGGTGATACTCATGAATATTTTAGCCATGATCATAAGAATGGAGGCCGTCAATGCCAATACAGCATGGGTTCTAATTAACAAGCTGTCACAGCTATGCCTATGGCAGAATGCAACTTTCCCCTAACTGCTACAGTTCCTCAGGGAGACAAATTAGCTACCGTGGCAACAATTTGATTACATTGGACCTCTTCTAGCTGGAAGGATCAATGATTCATTCTGATAGTTATAAATACATATTCTGGAACAGGTTTGTTTTTAATGCCCACAGGAACAATTCAGGGTATGACTGATATGAGGACATAAACATTCTGCCCTCCTCTCCCAACTTGAGACAACCCTAAGTGTCATCCAAGCTTCAGAACAACACATAAGGCCAGCTGAGATCTTGAATGAAACTACAATACAGCCCATCTTTTCCATAAACTCAACCCATCTTCTCTCTTTACCATTTCTCTGATATTAATCCTAGGTGCACATTCTAAATAATCTTCTTCTGCACTTATCTCCATCTCAAAGTGTGCTTCCCAGAGAACCCAATCTGTGAAATTTATAATTAATAGTAAAAACCTCAACAAAATGTCTTAACTGTAAAACATAAATTAGAACAAGGAAACGTATTCAAAGATAAGGACAAAAAAGGGGCAGGAGGACTATTAGGAAAAAACAAAAAATAAGGAATGGGTATACAACTCACAATATTAAATGTCAAATTTGTCTTTGGGGAATTCATGAGTCAAAGGAGAAGAGAGTCAATTATATAGCAAAGGAACCAAACATTTCTTGGTATTTAAATCTTGAAAAGTCATCAAATTGTATTTCACAGTGAGATGTATCTCTCAGCAAAATCAACTGTGGAAGTAGAATTCATAATAATATTATTTTATCCCTATAAATAACACAAGGGTGTGATGCTGACTTATATTCTTCTGTGTAGTAAATCATTTTGGTACAAATGAATACTTCTGATATTGTAACTTATGACAAAGACAAATACATCATGGACATCTAAGTTCTTCATCTTTTAAACAATATTTTTAAAATTAACATCCCTCACTTTTTAATAATAAGAGATGGGCAGAAAATAGGTCTAATAGATTTTTACTCTGCCAAACATCTAGAATGTCAGATTATTTTATGCTTCATAATGAATACATATATATTAATTTGGGTAAATGAATTAGAATTGATGACCCTTTAAGCTTAAGTAGCCTAATAAAAATACATACATACAGACAGAGACAAAAGGAGGAAGGAAGGAAGCAAAGAAGCAAGAAAGATAGACGATAGAGAGACAGATAGACGGACAGATAGATATTGATCTATGAAAGAAAGTTCAGTCAAATGTGCAACAACTTGAACAGAGATCCACATGGCAGGACATAGAAATGTCTATTGTTATTGCTCTCTGGAAATATTACTAAATTTACAAAAACAACTTCAATATAATAAAAATGGAAAGCATAAGACTGCAGGAGACTTTGAGGAATCAAAGGGTAATTATGGATGCATTTTGTTTTGTTTTTTGAAGAGCCTCAAAGAAAGGGAGTGTCAGAGGATATTTATTCAAATAAAAGGGAAATGGTAAGGAACACATCTGATATTAAATGGTATTCAGATTTATACAAATATGAAAAGCAGGAAAGGAACCCAGCTTGGAAAAAAAGGAACTTGGGCATATCAATTTCTCTCCATGTAGCCTGTGGGGAAAGGAAAAGAAGAAAGTGAGGAGATTTCTACAAGTGTGGAGATAATTACAAAATAATTACAGGGATATTAGGTGTGGATGAACCCAAGAGGACTGACTTAAAATCTGCTGTGTCCATCATGGTTTTGACTAGTGGCTAGGAAATCCCTTGTCCTGTGTTCATAACTAATCTTCCTTCTCCATACATTCATTAGGGAATATTAAAATTAGTAGCTAGCAGCCTTCTTCTCCTATCAGAGCTCAAGAAAATTATACTGTATCCCTGAATGCTACAGACCTTCCTATGAGTTTTTTGGGGGGAAGAGTACACAAATCTGTTGTTTCAGACAGACTGCAGAAGAAGAACATGTGCATGGCAGAGACAAAAAAGAAGTGTGAAAAGCTACCCCAGAGAGGTCCACAGCATCATTCTGGCTGATGTCCCTGGCACCAAATGGATTAGAATTGATCACATTAACTGGGTGCTGTTAGAGAGAATCCATATGGAAAGTAGAGGCACACAGAACACAGAACTTGGAGGATCAAAACTGGAATCCCTGGAGAAGAGTTGACAGGTGATGAGAAAAAGTGGTTTGGAGAACTGACAATACTCTTCAGGTATCTGGTAAGAGCAAATCCAGCTCCCAACAACAATTGTGGAGTAAGTCCCACTGTTCCCGTGTTCACCCCATAATTTGTGATTACCAGCTTTTCTGATAACAATCACACCATCCAACTAACCAGGTCCTGACATGTTAGCCCCCTGCCATCCTGCTACCTACACCTGTCAGGAAATCCTCACATGTCAGCTCTTTACTCTAGAATGTGTCAGGCACTGTAACTGATCTGAAAAGATCCTGTTCAAATTCTGATTTTCTTTGGAGGAGAAAAACTTTGCCCCAATTAGAAATACTTGGCTACCTATGAATGAGAGTGTCACAGAATTAAGAATTAGAGAGCAAACTTGTAAAAAGCACAGTACTAGTTGCCTGACTAGTTTGCCCCAAAATATGTTTACTTCACATAGCCTCCCTGCCATTCAGCGACCCTTGCTGGGTTTGTCATTTCTCTTGAGGTTTATCAGCATTAATAACAGTTGCTTTCTAAATTACTGGCATGTTTTGCAACCTTCAGTATATAGAAAGCTGATTTGTGAGCTTGCCGAAATAAGAAATTCTATCGGAGAGTCTGGGAAAGAATGAAGTAATCTAACTGTACTTTTCATACAAACAAAAATATTTTTCTAATGTATAGCTTGCTTCAAAAAAGATGTAATTTTTAAGAAGTGAGGATTTTTATCTGAGAACTTGTATATAAACCATCGATCTTATGTTTTCAGAAAATTCAGTCGTCAATGAAATTGAGAAGGGAGTAAATTTTCTTCATTTATTCTAAGACCTCTTCTGTCATTTCCGGTATTTCCAATCTTCTGTCTGTCTTGCTAATCCACTTCTACATTTGATTCATTATAAGAAATTTGTCTTTCACCCCTTGAGTTTCCATGAATGCCTTATGCTTGAGCTTGCGAAATAACAAAACTTTCCAGATTACCTACATTGTATTAAGAACTAACAGGCCTATATTGGCCAACTCTCATGCTAATTGTAGCTCTGAACAGTTGAAGTCTAGAATTCCAGCCTCTATTCTGGCTAAGCTGGCCATTTGCCCATTTCCTTGTATCTGCAGTCCATCAGAATGAATCCTCTTGGCCCATACAATGTCCATTCTATTGTCTTTTGGTGGGTTCTCCTCTCTAGGTATTCTGTAAAATGTATTACAGAATCAGGTGTTTTAAGAACACAAATATTTTAAGTATATCAGCTGTTAGAAATATAGGCAAAAAAAAAAAAAAAAAAAAACCTAGAGTTGCACACTAGAAATTTAAAACATGGCAAAGAGCTTTATTCCAGATTCTCAAAATTATATGGATTTGAATTATCTTTTCTAAAGCACTTCCTGCATATTCTTAAGAGAGGACATTCAGTCTTACACAGATACAGATGCCACAAATAGATAAAGATATACAAATACATTATGTTCTTGGGTGTCATTCTTTCTAACTCTATTCTCCTGCGTAGGTAACGTTTTACACTAATACACTAATCATAGTATGAGAATTTATCAGTCTGATCATACTTTTCCTGACTTAAAGACAATTGGGAATAATAAGGTAATAGAAGAGTAGCCGAAATGTGAGATATAGAGAAATTTATCAAACTGGTTAAAAAGCAATTTGCAAACAAAATTCAAAAGCCTAATTTTTTTGTCCACAGGTCTGGCAAAAACACTACTGAGAGGTCAGTAGTTTAATTCCCTGCCTGGGTGATTTTGCTGTTTTCAATGCTGTGAGCCACATGCATGTAACATTTAGTTGTGGCACGATGTCTGTGGGTGCCATTCCTGAAAACAGTGATGTGCGTCTATGGATCTGTCTTTCCTCTTCAATGATATGACTGAGATGGATGATTTGATGTTAGAGTTCTAGCAAAATCAGGCAGACTCAATATGATGACTTTGGAGAAAAGGAATAAGTAGAAGACGAACGTAGCCTGGACTGAGGAATTTCTTTGGTTTGCAGCAGGAAGCCCAAGGACACTATGACCTTTTCCAACATTACAGTCTTCATGCCTTCTGTGCTGACACTCATAGGGATCCCAGGCCTGGAGGCTGTGCAGAGGTGGATTGGGATTCCATTCTGTGCCATGTATCTCATAGCTATGGTTGGAAATTCCTTGTTTCTGATCATCATCAAATCAGAGCCCAGCCTCCATGAGCCCATGTACATATTCTTAGGCATGCTAGCAGCCACAGATATTGCTCTTGCAAGCAGCGTTATCCCCAAGATGCTTGGTGTCTTCTGGTTTCATATGCCAGAAATCTATTTTGATTCTTGTTTGCTTCAAATGTGTCTCATCCACACATTTCAGGGTATAGAGTCAGGCATTCTGCTGGCCATGGCACTGGACCGTTATGTGGCCATCTGTTATCCTTTAAGACACGCCATCATCTTCACCCACCAGCTGGTCACCCAAATTGGTTCTTTTGCAGTACTCAGGGCTGCCACTCTTGTGACCCCAAGCCTCCTCCTGATAAAGTGCCGGTTTCAATTTTATCACACAACAGTCATCTCCCACTGCTACTGTGAACACATGGCCATTGTGAAACTGGCTGCAGGAGACGTCCAGGTCAACAAAATCTATGGTTTGTTTGTGGCCTTCACTATTGCAGGGTTTGACCTCACTTTCATCACATTGTCCTATATCCAGATATTTATCACAGTTTTTCGTTTGCCCCAGAAGGAGGCGAGGTTCAAGGCCTTCAATACCTGCATCGCTCACATCTGTGTCTTCCTTCAGTTCTACCTCCTTGCCTTCTTCTCCTTCTTCACACACAGGTTTGGTTCTCATATCCCCCCTTATATCCACATCCTGTTCTCTACCATGTACTTGCTGGTCCCTCCTTTTCTCAATCCACTTGTGTATGGTGTAAAGACCAAGCAGATCCGCATTCATGTGATAAAAATATTCTCTTCATAAAATCCATATGTATTAATTATACATGCTTTCCACTTTGTGCAGTAGTAACTATCCATTAATTAAAGTGCATTATTTGACATCTTTGTTTTTCCATTAAAATGATTTGTGAAGTTTGCCAAGATCATAGCTGAACGTCACATCAATATAGCCCATGAAAGCAATCAGTCAATGGCATTGTAAATCCTACCTGGGAAATGAGTGTAAGAAACATAAAACAAGTGAAATAATGAACATATGCTAGGGTTTTTTTTTCCTCCTTTTTTTAATCCTTAATTTTGTTTCCTACTCTAAGAATCCTATTTATCTGTCACTAAATTTAAGTGCACCCAATTCTTGTTCTTCTGGAGTGTTCTTGTGCTCAGTGAATAGAAGTTGCTAACTCTTTTTGATTTTGATCACCCCAGTCCTTTAAAAATTAAAGGAAAAACATTTTAAAAAGGGTTCTTATCTAAAAAGTTCTATTTATATCTGATGAGACAATGAAGTATAAAAGTTTAAATACATTCCCAAAGTCATTCAGGGAGTTATAAACACAAAAAGCTTGAGAACTCAGGTATTTTATTTTACACATCAGTACTTTTTCTGCTATCTCCATCCACCAATTTCTTCTTTATTATTTCATCAAGTGTTATCAAAAACCTACAATATTATAAATATAAAGCTGGACCACAGTGACATAGTGGTGAATTTGATACAGAGCTTTAAGTTTCATGAGTTTGTAGCCATATAGCTTCAGGAAATAGGGAAAGAGAAAGAAAGGGAGGGAGGGAGGGAGGGGGAGAGAGAAAGATAGAGAGAGAGGAGCATGGACGTAAAGAGAATGAGTATTGAAATCTAACGCAGAGCAACGTGGCCACTTAAATATGTTCGGTTTTACTTTTTTACTTAGGTAGTCCGACTGTTGAGGATCCATGAGCAAGTAACCATTGAATCAAGGACACAGCATGGCAAATGGTTGAGAACAGAGATTTAAAGCAGAGAATGTAGCTGAAAGTAAATGCAGCTTTTTCAATATGGTTTGAGTGTAAGGTAAATTTCAGGGACACATGGAAAATATGGATATTAAAGTTGGCCATGAATGCTGTGAAGAGTTTCTGCACTTTCCTTTTCTTCTGAGAACTATATTATGTTATTAGAAAGTTTTTCTCTAAAATAAACTCGTGTGTGTGTGTGTGTGTGTGTGTGTGTGTGTGTGCGCGCGTGCGTGCGTGCGCATGTATGTATTCCCTGAATATTTGGCAGTGCGCTCTCAGCTCATGTAGAACATCATGCATTGAAATGAGTCAACGCTATTATATTAATGGAGAGATGGATTATTTTCTCTGAGATTACCGATGTGAGAACATAGGGTTACTCAAATGTTCTGGAAAAATCTCAGTTCATATACCATTTTATAAAGGTTATAGAAAATATTTGCATGTATGCAGATTCCTAGACTTTTAATGAGAAAATTAAAATCATCACATATGTATGAAGTAGTGGACTGCTTGCCACATAGTTAGTGGATACTCTGGCTAGATACAGGGACTGGGCTTTATCAGATATTGATGTCTGCTGAGGATGATTATATTGTAAATATAGAGGCTATCTTGAGGTATCTTTTGAGACTGTTTTAAGTATCAATATTTATTACAGGTGAATGGATTGAATTAACAGTAGGGGTGCTGTTCTAGAAAATACGATTTTCTTCAGAAAAAAAAAAAAAGCTAATGTGGCACTGGTGAATCCTGATAAACATATCTTTAACAAACTGACTAAGGTTAACTTCATAATGAATTAGTCAACTTGATATCAACATCAAATGCCCTATATTGTTTTTTTCCTTAAATATGTAACCTCTGCGTAATCATGAATTTATATAATTATGAAAAAAACATAAGAAAATACAAAATTGAAGGACACTGCAAAAACTAACTTACCAGTAAAGTTCAAAAGTGTAAAGATAAAGAAGATGAAGAATCAGTAGAGAGTAGAGCAATGGTTATCAGAGGTGGTCGGGGGCGGGCAGGGAGGAGAAAGAGTGGACTAAAGGGTACAAGACTGTGCTGTCTACCCTGAGTGAGTCACTGTGCAGTGTAGGAATGCATCAAAACAACACACTGTACCCCACAAAAATAAAAATAAATAAAATTGAAAAAAAGAAAAAGAGATTGGAGGATTGGAGGAGACTGAAGAAGATGAATGGGACATAACCACTAACTGCAATGTTGTATTCTGGATTGAACCTTGGATAAGAAAAAAGGATTTTAGTGATAAAAATAGAGAAATGGGAAATTCAAATAAATTCTGTAGTTCTGTCAATACCGTATACCAATGTTAATTTTTATTGCTGTACCTTAGTTACAGAACATTTTATATTAGAGGCAGCTGTGTGAAAGATATTAGGAACACTCTGAACTATCTGTGAAGCTTTTCTTGCAAATTTATTTTAAGATGAAACATATTAAAATACCTAAATTGTAAGAAAAAATAACAATTCAGTTCTGCCTAACCACACATTTAGCTATAATAATTCATGAATAAAATTAATTACACCTTATGCATATTTAGTGGAAATGTTCATTGTACAACTTAAAAACACTCATCCTTTCAACAAAAGGGGAACACAAAGGCTATTTGTCTGTATCTGTTACATTCAGCTTAGTGCACCTCCTTCTTGATAGTCATTGAATGAAGAACTGTGACATTGGACTAACACTATTATCACATCTTGCCTCATACAGTAGTAGATGGAAGATGAGACAGGAAAGATAGTTGGCTTACATACACAATCATGTACGTATCAACAACTATTACCAAATTCCAGTTTTATTTCCAACATGCAAATACTTGTACATGACAGTCATCACCTATTCTTATGAAGCCAAAACTGAATGAACTGAAAATCAACATTTTTTTTTGGGGGGGGGGGGGAGAAAACCAAGGTCATAGGAAAAAACACAACACAACCTCAAATCTGGAGAACAGGAACAGCCAGAGAAACATAGTCAATATCTGCTTGTCTGGAACACAAGTTTCTGGAATGATAAATATGTAGGAACACAAGTGTGGTGAATTTAAGGAATTTCTAGAATCTTGGAGATAGACACTCCTGGCGGGGTGGCACATCTTTGGATGGGGGCACACTTTCTGTGAAAAATGTTTCTGGGAGACCAATCAGGTTCTCACAAGGAATATCTGAAAAAGATCCCCTCATGGCTGTAGGAAGTGAAGTGGAAGAATAATTATTCAGAGCCTTCCCCATAGCAAAGTCCTGTTCTTCCCGGTAAAAGACTTTGCCACAGGTTTATCCCATATGGGAGAAGGGAATTCCTCCAACTCCAGCCATCTCCAACCATCCTATCTCACTTGTTGGGAGGGAATACCTGATCAAAAGGTATCAGAGATTCAAAGAAATAGTTTGAGAACAGTCAAGTTGGAGAAGAGAACAGAGGACTGGGCGGGGTGGAAGCTATACAACTGGGGAAAGACGTGTGAAGGTAAAGCCCTGAGCCAAAGCGGCACTAGAAGACTGAGAATTAAGTGGAAGATTATAGAGATTCGCCTTCCCACAGCTTAACCCACATTAACAGGGTTCCAGTATAACAGTGCGTTACTGCTGAAAAAGCAGAGAAACAGAGATTCTTAATAGAATCAGTACTTAAGGAAGCTCAATAGAAAATTGAACATTAATTGATGAAAATGTAAATACTTTGTCAAAAGGTCGAAGGATCCCAGAAAGGAATGCAATCTGTGAAAAAGAATCTAACTGTAATACACATGTGTGAAACCACCTCACTGAAGGGAGTAGAGAGAAAGGTGCTGACTGAAGCAACTGTGGAAATCGGTAGTATAGGTATGAGTATCAAAAAAAAAAAAAAAAAAAAACCATAAAACTAGCAATTAAGTTAGGTAACATAAATACGTTAATTTTGATAAATAATGCTAAGATTGCTAGCACAGAGTAAATGCTAAAAGATGCTCAATAATATTACTATGAAAATAGAGGACCTAATTTCAAGCAGTTTACAAGAATTATAAATCTCATGCAAAACTATATGACTTGTAAATAGTTGTTATTTTTGGCTGCACATAATTTCTTCGGAATACTTAAGCCATGCGTTCAAGAACTGGAGGAACACCTTGCAGTTGAAATGAAGTTAAATAAAACAAAGATTTCTGTTAATAACAAGAAATAACTGTTATATGTAGGATGTATATGCTGGCCTTAAAGAGAATGTGAAGACCACGCAGGGAGGAAGCAAACTAGTAGAGGATTCTGGATCTCTCCATCCAGTGCTCACTTCCCAGTCTTTCTGGATGAAGAAATTATTTGTAAAAATGTGCACTTGTAGGAATATTCAAAACCTGGTGGAGTGAAAAAAAGTCTGCTGTGGAGACCCTGCCCATCCATTTTCCCTCTTTGTCCCCATGGAGCAGTGGCCCTAAGCGTTACACCAGTCACTCTCAGCACCTCCCAGGATCCAGGACTTACTCCAGTGTTTACTATCCTTTCTGCACCTGCATAAACCTTGCTTCTTCTTGAATCTCAGTGCACTGTGACAAAAGAAAGAAGAGCAGAATCTGTTTTCAAGATTGGAAAGAATATCTCTGTTGTGAGTGACAGTTACTTATTAAGTGCCTGAAACACAGATGTCAAAGTGACTGAGAAACTGCTACTACAAAGGACTTAGTGTCTTCTGTAATCACCAGACCTGAATCTTATAACCCACAGGAGTAATTTGCAATTTCTTTCATTAGACTTTTGATGTGAAGAGCTCAAATACATTTTTCTTTTATATTGTGTATGCTCAAACTTTGTTATTACACTGCCTCAGCATGAAAATCACTTTCCAATATTCATATCTTTAATATGCATTGAGGTAGAAAGTGGTGGTGGTATTGTGGATATAAACACTGATTTCTCTGTTGGGAGCAAAAACCTAATAACCAAGACATGTCATATGTAGGCATACAGTAGTAATCTAGTCTCTATTTTGGAGGAAACTCAGCTTCTGAAAAGATAGAAACACCTGTCTTAAATCTAATGAGCTATTATGCAAATCTAATCAGTCTTAGTATAGCTGTCACTTCAGACTTTTCACATATGAACCCTAATCAACTATTGTATACATGTTTCCTTGAAAATTTCTGTCTTTGTAGATCAATGTCTGTCCGACCTTATTCCAAAATCAGTAACTCCACTTTTCTTCTTATGGATTTCCCTGACCTCGAAGAAGAGTATCTCTGTCTCTCCATCCCCTTGTCCTGTATCTATGCTACAGTGCTTTCAGGGAATTGCCTGGTGCTGCATGTGATCCATATGGAGCCAACCCTGCATGAACCCACGTTCTATTTTCTAGCCATTCTGGAGCCCACTGACCTGTGCATGGGGCTGTCCACAGTACACACAGTGCTGGGGGGATTCTGTGGGGGCTCAGGCAGGAGATTAGGCTGGATGCTTGCATCATGCAAACCTTTTTCATTCATGGTCTATCATGCATGGAGTCTGGAGTCCTTCTAGCCATGCATGGCCTTTGACCACATTACTGCAATGTGCAATTCTCTGAGATATGCATCTATCCTCACCAGTAACAGAACCATCAACACTGGTGAGGCCATCTTGGGGCAGAGTTTTCTGTTCATTATTGTTCCCATTGTCCACCTAAAGTTCTTCATTTACTGCCATCCCCACATCCTCTCCCACTCTTTCTGTCTACATCAGGACCTACTCCGTCTGGCCTGCTCTGACATCCGCTTCAACAGCTTCTATGCCTTAGCTCTGGTGATCTGCACACTGCTTTTGGATTCAGTGCTTATTCTCATCTCCTATATCTTAATCCTGTTCTCAGTCTTGACTATTGCATCCCAGGAAGAGCGGCTCAAGTCGTTGCAGTCCTGTGTCTCTCATATCTGTGCTGTCCTGGTTTTCTACATCCCAATCATTGATCTGACCATGGTACACAGATTAGGGTAGCACCTCTCCCCAGTGGTCCATGTTCTCATGGGTAACATCTTCATCCTTTTTTTCCGTGCTTAATGAAAACCATCATCTATAGTGTTAAGAACCAACAAATCCATAGGAGGATCTAGAGGTGGTTCGCTAAAATCCCTGAGTACCAGAAGTTGCAAGAGGAATGCCTAATATGTAAATGATTTGTGGGCAAATAATTGTTATTGTTTTTTGTAATACTTTACAGGTTAAAGGCATATTTATAGTCATTTTATCATTTACTTCTCCAAATCCAGATAAATAGGCTGAGAAAATTTTACTGACTTTCTTTCTAAATTTTAAAACTATGTATAGTAGTAACTAAGGTGAATTATGTTCAGAAGCGTGCCAATGACCACTTTCCTAGGAAATGACTAAATCTGTAGTATAATTTATGCTTTTTGAACTCTACTTGAGACTGTGATTTTATTTTTTCATGTAAGTGTTGTATGTGTACATTTACTATGTATGAGAAAGGCATATTTGCACACATCCTTGTCATGTGTCAAAAATTAAATCTCTTGAGGTCATTCATATCTTTTCTACTTATAAATAATAATTAAGCAAAACTGCACCCCAAACCTACTCTATCTCATCTAACAGAATACATGATGTTGGTAGATTGGATTGATTGTTTAATGCAAAAGATGCGGTGAATAGTAACATTGAATCAGCTATTACACCTCTACATATCCTACCCCTTACTCCCACATATGCACATCCATACATTGTAGTGAATATGGAATAGTTTAAAATGCTTGTGAGATCTGCTAATTGAATTTATTTATTTATTCCTTCCTTCATTCATTTATCTATCTATCTACTTATTTATTTATTTTTTGCAGTTGAATTTTAGTCTTGGTATCAGCAAACATAAAATTTTAAAGACAGCTTGATGATCCTCTTCATTTTATAGGAGAAGGTGCTGAAGCACAGAGATATTAAGTAAGACGTTAATGGCTAAGCTGGTAATAGAATTGTGGTTTTGAGAATCTTCTGAATATATGTTTCATTTTAAGTCTCATTGTCCTTATGTGTAATGTTAGGGGATTCAACTTAATAATTAAATCTAAGTATACAATTATTTGGTTCTTGCTTTAAAAAAAATATTGACCACTCTACTAAAAAATTAAAATTAGAAATCATGTATCAGCTTCAAGATTGTGTTTTGTATATTGTCACTTTGTCATTGCTATGCATTAGCTATCCATGACTGGAACAGCGGTTATCAGTTATGAGCAGAGCTTAAATGCAGTTAAACTACTTAGGTGGGTGAAAGCAAAGTTGTCACACATTTACCATCCAATATATAAAGTTCCGTCAACAATATTCAAAGAATATAAACATATTTAATTGTGAAAATTAATACTGGGATTGTTACCTCTTAGTTTGTATTTTAGTGAATGTATCCTCAAATTATTCTTGAAAACAAACATGATTTTTTTTTTCTTTTGATTAAAAGACTCAGAATTTATGCTTTTGACTCTTGCCTTTTTCAGTCGCCACCCGTGATCGCCCAGGCACATCCCCACAGTTCAGTCAGCCTAGACAGCTCTGCCCTTGTCTGGTTACCTTCCCCTGATTGATTTCTTTCATTCCAGCTCCCTCTAAGTGTACTTTTTTCTATATTGTCTGTCTCCCCTGTAGGTCCTATCCTTCTCCTTATGGACAATTTCCTAAAGATTCTACTTGCAAGTCATTGTTAATCCACCTGCTCCAGTTGCAGTGCAAAAGCACATAATGGGTTGATTCTCCTTGTTAGGGGAATTTGAGAAATAAGAGTGGGAAGGAACTTTCCCATTCAAATATTATACTGATTAATAATGATGATATAAGTAACCCCTATTGTACATATACATTGATGTTTATACAACAGTCAACTGGGTTTTGGAGACTTTAAATTTTGTATAATTTCATTTTTTATTCTAAATGTATTTCTAAGAAAAGAGGAAGTTTTCAAATATTCAAGCCTCTATAAAGTCTCATGAGGTGCTTCCCTTATTTCTTTACTAAACACACTTACTAGAAGTCACATTAGACTGAAACAAGCCCCAGTGAGTAATTGTGAAAAAGTAAAGGGTTGAATAAAACATTTTCATGAAATGTCAGAGTCAAAACATTGTGCTTTTATACTAATATGTTATTTTAATTAATTTTTAACTACGTTGATAACTTATAATTAGAAATTAGCTATTTCTTAAAACATTATGTTATTTGTATGGATATATATATACACACACACAGATACATGTATATACATATATATGTATATATTTACATACAAATATGTATATATATTCAATCATCATTATTCACAGATTCTATGCCCACATGCTTTCACAACTATAACTAAACGTGCACAGAGAGGCAAAATTTATGAGTGGCCAATGTGCACATTCCCAGCTGAGGCCAACAAGGAGATACTCCTTGTTTCAGCTCTTGTACTATAAACATGTGCCTATTTGTGGTCTATCTAGTGCCATGTGTTTTTCCCATTTTTGTGGTGATTTCACTGTTCAAATGGCCCCCAAGCATAGTGCAGATGTGTTGTCTAGTGTTCTGAAAAACAAGGTAATGTACTGTGATGTACTTTACAGAGAACGTACATGTCTTAGATAAGCCACCTTCAGGCATGAGTCACAGTGCTCTTGGTGGTGAGTTCAATTTAATGAATCAACAACACGGTACATCCATTAAAAGCAAGAGGAAATCTACCAATCTGCACATGATGTTACTTTAGCAGTTTCTAAAGCTGCTAAAGTAACATCTATAGTGTGTGATAAAGCTATGGAAAAAATGGGAAAGTGGCTAACATTTGTGGATTTATGAGACGACGACCTACTAAAAAAAAAGTGTAGTAGTAAACAACATTGTTGTGAAGCTGAAATTCAAAGAAATTTACAGACATATTGCCAAGGGTCAGGAATTGTTAAGGCCTTCTCTGCTATGTGTTAATATAAAAAAACTACTATATAATAAATTATATGTGAGAACAAAATGATAATACTTTAAAATGTTCATGGAAGGATTTGTATTATCTTTGAATTCTATTTTTCCATGAACTTTTGAAGTTTAAAAATGTCTTTAAAGAGAAACACAGACTCACGAGTTATGCAGTAATTGGCTGATGAAAATGTGATAAGAAGCTCACAGAAATTTAATGTATTTCTCTTGAGGAGAAATGGCTCAGAATTTGCTGATTCAGCCTCTGCAGTGACTTTACACAACACAACTGATGCAAATAAAGAAGACAGATCGTGTGTGTTTATAGACAACCATAAATATGTAGTGTCAAGTTAGTTTTCACTTTTTATTTTTGGCTCTTCTCTTTAGGAATGAGAGGGACATCCTTATAGGATGAACAATTGCCCTGGCTTGAGCAAATAATTAATGAAGATTTCTGTCTCTCTATGGTATTTTCTTATGTATTGTCTCCTAAGTTCTTCATGATAGAATTCTACACAAGATGACAGATCACTAATCAAGTTACCTAGGCAATAAGAGCAAACATAATTATATACAATTATAACCCATAAGAGACATTCTACTGGGAAATCTAGGGATTGTCCTGCCTTGCTTATACTTTTTTAAAAAATCACATATCTTTCTTGTAAAATGCAGTGGTATAATTCACATTGTTATCAGTACGACAATGTGTCCAGTGTTTTGTTAAGGAACTGAGAGAGCTTTGATGAAGAGAGATTTGATAGGGAGTTCTCTAGGTTCTCCTGATTCCTCCCATTTTAAACAAGTGCAATACCAAACAACTGGAAGAAATAGACCTGTCATCAGCTGTCTAATATACCACTCACTAAGATGTAATTTGCCTACTCAAATCTCCCATATTAAGTGTTATTTTAAGACTAGTTTCTTTATAGGTCCCCTTTTCTGCACTCGTGAACTTGGAGAGTTTGTAGTATGAGTGTATGTGTGTTTGTGAGCGAGCGCGAGAGAGAGCTCATTAAAAATTGAGTATGGTGATTCTATGGCAGTTACTTTACATATGTTTGTGTTGTTTTTTGATATCTAGTAGAGGTTATTGAGTCTAGAAAACATATCCAATTCATCTGTGTATCTTCATCAACACTTGTTATAGATTCCCAGAGCATTACAGTTATCTGTTATTGCTTATCTAAATTTATTGGAAAATTTGTGGGTATTAATAAGGGATAACAATATAAATAAAGTCTTCTGGAGTGCTGACAACTTTCTGCTTATTAGTCTTGGTCTTATTTACAGGTTTATGTTCAGTTCACAGAATTTCATCAAGTATTACATTTATAATACCTGTACTGTTTTATGTGTATATTTTCTTCAATAAAATTACAAAAGAAAGGAAAAATAAATTTTAAAAATAATTAAAATTAATTAAAAATAAAATAAATTCATCTGGTTATTGGAACACTATCTTGTATGGTACAACAGAATTTATGCCAGCTGTCTTTATAGGTCTCTACTTACTTTTTCACTTTTGTACATTAAATTAATAAAGTAACAAAATAAATTCATACATAATAATAAGGTTCCTATGGGTCAAAGAATTTAACTTTTAGGATACGAAAAGACAGACAAATAAGATTGATAAAACATAGCCTTTATTATCAGCTTCTGCTATAAGCTTTATTTTCCATTCACTTGAAATAATTGCCTCAAACGTCCCTTGCAGAAACTGAGATTCATGGATGTTAGTAACTTACCCAGCACCATACTGCAATCAGTGGAAGTTCTGGCATTCAAGCCTAGGTGTGCTTGATTCCAAAGTTGATTTGCCTTCTACTGTATTTCTTCTTAACTAAACATTCTGCATTTTGACCTCTTTATTTCTATATCAATATATGTTCTCTTACTCAACCTAAATACAAAACTGTATTGCTTTCTTATGAGCAGCATGTTCTCCATTGCTCTTTGATGCTCTTGCTTGAATTCTCTTCACTTCATATATATGTACAAATAATTGGTGAAAAGAAAAAAAAATAAAGCTTACATATCATTATTAATAAAATGACAAATTGAATATTGTTAAAAAAAGGAAAAAAAGAAATGTTCTTCAGAAGAAATACCTTCACCTAAAAAACCGTGATCCATTTCCAAGACCATATCAAATACTTAATTATTAACTTGTCTTTCCCCAAAACCTTCACTTAAATATTAAATGTAAACTTCCTCTTCTTTTAAGGCCTTTGGTATTTTCTACAGTTCTGTTAACAACTATCAAAGTCTTATTTTACACTTTTGTTGTTCTGATTTGTGATATCTTTCAAAAGTCTCCGAGTTTCTTATAGTGTGGAATGTGTCTGACTCTTCTTTATATTTTGTATCAGGAGCACTGCACTGTGGAAGAGACTTTAACTGTCCCCCAGTATGGACTCTAACTTTCTTTGCCCAGGGAATAGACTCCTCTCTACCTCGACCACCCTATGGTCTAAGCGCACCACATGGCCTTTCATCTAGACTGAATTTTCCTTTCACTCCAGTCCCTGGTTAACCACATGCTTGGGTTCATGACAAAGGAATATGAGAAAAAATCCACATTATATTTCTTATCCTTGGCAAGAATAAGAATGTTTAAATTAAATTTGCAATGTGATGTTACTGTACATATACAAGAAAATGAAAGACTGATGGAACAAAATGCTGGCAAGAACATGAAGCAAGTAGGATAGTCAAAAACTGCTGCAGTGATATAAACTGGCACAATCACTTCCTTCTAAAATCAGTTTAAAAAAAAAAAAACTTGTCATGGTCTATTAAAGCCAAGCGTATGAATATCATATGATCTGGCAATTCTAATCCTATACATATACTCCTCAAATGCAACTACCAATATATTACCAATACTAGGTAAATTAATGCCCATAGCAGCACTATTTTAATAGCAAAAGTACTGGAGTAGTACATTATCCCCCTCCAAAAAAAGCATAGAATTTAAAGAAAGTGTAGTATATTCCAATAATTCAATATTATAACACAATAAGAACGGACAGTCTATTTTTTCTGTGAAGCAAGTGAGTTTCATAAACATAAAGCTGTGCCAAATGTGAATGAGTATTTGCTGCAATATCTCATTCATGTACATTTCAAAACAAGTCAAACTTATCTTTGGTATTAGAAATTAGTACAGCAGTAAATTAGAGAAAAATAGCAATAAAATAAATTAGGTAAACAAATAGTAATAAAATTAGACAGGTAATAGATATTAAGGTATGTATGGTAGGTAGAGACAAGAAGGTACAAAGTTAAAAGGAGTTTCTGTCTTGCTGTCATGTTGTTCTTCATCTGAATACCTTTTTTCCTAGGTTGTTCAGTATATGAATATCCATCAAAGTGTAAAAGTGCAGTCTCAGGATTGGTACACTTTTTTATTTGCTTGATATACTTCAATGAAAAATTCAATGTTAATATTTTGAAAACAAATATTTAAGAAAAGAGATAAAAAGATGGAGAAATAAAAAGCCAATTAGATGAAGGATTTAAATATTGATATATTAGTAATTATCTAAGATGCCATTCACTGAATGCTCTAATTAAAAGACAAAAAATTCAAAATAGATAATGAACAACACCCTTACCTATGCTGCTTCAAATAGAAGTACAAAAATGAAAAGTTTAAGGTAAAATAGAAATTAGATTAAAAAATGGAAATAAGATAGAAAGGTTAAAGCAAAAAAAAAAAAAAAGGACAATTACTGGAACTTTAAACAGTAAACAGATGTCATAGCTATTTTGCATAAGAAAAAGTACTTTTGAAAGAGAAGGAACCAGTAGTTGGGAAAAAATAACAATTGCCACTTTATCCTTTTGTTGTTGCTGCTATTGCTGCCTTCACTGGACTGTTTCTTGAGTACCCTATTATTGCAAACATGTTGTTGGGATAACAATGCTTTAAGGGTCTGGTTGAACTCTTAACAAGTCTCAAAGTATTAGTCCACTAAAAAAAATCAAAACTTTTCATTACAAAAATAAATAAATAAATAAAGTAAATGTCTAGTAATCAAAAGGGTATTTTCTACTAATTAACATTTATGCTTAATTAGGAAAAAAAAAATCCAAAGTATAGCAACAAATAACAAAGACTAAAAATATTGAAAGCCAAAATATAAATTATCAAGTAGAGTATCATACAAATCTACAATTACCATTGGAAATATTTATACAAATATCCATATTCTTGCCTAAATAATATGCTGTTACTCTGTCTGGGCCTTCATAATAAATTGTTCATTTGAGGAAGTAATTCTGCTGCTCAAGTGCTCATTCTCTATCTGTGTTGAATTGGTTGATTATTTGAAATGAAATTTAACATAAAGTGTTGGTCTGTCATGGACGTTTTAGAAACTTCTGAATTATGTTTTGGATAATTACTGTATTTACAACATCAGTTTTTCTTTTCATCATCTAATCCTGTCTTTTATTTCAGTAAAATTATATACTCCTTTTCTACTCACTTCTAAATAATGAAACAACATAAAGGGTAGCAGAATTAAACGTCTTTTGCATATGGAATAAAATCCAGAGGGAATAGAAGCCAGAAATTGATACTAATATTGACTTAAAAATACGAAGAATTTGTTATTTTTTCAAATTCACTATGTATAGTAATGAAGCAGAAGTGCAAGACTATAGATGAAGCATATAAAATGTCTTAGTTTTGCATGAAAGATTTATTTGTTTTATTACTCTAAACCATAATGAAAGCAAATGAAATCTAGACAGATTGACAAGTAGGTTTACACATAGGAAATCCCTGAATCATAGTTTGTAGTGTACAAAGTGCTTGCACATATTTACCTCTTCTGAAAGCATCCAGCTACACTGTTTGAATGGTGAGTGTTTGTGGAAGGCAAGAAGAAAAGAAAGGTATAATTTCTTTCTTTCTTTTTTTTTTGTTTTATGATACATATTAATTTTAATTAATTTTTTATTTATTATTTAATTTATCTATATATAATGTAGTTTACCAATTCCTCCCTTTCCCCTCTCACTCTCCCCTATCCCCCATCAACATGGTATCTGTCCACTTGCCTTAACAACTTAATAAGTTCAAGGAATTGTAATTGTTGTGTCTAAAGACCCTGTTCCACATTTATTTGTTTGTATATTTGTATATTTATTTATTTTTATTAGCTCCCACAGATAAGTGAGAACATGCTTGTCTTATTTCACTTATAATTTTCTCTTAAGACCATCCATGTTGCTGCAAATGGTAGTATTTAATTTTTATTTTTTTTAATAGCAGAGTAGTATTCCATTGTGTAGATATACCAATTTTCCTTATCCACTCATCTGATGATGGGAATTTAGGCTGGTTCCAACTCTTGGCTATTATAAATAGTGCTGCAATAAACATGGGAGACATGATGACTTCCATTCATTTGGGTATACACCCAGCAGTGGGATAGCTGGGTCATATGGGAGATCTATCTGTAGTAGTTTGAGGAAATGCCATACCAATTTCCATAAAGTCTGCACCATTTTGCAGTCCCACCAAGAATGTAGGAGGGTTCATTTTTCTTTGCAACCTCACCAGTATTTATCATTCTCCATCTTTTGGATATTAGTCATCCTGACTGGAGTGAGATGGTATCTCAAAGTGGTTTTGATTTGCATTTCCCAAATGCTGATTGATGTTGAGCATTTTCTCATGTGTCTCTTGGCCATTTGTATACCTTCCTTTGAGAAATGCCTATTCAGATCCTTTTCTCATTTTTTAGTTAGGTTATTTGTTCTTTGTTGTTGTTGTTTTTTGTTTGTTTTTTCTGTTAAGTTGATTGAGTTCCTTGCATATTCTGGATATTAATCCTTTGTTGGATGTATATTTTGCATATATGTTCTCCCACACTGTTTGTTCTCTTTTCACTCTGTTAATTGTTTCTTTTGCTGTGCAGAAGATTTTCAGTTTGATATAATCCCACTTGTTTATTTTTCCTTTAGTTGCCTGTGCTTTGGGGGTCATATTCATGAAGTCTGTATCCAGTCCTACTTCCTGGAGTGTTTCCCCTATGTTTTCTTTAATAAGTTTTATTGTTTCAGGATGTATATTTAATTCGTTCACCCATTTTGAGTTGATTTTGCTATTTGCTGAGAGGTACAGGTCTAGTTTCTTTCTCCTACATATGAATGTCCAATTTTCCCAGCACCATTTATTGAAGAGTCTTCCCCAGAGTGTAGTCTTGGTGCCTTTGGTGAAGATCAGATGGCTGTAGGTGCATGGGTTTATTTCTGGATTCTCTATTCTGTTCCATTATTCTGTGCATCTGTTTTTATGCCAGTAACATGCTCTTTTCATCACTGTAGCTTTGTAGTATAGTTTAAAGTCAGGTTATTTTATGCCTCTGGCTTTATTTTATTTATTTATTTATCTTTTGCTCAGGATTGTTTTGGCTCTTCATGGTCTTTTTTTATTTTGTATGAATTTTAGGATTGTTTTTTTTCTATTTCTGAGAAAAATGTCATTGGAATTTTGATGGGGATTGCATTGAATCTGTAGATCACTTTGGGTAGTATGGACATTTTTATAATGTTAATATTTCCAATCCAAGAGCATGGGATATATTTCCATTTTCTTGTGTCCTTTTTAATTTCTCTCAACAATGACTTGTAGTTCTATTCCTAGGTGATTTATTTTTTTGGTGACTATTGTAAATAGGCTAGATTTCTTGATTTATTTTTCTGCTAGTTCATTGTTGGAATATAGACATGCTACTGATTTTTACGTGTTAATTTTGTATCCTACAACTTCGCTGAAATCATTTATGAACTCTAAGAGGTTTTTTTGCAGAGACTTTAGGCTGTTCAATATATAGGATCATATCATCTGCAAAGAGGCACAGTTTTAGTTCATCATTTCCAATCTGGATGCCCTTTATTTCCTTCTCTTCCCTGATTACTCTTTCTAGTACTTCCCACACTATGTTGATTAGGAGTGGTGAGAGTGGACATCCTTGTCTTTTCCTGTTCTTAACGGAAAAAGCTTTCAACTCTTCCCCATTAAGGATAATATTGGCAGTAGGATATGGCTTTAAATTGTGTTGAGATACTTTCCTTCTATACCCAATTTATACAGAGTCTTTATCAGGAGCAAATGTTGAATTTTGTCAAATGGTTTTTCAGCATCTGTAGAGATGATCATCTGGCTTTTGTCTTTGATTTTGTTGATGTGCTGTATCACATTGACTGATTTGTGTATGTTGAACCAACCTTGCATCCATGGGATGAATCCCACTTGATCATGGTGTACAATTTTATGTATGTGTTGCTGTATTCTATTAGCTATTATTTTATTGAGGATTTTTGCATCTATATTCATCAAGGATACTAGCCTGTAGTTTTCTTTTTTTGTTGTGTCTTTGGTTTTGATATCAGGGTGATGTTTGCCTCATAGAATGAGTTTGGGAGAATGGTCTCTGTTTCAATTTTTTGAATACTTTGCAGAGAATTGGTGCTAATTCTTCTATAAAGGTTTGGTAGAATTCTTCAGTGAAGGCATCCAATCATAGGCTTTGCTTTGTTGGGAGACTGCTGATTACAGCTTCAATCTCTTTGTTATTGGTCTGTTCAGATTTTCTATGTCTTCTTGGCTCAGCCTTGGTAGTTTGTGTTTGTCCAAAAATTTATCCATTTCCTCCAGATTTTCATATTTGTTGGCATATAGTGTCTTATAGTAGTCTCTAATGATTCCTAGCATTTCTTCAGTATCTGTTGTAATATCACATTTTTCATTTTGAATTTTTGTTACTTGTGCCTTCTCTCTTCTTTTTTTTTTTTTCTAGTTAACCTTGCTATTGGTTTCTCAATTTTATTTATCTTTTCAAAGACCAAGTTTTAGTTTCAGTGATCTGTCGTATCATTTTGGGTTTCTAGGTCATTTGGTTCGGCTCTCATCTTAAAGATTTCTTTCCATCTACTAACTTTAGTTTTGGATTGTTCTTGATTTTCTATTTTTTAAAAATTTATTATGAATATTCATGAGATGCAAAGCTAATTATCAGCCCTCGTGCCCCCAATGTAAGGGCCAGATTCACACTGGGAGCACATCCATCATCAAAAACTGTGGTCTTTCTTTCCTTCCTTCTTTCTCTCTTAACGCCCACATATGAGTGAACACATGTGGTATTTATTCTTCTGTGCTTTGCTTATATCACGCAACATAAGTTCCTCCAGGTTCATTCGTGTTGTTGCAAATGGGAGTATATTATTCTTTTTTATGGCAGAGTAGTATTCCATGATGTATATATACCACAGTTTCCTTATCCAATCATCCATCAATGGACATTTAGGTTGGTTCCATATCTTGGCAGTTGTAAACAGAGCTGTGATGAACATGGGATTGCAGGTATTTCTTTGACATGATGATTTCAATTCCTCTGGGTATATACCCAGAAGAGGGATTGCTGGATCTTTAAAGTGAAGTGTTAGGTTGTTTAATTGCCTTCTTCACATTCTTCTGAAGTAAACTTTTAATGCAAAAAATTTCCCCTTTAGTACTGCTTTTACAGTATCCCACAGGTTTGGGTATGATGTGATAGTATTTTCATTAGCTTCAATAAATTTTTGACTTCCTGTTTAATTTCTTCTTAGATCCATATGTCGTTAAGTAGAATATTGTTTAATTTCCATGCATTTGTATAGTTTCCAGAGTTTTGTTATTGATTTCTAGTTTTAATCCATTGCAATCTGAAAAAATACATGGAATAATTCCAATTTTTTTTTTTTTTAATCTGTTGAGACTTGATTTGTGACTTGGTGGGTGATCTATTCTGGAGAATTTTTCATGTGCTGATGAGAAGAATGAATATTCTGAGGTTGTTGGGTGGAATGTTCTGTAGATATTTGCCAAGTCCAATAGTCTAAAGTGTTGTTTAGAACTTGTGTTTCTCTGTTGAATTTTGCCTAGATGATCTATCCAATATTGAGAGTGGGATATTCAGGTTCCCTACTATTATCATGTTAGTGCCTATCCCTTTCTTTAGGTCTAATACTGTTTTCTTTATAAATTTGGCTGCTCTGATATTGAGTGCATATATATTTATGATTGTTATATCTTCTTTTTGGATAGATCCTTTTATCATTATATAGTGGCCTTCTTTATCTTTTTTATGGCTTTTGATTTAAAGTCTATTTTATCTGATATAAGAATGGCTACTCCAGCTCATTTTTCATTTCTGTTTGCATGGTATACTTTTTTCCATCCTTTCACTTTTAGTCTATGTTTGTCTTTACAGTTGAGGTGAGTCTATTGAGGGCAGCATATTGTTGGGTCCATATTTTTAATCCAATCAATCAGTCTTTCTTTTGAATGGGGAATTCAATCCTTTTACATTAAGAGTTATTATTGACAGGTGTTGATTTACTCCTGGAATTTTACTGATTTTTGTTTGTATGTTTTAAATATCTTTTGTTCCTTTCTTTCTGATTTACTGTTTGTCTTCTGTGTTTGTTGGTTTCTTGGGAGCATTGATAAACTTTTTTTTTTCCTCTTTATTGTTAGCATTTTTATTTTACTCTTGGGTTTTGTTCTTTCTTGAGTATTCATGGTAGTGATGGTTACTTTTCAGGTACCAGAACTAGTACTCACTTGAGAATTTCTTTTAAGGCTAGTCATGTGGTAGTGAACTCCCACAATTTTTGTTTGTCTGGGAAATATATTATTTGTCCTTCATTTCAGAAGAATAGCCTTGCTGGGGAAAATATTCTTGGCTGGCATTTTTTTTGTCTTTTAGTATTTTAAATGTATCATCCCATTCTCTTCCGGCTTCTAAGGTTTCTGATGAAAAGTCAGATGTTAATATGATAAGGGTTCCCATATAGGTGACTTGATGTTTCTCTCTTGCTTCTTTTAAGATTCTCTCTTTGTCTTTGAGTTTCTCCGGTTTGACTATAACATGTCTTGGAGAAGACCTTTGTGCATTGTATATGTTTGGGGATCTTTGATCCTCCTGAATCTGAAGATCTCTATCTCTCCCTATACCTGGGAAGTTTTCTGCTATTATTTCATTGAATACATTTTTAATGCTATTTCCTTTTCCCTTCCATTCTGGAATATCCATGATTCAGATATTTGAGCATGTAACATTGTCTGTTATCTCTCTTAGATTTTCTTCAAATTTTTAATTCTCTTTTTCTCTTAATTTTCTCCATCTGTGTTAATTCACACAGGCCAACTTCAAGGTCAGAAATTCTCTCTTCTGCTTCTTCTAGTCTACTAGTTAAGCTCTCTGTTAGGTTTTTTATTTCATTGAATGAATCCTTCAGCTCCACAAGGATATTCTTAGTCTCACCTAGCAGCTACCCAACACATAACTCTGCCCAAATACATTGGTCTGGTTCTGGGTGCTGGATGCCCTGCTTCACAACTATCCCTCTGCTCCATTCATTTCTGCCTCTCAGTGCTTGGTCCTGTAATCCTTTTTTTCTGAACCTTAATTCCAGGAATATGTGCACCTGGGCCTGCATAGTTAAGACATGTTTTGGGGTGGACCTCTACTACTTATTCCTCACAACAGATCTCTAAGCGTGGTACTGTAAAGTCCACTTTAAAGAAGAGGATATAACATGCCCAGGGGCATGCAGGATGTTGAAAGCAGGGCAGTGGAGAAATGCATGTCTGTTTGGCTCTTGGGCTATGATGTCTTTTTGTTCACCTTTAACTTTAGGCAATCCCTGAAACTCTCCTTCTAAGCCTCTTGGAATAAGTTGCTCATTTGAAAGTTTATTGCATCATCGATAGGACATATAGCAATTTGACACATATTTAAGCCCTCCAGCTGCTATAGGTGGTTGACATTTACCATGGACTCTGCAATTAATTAGCAGAGCCCTCACTTGAAGGGAAGTGGAGCAGGCCCTGAGTGACTGTGCACAAAAAGTCAATTTGGATCCAGGCCTTCTTTATACCTTACAAAGGCGATATGTACGTAGATCTTCAGCATGGAACAAATGGGACCTGGAAAGGAAACCAAAAAACAGCCAACTAGCCAAATAGATTTATGTGCCAACTGGGGTCTATTGAAAGCAGCTGGACCAGGTGCTTAGTACTCCATATGAAGGTTATTTCAGCAGACAGGCTGGGGTTTATTCAGCAGTGAAGATGAGGAAGGGATGACATTGTACTCTAAAAACTCATCTCTAGGGATAATGAAAGCAGATTTATATATAAACTAAGAACATGAGATTCTCAAGTCTTGAGAGGATCAAATAAATACCAATAGTTAATTGTCTTTCCCCTGACTTTGAATGCAGCTGGTACAGGTATTTCACAGACTGTGAGAGAAAACCAGGGACAGAGGTAAAATTGCAACAGATATTGCTGTGATTTCTTTAGAGCAGCATGTGGTGGTGAAGAACTAACTTCTGGAATAAATCAGATCTGCCCTTTCCTAGACAGGACTCACATTTGGTCACTGGTGCCCCTGTATACTTGCTTTAACTTTCATAGCCTTAGATTCATCATCTGTAAAATAAGAACATGGAAGCAGAAGCTCTTAACCACCTTCTCTGTGCTGATCTGCTGAGCTCAATTCCACTCTCCACCTGCTTGGCCCACACACTAGACTGTTGCTCCGGGGAAGTGACCTTGTCTCCTCTCTGCCCCTCTCCTCTATCTGCAGCTGAACTTTGAGTTTGACAGAAATCAGGTGCTTTCCTCTAACCTATACATGTATGTTATGTTTGTTTTAGTTATGCAAGTTAATTAAATATTAGGTAAACAACACAAAAAGAAAAACTAATTCATTAGGTTAACAAAATAAAAGACAGATGTTATGTGATAATTTCAATAGCAGAGGAATCTGTAGATACATTCAACGACTATGGAACATAAAAACCCTCAGAAAATTATAAATAATAGAGATGTTCTTAAACTGATGACAGGCATCTATGAAAAACCTACGGTTAATATCATAGTCACATTTTACCATTAGTGAGGAGCTGAAAATGTCCCTGATAGATCAGAAATAATGCAAAAATGTCCATTATCAATACTTCTATTAATTGTATGGAGACCCAAATCATAATAAGAAAAGAAAATAAATAAAGCCATAAGATGAGAAGAAAAGAAATAAAACTTTTATTTGCATAGGATGTAATTTTTTACGTAGGAAAATCCAAGGGAATATACACATCATTACAACTCACAAGTGAATCTAGTAACGCACAATGTACAGTTAACACAAAAATAAATTGTTACAGACAAGGACTAAACAATTAAATATAAGTTTAAAATTATATTTATAGCAGCAACATAACATAAAATTATTTAAGAATAACTAATAAAAAAATTCATTATTTCTAAAGTGAAAATTAAAACACTTTAAAGAGAAAATTAAAGAAGATCTAAATAGATTATGTAAATGAATAAATAATTCAATATCGCTAAAAGGACTATTCTCCCTTAGTTGTTTTATAAATTAAACATAATCCCAGTAAAATCCCAATAGGTCTTTTGCAGATATTGACAAGCTGCTTCTAAATTATTATATAGAAATGCAAAAGACACATGCTCACATACATAAAAAAAAAAAAACTTTTTAAAGAAGAGGAGCAAGTGTGAGGTTTAATTCAAACTAATTTGAAAATTTACTACAGAGCTACAGCAGTTATGGCAGTCTGATAATTACCCACACAAATACAGATTTTCAGCAAAGGTTCCAAGGAAATTCAAAAGATAAAAGAAAAACTTTTTCAACAAATGATGTAGTATCAACAGTGTGTCTGCATGGATAAAGAAAGTGGCAATAGAGGAAATATTTTGTAACTTTGGGGGTGTGCATAGATGTTTTAAATACAAAAACTCTTAGAGTTGATAACCGATTTCAGCAAAGTTGCAGGATACAAAATCAACACACAAAAATCAGTAGCATTTCTATACCTCAACAGTGAACATACAGAAAAAGAAATCAAGAAAGCCAGCCCATTTAAAATAGCCACCAAAAATATAAGATACTTAGGAATAAAGTTAACTGAGGATGTGAAAAACCTCTGCAAAGAGAACTACAAACCACTGTTGAGAGAAATTAAAGAGGATACAAGAAGATGGAAAGATATCAAATGTTCTTGGATCTGAAGAATTAACATTGCAAAAATGTCCATGTTACCCAAAATGATCTACAGATTTAATGCAATCCCCATAAAAATTCCAATGACATTTTTCTCAGAAATGGAAAAAAAAACCCCAATACAGTCATTTATATGGAACAACAAAAGGAACATAGCCAAAGCAATCTTGAGCAAAAAAAATTAATTAATTAATTAAGCTGGAAGCATAACACTACCTGACTTTATACTACAAAGCTATAATAACCAAAACAGCATGGTAGGGGCATAAAAACAGACACAAGGATCAATGGAATAGACTAGAGAACCCAGAAACCAATGCAAACACCTACAGCTATCTGCTCTTTGACAAAGGCACCAAGTCAGAGACTGCCTCTTCAACAAATGGTGCTGCAGAAACTGGATATTCATATGTAGTAGAATGATACTAGACCTGTACCTCTCACCGTATACCCAAATCAACTCAAAATGTATTAAAGAATTAAATATAAATCCTGAAACAATAAAACTCCTTAAAGAAAACATAGAGGAAATACTCCAGGAAGTTGGGTACAGATTTTATGAATATGTTTCCAAAAGCACAGGCAACCAAAGGAAAAATAAACAAATGGGATGATATCAAACTGAAAAGCTTCTGCACAGCAAAAGAAACAATCAATAGAGTGAAAAGACAAAGAACAGAGTGGAAGAAAATATTTGCAAAATATACATCTGACAAAGGATTAATATCCAGAATATTCAAGTAACACAAACAACTTTAGGAAAAAAAAAAACAAATAACCCACTTAAAAAATGGGAAAAGGAGCTAAATAGGCATTTCTCAAAGGAAGATATAGGAATGGCCAACTGACACATGAAAAAATACTCAATATCACTGAGCACTCGGGAAATGCAAGTTAAAACCACTTTGAGATACCATCTCACTCCAGTTAGGATGGCTAATATCCAAATGACTGAGAATGATAAATGCCGAAGAGGTTGTGGAGAAAAATGAACTCTCATACACTGTTGGTGGGACTGCAAAATGGAGCAGCCTTTATGGAAAATGGTTTGGAGGTTCCTCAACAATTGCATGTAGATCTACCTTATAACCCAGCTATCAACTGCTGAGAATATAGTCAGAGGAATGGAAACCACCACGCCAAAGGGATACCTGTACTTCCATCTTTATCGCAGCACTATTTACAATAGTCAAGAGTTGGAACCAGCCCATATGTCCATCATTCAATGAGTGGATATGGAAACAGTGGTACATCTACACAATGGAATTCTACTCTGCTATGAAAAATAATAAAATACTACCATTTGCAACAACATGGATGGACTTAGAGAAAACTATATTAAGTGAAACAAGTCAGGCACAGAAGGAGAAATACCACATGTTCTCACTTATTTGTGGGAGCTAAAAATAAATAAATAAATAAATATACAAACAAAGCATGGTGGGAGGATGAAGACACAACAATCACAACAATTCCTTGAGCTTGTTAAGACAAGTGAACAAATATGATGTAGTGAGGGGGGAGGGAAGAGAGACATGGGGGAATGAGGAATGGGAAAAGGGACATGAAAATCAACTACAATGTATATTGAGAAGTTAAAACTTTAAAAAATTAATTAAAAATAAATAAATAAATAAAGATAAACAAACAAACAAAAAAACAAACAAAATCCCATAAAGTGTAAAAGAAAAATAGATAATATTGGACTTTACTAAAAAAAAAAAAAAAAAAAAAAAACCTTTTGTTCTTTTAAAATACCATCAAGAAAATAAAAAGGCAAGCCACAGATTGGCAGGAAGCATTTACAATTCATAGGAGAAAATGCCCTGGGTTCAGAATATATAAAGAACTTTCATAATGAAACAATGATGATAAATAACCCAGTGAGAAAATAGACAAAATATTTGAATACATACTTTACAAAATAAGATATAAATATGATCAGTAAGCACAAAGTACTCAACATAGGGAAAATTCACATTTAAACCATGGAAATATAACACAACGCACCCATCAAAATGGATAAAAGTAAAAAATTCATCAAATATGGACAAGTTCTGGAATTCTCATAAGCTGTTAGTGGGGATGTAAAATGTCACAATTTTGGAAAACAATTTGGCAGTTTTTAACATTTAAACATACACCTACCCTATGACCCATCCACTTAGACCTAGGTATGTATGTACCCTCAAATGAAAGCAGAGGTCCCACGAAGATTTTTCAATGGATATTCACAGCAACTTTGTCATACCGCCAAACTGGAGAGAACTCAAATATCCAAGGACAAATGAATGGGTAAACAAATTGCGACATATCCATACAATGGAATACTATTTAACAACAACAAAAAAAACCCTATTCATTAATAAATCTAAAAGTATTTATAGTAAGTGAAAGA
The DNA here is from genome assembly GCF_027409185.1 of Cynocephalus volans. NCBI lineage: Eukaryota > Metazoa > Chordata > Mammalia > Dermoptera > Cynocephalidae > Cynocephalus > Cynocephalus volans. Next base: position 104,781,800 of record NC_084463.1, on the reverse strand, counting down.
AACTAGACCAAAAATACAATTAAGTATTTTATTACTGCATTTGCATAAAATTCAAGAAAATGCAAACTAATCGTTAGTACTAGCAAGCAGAAAAGTAGTTGTCTGGCGATGTTGAAGGAGGGATGCACATGAGGAAACTCTGGGAAGTGACTGATTGTACTAATGGTTTCACGGACATACACATATGTCAAAACACATCAGATTGTATACTTAAAATATGCACAGTTAATTTTATGCCAACTTCTTATAATAAAGTTGTAAGAAGTATGCAATACCTCCTATTTTACCTATAACTCAAAAACTATTCTAAATGGATTTTATATCTAAATATGAAAAAAGCAATAAATAAGATGAATATGTTCATAAACACACAATAGGCAAAGATTTCTTAAATAAAGCACAGAAAGCACTAACCTTTAATTAAATGTTTGGTAATTTGGATTACGTTGAAATAAGGACATTTGTTCTTCAAAAATACATCAAGAGTATATTTAAAACACAGGAGACAATATTTTCAAGATGTGTAACATAGAAAAGGATGACATCCAATGTATATAAAGACCTCATACATATTAATAAAAATAATGCAGACAATTGAGAAGATAATAAACAAAGGTCTTCAATTTTTAATAAAGATTATCCAAATAGACCATATGTATATGAAACTTTGATTCAATCTCATTCTCATTAGTTACCAGGAAAATGCCAATTAAAATCACAAAGAGTTACTACAATATATGTAACATGTGCCTAAAATTACAAAGGACATATCAAGTATTAATAAAGATGTCAAGCAATGCGGATTCTTATATGCTGCTAGTGGTTTTAATTGATGCAAGCATAGCAGAAATGTTTTACAATATCTACTAAAGTAAGAAGATGTTAGTACCCTATGAATTAGGAATTTGATTCTTAGATGCAGAAATCGGCATTGTAAATGTGGAAAATTCATATACAAGAATGTTCATAAGTATTTTATTCACAACTGATTCTTCTCAATGCCCATCAACATCAGTCAGTAAAGAAATTTAGTGTATTTATACCATGATGCATTGTTCAGGAAGAAAAATGAGCCTAAGAGAGGCAAGAGTAATGACTGTATAAACTTCACAAAAAGATACCCAGAATATGTATTGCGTGGTTCCATTTACACAAAATTCAAAAACAAGCAAGGCTAAAATATAAGACTTGGAAATGCACGCTTAGGTTGTAAAATATACAAAAAAACATGAAAAACAAAGAAATAATGACATGTAGGTGTAATAAGAGATATTATCTCTAACAGAAAAGAGAGATTGTGATATTTAAGAGAAACATACAGACCTTGTTGAGAGTGAGCAATGATTTATTTCTTCACCCAGAAGAAATAGTTTCATGGTTGTTTCCTTTAGGATAATTTGTGTTTTCTGTTTCTTGTTTTTTGTTTTTACTTTTCTTTTTATTTCAAAAAACAAGGAAATATACATCTGTATTAGTAGCTCTATGACATTTTTTCTCTAATTACTAAATCAAAAAATTGTAACTATTTACTCATAGATTAGGTAAGGATATTGCTTCGCTTGCATTTACTTCTGAACTATCTACTCTTATTAACTTACGTGTTCCTATTCTTCTATTTTAGATACAGAAAATTGTTGCATAATTATTACAGCCTTAATTGTTCACCTTAATTAATTATAGGCTTAAATGGCTTGACCGCCAAACCAGTCTTATTATATCATAAATTCTTCATTTAACAATTTTTTTTTTTTTCCATTTCATGGTCTACATCTTTAAGGTCTTTTATGTTTACCTTCTCTCATACTCCAGACAGTAAAGGAAATTATGTATTCCTAAAGACATATATATATAGATATATTTTTTTTTTCTGAATGCACGAAGGATGGATTTTTACCTTTTCAGTTAATTTTCTTAAATATAGGGTTTTTTTTTTCCAATTTACATTTTTTACCTGATACTTTGAAATTCAATTCCTTAATTCAGTCTTGATTAATCTGTGATTATCACCATATACAATTTGTTTTAGTTTCTTGTTCAGGAATATCATATATGAATTATCTCCACTCTTTATCTCTCATTTTGTAATAACCTCTCTTCAAGAATTCATATATGTGTCACTTTTCATTCTTCTAAGAGTGTGATTAATCAGCAATTATTCTTTTTGCACTACTGATGCCACAAATACTGAAATACTTAATTCTTTAATAGAGAATTAAAATAAGATATTCAGCTATTAACATTTTTTATATCATTCAACATCTTTCTCGTATGTCTGCCTGTCAGCTAACATGTTATTTTAACCTTTTTGTCATTATATTTTAATTACTAAATATAGATCATATTTACACAAATTTTATTAAAAACCAAACTCATTATGACTCAAATATATTTCTGGATTATTAACATTTTTTTTTTCCAAAAGTAATATGATTCTCTATATTGACCACTTGAATGATAGTCCTGTGTGTGTATGTGTATATGTGTGTGTGATGTTTTCTTGTATTATTTTTTTTCTTTAACCATGCATCTGTCTAAAATTAGGGATTCACATAACTCTCCCTGACTACTTGTATTCTTTTAATCATCTTCTTGCTTTTGTCTTGAAGGTTTGTTGAAGAAAATTTAAAAATAATCTCTACAAATGTAGCATCCTGAAAGAGGGGCAGAGGATGGCAAAGTGTGAAGAAATATCTGAAGCTTCTGTTCCAGGAGTCAGTTCTTCATACATCAGTTGTGTGTTTGGGTTGTACCTTCTATAAGATTACCTAAAGATTCTTTGAAGTTTTCATCTTTCTGTTACCTTAATAGCATTACAAAATACACATTAGTGGGCAGATTTTTCTGTATGATGAGGTTGTATATTAGCAAAGAGCATCTGAATTTGTTGTTTTGGAATACCATGAATTAACAGCAGGAAAATGTTTCATTCATTCATCAGTCACTGCTATTTTAACAAATTCTGGGAAGGCTTAGGCATTCTCTTATGCATTGCTCATGGAAAGATGAATAAAACACAGTTCCTGGACTCAAGATGCTTGCAATAAGTAATTTCTAAATGCAGTGGAATTTATGTGTCTATGTGTTCAACGCTAAAACTTAAACTTCCAAATTTGTGTAAAATCCAAATTAGCCAAAAATTACTAAAATGTGTGATTCTGGAAGGATGTTTCTACATAATGCATCTTGACCATTTTTTGCTTTTCCAAAAAAGTATGTACACTCTCTCTCTCTCTCTCTTTTTTTTTTTTTTTTTGCATTCTTTCCTATGCAAATTCCTCAGTGTTTATACGATTTGGGTTGTATCATATAATTTTTGTGTTCTGCTATTGATTTTATAAATCTTTATATTGATAAGTATTTCAGAGAAAATACATAAAACACAGATAAGTTATTTCAAATTTGTCAAAATGTTGATACAAAAGCCAATATTAGGAAGTGATCCATAGCCAGAATTTAAGGTAGGTATGGGTTGGAACAGCAGTTTGAAAATATCAGTGTGTTACACACTCTCTGAAAGTATCTATAATCTAGTGCTGTCTTCAGAAATTGTTTTTTATATAAATTTAAGTAGCATCACAGAAAACTTCTATATTTAATCAAACAGGCCAAAACCAGAATAAAATAAATGATTTCAAGTCACAGCATAAGAGATTTTTTTCCCCTTATGAGTAAGTTATTAAACATTTGAAGATTTCCTGAATACCTTCTCAAATTGTGAGATAGAAAGATTTTATTTCAGATGTACATATTTGAGGAAGACATAAGTTTTCCCCACATTCAGGTTGTTACTTAGAACCAACTCAAAATCTCTATAGAAGGAGTCATTAATAATTAAGGTGTCTTTTTGAAGAAGAGCATTTTCAGGACATGGTCACGAATGTGTTTGGTCTTCACTCCATAGACAATAGGATTGAGGAAAGGCGGGACTAGCAGGTAAAGGTTTGACAAGAGGATATGGACATATCGTGGGATGTGGGAACCAAACCTGTGTGTGAAGAAGGAGAAGAAAGCCAGGAAGTAGAACTGGAGGAAGACACAGATGTGGGCGATGCAGGTATTGAAGGCCTTGAATCGTGCCTCTTTCTGGGGCAATTGAAAGACTGTGATAAAGATTTGAACATAGGACAAAGTAATAAAGATTATGTCAAACCCGAGGATGGTGAAGGCAACAAATAGACCATATACCTTGTTGACTCGAGTATCTTCAGCAGCCAATTTCACAATGGCCATGTGCTCACAATAAGAGTGGGAGATGACTGTAGTTCGGAAGAGTTTAAGACGGCATTTGATAAGCAAAAGGGAAGGTACTACAAGGATGGCAGCCCTTAGTGTCACCCCAAGTCCAATATGAGTCAAGAGTTGATGGGAGAAGATGGTAGCATGTCTCAGGGGTTCACAGATGGCGACGTAGCGATCTAGGGCCATGGCCAGGAGGATGCCTGACTCCATTGCCTGGAAAGTGTGAATAAGCCCCATCTGCAGTAAGCAGGTATCAAAAGAAATCTGTGGCAAATGAAACCAAAAGATGCCTAGCATTTTAGGAAGAATGCAGGTGCTAAGGGCAATGTCTGTGGCTGCCAACATAGATAAGAAAATGTACATGGGTATATGGAGGCTGTTTTCATATTTGATTATAATGAAAATTAGGGAATTCCCCATAACAGCAATGAGATACATGGCACAGAATGGAATCCCAATCCAGCACTGCACTGATTCTAGGCCGGGAATCCCAATTAGTGTTAATACAGAGGGCAAGAAGATTGAACCATTGAATGTGAGCATGGTGATTTGGTCAGTAGAATCAAGCGGTGTTTAGTCTTCTATTCCCTGTGATGACTTCAGGAATTAAAAATGAGAAGTTATTATAGCTGAGTAGTATAAAAATGAATGAAATACTGCCATTCGCAACAACATGGATGGACCTTGAGAGAATTATATTAAGTGAAACAAGTCAGGCACAGAAAGAGAAATACCACATGTTCTCACTTATTGGAGGGAGCTAAAAATTAATATGTAAATTCACACACACACACACACACAAACCGGGGGGGGGAAGAAGATATAACAACCACAATTATTTGAAGTTGATACGACAAGCAAACAGAAAGGACATTGTTGGGGGGGAGGGGGGGAGGGAGAAGGGAGGGAGGTTTTGGTGATGGGGAGCAATAATCAGCTACAATGTATATCGACAAAATAAAATTTAAAAAAAATGAGAAGTTATTATTTTATTTTAGCAATACTTTAGTTCTATTGGTAGCATCTTATCTTATCTTTTCTATCCCAACAACTTCCTTGTGATTTTCTATCTCCTTTCTCAAAGTCATGGAGAGACCAGTCATCAGGTTTCATGTTTCTTTGTGCGTTAATCATTTGGAATGAACAGATGGAATGGACAAGATGAAATATTACCTGGCCTATGACTACAGCACCAAACGGATACCCTTTATTTGTTGTTTGTTACTCATCATGTGTGCGTTTTACGTAACCTGCCAAATGGAATTGGGGAAAAAATCATTTAATAAAAGTGAAGATTTTCCAGAAGAAGACAGTACCTGTGCTGGACATATAGTATCCACAGTGGAGGTAGAACATTTAATTTGATCAATGTAGAGTTTGGCTGGAATATTTTTCAGTTTTGCAGCTCATAGTTGGTTTTGTGAAGTTAATGTCTTCATAGTCTGTTCTTGCTCTCATAGAATCTCACAGAATGTTTTTAACCTAGTTTTTCAAACATTTAGTGTCTTCCAAAATCCAACTATACATCTTACATCTTGTCCTACTTATTCTCTGAGAAAATAAATTTATTGTTTTTTAAGTCACAGGTCTTTTCCTCAGCAGTTTCTCTCAGACATTGTTCTCACTTTACATGCCCTGCTGTATGCACATCACTTGCATCTAATATCAACTGGAATCTATAGTTCCTGGTTTTTTCTCTCCCAGCCATAACCATTATTACCTTCCTAAGCCTGAATAGTCATTTCTGCTCAATCATTTGAAATAACATTGAACTCTCTACTAAATATAATTTTGTCTTTACTTACAGCTTCATTCATGTTCTATTCACTCAAAATACAATTATTTCTGTAGAGCTGAACATTTTCTTCTGTACATGGTTTTCCATGGGACTATTTTATGCCAGACCTGAATCTAATCTCGGTTACAGTGCAGAGTGGCTTTCCCTATTTATCTTCCAAAGCTAAAGGGTGTTTTCCTGCCTGCTGACTGTTTGTAACTTGTATTTATCTTTTCTTCAAGAAAATATTTTCATTCCTGAATATTTACAATATTGAATAATTTAAAATTTTTATTTATTTTCTTTTAGTAATTGAAAAACATTCTCTGAAAAGTAGAGTATACTATAAATAGACAAAGAGTATGAGGATGGCCTAAAATAACAGTTTGGTGATAAAAATAAAAATCTCACAATTATGACCTCCCCATCACACTGCAAGATTTTTTTCCTCCTGGATAAACTTAGATTGTCTCTGGCATATGAAAGGGTTCCTATAAATCAACTGAGGTCAGTTGAAGGAACCTTAATTACTTCCTTTTCAAAAACCTATCCAACTCTGTGCAGGGCTTTTTTTCTGTCTCTTGTTCAGGAACTCTTCTTTTAAGCTAATAAACAATATGTTAAACCAGATATTCCTCACAACAGAGGCTTGCATTACTACAAACAAATTAGATGTTTATTTGCTAGTGATTTTGTGCAACAAAGAATTATTAAGTGTTAACTATATTCCAAGTATTTTTGAAGCAAATGAGAAAAAAAGATAAATTTATCATTTCTGTATTTATGAAGTATCTCTATTTTTCAGGGTGCTTGAAATTGAAAAAAAATACCATCTACCATTTATCAAATATGGGTTAAATATCATTCGCCCTCCTAAAATCTTTAACCATTTTAGAATATTTTACCTTCCTTACCTTATGATATTACATCATTACCTTATTTGAGAATCTAAGACTTCTTATAGGTATATCTCTCAGAATCCAAATTATTTGGAATATTAACCCAGAATGAACAAATGAAACAAATTTGTATCCTCTAAGATTTTATAATTGTAATTTAGAAAGAGTTATAAAATACATATTAGTGTGTAACTAAATCCAGCCAGGTTGATCCTACAAAACAATAAAAATTTAAGTCAGTATGAACTGCTTAGATGCTGATAGACATGACACCCATTTGACCTCGTTAATTCACCAAGTAGGTGAAGTGCATGCTGTATAGTTCATGCTTATTATGTGTTACTGTCTGATTTGTGTTCACTTTTCCAACAGGATATCATCTGTGTATTAGTCAGCAATCTCTATGACCTGGCTAAAAAATGTATACTACTGCCTTTATCAAGAACAGAAATTTAGGAAATTTAACATGGCCATGTGAGTAATCGTTGACCTGGAGAATTTTGGAAAGGTAATATACAAATTGAAGTTCTGCTGAAGTATATATTGTGAGCAATGAGAGGATGAAGAGAAAAATGAAAGGAATATTCTGCTAGGGCAGGGTTTCTCAGTCTCAGTACAATCAACATCGGAGGCCAGATAGATTCTTTGCTGTTGTTGTAGGCAATACCACCTGTACTGAAAGAGGTTTAGCAGGATCCCTGTTCCCTACTCATTTGGTGACAGTAGCACATCAGGCACTGGCAACAATTGTTCTAGGTTCTCATATTTGGGGGGGCGGGGGAAGCCCATAATTGAATGAGGATTAATGAATTTATGTATCTTTAATCAAATTGGGCAGAACAAAACTGGCTATCCAGAGTCATAATTCTTTAGTATGTATTAGCCAAATAAAGGAGATAGACAATGGCATTCAAAGAACAGAAAATAGTTTGTATAAAATTACAGAAGAACGCAATATATGCTGGGATTGCTAATTGATAATTGTTTTATCATATAAATTGGTTTGTAAGCAGAAATGATATGAGTTTAAGCTATTCAAAAGGGGAGAAGACCAAATGCGAAGTTCCTATTTTAAGATGAGTAATTTAAAATTTCTTTGTGATGGGACAAATATTTTGCCTTTTAAATATTCAATCTGCTGGCAACTCAGTCAGTGACTTGAACAGCATGAAAGCTAGATGCAGTGAGTTCCTGTTAAAAACTATTTGTGACAGATGTGATATTAGGAAGTAATGTGACAATAGTGAATCCATATCAAGTTAATTCCATTTATTTACAAAATTAAGGCCCAATTAAAGGGAAATAAAATCTTTTGGTCTCACTGACTTTATGTAGGAGAAACTGGGATACATAAAGCTAAAATTTTTTGGATTGAAAATTACTGAAAGGTATGACAAAAAGCAAACTGCTTAAAGGATGAAGGGAAGCTTTCTTAAGCCCTTTATAAAACTGAGCCAGGGAAAACAATCTGAATATTTGGGTCTTTCTTGTATGAATAAACTACACCACCAGTGATACCGACAATGCCAGTTCTGACAGAGTAATTCCCAGGACCTCAAAGTTTTAAGGGATTTAGGGTTGTAAACACACACTCCATACCAGGGCTAATCTACACCACCTACAATATCAGGGATTTCATCATTCCACACCATCTCTGACATTTGTCATTGACCTATGTCTAAATCCCTCCAGTGACAGAAAACTCTCTTTTGCTGAGACAGTCTGCCACATTGCAGGATAGCTCCATATGTTGGATAGGTTTTCTTTTCGTCAAGCACCAAACTGCCTCACTCTTCTTTCTCATAAAGCTTCTAAACCTAAATCCTAATAATAGAAATTGGCCATGGATCAGCTACTTGTACAGAATCAGAAGCCAGTCAAAGATTTCAAATGCTGCTATTGCTTAGCATTGCACTTTCCTGAGCCAATTGTACAACTTATAAGTACTTCAATATCTTCATCAATAAAATAAGGCTAACGGCAATAATCAGCCACAATGTATATCGACAAAATAAAATTTTTAAAAAAAAAATAAGACTAACGGATAGAAACACATTACAGGTTGTGAAAATTAAATGAGGCAATCTATTTCAAGAATTTAGAAGGAAACATAAAATAAATTGACTTGTAAAGGAAAGTCACCTATACATTCACAGAAAATTATCCTTAATTCTCATGAAATAATTTCAGATATTTGATGACAAAATGAACACATTTCCAGGATATTTCCCAATCTGACCATCTATTATTTTCTGGCCCTTTAGTAAATGAGCTTTCCATTCACTTGTCAGCTGAGATATTATCACTGTAGGTCCTCTTATTTGTAACCTCAATTTAAAATTCATCACAAGATTTAATTAGTTGATCTAGAAATATTCGGAAAAGCATGAGTTGCCATTAGACAAAATCTTTCTAGAGTTTAAAAACAGCTATTTTAAGATTCTGTTGCTTTTTTTTCTCCTCCTGGCATCATATTGGACCATATAGAATATATATTCTCTTTGAAAACAACTCCCAATATCCCACATACAGCATGAGGAATCTCAAGTCCAAAGACTTACCAGGGATCATCCATAGAAGCATTAGTTAAAGCTATAGAGTGAGCATCTTTTCCATGATTCAGACAGTGAAGGATGAGTGCTTTGTGCTGCAGGAAGCCGCTGGGGTACTGAGTTTCATTAATCCCTTATGAGCCTTGAGTCCACCTGGGGTAAGGGTAAAAAAGGAGGCAGAATATGGTCCAGAACCTAGAAAATGCATTGCTTAATAGATTTTGTATATGAAAAACAAGTTTTCTACTTTGATTTCACTTTGGGACTTGAAACCAAGACAATTTTTTTTTTTTTTTTTTTTTTTTTTTTTACAAATTAATAAGTGAATACAGTTTCCCAAGTTAACACAAAACAAATCAATCGCACGGATATGCAAAAAATACTGGACCAACAAAGGGAGGTAATATCATTTTGAGATATTCAGACTACTCAGTGTAGCCAAATACTGACAGAGAAATGAAATAAATTTTTGTGTAATCTTATTCCAGTATGATAAGCAATGATTTCTTATTAGGCCCATAAATAGGGCTTGCACTGGAAAGTGCACCTCAGAGCCTACATCACCTGTCACTGTCTGAGCATTTTCCACATAAACGTTTACAACACAAATATTTCCTATATACAGATCACCTCTTCCCAAGGTTTCTTCATCATAGATAGAGTTTTTACATGGGTACATGTACTTTCAAAAATTATAGGGCTAGTCATAATGTTTATATGCACTTCTCAGCTGGGAAGTATTTGTGGCATATACTTAGTTAAAGAAGTGTTTGTTCCTTAGAAAAGGGTTTAAATAGTCAAACTCTTAGATACAATAAAATGATGGTTATCAGAAGTTGGGGATGGGGAGATTTGGGAGATTTTGTTCAAAGTACAGAAAATTTCAGTTGTACAAGAGGAATAAGTTAAAGAGATCTATTGCTAATAATAGTGGCTACATCTAATAACAATACATCGAATACTTGAAAATTGCTAGGAGTGGAAATTTTCAATTTTCTCACCACAAAATTGTGATAAGTATGTCAAGTAATGCATACATTAAAAAGCTTATTTAAGCCATTCCACAATGCATGTGTATATCAAAACATCAAGCTGTATACCTTAGCTGCCTACAATTTCTGCTTGTCAATTAAAAAAGAAAAAGAAAAGGGTTTTAACTTTTGTACTCAGGAAGAGGGAGGGAGAAGATTCCCATTCTGCACATAATGCAAGAACATGGTACTAAAACTGAAAAACCGAATTACCTGAGATACGTGATGGTCAACTAAGAATCACATCATTAGCTTCCCTGGTTCTGAGGCTCTTGAATTTGGACTGAGCCACGCTACTAACATCCAGTTTGCAGATGGCCTATCATGGGACTCCTCAGCCTTCACAATCATGTAAGCCAAGTCCTCTAATAAATCCCATACCTATAGGTGGAGAAGCCTGACTTATACAGGAGCTAAAGTAAAATGACATTTCAAGAAAACAAGATGAATACTTTTTGGATAGAATATGAAATAGGCTCAGGTGAAAACTATACGTTCCTGATATCTATAAACTACTCTTTATATATGGGGTAACTAACAATTATAGATCTATTAAATGACTCCCAAGATACTTTTGGAAACTTGCAAAAAATATTTGAACCTTAAAGAATCATAATGCTACAGAATGCAGAGATAAAAGTATTCTTAGACACAAAGATACTAACCAACTGAAAAAATATGTCTCAGTATTTTGATGGAATATGGATGCTTAGAACTACTAATATTAAATACTAATAACTGCATCTGCATGCATTTTTGTGAAAATGTGCACCTTTAGAAATTGTAATCGGAAATAGAGAAATAAAATTTTTAGAAGAGATTTGTAACTCCACATGTTTTGCATAGAAAAACAGAAATGAGGCATTTAGTTTTAAAATATACAGAAAAAGAAGCTGAATAGCTTTTACTTTAGATTGTTAATTAAATTCATGACATGAGAAGAAATAAGTTTTAATAAAATATGGAAATATGAAATACCAGGTCCTGGCCATACATATGAGTATATGATTTGTGGAATTGTCCTAGTGAAGATGGAAAGCCTTACTGTGCAGAGAGGAAAGGAATCATAGAAAAGTTTAGCTTAGCCAGAAATCTGTCTGCTAGGTTCAAGAGTAGACTCAGTTGTCAATATAGTCAATAGACCATTTACTATTATTCAAACATAAAAACAAAGTTCCAATTTATGCTAAAATATGAATGAACCTTAAAAACATTGTGCAAAGTGAAAGAAGTCAAGCTTAGAAGACCACATACTGTATGAATCCAATAATATAAACTGTCCGGAATACAAAAGTATATAGAGACAGAAAGGAGATTAGTGGCTGATAAAAACTGGGAGTAAAGTAGGAGAGATTGGGGAGTGACTGGTAATAGTAATGGGATTTTTTTATTGGTGTGATTAAAAAGTTCAGAAATTAAAAACTGGTAATAGTTTCACAATTCCATAAAAATACTGTAATTGACTTACTTGTACACCTTTAAAGGGTGAATTTTATGATATGTACCCTGTATCTCAATTAAAAAAAAAAAAGTTGGCTTAGCCTGGTATACGCAGACTATACTAAAAACACCACTAGATATATGTTTTGAAATGTTAAAATATGGTGAATAAATGTGCTGATGTAATTTCATGAGTAAGAAAAAGGATAGCTCAAATGTAAATGTGAAGAAATGTATTACTTACTGTGAAAATCTTTATTCTGTGGAGAAGGGATATATGAGAGATCTTGTACTTTTTACTCAGATTTTGATTAACCTAAAACTGCTCTAAAAAATTAAAACCTGCTATGTAAAAAATACAAAAAGTAGAAAAAATATTTTTCTAAGGCTGTTAAAATAGTGTGTAATTGGTTTATTTGAGTATGAAAGACCCCTTTCCTTATATGTTCTTCTAATTTAAAAAAAATAAATAATTTTATTTCAGAAATTAATGCTTATCATGCAAATTTTGTAGCTTTTTAATGTGTTTATTCTCTCATTCTTTCACTCAACATGCATTTATTTATTAGTAAAGTAAGTTATGATTAAATCAAACTAATACTGAAATACCTTTGGGTTTTGGAAAATAAATCTTCTCTGATTGGGTTTTTGTCACTTGCAAAAGAAAAAATTGTAACTGATAGGGACCATTAACAAACCAACAAAAACGGACTGGAAAAATATATGCATACAAATGGCAAATACTTAAATTTCTAATATATATAAAGAACTGTAAAAGACATAAAAAAGAAAATTATATATTTTTAATAGACAGGACATACAGATGTCATTGAATTAATACATGAAGAAACACAGATACAAAAAACGCTCTTTTGAAAAATTGAAGAGGAGGGGATACTTGCAAATTAATTCTATAAGCCAGTATTACCTGCATACCAAAACTGGATAAAGACACAACAGCAACAACAAAATATTACAGGCCAATGTCTCCAAGAAAAATACATGTGAAAGTCCAGATCAAAATACTAGCGAACTGAATACAGCAACACATTAAAAAGGTCATTCACGATCCGACCCTGTGGCTCACTCAGGAGAGTGCAGCGCTCGCTGAGGCCACGAGTTCGGATCCTATATAGGGATGGCCAGTGCGCTCACTGACTGAGCGCGGTGCGGATGACACCAAGCCGAGACTTACGATCCCCTTACCGGTCACTCACTCACTCACTCACTCACTCAATAAATAAATAAATAAAATAAATTAAATCAATCAATCAATCAACAATAAAAAAATTTAAAAAGTCATTCACTATGATCAAGTGGGATTCATTTCAGAGATGAAAGGATGGCTCAACACATGCAAATCAATAAATGTGATATGTTACATCAACATAATGAAGGACAAAAATCATATGACCATCTCGATGTACACAGAAAAAGCATTTGATAAAATTTAACATTTCTTCATGATAAAAACTCCCAGCAAATTATGTATAGCAGGAAGATATCTCGACACCATAGAGGCCATAAATGACAAACGCACAGCTAACATCATAGTGAAAAAGGAAAAGTTGAGAGCTTTTTCTCTGAGAAAAGGAATAAGAAAAGGATGTCCTCTATCACCACTTTTATTTGACATAGAACTTGAAGTTTTAGCAAGAGCAAGTAGGCAAGAGAAAAAATAAAGGGCATCTAAATTGGAAAAAAAAGGAAGTCAAATTGTACTTGTGTGCACAGGACATGATCTTACATACAGTAAAATCAAAAGATTCCACCCCAAATCATCTTGAACTGATAAAGAAATTCATTAAAGTTGCTGGATACAAATCAACATACAAAAAAAAAACAGTACCATTTCTCTACAGAAACAACAAACTACAAAAAAAGAAATCATAAAAGCAGTCCCACTTACAATACCTACAGCTACAAAACAAAAAATAGCAAGGAATAAGTTTGACCAAGTAGTTGAAAGATCTCTGCAATGAATGCTATAAAGGTCTGATGAAAGAGACTAAAAAGGACATTAATAAAATGGAAAGACATTCCATGTTCATGAATTGGAACAATTAATATAGTTGAAATGACCATATTACCCAAAGGGATATACAGATTCAATGCAATTATTATGAAAATATCAATGACATTCATCACAGAAAAAAGAAAAAAAAGTCCTAAAATTCATAAGGAACCACAAAAGACCCTGAATAGTGAAAATAATCCTGAGCAAATTGAACAAAGCTGGAGGTGTCACACTACCTCGCTTCAAAACATACTTCAAAGGTAAAATAATCAAAGTTGAATAATGCTGGCATAGAAACAGATACATGGGCCAATGGAACAGAACAGATAATCCAGAAATAAATCCAGGTATCGACAACCAATTGATTTTTGAAAAAGGTTTTAAGAACATACATTGGGGGAAGGACAGTCTCTTTAATAAATGGTGCTGGGAAAGCTGGATATCCATATGCGGAAAAAAGAAATTAGGTTCCTATCTTTCTTTATATAATAAAAAAAATAAAATTGTTTTAAATACCTGAGTGTAATACCTGAAACTATAAAACTACTAAAGTAGAACATACAGGAAACAATCCAAGACGTTTGTCTGGGGACAAATTTTAAGGAAATAGCATCTAAAGCACAGGCAACACAAGCGATAATAGGTAAATTGTATTGTATCAAGATAAAAGGTTTCTCCACAGCAAAAGAAAGAATCAAAGAGTGAAGTGGTGACCAGCAGAATGGGACAGTATATTTTTATATAAGTTTTATATAAGTTATTCATTCAAGAAGGGATTAATATACAGAATATACAATTAATTTGGACAACTCAAATACTAATTAATTAAAAGTTGAACAAAAGTTGACCTGAATAGACATTTCTCAAAAGAAGACATACAAATGGCAAATAGGTATATAAAAAGTGCTCAACATCACTAATCATAAAGGAAATGCAAATCAATACCACAATGAGTTATTACCTCACCCTTGTTAGAGTGGCTATTATCAAAAAGACTAAAAATAACAAATGCTAGAGGATGGGGAGAAAAGGGGAGTCTTAAACATTGTTAGTGGAAATGTAAATTAGTATAGCCCCTATGGAAAACAGTGTGTAGGTTTCTCAAAAATGAGAAATAAAACTATCATATGATCCAGCAACCCCACAGCTGGATGCTTATCCAAAGGAAAGGAAATTAGCATACCTAAAGATAGCTGAGCTGCCATGTTTATCGCAGCACTATTCACAATAGCCAAGATACAGAATCAAGCTTGGTGTCCATCAACAAATGAATGGATAAAGGAAATGTGGTATACATACACAATGGAATAATACTCAGCAATGAAAACAATGAATTCCTGTCATTTGCAGCAATGTGGATAAGCCTGGAAGACATTTTGTTAAGGGAAATACATCAGTCACAGAAAGATAAACATCACATGCCCTCATTTATATATGGAAGCTAAAAAGTCAAAAACAAAAAAAAAAAAGTTGAACTTGTAGAAGTAGAGAGTAGAACTATGGTTACTATAGACTGGGAAGGGAAAGGGAGGGTGGGATAGAAAGACATTGGTTATGGTAACACCAACAAAGCCAGAGAGGAAAAATATGTTCCAGTGGTGTATGGCAGTACTAGGCATCTATAATTAACGATAATTTATTGTATGTTTTCAAATGGCAAAAAGAGAGGAGATCAAATGTCTTCACCACAAAAAGATTATAAAGTTTGTGATGATGAATGTGCTAAATATCTTTACTGATCATCACAAATTATATAAATATATTAAAATAGAACTCTGGATCCCGTAAATACATACAATCGATACATGTCAATTAATAAATAAATTCCTTTCAATATTTTTTTTTATTAAAAAGATATTGCAAATCATTTTATCTGTCAGTTCTTTTCTTTGATCCAACTAGGAACCTGAAAAAATAGAAAGGGCATATAAACATGGATGGGAAAACTGAGAGTATTAAATAGACATGATAAGCTATTTATACCTAAGTCTATGGAATTTAATTAATGAATATTTCCCTATGCTGCTTTTGAAATATCACTGTGGTGACTTGCCCGAGTCCCATTCATGGATGAATGACTTACGGTAGAGCTGCCAGCAGACGGTCCTTAGCTGTCAGCCCCCTGTGGGAATTTCCTTGGCTAAAGTGACCTGTCTCGCCTATGGCCATGCCACTTACCTAGGGCAACCTGCAATCTAATCCATTGATTAGTGAAAAATGGGGTTATAAGGGCCCAGCTTCTCACCTTAAGACCGAATGAAATAGAAGGGTCATTTCAGATTCAGAACTCTCTGTAGGATTGGTTGAGACCTCATTAGCATGACTTCCATCCAGTCGTGCTTCACTCTCTTACTTCACAAGTGTTCACCCTGAGAACAATGCCTAATACACTTCTATCATCTTAGAGCTGACTTCCTAGACAACAAAATCATAAGCATTAATGCTAGGAGTTGTCTGAGAAAGCAGATATTAGGATTGGATCTTAGAGCTAAGTCACTCATTACTAGTTGGAATGGGGACCTCATCACTAGTACCAGCAAAACACAGATAACTCCTGGCCTTTTGTATTGAACTAGCATAGTGTAATTGCATGAGAGTTCAATGTACCAGGCATTTCAGAAATATGGGGAAAATGGTAACTAAAAAGTACGGAGGAATTGATTAAGCTTGATTGCTACTCTAGAAAAATAATAATAAAAAGCTGAAGTGATTCATTGGTTATCAAAAGCTAAATGTCTATGAAGACATTAAAAATTTCAGAGGTTGCCAAGGTTTGAGGGAGGAAGGAATGAGTACATAGAACATAGGATGTTTTGTTCAGTGGCACTATTTGGTATGATATTATAATGGTGGATACATGTTCATATACATTTGTCCAAGACCAAATAACGTAAACTACTATTAGCGAATACTAATGGCAGCTATGGACTTTGGGTGATGATGTCGCAGGTTCATCAGCTGTAACAAATGTACCACTCCAGTGTGTGATGTAAGCAGTGTGTGGTCAGGGGTTATATGAAACTCTGTTTTATCTACTCAATTTTGCTATGAACCTAATATTTCCAAAAAATGTCTATTTTAAAAGGTTATGAAATAAAAATGTTTTAAAGGCTAAGTATAACAGACAGAGGTGTCCTTATTAGTACAGTGAGTGGCTCATATTACCCAAAGTAATTAGGGGAAAAAAGGCTAGAGGCCAAGTTTAAGACATCATGGTAAGAGCAACTGAGCTTCAAAGGAGGTTAAACTCCCAACATTTGCAGGTTGTCTATGCCATCGTTAAGCCTCTGTGTCAAAAGAATGGATCCCTCGTATATAGGATATGGACAGTTCACATGCATGTGAAAAAGAGAAGACTATTGGTTTACATTCTTGCAAGAGAGCTGTGTGTTTCCTTTCTTGCCCTCCATCACTGAAGAAATCTGGACTGGCTGTACATCCCATGGAACATAACACTCTCCACTGTGTCAATGATTTCATGTTAATCTGACTGAACGTACAAGAAATAGCTGGTATATTAGGATCTCCGTAAATATGCTCCTAGGGATGGGAGAGAAAACATAAAATATTAGATGTCCATCAAGTGAGTAAATCCTTTAGTTATAAATGTCTTGGGACATTCTACAACATTTTTTATTTACTAGAGAAAAAATAAATGATTACATCCTTCATCTCTCACAATGATGAACAACTCTTGGTTTTTGAGTTATGGAGGAAGCATTTTTCACACCTGGGAATTCTTCTTTCACTCACATCATAAGTGACACAAAACGCTGTCATATCTGAGTGTGATCCACTACAGGAAAAGTATGTTTAGGCATGTCCAGATTGTGATCTAAATAGCTTCGGTCTTGAACTATGTAATCTCTCATATACCATGTGATCTCTATAGTATTAATTTGAAATATTAGTTGTTTGAAAAGATGCCATGCACCAATAATGGCAGGCCCTGATTCATGAATTATAATGCAGAAATCAGATGTTCTGGAGCTTGGCCATATATGTGCAGCAGAGAATTATACTTGTTTTGGAAAACAGCTCCTGGAATGCTACTGGTTCCTGGAAGAGATGAAGAGCCTTACCATGGGACACAAATTTACCATATAAGAAATATTCTCAGTCATGGTCTGGAAAAAATTCTTACACAAGATGGAAATTGTATGTCAAGAATAGAGCACAACTTGTGCACTTATGGACAGTGGCAAATAGTTGGCCAGCTAACTCCTGATTTGGAAGTAAAAGGATTGGAAAATAAATAACAAAAATTATCATTTAGATGAATATGATGGGCATATTGGTTTGGGAAAGCAATGTGAATACTTTCTTATCAATTATTGCCCAATATAGGGCAATCACTGAAACAGAAAAAAACAAACAGACAAACAAAACAAACAAAAAAACATGGAAGAGGGGCTAAACAACTGTAGACAACATAACATGAAAAGTTAATGTCAGCTAGAGTCTGTTATCAAACACACCAGTGAGGGGTGACACTCATGAATGCAATACTCATGAATATTTTAGCCATGATTGTAAGAATGGAGGCCATGAATGACATTTGGGCTCTAATTAACAAGACTGACCCAGCTATGCCTGTGGCAGAATGCAACTTCCCCCTAACTGGTACAATTCCTCAGGGAGACAAACTAGCTACTTAGTGGCAACAAGTTGATTACATTGGCCCTGCTCTTGGTATATGGGTCAATATTTCATCCTGACAGCTATAGATACATATTCTGGGATAGGTTTGCCCTTTATGCCACAAGCATACATTCAGGGATGGATTGATATGAGGGCTGATAGATTTTGGATGTGTTGTCCCCGCCAAAACTCATGTGGAAATCTGATCCCCAATGTGGCAGTGCTGGAAGCTGTTTGAGTCATGGGGGCAGATCCCTCATGAATGTATTAATGCTCTCCCTGGGTGGGGGGATTAATGAGTGAGTTGTTGCTAAACAGTGTTCCATTCTATGGATATGCCACCATTTGTTTATTAATTCACTTGTCCTGGGATATCTGGGTTCTCTCCAGTTTGGGGATATGACAAATAAAGATGCTATCCATTGAAAAATCTTCATGGGATCTATGCCTTTATTTATTTTTCTTTACTTATTGCTATGATTTGTTTCTTCACACAATATTTAACAGAAGTATTGACAATAGACATCCTTGCATTATTCCTCATCTATTAGGGAAATTTTCAGTTTTTCACTAATGGTGTTATAAGTGTAATGTTATCTGTAGGTTTTTCAAGGATTGTCTTCATCAGTTTAAGAAGTTCTTATTATTTAAAGTTTTCTGAGGGTTTTATGTTATATGATCATTGAATATTTCCACCTGATTCTCCGCTATTGAAATGATCCTATAACATCTTGTTAAAATGATGACTTATCTTGATTTTATTTTTGTGTTTATCTAATTTTAATGAATGTATAATTAGAAAAATAACATATATACATATGTACAGAGTCAAAAGGCTGTTTTCCAGCAAGCTCAATGCTCAGCTGATGACAGAGGAGAGGGACTGAGTGGAGACAAGGTCACTTCCCCAGAGCAGTGGTTGGTGATCGTGCAGCGCAGGTGGAGAGTGGAAGTGAGCTCAGCTGATCAGCACAGAGAAGGTGGTTAAGGGCTTCTGTTTCCATGTTCTTATTTTACAGATGTTGGAAGTGAGGAGACAAAAGGTAAAGCAAGTATCCAAGGGCACCAATAGCCAAAATTTGAGTCCTATCTAGAAAGGGGAAGATCTGTTTCATTCCAGAAATTGACTCTTTACCACCACATGCTGCTCTAAAGAACTGATAGCATTATGTGTTGCATTTTTACCTATGGCCTCTGTTTTCTCTCACAAAGCTTGGGGAATACCTGCACCAGTTACATTCAAATTCAAGGCAGAGGCAATAAACTATTGGTATTTTTTGATCCTGTCAAGATTGGAGAATCTCATGTTCTTAGTTTATACCTAAATCTAATTTCATTATCCCTGGATATGTGTTTTTAGAACATAATGTCATCACCTTCTATCTGCTCTGCTGAGCACACCCCAGGCAGTCTGCTGAAAATACCTTCATATGGAGTACTAGCACCTGGTCCAGCTGCTTTCAGGTTGGTCCTTGTTGGCAGGTTGGATGTGTCTAGCTTATGGCCTACCTTTTGGTCTCCTTTCCAGGTCACATTTGTTCCATGCTGAAGATTAAGGTACCTACCAACTTTTTAGGGTATAAAGAAGGTCTGGAACCAAACTGATGTTGTGTGCACAATCACAGAGTGTTTGCTCCACTCCCCTTCAACTGAGGGCTCTTCAGATTAAATGCAGAGTCCAGAGTAACAGTCAACCACTTCTATCAGCTGGAGGACTTAAATATGTAACAGATTGACATATGCCCTATTGATGATGCAGTATGTATTTTCAAATGATTAACTTATTCCAAGAGGCTTGGTAAGAGAGTTTGAAGGGATTGCTTTAAGTCAAAGGTGAACAAAGTTAGACGTCATAGCCCAGGAGTCAGACAGCCGTGAGTTTCTCCACTGCCCTGCCCTCAACTTCCCTGCATATCCCTGGGCATCTTATTTCCTCTTCTTTAAAATGGGGTTCACAGTAACCTCCTCTGATTCTTGTTGTGAGGTATAAGTGAGAAAATGATCCCCAAGTATGTGGCACAGTTCCACCCCCAAAAATATACCTTAACCATGCAGGCCCAGGTACACATAATCCAGGAATTAAAGTTCAGAGAAAACTGATTACAGGATCAAGTGCTGAGAGGTAGAAATGAATGGAGCAGAGGACAGGGATAGTTGTAAAGTGGGGCATCTCCACCCAGAACCAGACCAATATATTTGGGCAGAACTATGTGTTGGTTAGCATGCTATGTGAGACACAGGATACCCTGATGGTCGTTATTAAATTTCTTATTTTTACTGACTCAGAATCCACATATCATAAAATCTGTCACTTTGAAATATATAATTTGGTGGGGTTTAGTGTACCGTAAAGTTTGTGCAACCATTATAACTATCTAATTCCAGAATATTTTCATCTTCCTAACAAGAAAGCTACACATATTAGCAGTCACTGTTCATTACCTCTTCCCCCCGCCCCAGTCTTCTCAACCATTAATCAATTTTTATCTCTATGGATTTAACTTTCTGGATGTTTCATGTAAATAAAGCATGTACCATGTGGTCTCTTTTATTTGCTTCTTTCACTTAATCTAATATTTGTAAGGTTAATCCATGTATATATCAGTAAAGCATTTTTTTTATGACTGAGCAATATTCCATTATATAGATATACCACAATTTATTTATCTATTCATCTGTTGATAGACATTTACAATGTGTCCACTTTTTATTAGATTTCATTTAAAAAAAATCACTAAATGACTCACTTGATGTTTTTTGCCTTACATTTAAAATTAGTCCAGGCAGCATTTGTATGTATTTTTCATCACTCAATTCATTTGCAGGGAAGAAGTAGTACGCAAAATGCATTTGGATTCAGTCAGGGATAAGATAAGATAAGATAAGATAAGATAAGATAAGATAAGATAAGATAAGACCATACAGGGGTAAAAGAATAGAATATGAAGCAGAAAATCAAGGTAAGGTGGTGTATGAACAATAAAGAGATGAAGGACAGTGGAAATAGGTAAGATATACAGATTAAATGTATCTTATTGTGTCCTATTATTGGAGAAACACAAATGAGCTAGTAAGAATATAAAAAACACATTGATAATAATATTCACCAGGCATAGGATATTGATTACTTCTGGAAGGAGGGTGGGAAGTGCTGTTGAGGTAGAGCAGAAGTGGGATCCAATTGTGTTGATGCTTCCCTCAGGAGACAGTGTGATGGGTTAACTTGGATTTTCAGTTATTATGCTTTATTCCTTCTTGGTATATATTTTATTGCACAATATATTTTACAAAAAATATATAAATATATTGCTGATGTAGTACTTGGTAAAGTTAGTTTAACAGAGGATGTACAATATGTTGATATCTGTGGTATAAGTATCTCCTGACATGTTTTAATTTCTTTAACAAATATATATTAAGATTTTTTCATGATTTAAGAACTGTGATTGGAATTTGAGATAAGGCAATGATCATGAAGGCAATGCCCATACAGAGGCAGCCCTGTTTCTTGCATTCAAGTGTATATTCTATGTGTGAATGTGATCGTTGATGAATTTTTTTTAAAACATAATTTAAAATAACAGCAAGCCCAATATTTATATTTGTAATGTTAAGATATCCCTCCTTAGTAAAATATTGTATCATTGATAAAAATATTTTGAATAATTTTTCATAAACTGTAAAAATAATCATAATATAAAGTAAAAACTATATATCTAATGCCACTAATTCTTAAAAGTGAAAACTATTCAAGTGTACTGTGCCAAAACGTTAATTTTGACTTTGGGTGGACTTTGGGTGGCAGTCTTTTTCCCCTTTTTTATCCATTATTTAATTTTATACATTGTTTAATTTTATACATTGAGAAATTAAACGTCAAAACACATATTCGAGGTCTATATTAAAGATATTTAAGAGTAGGGAACTTCTCAGGATGAAAGGATTGCTGAAAAATTCTATGATCTCCTCCTCCAGGAAGGACTATCTCCATCCCCTGTCTTTCTAGATAGGAAATAATCTTCCGTGCCTAGTTGTTTTTCTCCCCCCTTTTTTTAGTAAGCCTTTCTCCTTTCAGGGATAACTGTTACTATTATCTTTGTCCTCCCTACCACTTCCAACACAGTCTTTCTTCCTTGGATCACTGACATGCCTTCTGGAAATCCTTTGACTCTCCATGCGATGACCAAAAGTAAATATCAGAGAAGAGGCAATATTTGTTTTGTTGCCAATTTCCTTTCTTTACATAGCATGACCATTTCCTTTCTTTACATAGCATATATATGGGATAAAGTTGAACAATTTGCTCAGACAAGGAATGGAGTTTCCGTCTATGCACTCCCCCATTTCAGCATCTCTTATCTCTGTCTCACCTGTGAAAACAAGGTGAATCTTAATCTCTGGTGCCCTGAGAGACACCGTATGACTAAGAGAAGATGCTTCAACGCTGCCATCTTCTGGCCACACTAGATATGTAAGATCCCCTCAGAACTGAGCAAGAAAATAGAACTAAGAAATGGCACCAGTTAATTTATTCCTAAACCGCTATCTTTGCACGAGGGAGTAAATAATATCTCTCAGGATTTGCGAGAGGCTTATAAAACTTTAGTCAGCAGATAAAATATGTTACAAAACACAAATCTTCCACGGCTAAGGCCAGCAAAGACCCACCTTTCCCTGCTCCAGCCACTTCCCACTGCTGCTTCTGGATACTGAGTGAGTGGATAGTTAGGAATGTGTGCAAGGGCAGGTGGAGGTGAAATGATGTATCTTGAAGTATAAACACAAGTCCAGCCAAAGAATGTAGACTCCAGAAAAAAATTCAATTCATAAAAGTGAAGAGTATAGATCTATTTTTTTTTTTTTAATAGAGTTTAACTTTGACATTCAAGAAAATGTAGTGATAAACTGTGGAATCTATTTTGGAAGATTGACAGTTTAAGGGCATTTAGCATCATGCTATTGGAGAACAAATTTAGACCTGCACATGCTTTACTTGAAGGAAAGAAGGATCATGAGTGACTTGAGTCTTTGTGTTCTTATATCTGAAGATATATAATGCATAAAGGAAACAAATGTTACAGGGAAAGCTTTAAATCAATATAAGGATGGTCTTTCTGAAAGTGTGGGTAGAACACTAATGGGCATGAGAATGGCATCAATATATATATAGTCAGCTTCCAGAAAGCTACACTAAAGTATGCTGTTTAGGGAGAAGGATTTGGAATTTGGTAGAACAATCTACAAAACACTCCAGATTTAAAATTTGTGATTATTACGCACAGGAAAGAACACAGAATAATATTTGGACTTGATAATTTGAATTACGTAGAAATATTTAGGAATACTTAGGACAACAACCTTTATAAAGATGTGTAGGTTACCTAGATTTAGACTTTGACAACTAACCACTTAGGTAACCTCACTAACCTCACTTGAAAAAAAAAAAATTCATCGATGCATACTCTTGCCAGCCCTACAGCTGAGCTATAGTTTTTTGCTGATATATAGTTACTGGATTGTCGGAAGTATCCCCAGAAACAGCCTTTGCATTTCAATGAGCACTTTGTTCTGGAGACTTCTCTTTCTTTCTCTGCTGCTACCCAAGGCCGTTCCACCTGAACGTCCCTATGTGTTTATCAATTATTTTTCATGGAATCCCTGAGACAACTCTCAAAGAAGCCCATCCCTCATATTTTCCTTGTTTTATCTGTTTCAGAAGCTATAAATTAGAAATTCCTACTTCCCTTCAGCAGTAAATAGTTCTGATTTCTAAACAAGGGTTATGTCTGTTAACATTGCCTCCAAATGGAGACCTAGGCATCTTCTTCATGGTTCTCCTGCTGATACAACTCAAGGCCTCTCCTTTACACAAGGTACTCTTAAACACCATTGATTTTATTAAATCATATTTTTTTCAAATCTGTCCTTATTTTCCAATGTGTGTGGAAAACAGCTTGGTGTGAAGGACTTGGAAGGATACCTCTCTGAACTGAAGACTTTTTATGTAATACTTGTTTCCTGAATCAGAATTGCCATGATAATACAGCAAAAGTATGTGACTGCTGTTATCTACTAGTTGCAGTCTGGGTCTTGCAGCAATGTCATATTTGAAAATTCCTTGGTGAGAAGGAAATGCAAGGTGAGGAAAAGTAGTCTTATCGGTAAAGTCTCAACCTTAGAAAGAGGACTTTCATCAATTGATATTTTTTCAAAGGAGTGTTGGTATGTACTGTAAAAATACTGCTCTCTGCTTGTCTAAAGTGAATGAAGGATAAAGAAGAGAAAGAAACTGGATGAGAGAAAACTTGGGACTAAAGCTAAAGTAGGTTTTGGTGTTTTTCTGTCTAATGTATAACTTAAAATATACATATATGTACATATAGACAAATATGTATGTATGTATATATCTTCAAATATGCATATATATATATACAAATATATATGTATACAGATATAAATATATATATATATATATTTCTGCTTTTCATGTACAGGTTAGAAGGGGAAAAAGAAGATGGAGTGGGGGAAAAAAGAGAGCACCACTAAGCAGGCTGATCATGTTGGCTTCATCATGGGAATTATGAACAAATACTCAATTTTCACTGTAGATATCACTGAGTGTGGGTGAATGATTTTGTTTAAGTGTGTACTGGTGAACCTTTTTGTAGGTCTGCATACTGGCATTTTTTTCATTTGTTGAAAACAACAGTAAATAAGCTTATGAACCTGATTCTCCTAATCCTATTATTCAATAATTCTGTAACTGAATAAGTACAGGATATATAGGAACACAAAGAATCACAGTTGGACAGACTTTGCCCCTTTCTAAGAAGACCCCTGAATTGCCATGCCTATTACAAATGGCACTGTGTTTATGCCCTCTGTGCTGACATTTATTGGGATCCCTGGTCTGGAACCTGTACAGTGTTGGATTGCGATTCCTTTCTGTGCTATGTACATCATTGCTTTGATTGGAAATTTTGTACTTTTGATCGTCATCAAATTGGAGTCCAGCCTCCATGAGCCCATGTATATTTTTCTGGCCATGTTAGGAGCCACAGACATTGCACTTAGCACCAGCATTGTGCCCAAGATGCTTGGAATATTTTGGTTTCACTTGCCAGAGATCTATTTTGATGCTTGCCTCTTTCAGATGTGGCTCATCCACATGTTTCAGGGCATTGAATCAGGAGTTTTGCTGGCCATGGCTCTGGACCGCTATGTAGCTATCTGTTATCCTCTGAGGCATGCTACCATATTCAGTCGAAAACTAGTCACTTATATTGGAGTTGGGGTGACATTGCGACCTGCCATTTTGGTAATCCCATGCCTATTGCTCATAAAGTGCCGTCTGAAACTTTACCAAACCCAGTTAATATCCCACACTTACTGTGAACACATGGCCCTTGTGAAGCTTGCCACTGAAGACGTTTACATCAATAAGGTGTATGGTCTACTTGGAGCTTTTATTGTTGGTGGGCTTGACTTCATTTTCATCACCCTCTCCTATGTACAAATATTTGTCACTGTCTTTCACCTGCCCCAGACAGAAGCACGACTTAAGGCATTAAATACATGTATCCCACATATACTGGTCTTCTTCCAATTCTATCTCCTTGCTTTCTTCTCCTTTTTTACTCATAGATCTGGATCTTATATCCCTTCATATGTACATATCACTTTGTCCAATCTTTACCTACTGATTCCACCATTCCTCAACCCCTTTGTCTATGGGGTAAAGACAAAGCACATTCGAGAAAAGGTAATAAAGATGTTCTGTTCCAAAGACCAGGCTTGACATTTGATTGAACTAGTTCTTCCCGTAGATTTAGTGGTTTCTCTATTAGACTTATGGGATCTGAAAATTCAGTCAATGGTTTGGAGTATCATCACGATTGATGAGTAAATTAATGAAATATAAATAAGTGTGCTGAAAATGTTTTTCAGACGTTATTGATCTGAAGTCAGAAGGCAGTCAGAAGAAATTGAGAAACATAAAAGAGCAGACAAGGTGATGAAAGACTAAATAAAGGAGCAGATAAGGTGTTAAGCCTAAAGCTGATGTTATGGAAAGGGTGAGAACACGACTCTCCTCATCACATGAGGCCAGGGCTGGGTGGGTGGAGTAGGTCCTCACAGAGACCCCCCTGCAGGTCACAGTGGAACTTAATTTTGATTCTTTTGTACTCATAGAGGCAAGATCATCCTCTTCATGCAGTATCCGAGTCCCTCTACATTTTCTTTCAACTATTATAAAATTGTTTTTAGTGTTCATTTGTCCTATCAAAATCTATCCCTTGAATATATCTTCTATGTCAAATATAATCTGAACTTTGTCTGCAATAAATATCTATAATTATCTCCTCCTTCTTGAAGCCTATCCCTATTATATCTTTCATACTATATTCAAACTGACAATTTTCACAGCACTTAAAATACATTTGCTTCAATAAATTTAATACTAAGGCATGTAATACTGTGCTTATTTGTGATTGTTCTTAAGTGCTTATTTAGCTTGTTTATTTGTATAAAAAGTAAGTTGGGGAAAGCTCTGATGTATGGTATCTTTTATGAATGTGACTGTATTATTGTTTACCATACTGTTGTAAACTTTTGTCACCTTTTTCTCATTCACCAAATGATAACCCTTTGGTGTAAAAAGAACGGAGGTCTCAGAAAACTGTACAGAACTTCAACAGACTGTAATTTTCAGTATCTAAAATTCCCAATTTTTTAAATTGCATTTTGCATTAGGGTGCTTGTAGACTGATGGTAATATTTAATAGAGAAATTTTATTTTGCAAGCTCATTATAACTGAGGGCAAGTAGACAAATGATCACCAAGAGTATTTGATAGAAAAATCACATTCAAACCTGGTGGAAAAAACAACATTGAGGAGGTGGGTTACATGCATGAAACCTGGAATCAAACAGAGCTTAGTCCAAAACTTTATTTTGCCACTTTCTAACTGTATGCATTGAAAAGTAGTAGACTGTCGCAAATTCAGCTGCCTCATCTGCAGATACAAAACAATAATTTATGTCTCATGAGGAAATAGAGATAGTGGTTGTCACAGTTAGTGTATCATAATAAGTATATTACCTAATTCCTTTCACATGGAGATTGGTAGCTTGTAAGAACTCAATAAAGATTATATTTCTTATCATCTTCGTCATTGTCATTATCATCATCATCTTTATTGTCCTCATCAACATTATTATCACCATTGTTTTTCATCATGAAAATTCT
This sequence comes from Cynocephalus volans, assembly GCF_027409185.1. Lineage (NCBI taxonomy): Eukaryota > Metazoa > Chordata > Mammalia > Dermoptera > Cynocephalidae > Cynocephalus > Cynocephalus volans. The sequence continues at coordinate 104,753,954 of NC_084463.1, read as the reverse complement.
CTTTATTGCTGAAGTCCTTGAGTAAAAATATCATGCCACCACTTTTCATGTAGTTCATTGATATCTCTCAAATACATTTAAAAAGTAGAAATTTAAGTTTTCCTCTCAAGACCCAGTTTGCGTAACTTTTTGTAAAAATCTAGTGTTCAATCAAAAGGAATCTAAAGTCTGTAGTTGCTGAGTACACTGCTATTTAAATCCATATCAGTTTCCATGTCCATATATTTGTATGTATATAGTCAATTGTTATTTTTATATGTATGTTTATAGTCAATTTGTTAATTTTATGTGATTTTATCATTTATAACCTTAAACTTGTCTGATTGCTTTATCAGCTTATTGATAGAAGTGTCTTTAAATATACTGCTATGAATGTGGACTAGTTATTCTACAGATTTTTATGTATACACTTTTAAACTATGGGTGGAATAGGATCTTCCATATTTTGGGGCGCACACAGATTTGGAGTTAATGTAGCATCCTCATTGATTAACTTTTTTCTCATTATGAAAATTTTGTTTTTATTTCTAGTAATGCCTTAAAGTCTCAGTTATTCCCTACTAACCCATCTTCTAGTTCACTAATTCATGTTCTGCTCTGTACTTTTGCTTTCTGAATTATTGGATTTAGCCCTTGTAGTTTACGGTTTTATGATGTTCATTTGATTAAATATTTGTCTTTCTCTCTCTCTGTCTCATGTATCTATATCTCTTTATTTTAATTTTAATTTTAGTTAAAGTTATTTTTTCTGGTGAAATTTCCCACACTTTCTTTTTTTTCCCATTTGTTTTTGTTAATCTGTTTCTCTATTTGCTTGAGCATATTACGTATCATTTCTTTAAAATTGTTGACTGCTAATTCCAATAAATAAAACAATTGTGGGTCTGTTCCTACTGTTTAATTTTCTCTTTGTTTTTGAACTCATGTTCCGGTCTCATCAGGCCTACTGATTTCTAATTGGGTGTCAGATATTGTGTATAGAAATTATAAAAGCTAGATGAAATTATATTTTCCTTAAGTGACAACTTACCACTTGCTCTGTGATAAACTCACACAACTTAACCTAATCAAGAATTTCACTGGTTTGGAGCTTATTTTATTTTATTTTTTGTTTTGTTTAGAGGGTGGAAAACTTGCATCCAAATCTTAGCTCACAGGAGCTTTCAACTGGGAGCTTGGTGTATTCACACACATTCCATTCCCTGAAATATAACCTTTGTATACCCAGGAACAAAATACTGCCCCAAATTCCCTCTTTATTTTTAAATGTTCTTCTTAATTTTGTGGCCTCCCATTCCCTGAAGTTTCAGAATTTACCAAATATCTTGTGTAAAGAAAAAAGCACATTGGCAGACTTAGCTCTCTGCTACTTCCCACCTAGAGTGAGACTCTTGTAGTGCCTGCTGTTTTTTTTGTTTGTTTGTTTGTTGTTGTTGTTGTTTTGTTTGTTTTTGTTTTTCTATATCCTGCCACAGTGCTAAAAGTCTCTGTTCTGACCTTCAAAAGTGGCTCTCTGCTCAGAAATTGGCCTTTTGTGCATCTTGCCTTATCCCTGGAAATGGCAAATGACTCTCAGCAAATGTGATTTCAGAAAGTCAGCATCCTCTGTCCTCTGAAATCCTACTTTCTGAAGTCTTATTGCTTCAGAATTTCTCTAATGCATCTTAATTTTTTACATTTCTCTTTTAATTGTTCATGGGTAAACGTTTGCCTCTGGCTGCTTATTGCTGCATCTTTTCACTGAATTTTAACTTAGAACACACATTTTTATTGACCACATTTTTTTTTCCTTATTAGTGTATTTGTTGCTATGCTTAGAGAATTTTACCAATCAAAAAATTTGTAGAAGTCCTTCAATATATATGTAAATTCTGTGTGATATGTATGTATATGAAAAATCAATTAGCAATCTATAACAATTATGCCATGTCACATGAACAATCCAGAGAACTTCCTTCTTTCAATATTAAGTATGTAAATTGAAACAAAATTCTTATTGTATAGAACTCAAACAAAGTAAAATGTTTATTCCTCTCTCCTCCATTTTCTACTCTCTCGTTGTAGTTAAAGTATGTGAGATCAGACATTTTATATACCTGAGTATATGTTTTTATTTAAATGCAAGGAGATAAAATCATAAATATTGTTCTACATCAGTTTTTCAGCTACTGATATAATATGGACATCTTTCTGAACAACATATTTTAACCTCTTTTATTTGTAAAATTTTCATGATATCACATATTATAGAATACTGATTCATTTCATTTTTCTCTAATCATGTTTTCAAATATATCAATAATGCCGTAAACATTCCTATGTGTATATGTATGTACATATATATATACATATCTTTTCATAACTATGCAAGTATTTTTGTTGAATATATTAACAAAAATAAAATTGTAGTTTAAAATGGTTGCCCGGTTAATTTTTGATACATGTTATCATTTTATGTAAGGCAATTTCACTAGCTCAAACTTCCGTAAACAAAATTTAAGTATCTGTTTCCCCATGCTATATTATCAAACTTTAAAAAGAAAATATAAAATTATGAGTCAATAATTTTAATATTTAAAATCACATGGCTTTATTCTGAGTTGTTTATTTTTAATTCATACTGTATTTGAATTATTTATTTTTAATTCATACTGTATTTTGTGTTTGTGCAAAAAGTGAATTACATATTTTTGTTGTTGTTGTTATTGTTGAATAGATAGAGCTCATATTCATCAATGTATTATTTTTTCCATGGTATTCTGGTGTTATCACTTAATATGTTACCATAGACATGTGTGTTTATTATTATCTTTATTTTCTGACCGTTCTTATCACAGTTCTTTACTGTTATAATTACTACAGTTTCTATTAATATTTTGATGTTATAAAAAGGAAATATTTTATTATTTTTAACATTTTTGATTGCACATATAATGCTGAGGCCAAACAAAATAGTTCATTTATCATTAGCTTACTTTCCTGGAATTTTCTCTGAAAAAACTTAGATAAAAAGATTAATGTGAACTAGTACTCCCAGAGCTGTGACTTTAGCTTTTCTAGCATTTATAAATAACTTCATGGAATACTAAATTATTCATTTTAAACCATACCAAGCCACTTCAGTGAAATTTCCTCCAACAAAATTCTCCCAAGGAAAATCTACCTTCCCCTTTTTAACTTTTTTTTTAATGATGCCCCTCTGCCATCTTGATTCAACCATGTTTTACTCAGTTCAAGGTTAGCACCTCATCACACAAAAAACACTGATTTGTAATAAAAGATGTAAGTTTAGGTTATCATCATTTTCTACATATCAGAATTTTGATAATTTATTTTCTTGAAATAGAAATCATACCTTTCCTTTCTTCTTGCGTTCCACAAACCCCCACCATTGGAATAGTGTAGCTGGATGCTGTAGAAGAGGTAAATATGTGCAAGCACTTTGTACACTAAAAACTATGATTCAGGGATTTTCTCTATCTAAACCCACCTGTCAATCTCTTTAGGTTTCATTTGCTTTCATTATGTCTCAGAGTAATAAAACAAATAAATCTTTCATGCAAAATTCAGACTTTTTATGTGCTTCATTTATAATCTTGTACTTCTGCTTCATTAGTATTCATAGAGAATTTGAAAGAATAACAAATTCTTCATATTTTTAAGTCAATATTAGTATCAATTTCTGGCTTCTATTCCCTCTGGATTTTATTCTATATGCCAAAGCCATTTAATTCTACTACCCTTTATGTTGTTTCATTATTTAGAAGTGAATAGAAAAGGAGTATATAATTTTAGTGAAATAAAAGGTAGAATTAGATGATGAAAAGAAAACATGATATGGAAATGAAAAGACCGGAGTGCTTAGCTAAGAAGAATACTTGAATGCTTGGCTAAGAAGAAATACAGTGGAAGACAAATCAACTTTGAAATCAAGCACTCCTGGGTTTGAATGCCAGAACTTCCACAGTGTTATTTCAAACAGCTTGTCTTCAAGGTCAGAAATTCTATCTTCTGCTTGTTCTAGCCTGCTGGTTAGTCTCTCAGTTGTGTTTTTTATTTCGTTGAATTAATCCTTCTGTTCCAAAAACTCTGCTCCATTCTTTTTCAGGGCATTGATTTAGTTGTACATTTCTTCCTTCAGGTCCTGTTTATTTTTTCTCATTTCATTGTGTTGTTTAACTGAGTTTTTAATATCTCATTTAGTTTCCTTAGAATTCTTTCTTGAATTTCTTGTCAGTCATCGGAAGGACTTCCTGTTCTATAGGACCTGGAGCTTGAGAGGTGTTATTTTCCTTTGGTGGTGATGTATACTTTCTTGATTTTTCATATTTCCAATATCTTTCCTTTGTTGTTCAGTCATTGTGGCAGGGGTATCACGTTCCACTCATTCTACCCTGATGTCTGGCCTGGATCCTGAAGGGACTGCCAATTCTAGGCAGTGGGGACTAGCCTGGGCTTGGGGTCCCATGGCGCCTGTCTGTTCCAGCACAGTTGGCTCAGGGCATGTGGGCCCTGTGGCTAGCAGACCTCTCTGGGCAGCACGGACTGGCCTAGGCTAAGGGTCCTGTGATGTGTGCCTCGAATTAGTTTCTTTAAAATAAGCTTTTTAGTTAAGTAATTATGACAACAGTACATAACCAGAAAAGACAATAAAGAATTTTACTGTTCTAAAGGTTTTACAACATACTAAAATATAATATTAATTATTCACATAACTCAATATATTTTAATGTTAGATTTCAATAATAAACTTTAAGTGATTTTTGAGCAATCTCAAAAAATATGACAAAGAGGTATAAAATTAAGAATTACAAAAATCCAATAGAGAAGATCAAAGTAGAATATTAAATATATTTTGTTAGTGCAAAAAAGGTAAGACAGGAACAAAAAGAAAGATAAATATAAAAAAAAAAAATCAAGAGGAATGACATCACCAAGATGGCAGAACAGATCATCTCCAGAATTACTCTCCATCAACAACAATCAACTTACAAATGCTGAAATGCAAAAACTTCCATCCTGAGATCCCTGAAGCTCTAGGGAAGACAGGGACACCCATGAAGCTCATAAAGATGTGACATGCCATAGTAACAGGAAGGAGGGACTTCTATGACCACTCCAAGTTTTGGCCATTTTTGGTTCCAATTTGATACAAGACAAAGTGTGGCTGCCAGCACACAGAGTAGCTACAAGGAGACCACAAAGCTGCAGCAGTGCCCTTTCTATGAAACTGCACATAGTCTGCAGGGTGAAGGGTGCTGCTACTTTAGAGTGGACCATTCCATCTTCCAAGCCAGCAAAGCCAATAGCAAGCTTCCCCTAGTGTAGAGTTGGCTATGGTTCTTTCTTTTTTTCCTTAGGTTTCAAAGTTAAGTTGATATTAATACAAAATAACCTAACTATAAAGTGTTTTTTGTAAGCCTCATGGTAACCATAACAGAAAAACTTTTGAGACATATTAAAAGTAAATAGCAAGAAATAATAATAGACTGCTAGAGAAAACCACCCAACAACAATGAAGATACTAGGACCAGAAAGAATGATAAAAAGGATCTATACAACAACTGGGAAAAAAGCACCAAAATGGCAGTAACAAGATATATCAACAAATCTAACTGAAATTGATTCAATTCCCCAATTAAAAGACACAGAGAAGATAATGGATTATCCATAAGCACCAACAATATGGTGCCTACAAGAAACTCACTTAATTTTTAAAGACACACACTGTCTGAAAGTAAAGGGAGGACAAAAGATGTTTCATTCATGCAAATGGAAACCAAAAAGGGGCCGGAGTAGCTATACTAATGTCAGATAAAATAGACTTCGAGCCAAGGGAGGTCATTATATTATGATAAAGGGAATAATTCAACAAGAGATTCTAAATATATATTTAACTAACTCCCAGACACCCCAAATAGAAAGCAATTACTGCTAGGGTTAACCAGAGAGAGAGACTCCAACACAATCATAGTTGGGACTTCAATATCCCACTTTCAGCAACAGAAAGATCATCCAGACAGATAATTAACCAAGAAACATCAGGATTAATCTCTATGTCAATTGGATCTTGCAGACATTTATAGAACATTTCATCTAACAGCTTCAGAATGCACATTTTTCTTAGAAGCACAAGGAACATCTCTCAAATAAGCCATATCTTAGGTCACAAAACACATCTCAACAAATATAAAAATAAGTTGAAATGATATCAACTGTCTTGTCCAACCCCAATGGAATAAAACCAGAAATCAGCAACAAAAAGGACACTGTTTACTGTACAAATAAATAGAAATCAAACAACATGTTCCTAAACAATGAATGGGTAAAAGAAGAAATCAAAAAGTAAGTTAAAACATTCCTCAAGAAAAATGAAATTGAAAACACAGCATAGGAGAACCTATGGGATACAGTGAAAGCAGTTCTTAGTGGGAAGATTATAGCAGTAAGCGCTTACACCAAAAAAAGAAGAAAAATAACAAATAAACAACCGAACATTGTACCTCAAGGAATTAAATGAACAAATCAAGAAAGTAATCCTATTTAGAATAGCCACCAAAAAAAAAAAAAAAAAAAAAAAAATTGAAATACCAAAGAACAAATTTAACATAGGTGAAAGATGGCTACAAAAAAGGTATCTATAAATAGAAGGATATCCCATATTCATGGATTGGAAGAATTAACATCATGAAAATGTCCATATTAGCCAAAGCAATCTTAGTATTTGATGCAATCACTATCAATATACCAATGAATTCTTAACAGAGATTTGAACAATGTTCTTAAATTCATATGGAAGCACAAAAACCTCAGAAAGCTAAAGGAGTCTTCAAAAAGCAAAACAAAACAAAACAAAACAAAGTTGGAGGCATCACACTACCTGATTTTGAAATATATTATAATGCTATAGCAACCCAAACTACATGGTACTGGCATAGAAACAGACAAATCAATGGAACAGAATAGAGAGTCCAAAATTAAACCCACATGCTTACAGCCAACTGACTTTAGACAAAGGTGCCTAAAATTTGCACTGGGAAAAGGACAGACTGTTCAAGAAATGGTTCTGGGAATACTGTATATCCACAAATGTAAGACTGAAACAAGACCCCTATCTATTCCGAAACACAAAAAATCAATTCAAAAGGGATTCAAACTTGAATTTGAAACTTCTAGAAAAAAACTTTGGAAAAATTCTACACAAAATGGAAGTGGGCAGAGGTTTTTTGAACAAGACTGTAAAGGCACAGGCAACTAAAGCAAAAATGCACAAATGGGACTGCATCAAACTGAAAAACTTCTGCACAGCAAGGGACACTATCAGCAAAATGGAGAGATAACCTCCAGAATGGGAGACAGTGTTTGCAAATTTGATATAAGACAAGGGCTAACATCCAAGATAGAAAAGGAACTCAAGCAACACTACAGAAAAATCAAACAAACAAAAATAACAGAAACACAAAAAATACCCAAACAATTCAATTATAAAAGAGCAGGCATTTCTCAAAGACGACATTCGAATGGTCCACAAGCACATCAAAAAATGCTGAAAATCGCTAATCATCAGGGAAATGAAAATTAAAACCACAAATGAGATGTCATCTCACTCCAGTTAGAATGACTATTATCAACAAGACAGAAAATAACAAATGCTGGCAAGGATGCAGAGAAAAGAAAACTCTTCTACATTGTTGGTGGGAATGTAAATTGGTAGTCATTGTAGAAAACAATATAGAGTTTTCTCAGAGAACTAAAAATAGATCTACCTTATTACCCAGCTTATCACTACCGGGTACATACTGAAAGGAAGTAAAATCAATATATCGAAAAGATACCTGCACTCCCGTGTTCATTGCAACAGTATTCACAATAGCCAAGAGATGGAATCAAACTAAATTTCCATCTATGGATGAAGGGATATATTTTTTTTAATATGGTGTATTTATACAATGGAATACTATTTGATTTAAAAAAATGATATCCTATCATTTGCAGCAAAATGGACAGAATTGGAACCCATCATGTTAAGTGACGTAAGTCAGGCACAGAAAGACAAATACCGCATGATCTCACAAACAGTTACCAAATGCCCGCAGGTGAGGGAGCAGCACAGAGAATAAGTGGTGGAATAATGGGCTATTACTCTGAGTGAATCATTGTGTCATATATGTATGTATTGAAACAACACACTGTACCCCACAAATATATATAAGGAAACATTAAAATGAAAAAAAAAATTAAAGAAAGAAAATAAATTTTAAGGCGGTAGAATTTAACCTAAACATACTAATAATTATTTTTTTAAAAATAATTTCAGAGATATAGGTTGTCACACCAAATAAAATGCAAAAGTTAAGGGTATTCATGTTTTAAACAAGACAGATGACATTACAAAATAAAAACATTGCTAGGATAAAGTGAAAATATAGAAAGGTTATAACCAATAAGTATTAAGTAAAAGCAAGTTGCTATAATAAGATATCAAATGATACTTCAAGATGAGTAATATGAGTGCTAAAGAGGGACATTTAGCTATGACAAAAATGTCTAATCACTAAGAAGACAAAATAATTATAAATTTAAATGGATCTATTTGTAGATTTTCAAAATATATTCAATCCAAACCAATAAAATTAATAGGGGAAATATACAAAGCAATATTTCTTTCTGACATGTTGACATTCCTGTCTCAATTATTGATTTAACAAATAAACCAGAAAGGATGTTGCAGGTCTCAGCAGCACTAGACACCAACTTAGCCTAATGATCTATACTAATAAGTGCAGAATATATTTTTGTTTCACTCACAAATGAGCATTCAACAAAATACACTATCTTCTGGACCACAGAAAAAGATTCAATAAAGTTCAAAGGACTTAAAAAATAAAATATCTTATTTACTAAGTTATTTTCTCAGATTGCAATAAAACATAATCATAAATCAACAACAAAAGTTAGTTGTGTGTCAAATATTTGCAAATTAAACCAAAGTGCTTTTAAAGGACTCATGGTTCAAAAAAATTCACAAGGCCAAATGATTCCAATAAGTTATAATAACAATACTTTGTTATCGGGCCAACAGATACATTATTTTTAATGAATATGACATACAAGAATACAGATTTTAAATCCATGTGATTTCAGAATATTGATGTGAATATACTGCCAAATATTAGTTAACACAAATCGTCAGATATCACATGAGCAAAATATCATCGTAAAATAAGATTTACACCAAAAATGTAAGGATCACTCAACATCAAACACTCTACTAAAATGAATTAATATTGCAAAGTAATGGTAATAAGTGGAACAAGGTATGGGTACAAAAACAGTTAATGAGAGCAGTAGAATCAACTGGAGAATGTAGAGGTAGACTTATTTTCATATTGGAAATCAATGTATATTTAAGTTTGCATCCCAAATAAAGAACAAGCATCTTTTAGTTGGCTCTGCAGAAATGGCTTATATAATAAGAAAAGTAAAACCGGATATTTACCATGCATCATATGGAAAGAAGAACTTCAGATGAACAAAATACCAAGGTGTGAATGTTGAAACTATAAAATTAGAAGACAAAGCATTAACATGACTTATTGATACAGGTGTGATGACAAAAATGTCAAAAGAAAGAAAAGAAATCCCAGAGCAAACATGATAGGCGAATTTGGATGATGTGACATCAAAATGGATCATTATTTTTTTCAACTATGGGCATGATAAAGTTAAGATCCAATTACAAATTATTGTCAATGTTTACCACTGATAAGTATTAGGTTAAATATCCAAGAGGCACTTGCACATCAATATGGAAAACTCAAGATCAACAATCAATATAAACAATTCATTAAACCAACTACATGAGAGAAAATCACAAGGCTCTGCAGCATGTGAAAGTGTGTTCAGATGCATTAAAGAAATGTAATAACTGAAATATAGGAATAAGTGAAGTATCATTTAATTACTGTATTAGACTTGAAGATATCAGAAGCTCAAAACCCAGAGATGCAGGAATTGCAATCACTTTTGAACCGCTGATAGGAGAATAGATAGATGTTGCTATTCTGGAGAGCATCTATCTTCTCACTAATTCTGAAGAAACTACAAATATGCCTGAGGCTTTTAGTTCATCTGAGCACATTGAATTTGGGGGGAAGAATCACGAAGTCACTGGAAATTTTGAAATTATGTCACAGTAAGACGGTGCAAGGGCAACAAAATAATAGAACGGAGATCTTGAAATATCTCGAGTATTCAGATCTCAGTGGCCTTATTATTTCCTCGGCCCTGTATTGGTATCGAATGCTGCTGATCCAGGATAGGGTTTTCAATGCCCTTCTCTTGCTTTTTAGTCTGCATGTCTATATTAAACTCATTTGCACTTCTTGGTTTTCTTACATCATTAGCTACAGTCTAAACATTTAATTCACACTCCAGTAAAGCTGGGTATCATGGGACTGTCCCTAGAGACTGTATGATCCCAAGTAGAAACAGATAAGCTCCATCCAAATAACAGTGCTGGAGAGTTTACAGTGTAATATTTCTGCTTTTGTTTTAAAATGTATGTGCATAGTCCTGGCCAAGGCTTGTTTTCCCTCCACCTTTTTCTCCTATGTGTATAATCAGAGGACCTCCGGGTCTTCCAATACCTGATGAGACAACTGAGTATCATAATATCGCATTACAAGGCAACCACAGCTGCAACTTTTCCACAGAGAACTCGATTCCTGAAAGCCGCTGCTGTCATATATTTTAACCATTTCCAGGTAAGTGGCTTTGTCTGAACACTGCAATGAAAAATTAATTTGAGGATTTACAGAGAATAACTGTTCATGTTATAATGTGAGGTATTATTTGAGATAAAGCATTTAGAAGTCAAGTGGGAAATGAAGATTTGTAGACAGAAAAACCATAATTCATGTTTATAAAACAGAAGCAGTGTTTGAGTATTATGATTTGGTATTAGAAATTTTTTTAAAAAACTGATATTCTCAGAGGTTAAAAAAGTAGTGTACCAATATCTTCCTTTTTGTGCAAGGACACAAAGAAATCTCTGGAACAGGATCATTTCTACTTTTGAAACTCATTGTAGTTATGATGTTAATAGAATATATTCTAAGAAAGCTGTTGAGGAAAACCAAGGGTAGAAAATTATTATGGAAATACTGACCATTCTGGGGAGTCAAAAGTTTGAGTAGCAGGATAAAAAATCTATAAAATTCTTAGGCTGTGGAGAGTGTGCAAAAACTTCAAATTTTCCCTTGGAATTTAATGAGAGCTTTCTGGGTTTCAGTATTTTCTTTTTTGTGACACTCAGTTTCATGAAGGGTACAAACATGAAAATAAATATATACAGAACAATTCAGTGACATAGTGATATTCTCAGTTTTTAGCTTATTGCTGAACTGCTCTGCGAAAGGAGTTTCGCTGTATTCATAGGGGCAACACATTAGTGTTAAGAAATAGAGACATTTTCATTTTCTTTCAAGAAACATGGCTTGAAGCAAGTAGATTGCCACAAAAAATTAATGGGTTTGTTTTAAAGTTTGTACAATTCACTAAGATAATGCAGTGGTGGAGGAAGGTTTAAATTTAAGAGAACAGAGGCTATTGACACCCCTGTGGAGTCTAAAAGGAGATGACATCTGGGACATGTATAGGTGGATACTTAACTATGGAGATGGGAAAGGACCTCTTCTGTTTTAGGATGGGGATAATAAGGAGGAGTGCACATCTAAGAATGTTTATGGGTAGAATAGGAATTTACTAGCAATTTATCATTCTTAACAATTTTCCCTTCTAAGAAGTAATATCTAATTTTATACAAAGACAATATAGTAAGTGTGGATAATTAAATCTATTAATAGCACGTGTTGAGTGTTTCCTGTTCTAAACGTGAATTCTTATATTTATATAGTTTTCTTATAAAAACCACTTTAATGAGTACTCATTATTATTATTTTATTATACTTATTGAGAACCCAGTGTACTGAGAGATTAAGTAATTTTTTGAAGTGGAGATCTAACACCTATTACATAGCATAACCAGAGTTTCTACCTAAGGAACGCTATTTGGATATTGTTTCCCATGATAATAGCTAACATTTATTAGGTGCTCACTATGTGCCAGGTGGCACACTAAGCATTTCACATATATTAGCTTATATAATCCTCACAACAGCACAATAAATTTTTTAAAAATATTTTTATTACCCACATTTTAGAGTTAGTAAAGCTGAGATATAATATAAATGATACTAAACTCCACAGCTATATAATTTCCCCAGTGGTGTTCAAGAGCCCATTTGCAGAAGTAAAAGAGTTGGGTACAATGTTGTTGAGTTACAAAAGAGATGAGAGAGAAAGAAAATGGAAAAAGACATGTGAGTATGCAGATGATTAAAATTATTAAGTGATATTTCGCACTCTATATTTATCTAGAGAGAAGGAATTTGTGCAGGGTGTAAGAATATGGGAGAATAGGAGACTGTACTCATGATGCAGTAAGTTGGAATTTAAACTTTCAGAGGATGTGAAGTTATAGATAATAATAAGCGTGGGTGTGATACCGCATAATGTAGTGGAATTAATCACGGAGGAAGGAAAGTGAGAATACGGAGCTGTAAGTGGGGTAGAAAGGGTTCACTCATATGTATTTAAATCATCTATGAATATAATAATAACGCAATTGGAATTGTAAAATATGAGCCTTATAGCGTTCTTCAATGAATATGGGTCTGAGATCTAGTTGCTTTTAGACCTCAAAGATAATAATGACAAGCTGGCTTGTTAGCTCAGTTGGTTAGAGCACAGCCTTATAATCCAAGGTCATGGGTTCAGATCCCCATATCATCCAGCTGCCAAAACAAACAAAAAAAGATGATAATGAATAATGGTTTTAAGTGGATGGTACGTAAGTGTAATGAGATAACAAATAAGACTACAAGGAATGAGATTCATGAGCACTCTCTAATTAGGGCAATCTAAGCCAATAATATACTTAAGAAAACTATTGTTATTATTTTTTTAAATTTCTTGTTCTCTTTTCATTTCGAGATGAGATAAAGACTTAGAATTTTGTGGGATGAAGATGAAGTTGTAGCCATGAGTTAAGTATTTTGGGGGAGTCTATTTTATTGATGGGAAAATAAATTAGTATTAATTATTTTTCACAACATGATCAAGTTTTTGTTAGTTTTTTACATTTGTAGTGATATTTTATTTTATTTTTGCTAATTTGCTTTTTGAACTGAAACATAATTGGTATACATATTTACGGGGTACAGAATTGAGTATCAGTATTCGTGTGCAGTAAGTGATAATTAAATCAATATTATTAGCATGTTCATCATTACAAGTTGTAATCATTCTTTGTGTCCCTTACCCAATCACTCCCTAAATCCTCTCTCCTTCCCCTTTCCTGCCTCTAGTAACTATAGGTCTTTTCTCTCCTTCTGATAATTCAAATTTTATTGTGGTCTGTCTTTCTATCTCAGCTCCCACTTATGAGTGAGGACATGTGATATTTCTCTTTCAGTGCCCTGTTTATTTCACTTTATATGACTTTCTCCAAGCTCATCCCTGTTGCTGCAAAAGGCAGAATTTCATTCTTTTTCATGGCTAAGAAGTATTCCATTATTTATATATACCACATTTTCCTTATCCAGTCATCCATTGACGGACATTTAGATTAGCTCCATATCTTGGCTATTGTAAATAGAGCTGTGATGCACATGGGAGTGCAGTTGTCCCTTTGACATCATGACTTACAATCCTTTGGGTATATACACAGAAATGGGATTCCTGGATCATATGGTTGTTTTATCCAAAAAAATAAAAAATAAAATATTGGCACATAAATTGTTGCCCTTTACTACTTTAATGTACTTGACTTATTCCTTGAATGGCAGCAAAATTTGGAATAACAACTTCTGGAAAGAATTATTACAAAATGCAGAATAACAAATATATGTATATATACAAGATCATTTATGTGGAAACAGAAGAAAAGATATTTTGAACTTATGTCTGTCACTAGGAAATGTAGTCATGGAATGATATTCTCAATGTCTTTAAATAATCTGTATACCCAGTCAGGAATCCATATACAGGGGTAGTTGAGAAGTAACATTACACCTCCACACTATGGTGTTCTATAAAAGGAAGCTCAGCGTTGATGAGAATAAAGAGAACATAATATCTTTGATTACACTGGAGGATGAATGCATTTGATGAAGATGGGCTATTTAGGCTGCCTAGAACCACCATTTTCCCCATTGGCAGTCATAAAAGATAAGATACACTCATGATAAAAAGCCATTTTTTGCACTATAGTAATGTGATGTTATCAGGCATAAACAATGTCTTATCGACATCAAAATTACTGACAGCAACATCAAAATTAATTGCTTCTCTGCTACATCAAGAGCTAAATATTGGAGAGACAAAGTCTTTTAGGATTTTTATTATTATTATTATTTCATGTTTTACATAACAGTTCAGTAGTTGGAGCATATAAATGACTTGTTACCAAATGACCTGGTAAGTGTGCTCATCAACATGTTTCCGAGGTATTACTATTGCAAAGGTTGGGTTATTAACTGTTCGAAACAGACAGCATAGACTTTAGAATTAGAGAATGCTAAGCAAAGATTAAAAAGGTAAGTAGAAGTGGATTAATCCAACAAGGAAATGTGTAATCTAGTCCAAAGGTAGGGTAAGTTTAAAGACATAGAAAATAAAACCATGTAGTGTGGTCCCAGAAATGTGATTTGTTCTGCAACATGTTGAAGGAAGTAGAGGCAAGCTTGGGGGACTAGAGATTGGTAGGTAGAGGTTAAAAGATAAATGAATATTGTTTCAAAGTAAAAAAGATGCTTTTAAAGGTAAGATTTTAAGAAAAATCATCATATTTGATTATAGGAAGGATGACTGAATGTCAGAAGATGGATTTTATAAGAAAAAAATAAACAGAAACAAGGGAAATTAGTAATTTGTGCTATAGACTATGTGGAAATTAATGAATATTGTAGCTAAAGGAGATGGTGATAGATGTTATGCTATATTTGATGGATATCAGATAATTGAATACAGTAAGATTTGATGATTACTTGACTGGAATATTAATGTTCCAAAGGTAGAGGGGTGTGGCTGCTGTGCCAGCAAATAAGATATAATCAGATGTCTGGAGATTTGAGGAGAAATAGTGAATATCGTTTAGGAAATTTTGTAGTGAGATCATTTAAGACCTTTTGTAGACATATATACTTATCCGTAAGCATATATACTTATTCATAAGTATATATGTCACATGTTCCACTAGCACCATGCTCTCAGAAAGGACATTTTTCAGGCAAAGAACTCTGTGAAATGACCCAGATGCAGGTAAATTGCCAAAGCCCAGGTGGCAGATGGAATGTGCCATCTGTATGTTTCAGAAAGAGACACAATGACAGAAACAACAGGAAGCTGGGGGATGGAGATGGGCAGGAGTTCTGACTTTGCTAGCAGTCTGTCTGATAAATATAAGAATTGAATGATCTCATGGATTTCCTTCAAAATAGGCCTAAGAGAAGATTGTAAAGGCAGTTATGCTCTTGGAGTTGTTCTTTGCAAGTCCCTCTGTGTCACACATCCTACTGTCCTCAAAGGAGGCTGTCACCTGGATAAGGCAGAGTGACTTAACAACTTTCCTTAGTATTATCTTAAAGGAAATGTATTGACAAGTAAAAATATAATTTGCTAACAAGTAAATATATGTTTCAAAAAGGAATTAACCTTGATTTGTTTCCTACATAATTTCTAAGCTAAGAATTATGTTTGTATTTCTACATGTGTTATTTTGTTCATTATACACCTAGTTCTCTGCCAAACAGCCTCTTGAAATTTCAGCTCTCTTAAAAGTATAAAAAGTCATAGGACATGGACAAACCTAGAAAGGTACCAAGTATGCTTCTTACTAAGTTTAAAAACCTTTCACATTTTAAACATTCAATACTCCCTGCCTTTTACCTCAATTTCTTATTGCCTTCTAAGCTTATAAAACTCATCTCTGATGTGGAAATCACCAGAACTCTGGCTTTCCATATATGGGATAAGATTCAAACTCTGAACTCTTCCAAAACATTTTTAATAACTAACCCAAATTTTAATTCTTACTTTTATACAAAGAAACACTTCAGATATTTACTCACATAGGCCCAGAGTAGCGCATGTTTAATGGAAGGCACATATCTTAACGAGAAAGATTTTTTCCCACACAGATATTGTTTGAAAATCCAAATAAAGAGGAGTTGTCAAGAATATTTATTAATATTTACTGAACATTCACATCAGTGGAGTTAGGAGGAGGAATCTAGATGTTGGGAGCAACCAGAGATAAAAAAAAAAAAAGCATATTACAAAGCTGTGGTGCACAGTCCAGAATTATGATGCTAAGAGGAGACGGCATCCAAGGAGAAAGGATAGTGGGCAGTTATCAGAACTGAAAGACAAGTTTAGAGCAAAAGTCATAGGAAGGTGCTTGTGGTGCCGAGACCTGGAGGACTAGATTTGTTTGCTTTGCTCTTCACTGTATTCAGGAGGACAGACCCCAAAGCCAGAGAGAAGACAAGGACTCAGAGGCTAACAGAGCACTAAATGGGCTTACGTTATCTCATTAACTGCTAACGTACCTATTTATGGTAATGTTTTAATAGACTGAAAGACTGAAAAACATAAAATTTTCACACTCATTTTGGAGGAAGAGGTAACTTATTTAAAGCATTTTGTTTTAACATGTGTAATGCTAAATTAATTCATATGTAAATCTTTTTAAAACAAGTTATGATAGGTAATTTTACAGGATGTCAAAAGAAGTTAACTTTTTTTGGGTGGCTCAGAAAAGTCAGTTCATCTTTATTGCTTGGCTCATAGTATACATTTAATAATATTGGATGAATTAATAAATAAATTCATATAAGTACCTGATGTTTTAAAACATAGAAAGGCTAAGTAGTGTGGGCTAAAACCATGGCCCAAAAGTAAATAAATAAAATACAAGCACCTACAGGATATGCATTTAAACTTCTAATTATTGATTTGCATTGTCCTGCTATTTTCAGCTAGTAGTCTTTAGTTTAAAGGAAAGTCTCTATTATCCTGTCAATATTCTAATTAGCCTTAAGACTTTTTCTGAAGTAAGTATTAATCACGACCGAGATGGGAGTTTATTATTTTTAGTGTTCTAAAGATCTTTGGTTATATTTAGTCGTTACGATTTCCTATTTTCCATTCCTGATTATTTGGTTGTCTGAGGACTAGTATATTGTTAGAATATCAATTACCATTTATATAACCTACTGATTATTATGTATTTGCACCTGTGTGTGTGTGCATGTGTCTGTGCATGTGTTTCTATGTGTAGTTTCACACTTGATCAAAAGTTCCCTAAGAGCAGGAGACTTTACATAAGACTGTCTAAATTACAAAATCCAGAAAAATCATAGGCACAAGGACAGGAGCATTTTATCACAACATATTTACTTATTAGAAAATAAAAATGAAAATGTAGAATAGAATAAAACTGCACAGAAAAGAGGAAATTAAGAAAGAACTTAATTCAATTTTCTTGTTTTCAGATGAAGATACTTACTGAACGACTTATGGTAGTTTTAGAGAAGAGCAAGCTCTTCAGAAAGGCTACTGGAGAATGCTTCTGGAATTTCTGCATGCAGGAAATTGGAAGAGTCATCTGTCATTCTGCTGTCTACCCATAGGGGATTTACCTGCCTACTTTGTACTAAACGTGCAACCTCTGCAGTTTTTTTTTTTGTCGTTTTTTCGTGACCGGCACTCAGCCAGTGAGTGCACCGGTCAGTCCTTTTTTTTTTTTTTTTTTTTAAATTTTATTTTGTCGATATACATTGTAGCTGATTAATGCTCCCCATCACCAAAACCTCCCTCCCTTCTCCCTCCCCCCCTCCCCCCCAACAATGTCCTTTCTGTTTGTTTGTTGTATCAACTTCAAATAATTGTGGTTGTTATATCTTCTTCCTCCCCGCCCCCCGGTTTGTGTGTGTATGTGTGTATGTGTGTGTGTGAATTTATATATTAATTTTTAGCTCCCTCCAATAAGTGAGAACATGTGGTATTTCTCTTTCTGTGCCTGACTTGTTTCACTTAATATAATTCTCTCAAGGTCCATCCATGTTGTTGCAAATGGCAGTATTTCATTCGTTTTTATAGCTGAGTAGTATTCCATTGTGTAGATGTACCACATTTTCCGTATCCACTCATCTGATGATGGACATTTGGGCTGGTTCCAGCTCTTGGCTATTGTAAAGAGTGCTGCGATGAACATTGGGGAACAGGTATACCTTCGACTTGATGATTTCCATTCCTCTGGGTATATTCCCAAGAGTGGGATGGCTGGGTCGTATGGTAGATCTATTTGCAATTGTTTAAGGAACCTCCATACCATTTTCCATAGAGGCTGCACCATTTTGCAGTCCCACCAACAATGTATGAGAGTTCCTTTTTCTCCGCAGCCTCGCCAGCATTTATCGTTCATAGTCTTTTGGATTTTAGCCATCCTAACTGGGGTTAGATGGTATCTCAATGTGGTTTTGATTTGCATTTCCCGGATGCTGAGTGATGTTGAGCATTTTTTCATATGTCTGTTGGCCATTTGGATATCTTCCTTAGAGAAATGCCTACTTAGCTCTTTTGCCCATTTTTTAATTGGGTTGCTTGTTTTCTTCTTGTAAAGTTGTTTGAGTTCCTTATATATTCTGGATATTAATCCTTTGTCAGATGTATATTTTGCAAATATTTTCTCCCACTCTGTTGGTTGTCTTTTAACTCTTTTAATTGTTTCTTTTGCTGTGCAGAAGCTTTTTAGTTTGATATAATCCCATTTGTTTATTTTTCCTTTGGTTGCCCGTGCTTTTGGGGTCGTATTCATGCCTGATAAATGATTTCAGCACAGTAGCAGGATACAAAATCAACACACAAAAATCAGTAGCATTTCTTTTCTCCAATAGTGAACATGCAGAACGAGAAATCAAGAAAGCCTGCCCATTTACAATAGCCACCAAAAAAAAAAATAAAATACTTAGGAATTGAGTTAACCAACCTCTGCAGTTTTAACATGGCAGACAATGCTACACATTACCACATCTCATTCTTCTGCCTGGTTGGGGTGCCTGGTTTGCAAGATTTTCACTGTTGGATTAGCATTCCTGTCTTCCTCCTGTTTGTCTTGACCCTAATAGGGAACAGTGTAATAATTGCTACTGTCAAGCTAGAGACAAGCCTCACCAGCCTATGTATGCTAGCAATGAATGTCGTGGCTCTTAGCACTTCCATAGCCCCCAAGATCCTTGGCATCTTCTGGTTTGATGCTCACAGGTTTGACATTAATATCTACCTAGTACAAATATATTTCATCCACACATTTTGCATTATTGAGTCAGCCTTGCTCGTTGCCATGGCCTTTGACTGCTATGTAGCTATTTGCATCCCACTGCGTTATACAACCATCCTGACAACATCAATGGTCATTAAAATGGGTCTTGTTGGTTTGATCCGAGCTATCCCTATGGTATTTCCCTGTCCTCTTCTCATTAAGAGGCTGCCACATCACCAAATATGTCATCAATCATGCCTACTGTGAACACATGGGTGTGGTAAAGTTGGCCAGTGCCAACATGCTCATTAACAGAGTATATGGAATCTCTATGGCCCTTTCAGTGATGATATTGGACCTAGGGCTCATAGCCACATCTTACATCAAAATTCTCCAGGAAGTATTCCAGCTCTCTTCCCAGAATGCCCGTTTTAAAGAACTGGGCACCTGTGCTACCCATGTCTGCACTATTCTAGTCTCCTACACACCTGCACTGTTCAGCTTCCAAACTCACTGCATTGGCAGGAAGGTGCCTCCAAGTGTCCACATAATTTTTGCAAGTATGTACCTTCTACTGCCTCTTGCAGTTAATCCCCTGGTTTATGGCATCAAGACCAAACAGATTTGTGACCAAGTGGTAGGACTTTTCTTCCCAAACAAGAAAGTTTCTAAAAACTAAAACATTTAAATAAGACTCATGTTGGCAGATTCTGGCTCATGAAGACATGGTGTGTTAACAAAAGTGGCAACCTTGTCCTGACATGTTATTTTTTGATTCAGCATTGCATTATAGCAGGAGTATTTAATGTTGTGCATTTTTTTCTCCATTTTGAATTCTGTTTGTTTTCTCTTTCTTTAAAATAAACAAATTCCTTTTTGTGTGAATTTTTCAATAATTAGCAATAGTATATTTTCTTATTAATATTATTATTTCATATTTTATGTTATTGATAATAATTTGCTATATTGCAAATATAATATAAGTAGGCCAATTATTATAACACTTTAAAATAGTATATTGGACTCTGCAATATTATAATAATGACTATTTTACAATTTGTATTTTGTAAATCCCCTCTTAAAAAGTAGTAATTGAGTAAACATTATTATTTTCAAGATAATTTTTACTGACCATAAATTTAGTAATTGTGGCTTAACACTCAAGTAATTATTACTGTGTGTTTGGCCATTTACTAATCCTTTTACACGTATTTACTCCTTTAGCCCAAAAAACTATACACAAAGTGAGATTGGTGTTATTATTATTCTCTTTCAAAAAATTAGGAAATTGAGGCACAGAGAGGTTATGTAAATTGAACAAGGTAACTCACTTAAAAAGTGACAATGCAGAACTCAAACCCAAAGAATTTGGGTTCAAAAAGCATGGTTTTAAACACTGCACAATATTGTCTACTGTGACAGAGTCTTTAGATTTTATTTACTTCATGAGCAAGGAAGCTTATTCCTCTGACTATTTCATGTTTTATTCTTCTATGTCTGCTCTTCTTATTCTAGATATTGAGGTAGATTTTTTCAGTCTTCCTCAGTCCCTGTTCCTGACACACTGTATTACAATATTTTGGCAAAACCCTAAATGTGAATTTTTTCTATTTTACCAGAGAAAATTCCAATCAATGCAACCTTTTAACATTGAGACTATACTTTGAAAACTTGAGTAAAACTTAGAGTCTGAAAATCTTACTTATTCACTTGCTGTTCTGTTTGCTTTAGCTTCTGTGAATAACACATTTTTTTATTGGTTTTAAATATACATGAGATACAAAGCTGATTGTCACCTCTGGTGCCCAAGATGTGGGGGCCAGATTCTGGCAGCATACCCATTACCACAAATTGTGTTTGTACCCTGAGTTCCCCACCCAATTATCCCCATCTCCCTATCCCTCCCCCACCCCATCCACATTGTAGCACAAGGTATGTTCTCCCTCTGCAAGTCCAATGCATCCCTCTGGTCCTTCTTTCCTCCTTTTTCTCTCAGCTCCCACTGATGAGTGAATACAGGTGGTATTTACTCCTCTGTGCTTTGTTTATTTCACTCAACATAAGAATCTCCAAGCTCATTTGCATTGTTGCAAGTGGGAGAATTTCATTATTTTTATTGCAGAGCAGTATTCCATGGTGTATATATACCACAGTTTCCTTATCCAATCATCCATCGATGGACATTTAGGTTGCTTCCATGTCTTGGCTATTGTAAACAGAGCTGCGATGAACATGGGAGTGCAGGTATCACTTCGATGTAATGATTTCCATTCTTCTGGGTATATACTCAGAAGTGGGATTGCTGGATCATATGGAAGATCTCTCTGTAGTTGTCTGAGAAACCTCCATACTGTTTTCCATAGTGGTTGTACTAATTTACAGTCCCACCAACAGTGCAGGGGTGTTCCCTTCTCTCCACACCCTCACCAGCATTTGTTATTCACCGTCTTTTTGATTATAGCCAGTTTAACTGGAGTGAGGTGGAATCTCAATGTAGTTTTAATTTGCATTTCCCTGATGACTAGTGATGTTGATCATTTTTTCATGTACTTGTTGGCCATTTGTATGTCTTCCTTTGAAAAATGTCTATTCAGCTCCTTTGTCCATTTTTTAATTGTATTCTTTCTTTCTTTCTTTTTCTTTCTTTCTTTCTTTCTTTCTTTCTTTCTTTCTTTCTTTCTTTCTTTCTTTCTTTCTTTCTTTCTTTCTTTCTTTCTTTGTTTATTTTTTACTGTTAAGATGTTTGAGGTCCTTATATATTCTGTATGTTAATCTCATTCTGTAGATTGTGTTTTTACTCTGTTGATTATTTCCTTTGCTGTGCAGAAGGTTTTTAGTTTGATATGATTCAATTTTTATTTCTTTGTTGTTTGTGCATTTGGGGTCTTAGTTATACAGTCTTTGACCAGTCCTACATCCTGAAGACTTTCCCCTATGTTTTCTTCTAGGTTTTTTACATTTTCAGGTCTTATACTTAAACCTTTAATCCACTTTGAGTTGAGTTCAGTACACGGCCAGTTGCGTGGGTCTAGTTTCATTCACACGAATGCCTGGCTTTCCCAGGACCTTTCACTGAAGAGGTTCTCCTTCCCCAGCATATGTTCTTTGTGCCTTTGTGGAAGTCAGTTGGCTGTAAGCACATGGCTTGTCTTCTGGGTTCCCCATTCTGTTGCATTGATCCATGTGTCTGTTATCATGCCCTTACCATGTTGTTTTGGTTATTATTACTTTGCAGTATAGTTTGAACTCAGGTAGTGTTTTATTTATTTATTTACTTACTTTGCTTAGGATTGCCTTGGCATTTGGGGTCTTTTGTTGTTCCATGTTAGTGTTTGGATTGTTTATTTCAATTCTGTGAAGAGCATCTTTGGTATTTTGATGGGGATTGTATTGAATCTATATATCACTTTTGGTAGCATGGACAATTTTATATTAATTTTTCCAATCCATGAACATGCAATGTCTTTCCATCTTCTGGTGTCCTCTTTAATTTCTTTGAGTAGTGTTTTAAGGTTCTTTTTTGTTGTTGTTGTTGTTGTTGTTGTTTGTTTGTGACTGGTAAGGGGATCACAACCCTTGGCGTGGTGTCGCCTGTACTGCGCTCAGCCAGTGAGGGCACTGGCCATCCCAATATAGGATCCGAACCCGCGGCCTCAGTGCTCCCAGCACCGCACTCTCCGGAGTGAGCCACAGGGTTGGTCCTTACGGTTCTAATTGTAGAGATCTTTTACCTCTTTGGTTAATTTTATTCATAGGTATTTTGTTCTTTTCGTAGTTATTGTAAATGGGCTAGCTTTCTTGATTTCTTTTTCTGCTAATTCATTATTGATGTTTAAAAACACTACAGATTTTTGTGTATTGATTTTGTATATGTTTTCCTTTTTTTTTTTTATTATGAGTATTCATGAGATACAAAGCTAATTGTCCCCTCTTGTGCCCATGATGTGAGGGCCAGATCCATACTGGGAATATACCCATTACCAGAAATTACTTTTTTACTCGGTGTCCCCCACACATTTATCCCCCAACCTCCCACTCCCTTTTCCCCTCCCCCCTACTACACTTTGCAGCACTAGGAATGTTCCCTCTGTCTGTAAGACCAATGCACTACTGTGATCTTTCTATCCTTCCTTCTCTCTTAGCTCCCAGATATGAGTGAGCACGTGCAGTATTTATCCCTCTGTGCTTTGCTTACTTCACTCACCAAAAGTTTCTCCAGGTTCATCCCTGTTGTTGCAAATAAGAGTGTTCCATTCCTTTTTATAGAAAAGTAGTATTCCATGGTGTATATATACCACAGTTCCCTTTCCATTCATCCATCTGTGGACATTTAGGTTGGTTCCAGAGATTGGCTATTGTAAAGAGAGCTACAATGAACATTGGAGTGCAGGTATCTATTTGAAATGATGATATCCATTCCTCTGGGTATATTCCCAGAAGAGGGATAACTGGATCATATGGAAGATCTACCTGTAGTTGTTTGAGAAACCTCCAAACTGTTTTCCATAGTGGTTGTACTAACGTATAGTCGCACCAACTGTGTAGGAGTTTTCCCTTCTCTCCACACACTCTCCAGCATTTGTTATTCACCACCTTTTTGATTATATCCAGTCTAACTGGGGTGAGGTGGTATTTCGATGTAGTTTTGATTTGCATTTCCCTGATGCCTAGTGGTGTTGAGCATTTTTTCATGTACTCATTGGCCACTTGTATGTCTTCTTTTGAAAAATGTCTATTCAGCTCCTTTGCCCATTTAGTGATAGGGTTATTTGTCTTTTTCCTATATAACTGCTTGACTTCTATGCATATTCTGCATATTAATCCCTTGTCGGATGCATAGTTAGCAAAAATTTTCTGCCACTCTGTAGGTTGTCATTTCACTTTTGTGATTGTTTCCTCTGCTGTGCAGAAGCCTTTTAGTTTGATACAATCCCATATGTTTATTTATTATTTTGTTGCTCATGGTTTCGGGCCCATGTTCACAAAGCCTTTGCCCAGACCTAGCTGCTGAAGTGTTTCACCTAGATTTTCTCTTCATAGTTTTACAGTTTCAGGTCTTATACTTAAGTCTTTAATCTATATTGAGTTGATTTTAGTGTATGGTGATAGATGTGTATCTAGTTTTTTTCTACTGCATATGGATATCGTTTTTCCAGCACCACTTGTTGAAGAGGCAGTCTTTTCCCCAATGCAGATTTTTGTTGCCTTTGTCCAATATAAGATCGCTGTAAGACTGAGGGGTGATTTCTGTGTTCTCAATTCTATTCCACTGGTCTGAATATTTACTGAATTTTTAAAAAAATTTTATTTTGTCGATATACAACGTGGTTGATTATTGTGGCCCATTACTGAAACCACCCTCCCTCCTCACTCTCCCCCCCCCCCCACCTCATAATGTCCTTTTTGCATGCTTGTCATGTCAACTTCAAGGAATTGTAATTGTTATGTCTTCTTCTCCCCCGCCTTGGCTTTTTTTCTTGTGAGTGTGTGTGTGTGTGTGTGTGTGTGTGTGTGTGTGAGAATTTATTTATTTATTTTTATCTCCCACCAATAAGTGAGAACATGTGATATTTCTCTTTCTGTGCCTGACTAGTTTCACTTAATATAATTCTCTCACTGTCCATCCATGTTTTTGCAAATGGCATCATTTCATTCTTTTTTATAGCTGAGTAGTATTCCATTGTGTAGATGTACCACATTTTCCGTATCCACTCATCTGATGATGGACATTTGGGCTGGTTCCAACTCTTGGCTATTGTAAATAGTGTTGCAATGAACATTGGGGAACAGGTATACTTCGACTCGATGATTTCCATTTCTCTGGGTATATTCCCAGCAGTGGGATAGCTAGGTCATATGGTAGATCTACCAGAAATTGTTTGAGGAACCTCCATACCATTTTCGATAGAGGCTGCACCATTTTGCAGTCCCACTAACAATGTATGAGAGTTCCTTTTTCTCTGCAGCCTCACCAGCATTTATCGTTCCAAGTCTTTTGGATTTTAGCCATCCTAACTGGGGTGAGATGGCATCTCAGTGAAGCTTTGATTTGCACTTCCTGGATGCTGAGTGATGTTGAGCATTTTTTCATATGTCTGTTGGCCATTCATATATCTTCCTTAGAGAAATGTCTACTTAGCTCTTTCGCCCATTTTTTAATTGGGTTGCTTGTTTTTTTCTTGTAAAATTGTTTGAATTCCTTGTATATTCTGGATATTAATCCTTTGTCAGATGTATATTTTGGAAATATTTTCTCCCACTCTATTGGTTGTCTTTTAACTCTGTTAATTGTTTCTTTTGCTGTGCAGAAGCTCTTTAGTTTGATATAATCCCATTTTATTTTTAATTTTTCCTTTGGTTGCCCGTGCTTTGGGGGTAGTATTTACTGAATTTTTTAAATAGCTCTAGCAAGTTTTTGGTAGAGATTATTGGTTTTTCTACACATAGGATCATGTCATCTGCAAACAGTGACCATTTGACATCATCTTTTCCAACTTGGATGCCCTTTATTTCTCTTGCCTGATTACTCTGCCTAATACCTCCAATACTATGTTAGGTAGGATAGGTGAGAGTTGGCATTCTTGTTCTTGCTCTTAAAAGAAAAGCTTTCAACTCTTCCCCATTTGTATTGAGATATTTTCCTTCTATTCCTAATTTTTTGAGAGTCTCTATCATGAAGAGATGTTGAATTTTTTCAAATGATTTTTCTGTGTCAATTGTGATAATCATGTAGTTTGTGTCCTTGATTTTGTTGAAGTGATGTATCACATTTATTGACTTGCATATGTTGAACCATCCTTGTATCACTGGCTTAAATCCTGCTAACTAAACAAAATATAAGCGAATATACACGTGGAACAAAAATCAGAAATGTAAAAGGTGGCATTACAACAGATACCACAGAAATGCAAAGAATCATGAACAAGTATATGCCCACCAAGTTGAAAATCGGGAGAAAATGGATAAATTTTTGGACACACACAACCTACCTAGACTGAATGAAGAAGAAATAGAAAATCTAAACAGACCAGTAATGAGTAATGAGATTCAATCAGTAATCAGCAGTCTCAAAACAAACAAAAGCCCAGGACCAGATGGCTCCACTGCTTAATTCTGCTATGCATTTAAAGAATGATTAACACCAATCCTTTTCAAAGTCTTCCAAAAAATTGAAACAGAAGCCATTCTTCCAAATTCATTCTAGGAGGCCAGCATCACCCTGGAATACCAAAATCAGACAAAGCTACAGCAAAATAAGGAAGCTACAGGCAAATATCCTTGATGAACAGTGACACTGATGAAAAATCCTCATTGATATATTCTAAAGGATTGTACACTATGGTAAAGTGGGATTCATCTCAGGGATGCGAGGATGTTTCAATGTGTACTAATCAATAAATGTGATACACCACATCGAGGACAAAAATCACGATAATCTCATTAGGCACAGAAAAAGTGTTTGATAAAATTCAGCATCCATTCCTGATAACAACCCTCAACAATTTAGGTATAGCATGAAAGTATCTCAACAGAATAAAAGCCCTCTATGACAAACCCATTGCCAACATCATCATTAATGGGGAAAAGCTCAAGGATTTTCCATTAAAAACAGGAACAAGAGCAGGATTTAAAACTTCTGTGCAAAACCATTTTTCTCTACTCTCTAAAAACAATTACATCAAAATCCATTTTCAGATAAAAATCTATTATTCACTCATGCACCATTCCTATATATGTATGCAAGTGTTCTCATTATCTTGAATATTAGTTCCAGGGAAATGCAAAAATAACAACAAACTCTGAACATAAATAATTGAAAAAAAGTATAGTCTCACTTGCAGAATATATTGATTTTCCATTGAGCTATGGTTATAAAACTTCATTTTATAATTATTATCTTACTTCTATAAAATTCACTTATTTTTCTACATCAAATCTTAGAACAAAACAGGTCTACTACCTGCACATTTTCCACATTTACTTATTTTGTTTGCAATCCATATTTTCCTATTGGGGCTCAATTTTATGGTAATAATTCCATTACATATGTCCTTTCTATAGGTTGACTGAAATATATGTTGGAAGACAACATACATTTTGGTGCATAAATTAAAAACCACATTCTCCACATAGTGCTTCATCCATAATCATTCAGTAAATAACTAGTAATGGTGGTCTGAAAGGTAATTAATTTGATTATAAATGTTAGTAAAAATGATTGTGTCATATTCAATAGAATTCTAAAGCATTACACTGAATTTTATATGCAGTGGTATCAATGCCACTTGATATTTTTAAACAGAGGCTGAAAGATTGGCAGCCTTATTTTTTAAAAGTGTTTTTACTGAGAGCTAAATAACTACAAATAAATCCTTCTAATTTTTGCCTTGTATGTTATTTAGTCCAGTTTTGTGTTGCTGTAACAGAATAGCTGAGACTGGATCACTGGTAAACGAAAGAGGTTTATTTTGCTCATGGTTCTAGGACAGCTGCATCTGGTGCCAACCTCAAGGTGTTTCTACTCATGGTGGAAAGCAGTAGGGCAGCCAATGGGTACAAGTTCACATGGCAAGAGGAAGGAAGTGAATGAAGTTGAAGTGCCAAGGTTCTTTACACAACCATCTCTAATGGGAACTAATAGATAGAGTCCTCACTCACTACTCCACCACCCAGGGTGGGCATTAACCTACTCATGAGGGTTCTGCCTCTCATGACCCAAACACCTCCCAAGATTGTCAAGTTGGGGATCAGATTTTGACATGATCATTGGGGGAGACTACATATCCAGACTCTATCATATGTCATCTGTTAATTAAATTTCATTCGCACTGTGTATTTCAAATAGTGCTGTAGCCAGAACAAGTTAAATTGTTTAAATAAATGTCAAAGTCTTCCTGTCTTGAATGCAAAATCAAAACTTTATATTTCAGCACAGAACAAACTTAAGAAGGCACAGACTCTCACCAAGAACAATACTTACTCAGAATTACTTAAAATTAGAGAACTAAGAAATCAAGAAACATCTTTAGAGTAGAAAATCTCAGACACTCAATCTCGAATCTTTTAAACTTTAACCCATAGACAAAACGATTGAGCAAAGGTAGGACAAGTAGGAAAAAGTTGACAGAAGAATATGAATGTAAGATGGAATGTGAAACTCAAACCTGTGTGTAAAAAAGGAGAAGAAACCGAGGATATAAAACTCAAGGAAAGCACAAACATGGGCAACGCAGGTGTTGAAAGCCTTAAGCCTAGCTTCTTTTTGAGGTAGATTGAAGAAAGTTAAAAATACCTGAATGTAGGAGAGTACAATAAAGATTATGTCGAGTCCAAGTGTACTAAAAGCCACAAACAGACCGTAGATCATGTTGATTCGAACCTCTTCTGCTCCCAACTTCACGACGGCCATGTGCTCACAGTACGAATGGGAGATAACAGTGGTCTGGTAGAACTTCAGCCGGCATTTGATAAGGATGAGACATGGAGCTACAAGAAGGGCTTCTCTGAGGGTGACCCCAACCACAATCCAAGTGAGAAACAGGTGGGTAAAAATGGATCCATGCCTCAGAGGGTAACAGATTGCCACATAGCGACCCAGTGCCATGGCCAGCAAAGTACCTGACTCAATACACTGGAATGTGTGGATGAAACACATCTGCAAGAGACAGACATCAAAATATATCTTTGACAGATGAAACCAGAATATTCCTAGCATTTGGGTAGGATGCAGCTACTGAGAGCAATGTCTGTTGCTCCAAGCATTGCCAGGAAGAAATGCATGGGCTCACGGAGACTGCGGTCACTTTTGATGATGACTAGGAGCAGGGAATTCCCCATCAGAGCAATGAAGTACATGGCACAGAAAGGAATCCTGACCTGGCACTGCATAAGTTCCAAGCCAAGGATCCCAATGAGCATCAACACCAATGGCATGAAGACTGTTCCATTGAGCCCGAGCACGTTGTTTTAGAGCTCCCTGGCTTAAGATTCAGATTCAGTCTGGCAGTGTCTATTGGGTGTCTCTGTTCTTTTTGTGTTCTGGCCCAGATTTATACATTCAGAAACTGAATATGGCTCCGATGACATTTTTCAGACATACCTATTTACTGATGAGGCAATTTAGTAGGCCCAAGAATATACAAGGCTTCCTGAAGAGTTTATCTAAATTTCAATTCTCTTTTCTGTCCTTTTTTTTTTTTTACTTTTTCTTTCTTTTTCTCTCTCTGTCTCTCTTCTTGTCTGTCTCTATGCCTATACATCTCTCTCTGTCACATGCATATGCATGCCACACACACACACAGACAGTTGCTAGCAGACTTATACACACTCACTTTAGAGAGAAGACACCTTTGTAGTAATGTGAGGACATATGGTTTGTGTATCATCAGTTAAAAACTATCCCACTTAACACTAGTTTGATTTTCTATGATAATAAGTTAGGGGTACTTAACTGAGATACTACCTATATCTTCTTGTTTGTGTTCTTACCCAGAAGCATTCATTCATTCAGTCAAGAGATCAGGCAGACAAAAATAAAGAAAATAAAAGGAAAGAATACTCAGAACTTTAGGAACTATAGTTAGTATTGATTAAATAAGAACTTATTAAAAATTCTCCTTAATCTCAAGGAAACAATGGTCTACTGGGCTAATGCCATATTTCAAGTGTCGTTTTAAAACTACACATATGGGGCATATAAATGTTGTATGACAAGGTATTTAGTCTGTCTGCCTTTAACCCAGATGTAAATGCTAGGAAACCTTCTAATAAAAACTTAGATAAAATTAGATATTCTGGAGGAAAATAATAAAACTGCTACATTAATAGAATCTTTTAATGAAAATTTAGAATTGCAAATTTTGAGCTCGGAAAAATTTTCTTTGATAAAGTAATGTCCAAATAGTACAAGTTGCTATACAGGTTATTTCCACAAGAAGACTTTCTATTCGGTATTTGATCAATAAATATCTTTATGTTAAAGTGCATACAGGAAAATGTGGCCTTAATATTACTCTATAAAACACATCAGAAATTATCAATACAAAGAATCAAATTACTTAAATAAAGTATACAGTATTAAAAAGTAGTTATATTTGTTCAGTAAGATTCAATTTAGGATATAATTTCTTGATTTAAAAAATAATCACTTTCATATATTTCCATTAATATGATTGATATTCATAACACAGAGTCCAATTATTCTTTGCTTCAATAGGTTGGGATAAAATGTCTCAAAATTCTCATGTAAAATCAACCTGGGAGAGAATAAAAAATAAAGTCTTCCTGAACAAAGTGATGCATAAATGCATCCTAATAAGAAATAAACTCAAATTATTTGAAATTATCTCTTTTATGAAAGTGTGTTTATATTTTCACAGACCTAGTGTATCTCTTTCCTGCTTTATACCTTCTTTAACTACCTTTTTCTATAGAAGTGACCCTTAGATATTATTACATAGCTCAATTTCCTATTCCTCAGTTTCATTCACTCTAGTATGGAAGTGTTCGTATATGTTGCAAGTTACACATTTTCTTGCAATTCCCATTAATAAAAACACTATTATAATCTCTTGGAATTATTTTTTCTGATATTTTGAATGTGATACATCATTAATACAGTAATTATTTAAGGTCAGCATCCACTTAGTAAGTATCTTTTATAGAAAGGGCACTGTGCAGAGGCTGGATGAATAGTAAAGTTGCAGAACTTACTTATACCATGAAAGAAGGCTGCACTCTTTTGAATCCTTTACTTTACATTTCTATTTTCACATCAGAATATTTGACACTATAAATTGGCTATACGAGGACTCATTATCTTATGCCTTCAAACTAATAGCACTGTGGCTCTATGACATAAATGTAAAATAATAGTTTTTTTCACATTTGTAATAAGTAGTCTTGGTCATTTCTCTAAGTCAATTTAATTCTATTTCAAGAAGCTAGATACAGGTAGAAGAGGCTGTCAACACAGACTGGCACTCATTTGTTGAATTTCCACATAAACACAATACACACTCTTCCTAAATGTCGTGAGTTGTACATATATGCAGAAGTTAGATCTCTAAGATTATTTCTATTAAAGACAGATTAATAGAAATCACCACTTCTCTGATGCTCTAAGCATTTTCTTTCTGTAGGTAACCCAGATCTGTAGTAAATCTGTGATCTCTGATAAGTATCTTTGTCATCAGTTTAACTCTCAGATACTCTCTGAATCTTCATAGATAGAAACCACATGTTGATTCTCTGGACTGACCTAATTATTGTTTTTAGTTATTACTTTTCCTCTCACTCACCCTTACCTCCTTAATTTTAACTGTTCCACTGCCATCCCAACACAAACACACACACACACACACACACACACACACACATACACACACACTAACTCACACCCATAAACATAAAATCATCATTTAAAAAATTTGTTCAATCAGGCTCTTTTCAGTGATCAGTTTATACATATGGATTTTTTCACCTCTGTATTAAAAAAAACAAAAACAAACAAACAAACAAACAAAAACCTCTTGGTCTCCAGAGACACTACCTTATCACCTGTCCATCACTAATATTTCACATTTCCTGGATCACTGTCTTTGATATTTTCTATTAGCTGTGAAAGAGCCAGTGTCGGTCTATGACTCAGAGCCACCTGAATGAAACTTCGTTCTGAGGACAACTTCATTCCTAAGGAAAACTGATTTCTACTCTGACGGAGATTATTTGTACACTACTTCCCTAGAATCTCATACTTGGAAAAGACTCAAAAGCCTCAAATTATATTATATAATTCCTTATAAAATCTTTAGTTTTGACCTCTTGGCCTCCTTGTGTGCTGTCAATTCCACCAAGAGGTGAACATCTGTGGAGTGTTTATGTGTTTATAGTATAGTTTAGAGAGACAACTATTAAGGAACTGTTTCTCAAATACTCCATAGAACCCTATTCCACCCAATTTACTGGTTGAACTTTTTGCTGATTTAGGATGACTATAGATAGATTATTTTCCCTTGAGAAGTTGTGCAAAATTGTTTTCAGAGGCATCACAGAGGTCCAAGTGTAAATGAACCAAAACATAGTCCATAACTCCTGTAGTCCCTTAAGGACTGTACATCAAAAGTGGAGAATCAAACTAGGAAAAATGCTAAGAATATTAGTGTCTAGATAAATAATCATTGTTTGCTTTTTATTACAGCTCGTAGTTCCTATGTTGATCAGAGCAAGGATACATACCTGTCTTAGATGAAGATTTGAAGAATTTTACTGTTGATTAGGGAAGAAAAGAAAGGGGAAAAACCTGCTAGTCCAAGGAGAATTCAGTACTTATTTTTGTCACTCCTCATGTCCTAGGTTAAATCCTATATAAATTATTAATCTACTCTTTAGAATATTTACTCATAGCTGAAATTTACTAAGTGATAACAACTTATGTACAATAACAAATTCAATTCCCCATATTCCCTTTGGATCTTACCTATGTATTTCTCTCTGAATCTCATAAGCACCTTAGGAAAAATATACTCTCACGCTAATTTTCCAACCGTCTGATGTGCATATACCTGATTAGGTTAGTGTAACATTCTGTGCAGATAAATCCACTCCCAGAGGCAAATACAGAATAAAAATAATATCAGCACTTGGGCAGTGACTATGATGAAATTCTCCTGAGGAATAGATGAGTGATAATGTTACCTTGTCTACAGCCCCAAATTTTACCAATCCCCCATTATAATTTTCATTTGTATGAGGAAGTCATATATGAAACATTGAAAGGGTCCACGTCCTTCCATTTCTCAATCTCAGTGATCCAGTTTTCTCCATAGATTTTAGAAGCATAAGTTTCGAACTTGGGCTGCCCATAACACTTGAAATGATAAAAGGGAGGTCAAAGGATGACATCAAAACGTATAGAATATTTATTCAGTCATGGATGACTCCTAAAATTGAACGCCTCAATTCTGGGGAAAGGTCATTCCCATTTCCAATACGGTATTTCCGTTACATTCAGGGACTCATAATTTAATTTCATAAAATTGAAAGAGATATGAGGAAATGAATTGTTCTTCCCAACAAGATCTGACTTTAACATTCTTGAGATATCTACCTGGCACCTATGGACTTTTTCCCTTACTTCTAAAAATCCTTTCTAACCATTTCTTACATCTAGAAATCATCTCTGGTCATTGGCTATTTTGAACAATGCATGCTGGACAACTCCCAATTAACAATCTTGTGTTCCGTGCTTCTGTGTGGGATGGGTAATAGAAGTTTTGTTTTGTTTTGTTATAATTTGTGTTTATACCAAAGACGTGCCATTTTACAAAAAACTGAGTTACACTAATTCATGTTTTCTGTACTTTCCCCATTATGAGCATTTAAAATACTTGTATCTATGATTTCCTGAAACATAAAAGAGTGGTTAATACAGCCTTTGAGGTTTTTATAGGAAAAGGGTTGTTGATCTAGGGGGAGAGTTTTCTTGTTTCAGAAGGGAGGCTAATTCCCCCATACATGTATTATTATTACTAATTATTTTTTAAAAATCATTCAAATCATGAAGGTGAGAACACTGCAGCTATCATAATCTTTTCTTTTTTGAAGTTGTCCTAATCATGAAACCAGGAGGAACTTCTGCCTGCAGGGAAAAGGTAAGCACGTATTGTGGCAAGGACATCTGTAGTCCAAGATATAAGTGAGCTGCTTGGCTATTGCAGACAGTGATACCAGTGTGGGGAGCTGTTCGAAGCCCACATGACTACATTAACTCAGAGAGGGAGTTCATACTGAGCTCACCCAACACCCTGAGTCCTGGGCTGCCACAACATTTTGCCATATTGGGATCAAAGCCAACATCTCAGTGCATCTGATAGAACTGCATCGCCAAACCTCTAATCCCCCTTTGTCAAATTGGGATTCCAGCTCTCAAGCCCATGTAGTGCCCATTACCCTGGAAACAGATGGTCCAGTATAGTGCAGAGGCCACCCATAGGACAGAGGGAAACAGTGGACATGTAATCCAGAGACAGAAAGCCAACCAATTGGAGCCTTCTTCCATGGCTGGTGGCTCTGTTCTCTTTAGTAGAGTGCCCTTGCACCTCTCCCAGGGGCACAGAATTCTGCCACTGCTCCAGCAAACCCACCCAGAATCACACACTCTGCCTGGAAAACTGTAAAGCTTCCACATGCTTCTCTCAGAACACAGAGTCTCATCTGAACATACAGTCAGCTTTCCTGTGCCACCCACCCAAGCTAGGAGCTGGAAAGCAACACATTATCAATTTGTGGGGTACAGAGGCCCAACAACAAATTCAGGGACCTTGTGTGGGATGATGTATTTTAGCTCAGGAGCTGCAAAGTGATCAAGCATCTCTCTTGGGGGCACAGGGACCCACCCACCACCCCAACAACTTTGCACGGGAAAACACACTTCAGCTAAGGAACTGCAGAGTGACCCAGTGTTTCTCTTGGGGGTGCAGGAATCAATCCACAACCCCAGTAATCTTACCCAGAGTTGCCCCATTTTAGCTGAGGAATAGCAGAGCTACCCAACATCTTTCTTAAGTGTACAGGGGCCCAAACCGAACTGCAGTGACCTTCTCAAGTTTGATCCATTCTACCCTATGACCCACCCAGTTTAGACCTAGGTATGTACCCTCCAATGAAAGCAGAGGTCCCATGGACATTTTCCAATGGATATTCATAGCAACTTTATTCGTCATACCCCCAAACTGGAGAGAAAACATATATCCGTGGACAAGTGAATGGATAAACAAATTGTAGCATATCCATACAATGGAATGCTATTTAGCAAGAACAACAAAAAATTATTCATTAATAAATCTAAAAGTATTTAAGGTAAGTGAAAGAAACTAGACCCAAAATACAATTAAGTGTTTTATCACTGCAGTTGCATAAAATTCAAGAAAATGCAAACTCATTGTTAGTGATAGCAAACAGAGCAGTGGTCCTCTGAAGATGTAGAAGGAGGAATGCACATGAGAAAATTCTGGGAAGTGATAGATTATTTGTACTAATGGTTTCATGGACATACACAAATGTCAAAACACATCAGACTGTATACTTTAAATAAATACTGTTAGTTTTATGCCAACTTCTTATAATAAAGTTGAAAAAAGTATGCAATACCTCCTATTTTATCTGTAACTGAAAAACAATTCTAAATGGATTTTATATCTAAATATGAAAAACATAAATAAGATGAATATGTTCATAAACATACAATGGTCAAGGATTTCTTAAACCACAGACAGCACTAACCTTTAATTAAATGTTTGATAATTTGGATTACATTAAAATACAGACATTTGTTCTTCAAAAATACATCAAGAGTATATTTTTTATAAAGGAGATAATATTTTCAAGATGTTAACATAGAAAAGGATTACATCTAATGTACATAAAGACTTCCTACATATGAATAAAATAGTGCAGACAATTGAGTACATAATGAACAAAGGTCTTTAATTTTTCAAAAAGAATATCCAAATAGGCCATATGTATATGAAAATTTGATTCAATCTCATTGTTATTAGTTACCAGTAAAAGGCCAATTAAAATCACAAAGAATCACTATAATATATGTAATGCGTGCCTAAAATTACAAAAGGCATATCAAGTATTAGTAAAGATGTCAAGCAATGCAGATTCTTATATTCCGCTAGTGTTTTTAATTGCTATAGGTATTTCAGAAGTCTTTTACAATATCTACTAATGTTGGAAGATTTTAGTACCATATGAATTAGGAATTTGATTCTTAGATGCAGAAATCAGCATTCTAAACGTGTGAAAATTCATATACAAGAATGTTGATAAACATTTTATTCATAACTGATCCTTCTCGAAGCCTATCGTCATTGGTTGGTAAAGAAACTTAATGTATTTATACCATGGTGCGTTATTCAGGAAGAAAAATGAGCCTAAGAGAGACACAAATAATAACCTGCATAAACTTCATAAAAGATGTACAAAATATTTACTGCGTGATTCCATTTCTATAAAATTAAAACCAAGGAAAGCTCAAATATAAGACTTAGGAATGCATGCTTAGGTTGTAAAGTACATAGAAAAACAAGAGAAACAAAGAAATAATGACATGTAGGTGTTATAAGAGATATTATCTATAACAGAAGAGAGAGACTGTGATAATTAAGAGAAACCTACAGAGCTTGTCGGGAGCGAGCAATGATTTATTCCTTCACCTAGAAGATAGTTTTATAGTTGTTTCCTTTAGGATAATTTGTGCTGTTTCTTGTTTTTTGTTTTTACTTTTCTTTTTATTTCAGAAAACAAGGAAAAATACTTCTGTTTTAGTGACCCTATGACTTATTTTTTTCTCTAATTACGAAATCAAAAAATTGTAGCTATTTACTCATAGATAAGGTAAGGATACTGCTTCACTTCTATTTACTTCTGAACTATCTACTCTTACTAACTTATGTGTTCCTGTTCTTCTATTTTAGATAAAGAAAACTGTTGCAAAATTATTACACCCTTAATTGTTCACCTTAATTACTTATAGGCTTAAATGGCTTGACCACCAAACCAGTCTTATTATACCAAAAATTCTTCATTTAACATTTTTTTTTTCCACTTCATGGTCTACATCTTTAAGGTCTTTTATGTTTGCCTTCTTTCATACTCCAGACAGTAAAGGATATTAAGCATTCTTAAAGACAAATATATATGTTTTATTCTGATGCACGAAGGATGGATTTTTACCTTTTCAGTTCATTTTTTTAAATACAGTTTTTTCTAATTTGCATTTTTATAACAGATACTTTGAAATATACTGCCTTAATTCACTCTTGATTAATCTGTGATTATCCTCATATACAATTTGTTTTAGTTTCCTGTTCAGGAATATCATATATGAATTATCTCCACTCTTTATCACTCACTTATAATAATTTTTCTTGAAGAATTCATATATTGGTCATTTTTCTTCTGAGAGCATGATTCATCATCAATTATTCTTTTTGCACTACTGATGCCACAAATACTGAAATACTTAAATGTTTAATAGCTAATTAAAATGAGTTATTCAGCTGTTAATTTTTTTTATCTCATTCAACATCTTTCTTGTGTGTCTGCCTGTCCAGCTAACATATTATTTTAACCCTTTTGTCATTGTTTTTTTTTATTACTAAATATAGATCCAATTTACACAAATTTTATTAAAAACCAAACATAGTATGACTCAAATATATTTCTGGATTACTAACAATTTTTTCCAAAGTAGTTATTATTCTCTACATCGACCACTTGAATGATATAGTCCCATTTGTGTGTGTGTGTGTGTGTGTGTGTGTGTGTGAGACATTTTCTTCTATTTTTTTTTTATTTAACAATTCACATAACTGTTCATGACTACTAGTTATTTTTTTTAATCATTTTATTGTTTCTGTCTTGAAGGTCAGTTGAAGAAAATTTAAAAATAATCTCTACAAATGCAGCGTCCTGAAAGAGGAGCAGAGGATGGCAAACTGTGAAGAAAGATCTGATGCTTCTTTTCCAGGAGTCAGTTGTGTGTTTGGGTCGTACCTTCTATAAGATTACCTAAAGATTCTTTGAGGTTTTCATTTTTCTGTTACCTTAACAGCATTACAAAATACACATTAGTGGGCAGATTTTTCTGTATAGTGAGGTTGTATATTACCATAGAGCCTCTGAATTTGTTGTTTTGGAATACCACGGATTAACAGCTGGAAATGTTTCATTCATTCATCAGTCAATGTTATTTTTACAAATTCTAGGAAGACTCAGAAATTCTCCTATACATTGCTCATAAAAAGGCGAATAAGACACAGTTCCTGGAATCAAGATGCTTGCAATAAGAAATTTCTAAATGCAGTGGAATTCACTTGTCTAGGTGTACAATTCTAAAACTTAAAGTTCAAATGTGGGTAAAACCAAAACTAGATAAAAATTACTAAAATGTGTGATTCTGCAAGGATGTTTCTACATTTCCATCTTGACGATTTTTTGCTTT
The DNA here is from genome assembly GCF_027409185.1 of Cynocephalus volans. Lineage (NCBI taxonomy): Eukaryota > Metazoa > Chordata > Mammalia > Dermoptera > Cynocephalidae > Cynocephalus > Cynocephalus volans. The sequence continues at coordinate 104,715,555 of NC_084463.1, read as the reverse complement.
TCTAAAAAAGTAAATTTGCTTACATTGTTTGTTTTTTTGTTTGTTTGTTTGTTTAATTTGCTTTCTTTCCTATGCAAATTTGTCAGTGTTTATAGGCTTTATGTGGCATCATATAATTTTTGTGTTGTGTTATTCATTTTATATATGTTCATATTGATAAGTATTTCAGAGAAAATACATAAAAACCAGATAAATTACTTCACATTTGTGAAAATACAGATTCAAAAGCAAATACTAGGATGTGATCCATAGCCAGAATTCCAGGTAGGTATGGGTTGGAACAGCAGTTTGAAAATATCAGTATATTCCACGCTCTCTGAAATTATCTGTAATCGAGTGCTGTTTTCTGAAATTGTTTTGTATGTAGGTCTAAGTGGTACCAGAGAGAACTTCTATATTTAGTCAAACAGGCCAAAGCCAGAATAAAATAAATGATTTCAAGTTTCAGCATAAGACAGGTTTTTTGTTGTTGTTCTTGTTGTTTTCTTTTGTTTTTTCTTCTCTTATGAATGGGTTATTAAACATTTGAAGATTTCCTGAATACCTTCTCAAATCAGGAGATACAAAAATTTTATTACAGATGTACATATTTCAGGAAGACATGTTTTCCTCACAATCAGGTTGTTACTTAGAACCAACTCAAAATCTCTATAGAAGAGGTTATTAATAATCAAGGTGTCTTTTTGAAGAAAAGCATTTTCAGGACATAGTCACGAATTTGTTTGGTCTTCACTCCATAGACAATAGGATTGAGGAAAGGTGGGACTAGCAGGTAAAGGTTTGACAAGAGGATATGGACATATCGTGGGATGTGGGAACCAAACCTGTGTGTGAAGAAGGAGAAGAAGGCCAGGAGGTAGAACTGGAGGAAGACACTGATGTGGGCGATGCAGGTATTGAAGGCCTTGAATCGTGCCTCCTTCTGGGGCAATTGAAAGACTGTGATAAAGATTTGAGCATAGGACAAAGTAATAAAGATGATGTCAAACCCGAGGATGGTGAAGGCAACAAATAGACCATATATCTTGTTGACTCGAGTATCTTCAGCAGCCAATTTCACAATGGCCATGTGCTCACAATAAGAGTGGGAGATGAGTGTAGTTCGGAAGAGTTTAAGACGGCATTTGATAAGCAAAAGGGAAGGTACTACAAGGATGGCAGCCCTTAGTGTCACCCCAAGTCCAATATGAGTCAAGAGTTGATGGGAGAAGATGGTGGCATGTCTCAGGGGGTCACAGATGGCCACATAGCGATCTAGGGCCATGGCCAGGAGGATGCCTGACTCCATTGCCTGGAATGTGTGAATAAGCCCCATCTGCAGTAAGCAGGTATCAAAAGAAATCTGTGGCAAATGAAACCAAAAGATGCCTAGCATTTTAGGAAGAATGCAGGTGCTAAGGGCAATGTCTGTGGCTGCCAACATAGATAAGAAAATGTACATGGGTATATGGAGGCTGTTTTCATATTTGATTATAATGAAAATTAGGGAATTCCCCATAACAGCAATGAGATACATGGCACAGAATGGAATCCCAATCCAGCACTGCACTGATTCTAGGCCGGGAATCCCAATTAGTGTTAATACAGAGGGCAAGAAGATTGAACCATTGAATGTGAGCATGGTGATTTGGTCAGTAGAATCAAGTGGTGTTTAATCTTCTATTCCCTGTGATGACTTCAGGAATTAAAAATGAGAAGTTATTATTTTATTTTAGCAATACTTTAGTTCTATTGGTAATATATCATCTGATCTTTTCTATCCCAACTACGTATTTGTAATTTTCTATTTCCTTTCTCAATGTCATGGAGAGACCAGTCATCAGGTTTCATGTTTCTCCATGTCTTAATCATTTCGAATGAACAGATGGAATGGACAAGATGAAATATTACCTGGCCTATGACTACAGCACCAAACAGATACCCTTTATTTGTTGTTTGTTACTCATCATGTGTGCGTTTTATGTAACCTGCCAAATGGAATTGGGGAAAAAATTATTTAATAAAAAGTAAAGATTTTCCAGAAGAAGACAGTACCTGTGCTGGACATATAGTATCGACAGTGGTGGTAGAACATTTAATTTGATCAATGTAGCATTTGGCTGGGGTATTTTTCAGTTTTGCAGCTTATAGTTGGTTTTGTGAAGTTAATGTCTTCATAGTCTGTTCTTGCTCTCATAGAATCTCACAGAATGTTTTTAACCTAGATTTTCAAACATTCAGTGTCTTCCCAATATCCAACCATACATCTTATATCTTGTCCCACTTTTCTCTGAGAAAATAGATTTATTGTTTTTGTAGTCACTGGTCTTTTCCTCAGCTGATTCTCTCAGACCTTGTTCTCACCTTCCATGCCCTGCTATGTGCACATCACTTGTATCTAATATCAAGTGGAATCTGTACCCTCCAGTTTTCTCTCTCCCAGAAATAACCAGTATTACCTTTCTAAGCCTGAATACTCATTTCTGCTCAACCATTTGAAATAATATTGAGCCCTTTACTAAATTTAATCTTATCTTTACTTACAGCTTTATTCATGTTCTATTCACTCAAAATACAATGATTTCCTTAGAGCTGAAAATTTTCTTCTGCACATGGTTTTCCATGGGAATATTTTCATCATATTGTTGACTCTGCTCTTCAAAGGCCACTTCACCACAGGACACTATAAGATGCCAGATCTGAATCTTATCTCTGTTACCGTGCAGAGTGGCTTTCCCTATTTTTCTTGAAAAGCTAAAGGGTGCTTTCCTGCCTGCTGATTGTTTGTAACTTGCATCTAACTCTTCTTCAAGATAATATTTTCACTCCAGAATATGTACAATATTGAATAATTTAAAATTTTTATTTATTTTCTTTTAGTAATCGAAAAACATTCTCTGAAAAGTAGAGTGTACTATAAATAGATAAAGAGTTTGAAGATGGCCTAAAATGACAGTTTGGTGATAAAAATAAAAATCTCACAATTATGACCTCCCCATCATGCTGCAAGATTTTTTTCCCCCTGGATAAACCTAGATTGTCTCTAGAATATGAAAGGGTTCCTGTAAATCAACTCAGGTCAATTGAAGGAACATTAGTTACTTCCTTTTTAAAAAACCTATAAAGCTCTCTGCAGAGCTTTTTTTTTTTTTTTTTGTCTCTTGTTCAGGAACACTTCTTGTAAGCTAATACGCAATAATTTAAACCAGATATTCCTCACAACAGAGGCTTGCATTACTACAAACAAATTAGAAGTTTATTTGCTAGTGATTTTCTCCTACAAAGAATTATTAAGTATTCACTATATTACAAGTATTTTTGAAGCAAATGAGAAACAAAGATGAATTTATTGTCTATTTATGAAGTTATTTCCATGTTTCAGGGTGCTTTTAACTGAAAAAATACCATCTACCATTTATTAAATACGTGTTAAATGTCATTCATCTCCTAAGATCTTTAACCATTTTAGAATATTTTGCCGTCCTCACCTTATGATATTACACCATTACCTTATTTGAGAATCTGACTTCTTGTAAGTATATCTCTCTGAATCCAAATTATTTGGCATATTAACTCAGAATGAACAAATGAAACAAATTTGTATCCTCTAAGATTTGGAAAATAATATAAAATACGTATTAGTTTGTAAGTAAATCCAGTCAGATTGTTCAAACAATACACTAAAAATTTAAGTCAGAGTGCTTCTGTTTAGATTCTGATAGAAATGACACCCATTTCACCTCATTAATTCACCAAGTAGGTGAAGTGCATACTGTATAGTTCATGCTTATTATGTGTGACTGTCTGATTTATGTTCACTTTTCCAACAGGATATTGTCTGTGTATTAGCCAGCAATCTCGATGACCTGGCTCAAAAATGTATACTACTGCCTTTATCAAGAACAGAAATTTGGGAACTTTAACATGGCCATGTGAGTAATCGTTGACCTGGAGAATTTTGGAAAGGTAATATACAAATTAAAGATCTGCTGAAGTATTTATTGTGAGTAATGAGAGGATGAAAAGAAAAATGAAAAGAATATTCTGCTAGGGCAGGGTTTCTCAGTATCAGCACAATCGACATCGGAGGCCAGATAGATTCTTTGCTGCTGTTGTAGGCCTTACCATCTGTACTGTAAGAGGTTTAGCAGGATCCCTGTTTCCTACTCATTTGATGACAGTAGCACATCAGGCACTGGCAATAATCGTTCTAGGTGCTCACATTGGTGGGGGAAAGCCCATAATTGAATGAGGATTAATGAATTTATGTATCTTTAATCAAATTGGGCAGAACAAAGCTGGCTATCCAGAGTCATAATTCTTTAGTAGGCATTAGCAAGATAAAGGAGATTGAGAATGGCATTCTAAGAACAGAAAATAGTTTGTATAAAATTACAGAAGAATGTAATATATGCTGGGAATGCTAATTGATAATTATTTTATCATATAAATTGCTTTGTAAGCAGAAATTATATGAGTTTAAACTATTCAAAAGGGGAGAAGACCAAATGCGGTTACTACTTAAAATGAGTAATTTAAAATTTGTTTGTGATGGGACAAACATTTTGCCTTTTAAATATTCAATCTGCTGGTAGTTCAGTGAATGACTTGAACAGCATGAAAGTAAGAAGTAGTGAGATCCTGTTAAAAACTATTTGTGACAGTCAGATGGGATATTAAGAACCTATATGACAAGAGCGAATCCATAGCAAGTTAATTCCATTTATTTACAAAGTTAATGACTTTATTCCAATTAAATGGAAATAAAATCTGTTTGTCTCACTGACTTTATGTGGGAGAAACTGAGATACATAAAGCTAAAAATTTTTTGGATTGAAAATTACTGAAAGGTATGACAAAAAGCAAGCTGCTTAAAGGATGAAAGGAAGCTTTCTTAAGCCCTTTATAAAACTGAGCCAGGGAAAACAATCTGAATATTCGGGTCTTCACTGTATGAATAAACCTGGACTATCAGTGATACCAACAACCCCAGTTCTGATTAAGGGTAATTCCCAGGACCTCAAAGTTTTAAGGGATTTAGGGTTCTAAACTCACACTCCATACCAGGGCTAATCCACACCAGCTACAATATCAGGGATTTCATCGTTCCACACCATCTCTGACATTTGTCATTGAGCTATGTCTAAATCCCTGCAGTGACAGAAAAGTCTCTTTTTTGCTGAGACAGTCTGCCACATTGCAGGACAGTTCCATATGTTGGATAGGTTTTCTTTTCATCAAGCCCTAAACTGCCTCACTCTTCTTTCTCATAAAGCTTCTAAACCTAAATCCTAATAATAGAAATTGGCCATGGATCAGCTACTTGTACAGAACAGAAGTCAGTCAAAGATTTCAAATGCTGTATCTACTATTGCTTAGCTTTGCACTTTCCTGAGCCAATTATACAACTTTTAAGTACCTCGATACCTTCACTGAGAAAATAAGGCTAATGGATAGAAACACATTACAGGCTGTGAAAACTAAATGAGGTGATCTATTTCAAGTATTTAGAAGGAAACATGAAATAAATTGACTTATAAATAAAAGTCACCTATGCATCCACAGAAAATTATCCTTATTTCTCATGAAATAGTTTCAGATATTTGATTACAAAAAGAATATATTTCCTGGATCTTTCCCGATATAACCATCTATAAGTTTCTTACCTTTTAGCAAATGATCTTTCCATTCATTTTTCAGCTCAGATATTATCATAGAAATCATCCTGTTTGTCACCTCGCTTTAAAATTCATCACATAGGATTTAATTAATTGATCTAGAAATAGTCTGGAAAGCATGAGTTGACATGAGACAAAATCTTTCTAGAGTTTGAACACTCAGCTACTTTAAGATTCTGTTGCTTTTTTATCCTCCTGGCATCATATTGGCTCGCATAGAATATATATTCTCTTTGAAACCCACTCTCAATATCTCACCTACACTGTAGAATCTCAAGTCCAAAGACTTACCGGGGATCACCCATAGAAGCATTAGTTGAAGCTATAGAGTGAGCATCTTTTCCATGATTAAGACAGTGAAGGATGAGTGCTTTGTGCTGTAGGATGCCCCTGAGCTACTGAGTTTCACTAATCCCTGGTGAGTCTTGAGTCCACCTTGGGTAAGGGAGAAAAAGGAGGTAAAATATTGTCCAGAACCTAGAAGATTAATTGCCTAATAGGAGTGTGTATGTGAAAAAAAGTTCTCAAAATTTGGTTTCACTTTGGGACTTGGAACCAAGACAATTGTTTTTTTTTTTTTTTTTACAAATTAATAAGTGAAAACAGTTTCCCAAGTTAACACAAAACAAATCAATTACACGGATATGCAAAAAATACTGGACCAACAAAGGGAGGTAATATTATTTTGAGACATTCAGACTACTCAGTGTAGCCAAATGCTGACAGAGAAATGAAATAAATTTTTGTGTAATCTTATTCCAGTATGATAAGCAATGATTTCTTATTAGGCCCATAAATAGGGCTTGCACTGGAAAGTGCACCTCAGAGCCTACATCACCTGTCACTGTCTGAGGATTTTCCACATAGACTTTTACAACACAAATATTTCCTATATACAGATCACCTCCTCCCAAGGTTTCTTCATCATAGATAGAGATTTTACATGGGTACATGTACTTTCAAAAATTATAGGGCTAGTCATAATGTCCATATGCACTTCTCAGCTGGGAAGTATTTGTGGCATATACTTAGTTAAAGAAGTGTTTGTTCCTTAGAAAAGGGTTTAAATAGTCAAACTCTTAGATAGAGTAAAATGATTGTTATCAGAGGTTGGGGATTGGGAGATTTGGGAGATTTTGTTCAAAGTACAGAAAATTTCAGTTGTACAAGAGGAATAAGTTAAAGAGATCTATTGCTAATAATAGTGGCTACATCTAATAACAATACATCGAATACTTGAAAATTGCTAGGAGTGGAAATTTTCAATTTTCTCACCACAAAATTGTGATAAGTATGTCAGGTAATGCATACATTTAAAAGTTTATTTAAGCCATTCCACAATGTATGTGTATGTCAAAACGTCATGCTGTATACCACAACTGCCTACAATTACTGCTTGTCAATTAAAAAAGAAAAACAAAAGGGTTTTAACTTTTGTACTCAGGAAGTGGAAGGGAGAAGATTCCGATTCCGCACATAACACAAGAAAATAGTACTAAAACTGAATAACCAAATTACCTGAGATACGTGATGGTCAACTAAGAATCGCATCATTAGCTTCCCTGGTTCTGAGGCTCTTGAACTTGGACTGAGCCACACTACTAACATCCAGTTTGCAGATGGCCTATTATGGGACTCCTCAGCCTTCACAATCATGTAAGCCAAGTCCTCTAATAAATCCCATACCTATATGTGGAGAACCCTGACTTATACAGGAGCTAAAGTAAAATGACATAATTTCAAGAAAACAAGATGAATACTTTTTGGATAGAATATGAAATAGGCTCAGGTGAAAACTATACATGCCTGATATCTATAAACTACTCTTTATATATGGGGTAACTAACAATTATAGATCTATTAAATGACTCCCAAGATACTTTTGGAAACTTGCAAAAAATGTTTGAACCTTAAAGAATCATAATGCTACAGAATGCAGAGATAAAAGTATTCTTAGACACAATGATACTAACCATCTGAAAAAAAACATGTCTCAGTATTTTGATGGCATATGGATGCTTAGAACTATTAATATTAAATAATAATAATAACTGCTTCTGCATGCATTTTTGTGAAAATGTGCACCTTTAAAATTGTAATCAGAAATAGAGAAATAAAATTTTTAGAAGAGATTTGTAACTACACATGTTTTGCATAGAAAAACAGAAATGAAGCATTTAGTTTTAAAATATACAAAAAAAGAAGCTAAATAGCTTTTACTTTACATTTTAATTAAATTCATCACATGAGAAGAAATAAGTTTTAATAAAATATGGAAATATGAAATACCAGGTCCTGGCCATACATATGTGTATATGATTTGTGGAATTGTCCTAGTGAAGATGGAAAGCCTTCCTGTGCAGAGAGGAGAGGATTCATAGAAAAGTTTAGCTTAGCTCCCACCAATAAGTGAGAACATGTGGTATTTCTCTTTCTGTGCCTGACTTGTTTCACTTAATATAATTCTCTCAAGGTCCATCCATGTTGTTGCAAATGGCAGTATTTCATTCGTTTTTATAGCTGAGTAGTATTCCATTGTGTAGATGTACCACATTTTCCGTATCCACTTAAATTCACACACACACACACACACACACACACACACACACACACACACAAAAAGGGGGGGGGAGAAGATATAACAACCACAATTACTTGAAGTTGATACGACAAGCAAACAGAAAGGACATTGTTGGGGGTGGGCGGGAGGGAGAAGGGAGGGAGGTTTTGGTGATGGGGAGCAATAATCAGCCACAATGTATATCGACAAAATAAAATTAAAAAAAAAAAAAAGTTTAGCTTAGCCAGAAATCTGTCTGCTAGGTTCAAGAGTAGACTCAGTTGTCAATATAGTCAATAGACCATTTACTATTATTCGAACATAAAAGCAAAGTTCCAATTTATGCTAAAATATGAGAGCGCCGAATCCTAACCACTAGACCACCAGGGACGCTATGCTAAAATATGAATGAACCTTAAAAACATTATGCAAAGTGAGAGAAGTGAAGGTTAAAAGACCATATATTGTATGAATCCATTAATATAAAATGTCCGGAATACAAAAATATATAGAGACAGAAAGGAGATTAGTAGCTGATAAAACCTGGGAATAAAGCAGGAGAGATTGGGGAGTGACTGGTAATAGTAATGGGATTTTTTTATTGGTGTGAGTAAAAAGTTCAGAAATTAAATACTGGTAATAGGTTCATAATTCCATAAAAATACTGTAATTGACTTACTTGTACACCTTTAAAGGGTGAATTTTATGATATGTACCCTGTATCTCAATTAAAAAAAAAAAAAAAGAATCGGCTCAGCCTGGTATACGCAGACTATACTAAAAACACTACTAGATATATGTTTTGAAATGTTAAAACATGGTCAATAAATGTGTTGATGTAATTTGATGATTAAGAAAAAGGATAGCTCAAATGTAAATGTGAAGAAATGTATTACTTACTGTGAAAATCTTTATTCTGTGGAGAAGGGATATATGGGAGATCTTGTACTTTTTACTCAAATTTTTGATAAACTTAAAACTACTCCAAAAAATAAAACCATGCTGAGTAAAAAATAGAAATGTAGCATAAAATATTTTTCTAAGGCTGTTAAAATAGTGTGTAATTGTTTTATTTTAGTTTGAAAAACCCCTTTCCGCATATGTTCTTCTAATTTAAAAAATAACAATTTTATTTCAGAAATTAATTCTTATCATGCAAATTTTATAGCTTTTTAATGTGTTTGTTCTCATTCTTTCACTCAACATGCATTTATTAATTAGTAAAGTAAGTTATGATTGAATCAAACTAATACTGAAGTACCTTTGGGTTTTGGAAAATAAATCTTCTCTGATTGGGTTTTTGTCACTTGCAAAAGAAAAAATTGTAACTGATATGGACCATTAACAAATCAACAAACACGAACTGGGAAAATATATGCATACAAATGGCAAATACTTAAAATTTCTAATATATATAAAGAACTGTAAAAGACATAAAAAAGAAAATTATATATTTTTAATAGACTGGACATACAGATAGTCATTGAATTAATACATGAAGAAATACAGATATGAAAAATGCTCTTTTGAAAAATTGAAGAGGAGGGGATACTTACAAATTAATTCTATTAGCCAGTATTACCTTCATACCAAAACTGGATAAAGAAACAAAAGCAACAACAAAAACACTACAGACCGATGTCTCCAAGAAAAATACATGTGAAAGTCCAGATCAAAATACTAGCGAATTGAATACATCAACACATTAAAAAGGTCATTCACTATGATCAAGGGGGGTTTATTTCAGAGATTCAAGGATGGCTCAACACATGCACATCAATAAATGTGATATGTTACATCAACATAATAAAGGACAAAAATCATATGACCATCTCAATGTACACAGAAAAAGCATTTGATAAAATTTAACATTTCTTCATGATAAAAACTCCCAGCAAATTATGTATAGCAGGAAGATATCTCGACACCATAGAGGCCATAAATGACAAATGCACAGCTAACATCATACTGAAAAAGGAAAAGTTGAAAGCTTTTTCTCTGAGTGAAGGAGCAAGCAAAGGATGTCCTCTATCACCACTTTTATTTGACATGGAACTTGAAGTTTTAGCCAGAGCAAGTAGGCAAGAGAAAAAATAAAGGGCATCTAAATTGGAAAAATAAGGAAGTCAAATTGTACTTGTGTGCAGTGGACATGATCTTACATATAGCAAAATCAAAAGATTCCACCCCAAATCGTCTAGAACTGATAAACAAATTCAGTAAAGTGGCTGGATACAAATCAACATACAAAAAAATAAAATAAAATAAAATAAAAAAAACAGTACCATTTCTCTACAGAAACAACGAACTACAAAAAAAGAAATCATAAAAGCAGTCCCACTTACAATACCTACAGCTACAAAAAAAAAAAATATATATATATATATATATATATATATATATATATATATATAAATCAAGGAATAAGTTTAACCAAGTATTTGAAAGATCTCTGCAATGAATGCTATAAAGCTCTGATGAAAGAGACAAAAAGGGACATTAAAAAATGGAAACATTCCATGTTATGTATTGGAACAATTAATATAGTTGAAATGACCATATTACCCAAAGGGATCTACAGATTCAATGCAAATCCTATGAAAATATCAATGGCATTCATCACAGAAAAAGAAAAAAAGTCCTAAAATTCATAAGGAACCACAAAAGACCCTGAATAGTGAAAGTAATCCTAAGCAAAATGAACAAAGCTGGAGGTGTCACACTACCTTGCTTCAAAATATACTTCAAAGGTAAAATAATCAAAGTTGAATAATGCTGGCATAGAAACAGATACATGGACCAATGGAACAGAATAGATAATCCAGAAATAAATCCAGGTATTGACAACCAACTGTTTTTTGACTAAGGTTTCATGAACATACATTGGGGGAAGGACAGTCTCTTTAATAAATGGTGCTGGGAAAGCTGGATATCCATATGCGGAAAAAAGAAATTAGGTCCCTATCTTTCTTTATATAACAAAAAAACTAAAACTGTTTTATATACCTGAGTGTAATACCTGAAACTATAAAACTACTAAACTAGAACATACGGGAAACAATCCAAGACATTTGTTTGGGGGCAAATTTTAAGGAAATAGCATCTAAAGCACAGGCAACACAAGCGATAATAGGTAAATTGTATTGTATCAAGATAAAAGGTTTCTCCACAGCAAAAGAAAGAATCAAAGAGTGAAGTGGTGACCAGCAGAATGGGACTGTATATTTTTAAGTTATTCATTCAAGAAGGGATTAATATACAGAATATACAATTAATTTGGACAACTCGAATACTAATAATCTAATTAAAAGTTGAACAAATGACCTGAATAGACATTTCTCAAAAGAAAACATACAAATGGCAAATAGGTATATAAAAAGTGCTCAGCATCACTAATCATAAAGGAAATGCAAATCAATACCACAATGAGTTATTACCTCACGCTTGTTAGAGTGGCTATTATCAAAAAGACTAAAAATAACAAATGCTAGAGGATGGGGAGAAAAGGGGCATCTTAAACATTGTTAGTGGAAATGTAAATTAGTATAGCCCCTATGGAAAACAGTGTGTAGGTTTCTCAAAAATGAGAAATAAAACTATCATATGATCCAGCAACCCCACAGCTGGATGCTTATCCAAAGGAAAGGAAATTAGCATACCCAAAGATAGCTGAGCTGCCATGTTTATCGCAGCATTATTCACAATTGCCAAGATACAGAATCAAGCTTGGTGTCCATCAACAAATGAATGGATAAAGGAAATGTGGTATATATACACAATGGAATACTACTCAGCAATGAAAAACAATGAATTCCTGTCATTTGCAGCAATGTGGATAAGCCTGGAAGACATTTTGTTAAGTGAAATATGTTAGTCACAGAAAGATAAACTCCACATATGCTCATTTATATACGGAAGCTAAAAAGTCAAAAACAAAAACAAAAAGTTGAACTTGTAGAAGTAAAGAGTAGAACTGTGGTTACTATAGACTGGGAAGGGAAAGGGAGGGTGGGATAGAAAGACATTGGTTAATGGTAACACCAACAAAGCCAGAGAGGAAAAATATGTTCCAGTGGTGTATGACAGTACTAGGCATCTATAATTAACGATAATTTATTGTATGTTTTCAAATGGCAAAAAGAGAGGAGCTCAAATCTCTTCACCACAAAAAGATTATAGTTTGTGATGATGTATGTGCTAAATATCTTGACAGATCATCACAAATTATATAAATGTATTAAAATAGAACTCTGGATCCCATAAATATATACAATCGATACATGTCAATTAATAAATAAATGCCTTTAAATATTTTTTTCATTAAAAAGATATTGTAAATCATTTTATCTGTCAGTTCTTTTCTTTGATCCAACTAGGAACCTGAAAAAATAGAAAGGGCAAATAAACACAGATGGGAAAACTGAGAGTATTGAATAGACATGGTAAGATATTTATACCTAAGTCTATGGAATTTAATTAATGAATATTTCCCTATGCTGCTTTTGAAATATCACTGTGGTGACTTGCCCGAGTCCCATTCATGGATGAATGACTTATGGTAGAGCTGCCAGCAGAGGGACCTTAGCTGTTAGCCCCCTGTTGGAATTTCCATGGCTAAAGTGACCTGTCTCGCCTATGGCTATGCCACTTACCTGGGGCAACCTGCAATCTAATCCATTGATTAGTGAAAAATGGGGTTATAAGGGCCCAACTTCTCACCTTAAGACAGGATGAAATGGAAGGGTCATTTCAGATTCAGAACTCTCTATAGGATTGGTTGAGACCTCATTAGCATGACTTCCATCCAGTCATGCTTCACTCTCTTACTTCACAAGTGTTCACCCTGAGAACAATGCCTAATACACTTCTATCATCTTAGAGCTGACTTCCTAGACAACAAAATCATAAGCATTAATGCTAGGAGTTGTCTGAGAAAGCAGATATTAGGATTGGATCTGAGAGCTGAGGCACACATTACTAGTTGGAATGGGGACCTCATCACTAGTACCAGCAAAACACTGATAACCCCTGGCTGTTTGTATTGACCTAGCATAGTGTAATTGTGTAAGAGTGCAATATATCAGGCATTTCAGGAATATAGGGAAAATGGTAACTAAAAAGTACGGACAAATTGGATGGTTATTATTAAGCTTGATTGCTACTCTATAAAAATAATAATAAAAAGCTGAAATGATTCATTGGTTATCAAAAGCTAAATGTCTATGAAGACATTAAAAATTTCAGAGGTTGCCAAGGTTTGAGGGAGGAAGGAACGAGTATATAGAACATAGGATGCTTTGGTCAGTGACACTATTTGTTATGATACTATAATGGTGGATACATGGTCATATACATTTGTCCAAGACCAAATAATGTAAACTACTATTAGCGAATACTAATGGCAAATATGGACTTTGGGTGATGATGTCACAGGTTCATCAGCTGTAACAAATGTACCACTCCAGTGTGTGATGTAAGCAGTGGAGGACCCCATTCGTGTGTGGTCAGGGGTTATATGAAACTCTGTTTTTTCCACTCAATTTTGCTATGAACCTAATATTTCCAAAAAATTTTCTATTTTAAAAGGTTATGAAATAAAAATGTTTTAAAGGCTAAGTATAACAGACAGAGGTGTCCTTATTAGTACAGTGAGTGGCTCATATTACCCAAAGTAATTAGGGGAAAAAAGGCTAGAGGCCAAGTTTAAGACATCATGGTAAGAGCAACTGAGCTTCAAAGGAGGTTAAACTCCCAACATTTGCAGGTTGTCTATGCCATAGTTAAGCCTCTGTGTCAAAAGAATGGATCCCTGGTATATGGGATACGGACACTTCACATGCATGTGAAAAAGAGAAGACTATTGGTTTACATTCTTGCAAGAGGGCTGTGTGTTTCCTTTCTTGTCCTCCGTCGTTGAAGAAATCTGGACTGGCTGTACATCCCATGGCACATAACACTGTCCATTGTGTCAATGATTTCATGTTAATCTGACTGAATGTACAAGAAATAGCTGATATATTAGGATCTCTGTAAGATACATATGGTCCTAGGGATAGGAGAGAAAGCATAAACAATTAGATGTCCATCAAGTAAGTAAATCCTTTAGCTATAAATGTCTTGGAACATTCTACAACATTTTATATTTAGTAAAGAAAAAAAAAAGATTACATCTTTCATCTCTCACAATGATGCACAACTATTGGTTTTGAGTTATAGAGGAAGCATATTTCACACCTGGGAATTCTTCTTTCACTCAACATCATAAGTTGCACAAAACGCTGTCATATCTGAGTGTGATCCACTACAGGAAAAGTGTGTTTAGGCATGTTCAGGTTGTTATGTAAATAGCTTCGGTCTTGAACTATGTGATCTCTCATATACCACGTGATCTCTATAGTATTAATTTGAAATATTAGTAGTTTTTAAAGATGCCATGCACCAGTCTTGGCACACCCCGATTCATGAAGTATAATGCAGAAATCAGAAATACTGGAGCATGCCCATGTATGTTCAGTAGAGAATTTTATTTCTTTTGGAAAACCGCTGTTGGAATAATACTGGCTCCTGGAACAGATGAAGAGTCTCACGAAGGGACACAAATTTACCATATAAGAAATATTCTCAGTCATGGTCTGGAAAAAATTCTTATACAAGATGGAAATTGTATGTCAAGAATAGAGCATACCGGGTTGTACTTGTGGACAGTGGCAAATAGTTGCCCTGCTAACTCCTGATTTGGAAGTGAAAGGATTGGAAAATTAATAGCAAAAATATCATCTAGGTGAATATGATGGGCTTATGGGAATCGGAAAACAGTGTGAATACTTTTTCATCTATTATTGCCCACTATAATGGGCAACCTCTGAAACAGAAAAAACAAACAAACAAAACAAATAAAAAAACATGGAAGAGCGGCTAAACAACTGTAGACAACATAACATGAAAAGTTAATGTCAGGTAGAGTCTGTTATCAAACACACCAGTGATGGTGTGACACTCATGAATGTGATACTCATGAATATTTTAGCCATGATTGTAAGGATGGAGGCCATGAATGACATTACAGCATGGGCTCTAATTAACAAGGCTGACCCAGCTGTGCCTGTGGCAGGATGCAACTTCCTCCAAACTAGTACAATTCCTCAGGGAGACAAACTAGCTACTTAGCGGCAGCAAGTTGATGACATTGGGCCTGCTCTAGGTATATGGGTCAATAATTTATTCTGACAGCTACAGATAAATATTCTGGGATAGGTTTGCCTTTTATGCCCCAAGTATGCATTCAGGGATGGATTGATATGAGACCTGATGGATAGATTTTGGATGTGCTGTCCCCACCAAAACTCATGTGAAAATCTGATCTCCAATGTGGCAGTGCTGGAAGCTGTTTCAGACATGGAGGCAGATCCCTCACGAATGTATTAATGCTCTCCGTGGATGGGGGATTAATAAGTGAATTGCTGCTCTATTACTTCCCACGAGAGCTGGTTGTTTAAAAAGACCCTGGCACCTCCAATCTCTCTTTCTTGCTTCCTCTTGCCATGTGATCTGCTTGTACCTGCCACTTTCCACCATGAGTAGAAGCAGCCTGTGGCCCATGCCAGATGCAACTATCCCAGAATCGTAAGCCAAATAAACCTCTGTTCTTTATAAATGACCCAGTCTCAGGTAATTCTGTTATAGAAACACAAAACGGACTAAAACAAGGGCTTAAAAATTTCTCCCTCTTGTCCAAACTTAGGTTAATCCTAAGTGGCAACCAAGCTTCAAGACACCCAGCAAGACCTTCTGAGACCTTGAGTGAGACCACAGTGCAGCCCATCTTTTCTCTAAGTCCAACCCATCTTTCTTTCATATCCATTCTCTAGCATTAATCTTAAGTGCACGATCTAAATAATTGTCTGCTGAACTGATGTCCATTTCAGAGTTTGGTTCCCAGAGAACCCAATCTGGGAGAAATAAAATTAATAGTAAAAATCTCAACAAAATGACTTCATTATAAAATGTAAATTAGATTAAGGAAATATATATGTATTTAGAGATAAGGACAAAGAGGGGAAGGGGGACAGTTGGAAAAAACAAAGAATAAGGAATGGGTATACAACTCACAATGTTAAGATTCAAATTTATCTTTGGAGAATTCATGGGTCAAAGGCGAAAAAGACAATTATATAGCATAGGAAGCAAACATTTCTTAATACTTAAATCTCATAGAGTTATCAAATGGTATGTCATAATGGGATGTATCTCTCAGTAAAACCACTTGCTGAAGTAGAATTCATAACAATGTAACTTTAGTTCTGTAGAACATAAGGGTGTTATGTTTTCATGTTCTTGTGTGTAACAAAATATTTTTTACAAATGAAAATATTCTGACATTATAAATTTTTAAAAAGACAATGATGTCATGGACAACTAAGTTCTTCATCTTTCATGCAATATTTAAAATATAAAATTTTCTTAATTTTTATAAATAAGAGATGGGCATAAAACAGGTCTAATAGATTTAGACCTGAATACATAGAGTGTTGGGTTGTTTTGTAATTTATAATGAATACATATCTGTTAATTTGGGGAAATAAATTGGAATTGATGACCCTTTAGCTTCAGTAGTCTTATCAATAATACATACATGAATATAGAGTGGGAGAAAGGAAAGAAAGGAAGAAGGAAGGAAGGAAAGAAAGAAGGAAGAAAGATGATGGACAAATAGATATTCATCTATGAAAAAAAGTTTAGTCAAATGTGCAACAACATGGACAAAGATCCACATGGTAGGACATAGAAATGTCCATTATTATTGGTCTCTAAGAATATTACTGAATTTACAAAAACTAGTTTGGTGAAATAACAGTGGAAAGCATGAGACTGCAGAAGACTGTATTGGCATATATATGATGAAAGGATAATTAGGGATACAGATTTTTTTTCAGAATAGCCTCAGTGAAACAGAAAGTCAGAAGTATATTTATCCAAATATATTGGAAATTGCAGAGAAACATGTCTGAATTTAAGTGGACTTTAAATTTTTGCAAATATGAACAGTAAGAAAGGAATCCAGCTTATAAAAATAAACTTTATGCCTATCAGCTTCTCTGCACTCATCCACTAGGGAAAGAAAAACAAGAATGTGAGGGGATTTCTACAGGTGTAGACATAATTACAAGGATATTAGGTATGGATAAACCCAGGAGGGCTGACTTAAAACCTTCTCTGTCCCTCCTGGTTTTGGCTAGTGACTCGGAAATCCCTGTTCTATGTTCATAACTACAACTCCTTCTCCACATATTCATTAGGGAACATTAAAATTGGTGGCTAGAGGCTTTCTTTACCAATAAGAACTCAATAAATTTATATCATATCCCCAAATGCTACAGACCTTGCTATGAGTTTTGCTGGGAGAAGAGCACACAAACTTTGTCTCAGACAGACCGCAGAAGAAGAGCATGTGCATGGCAGAGACAAAAGAGAAGTGTGAAAAGCTACCCTAGAGAGGTCCCATAGCATTATTCTGACCGATGTCCTTGGCAACAAATGCAACAGAGTTGATTACATTAACTGGGTGCTGTTAGAGAGAATCCATATGGAAAGCAGAGGCATGCAGAACACAGAACCTGGAGGATCGAAACTGGAATCCCTGGAGAAGAGTTGACAGGTGATGAGACAAAGTGGTTTGGAGAACTGACAATACTCTTCAGGTGTCTGGTAAGAGCAAATCCAGCTCCCAACAACAATTGTGGAGTAAGTCCGACTATTCCCATGTTTACCCCATAATTTTTCATAACCAGCTTTTCTGATAACAATCACTCCATCCAATTAACCAGGTACTGACATGTTAGCCCCCTGCCATCCTGCTACATGCAACTGTCAGGTAATCTTCACGTGTCAGCTTTACTGAAACGTGGTAATTCTTTACTCTCGAATATGTCACACACTGAGATGGCTCTGAAAGGATTCTTTTTCTGATTAGCTTTAGAGAAGAAAAACAAGAAAAAATCTCTGGCCTTATTAGAAAGATTCAGTGACCCACAGATGAGTTTTATAGAATTAAGAATCAGGGAGCAAACTTGTGAAAAATTACAATACTAGTGGACTGACTAGTTTGCACCCAAAATATGTTTATTTGACACAGGCTTCCTGCCACTCAACGAACACTGCTGGCTTGGTCATTTCCCTTGAGGTTTAAAAGCATTAACCACAGCTGCTGCCTAAATGACTGGCATATTTTGTGACCTTCAGTATGTGCTTAGGTGATTCATGAGCTTGCTGAAATAAGCAGCTTTATTGAATAATCTGGGAAAGAACAAAATAATCTAACTATCATATTATAGAATCAAAATCATTTTTCTAATGTATAGCCTGAATATTTCTTGCTTTGAAATACGTAATTTTTAAAAAGTGATGATTTTTATCTGAGATCTTGTATATAAACCATAAGATCCCATGTTCTCAGAAAATTCAGTCACCGGTGAAAATAAGAATGGAGTAAAGTTTCTTCAGTTATTCCATAGGCCTCTTCTGAATCATTTCCGGCATTTCCAAATCTTTCCTTTGTCTTGCCTGTCTACTTTTATATTTCACTCTTGATAAGAAATTTGTCTTTTCACACCTTGATTTTCTTCAAAATCCTTAGGCCTGAACTTACAAAACAACAAAACATTCCAGATTACTTATTTTTGTAAAGGACTAAGCAGCCTATATTTACCACTCTCATGCTTTGATAACGCGGAACAGTTAAAGATTAGGAAACTGTCCTCTGTTCTGGCTAAGCTACCCATTTTTCCATTTTACTATATCTGTAGCTCATCAGAATGAATCCTCTTACACAATGAAATGCTGATGAACATTTTCTTATATCCTAGCAAGTCTTCCTCTTTATGTATTCTGTAAAGTATATTTCAGAATCAAGTATTTTAAGCACACAAACATTTTAAGTATTTCAGCTGTTGGAAATATAGAAACAAAAAATACAGTTGCACAATAGAAATTTAAAACATGGCAAGGTGCTTTGTCCCAGATCCACAAAATTACATGGATTTGAATTGTCTTTTCTAAAATAATCCCTGCATATTCTTTAGGAACGGCATCCAGTCTTACGTAGATATGGAAGACATGAGTAGATACAGATACACAAATATATACGCTCCCAGGTATCAGTTTTTTCTATCTCTATTCTCTTTCGTAGGAAGTGTTACACTAATACACAGGTCAGAGTATGAGAATTTGTTGGTCTGATCACATGTTCCTGATTTAAAGACAATTGGGAATAATAAAGTAATAGAAGAGTAGCTGAAATATGAGATAGAGATAGATTCATGTAACTGTGTTTAAAAAGCAATTAGCAAATAAAATAAAGACTTTTTTATTTTTCCCCCCACAGGTCTGGCAAAAACTTTACTGAGAGGACAGTAGTTTAACTCCTTACCCAGTTGATATTGTTGGTTCTAATGCTGTGAGCCACATGAATGTAATGCTCATTTATGGCACGGTGCTTGTGGATGCCATTCCTTAAACCAGTGACGTGTATCTATGTGTCTGTCTTTTCCCATCAATGACATGACTGAGAGGATTATCTGATGTTAGAGATCTAACAAAATCAGAGAGAATAAATATGATGACTTTGGTTCAAAGGAGGAAGTAGAACAGCAACAGTAGCATCGAATAAGGATATTTGGTTTGCAGCAGGAAGTCCAAGGACACTATGACCTTTTCCAACATTACAGTCTTCATGCCTGCTGTGCTGACACTCATAGGGGTCCCAGGCCTGGAGGCTGTGCAGAAGTGGATTGGAATTCCATTCTGTGCCATGTATCACATAGCTATAGTTGGAAATTCCTTGCTTCTGATCATCATCAAATCAGAGCCCAGCCTCCATGAGCCTATGCACATATTCTTAGGCATGCTAGCAGCCACAGACATTGCTCTTGCAAGCAGCATTTTCCCCAAGATGCTTGGTGTCTTCTGGTTTCATATGCCAGAAATCTATTTTGATTCCTGTTTGCTTCAAATGTGGCTCATCCACACATTTCAGGGTATAGAGTCAGGCATTCTGTTGGCGATGGCACTGGACCGTTATGTGGCCATCTGTTATCCTTTAAGACACGCCATCATCTTCACCCACCAGCTGGTCACCCAAATTGGTTCTTTTGCAGTACTCAGGGCTGCCACTCTTGTGGCCCCATGCCTCCTCCTGATAAAGTGCCGGTTTCAATTTTATCACACAACAGTCATCTCCCACTGCTACTGTGAACACATGGCCATTGTGAAACTGGCTGCAGGAGACGTCCAGGTCAACAAAATCTATGGTTTGTTTGTGGCCTTCACTGTTGCAGGGTTTGACCTCATTTTCATCACATTGTCCTATATCCAGATATTTATCACAGTTTTTCGTTTGCCCCAGAAGGAGGCGAGGTTCAAGGCCTTCAATACCTGCATCGCTCACATCTGTGTCTTCCTTCAGTTCTACCTCCTTGCCTTCTTCTCCTTCTTCACACACAGGTTTGGTTCTCATATCCCCCCTTATATCCACATCCTGTTCTCTACCATGTACTTGCTGGTCCCTCCATTTCTCAATCCACTTGTTTATGGTGTAAAGACCAAGCAAATACGCACACATCTGGTAAAAATGTTCTCTTCAAAAAATACACCTTGATTAATACCTTCACAGTTTCCTCTTTGTGCAATAGTAACCATCTCTTAAAATATTATGAAAGAAAACCTGCGTTATTTGAGATCTTTGCTTTCCATTTAATGGGTTATGAAGTTTGCTAGCATCATACCTGAATATCATGTCATCCTATGCCATGAGATCTATCAATAAATGGCATTGTGGATCCTATCTGGAAAATGAATATAAGAAACAAAAAGAGCAAAGTAGTGAATCTATGTTACTTCTTTGTCTTTCACTTTAAGTCCTTGGTTATGTTTCCTCATCTAAGAATCCTATGCATATGTCAGTAAATTTAAATGCTCCAATGCTGGTTGTTCTACAAGTGCTCAGTGGAAACAAGTTGTCAACTCTCTTTGTTTCTTAATGGTTTCAGTCATTTAAAAATTAATCAAAGATAGTATATAGGATCATGTCACCTACAGCCATCTGATCTTTGACCAAGCCTGTACAATGGGGAAGAGACTGCCTCTTCAGCAAATGGTGCTGGTATAACTGGATATCCATATGCAGGAGAATGAAACTAGACCCATACCTCTCACCATGTACTAAAATCAACTCAAAATGGATTAAAGAATTAAATATACACCCTGAAACATAAAACTTCTTAAAGAAAACATAGGAGAAACGCTTCAGGAAGTAGGACTGGACACAGACTTCATGAATATGACCCCCTAAAGCACAGGCAACCAAAGGAAAAATAAACAAATGGGATTATATCAAACTAAAAAGCTTCTGCACAGCAAAAGAAACAATTAACAGAATTAAAAGACAACCAAGAGAGTGGGAGAAAATATTTGCAAAATATGCATCTGACAAAGGATTAATATCCAGAATATACAAGGAACTGAAAAAACTTTGCAACAATAAAACATGTAACTCAATTAAAAAATGGGTAAAGGAACTAAATAGGAGTTTCTCAAAGGAAGATATACGAATGGTCAACAGACACATAAAAAATTTCTCAGCATGACTCAACATTTGGGAAATGCAAATCAAAACCACACTGAGATACCATCTCACCCCAGTGAGGATGACTAATATCCTTGATGAATATAGATGCAAAAATCCTCAATAACATAGTAGCTAACAGATTACAGCAACACATATGCAAAATTATACACCATGATCAAGTGGGATTCATCCCAGGGATGCAAAGTTGATTCAACATACACAAATCAATAAATGTTATACACCATATCAATAAAATCAGGCACAAGGACTATAGGATCATCTCTATAGGTGCTGAAAAAGCATTTGATAAAATTCAACACTCATCCATGATAAAGACTCTCTATAAGTTAGGTATAGATGGAAAGTATCTCAACATAATTAAAGCCATATATGATAAACCCACTGCAAATATCATCTTGAAGGAGGAAATGCTGAAAGCTTTTCATTTATGAACAGGAACTAGACAAGGATGCCCACCGTCACCACTCCTATCCAACATAGTGTTGGAAGTACTAGCCAGAACAATCAGAGAAGAGAAGGAAATAAAGGGCATCCAAATTGGAAATTATGAGATCAAACTGTCCCTCTTTGCAGATGACATGATCCTATGTATCGAACAGCCTGAAGTCTCTAAAAAAAAGATAAGAAAAACTCTTGGAAGGCCAGCTCCATGGCTCACTCAGGGAAGTGTGGCACTGGTAGCGCAGAGGCTGCCTGTTCAGATCCTATATAGGGATGGCCAGTGTAATCTCTGGCTGAGCATGGTGCAGACAACACCATGCTGAGGGTTGAGATCCCCTTACTGGTAAAAAAATTTTAAAAAATTTTTTAAAAAGTCTTGGAGTTGATAAATGATTTCAGCAAACTAGCAGGATACAAAATCAACACACAAAAATCATTAGCATTTCTATTCTCCAACAGTAAACATTAAGAAAGAGAAATCAAGAAAGCTTGCCCATTTACAACAGCCACCACAAAAATAAAATACTTAGGAATAAAGTTAACTAAGAATGTGAAAAATATTTATGAAAAGAATTACAAACTACGGTTGAGAGAAATTAAAGAGGACACAAGAAGATGGAAAGATATCCCATGCTCTTGGATTGGGAAAATTAACATTGTGAAAATATCCATCCTACCCAAAGTGATATACAAATTCAATGCAATCCCCATGAAATTTCCGATGACATTTTTCTCAGAAATGGAAAAAACTGTCCAGACATTTATATGGAATAATGAAAGACCATGCATAGCCAAAGCAATTCTGAGCAAAAAAATAAAGTGAGAGGCATAACACTACCTGACTTTAAACTATACTACAAAGGTATAATAACCAAAAACAGCATGGTACTGGCATAAAAACAGACACATTGATCAATGGAATAGAATAGAGAATCCCGAACAAAACTTACACACCTACAGCCATTTGATATGTGAAAAAGGCACCAAGGCTATACACTGGGGAAGAGACTGACTCTTCAGCAAATAGTGCTTTGATAACTGGATATCCATATGCAGGAGAATGAAACTAGACCCATACTTCTCACCATATACTAAAATCAACTCAAAATGGATTAACGAATTAAATATGCACCCTGAAATAATAAAACTTCTTTAAAAAACAAAGGAGAAACACTTCAGGACATAGGACTGTGCACAGACTTCATGAATATGACCCCATAAGACTGAGAAACCAAACGAAAAATAAACAAATGGGATTATACCAAACTAAAAAGCTTCTGCACAGCAAAAGACACAATCAACAGAGTTAAAAGACAACCAACAAAGTGAGAGAAAATGTTTGCAAAATATACATCTGAAAAAGGATTAATATCCAGAATAAACAAGGAACTCAACTTTACAACAACAACAACAAAAGTAACTCAATTAAAAAATGGGCAAAGGAGCTAAATAGGCATTTCTCAAATAAAGATATACAAATGGTCAACAGACACATAAAAAAATGCTCAACATCACTCAGCATTAGGGAAATGCAAATCAAAACCACACTGAGATACCATCTCACACCAGTTAGGATGACTAATATCCAAAAGACTGTGAATGATAAATGCTGGTGACCTTGTAGAGAAAAAGGAACTCTCATACATTGTTGATGGGACTGCAAAATGGTGCAGCCTCTATGGAAAATGGTATGGAGGTTCCTCAAACAATTGCAGATAGATCTACCATATGACCCAGCTATCCCACTGCTGGGAATGTCCCCAGAGAAATGGAAATCATCAAGTCCAAGATATACCTGTTCTCCAATGTTCATCACAGCACTCTTTACAATAGCTAAGAGTTGGAACCAGCCCAAATGTCAATCATCAGATGAGTGGATACGGAAAATGTGGTATATCTCCACAATGGAATACTACTCTGCTATAAAAAAGAAGGAAATACTGCCATTTGCAACAACATGGATAGACCTACAGAGAATTATATTAAGTGAAACTAGTCAGGCACAGAAAAAGAAATATCACATGTTCTCACTTATTTGTGGGAGCTAAAAGTAAACAAATAAATACACAAATAACTGGGGGGAGTGGGGAGGGAAGAAGACGCAACAATTACAATTGCTTGAAGTGGATATGACAAGGAAATAGAAAGGACATTGTTGGGAGGGAGTGGGGAGAGGGAGGAGTGAGGGAGGTTTTGGTAATGGGCCACAATAATCAACCACATTGTATATCGAGAAAATAAAATGAACTTATATTTATATATTGTTTAAGGAATCTCTTGAATTATATCAGTATTCTAGTGTGATTTGGCTCCCAGTAGGCATAAAGAAACAAAAATTACTTGAAGAAAATGATTTTCAAAGAATCTCAAATTTGCTTTAAAAATTTTGACCTACTTTTAGGATGAATAATCAAAAAAACTGCATCACTATATACTATTTAAATTGCTGAGAAGCGAAGATAATTAGAGGGTGTTAAAAGCAGCAAGGCAAATAAAAACATGTTGTATACATGGGAATGATGATAAGATTTTTTTTCACTTACTGCTCATTTGAAAAAATAAAAACAAAATGAGAATGAAATAGCTTTAAACTTCTGGAAAAAAAGGGTAGAATTTTATGTATAACA
The DNA here is from genome assembly GCF_027409185.1 of Cynocephalus volans. NCBI lineage: Eukaryota > Metazoa > Chordata > Mammalia > Dermoptera > Cynocephalidae > Cynocephalus > Cynocephalus volans. Next base: position 104,690,628 of record NC_084463.1, on the reverse strand, counting down.
GAAAATCCTTCAAAAATGAAGATGAAAATAAATTTGAATAAGATAAATAAACAAAGGGTGATTTAATTATTCACCAGGATACCTAAAATACATTTTTTTTTGTTTGTTTTCCAAGCTAAAACCAGTAATATCAAATTGAATCAATATATATACACCAGGTTTTGGCAACATTTTTGGCAAGGGTCAAATAACAAATCCTTTTGGCTTTGCAAGCCACATATGTTCTCAGTCATATATTCTAACCTGTGCCTTTCATACACACACACACACACACACACGTATATATACATATATAGACACACACACACATATATATACACACACACACGTATATATACACACACACACACACGTATACACACACACACACACACACGTATATATATACACGTATATATATATATATATATATATATATATATGTATATATATATATATATATATATATATATATATATATTCCTTTACAACTGCAAAATTATCTTTTAACTCACAGGGTATGGAAAGATTGACAACCAGCATGAGACCGCCTGCAATCTTTAGTTTGCCAGCACGTGATCTACATAAAAAAATAAAGAGCATTACAATGGAAATATAAAACATGCAATTTTTATTCATAATTTCTTTTTTTATTTTAACTTCTCAATATACATTGTAGTTGATTTTCATTCCTTTTTACAGCAGAGTAGTATTCCGTTGTATAGACATATCACAGTTTAATTATCCATTCATATGTTGGTGGACATTTGGCCTCGTTCCAACACTTGGATATTGTAAATAGCACAGCAATAAACATGGGAGTACAGGTATCCCTACGACAAGATGATTTCCATTCCTCTGGGTACATTCCAGGCAGTGGAACAGCTGGGTCATATGGTAGAACTATCTGTAATTGAGGAACTGCCATACCATTTTCCATAATGGCTGGCCCATTTTGAAGTCCCACAAACAGTGTATGAGAGTTACTTTTTCTCCACAACCTCATCAGCATTTGTCATTCTCAGTCTTTGAATATTAGCCATCCTAACTGGAGTGAGATGGTATCTCAATGTGGTTTTTATTTGCATTTCCCAAATGCTGAGTGATGTTGAGTATTTTTTCACGTGTCTGTTGGCCATTCATATATCTTGCTTTGAGAAATGCCTATTCAGCTCCTTTGCCCATTTTTTAATTTTGGGGTTATTTTGGGGGTTTTTGTCAAAAAGTTGTTTGAGTTCCTTGTGTATTCTGGATATTTATTCTATGTCAGATGTATATTTTGCAAATATTTTCTCCCACTATATTGGGTGTCCTTTAACTCTGTTGGTTGTTTATATTGCTGTGCAGAAGCTTTTTAGTTTAATGTAATCCCATGTGTGTATTTTTCCTTTGGTTGCCTGTGCTTTGGGGGTCATATTCATGAATTGTGTACCACTCCAGTGTTTCCCTTATGTTTTCCTTAAGGAGTTTTAGTTTTTAAGAATGTGTGTTTAATTATTTCATCCATTTTGAGTTGATTTGGGGATTTGGTGAGAGGTACGTGTCTAGATTCAATCTCCTATATATGAATATCCAGTTTTCCCCACAACATTTGCTGAAGAGGCAGTCTCTTACCCAGTGTCTAGATTTGATTCCTTTCTCAAAGATCAAATGGCTGTAGGTGTATGGGTTGATTTCTGGATTCTCTATTCTATTCCATCTGTTTGTATGTCTGTTTTTATGCCAATACCACACTGTTGGGGTTATCATAGATTTGTAGTGCAGTTTAAAGTCAGGTAGTGTTATGCCTCCAGCTTTATTTATTTATTTATTTATTTATTTATTTATTTATTTATTTATTTATTTATTTATTTATTTGCTTATTTGCTTAGGATTGCTTTGTCTATGTGTGGTCTTTTGTTATTCCATGTAAATTTCTGGATTTTTTTTTTTCCATTTCTGAGTAAAATGTCTTTGGAATTTTGTTGGAGATTGCATTGAATCCATAGGTCACTTTGGGTAATATGGACATGGACATTTTCACAATGTTAATACTTTCAATCCAAGATCATTGGATATCTTTACATCTTCTTGTGTTCTCCTTAATTTCTCTCAAAAGTGATTTGTAATTCTTTTCATAAATATTTTTCACATTTTTGGTTAACTTTATTCCTAAGTATTCTATTTTTGTGGTGGCTACTGTAAGTGGGCTAGCTTTCTTGATTTCTTTTTCTGCATTTTCACTATTGGAGTTTAGAAATACTACTGATTTTTGTGTGTTGATTTTCTACCCTGCAACTTTACTGAAATCTTTTATCAACTCTAAGAGTTTTTTTATACCGGCTTTAGTCTGTTCAATATATCAGATCATATAATCCACAAACAGGGACAGTTTGACTTCATCTTTTCCAATCTGAATGCCTTTATTTCCTTCTCTTCTTTGATTGTTCTGGCTAATACTTCCAACCCTATGTTGACTAGGAGTGGGGAGAGTGGGCATCCTGTCTAGTTCCTGTTCTTAATGGACAAAGTTTTCAGCTTTTCCCCATTCAGTATGACATTGGCAGTGCACTTATCACATATGGCTTTAATTACGTTGAGATATTTCTCATCTGTACCTACCTTGTAGAGACTCTTTATCATGAACAAATGTTGAATTTTGGGAAATGCTTTTTCAGCATCTGTAGAGATGATCATATTTTTTCTTTGCTTTTATTGATGTGGTGTATCACCTTTATTGATTTGTGTGTGTTGAACCAACCGTCCATCCCTCAGATGAATCTCACTTGATCATGGTGAATAACTTTGCATATGCGTTGCTGTATTCTGTTAGCTAGTATTTTATTGAGGATTTTTGTGTCAATATTCATCAAGCATATTCACCTGTAGTTTTCTCTTTTTGATGTTTTTTTGTGTGGTTTTGGTATCTGTGTGATGCTTGCCTCATAGAATGATTTTGGAAGAATGGCCTCTGTTCCAATCTTTTGGAATAGTTTATAGAGAATTGGTGTCAATTCCTCTTTGAAGGTTTGTTAGAACTCTATCGTGAACCTGTCCAGTCCTGGGCTTTTCTTTTTGGGAGCCTTTGGATAACAGCTTTAAACTCTTTTATTTTTATTAGTCTCTTTATATTTTCTATATCTTCTTGGCTCTGTTTTGGTAGTTTGTATGTGTCCAGAAATTTATCCATTTCTTCCAGATTTACAAATTAGTTGGCATATAGGTGTTTCTAGTAGTCTCTAATGATTCCTCGTATTTCTGAGGTATCAGCTGTAATATCAACTTTTTCATTTCTAATTTTTGTTATTTGGATATTTTCTCTCCTTTTTTTTAGGGTAGCCTTGCTAATGGTTTGTCAATTTTATTTATGTTTTCAAAAAAACATGTATTTGTTTCCTTGATTTTTTGTATCATTTTTGTTTGTTTCTATTTCACTTAGTTCTGCTCTGATTTTATTTCTTTCTGTCTATTAACTTTTGGTTTGGATTGTTCTAGTTTTTCTAGTTTTATAAGGTGAGGTGTTAGACTGTTTATTTGCCATCTTTTCATTCTTCTCAAGTAAGAATTTAATGTGATAAATTTCCCCCTTAGTACTGCTTTTGCAGTATCCCACTGGTTTTGGTATGTTGTGTCATTATTTTCATTAGGTTCAAGAAATTTTTTTCTTTCCTATTTAATTTCTTCTTGGATGCATATGTCATTAAGTAGAATGCTGTTTAATTTTCATGTGTTTGTAAAGTTTCCAGAGTTTCATTTTTTATTGATTTCTAATTTTAATCCATTGTGATCTGCGAAAATGCATGGAATAATTCCTTTTTTTTTTTTTTTTTTGAATTTGTTGAGACTTGATTGTGACCTAATATGTGGTCTATCTTGCAGAATGTTTCATGTGCTGATGAGAAGAATGAGTATTCTGAGCTTGTTGGATGGAATATTCAGTAGATATCTGCCAAGTACAATTGGTCTAAAGTGTCATTTAGATCATGTGTTTCTCTACTGATTTTTTGCCTAGAGGATATATCCAATGTTGAGAGTGTGGTGTTCAGAACCCCTGGTATTATTGTTTTAATGTCTTCCTCATATTTTAGATTGAATAGTGCTTGCTTTATAAATCTGGCTGTCCCAATGTTGGGTTCATATATATTTATGATTGTTATTTCTTCCTGATGGGTAGATATGTTTATCATTATATATTGTCCTTCTTTAGCTCTTTTTATGACTTTTGGTTCAAAGTCTATTTTATCTGATATAAGAATAGCTATCCCAGCTCATTTCTCATTTCTATTAAAATGGTATATCTTTTCTCATCCTTTCACTCTAAGTCTATGTGTCTTTACAGGTGAGGTGAGTGTCTTGAAGGAATCACATTGTTGGGTCCACCTTTTTAATCCCCTCAGCCAGTCTGTGTTTTTTGAGTGGGGAATTTAATACTTTTACCTTTATTATTATTATTGAAAGGTGTTGATTTACTACTAGTATTTTATTGATTTTTCTCTTGATGTCTTAAGTATTTTTTGGTAATTTCTTTCTGATTTTCTATTTGTGTTCACTGTGGGTTTCATGGGATGGTAGATAAACTATTTTTTTTTTCTCCTTTTTGTTAGCATTTTAGTTTTACTGGTAGATTTTCTTCTTTTTTGAGTATTCATGACAGTAGTGGTTGTTTTTCGGGTATCAAATCCACTAACCCTTTGAGAATTTCTTGTAAGGCTGGTTGTGTGGTAGTGAAATACTGCAGTTTTTGTTTGTCTGAGAAATATACTATTTGTCCTTCATTTTGGAAAGATCGCCTTGCTGGCTAAAGTATTCTTGGCTGTCAATTTTTGTCCTTTATCATTTTGAATATATCATCCTGTTCTTTTCTGGCTTTTAGTGTTTCTGATGAAAAGACTGAAGTTAGTTTGATTGGGCTCCCTTACACGTGACTTGCTTCTTCTCTCTTGCAGCTTTTAATATTCTCTCTTTGTCTTTGAGTTTTGCCAGTTTGATGATAACATGTCTTGGAGAGAACCTCTTGGGGGTGAATATGTTTGGGGTTCTTTGCACCTCCTGAATCTGAGGATTTGTGAATTTCCCTATGCCTGGGAAGTTTTCTGCTATTATTTCATTCAAAATATATTCAATGCCATTTCCCTTTTTCTCCCCTTCTGGAATACCAATGATTCAGACATTTGAGTACTTACGGTTGTCTGTTATCTCTCTTAGATTTTCTTCAATTTTTTAAGTTCTTTTTTCTGGTCCACAGTGTTATTTCAAACAGCTTGTCTTCAAGGTCAGAAATTCTATCTTCTGCTTGTTCTAGCCTGCTGGTTAGTCTCTCAGTTGTGTTTTTTATTTCGTTGAATGAATCCTTCAGTTCCAAAAACTCTGCTCCATTCTTTTTCAGGGCATTGATTTAGTTGTACATTTCTTCCTTCAGGTCCTGTTTATTTTTTCTCATTTCATTGTGTTGTTTAACTGAGTTTTTTATATCTCATTTAGTTTCCTAGAATTCTTCCTTGAATTTCTTGTCAGTCATCGGAAGGACTTCCTGTTCTATAGGACCTGGAGCTTGAGAGGTGTTATTTTCCTTTGGTGGTGATGTATACTTTCTTGATTTTTCATATTTCCAATATCTTACCTTTGTGGTTCAGTCATTGTGGCAGGGGTATCACGTTCCACTCATTCCACCCTGATGTCTGGCCTGGATCCTGAAGGGACTGCCAATTCTGGGCAGTGGGGACTAGCCTGGGCTTGGGGTCCCATGGCGCCTGCCTGTTCCAGCACAGTTGGCTCAGGGCATGTAGGCCCTGTGGCTAGCAGACCTCTCTGGGCAGCATGGACTGGCCTGGGCTAAGGGTCCTGTGATGTGTGCCTCGAATTAGTTTATTTAAAATAAGCTTTTTAGTTAAGTAATTATGACAACAGTACATAACCAGAAAAGACAATAAAGAATTTTACTGTTCTAAAGGTTTTACAACATACTAAAATATGATATTAATTATTCACATAACTCAATATATTTTAATGTTTGACTTCAATGATAAACTTTTAGTGATTTTAGAGAAATCTCAAAAAATATGACAAAGAGGTATAAAATTAAGAATTACAAAAATCCAATAGAGAAGATCAAAGTAGAATATTACATATATTTTGTTAGTGCAAAAAAGGTAAGACAGGAACAAAAAGAAAGATAAATATAAAAAAAAAATCAAGAGGAATGACATCACCAAGATGGCAGAACAGATCATCTCCAGAATTACTCTCCATCAACAACAATCAACTTACAAATGCTGAAATGCTAAAACTTCCATCCTGAGATCCCTGAAGCTCTAGGGAAGACAGGGACACCCATGAAGCTCATAAAGATTTGACACGCCATGGTAACAGGAAGGAGGGACTTCTATGAGCACTCCAAGTTTGGGCCATTTCTGGTTCCAATGTGATACAAGACAAAGTGTGGCTGCCAGCACACAGAGTAGCTACAAGGAGACCACAAAGCTACAGCAGTGCCCTTTGTATGAAACTGCACATAGTCTGCATGGTGAAGGATTCTGCTACTTTAGAGTGGACCATTCCATCTTCCAAGCCAGCAAAGCCAATAGGAAGCTTCCCCTAGTTTAGAGTTGGCTATGGTTCTTTCTTTTTTTTCTTAGGTTTCAAAATTAAGTTGATATTAATACAAAATAACCTAACTATAAAGTGTTTCTTGTAAGCCTCATGGTAACCATAACAGAAAATCTTTTGCAACATATTAAAAGTAAATAGCAAGAAATAATAATAGACTGCTAGAGAAAACTGCCCAACCACAATGAAGATACTAGGACCAGAGAGAATGATAAAAAGGATCTATACAACACCTGGGAAAAAAGCAGCAAAATGGCAGTAACAAGATATATCAACAAATCTAACTGAAATTGATTCAATTCCCCAATTAAAAGACACAGAGAGGATAATGGATTATCCATAAGCACTAACAATATGGTGCCTCCTAGAAACTCACTTAATTTTTAAAGACACACACTGTCTGAAAGTAAAGGGAGGACAAAAGATGTTTCATGCAAATGGAAACCAAAAAGGGGCCGGAGTAGCTATACTAATGTCAGATAAAATAGACTTTGAGCCAAGGGAGGTCATTATATTATGATAAAGGGAAGAATTCAACAAGAGATTCTAAATGTATATTTAACCAACTCCCAGACACCCTGAATAGAAAGCAATTACTGCTAGGGTTAACCAGAGAGAGAGACTCCAACACAATCATAGTTGGGACTTCAATATCCCACTTTCAGCAACAGAAAGATCATCCAGACAGATAATTAACCAAGAAACATCAGAATTAAACTTTAAGTCAATTGGATCTTACAGACATTTATAGAACATTTCATCTAACAGCTTCAGAATGCACATTTTTCTTAGCAGCACAAGGAACATCTCTCGAATAACCCATATCTTAGGTCACAAAACACATCTCAACAAATATAAAAATAAGTTGAAATGATATCAACTGTCTTGTCCAACCCCAATGGAATAAAACTAGAAATCAGCAACAAAAAGGACACTGTTTACTGTACAAATATATAGAAATCAAACAACATGTTCCTAAACAATGAATGGGTAAAAGAAGAAATCAAAAAGTAAGTTAAAAAATTCCTCAAGAAAAATGAAATTGAAAACACAGCATAGGAGAACCTATGGGATACAGCGAAAGCAGTTCTAAGTGGGAAGATTATAGCAGTAAGCACTTACACCAAAAAAATAAGAAAAATAACAAATAAACAACCTAACATTGTACCTCAAGGAATTAAATGAACAAATCAAGAAAGTAATCCTATTTAGAATAGCCATCAAAAAAAAAAAAAAATGAAATACCAAAGAACATATTTAACATAGGTCAAAGATTGCAACAAAAAAGGTACAAATAAATAGAAGGATATCCCATATTCATGGGTTGGAAGAATTAACATCATGAAAATGTCCATATTAGCCAAAGCAATCTTAGTATTTGATGCAATCACTATCAATATACCAATGAATTCTTAACAGAGATTTGAACAAAGATCTTAAATTCGTATGGAAGCACAAAAACCTCAGAAAGCTAAAGGAGTCTTCAAAAAAAAAAAAAAACAAAGTTGGAGGCATCACACTACCTGATTTTGAAATATATTATAATGCTATAGCAACCCAAACTACATGGTACTGGCATAGAAACAGACAAATCAATCAATGGAACAGAATAGAGAGTCCAAAATTAAACCCACATGCTTACAGCCAACTGACTTTAGACAAAGGTGCCTAAAATTTGCACTGGGAAAAGGACAGACTGTTCAAGAAATGGTGCTGGGAATACTGTATATCCGCACATGTAAGACTGAAACAAGACTCCTATCTATACCCAAACACAAAAAATCAATTCAAAATGGATTCAAACTTGAATTTGAAACTTCTAGAAGAAAACATTGGAAAAATTCTACACAAAATGGAAGTGGGCAGAGTTTTTTTGAACAAGACTGTAAAGGCACAGGCAACTAAAGCAAAAATGCACAAATGGGACTACATCAAACTGAAAAACTTCTGCACATCAAGGGACACTATCAGCAAAATGGAGAGACAACCTCCAGAATGGGAGACAGTGTTTGCAAATTTGATATAAGACAAGGGCTAACATCCAGGATAGATAAGGAAGTCAAGCAACACTACAGAAAAATCAAACAAACAAAAATAACACACACTAAAAGAATACCCAAACAATTCAATTAAAGAAGAGCAGGCATTTCTCAAAGACGACATTCAAATGGCCCACAAGCACATCACAAAATGCTGAAAATCACTAATCATAAGGGAAATGCAAATTAAAACCAAAAATGTGATGTCATCTCACTCCAGTTAGAATGACTATTACCAACAAGACAGAAAATAACAAATGCTGGCAAGGATGCAGAGAAAAGAAAACTCTTCTACGTTGTTGGTGGGAATGTAAATTGGTAGTCATTGTAGAAAACAATATAGAGTTTACTCAGAGAACTAAAAATAGATCTACCTTATTACCCAGCTTATCACTACCGGGTACATACTGAAAGGAAGTAAAATCAATATATCGAAAAGATACCTGTATTCACAATAGCCAAGAGATGGAATCAACCTAAATTTCCATCTATGGATGAAGGGATATATTTTTTTTTAACATGGTGTATTTATACAATGGAATACTATTTGATTTAAAAAAATGATATCCTATCATTTGCAGCAACATGGACAGAATTGGAACCCATCATGTTAAGTGATGTCAGTCAGGCACAGAAAGACAAATACCGCATGATCTCACAAACAGTTACCAAATGCCCGCAGGTGAGGGAGCAGCACAGAGAATAAGTGGTGGACTAATGGGCTATTACTCTAAGTGAATCATTGTGTCATATATGTATGTATTGAAACAACACACTGTACCCCACAAATATATATATGGAAACGTTAAAATGAAAAAAAAAAGTTAAAGAAAGAAAATAAATTTTAAGGCGGTAGAATTTAACCTAAACATACTAATAATTATTTTTTAAAGTTAATTTCAGAGATATAGGTTGTCACACCAAATAAAATGCAAAAGTTAAGGGTATTCATGTTTTAAACAAGACAGATGACATTACAAAATAAAAACATTGCTAGGATAAAGTGAAAATATAGAAAGGTTATAACCAATAAGTATTAACTATATACAAGTTGCTGTATCATGAGTATTAAATGATACTTCAAGATGAGTAATATGAGTGCTAAAGAGGGACATTTAGCTATGACAAAAATGTCTAATCACTAAGAAGACAAAATAATTCTAGATCTAAATGGATCTATTTGTAGATTTTCAAAATATATTCAATCCAAACTGATAAAATTAATAGGCGAAATATACAAAGCAATATTTCTTTCTGACATGTTGACATTCCTGTCTCAATTATTGATTTAACGAATAAAACAGAAAGGATGTTGCAGGTCTGAACAGCACTAGACATTACCTTAGCCTAATGATCATTTGGAGAATATGGTAGTAAGTGCAGAATATACTTTTTTTTTCACTCACAAATGAGCATTCAACAAAATACACTATCTTCTGGACCACAGAGAAAGATTCAATAACGTTCAAAGGACTTAAAACATGTGCTTATTTACTAAGTTATTTTCTTAGGTTGCAATAAAACATAAACATAAATCAACAACAAAAGTTAGTTGTGTGTCAAATATTTGCAAATTAAACCAAAGTGCTTTTAAAGGACTCATGGTTCAAAAAAATTCACAAGGCCAAATGATTCCAATAAGTTATAATAACAATACTTTGTTATCAGGCCAATAGATACATTATTTTTAATGAATATGACATACAAGAATACAAATTTTAAATCCATGTGATTTCAGAATATTGATGTGAATATACTGCCAAATATTTGTTAACACAAATCGTCAGATATCACATGAGCAAAATATCATTGTCAAATAAGATTTACACCAAAAATGTAAGGATCACTCAACATCAAACTCTCTACTAAAATGAATTAATATTGCAAATAATGGTAATAAGTGGAACAAGGTACGGGTACAAAAACAGTTAATGAGAGCAGTAGAATCAACTGGAGAATGTAGAGGTAGGCCTATTTGCATATTGGAAATCAATATATATTTAAGTTTGCATCCCAAATAAAGAACAAACATCTTTTAGTTGGCTCTGTAGAAATGGCTTATATAATAAGAAGAAAAGTAAAACCGGATATTTACCATGCATCATATGGAAAGAAGAACTTCAGATGAACAAAATACCAAGGTGTGAATGTTAAAACTATAAAATTAGAAGATAAAGCAGTAACATGACTTAGTGACACAGGTGTGAGGAAAAAAAAAAAAATGTAAAAAGAAAGAAAAGAAATCCCAGAGCAAAATCATAGGCAAATTTGGATGAACTGACATCAAAAAGGATCATTTTTTTTTCAACTAGGGGCATTATAGACAATGTTAAGAGCCAATTAGAAGTTATTGTCAACGTTTACCACTGATAAGTATTAGGTAAATATCCAAGAGGCACTTGCACACAATAAAAATACTGAGGATCAACAATCAATATAAACAATTCATTAAACCAACTACATGAGAGAAAATCACAAGGCTCTGCAGCATGTGAAAGTGTGTTCAGATGCATTAAAGAAATGTCATAACTGAAATATAGGAATAAGTGAAGTATCATTTAATTACTGTATTAGACCAGAAGATATCAGAAGCTCAAAACCAAGAGATGCAGGAATTGCAATCTCTTTTGAACCGCTGATAGGAGAATAGATAAATGTTGCTATTCTGGAGAGCAACTATTTTCTCACTAATTCTGAAGAAACTACAAATATGCCTGAGGCTTTCAGTTCATCTGTGCACATTGAATTTGGGAGGGGGGGCGATCATGAAGTGACTGGATGTATAGAAATTACGTCACAGTAAGATGGTGCAAGGGCAACAAAATAATAGAATGGAGATCTTGAAATATCTTGAGTGTTCAGATCTCAGTGGCCTTATTATTTCTTGCGCCCTGTATTAGTATCGAATGCTTTTGAGCCAGAGTAGGGTTTTCAATGCCCTTCTCTTGCTTTTCAGTCTGCATGTCTGTATTAAACTCATTTGCACTTCTTGGTTTTCTTACATCATTAGCTGCAGTCTAAACATTTAATTCACACTCCAGTAAAGCTGGGTATCATGGGACTGTCCCTAGGGACAGTATTATCCAAAGTAGAAACAGATAAGCTCCATCCAAATACCAGTGCTAAAGAATTTACAGTGTAATATTTCTGCTTTTGTGTTAAAATGTACGTGCATAGTCCTGGCCAAGGCTGGTTTTCACGCTGCTTTTGTTTCCTGCGTATATAATCAGCGGACCTCTGTGCCTTCCAAAACCTGATGAAACAACTGAGTATCATAATATCCCTTTACAAGGCAACCAGAGCTACTTTTCCACAGAGAACTCGATGCTTGAAAGCCGCCGCTGTCATATATTTTAACCTTTTCCAGGTAAGTGGCTTAGTCTGGACACTACAATGGAAAACATTGATTTGAGGATTTACAGAGAGTTACTGTTCATGTTATAATGTGAGGTATTATTTGAGATGAAGCATTTAGAAGTCAAGTGGGCAATGAAGATTTGTAGACAGAAAAACCATAATACCTTTTTTGAAGACATAAACAGTGTTTGAGTAGTATGATTTGGTATTAGAGAATAAAAAACTGATGTTCTCAGAGGTTAAAAAAGTAGTGGACTAGTATCGTGTCCCTTTTCTGCAAGGACACAAAGAAATCTCTGGAACAGGATCATTTCTACTTTTGAAACTCATGGTAGTCATGATGTTGAAAGAATATATTCTAAGAAAGTTGTTGAGGAAAACCAAGGGTAGAAAATTATTATGGAAATACTGACCGTCTCTTGGGAGTCAAAAGTTTGAGTAGCAGGATAAAAAACTGTAAAATACTTAGGCTGTGGAGGGTGTGCAAAAGCTTCAAGTTTTCCCTTGGAATTTAATGAGAGCTTTCTGGGTTTCAGTATTTTCTTTTTTGTGACACTCAGTTTCATGAAGGATACAAACATGAAAATAAATATATACAGAACAATTCAGGGACATGGTGATATTCTCAGTTATTCAGTAATTGCTGTGCTCCTCTGCAAAAGGAGTATCACTGTATTTGTAGGGGCAATAGATTAGTGTTAAGAAATAAATAGAGACGTCTTCATTTTCTTTCAAGAAACATGGCTTGAGGCAAGTAGAGAGCTGCTAAAAATGAACGGGTTTGTTTTAAAGTCAGTGCAACTCACTAAGATAATGCAGTCGTGGCAGAAGGTTTAAATTTAACAGAACAGAGTCTATTGACACCCCTGCGGAGTCTAAAAGATGACGTCTGGGACACGTATAGGTGGATAGTTAACTATGGAGATGGGAAAGGACCTCTTCTCTTTTAGGATGGGGATAATAAGGAGGAGTGCACATCTAAGAATGTTTATGTGTGGAATAGGAATTTACTGGCAACTTATAATTCTTAACAATTTTCCCTTCTGAGAAGTAATATCTAATTTTATACAAACACAAGATAGTGAGTGTGGGTAATAAAATCTATTAATAGCATGTGTTGAGTGTTTCCTGTTCTAAACGTGTATTCTTCTATTTACATACTTTTATTATAAAAAAACACTTCAATGAGTACTCATTATTATTATTTTATTATACTTATTGAGAACCCAGTGTATTGAGAGATCAAATAGTTTTGTGGAGATCTAACACCTATTTAGTAGCATAACCAGAATTTCCACCTAAGGAGTGTTATTTGAATATTGTTTCCCATGATAATAGCTAACATTTATTAGGTGCTCACTATGTGCCAGGTGGCAGACTAAGCATTTCACATATATTAGCTTATATAATCCTCACAACAACACAATAAATTTGTTTTTAAATATTTTTATTATCCACATTTTAGAGTTAGGGAAGCTGAGATTTAATTTAAATGATACTATTCTCCACAGCTATATGATTTTCCCAATTGTGTTCAGGAGCGTAGATGCAGAAGTAAAAGAATTGGGTACAATTCTGTGGAGTTACAAAAGAGATGAGAAAGAAAATGGAAAAAGATGTGTGAGTATGCAGATGATTAAAACTATTAAGTGATATTTTAGTCTGTATCTATCTAGAGAGTAGGAATTTATGCTGGGTGTTAGAACACACGGGAGAAGAATAGGAGACTGTAGCCATGATGAAGTAAGTCGGAATTTAAACTTTCAGAGTATGTACAGTTATAGGTGATAATAAATGTGTGTGTGGTCTTGTAGAATGTAGTGGAATTGATCATGGAGGAAGGAAAGTGAGAATGCTGAGTGGCAAGTGGAGTAGAAAGGGTTATATGTATTTAAATCATCCTCGAATATAACAATAATGCAATTGGAATTGTAAAATATAAGACATATCACAGTCTTCAATGAATATGGGTCTGAGATCTAGTTTTTCGACCTCAAAGATAATAATGACAAGCTGGCTCATTATCTCATTTGGTTAGAGTGCAGCCTTATAATCCCAAGGTCATGGGTTCAGATCCCCATATCAGCCAGCTGCCAAAACAAACAAACAAAAAGATGATAATGAATAATGGTTTAAGTGGGTGGTACGAAAGTGTAATGAGATAAAAAATAAGAGTACAAGGAATGAGATGCATGAGCACTCCCAAATTTCAGCAATTTAAGACAAAAACTTAATTAAGAAAATAATTATTATTTTTTTAAATTTCTTATTCTCTTTTCATTTTGAGATGAGATAATGGCTTAGAATTTTGTGGGATGAAGATGAAGTTGTAGTCATGAGTTAAGTATTTCGGGGGGGTCTATTTTATTGATGGGAAAATAAATTGGTATAATTATTTTTCACAATATAATCAAGTTTTCACTTTTTTTTTGCATTTCTAGTGATATTTTATTTTATTTTTGTTAATTTATTTTTTGATTTGAAACATAATTGATAATATATATTTAGGGGTACAGAGTTGACTATCAGTATTAGTGTACAGTAGGGCCGAGCCTGTGGCGCACTCAGGAGAGTGCGGCGCTGGGAGCGCAGCGATGCTCCCGCTGCGGGTTCGGATCCTATATAGGAATGGCTGGTGCACTCACTGGCTGAGTGCCGGTCACGAAAAAGACAAAAAAGAAAAAGAAAAAGTATTAGTGTACAGTATGTGATGATTAAATCACTATTATTAGCATTTTCATTATTACAAGTTATAATCATTCTTTGTGTCCCTAAGCCAATTACTCTCTAAACCCTTACCCCCTCTCCCTTTCCTACCTCTAGTAACTATAGGTCTTTTCCTTCCTTCTGAAAGTTCAAATACTATTATGGTCTTTCTTTCTGTATTAGCTTCCATTTATGAGTGAGCATATGCAATATTTCTCTTTCTGTGCCTGGATTATTTCACTTAACATGATTTTCTCCAAGGCCGATCCATTTTGCTGCAAATGGCAGAATTCCATTCTTTTTCATGGCTGAGTAGTATTGCATTGCATATACATACCACTTTCCTTATTCTGTCTTCCATTGTTGAACATTTAGATTATTTCCATATATTGGCTATTGTAAATAGAGCAGTGATGCATATGGGAGTGCAGGTGTCCCTTTGACAGAATGATTTACAATCCTTTGGGTATATACCCAGAAATGGGATTGCTGGATTAAATGGTAGTTCTATGCTGAAAAAAAAAATAAATTTGATACTTAAATTGTTGCCCTTTACTATTTTAATTTATTTGACCTATTCCTTGAATGGTAGCAAAATTTGGAATAACAACTTCTGGAATTAATACAAAATGCAGAATAATAAATATATGTATATATACAAGATCATTTATGTGGAAACAGAAGAAAAGATATTTTGAACTTATGTCTGTCACTAGGAAATGTAGTCATGGAATGATATTCACAATGCCTTAATAATCTCCTGTTTACCCTGTTAGGAATCCACATACTGGGATATTTGATGGGTAACATTATGCCTCCAAACTACAGTGCTCTATAAAAGGAAGCTCAGCATTGATGAGAATAAAGAGAACATAATATCTTTGATTAGACTGCAGGATGAATGAATTTGATGAAGATCGGCTATTTAGGCTGCCTAGAACCACTATTTTCTCCATTTGCAGGCATAAAAGATCAAATGCTCTCATGATAAAAAGCAATGTTTACACTATTGTAATGTGATGTTATCAGGCATAAACAATGTCTTAGTCAACATCAAAATTACTAGCAACAACAATAAAATTAATTGCTTTTACTATATCAAGAGCTAAATACTGAAGAAACAAAGCCATTTAGGATTTTTTTTTTTAATTTCATGTTTTCTGTAATAGTTGAGTAGTTGGAGGACATAAATGATAGTTACCAAAAGATCTGGTAAGTGTGCTCATCAACATGTTTCCAAGGTATTACTATTGCAAAGGTTGGGTTATTAACTGTTCGATACAGACAGCATAGACTTTAGAATTAGAGAATGCTAAGCAAAGATTAAAAAGGAAAGTAGAAGTGGATTAATCCAACAAGGAAATGTGTAATCTAGTCCAAAGGTGGGGTAAGTTTAAAGACATAGAAAATAAAACCATGTAGTGTGGTCCCAGAAATGTGATTTGTTCTGCAACATGTTGAAGGAAGTAGAGGCAAGCTTGGGGGGCTAGAGATTGGTAGGTAGAGGTTAAAGAATAAATGAATATTGTTTCAAAGTAAAAAAGATGCTTTTAATGGTAAGATTTTTAAGTAAAATCATCATATTTGATTATAGGAAGGATGAGTGAATGTCAGAAGATGGATTTTATAAGAAAAAAATAAACAGAAACAAGGGAAATTAGTAATTTGTGCTATAGACTGTGGAAATTAATGAAATCATAGCTAAAGGAGATGGCGATAGATGTTATGCTATATTTGATGGATATCAGATAATTGAATACAGTAAGATTTAATGAATACTTGACTGGAATATTAATGTTCCAAAGGTAGAGGGGTGTGGCTGCTGTGCCAGCAAATAAGATATAATCAGATGATAGGAGATTTGCGGAGAAATAATGAATATTGTTTAGGAAATTTTGAAGTGAGATAATTTAAGACCTTTCGTAGACATATATACTTATCCGTAAGCATATATACTTATTCATAAGTATATATGTCACATGTTCCACTAGCACCATGCTCTCAGAAAGGACATTTTTCAGGCAAAGAACTCTGTGAAATGACCCAGATGCAGGTAAATTGCCAAAGCCCAGGTGGCAGATGGAATGTGCCATCTGTATGTTTCAGAAAGAGACACAATGACAGAAACAACAGGAAGCTGGGGGATGGGGATGGGCAGGATGGGGATGGGCAGTCTGTCTGATAAATATAAGAATTGAATGATCTCATGGATTTCATTCAAAATAGGCCTAGGAGAAGACAGTATAGGTAGCTATGTTCTTAGAGTTGTTCTTTGCAACTCCCTCTGTGTCACGCATCCTATTGTCCTCAAGGGAGGCTGTCACCTGGATAAGGCAAAGTGACTTAACATCTTTCCTTAGTATTATCTTAAAGGAAATGTGTTGACAAGTAAAAGACATAACTTATTAATGAGTTAATATGTGAATCAAAAAGTAAATAACCTTGATTTTTTTCCAATGTAATTTTCTAAGTTAAGTATTAAGTTTTTATTTGTAGATGTATTACTTTTCTCATTGTACTCCTAGTTCTCTGCCAAACAGCCTCTTGAAATTTCAGTTCTCTTAAAAGCATAAAAAATCATGGAACATGGATAAACCTAGAAAGGTACCAGGTACTCTTCTTATTACATTTAAAAATGTTTCATATTTTAAACATTCAATACTCCCTGATTTTTACCTCAATTTCTTATTGCTCTCTAAGCTTATAAGACTCACCTCTGATGTGGAAATTACCAGAACTCTGGGTTTCCATATATGGGATAAGATTCAAACTCTGAACTCTTTTGAAGCATTTTTAATAACTGACTCAAATTTTAATTCTCACTCTTTTACAAGGAAATACCTCAGATACTTACTCACATAGGTTCTGAGTAGTGTATGTTTAATAGAAGGCACGTAGTGTAATTAGAAAGATTTTTTTTTCCCCATACAGATATTGTTTGAAAATCCAAATAAAGAGGAGTTGTCAAGAATATTTATTAATATTTACTGAACGTTCAGGAGGAGGAATCTAGATGTTGGGAGCAACCAAAAATAAAAAAAGGCATATTACAAAGCTGGGGTGCACATTCCAGAATTACGATGCTAAGAGGAGACTGCGTCCTAGGAGGAAAGAAAACGGGCAGTTATCAGAACTGAAGGACTAGTTCAGAGAAAAAGTCATAGGGAGGTGGCTGTGATGCTGAGACCTGGAGGACTGGATTTGGTTGCTTTGCTCTTCACTGCAGTCAGCAAGACAGACACCAAAGCCAGAGAGAGGACAAGAACTGACGGGTGAACAAAGCACTGAACGGGCTTATATTATCCCATTAACTGCTAATGTGCATATTTATGGCAATGTTTTAATAGACTGAAAGACTGAAAAACATAAAATTTTCACACTCATTTTGGAGGGACAGGTAACTTATTTACAGCATTTTGTTTTAACATGTGTAATGCTAAATTAATTCATATGTAAATCTTTTTAAAACAAGTTATGATATGTAATTTTACAGGATGTCAAAAGAAGTTAACTTTTCTTTGGTGGCTCATAAAAGCCAGTTCATCCTTATTGCTTGGCACGTAGTATACACTTAATAAAATTGGATGAATCAATATATAAAGTTGTATAAGTATGTGATGTTTAAACATAGAAAAGCCAAGTAGTGTGGGCTAAAACCATTGCCAAAAAAAAAAAAAAAAAAAGTACCTAGGGAATATGCATTTAAACTTCTAATTATTGATTTGCATTGTCCTCCTATTTTCAGCTAGTAGTCTTTAGTTTAAAAGTAAATTTCTATTATCCTGTCAATATTCTAATTATTCTTAAGATTTATAATGAAATAAGTATAAATCATGACTGAGATGGGAGTTTATTTTTTGGTGTTCTAAAAATCTTTGGTTATATTTGGTTGTTAAGATTTCCTTTCCAGCATTCCTGATTATTTGGTTAAGTCGTCTGAGGACTAGTATATTGTTATAACATCAATTACCTTTTATGCAACCTGCGGATTATTATATATTTGCACCTGCATGTGTGTGTTTCTATATGTAGTTCCACACTTGATAACAAGTTCCCTGAGAGCAGAAGACATTATGTAAGATTGTCTATAATACAAAATCCAAAAATTCATAGACTCAAAGATGGGAACATTTTATCGCTAAATATTTACTTACTAGAGAATAAAAATGAAAATGTAGAATAGAATAAAACAGCACAGAAAAGAGGAAATTAAGAAAGAACTTAACTCAATTTTGTTTTCAGATGAAGATACTGAGGCTCAGCCTGGTGAAGTGATTTACCGAAGGACTTATGGAAGTTTTAGAGAAGAATGAGCTAAAACTCATACAGATAGGCTATTGGAGAATGCTTCTAGAATTGCAGATAGGCTATTGGAGAATGCTTCTAGAATTGCCACATGCAGGAAATTGGAAGAGTCAATCTGTCATTCTGCTGTCCGCCCACAGGGGATTTGCCTGGCTACTTTGTACTAAATATGCAACCTCTCCAGCTTTAACATGGCTGCCAATGCTACACATTACCATATCTCATCTTTCTTCCTGGTTGGTGTTCCTGGTTTGCAAGATTTTCACTGTTGGATTGGCATCCCTATCTTCCTCCTGTTTGTCCTGACCCTAATAGGGAACAGTGTAATAATTGTTACTATCAAGCTAGAGCCAAGCCTCCACCAACCTATGTATTTCTTCCTTTGCATGCTAGCAATAAATGACATGGCTCTTAGCACTTCCAGAGCCCCCAAGATGCTTGGCATCTTCTGGTTTGATGCTCACAGGATTAAGCTTCATTATCGCCAATTCAGCATGAGGCCTCTGGTCCTCGCCTGCCCCCAAAAGACTAGTACCTTGGCCTGCTCCCTATTCGAAATGGAACAGTTCATCCACCTCCTCAGGAGTAATAAGTTTTTTTTTTTTTTTTAAATCCACTGAGCATACCTTGCTACCTGTTTCTGGATGTTTGGTGAAACGCTGTTCAGGGCACAATTGTTGCCACAAGGCAAACAGAACAGCATTTGGCTGCCAGTCAATTTTCTTGCTATCAATGCCTGCTGAAAGCAAGTCAAGCCACATCTGCTTATGGCTAGTCTTGCTTGGTCCCTTTGGGATAAAATCCTGAGCATTTCTTGGGAATTTGATCTTAGCCACCTTTTGGACCCCTTTTGCTTGTCTCCTCTCCTCTTCTTCACCCAAGCTGGCTATCATGGTCGTTACTTCATGTGTAGGACGACGAATGTATGGGGCCAGTATGGTCATCAGTGACCCAAAGGACGTTGACAGGGCATTTTGCAGTACTACGTCTCTCATGCTGCCTGTAAAATTTTCATTGTCCCGGCCCCGAGTGTTCACATCAAACATGGACTGCCGCATCCCCAGCTCTCGAATTATTTGAGCCAACTCAGCATATGTTTGCCATTTACTAACAATCTTAGGCAGTTCTCCAGCATTTGCCCACATGGTTCAGGCAGCTGCACTCACCCATTCTATAAAGGATTGATTACCTGGACCTTGTGCATATCAGCGGCTATTCTGTAGCTGCTGCCTATGAGATGAGTGCATGGTGATGAAGGCTAATGGTTCCATCTCCTCACCATAGCATACCACATTATCCACCCCTAGGTCCCAATACTGCAACAGCCAAGAACCCAGGGGCTCCCCCTGTTTCTGCCAAAACCATCTCCCCAAGTCAACTAATTCAACCTGGGGATATGGGACATAGGTGGTAAATTAGGTCACCTGTGGATGCCCACTGGTTGCCTGCCTGGTCCTATAGGCTGCTCATGCTTCATTTTCTGGTGCGTGACAGGTTGTCACTGGGGACACACGGTCTCTCCCAACTCACCACTGGGTTGGTCGTCCTCCTTGGTGTGAGAAGCAAGAGTGGCCTGTCACTGCACGTCATCCTCCAGGACATCTATCTGTGCTTCCAATGACTCTGCTTTCCACTTCAAATCTTCCAGTTGCTGCACGTCTTCCGCCAACAACTCTGCTTTCCACTTCAGATCTTGATCAACTTGCATCAGAGTGAGCAGCAGCCAGGCTCTGGTCAGCAGAAAAGTGGCCACTGGGCACATTTCCTCCACCTCCCAAGAGGCTTTCTACTTCAGTGCCAGGTCTATGCTGCCTTGCATTACAGCAAGCAGCAAGCAGATCCTGATCAACAGGAAAGTGGCCACTGGGCACAACATGTTCAAAAGTAGCCACATTTCTTCCTTCTCCAAGGGCTTCTTGGCTCCTGTACCTGCTCAGAATCCTGCTCACAGAACCAATTGTAGAGCTAGGGCTGGGTCTAGAGCTCACAGACCCCTCGAGGCCATTCGCAAACCCTTCACATGCAGGTATATGAGCTAGGTAACTGGCAAAAAGGTCCTCGGAGCCTTGGTTGAAGAAAGAATAGCCTTTATTCAGCACACACACATCTTGGAGCTAGGCAGTACAAAAGAAACTCAAAAACTCAACTACAGCTGGCAAGGTCCAAAGGGAAACTGAGCAGCTGCCAGCAGAGTAGACATGCTCTATTTTTAGATGCGAGCTCTGCCGGCCAGCTCCTGCTTCAAAAACTGAAGAACACACAATAGCAATTAACTAAAAAGATACGTGGGTGCACATGCACATTAACTCCACCCACACACAACTTGTTTACAAGAAATGTGCTTCTCAACCCCAAACCAGACCTAAGCTGAGGGAGCCTGGCTAAATTATCCTATTTTCCCCACACTAATCTTCAGAGAAGTGTAAAACAAATCTAAATTATCTCAATTTAGATATCTCATCATCTCTCCCCAGTTATACTGGCTATTATCCAAAAGACAGAAAATAATAAATGCTGACAAGGATGTGGAGAAAAGGGAACTCTTCTGCACTGTAAGTGGGATGGTAAATTAGTCGAGTCATTACAAAAAAAAAGTGTGAAGTTTCCTCAAACAACTACTGATAGAACTACAGTATGATCCAGCAATCCCACTTCTGGATATATACCCATAGGAATGGAAATCATCATGTTAAAGAGATACCTGCACTCCCATGTTTATCACAGCTCTGTTTACAATAAACAAAGATATGAAAACAATTTAAACATGATTGGATAAAGAAAATGTAGTATGTATACACATTGGAATACTACTCTGCTATAAAAAAGAATGAAATTCTGCCATTCACAGCAGGATGAATGAGCTCAGAGAAAACTATGTTAAGTGAAATAAGCCAGGTGCAGAAAGAGATATACCACATGTTCTTACTCATAAGTGGGAAATAAAGGAAAATAACAACCGAAAAAAAAAAAAAAGAAAAAAGAAAAAAGAAAAGAAAGAAAAAGAAGAAAATTAGGAAAGAAAGAATAAGTTGAACTATCAGGAGAGAGCAGAGCTATGGTTATTAGAGGCTGGAAAGGAGGAGGTGGAAGGGGCATAGTGAGAGATTGGCTTATGAACACATAGGTAGATAGGAAAAATAAGTTCTATGGTGTACAGTTGAGTAAGGCATCTATAATCAACAATAATTTACTACATGTTATTAAATGGCTAGAAAAGAGGAGAGGAATGTTGACATCACAAAGAAATAATTAAAACTTATAGTGATGAATATGATCATTACTCTGATTTTATCATTACACAGTGCTACCTTTATTCATATTCAATTCTATACCCCACAAATATGTATAATCAGCATGTTCCAATAATAAATAAATGAATAATAAATAAAATGGGCAAAGGGCATAAATAGACATTTCTCAAGTGAAGAAATACATATTGCTACAGTGTATGAAAAAAATTAACATCACAAATCATCAGAGAAATGCAAATTAAAACCATAATGAGATCTCTATCTCCTCACTCTTGTTAGAATGGATTTTATCAAAAAGACAAAATATAACAAGTGTTGGCAAGGATGCAGAAGAAAAATGACACTGCACACTGTTGGTTGGAAATATATATATTAGTATAGCCACTTTGGAAAATGGTATGGAAATTCCTTGGAAATATTGAAAAAGAACTATTCTATGATCCAGCAATCCCACCGCTGAGTATATATGCAAAGAAAATAAAATCAATATGTTTAAGAAATATCTGCATTCCTACGTTCATTGCAGCATTATTCTCAGTACCCAAGTTATGAAATCAACCAAAGCATCTATCAAAAGCTGTACTGATAGAGAAAAATTGGTATATATATACAACAGAATACTATTCAGCCTTACGAAAGACAGAAGTTCCGTCATTTGTGCTAACATGGGTATGTCTAGAGGATGTTATGTTAAGTCAAGTAAGCTGGGCACAGAAAGACAAATACTGCATTATCTCACTTACATGTAGAATGTAAAATAGTGAACTCAAGTAAAAGCAAAGTAAAAGTGACTGGATGCATGATTTCAAAATGGAGATCATGAAATAATCTGAACACTTTGACACATTTAGAAGACCTCAATTTGTTCCTATGTCATAAGTTAAAATTCAGTAGTAGTCATTCTGAAATTAGAGTTTGTAATGTACTTCCCTCAATTTGCTGATACTTTGCCCACACTAAATTGATTTTCTCTTCTTAGTCTTCTTAGAGATTTCTCCAGTTAACTACATATTTGATCTCATTTGACTGGGCACCATGGGACAGTCTCTAAAGACTCCTCAAAGGAGTTTCTTCTGCAAAGGAGAAACACATGAACACTGTACATGCAAACTCTGGGGAGTTTACATTGTTAACATGGACGTTCCAGAGGGACATTGCTACTGCTTTGTGTTTAGTCCTGGCCCTGTCCTCTATTCCCTTTGATGTTATGCCTGCTAAGGGACCAATCAGCCTTCCAATCCTGAGGGGCCTTCTGAGCATTAAAATAGCTTATTACAAAGAAACCACAACCACGAAGTTGGTAGAGTCCCCACTGCTTCAATTACAAAAATTGTCATATTTTCTAGCCATCCCAATATACTCATATATGTAGGCCTAAATGCTGCAATGGAAAATGATTATTTGAGGATTTGCAGAGGACAACAGTTGTTCTTTATTATCATCCACAATGTGTCATAGATTGTAAGACAGTATTCAAGATAAAACAGATAAAAGTAAATGGGTGAAGAAGACTTGTAAACATATAAATGATAGTATAAATATATGAGACATAATGGACATTTAAATGTGATTTGGAAGTGGAAAAGAGGAACCAAATAAAAATCACTCTTAGAGAGAGAGAGTGTGTGTGTGTGTGTGTGTGTGTGTGTGTG
The DNA here is from genome assembly GCF_027409185.1 of Cynocephalus volans. NCBI lineage: Eukaryota > Metazoa > Chordata > Mammalia > Dermoptera > Cynocephalidae > Cynocephalus > Cynocephalus volans. The sequence continues at coordinate 104,666,754 of NC_084463.1, read as the reverse complement.
TGTACATATTTCAATATCTTACTGTTTATGGAAGAACCTTGTAAATCTGTATTACAGAGTTGTTTGTGCTTATGCAACTCATGATAGAAAAAATTCTGAAAGAACATATTCTCAGAAGGCAGTCGAAGTGAATGAAGGGTTTACAATAACTATGAACAGACTGAACATCTCCGGAGAGCCTTAAGTTTGAGTAACAAGATTACAAATCTGTGAATTTGTTAACAGACTGAAGAGGATGTCCAGAAACAACTGATCTTCCCTCAGAATTTATTGCATTTTCTGGGTTTCAGTACCTTCCTTTCAGTGTTCAGTCTGATGGAGACTGACATGAAAATAAATAGACACAAAGAATACAGTAAGATCTTTAACAGAATAGAGACTTAATGAATGTTTGACTGAAGTGTTGAACAGAGGAGTCAAAAATAATTCTGAGATTTCTTACTTTAATGGCTGGATGGCTGTTGTTACCGAATAAAATACGATCTTACGGAAAAGAATTCAAGAGCTTACTGAATTTAATTTGGGGTATCTTTATGTGTTGTTACTGTAATACATTACTGTAAAATATGTAGTGAATTGAAAAAAAGACTTTATAGAAATACCACTATATTCCAATGCAGTCATCCAGGAAAGAGCTTTACTAATTGACCCAGAAACAAGCAACATGTCAAATCCCAGGCTGTCCGAAAAACTTAAGGAATTTGGAGGATTCAGAAACAAATAGAATAATAGCCAAAAAAGGAAGTCAGAGAGGTCTGGGCAGGTATTCCAACTGCCCTGTCAGACTGTTTGCTAAAGATAATGTTAAGAATGACCTTATTGAAACAAATAGACATGTATAGAGTTTTATTTAAAAAATCTTGGAGACAACAGAGAAGACTTTCTAGCAGGGCAAGGTGACTCTACAGGCAGATGATAATTTGGGGGTGTTATCCAAAAATTCCTCTGTGTCCCACATTTGGGTCCCTGACAAGAAGCTTCTACTGTTAAAATGAAAGTCACTTGACTTATTTTCTCTTGGTATAGATTAGACATGTTGCTACCTTATAAGTAAATTTACTGGAAAATAACAGATAATTATTTAAAAATATTTACATGTGCTTACCAAGGGCAATTATGCTTGTTTGTAAAATTAAGCAATGTTTCCTGGCTAAAATATATGTGCATATTTCTAGGAAGGTTACCTTTCTGCTTGCATCACAACTCTCTGCTTTACTTTATGTCCTGGCATTTCTAATTGGCCTCATGTATGTTTGATTCTCCCAGATGCCCATATAAGAATGGAACTTGGCAAGCCAGTTTCTAAATGGAAAACAATCACTTAAGGATTTGCAAAGAGCCTAGGTTTAATAAACACTTTAAAACTTTTCATACTTTGAAAGTTCTGTATTTTTAGATTTTGCCTTAGGTTCTTAACTCTGTTTGGGATTAAAGTCTTTACAGTTATGCGGCAATTTCCACACTACTTTTCAATATTCTGGTGAAAATTTATGCTCTTATTATTTTCTGAAATATTTTATGACTCATTCAATTCCTTACTAGAAAACACCTCAGGTAATAACATAAGCCTGGAGTGGCATATATTTAACAGTAGAATGCAGATACCATAACCATACAAAGTTTTTCTCGTACATGTATTATTTGGACATCCATACAAAGAAGCATTTCCATTAGAAATATTTATTAACATATCGGAAGTGTTCACATTAGTGGGGTTCAGAACCAGAAATTGAGATATTGGGAACAATTGTAAATAAAAACAATTATAAATTTTTTAAAAAAGTTATGAAGAGTGGAATGAATATTCCACAATTATGATACTAGATAGAAACTGGACTTTAGAAAGACGGGCTGTTGTCAAAATTAAAGGATGTGGTCGGAGTAGCAAAAGCTACTCTGGCTGCTGAGATCAAAAAGGCTGAATTGTAATTGCTCTGTTCTTCACTTCCATTAGGCAAAATGGATGCCAGAACCAGAAGCAAGTCTGAGCTACAGATGCATTTGAGAGATTATACTAAACTCATTACAACTCGTGTTTATATGCAGAAACTTTAAATCATTTGACAGCATAAAGAAATAAAAACTTTGATTTTTTTTAATAAGGTTGTGTTATCCTGTCCTTACTCAGATTTTCTTAAGGAATTAGTGTAAAATAGGTATAGGTTGGCCTTTGATTGATGATAAAGTATTTATTAATTTTAATTTCAATAAGCTCTGTTCTTATGTTTTAGAGTTAAGAGATCTTGCTCTGAATTTCTGACTATTCAGTTATGCTGCCTAAGGATAACAGCATTATTAACAAATGGTTGCATATTGAAAAACCTGTTATCATTTGCATAAGTGTGTGTTTATGCTAGTGTCTCCAGATTTCATCTCAATTTTTTTGAAAAGACAACTTGGCTTTTTGTTTGTTTGTTTGTTTCCCCCTTTTACTACTTATATCACAGAATCCAACACTGGCTTTGGAACAAATATTTTATTTGTTCTCCTAAAATAAAAATTTGAAATAAATAGTCTTTTAATTTGCAGATGAAGATGCTGGGGCTGACAACTGTGAAGTGGTTTACCCAAGGATTTACAGAGGTTTAGAACAGTCAGCCCTTGAGGTAGGCTATTATAAAGTATATCTGGATTCCCCACATGCAGAACAATGGAAGAATACCATTGTAATCCTGCTTTCTGCCCACAGGGGATTTGCCTGGCTACTTTGTACTAAATATGCAACCTCTCCAGTTTTAACATGGCTGCCAATGCTACACATTACCACATCTCATCTTTCTTCCTGGTTGGTGTGCCTGGTTTACAAGATTTTCACTGTTGTATTGGCATCCCTGTCTTCCTCCTGTCTGTCCTGACCCTAATGGAGGACAGTGTAATCTTTATTACCGTTAAGCTAAAGACAAGCCTCGCCAGTCTATGTATTTCCTCCTTTGCATGCTAGCAATGAATGACATGGCTCTTAGCACTTCCACAGTCCCCGAGATGCTTGGCATCATCTGGTTTGATGCTCAGAGGATTGACTTAATATCTGCCTAGTGCAAATGTATTTCATCCACATATTTTGCATTACTGTGTCAGCCTTCCTCATTGCCATGGCCTTTGACCGCTGTGTAGCTATTGGCATCCCATAGCATTATACAACCATCCTGACAACATCAATGGTCATTAAAATGGATCTAGTTGGTTTGATCCGAGCTATCATTATGTTATTGCCCTGTCCTCTTCTCATTAAGAGGCTGCCATATCATACCAAATATGTTATCAATCATGCCTACTGTGAACACATGGCTGTGGTGAAGTTGTCAAGTGCCAACACACTCATTAACAGAGTACATGAAATCTCTGCAGCCCTTTCAGTAATTATATTAGACCTAGGGCTCATAGACATATCTTACATCAAAATCCTCCAGCCAGACTTCAGGCTCTCTTCCCAGAATGCCGGCTCTAAAGCACTGGGCACCTGTGCTGCCCATGTCTGCACTATTCTTGTCTCCTACACACCTGCGCTGTTCAGCTTCATAACTCATTGCATTGGCAAGAAGGTGCCTCCAAGCATCCACGTAATGTATGTACCCTCTACTGCCTCTTGCAGTTAATACCCTGGTTTATGGCATCAAGACCAAGCAGATTCGTGACCAAGTAGTAGGACTTTTCTTCCTAAACAAGAATGTTTCTAAAAACTTTAAAAAATTAAATAAAACTCAAGTTGGCAGATTCTGGCTCATGAAGCCATGATGTGTAAACGAAAGTGGCAACCTTGTCCCTGAAATGTTATTTTTTGATTCAGCTATGGATTATAGCAGGAGTATTTAATGTTGTGCATTTTTTCAACATTTTGAATTTTGTTTTCTATTTCTTTTAAAAATAAAGAAATTCCTTTTTATGTGAAGTTTTCAATAAATATTAGTAATAATGTATTTTATTATTAATATTATTATTTCATATTTTATGTTATTGATAATATTTTGCTCTATCACAAATATAAAATGAGTAAGCCAATTATTATAACAGTTTAAAACAATATATCAGACTTTGCAATACTATATTAATGACTTTTTTTACAATTTATATTTTATAAATCCCCTCTTAAAAAAATAGTTCTTGAGTAAAAATTATTATTTTCAAGATAATTTTTAGTGACCATTAAGTTAGTAATTGTGGTTTAATGGCCGAGTAATTATTACTTTGTGTTGGGCCATTTACTAACCCTTTTACATGTATTTACTCCTTTAGACCACAAAACTATACACTAAGTGAGATTTGTATTACTATTATCTCATTCAAAAAATTACTAAATTGAGGCATAGAGAGGTTATGTAAATTGAACAAGGTAACTCACTTAAAAGGTGACAATGCAGAATTTGAATCCAAAGAATTTGGGTTCAAAATACATAGTTTTAACTACTATACAATATAGTCTACCATGACAGAGTCTTTAGATTTTATTGACTTCATGACCAAGGAAGCTTATTCCTCTTAGTATTTTATATTTTATTCTTGTATGTCTGCTCTCCTTATTCTAGATATTGAGGTAGATTTTTTCAGTCTTCCTCAGTCCCTGAACCTGATAAATTGTGTTACAATATTTTGGCAAAAGCCCAAATGTAATTATTTTCTATTTTATCAGAGAAAATTCCAATCAATGCAACCTGGTAACATTGAGACTATAGTTTGAAATCTTGAGTAAAAACTGAAATGTCTGAAAATCTTACTTATTCACGTGGGGTTCCCTTTTCTTTAGCTTCAGGGAACACTTTTTCGTTGGTTATGAATATTCATGAAATACAAAGCTCATTGTCACCCCTCGTGCCTAAGATGTGAAGGCCAGATTCATACTGGAAGCATACCCATTACTAAAAATTACGTTTGTACCCTGTGTCCCCTACCTAATTATCCCCATCCTCCCTCCCCTTCTCTCTACCCCCCACCCCCCACTCCACTTTGTAGCCCAAAGTATGCTCTCTCCTTCTGCAAGTCTAACGCTCCCCTGTGGTCTTTCTTTCCTTCCTTCTTTTTCTCTTAGCTCCCACTTATGAGTTAATACACGTGGTATTTATAATTCTGTGCTTTGCTTATTTCATTCAACATAAGTGTCTCCAAGTCATCCATGTTGTTGCTAGTGAGGAATTTCATTCTTTTTATGGCAGAGCAATATTCTGTGGTGTATATATATCACAGTTTCCTTATCCAATCATCCACTAACAGACATTTTTGTTGGTTCCATGTCTTGGCTATTGTAAACAGAGCTGCGATGAACTTGGGAGTGCAGGTATACCTTCGACATGATGATTTCCTTTCTTCTGGGTATATACCCAGAAGTGGGATTGCTGGATCATATGGAATATCTATCTGTAGTTGTCTGAGAAGCTTCCATAATGTTTCCCAAGGTAGTTATACTAATTTACAGTCCCACCAACAGTGCAGGGGTGTTCCCTTCTCTCCACACCCTCACCAGCATTTGCTATTCACTGCCTTTTTGATTATAGCCAGTTTAACTGGGGTGAGGTGGTATCTCAATGTAGTTTCAATTTGCATTTCCACGATGACTAGTGGTGTTGAGCATTTTTTCATTTACTTGTTGGCCATTTGTATGTCTTCCTTTGAAAAATGTTTATTCAGCTCTTTTACCCATTTTTTAAATGGGTTATTTGGATTTTTATTGTGTAATTGCTTGAGTTCCTTCGTGTATATTATGGATATTACTCCCTTGTCAGATATATAGTTAGCAAAAATTTTCTCCCGCTCTGTAGGTTGTCATTCCACTCTGTTGATTGTTTCCTTTGCAGTGCAGAAGCTTTTTTAGTTTGATACAGTCCCATTTGTTTATTTTTTTTCTTTTGCTACTTGTGCTTCTGGGCTCATGTTCATAAATTCTGTGTGCATACCTAGTTGCTGAAGTGTTTCACGTATATTTTCCCTTAGAAATTTTACAGTTTCAGGTATTATACTAAAGTCTTTAATCCATTTTGAGTTAATTTTAGTATATGGTGAGAGGTGCATATCTTGTTTCATTCTTCTGCATATGGATATCCAATTTTCCCAGCACCAGTTTGTTGAAGTAGCAGTCGTTTCCCCAATGTAGATTTCTATTGCCTTTGTCCAATAGCAAATGGCTATAAGCCTCAGGGGTGATTTCTGGGTTCTCAATTCTTCTGCACTTGTTTGTGTGTCTATTTTTGAACTAGTAGCTTGGTGTTTTGGTTACAATAGCTTTGTATATAATTTGAAGTCAGTTACTGTTACGCTTCTGTCTTTCTTTCTTTCTTTATTTATTTGGCTCAGGATTGCTTTGATTATTTGGGGTCTTTTCTTGTTCCATATGAAAGTTAAGATTGTTTTTTCCATTTCTGTGAAGATTGTCATTGGTATTTTGATGAGAATTGCATTAAATCTGTAGATCACTTTGGGTAGTATACACATTTTCAAATGTTAATTCTTCCAATTCAAAAGCATGGAATATCTTTCCATCTTGAGTTGTTGTTGTTTTTCAAGTTCTTTGAGGCATAGTATTACGTTGTTTATTTGAAGACTTTCCATTCTTTTGATGTAAGCATTTGTTGCAAAAAATTTGCCTCTTAGTACTGTTTTTGCAGTATCCCACAGGTTTTTCATTAGTTTCAAGAATATTTTTTGATTTCTTGTTTAATGCCTTCTTGGACCCATAATTCATTTAGGAGCCTATTGTTTAATTTTCACATATTTCTATAGTTTCCAGGGTTTTGCTTATTATTAATTTCCAATTTTAGTCCATTGTGGTCTGAAAAGATACTTGTAATGCTTTCAATTTAAAAAAAAAAAAATTGCTTAGACCAGATTTGTTGCCTAATTTGTGGTCTGTCCTGGAGAATGTTCTGAGAGCTGATGAGAAAATAGTATATTCTTTACTTGCTGGGTGAAATATTCTATACATAGATCTGCCAGGTCCAGGTGGTCTCCGGTATAGATTAAATTCTGTGTCTTTTTGTTGATTTGTTACCTGGCGGATCTGTCCCATATTGAGGGAGGGGTGTTCAAGTCACCTACTATTAACCTATTAGGGCCTGTTTCTTTCTTTGAGTCTAAGAGTGTTTGTTTTATATATATGGGCTCCAGTATTGGGTACATATATATTTATGATTGTTATGTCTTCTTGCTGGATAGATCCTTTCATCATTATATACTGGCATTCTTTGTCTTTTTGTTGTTGTTGTTGTTGTTGTTGTTGTTTGGTTTAATGTCTATTGCCTGATATAAAAATAGCTACTCCTACGCATTTTTGGTTTCCATTTGCATGGTACATCTTTTTCCATCTCTTCAATTTTAGTCTGTGTGTGTCTCTACAGGTGAGGTGGGTCTCTTGATGACAGCATACACTTGGGCCTAGCTTTTTAATCCAATCAGTCAGTCTGTGTCTTTTGAATGTGGAGTTTAATCCATTCACATTTAGGGTAGTTATTGATAAGCATTGTTTAATTCTTGTCACTTAATTGCTTCTCGTTTAGATGATTTAAATATCTTTTGATCATTACTTCCTGTTTTTTATCTCTTCTTCAATGTTGGCTGGAAATTTAAGGTAGCATGATTTAGCTTCTTTCTCTTTCTCACTGGCATTTTTGTTTTAACGGTGGGTTTTGCTCTTTCTTGTGTATTTGTGATAGTGGTTATCACTATTCAGATTTCAGATGAAGGACTCCCTAGAGAACTTCTTGCAGGGCTGGTCATGTGGTGGTGAACTCCTACAACTTTTGTTTGTCTGAAAAATACACTATTTCTCCCTCATGTCCAAAGGAGAAGCTTGCTGGATAAAGAATTCTTGGCTGGCTTTTTTTTTTTCTTTTGGTATTTTGAATATATCATTCCACTTTCTTCTGCCCTGTAGTATTTTGGTTGAGAAGTCTGCTGTCAGTCTGATGGGGGTTCCCCTATAGGTGACTTGATGTTTTTCTCTTTCTGCTTTCAGAATTCTTTGTCTTTGAGCTTTTCAAATTTAACCATATTGTGTCTTAGGGAGGTTCATTTGGATTGAATCTGTTTGAGGACCTTTAAGCTTCCTAGATCTGAAGGTCTGTATCCCACCCTACACCTGGGAAGTTTTCTGTTACTATTTCTTTAAACAGATTTTCAATTATTTTTCCTTTCTCCACCACTTTTGGAATAGCCACAATTCAGATATTAGAGCATTTGAGGTTGTCTGCTATCTCTCTTACAGGGGTGTTAGTGAGAATTTGGTAAAGGGCGACAATAAATGTTTACATTATGTAATGGTAAAATTAAAAAAATAATAATAAAATTAAATTTAAAAAGTTTAAAAAAAATAGAAAGGTCCAAGTAAGGAAATGATGAACTGTCAAATACTGGAAATATATTAAGATATAAATAGAGAATTGACAATTTATTTAATAATATGGATTTACAGACTGCATTTTCCAAAAATAGTCACAGTAATATTTTGGGTTATCACTCCCAATAGACTTCCTAATTAAGAAGATTAATTTCATTTTTTTATGGCGCATAGAACTATCTTCAAGCATATCTGTAAGTTCTCTGTTCAAAATACCCTTTACTTTTAGACCATTTTCATTGGAAGAAGATTTTTTGCATTGAAAATTGTTGATTTTTGATTAACATTGGTATGCATTTTTTCAAATATTTAATGAAATTTGTGTGTTCTCAAATGACTTAGCTCTTTGAAACTTTGGCTTTTTTACATTTGCTCCTACAGCTTCATTCTTATTTGTTCGTTTATTGAATATGTATTTGATTAACTTTTCATATGTCACTATATAGCAAATAGGTGTGCTTCCTTAACAATAAACAAGTATTTGTCTCCATTTATTCAATGAGTATATATTGGAGTGGCTCTGTCAGGTACTAAAGAGCTAGGTATCCAGGGAGATAAAAGTCAAATCAAAATACTTCTTTCACCACTAATGGCTACATGAATTTTATTTTTAACTTTCTAAATTCTTATTATTTGTTAAATGGAGAAAATGGTTTATGTGCTTTATAAGATCAGGGTAAGGATTAAATGAGATAATGAATGGAACACAATAGCCAACAAAATCTTATTCCATATATAACAGCGTCAGTGTTACAACGGGCATTAGAAATATTATGACCAGCTCTCTCACTGCTCTGTCTGCTTCTACCATCATGCAATGTGAGATCCCTGTGTCACTGTCACCATCACTGAATAGACTTTGGACTTCCTAGCCTCAGAAACTGTAAGCAATTTTCTTTATGAATTACCCAGTTCCAAGTATTTTGTTATAAGCAACAAAAATGAAATAATACAGAAAATTTGAATTGAGGAGTGGGAACTTGCTTCTAACAGATACTTGAAAGTGTGGAAACAGCTTTGGAACTTGGTGTTGAGGAGAAGTTGGAGGAGTTTGGAGGACTCAGGAGAAGATAAAAAGATGAGGGAAAACTTGGAATGTCTTAGAGACTGGTTACATGGTGGTGAGCAGAATGCTGAGAGAAATATAGACAGTAAAGACCATTCTAAGGAGGTCTCAGATAGAAATAAGTAGTTTATTGGAAACTAGGGCAAAGATCATCCTTGCTGTGAACTGGCAAGTTACTTGGCTGCATTCTGTCCATGTCCTAGGACTTTGCTGAAGTTGAAACTTAGGAGCTGTGAACCAGAGTATTTGGTGGAAGAAATTTCTAAGCAGCAAAGCTTTAAGGAAGCTGCATAGCTCTTTGTAACTGCCTATGCTTAGTTATGGCAGCAAAGGCATGACATAAAGCCAGAACTTGAAAGGGAAGCAGAGCATAAAGATTTAGGAAATTTGTAGCCTGGCCATGTGTTAGAGAAGCAAAGAGCATTTTCAGAAGAAAAATTCAATGGTGCTGAGAAGATTAACACAAAAGAACGGGATTATCAAGAGAAGAAGAAAAAGGCCCTGAGGGCATTGCAAAAACCTCTGGGACCAACACCTCCATTTCAGGCCCAAAGGCCTAGGGAGACAGAATGGTCTTGGGGAACAGGCCTGATGCACCCTCCACAGGCTCACTGCTTAGGACCACGTCAGGAAGCTGCTTCTAGTACCAGCACCCTAGTTGCTTGGGCTACTCCAGCTATGGCTAAATTGGTCCCAGGTGTGACTGGATATGTATCTTTGGAAAATTCAAACCGGAAGCCTTGGTGGCATCCACGTGGTGTTAGGTCTGTAGGATTGTGGAATGCCAGAGCTATGTAGACTTGGGAGCCTCCAATCCAATTTCAAAGGATGCTTGGAAAATCTTGGGGACCCAGAAGGAGATCTCTCACAGAGGCAGAGTTACCACATAGATCCTTCATTAGAGCAATGCTGAGTGGAAATGTGGGGTCAGAGTTGCAGCAGAGGAACCCCATCAGTGCCTTGTCTAGTGGAGCTATGAAAGGGGGACTGCCATGGAGACCCCAGAATTGTGGAGCTACCAGCATACAGCACCAGCCTGGGAGAACTAAAGCATTGCCTGAGACCAGGTAAGCCATAGGAGTGGAACTGCCTGCGGACTTGGGGCCCCAATTCCCACACCACTGTGCAGAGGAGGTCGAATATGGAGTCAAGGTACATGATTCTCCAGCTTTGAGATTTACTGTCTGCCTTGCTGGGTTTCAGACTTGTTTGGGACATGTTACACCTTTCTTTTGTCCTATTTTTCCCTTTTGGAATGAGAATATGTACCCTATGTTTGTCTCACAATTGTATCTTGGAAGTTGATAGCTTATATTGATTTCAGACATGGGGCTTTGAACTTTGGACTTCTGAATTGAAACAATTTAAGACTTTGGGGATGAAATGAATATATTTGCATATGAAAAGACATGAGTTTTGGGGGGTCAGGGGCAGAACATAGGGGGGAAAAGGGAAGCCTCATAGCTTTAGAGGATTTTGGCCCCTCTCCTTGCTGCTTTCTACTTTCTCCTTCTACCTTCCAGCAACCCAATATTCCAGGAGAGACAGTTTGGAGATCCAGACCCTCTTTAGTTTAAGGATGTAGAAACCTAGGCCCAGAGAGGGGCAGTTCCTTATCCTGGTGTCACAACTGCGCTGCTGCCTAACAGGAGGATAATAAGGGCTACTATCTGCAGAGCACTGCCTAGGCTCATTTAATTCTCATTAAAATCTGGGTTCAAATCTAGCTCTGCCAGTTGACTAGCTATGTGAGTAAATTGCCAAATATTCCCAGGCTTCATTTTCTTCCACTGTAATTGTTGGACAACTCACAGGGTCTTTGTGAGGATCAAGATCTTACGCTTGTGCCTGGGACATGTGAGGCCTCGAGAAGTGATTTCCTGCTCTCTTCCCCACCGTTCCCCTGTCATAGGGAAGTACATAGCCACCAACAGAGGGAAAACAAGGAGGTTCTGAGCATCTGATTTTTGCCCAGTATCAGGGGCACACACATTTCTTGACACCCACAATTTTCAGGGCCTTGGGAAAGGTGCATGCAGGACACTGAGCCCTGCCATCCAGAGCTATATTCTGGCTAAGAAGTATACAGCAGTAGTGATATAGAGGGCATAAGTATGGATCTGGGCAGCGAAGGCCAGAGAGCTCTGAAAATCAGGTTTCAGTCAATCTGCACATGAAACAAGGTGAATGATGCCAAACTGAAAAAAAAAAAAAAAAAAAAGAAAAAGGAAATATGATGACCAATTAGCAATTGTATTTTTCCAGATACTTAAAGAAAGCTTCCAACTCAATATCTGTACTAGGACATCCCATTCCCTTAAATCAACATGTCCAAAAGTAGGTAATTTGCACTCATTCCCCCACCATGACCATTCTGCTAAACTACTTATCTCAGTGAATAACGCCCTAAGTTGCTAAAATTAATAAGGAAAATCAGTTCATGTAATAGAGCATTTATTGTCAAATATATGCTAATATGATATGAGAAACTAGATAATAAAATAATAAATGAATTATTTTTTTAAAAAATAACAACATCAAATCCAGCATCTCTACCAGATACTGCAGAAAGAGATAAGTTCAATGTAACATAGATTAAAAAATTGTGCACACAATTATGGAACACCAAATAATTTTTTATCTGAGGTGAGAAAAAAATTCCTTTTATGGAATAATTTTAATAATGGTATATTGGAGGAGATGCCACGGAAAGGCTGAGTTGAGTCTTATAAAATGATGATAATTTTACCAGGTAAGAAAACAGGGCAAGAGTTTCTAAATAAAGGTAATATTGCATGAATGTAAATAGTAAGAGTAAGAAAGGTGAAAACACATCCAGAAGAAAGTGATATCCTAAAAGTACAAGAAAAAGTCTCAAAGATAATCATACAATTAGAAATGAAGCAGAGACATCCAATAAAAGATCTAGCTTGTGACACTGTTAAGGTCATTGGCCACCTTGGGAAATAAAGAACAGTGCAAAGATAATAATAAAAGGCCCACAGAAACTTGTATGTGATAAGTGACTTTGGTTGCAAATAATAAATCTGGCCCAAACCTGAATTTATGAGTTAAATAGCAAGACTGTATTTTGCACTTATGAAGCTTAATATTGCACTTGATGAACCACACAGAATATTAATATGTAAGGCCCATGTGACTAACTATAGTCCATAGACCAAATCCATGTTGCTGCCTCTTTCTGTACATAAAGTTTTATTGAAGAAGTGCCACATCCATTAATTTATGTGTTGTCTATGGGAGCTTTTGCCCTACAATGGTAAACTTGAAAAGTCGCAACAGAGACCACATGGCCAACAATTCTTAAACTATTTATTATCTGTCCCTTTACATAAAAAAGTTCACTGATTTATAATTTAGAACAGCTGACTACATTATAAGATATAAATCACTTAGATAACTATATAGTTGTTTTATTGATCTACTTCTTAGTTTTAAATGTTCTATCAAAATATTCTACAAGAATCATGTTTATCAAACTACCTGCCTAATTTTATCAAACTATCTCCTACCTACCTATTTATCTATATCTGTACTTACATATATATATATATATATATATATATAAGAGAGAGAGAGAGAGAGGTAGTAAGCTGTCTAAATATTTAATGGGAAATTTGGGGTTAAAATGTAGACAAGAATTTCAGTTTCAGTTCAATTTCAGTTTCATAAAAAGGTTAGAAATCATTACTCCCATTCTTGCAGCAAGAAAAAATATCTGAAAATACTGAATGCCAATGACTTTTTTTTTTAACTCATTAGAGAAATGAGGTTACTGGGCAAATCGCTACCCCCAAATCCAAACACAGAGATTCATAGTCAATATCAGCTTACCAGAAACAGATATCACTAGAGACTTACGTATCATCATCTGCAGAATGTTAAAAGAAATTCTTTTGGGAGAAGAAAAATCTATGGGCCAGAGTCTCAAATCTATGTAAAGAAGGAAAGGTGATCATAAAAAAAAATACATAAAGGTAAAATAAAATATTTGATTTTACTTATTCTTAATTTAATAGGTATCACATTATTCAAAGCATTAGTAGTAAGAAGATGATATTTGATTTTAATATATGGATAATTAAAATGAATAGCAACAATATTATAAAAATTGGGAGGGAAGAATTGGGAAAACTCCATTACAAGGTACCTGCACTACCAATGAAGAAGTATGTTATTTTAAAGTGGGCTTAGATTAGCTGTAAGTGTACATTGATAACTCTAGGGAAATGACTAAACACTTTAAAGGAGTATAATTGAAACTTTTAAAGAGAAAGAAACTAGAATTATATAAAATATCTAGTTAAATTCAGAGAAGAGAGAAAAAAGGAGAAAGGAAAAATAAAGAATAAATGCAATGAATGTAAAACAGTTACAGACATGATGGTATTAATTCAACTCTATTAGTCCATTTCTGCTGCTTATTAGAAGATACTTGGAACTGGGTAATTGATAAGAAAAAGAAGTTTATTGCTTACCATTTTAGAGGCTGGGAAGTCCAAAGCCCAGGGAACTCTTATGGTGAGCAATGCAGGAGTCTCATGTGGTAGAAAATGATGGAGCAGAGAGAGAGAGAGTGTTCCTCAAGCATTCTCTTTTTAAAGCCCTCAGAACCATGCACCTGACCCCCGTTATTAAATCCATTCACTATGGTATGGTCCTGCAATTTAATCACCTCTTCTAGGCTACATCTTTCAATTACAATAATAGGATTTCCCACCCTCAGTTGTTACAGTGGGGATTTAAGCTTCAGTGATGTTGGGGAGCCTCTAATTTACAACACCAACTATATCAATAAACACTTTAAATGTGAATTGTTTAAATACACCAATTAAAAGACAAAGATTTTCAATTATGTATGATAAAGGGTCAATTCTCCAAAAAACATAAAAATCATTAAGTCATATGAACCTAACAGAGCACCAAAATATGTGGTAAAAACTAACAGTACTGCAAGGAGATACAAATTCACTGCTGTAATTGGAGACTTTAATCCCTCTCTTTCAGTAATGGATTGAGCAAGCAGAATTTCAGTAAACATTCAGGTGACCAGAAGAGCACCATCAATCCACTTGAGCTGATTAACATTTACAGAATACCCCATCCAACATATCACAATAGACATTCTTCTCAAGCTCATTGGAAACACTCACAAAGACACATACTGAGACATGAAACACACTTTATCAAATGAAAATTAATGGAAATAATACAAAGTACATTCTCATATCACAATTGAATTAAACTAAAACTCATTAATAAAAAGATAGCTTAGAAAATTGCTAAATATTTCAAGATTAAACATCACACTTCTAAGTAATGCATAGGTCAAAAAGGAAGTCTCAAGAGAAATTTTCAAAAACTACATTTTTGAGCTAAATAAAGATGAAAATAAAAGTTATGAAAATGTGTGGGATGCAGTGAAAAACATTATTTATAGGGAAATTTGTATCATTAAAGGAATACATTATAAGAAAAAAACCACAAGCAATAATTTGTTTCCACCTTAAGAAACTAAAGAAAGAGCAATATAAATCTAAAGAAAAAAGAGGAAAATATCATAATAAGTACCAAAAGAAGGTTGAAGATGTCTGACTAGAGTCACCCAGCTCTTGCTTCTGATGCAAAGAAAGTCCAAAACAATGAGTGGATAATCAAATGTTGAATAGTTTCTGGGAGAAAACACCATAGTTCAGCAAAAAGTTAAGGAAGACACACTGAGGTTCGGAAACTTGTGATGGTAGCATAGAAGGACAACTGAAGTGCTTGACCATGATCAGCATGGAGGCAGGAGAGACTCCTTGCTCTGGGGGACAGGTAAGCAAGGGGAATCCCCAAAAGCCCATGTGTATCACAGATGCCTACAATCCAAACTGCAAGGGAGCCATATAGCCCTTGCAAGCCATGAGCTCCATGTGAGGAGCTGCTTGGAGCCCATGAAACTGCACTAATCTAGAGAGGGAGTTCACAATGAAACCCCAACCCCATCCACCAGCTCCAGGACTGCTACAGGACATTGCCATTTAGGGACCAGAGCCATCAACAGAGTACATTTCAGACGGGAGTCAAATGGCCCCAGCATCTCTATACCCCTAAGGCTCCCTCATCACACCATGACTATGACATCTGATCCCACATGGTTCCATGCACCCTCAGGAACAGGCAGTCCAGTACAGGGTAGAGTTCACCCCCAGGACAGACGGAGTCAATGTTTGCACTTTCCAGAGCCTGAGAGTTAACTGAATGGGGCTTTCTTCCACTACTAGAGGTTTTGCTGTCTTCTGTGGAACACCATGTACCTCTCTCAGGCGCACAGAGTTGCACTGCAGCTCTAGCAAACACACTCATATCCACCCACTGCAGCTGGGAAGCTACAGATTTCCTACATGCTTTTCTCGGGGGCACAGAGCAAGAAGCCCCAGTGCCTAGGCCAAGGAAGCACCCACGACAACTCTGGCTTTGAATACTTTGAAGAAATCACATGAAGACTACACTACCACACTCACCCAGACCAAAGCCCAAACACACTATCCAACTGACCCTATAGAACACACATACAGGAAAGAGTCTCTCACTTCAAAAGCTACTACAGAAAATTAGGAGAAGTGACTGTTCCACCAGATGCCCAGACATCAAAGTAGGGGTATGAAAAACATGAAAAAATAAGGAAACATGGCACCCCCGAAGAAATACAATAATGCTGCACTATAGAGCAAATGGACTTGACAGACATTTACAGAACATTTCTTCCAACTCCATAATAAACATTCTTCTCATGAGCACAGGGATCATTCTCCAGGATAGACTGCATGTTAGGCCAAAAATCAAGTCTGAACAAATTTAAAATAATTAAAATCGTGTCAAGTATTTTTCCAGACCATGACAGAGTAAAAATAGAAATCAATAACAAGCAAAAGTTTTAAAACTGTACAAATCTTGAAAATTAAATAAAATGTTCCTAAATCACCAATAGGTCAGAGAAGAAGTTAAGCAGGAAATCAAAAAATTGCTTGAAACATATGAAAACAGAAGGACAACACACTAAAATCGATGGGATACTGCAAAAGCAGTACTGACAGAGAGGTTTATTGCAATAAGTGCTTACATCAGAAAAGAACAAAGATTTCAGATGAACAAGTTAACATAGCACCAGAAGGAATGAGAAAAGCAAGAGCAATCCAATTCCAAAATTAAATGAAAAAAATAATGATAGAGATCATACTGAAATTCTGTCATTTGAGGCAATTTGGATGAGCCTGTAAGACATTACGTTAGTGAAATAAGTCAAACACAAAAAGATAAATAACACATGCTCTCATTCATAGGTGGGAGATAAAAAAAAAAATGAAACTTTTAGAAGTAGAGAAAAGAATTGTGGTTATAAGAGTCTGGGAAGGAGTGGGGGAGACAGATTGGGAGAGCTCAATTAATGGACAAAAAGTTACAGCTAGATAGGACAAATAAGTTCTAGTGATGTATAGTAGTTTTAGCCATCTATAATGACAATAATTTATTTTATGTTCTCAAATGACTAGAAAGGAGGAGGTTGAATGTTCTCCCCACAGAGAAATAATAAATTTTGCAGTGATGAATGTGCTGACTACCCTGATTTGACTATCACAAATTGTATATATGTATTGAAATATAATACTCTGTACCTCATAAATATGTACAATCAATATGTTTCTAATAAAAAATAAATCTTTAAAAATAATAAAAATTCAAAAATGAATCAATTAAATTGGATATAGAAAACATACAGAAATTAATAAAAGTAAAATGTGATTTCTTGAAAGGTTAATAAAATTAACAAACCTATAGCCAGGCAAACAAGAAAGTGATAGTAAAAACAAATTACTAATATCAGTAATGAAAGGGATTGTCACCATGAACAACTCTGGACAACTCTCTGCCCACTCAATTGATAATGGATTGTGTGGATCAATTATACAGAAGACACAGTACAGGAAAACTTTCAAAGAGAGAAATAGAAATATGAATTGGTGGATATCTATTAAAAATAAAACAATAAATAATAACCTTCCCAAGCAGAAAACAACAGGCCTTAATGGTGTCACCAGTGAATTCTGCAAATTTAAAGTGATATCAAAAATACATAGTATCAACATGATTTATTACTGTTTATGTTAACTAATTATGTATTTATTACTGTTTATACTGTTTATATTAACACCTAAATATGTCATCAAAATAGCACTTTACTCTGTGATCTTTCTCCTAAAAACACAGAAACTTTAATACATAGTACAGAGATTTCCCAAACCTAGTTTCCCCTAGTATCATCTTACATTAGTATGGTATATTTGTTACAACAAATTGATATTGATACATTATAATTAATGGAAATTTATAGTTTCTTTTACACTTTCATAGTTTTACCTAATTTCCTCTTTATTACTGTTTATATTAACACCTAAATATGTCATCAAAATAGCACTTTACCTCTGTGATCTTCCTCCCAAAAACACATAATCAAACTCTAATAATAAGAAAGACATCACATAAATTCTAATAGAAAGACATCATATAGAATATTTGAATAGTTTCAAGGTCATAAGAATAAGGGAAAGTGTCACTAATTTCTACAGCCAAGAGGAGCTTAAGGAGACGTCATAACTAAATGTAACATGGCATCTTGGATGGTATATTAAGGAAAAAGAGGAAATTAGGTAAAACTACAAAAGTGTAAAAGAAAATATAAATTTTCATTAATTACAATATATCAATATCAATTTATTTATTGTAACAAATATACCATACTAATGTAAGATGATAATAAGGGAAACTAGGTATGGGAAATCTCTGTACTATGTATTCAAGTTTCTGTAAATCCAAATCTTTTCTGAAAAACAAGTGTATAAACACATTCCAATGCGTAATTAAATATCTAAACCTTCCTAGGGCTCAGATCATCATAAGGCAAAAAATAACTTAATAGTTGAATGGTGATGAAAATGATGATGATGATGATGATGATGATGATAGCAATCAAAATTTGAAAACAGTTTGTTCAATATCATTGGAATAATTAATTTTAAGTCTGAATTTGTTCTGGTGGTAAAGAAATGCATGCACTTAATAGTTTTAATCAAAGGAATACACTTTAATTTAATTATCTTTGTATGAAACCTTATTCACTGAATTACTGACGAAATATCTCTGGTAACTAACTTTAAATAATCTTTATGATTTCTGTCTATTATGGTATCTGTTGAACAATTAATTCTGAATCCAAAAAAACCTGAATTTTTTTTTTAAGTAGGAATCAGAGGCTTGCTGCCTTGAATACAAGCCTACAACTGTTTTTGTCAGCACATTAGTACAGTGATTAGTATAGATTAGCGTAATCATTAAAAAAACCATAATATACATATTTAGTTTCATATTCATTAGAATTACACTATTAGACTGAATTTCTTATGCAATGGCATAAATGTCACATGATATTTTTAGAGTCAAAAATATTAATATTTAGTGTGGCTTTAAAAAAATGTCCATTACTTAGAAAAAATTAAACTATAAACAAATATTTTATAATTTTTCACTTTGTATGTCATCTGTTAAATAACTGTGATTAGCTCTGTGTGTTTCAAATAGTTCTCTAGGCAGACCAAGTGAAATTGTTTAAATAGGAGTAAAAGTCTTCCTGTCTTGAATGCAAAACTAGAACTTTATACTTCAGCTCACAATAAACTTGAGAAAGCACAGGCTCTCACAAAGAACAAGAAACTTTTTGATATTTAAAATAAAATGAGATACATGTGAGATGAGTCCTTAGAGAAGGAAATCTTGGACACTTGATCTCAGATCATTTCTATCATACATTAAATACAGTATAGGGTTGGTATGTGGATGAAATTAAAATTTGAACATTATCTCATCATTACACTTATCTAATAAATTATTATTCTTTATTATCATTACATACCAGTACTGGAGATATGAAGATGAATTAGATTAAATCCTTTTAAAAAAATTATATTTAGCTGTCAAGTGGATATCTGTAGTAGAGTTTTATTTCCTTAAGTAATCATTAATATGAGTGGATTTTATTGCACACATTTCCATATCCAGATCGTCCTTCAAAATTTATTCTCACTGAATACACAGTAAGTCACTGAAATGATTCCAAGTCACTGAGTGTTTATTAAGTACCATACATATGACACAAAGTTAAATGACATGAAGTGGTAACTTATTAAATTACTAGACACCCAGTGTAAACCCCTAAATAATAGATACATTCTAATACAACATAGTTTGAAAACTGTTGTACAGGCTACCATGGATCACAGAGAACAGAACTGCACCAGAGGAAACTTAGCTAAGGCAAGAAATGGAATAAATGTCAAGAACAGTCTGAGTTAGTCTTTGAGAATAAAGATTATTTTACCACTAACGGAATCAGGAAATGAGGTTCCAGTGCAGAATATATTACAATGAGAGTGAGTGGGGGAAAAACTAAGAGGAGTGGAAATATCTCTTGAGGAGAATAACATCTTAAGGCAAAAGTAGGTGTCCAGTTAGAAAAATTCTGGCTTTTGCTATTATGGAGTTCAATGGTCATCACTGGAAACAAAAGACAGAGCAGTGTTAATGGTGAAACCCCACAGAATTTTTTGTAGGACAGATAACCATAGCTGCACGTGAGAAACCTAAACCAAAACTTGAACCCATTAATATAATGAAAATGCTACTTTTCATGCATAAGTGTCTGGCATTGCACATGATCAACCACTCAGAAGTGAATATGTCAGGCTCCTATAAGGACACGATGTAAATATACATTAACCAGGAGGTATATAGAGTAAAGGAACTGTCCCAAATCCACATCTCCAAATACTCTGAGTGTTATCATTTGCCACCAATTGGCTGTATCATTAGGCCATAGTCACTAATTTCCCCGTATAATTGTCTTTATCAGTCTGTTCCTGCCCTTTACATTTATTTATTTATTTATTTTAATTTTACACTGGAAACATAATTGACTATACATATTTATGGGGTACACAGTAGACTGTCAATATTTGTGTACAATATGTGATGATTTAATCAGTATTATTAGCATGTTCAGCATTATAGATCATACTCATTCTTTGTGTCCATTACCAAATTTCTCCCTAAACCACCTCCCTCTCCCTCTTTCCCACCTCTATGATGTGGAATAGATCTGTTCTCTCCTTCTGAAAGTTCAACATATTATTGCATTCCTTCCTTCCTTCCTTCCTTCCTTCCTTTACTTCGTTCATTCTTAGCTCCCATTTTTGAGTGAGGACATGTAATATTTCTTCTCTTGTGTTTGGTTTATTTCACTTAACATCATATTCTCCAGGCTCATCCATGTTGTTGCAAATGGCTGAATTTCATTCCTTTTTTATGGCTGAATAGTATTCCATTGTGTGTATATATACCACATTTTCCATATCCAGTTGTCCATCAATGGAAATTTAGGTTGGGTCCATATCTTGGCTATTGTAAATAGAGCAGTGATGCACATGGAATTAGGTATCCCTCCAAAATAGTGACTTCCTTGCCTTTGGGTATATACCCAGAAGTGAGATTGCAGGATCATATGGTACTTCTACATGCAGTTGTTTGAGAAACCTCCATACTGTTTTCCATAATGGATGTACTAATTTACAGTTCCACAAATAGTGTAGGAAGGTTCCAATTTCTACACATTCTTGCCAGCATTTGTTATTCTCTCTGTTTTTGATAATAGCCAATCTAACTGAGGTGAGATGAAATTTCACTGTGGTTTTGATTTACATTTCCCTGATGATTAGTGATGTTGAGCATTTTTTTTTTCGTGTACCTATTGGCCATTTCTATTTCTTCCTTTGAGAAATATCTATTCAGCTCCTTTGCTCATATTTTAATTGGATTCGTTATTTTTTCTACTGTTAAATTGTTTGAGGTCCTTGTATATTCTGGATGTTAATCCCTTATTGGATGCATACCTTACAAATATTTTCTCCCATTCTGTAGATTATTTTTTTACTCTACTGATTGTTTGTTTTGCTGTGCAGAAGCTTTTTAGCTTGATATAATTCAATTTGTTTATTTTTTTTCTTTTTTGCTTGTGCTTTTGGGGTTTTAGTTTTACAGTCTTTGACAAGCCCTACGTCCTAAAATCTTTCCCCTATTTTTTCTTCTAGGAGTTTTACAGTTTCAGGTCTTATACTTAAGCCTTTAATCCACTTTGAGTGGAGTTCGATATATGGCAAGATGCATGGGTCTAGCTTCATTCACATGAATACCTAGTTTTCCCAGAACCTTTTACTGAAGAAGCTCTCTTTTCCCCAGCATATGTTCTTTGAGCCTTTGTTAAAGTCAGTTGGCTGTAAGCACATGGGTTGTTTTCTGGGTTCTCTATTCGGTTCCATTGATCTGTTTGTCTTTTATTATGCCAATACAATGTTGTTCTGGTTACTATTACTTTGTTGTACAGTTTGAAGTAGTGTAACACCTCTAGTTTACTTATTAAATTTGCTTAGGATTGCTTTGGCTATTTGAGGTCTTTTGTTGTTCCATATGAATATTAAGATTGTTTTCTTCTATTTCTGTGAAGAATGTCATAGGTATTTTGAAGGGGATTGCATTGAATCTGTTTATCGCTTTTGGTAGCATGGACAATTTTATGCTAATACTTCCAATCCGTGAACATGTAATGTCTTTCCATCTTCCAGGGTCCTCTTTGATTTCTTTCAGCAGTGATCTGTAGTTCTCATTGTAGGGATCTTTCACTTCTTGGTTAATTTTATTCCTATTTTGTTCTTTTGGTAGCTATCGTAAATGGGCTTGCTTTCTTGATTTCATTTTCTGGTAATTGGTTGTTGATGTTTAACAACACTACTGATTTTTGTGTATTCATTTTGTGTATTCATTTTGTATCCTACAACTTTATTGAATTTTTAGATTAGCTCTAGGAGTTTTTTGTTAGAGGTTATGGCTGTTTCTATACATAGGATCATGTCATCTGCAAACAGTGACCATTTGACATCATCTTTTCCAATTTGCATGTCCTTTATTTCTTTCTCTTGCCTGATTACTCTGGCTAATACTTCCAATACTATTTTAGGTAGGATAGTGGAGAGTGGGTATTATTGTTTTGTTCTTGCTCTTAAAGGAAAAGCTTTCATCTTTTCCCCATTTATGATGATATTGCCTGTGGTTTCGTTGTATATGGCTTTTATTGTATTGAGATATTTTCCTTCTAATCCTAATTTTTGAGAGTCTGCATCATGTAGAGATATTGAATTTTTTCAAATGATTTTTCTGTTTTAATTGAGATAATCATGTGGGTTTTGTCCTTGATTTTGTTGAAATGATGTATCATATTTATTGACTTGCAATGTTGAAACACCCTTGCATCCCTGGTATAAATCCTACTAAGTACAAAAAAAGAAGAGAGTATGCCCATGGAACAAAAATCAGAAATAAAAATGGTGACAAAAAGATACCACAGAAATACAAAGAATCATTAGAGACTATTATGAACAAGAATATGCCTACAAATTTGAAAATCTGGAGGAAATGGAAATGCATAAATTTTTGGACACACACTAATCAATAAATGTGATACACCACATCAAGGACAAAAGTCATATGATAATCTCATTAGGTGCAGAAAAAGTGTTTAACAAAATTCAGCATCCATTCTGATAAAAACCTTCAACAGTTTAGGTATAACCGGAAAGTATCTCAACACAATAAAAGCCAAATATGACAAACCCATTGCCAGCATCATTCTGAATGGGGAAAATCTCAAAGCTTTTCCATTAAGAACAGGAACAAGAGAAGGATTTAAAACTTCTATTCAAGGTTTCTGCAAAAACCATTGTCTTCTACTCTCTAAAAATGATAACATCAAAATCCATTTTCAGAAAAAAGTCTATCATATGCTCATGCACATTTCCCATATATGTATGCAAGTGTGCTCATTATCTTGAATATTAGTTCCAGGGAAATGCAAAAATAACAAAACTCTGAACATAAATAATAGAAAAAATATAGTCTCACTTGCAGAAAATATTGATTTTCCATTGAGCTATGGAAATAAATCTTGCTTTTATAATTATTTTACTTTTATATAAAACGTCTTATTTGTCTACATTAAATATTAGCACAAAACAAGTATGCTAACTGCTAATCATTCCTCATTTACTTATTTGATTTTCCATCCAAATTTTCCTATCGGGACTCAATTTTATGTTAATAATTCTATTATATATGTCCTTTCTTTAGGTTGTATAAAATATTTGTTGGAAGACAACATATATATTGCTGCATAAATTAAAACCCACATTCTCCACTTAGTTCTTAATCCATAATCATTCAGTAAAGAACTTTAGTAATGGTGGTCTTAAAAATAATTAGTTCGATTATAAATGATAGTAAAAATGATTGTGTCATATACATTAGAATTCTAATGCATTAAGCTGAATTTTATATGCTGTGGCATTAATGCCACTTGAATTTTTAAACAGAGGCTGAAATATTAACTTAGTCTTATTTTTTAAAGTGTTTATTACTGAGAACTAATTAAACTATAAATTCTTCTATTTTTTTTCTTGAATGTTGTATTATTTCACTTTTGTGTTGCTCTAATAGAATACCTGAGACTGGATAATTGATAAAGAAAAGAGGTTTATTTTGTTCATGGTTCTAGGACAGGTGAATCTGGTGCCAACCTCAGGGTGTTTCTACTCATGGTGGAATGCAGCAGGGCAGCCAGAGGGTACAAGATCACATGGCACGAGTCAGCAGGAGAGTGAGAGTGAGGTGCCAGGGTTCTTTACACAACCATTTCTCATGGGAAATAATAGATTGAGAACTTACTCACTACCCCACCACCTAGGGAGGGAATTAACCTATTCTCAAGGGTTGGGCCCTGCATGAACCAAATGTCTCCCAAGATTGCCGAGTTGGGGATGAGGTTTTGACATGATCTTTGGGGGAGACAACATATCCAAACTCTGTCATATGTCATCTGCTAATTAACTTTCATTAGCACTGTATATTTCAAATAGTGCTGTAGCCAGAACAAGTGAAATTGTTTAAATAGGTGTCAAAGTTTTCCTGTTTTGAATGAAAAACTAAAACTTTACATTTCAGCACACAATAGACTTAATACAGCACAGACTCTCACCAAGAACAAAGTTTACTAAGAATGACTTTTTGTTACTTAAAATTAGACAACTAAGAAATCAAGAAGCATCTTTAGAGTAGAAAATCTTGAACATTCTATCTCGAATCTGTTTGGTCTTTACCCCATAAACAATAGGATTGAGCAAAGGTGGGACAAGTAGGTAAAGGTTGGACAGAAGAATATGAATGTAAGATGGAATGTGAAACCCAAACCTGTGTGTAAAAAAGGAGAAGAAACCGAGGATATAAAACTCAAGGAAAACACAAACGTGGGCAATGCAGGTGTTGAAGGCCTTAAGCCTAGCCTCTTTTTGAGGTAGACTGAAGATAGTTAAAAATACCTGAATGTAGGAGAGTACAATAAAGATTATGTCGAGTCCAAGTACACTAAAAGCCACAAACAGACCATAGATCTTGTTGATTCGAACATCTTCTGCTGCCAACTTCACGACGGCCATGTGCTCACAGTACGAATGGGAGATAACAGTGGTCCGGTAGAACTTCAGCCGGCATTTGATAAGGATGAGACATGGAGCTACAAGAAGGGCTGCTCTGAGGGTCACCCCAACCACAATCCAAGTGAGAAATTGGTGGGTAAAAATGGATCCATGCCTCAGCGGGTAACAGATTGCCACATAGCGATCCAGTGCCATGGCCAGCAAAGTACCTGACTCAATACACTGGAATGTGTGGATGAACCACATCTGCAAGAGACAGACATCAAAATATATCTCTGGCAGATGAAACCAGAATATTCCTAGCATTTTGGGTAGGATGCAGCTACTGAGAGCAATGTCTGTTGCTCCAAGCATTGCCAGGAAGAAATACATGGGCTCATGGAGACTGTGGTCACTTTTGATGATGACTAGGAGCAGGGAATTCCCCATCAGAGCAATGATGTACATGGCACAGAAAGGAATCCCGATCCAGCACTGCATAACCTCCAAGCCAGGGATTCCAATGAGCACCAGCACCGACGGCATGAAGACTGTTCCATTGAGCCCGAGCATGTTGCCTTAGAGCACCCTTGCTTAAGAGTCAGATTCAGGCTGACTGTGTCTATTGGGTGTCTCGGTTCTTTTTGTGTTCTGGCCTAGATTAATATGGTCAGGAAATGAATATGGTTTCCATGAAATTTTTCAGACATACCCATTTACTGATGAGATCCAAGAATTTACAAGGCTTCCTCAGTAGTTTATCTCAAATTTCAATTCTCTTCTCTGTCCGTTTTTTTTTATTCTTTCTCTTTATTTTTCTCTCTCTTTGTCTCTCTTTTTATCTGTCTCTATGCCTGTTTATATCTCCCTGTCACATGCATATGCACACCACATAGACACACCGACACTTGTTAACAGACTTATACACACTCATTGCAGAGAAAAGTCACATTTGCAGTAATCTGAGGACATGTGGTTTGTGTATCATCAGTTAAAAACTATCCCACTCAACACTTGTTTGATTTTTTATGACAATAAGTTAGGGGTGCTTAACTGAGACATTACCTATGTCTTCTTATTCATGTCCTTACCCAGAAGCATTTATTCATTCAGCTAAGAGTTCAGGCAGACTAAAATAAAGAAAATAAAAGGAAGGAATACTTAGTACTTTAGTAGCTATAGCAAGTACTGATTAAATAAGAACTTATTAAAAATTCTCCTTAATCTCAAGGAAACAATGGTCTACTGGGGCAATGCCATATTTCGAGTGTCGTTTTAAACTACACATATGGGGCCCATAGATGTTGTATGATAAGGTATTTAGTCCGTCTGCCTCTAATAAAGGGGTGAATGCAAGGAAAATTTTAATAAAAACTTAGATAAAGTTAGATATTTTAAAGGCAAATAATAAAACTGATAAATTATTAGAATCTTTTAATGAAAATTTAGAAAAGCAAATTTTGAGCTGTGAAAAATTTTGTTTGATAAAATAATGTCCTAATAGTACAAGTTGCTATACAGTTTATTTCCACAAGAAAATTTTCTCTTCAAAATTTGATCAATATATATCTTTATGTTAAAATGTGCACAGAAAAAAGTGGTCTTAATATTACTTTATAAAACACATCAGAAATTATCAATGCAAAGAATCAAATTACTTTAATACACTATACAGTATTAAACAGGTAGTTATATTTGTTCAGTAAGATTCAATTTAGTATATAATTTCCTGATTTGAAAAATAACCACGTTCATATATTTCCTATTAATATGATTGTTATGCATAACACAGACTCTAATTATTCTTTGCTTTACTAGGTTGGGTTAAAATGCCTCAAAATTCTCACCTAAATTCAATATGGGACAGAATAAAAAATAAAGACTTTCTGAACAAAGTGATACATAAATACATTCAAATAAGAAATAAACTCAAATTATTTGGAATTATCTCTTTTATGAAAGTGTGTGTTTATTTTCACAGACCTAATGCATCTCTTTCCTGTTTTATACCTCCTTTAACTACCTTTTTCTATACAAATGACCTTTAGATATTAGTACATAGCTCAGTTTCCTATTCCTTGGTTTCATTCATTATATTATGGAAGTGTTAGTATATGTTACAATTCCCACTAGAAAAAAAAAATCACTATTATAATCCTTTGGAAGTTTTTTTTTTTTTTTTCTTCTGATATACTGAATGTGATACATCATTAATAAAGAATTTAGTTAATGTCAGCATCCATTTAGTAAGTATCTTTTATGGAATGTACACTGTGCATAGGCTGGATAAACAGTAAAGTTGCAGAACTTATTACACCATAAAATAAGGCTACACACTTTTGACTCCTTTACTTTACATTGCCATTTTCACACCAGAATATTTGCCGCTGTTAATTGACTATACCAGGAGAGACCCAGAGTTGGTCTATGATTCAGAACCGCCTGAATGAAGCTTCCTTCTGGGGACGACTTACTACCTAAAGAAAAGCTGATTTCCACTGTGATAGGGATTAAATCTGCCCAACTTTCCTAGAATCTCATACTTGGAATAGCCTCAAAAGCCTCAAAATCTATTATACAATTCCTTATAAAACCTTTAGTTTTGACCTCTTGGCCTCCTTTTGTGCTGTGGATTCCACCAAGAGGTGAACATCTGTGGAGTCAGTTTATATATTTATAATATAGTTTAGAGAGATAAATATATTAAGGAACTATTTCTCAAATACTCCATAGAATCCTATAATTCCACCCAATTTAGTGGTTGAACTTTTTGCTGATTTTGGATCACCATAGATAGGTTATATTGCCTCGATAAGTTGTGAAAAATTGTTTTCAGAGGCATCACAGAGGTCCATGTGTAAATGAAACAAAACATAGCCTATATCTCCTATAGTCTCTTAAGGACTATACATCAAAAACAGAGAACCAAACTAGGAGAAATGCTAAGAACATTAGTATCAAAATAAATAATCTTTGTCTGATTTTTATTACATCTCATTATTCCCATGTTGACCAAAGCAAGGATACATACATGACTTAGTTGAAGATTTGAAGAATTTTACTGTTGATGAGAGAAAAAAAGAAAAGGGAAAAACCTGCTAGTCCAAAGAGAATTCAGTACTTATTTTTAACATTCCTCATGTCCTACTTCAAATGCCATATATAATATTAATCTCCTCTTCAGAATATCTACTCATAGCTGAAATTTACTCAGTGCTAACCACTTATATACAATAACACTTTCAATTCCCATATTCCCTTTGGATCTTACCTACATATTTCTCTCTGAATCTCATAAACATCTCAGGGAAAATATACTCTCATGCTAATTTTCCAACCGTCTGATGTGCATGTACATGATTAGGCTAGTGTAGCATTCTGTGCAGATAAATCCATTCCCAGATGCAAATACACAGCAAAAATAATATCAGCACTTGGGCAAGGACTATGATGCAATTCTCCTGAGGAACAGATGAATGATAAAACTATCTTTTCTACAGGTCAAAAATTTTACTAATCCCCCATTATAATTCTCATTTGTATGAGGAAGTCATATATGAAACATTGAAAGGGTCCATGGTCTCTTTCTAAATCTCAGTGATTCCAGTTTTCTCCATAGATTTTTAGAAGCATAAGTTTCAAACTTGGGCTGCCCATAACACTTGAGATGATAAAAGGGAGGTCAAATGATAACATCAAAAATGGCAGCATATTTATTTTAGCTCTGAATGACTCCTAAAATCGAAAGCCTCAATTCTGGGAAGAGGTCATTCCCAGTTCCAAGACACTACTTCCATTACATTCATGGACTCATAATTTAACATCATAAAATTGAAACAGATATGAGGAAATGAATTGTCCTTCCCAACAAGAGCTGACCTAAACACTCTTGAGATCTCTACCTGGCACCTATGAACTTTTTCTCTTACTTCTAGAAACCACTTCTAACTAAGCCTTATTTCTAGAATTCATCTATGGTCATTGTCAGTTTTGACCAACAAAAACTGGACAACTCCCAATCAACAATCCTGACTTCTGTGCTTCTGTGTGAGATAGTTTATGGAAGTTTTGTTTTGCTTTGATTTAAACTGTGGTTATATCAAAGAAGTGCCATTCTGCACAAATCAGACTTACATTAATTCATGTTTTCTGTACTTTCCCCACTATAAGTATTTAAAATTATTTTACGTAGGTGGTCCTAAAGCATAAAAGTGTGGTTAACATAGCCATTGAGGTTTTTAACAGTAAAAGAATTGCTGACCTAGGGAGAGTATATTCTAGTTTCTGAAGAGAGGCTAATTCCCCAATAAATGTATTATTATTACTAATCATTTATGAAATCAATTATCATGAAGTTGGGAACCCTGTAGCTATCACTATACTTTCTTTTATTGATGTTGTCCTGATCATAAAACCAGGAGGAACTTCTGCCTGAGGGAAAACGTAAGCAGGTATTGTGCCATGGACATCTGTAATCAAGCTATAAGTGAGCTGCTTGGCTCTTGTAGATAGTGATACCAGTGTGGGGAGCTCTTGGAAGCCCACATGGCTACATTAATTTGGGGAGGGAGTTCATATTGAACTCACCCACCACCCTGGGCTGTGGACTGCCACATCACATTGCTGTATTGGGATTGAAGCCAACACCTAAGTGCATCCAATAGCACTGTCATCTCCACAGTTCTAAACTCCCTTCATCACATTGGGATTCCAGCCTCCAAGCCAATATGGTGCCCAGTACCCTGGAAGCAGATGGTCTAGTTCAGTGCAGAGGCCACCCATAGGACAGAGGGAGCCAGAGAGCCAACCAATTGAAGACTTCTACCACTGCAAGTGGCTCTGTTCTCTTTAGCATAGTGCCCTTGCACCTCTCTCAGGGGCAGAGAGTTCTGCCACTACTCCAGCAAACCCACCCAGAATCATACATTCCACCTGAGAAACTGTGAAGCTTCCACATGCCTCTCTCAGGAGCACAGAGCCCCATCTGTAGCTCCAGTGAGCTTACCCAGGCCCTCCAACCCAGCTGGGATTTGCAAAGTGACACTGTATCAATATTGGGAGCACAGGAGCCCAACAACAACCCCAGAGAACTTGTCTGGGGTGACCTATTTTAGCTGAGGAGCTGCAGAGTGATCAAGCATTGCTTCTGGGGCACAGGGATCCACCCACCAGCCCAGGAACTTTGCACAGGATACCACACTCCAGCTAGGTAGCTGCAGAGTTATTCAGTGTTTCTCTTGGGGGTGCAGGAATCAATCCACGACCCCAGTAATCTTATCCCAGAGTGGGACACTTGAGCTGAGGAATAGCAGAGCTACCCAACATTTTCTTAAGTGTACAGGGGCTCAAACACAACTGCAGTGACCTTCTCAAGTGTGACCCATTCTACCCGAGGAGCAAAAGAGCAACCCAGAATTCCTCTTAGGGTCTCAGGGTCACACTCACAATGGCAATGACCTTGCCCAGAGTGGCTCATTTCAACACTGGTGCTGTGAGGGAACCCATTGTCTCTCTTCAGGATGCAGAGGCCTATCCATGATTACAGCAACCTTGACAAGACTGGCCCATTTCCACAGTTCAGAGAGCCCCAGTGTCTTTCTTTTGGGATACAGGTCCTACCCACAGCCCCAAGAAACTCACCCAGTGGCATCCACTTCAGCTGTGGAGCTGCAGAACACACCAACACCAGCAAGAATAGCTATATTTCTATCAAATAAAATAGACTTTAAACCAGAATCTGTAAAAAGAGACAAAGAAAGACATTATACAATGAAAAAGGAATCAATTCAGCAAGGGTACATAACAATTTTAAGTATATAAACACTCAATATTGGAACACCCAGATATATAAAGCAAATATTAATGGATCTAAAGAGAGAGATAGATAACAATACAATGATAGTTGGGGACCTCAACACCCTTGTCTCAGCATTGAGCAGATCAAGACAAAAAATCGACAAAGAAACATGGGATTTATAGTACAGCATAGACCAAATAGACTTGACAGATATTTACAGAATATTTCATCGAAAAACTCCAGAACACACATTTTTCAAATTAGCACATGGATCATTCTCCTGGACACACTACATGTTAGGCCAAAAATCAAGTTTCAACAAATATAAAAATACTGAATTCATATCAAATATGTTTTTAGACTACAACACAAGAAAATTAGAAATTAATAACAAGGGAAACTTTGGAAACTGCATATGGAAATTAAACATTCTCCTGAAGACCAATGGATCAAAGAAGAAATAAAGCACAAAATCAAAAACTTCCTTGAAACAAAGGAGAATAAAAACACAGCAGGCTAAAATCTATGTGATACTGCAAAATCAGAACTTAGAGGACAGTTTATTCCAATAATTGTTTGCATTAAAAAACGAGAAAGATTTTAAATAAACATCCTAAAGATGTATCTCCAGGAACTGGACAAACAAGAACAATCTAATCCCAAAATCAGTTTATAAAAAGAAATAATAATGATCAGAGCAGAACTAAATGAAATAGAGGCCAAAAACTAAATAAATATATATATAAATAAATTAATAAACAATAAAGTCTTTTTTAACTTCTCAGTATACATTGTAGTTGATTTTTATGACACTTTACTTGTTCTTCTTCCCCTCTCGCTCTCTCCCCTCTCCCCTTACATCATATCTGTTCACTTGTTTTAAAAATTTCAAGGAATTGTTGTGGTTGTTACATCTTCTTGCCCCCCCACCAACCTATATATGTTTGTGTGTTTATTTAATTATTTATTTTTAGCTGCCACAAATAATTGCGAACGTGTGGTACTTCTCTTTCTGTGCCTGACTTGTTTCACTTAATAAAATTTTCTCTAAGTTCATCCATGTTGTTGGGAATGACATTATTTCCTCCTTTCTTATAGCAGAATAGAATTTCATTGTGTTCAATATACCAGGGTTTCCTTATCCACTCATCTGACGATGGACATTTGGGCTGGTTCCAACTGTTGGCTATTTTCAGTAGTGCTGCAATAAACATGGGAGTACAGGAATCCCTTCAGCATGATGATTTCCATTCCTCTGTATATTCCCAGCAGTGGAATAGTTGGGTTATATGGTAGATCTGTCTGTAATTGTTTGAGGAACCTTCATACCATTTTCCATAAAGGGTGCCCCATCTTGCCGTCCCACTAACAGTGTATGAGAGTTCCTTTTTCTCCACAACCTCATCAGCATTTATCATTCTCGGTCTTTCGGATATTACACATCCTGGCTGGAGTGAGATGATATCTCAAAGTGTTCTTGATTTGTATTTCCAGGATGCTGAGAGAAATTGAGCATTTTTTCATGTGTCTGTTGGCCATTCATATATCTTCCTTTGAGAAATGCTTATTCAGCTCCTTTGCCAATTTTTTAACTGGGTTATTTGTTTTTTTGCTCTAAAGTTGTTTGAGTTCCTTTTGTGTAATGAATATTAATCCTGTGTGAGATGTATATTTTGCAAATATTTTCTGCCACTATGTTGTTCGTCTTTTCACTCTGTTGGTCGTCTTTTCACTCTGTTGATTGTTTCTTTTGCTGTGAAGAAGCTTTTTCGTTTGATATAATCCCATTTGCTTATTTTTCCTTTAGTTGCCTGTGCTTTGTGCAACTAAAACAGATTCATGACATCTGTACACACTCCTACTTCCTGGAGTGTTTCCCCTATGTTTTCTTTAAGGAGTTCTTTTGTTTGTTTGTTTGTTTGTTTGTTTGTTTCAGTATGTACATTTAATTCTTTAATGCATTTTGAGTTGATTTTGGTACATGGTGACAGGTATGGGTCTAGTTTCAATCTCCTACATACAAATGTCCAGTTTTCCCAGCACCATTTGTTGAAGAGGCAGTCTCTTCCCCAGAGTGTAGACTTGGTGCCTTTGTCAAAGATCAGATGGCTGTACATGTATGGCATCATTTCTGGGTTCCCTATTCTATTCCATTGATCCATGTGTCTGTTTTTATGCCAATACCATGCTGTTTTGGTTATTATAGCTATGTAATATATTTTAAAAGCAGGTAGTATTATGCCTCCAGCTTTATTTTATTTATTATTATTATGACTTTTTTTTTTTTTTTCTCTAGATTGCTTTGGCTATGTGTGGTCTTTTGTTATTCCATATAAATGTCTAGATAGTTTTTCCCATTTTGGAGAAAAAGTCATTGGAATTTTGACGGGGATTGAATTGAATATGTAGATCACTTTGGGTAATGTGAATATTTTCACAATGTTAATTATTCAAATCCAAGAACATGGGATATCTTTCCATCTTCTTGTGTCCTTTTTAATTTCTTTCAACAGTGGTTTGTAGTTCTCTTCATAGATATTTTTCACATCCTTGGTTAACTTTATTCCTAAGAATTTTATTTATTTAGTGGCTATTATAAATGGCCTAGTTTTCATGATTTCTTTTTCTGCATGTTCACTGCTGGAGTTTAGAAATGATACTGATTTCTTTGTGTTGTTTTTGTATATTGCAACATTGCTGAAATCATTTATCAACTCTAAGAATTTTTTGTTGTTGTTGAGGCTGTGGGCTGTTCAATATACAGTATCATATCATCCACAAACAGAGACAGTTTGACTTCATCTTTTCCAATCCAGATGCCCTTTATTTCCTTCTCTTCTCTGAATTCTCTGGCTAGAACTTCCAACACTATGTTGAATAGGAGTGGTGAGAGTGGGCATCCTTGTCTAGTTCCTGTTCTTAATGGAAAAGCTGAAATGTTTTCAGGATGATATTGGCTGTGGGCTTATCACATATGACATTAATTGTGTTGAGATACTTTCCATCTGTACCTAACTTGTAGAGAATCTATATCATGAAAAAATGTTGAATTTTGTCAAATTTTTTTCAGCATTTATAGAGATGATCTGGTGGTTTTTATCTTTGGTTTTATTGATGTGGTGTATCAGATTTATTGATTTGCATGTGTTGAAATTGCATCCCAAGGATGAATTCCACTTGATCATGGTGGATAATTTTGTGCATGCTTTGCTGTATTCTGTTACCTAGTATTTTACTGAGGATTTTTACATCTATGTTCATTAAGGATGTTGGCCTGTAATTTTCCATTTTTGATGTATCTTTGTCTTATTTGGGTATCAGTGTGATGTTTGTCTCATAGAATGATTTTGGGGGAATGGCCTCTGTTTCAGTCTTTTGGAATAGTTAGTAGATAACTGGTATCAGTTCCTCTTTGCAGGTTTCGTAATACTCTGCAGTGAACCCATTTAATGCTGGGCTTTTCTTTGTTGGGGGCCTTCTGATAACAACTTCAATCTCTTTTATTGTGATTTGTCTATTCAGATTTTCTATATCTTTCTGGCTCAGTTTAAGTATTTTGTGTATGTCGAGAAATTTATCCATTTCCTTCAGATTTTCAAATTTGTTGCTATATAGGTGTTTATTGTATTCTCTAATGATTTATTGCATTTCTGAGATATCGCTTGTAGCATCACCTTTTGCAATTCTAAATTTTGTCATTTAGGTCTTCTCTTTTCTTTTCTTAGATAGCCTTGCTAAAGGTTTTTCAAATTTATTTATCCTTTCAAAAAAACAACTTTTTGTTTTATTGACATTTTCTATTGTTTTTCAGGTTTCTATTTCATTTAGTTCTGCTCTGATCTTAGTTGTTTGTTTGTATCTACTAAATTTGGGTTTGGATTTTTCTTGTTTTTCTAGATCTTTAAGGTGAAGTGTTAGGTTGTTTAGTTGCCATCATTCCATTCTTCTGAAGTAAGCATTTAACGTGATAAATTTCCCCCTTATTACTGCTTTTGCAGTATCCCACAGGTATTGGTATGATGTGTTATTATTTTCAATAGTTTCAAGAAATTTTTGTTTTCCTATTTAACTTCTTCTTGAACCCATATGTCATTAAGTAGAATGCTGTTTAATTTCCATGTGTTCATATAGTTTCCAGAATTTCATTTGTTATTGATTTCTTATTTTAATCCATTGTGATCAGAAAAATACATGCAATAATGCCAATGTTTTTAAGTTTGTTGAGACTTGCTTTGTGACATAATATGTGGTCTATCCTGGACAATGTTCCATGTGCTCATGAGAAGAATAAATATTCTAAGGTTGATGGATGGAATGTTCTGTAATTATCTGCCAAGTCCAATAGGTCTAATTTGTTGTTTAGATGTTTTGTTTCTCTATTGATTTTTGGCATAGATGATCAGTCCTATGTTGAGAGTGGTGTGTTCAGGTCCCTAGCTATTACTGTGTTAGTGTCTATCTCATTCTTTAGATCTAATAGTGTCTTCTTCCATTCAAGATGGCCTATGGTCAAGACAGCAGAGCAGACAGTTCCTAGTTTTACTCTCTCCCACAAATTGACCAAACAAACAAGGTGAAGTCCTACAATTGCTGCCACTCACTGCTTTGAGAAAGATTCTAGGCCACAGTAAAAAGGAGAGGAAAGACACACGCAGCATGTGAACTTTTGAGTTGAAGGATCATTGCTGAGAATCCAAAGAAACAAAGGTGTCTAGAATTCATTGAGTTCTAGGGAGAAGACAAAGCTTCAGAAAGAAAGAGCCTTGGAGATCGCCAGAAAGGCCCCTCAGATATTCATCCGAGTAATGATTGATGCATGTTTGTGGAGAACTACCTGGGGCCAAATAAACAAACCAAAAGTATAAGAGAAAAGAGGCCCAGTAATTCCTAATATTGGGGAGTAATTAGTAATTAATCCTAGACTAAATGGTCTCTGGTCATGCATGATAAATATTAAAAGGAAGATCTTAAGGATCGAACCATTTTGGGGGAGTTCAAATGCAATATCACAACAGGTATTGATAAAGAATATTTAAGAGGTAGAGGAATAGTGAAAGGGGAGATGTTGATCAAAGTGCGCAAAGTTTCAGTGATATAGGAGGAGTAAGTTTTAGTAATCAAAACATGGTGACCATAGTTAATGGTAATGTACTGCATATTTCAATATTTAAAGAGTAGTTTTTAAATGTTCTTACCCAAATAAAGAAATAAATATGTAGGAGAGGAGCCATATGTGTTAATATATATCAGAACATTTCATTGTATGCCGTAAATATAACAATTATTATTTTCCAATTAAAGATAAAGGAAAGAAAAAGTAAACAGTGGAAAAAAAGAAAGAAAAAAGAAAGAAAGTACAAGTATATAAATAAAAGATTTTAATAATAATTTATAATAAACATAAATTGTACTTACACACACAAAAATAAATTCACAATGTCTGGCATCTAATTAAATTATAAATTCAAAGAAGCAGAAAATAGGACCCATGATGAAGATAAAAGTCAATAGAAACCAACCGGGAACTGGCATTGTTATCAGTTTTAATAGACAAGCATGTTAGAATAGTTGTTAAAACTGTTTTACACGTGCCAAAAAATAAGATGGAAACAAAGAAGTGGTACTTAGGCCAAAGTGTGTGTGTGTGTGTGTGTGTGTGTATATATATATACATACATATATACATATATATATATATATATATATATATATATATATATATATATATATATATGAGGACAGATGTAGAAGTTCATTTGGCAATTTCATGTTTGTACTTAGCTTACTGGAGAAATGTTGGTTTAAGGTACAGATATGGGAGTCATCAGTTGTTGAACACATTTGGAGTGATGAGAAAATCTACCAAGCATAGAAAAGTTTAAGTAAAACAAAGTAAGAAATGTTAACTTTATATGATTGTTTCTGTTTCTGTGTATATATATGTGTTTTTATATATATATATATAAATATATATATATATATATATATATATATATAGTTATATAGTTATCCTTTGACATCCATGAGGGATTGGTTCTGGGAATCTCTGCAGATACCAAATTCCATGGATGCTCAGTTTTCTTATATGAAATGGTGTAGTATTTGCACGTAACCTAGGCATATCCTATGTGCGTGTACATATCTATACACATATAACATATGAAATGAATGTCTAATTTGATTCTTCTGCCTGTGGATATTCAGCTTACCAACACTATTCATTGAAGAGATCGTCTTTGCCCCTTTGTGTGTTTTTGGCATCTTTGCTGAAAATCAATTGTTTCTAAATGTGTGGAGTTATTTCACGGTTTCCTATTCTTTTTCATTGTTCTATGTGTCCCTGTTTATGCCAGTACTAAACTGTTTCGATTACTACATCTTTGTAGTCTATTTTTAAAGTCAGTAAATAAGCCTCTTGTTCTGTGATAATAATCATCACACTCCCTTCTAAACAAAAACATGAGACTATTTGAAAAATATATTATATTGTCACCATAAAGGTAAAAAGAATGGAAGATAAAAAGGCACGTGTTAAATGATTTTATTTATTTTATTTTTTCAAACTACAATTTATTTATTTTATTATACATACATGTGGAGTTCAAGATTTCTTTTCAATACATGTGTACAATGTGTGGTGGTTAGATCACTATAGTTAGCTCATTTATCATTACAATACGAAATCATTCTTTGTGTTTGTTGACTAGTTCCTCATTAGCCCCCTCCCCTCCTTTTTCCAACTCTAGTTTTCTAAAAGTTCAACATATGACTGTAATTGTTGTTTTTTTCTTTCCTTCTTTCTGTCTCTCTTTATTGTTCATTTCTTTAGTTATGGATTCAGTTCCTGGTTATTAGTGAGCTCATGTGGTATTTCTCTTTATGAACCTGGGTTGTTTCACTTAGAATAATTTTCTCCATCCTCATCCATTTTGCTGCAAATGGTAGAATTTCATTCTTTTTTATGGCTGAGTAGTATTACACTGTGTATATGTACCACAATTTCTTTTTGCAGTCAAGCACTGATCAGCATTTAGTTTGGTACCACCGCCCAGCTATTGTAAATAGAGCTGCAATAAACATGGAAATGCAGTTATACCTTCGACTTGATGTTTTCCAGTCCTCTGGATATATCCCCAGTAGTCAGATTGCTGGATCATATGGTAGTTCTCTCTCTAGTTGTTTAAAGAATTTCCATACTGTTCTCCATAATGGCTGTATTAACTTTCAGTCCTACCAACAGTACTAGAGGGCTCCTCTCTCTACAGATCCTCACCAGCATTTGTTATTCTGTCTTTTTTATAATAGCTGGTCTGATTGAGGTGAGGTGATATCTCAAAGCAGTTTTGATTTACATTTCCCTGATGATTAGTGATGTTGAGCATTTCTTCATATACCTGTTGGCCATCTGTATGACTTCCTTTGAGAATGTCTATTCAGCTCCTTTGCCCATTTTTTTAATTGAATTGTTTGGTTTTTTGCTCTAAAGTTGTCTGAGCTCTTTGTATATTCTGAATATTTATCCTGTGTCAGATGCTTAGTTTTCAAATATTTTCCCCATTCTGTAGGATGTATTTTCACACTGCTGATTGTTTCCTTTGCTGTGCAAAAGCTTTTCAGTTTGATAAAATCCAATTTCTTTATTTTTTTGTTTGTTTGTTTTTTGTACTTTTAGGATGTTACTCATAAAGCCATTGCGCAGTCCTAAATCCTGGATTGTTTCCCCTATGTTTTCCTCTAGGAGTTTTAAAGTTTCAGTCCTTATATTTAAGTTTCTAATCCATGTATGTAAACACACACATATATAGTATGAATATATAAATAATATAATTATTATATAACATACATGAATCATAAATATTGATAAATATAGGTATATATAAATTTCTAAATAGCAAATATAAGATGGAGAATCAGAATGTAATTGTTTTGGAAATTTCTGTCAAGGGAGAATTGTTTTGTCTGTTTTTTTACATGTATATAATTTCAACATTTTAATTGCAGACGTGAAAAATCAAGACAAAAATATTGTGTTCATAGGAGAAAAGTGAAATGATCACTAAAGTAATATTCCAGCATTCTCTGAATCGAGAAAGAGATTGTCTTACAGAACAGTAAGGGTCTCTCCTTAATGCAAATCAGGAGTACTGTGCAGTGGCAGTGAGATGTATTGGTTTGGAAATTGAAGGAGTTCCCATCTTAAGGTTTTAACAGAAAGAGCTCAGGGCACGCACACACACACACACACACACACACACACACACACACACACACACACACACACACACACACACACACACACACACACACACACACACACACAGCCAGAGAGAGATAGAGAGAGATTCAATGTCTGTTTCCTGCTCCAGTGCTTTTCTTACAGTGACCAACATTTCAGAAACACTGCTATACAAGATTATTCATTCTTCAGCTTCTTTCATTAAGAGAATCTTAAGTAGACTGTTCTTTTTAACCAGAGCAACTTGCTTATACCATTGAGTAATTCACATTCTAGTTTCCTGGACCTCACTTCTTTTAGATGAACTGAACACAATGTACATTAATTATTTTCACTTCAAGCTTTGACTTGCTTTTGTCTGGGATACTTGTTACCATTTGTGGAAATTCACAATAAAGAAATTGCCTGATCTCACAGCAATATCAGAATAAAATTTTCATTCCCAGGTAAAAGAATTGTTAATGTCCTTTTCTTCTAGATGAGCCCTTCATTCTTAATCTTTAGCATTCACTGGGAGAATTTTGCCAAATTAGTGTAGTCTTCTGAATATGACATATCATTTTTTCTTCCTCCTTAAGATAATTTCCAGGAAACTGTTTTGAGCAGGGCTTCTTACAGTTTTTCCATGGCTGAATCTAATACCACAAAATTTCAGCCTTCTCTCTTCATCCTTACTGGCCTTTGAGTGCTTGTAGGTGCCCACCTGTGGCAAGGACCACTCCTGAGTCAGATATACCTCAATACAATGGTGGGGAACTATATAGTAATATACTTGGTGAAGACTGAGCATAGTTTTCAGGACTCCCAGTCCCCTTTCTTGTCCATGCTGACTGGAGATGATACTGTCCTGTCTGTCTCACATTTTTCTCTGTGTTGAGTCCTAATTCTTGGCCTTCATAAAATTGCATTTGAGAGTTGCCTCACTCAACTGTTCTTTATCCATATGTCTTCTTCCATGGGCCCAGGAATCCTGTTAGCCATAGCCATTGACCGCTTTGATGCCATCAATCACCCTCTGAAATATACCACCATATGTACTCATTCATTAGTCACCAAACTGGGGCTGGCAGCCTTGCTGAGTGTTGTAGCAAATAAGACTCCATTGCCCCTCCTGCTCAAGAGGCAACCTTTCTGCAAGGGCCTGACATTCTCCTATTCTTATTGTCTGCACCCAAAAGTCATGAAGTTAGCTTGTGGCCAAGTCAAAAATCAGGATTTTCTATGCACTGGGATTGGTCATCTTTACTTTTGGCCCTGACTTTCTGCTATTAGCCATTTCCTATGCTCTGATATTTCAAGCTGTAGTGGGCGTTGCTTCAAGAGAAGCACAGATGAAGGCACTAAACACCTGTCTGACTCACATCTTTTTTGTCCTTTTTTACTATGTAACTGTCCTGGCAATAACTATAACATATCAAGTCAGCCACAGAAGTATTCCATTAGCATACACAGTGCTGGGAAATAACTACCTCATTACACCCCCCATGCTAAACCAATTGTGTAGACCCTGAAGAATAAGCAGATCCATGCTGCCCTGAGAAAATCTACCAAGATCAAGAGAAGGAAAAGATTTAGAGAAGTTAATGGTGGATTAGGTGAGGGAAAAATACAAATCCCAATTCTACAGAGATTTAAGAATAGTTAACCTTTGTTGTAACTTTAGAAATAGGATGTGGATTCAGGTATGGATATAGGTTGAAATATTGCAAATTCTGTTTTTTATGAATAAAGATATACATTCTATATTCATAATATTTTATTTGCTCCATGTTTTTCTTAACTTGTGGTTTGAGATATTAGGATAACAAAATTCAGAAATATGAAAAATCCATGGCTAGAATATTCATGATAGCCCTTGTCATAAGATCAGTCTAGTATTCTTTCATATTTTCAAAGTTTGTAATTATTTTAAAGTTTGTGAGTCAGAAAACTTTGTAGAGAGTTCAGAGAGTCAAACAAATCTCCCAATACCATTCTCTAATGATCTACTTTGTTTCTCTTCTTTCCTCTATGTCTTATTATATTTTATTTTATTATTTTTATTTATTTTTCTTAAATTTTATTTTGTCGATATACATTGTAGCTGATTATTGCTCCCCATCACCAAAACCTCCCTCCCTTCTCCCTCCCCCCCTCCCCCCCAACAATGTCCTTTCTGTTTGCTTGTTGTATCAACTTCAAATAATTGTGGTTGTTATATCTTCTTCCCCCCCCCCTCCGGTTTGTGTGTGTGTGTGTGTATGTGTGTGTGTGAATTTATATATTAATTTTTAGCTCCCTCCAATAAGTGAGAACATGTGGAATTTCTCTTTCTGTGCCTGACTTGTTTCACTTAATATAATTCTCTCAAGGTCCATCCATGTTGTTGCAAATGGCAGTATTTCATTCGTTTTTATAGCTGAGTAGTATTCCATTGTGTAGATGTACCAAATTTTCCGTATCCACTCATCTGATTATGGGCATTTGGGCTGGTTCCAACTCTTGGCTATTGTAAAGAGTGCTGCAATGAACATTGGGGAACAGGTATACCTTCGACTTGATGATTTCCATTCCTCTGGGTATATTCCCAACAGTGGGATGGCTGGGTCGTATGGTAGATCTATTTGCAATTGTTTAAGGAACCTCCATACCATTTTCCATAGAGGCTGCACCATTTTGCAGTCCCACCAACAATGTATGAGAGTTCCTTTTTCTCCGCAGCCTCGCCAGCATTTATCGTTCATAGTCTTTTGGATTTTAGCCATCCTAACTGGGGTTAGATGGTATCTCAATGTGGTTTTGATTTGCATTTCCCGGATGCTGAGTGATGTTGAGCATTTTTTCATATGTCTGTTGGCCATTTGGATATCTTGCTTAGAGAAATGCCTACTTAGCTCTTTTGCCCATTTTTTAATTGGGTTGCTTGTTTTCTTCTTGTAAAGTTGTTTGAGTTCCTTATATATTCTGGATATTAATCCTTTGTCAGATGTATATTTTGCAAATATTTTCTCCCACTCTGTTGGTTGTCTTTTAACTCTTTTAATTGTTTCTTTTGCTGTGCAGAAGCTTTTTAGTTTGATATAATCCCATTTGTTTATTTTTCCTTTGGTTGCCCGTGCTTTTGGGGTCGTATTCATGAAGTCTGTGCCCAGTCCTATTTCCTGAAGTGTTTCTCCTATGTTTTCTTTAAGAAGTTTTATTGTCTCAGGGTGTATATTTAAATCCTTAATCCATCTTGAGTTGATTTTAGTATACG
This sequence comes from Cynocephalus volans, assembly GCF_027409185.1. Lineage (NCBI taxonomy): Eukaryota > Metazoa > Chordata > Mammalia > Dermoptera > Cynocephalidae > Cynocephalus > Cynocephalus volans. Next base: position 104,624,471 of record NC_084463.1, on the reverse strand, counting down.
GCGAGAGGTATGGATCTAGTTTCATTCTCCTGCATATCGATATCCAGTTATCCCAGCACCACTTGCTGAAGAGGCAGTCCCTTCCCCAGTGAATAGGCTTGGTGCCTTTGTCAAAGATCAGATGGCAGTAAGTGTGTGGGTTGATTTCTGGATTCTCTATTCTATTCCATTGGTCAGTGTGTCTGTTTTTATGCCAGTACCATACTGTTTTGGTTATTATAGCTTTGTAGTATAGCTTAAAGTCAGGTAGTGTTATGCCTCCAGGTTTCTTTTTTTTGCTCAGCATTGCTTTGGCTATTCGTGGTCTTTTATTGTTCCATATAAATGTCTGAATAGTTTTTTCCATTTCTGCGAAAAATGTCTTTGGAATTTTGATGGGGATTGCATTGAATTTGTATATCACTTTGGGTAGTATGGACATTTTCACTATGTTGATTCTTCCAATCCAAGAGCATGGAATATCTTTCCATCTTCTTGTATCCTCTCTAATTTCTCTCAGCAGTGGTTTGTAGTTCTCATTATAGAGATTTTTCACCTCCTTGGTTAACTCAATTCCTAAGTATTTTATTTTTTTGGTGGCTATTGTAAATGGGCAAGCTTTCTTGATTTCTCGTTCTGCATGTTCACTATTGGAGAAAAGAAATGCTACTGATTTTTGTGTGTTGATTTTGTATCCTGCTACTGTGCTGAAATCATTTATCAATTCCAACAGTTTTTTTGTAGAGGTTTTAGGCTGTTCGATATATAGGATCATGTCATCTGCAAACAGGGACAGTTTGACTTCATCTTTTCCAATCTGGATGCCCTTTATTTCCTTCTCTTCTCTGATTGCTCTGGCTAGTACTTCCAACACTATGTTGAATAGGAGTGGTGAGAGTGGGCATCCTTGTCTAGTGCCTGTTCTTAAAGGAAAAGCTTTCAGCTTTTCCCCATTCAGGATGATACTGGCAGTGGGTTTGTCATATATGGCTTTAATTATGTTGAGATATTTTCCCTCTATACCTAACTTATAGAGGGTCTTTGTCATGAATGAGTGCTGAACTTTATCAAATGCTTTTTCAGCATCTATAGAGATGATCATATGGTCCTTGTGTTTGAGTTTATTAATATGGTGTATCACATTTATTGATTTGCGTATGTTGAACCAACCTTGCATCCCTGGGATGAATCCCACTTGATCGTGATGAATAATTTTTCGTATGTGTTGCTGTATTCTGTTTGCTAGTATTTTAGTGAGGATTTTTGCATCTATATTCATCAAGGATATCGGCCTGTAGTTTTCTTTTTTGGTTATATCTTTACCTGGTTTTGGTATCAGGATGATGTTTGCTTCATAGAATGAGTTTGGGAGATTTGCGGCCGTTTCAATCTTTTGGAATAGTTTATAAAGAATCGGTGTCAATTCCTCTTTGAATGTTTGGTAAAATTCTGCTGTGAATCCATCTGGTCCTGGGCTTTTCTTTGTTGGGAGCCTTTTGATAACAGCTTCAATCTCCTTTATTGTTATTGGTCTGTTCAAATTTTCTACGTCTTCACGGTTCAGTTTTGGGAGCTTGTGTGTGTCCAGAAATTTATCCATTTCCTCCAGATTTTCAAATTTGTTGGCGTATAGTTGTTTATAGTAGTCTCGAATGATTCCTTGTATTTCAGATGAATCAGTTGTAATATCGCCTTTTTCATTTCTAATTTTTGTTATTTGAGTCTTCTCTCTTCTTTTTTTTGTTAGCCATGCTAATGGTTTGTCAATTTTATTTATCTTTTCAAAAAACCAACTTTTTGATTCGTTGATCTTTTGAATTGTTTTTTGGTTTTCAATTTCATTCAGTTCTGCTCTGATCTTAATGATTTCTTTCCGTCTGCTAACTTTAGGATTGGATTGTTCTTGTTTTTCTAGTTCTTTAAGGTGAAGTGTTAGGTTGTTCACTTGCCATCTTTCCATTCTTCTGAAGTGAGCATTTAATGCAATAAATTTTCCCCTCAATACTGCTTTTGCAGTATCCCACAGGTTTTGGTATGATGTATCATTGTTTTCATTAGTTTCAATAAACTTTTTGATTTCCTGCTTGATTTCTTCTTGGACCCATATGTCATTAAGTAGAATGCTGTTTAATTTCCATGTGTTTGTATAGTTTCCAGAGTTTTGTTTGTTATTAATTTCTAGTTTTAATCCATTGTGGTCTGAGAAGATACATGGGATAATTCCAATTTTTTGAATTTATTGAGACTTGATTTGTGACCTAATATGAGATCTATCCTGGAGAATGATCCATGTGCTGATGAGAAGAATGAATATTCTGAGGTTGTTGGGTGGAATGTTCTGTAGATATCTGCCAATTCCAATTGGTCTAGAGTCTTGTTTAGATCTTGTGTTTCTCTACTGATTCTTTGCCTAGATGATCTGTCTAATATTGACAGTGGAGTGTTCAGGTCCCCTGCTATTATGGTATTAGTGTCTATTTCCTTCTTTAGGTCTAATAGAGTTTGTTTTATAAATCTGGCTGCTCCAACATTGGGTGCGTATATATTTATGATTGTTATGTCTTCTTGATGGATCAGTCCTTTTATCATTAAGTAGTGTCCCTCATTGTCTCTTTTTATGGTTTTTAGTTTAAAGTCTATTTTGTCAGATATAAGAATAGCCACTCCAGCTCGTTTTTCTTTTCTGTTTGCATGGTAAATCTTTTTCCATCCTTTCACTCTTAGTCTGTGTGAATCTTTATGGGTGAGGTGGGTCTCTTGTAGGCAGCATATAGTTGGGTCCTGCTTTTTGATCCAGTCAGCCAGTCTGTGTCTTTTAATTGGGGAATTTAAGCCTTTAACATTAAGAGTTGTTATTGAAAGGTGTTGATTTATTCCTAGCATTTTATTGGTTGTTTGGTTGTCTTAGGTGTCTTTTGTTCCTTGCTTTCTGATTTACTGTTTGGTTTCTTTGTTTGTTGGTTCCTTAGGTTGTAGATAGTGTTTTTGTTAGCTGTTTTCTCTTCATGAGTGCCATTTTTATTGCACTAGCGGGTTTAGATTTTTCTTAGGTTTTTATGGCAGTGGTAGTTATTTTTCAGGAACCAAACCCAGTACTCCCTTGAGGATTTCTTGTAAGGGTGGTCTTGTGGTAGTGAACTCCCGCAGTTTTTGTTTGTCGGAGAAATATACTATTTGCCCCTCATTTCGGAAGGATAGCCTTGCAGGGTAGAGTATTCTTGGCTGGCAATCTTTGTCTTTTAGTATTTTGAAAATATCATCCCATTCCTTTCTAGCTTTTAGGGTTTGTGATGAAAAGTCTGATGTTAACCTGATTGGGGCTCCCTTATAGGTGATTTGACGCTTCTCTCTTGCAGCTTTTAAGATTCTCTCTTTGTCTCTGAGTTTTGCCAATTTGACTATGACATGTCTTGGAGAAGGCCTTTTTGGGTTGAATACGTTTGGAGATCGTTGAGCTTCCTGGATCTGAAGATCTGTGATTTTTCCTATACCTGGGAAGTTTTTTGCCACTATTTTGTTGAATATGTTTTCAATGGAATCTCCATTTTCCTCCCCTTCTGGAATACCCATGACTCGGATATTTGAGCGCTTGAGGTTGTCTGATATCTCTCTCAGATTTTCTTCCATGTCCTTGATTCTTTTTTCTTTCTTTTTGTCTGCTTGTGTTATTTCAAACAGCCCATCTTCAAGTTCAGAGGTTCTCTCTTCAACTTCGACAAGCCTGCTGGTTAAACTCTCCGTTGTGTTTTTTATTTCGCTGAATAACTTCTTCAGTTCAGCAAGTTCTGGTACATTTTTTTTCAGGACATTGATTTCCTTGTATATTTCCTCTTTCAGATCCTGTATACTTTTCCTCATTTCATCATGATGTCTAGCTGAGTTTTCTTTTATCTCATTCAGTTTCCTTAGAATTATCACTCGAAATTCCTTGTCAGTTATTTCAAGGGCTTCTTGTTCTATAGGATCTAGAGTATGAGATTTATTAACTTTTGGTGGTGTACTTTCTTGATTTTTTGTATTTCTGGTGTCTTTTTTTTGGTGTTTATTCATTGTGGCAGGGGGTTTCACAGTCCACCGGTTTGAGACTAATGACTAACTAGGATGTTGCTGTGGTTGCCAATTTGGTATGGCTCCCGCTGTGACTGCTCAGTTGGCCTCTAGTGTCTTGTGTGTGTGGTTGCCTCGGGTCTTGGGCTTCTCCGGGGATCCACCTTTCTGGTCAGCTTGTACTCTGCTGGGCTGGTGGATCACGTACCACAGGGTGTGTGATCTCTGTTGAGCTTTCACTTCCTGTACAGGACTTCTCCCCATTCTGTGTGCTCTGGCCCAGGCTGTTAGATCGTGCAGTGGCGACCCCACCGGGTGTGTGGTTTCTGTCGAGTCTCCGCCTCCCTGGCCGCACGTCTCCCCCCTCTGTGCACACTGTGCTGGGCTGGGGTGTGTCTCCTGCACCCCTCGTCTATCTGCTGGGCCTTCAAGACCCTGCTCAGCACCGCCTCGCCCAGGAAGTCTACCAGGTTTCTGCTAGGCACAGACGACCGGTCTCTCTGGGTGCCTTTGTACCACTGTGTAGATCTTTCTCGGGTCTTGTTCACCTTTGTATCCCCCCGGTATAAACCGAGTCTAGTGCCCACCTGCAGCCTGCTCTCCGGCAGGTTCAAGCGGACCTGGGAACTCTCCTACCACACTATTCCCAACCAGAAATTCCTTAGGCTTTTTTCCAAACTGGTGGTCGCAGAGATGGTATCTGCCTCCCAGTAACAGGAAGTTTACCAGGGCCGGAGTCCAGGGTGTGGTGGGGTGACAGTCGGCCCGCCCGTACTTCCTAGCCCTCCCAACACTGGTCGGGACGCCCCACACCCCCAGCCCCGCCAGAGATCCGCGGAGGGAGTGGGAGAGGAGGCCGGCCCGCAGGGTCCGGAAAGCCCCGCCCCAGGCCAAGCAAATGGGGTCAGTGATGGCCGCGCAGGGCGGAGCTGCCCGCACCTGGGAAAATGGAGGCAGCACCGGGGCAGTGAGTGGCCTGGTGGTGCAGGCGGAAGCCGCGTGGGCATCTACCCCCCGAACAGAGCTGTGCCAGGGATCACTCACAGTGCTGTGCCAGGTCGGGCGCTCGCTCTGTCTCTGGTTTGTTGCCTTCCGTGTTCTCGGCGCTGCCGCCTCGGGCTGTTCAGTCGCGGCGCCGCTCGGGCGCTCCCAGGAATCTTCTTTAATGCCGGCCTGAAACCTCGAATCCTGAATAGGGCAGCTGGCCGCCTTCAGTGCGGCCCCAGCCTCCGGGATCCTGGCTGCATCCACAGCAGCCCTGGCGCCGTGTTCCCTGTTTCAAGACTCGCTTTTGCAGGTAAGAATCAGTTCTTTTCATGCTCCACACTTCAAAGCTGTTGCCTGTAAATGAGGCAGCCTCTCCTGCCGGGGGCAAAGTGGCGTTGAGCCCCCACGACCGGCCAGCAGCAGCAGTCCTCCCTTAAGAGATGGCCAGAGGAAGGTCCACAAGTTTCCCGGCTGCCTGAGGCCCAGTGGCCACCTTTTCCACCTCAGCTACTCCGCACCAGCCGCCGCAGCCGCCGCCATCTTGAAAACTCAACTATTTTATTTTATTTTAAAATTATGATTCACAAAGGAAACAATCAGCAGGGTGAAGGAAAAACGTACAGAATGGGAAAAATATTTGCAAACTCTACACCTGATAAGGAGTTAATATTCAAATATATAAAAAATTCAGATCAATAGCAAGAAAAAAAAATAGCCTAATGAAAATTGGGCCAAAGACATGAATAGACATTATTTAAAAGAAGACATACACATGGCCACAAGTATATGAAAAAATGTTCAACATTTCTAATCTTCAGAGAAATGAGTTAAAATCAGAATGAGATATCACTTCACACCTGTTAGAATGGCTATTAACAGAACAACAAAAGTTAAGTGTTAGTGACTACACAAGAAAAGGGAACTTCTGCACACTGTTGGTAGAAATGTGAACTAGTGCAGCCATTCTGAAAAATAGTATGGAGGCCCCTCAAAGTATTTGAAATATAAATACCATATAATCCTACAATCTCCCTACTGAATTTATGTCCCAAGGAAGTAAAATCAGTCTGTTGAAGACATATACGTACTCCCTTGTTTATTTAAGCATTATTCGAAATATCCAAGATGTGGAACCAACTTAATTGTCCATCAATAGATGAGCAAATGAACGAAATGTGGTATGTGTACACAACAGAATACTTTTAAGCCTAACAAAAGAAGGAAATCCTGTCATTTGCAACAACGTGTACATTGGAGGACATTGTGCTAAGTGAAATAAGCCAGACGTAGAGAACAAACATTGCATGATCTCAGTTGTATGTGAAATCTAAAAATAAATCATACAAGCATAAATCAGAATTGTGGTTAGCAAGGGCTGAGTGGGCCGGAGGCGATGGGGAAATATACGTGAAACTATACAAAATTTCAGTTATGCAGGAGGAATAGTTTTAAGAGATCTGCTGTACATCATGGTGACTATAGTTTGTAAGAATGTATTGTATACTTGAAAATAATGAAGTGAGTAGATTTGAACTGTTCTTACCGCAAATAAATGGGTTGTATGTGAGGTAATGCATGTGATAATTAGCGTGATTTAGCCATTCCACAATGTTTGCATATGTCACTAAAATGTTTGCACAGTGCAAATATAAACAATTTTATCACTCATTTAAAAAAAAAAAAAAGTCCACTAAATCAGTACAGATGTGAGTTTAAGTCCTAGGACTACCACTAGAAGCTTTCTTGGGCACTATATGCTTCATGCATACATAGATTGATAGTCAAAATCTTCTATCTTTGAACAAGATAATTGTTTCTTTGCTGGAATTAGGGGATTGACAGTATGTCTTACCAAAGTAAATATTAGGAAAAACAAATTAAGTTAAAATAATAAATAAATAAATAAATAAATGGAGTCCAATGATACTGATGTATTTGCTTATCTTTAAATCTCGTAAGGGGAAAAAAACAAAGACAATGACCAAAAAGCCTGATTTAGTGACATTAATGTATTCTCATTTTTACTGTGTGGTGTTTTTAATCCTGAGTCCAAAATTTTTTGATTTGGGATATACTGACAACTAATTCAGTATCTTTTATCTTTTCTTTCCTTATCTATAAAATAGAGCAAATAAAACTCACCTCATTTGCTGTAAGAGATGATAATTCTGATGACTTAATTAAAATATAGAACTAATGTGGACATTCAAAAACTTACTTTCTAAGAAATATCACATGTTCTCACTTATTTGTGGGAACTAAAAATAAATAAATAAATGCACAAAAAAACCATGGCAGGTGGAAGGGAAGAAAACAGAACAATTACAGTTCCTTGAAGTTGATACGACAAGCAAACAGATTTGAGGTTGTTGGGAAGGAGGGGGAAAAGAGGTTTCAGTAATGGGCCACAAGAATCAACCACATTGTATATTGACAAAATAAAATAAAATTTGGGAATAAAAAACTCGCTTTCTTTCTTCCTTTTAAGAATAAAGTGTTTTAAAGATTTACCTCACTTATAGCATATTTTAATGTGCAAAAATCACATTTTTACAGGTACAACATATTACCAATTTCATTTCTCAGTTGACATTTCTATTAATTTATCTATTTTTTCATCACTATGTGTTTATTGTACAATATTACAGATACTCTGTTAGGTACCACAAATGACAAAGTCAATATACATGTCTCTTGATTATTTAGAAGGGAATGGTCATTAAACAGTAGTTACACAAACAGGTGATAAGAGTCACAAATGGCAGTTTCATTTATCTATGCCCATGAACATTCATTTATTTCTTAAAGAAAAGAATTGGAATTTACTCTGCCAGTGAACAGGGTACCTATCCAGGAATTTAGAATAAATGAACACAGTACCCTGCAAAAACAATGCACAGTTAGTTGAGGAAGACATACATGAAGATAGAAATAAAATTGTGCTCGGAGTATTAAAATCATAGAGGGGGTGAAATGAGGGAGAAAGAGGACTGTCAATTCTACTAAGTGTTAAAAACATTCTTCATAGAGAAAGTTTCGCCAAAGGTTGGTGTTGAAATTTGAAGCCAATTAATTGGTAGAATCCTAGAGTCATATGAAGGCTTGTATGCATGTGTAAAAATGTATTGAATCATCTAGTGTGAGTTGTAGTTGGAATTGAGCCAAAGATAAGGAAAGGGATAAGAAAGCAGAAAGATTTCTAAAATATGTTAATAACTTGGCTTTGATTTTATAGCTATTGTAAACCAATTAATTATTTAAATGGATGTTTACATAGGGAAATACATAAAAAAATAATTTAGGAAGATCTGTCATGCAATTGTGAATGATAAATTGAATCAAAATAATAACAAAAGTATCATAATCTTCCTGGCAAATAAGGAGAAAATGTCTCAATTCTTACACAAACAATACCTTTAAATGATGACATACTTCCTACAGAGAAAGAGACAGATTGAAGGGGAAGACAGACTCAGGGTGTTTATTTCACCAAGGCCACACTTCACTACTTGAGAAAGTTTCTCTTGTCCGTGATTACCTTATGTACTGCTGACCTTATCTGCTTGGTTTTTAGGCTGTAAACCAAAGGGTTGAGGACAGGAGTCAAGAACAGAAAGAGATTGGCCATAGTGACATGGAGAAGAGGAGAAGTGAATGTCCCAAACCTATGAATCAAGGCTAGTGCAATGAGGGGCACATAAAAGATGAAGACAGTGAAGATGTGGGAAACACAAGTATTAAGTGCCTTGAGCTGACCACCTTCAGAGGCAATACCTAGCACTGTTCTTAAAATCAACACATATGAAATGACAATGAGCATGGAGTCAATCCCAAAGGAGCAGATGACGAGGGACAACCCATAGATGATGTTGACTCTGACAGGGCCACAGGCCAGCATCATAACATCAGGGTGGTAGCAGTAGCAGTGGGACAGAATGACATCCTTGCAGAAGGGCAATCGCTTTAACAGGATCGGTAAAGGAATCATCAACACCACACCCCTTACCACAGCTGTGAGCGCCATCCCTATAATACGAGGAGGGGTTAAAACCACAGTGTAGCGCAGTGGGTTGTGAATAGCTACAAACCGGTCAAAGGCCATGGCCAGCAGGATGGCTGACTCCATGGAGGAGAAAGTGTGGATGAAGAACATCTGTGTCAGGCAGGAGTGGAACTCAATCTCCCTGTGATTCAGGAGGAAGACATTGAGTACTGTAGGTAGAGTTGATATGGACAGACCCATGTCTGTAGTTGCCAGCATAGACAGAAAGATGTACTGAGGCTCATGAAGGCTGGATGTGGTTTTGATGACAAAGAGGATAGTACAGTTCCCTAGGAGGGCAATTAGGTACATGACACACAGTGGGACAGAGATCCATGTCTGTACAGCCTCCAGACCAGGGATGCCTGTCAGAAGGAGAGTGGGAGGCTGAAACCAGCTAGTGTTTGTAAATCTCATAAGGATATATATCTCTTTGGTTCCAGTCCAGATCAGCTTCCAAATTTTCCTATTGAGAGAAAAAAACAATCATAAGTTAAGACAGGAAGAGATAAAGCGTCTAAGTCATTTGGGCAGCATTAATCCTATGCATTTTTATATCAAGGAGGTTTTCAAATCTATCTGAATAACTATTTAGTGTTAGACAATTAACAATTGGTATTAATATGTGAGAGTCAGTAGAATTCCTTTGACCTAGAATGGACAATCACTGATTAAGGGAAAGTAAAAATTAAGGACAAACTTTTTTTTATCCCAACAGAATTCATTCTCAAAATTCTTTCTCTTTCTTGGTAACTTGATTTAATTATATTCATATCTACTTTATTTTCAGTCTTCTTTGCCAAAGCTGTGAAAAACAGTTTCTGTATTTTCTCCCACACCAAGATCATACATACAAATATTCAGGCATCTGGAAAAATGGGAATTTTCCTGATATTTCCACTGTAGAAATGAAGCATAGACTATTTCAATAACCCACATAAACTCTGAGTCACTTTTTTACAACTCCACATGTTGCTATGTATTCTGACAATAAATTTCTAGGTTATTTCATGTTCTTTATCAAAATATGTTATTTTTTTCAACTAATATTCATCAAAACATGAGTGATAAAATAAATAAAGTGGGCATTAGACAGTAATCAGCTGGAGCTAGTATAGTATCAAGCATCACAAATAATATCTTGAAAATATTTGAAGTATCTGTGTTTCAAAATATAAATATAACATGTTAGGAAGCAATAAAAAACAATATGTTAATGTCCTAAAAATAGCATAACTGTAAGAAAAACTGATAGTTTATGTCTTTATCCTGGATATAAAGTAAGGAAATATATTACTTAGTGTTGGTTGCATACATTGAGATTAAGTATTTTGTTCAAAATTGCAATTCGTCATGTGGAAACAAAATATTGATGCCAGTACATTTGGATGTTGGGGACAATGTTGAAGGGAAGGTAATACAACTGAGCTAAACTCTTGTCTAAGACCATGTAATCTAAACACAATGTCTTTTTAAAAATTCTATTACTTAAAAATATGGCTTAAAGGAGAAAGTTCTAGAGGAAAAATCTAACAAAATTAATAAGGATTTCATCTTAGAGTGTAGAATTTTGTTACTAGAGTCTGAGAAGGAAATGTAGGGGGATAGTGAGAGATTTTTTTACGAACGCGAAATTACGGTTAAACAGGAAAAATAAGTACTACTGTTGTATTGTAGTGCTAGGCAACTGTAATTAACAATAATTCATTCTGTATTCTCAAATGGCTAGTAGAGATGACAATGACATGATAAAGTTTTCCAATGATGGATATTACTGAAACATAACTCTGTACCACATAAATATGTATCATCAATACATGCCCATTAAATTATAAATAAATTACTTTTTTTAAAAAAAGGAATTCCTTCTCAGAAAGAAGGCTGGAGGCTAGGGGGATTTGGACAAGAGACTATTCTTTTTTTCCACTCAGCCAAAATTAGAACTTCTGTATTGTTTTAAAACCATTCTACATTTCTTTAAAAAAAGTGTGTGTGTGTATATGTGTGTGTATATATGTGTGTGTATATATATATATATATATATATATATATATATATACTCTAGAGCTTATCAATAGATCTTTAAAAAGCGAATTCCGAATGAAATACAATTGATATATTTCCTTCAATTCCTCTGTAAACCTACGCTTTTCCACTGTTCAATTCACAATATGTCGGCACTGAGTGTCTACTATATCATAATACACTCCTTCATGGTATGACTCATGAAGAGGGTTTTTTTACAAACCATGTTATTTTATATGAGGGACAGTCAAAATCAACATACACAGCCCTTAATAAGGAGACTGACTTCTTAGGAACTTACAATAGTAAGAAGATTAGCTTTATACATTGTTTCATCTGTACATGTCAAGTATCAGAGTCCCTCATGTTGGGGAAAAAAACGTCACACCGCATAATAGACTGGGGCATCCAATCTCACCAGAAACACTACCCACGCTGTCACTCAGCACACTCCTCTCAACACACGAAGGCAAAGAACTCTCTTATCAACACGAGTCCTACCACAAGACAACATGCTCCTCATTTGAGCAACACAAATACAGGTACTACAGTTTCAGGTATACACATACAACCAGCCCTCCCTTTGCTTCCACTCTCTTCCAGAATATCTTGGAATTCACTCTCTTATTTATGCTCATCTTTCCCTTTTGTTTTTAGCACTGACCCAGTCACTATCACCAGTACCAGCACCAAAACCATCAACACCACTGCTACAACTAGTATAAAATTCAAGAATATGCTTAGTCCATACCGTTGCCTTTTTTGTTTTTCTATATTTCTGACTCCTACATCCCTGGCCTTTTTTCCATGAGAATATTTTCTTTTTCCACTTATTTGTTTTTCTAGTTACTCTTCAGTCGAGTCAGTTTTGTTGCTACATTCCACTAGACGTGACTTATTCTCACATCAAAATATCTGTACATCTTTGGATCACATTGTCAAATGTGATCATGCTTTATGAAAACCAATAGTCTTGGTCTCTCACTTACATACTATGACTCCTCATCAGATAAACTTTAACTCCTGTATTAAGCTTGGCTCTTCAGTTAGGCTTCTATATTCTCACCTTTCCCATGTATCCTTTCTGTTCTGAGTCTAAGAATTCTGAGTGTAATGACCTTTCATTCTAAATATAAGGAAATCTCTACTTAAGCAATCCCTAAGGACAATGCCTCAGCTTTGTTACTTTGATGAAAATAAATTCAACATTCAACGGTTATTTTTACTGACTATACGATCTACTACAATGAACCAGTACCCTTTGCACAGGTTGACATGCGAGTTCAGCAACACACTTCTTCTTTGCAGTCTCTCCCTCCTGGATGTAGGTAGGGAACAATAGATTCCTATGAGATGTGAAAAACCTCTCTTAGAGGCATCTGCCTTGCACCAGAGTTATTTACTGCAACAAATAGAGAGTTATAGATGGAAGGTGCCAAAGGGAGGTCATCAAAATATACCCATGAGATGGTAGTTTTAATATGCCGCACACAAGATGACACAACACAAATTACCTAGAACTGAAACCAGACAAAACTTGCTCTTCTGAATATTTACAATTTATTTATCACACATTCAAGAATGAGACCAGTTGTATTTCTACTGCTCATCATAAAAATGTGATGGGCTATTTTTTAGAAGTTCCTGATATGTAACCTTTTAGTATCCAAACTTGGTTTAGATCATTTCTGAGTTGAATCATTTCAAAAATTATTTTGAATTAAGATGCTACACTTGCCATCTGAGAAGCTGAGGGTTGAATACTATGTCTTCCATTCAATTATTATGAATGTCCATTGCTATTATATTGTTTCACAACATTGCAATGCTGTAAATTATTTTAGTGGTACAGAGCCATTTATGTTAGTCTAAGTTAGTGTGGCCTCATAAAGAGTTTTGGTTTTCTCCTCTTTTCTTTCTGTAATATTGTTGGTTGTAACTTTTTCCTTCTCTTTCCAAGTTATTGAACAAACTCATAGTGATGAGAAAATCTATCAAGCATAGGAAAGTCTAAGGAAAACAAAGTAGGAAATGCTACCTTAAGTGAATATCTGTGTGTGCGTATAGTATATACATGTGAATATATATATATTCATATTCATGTATATATGATAAGTATATATTTATATATATTTTATAAATATTTATTTTTATATATTTATTTATATTTATATTTATATTTATAAGAATATATATATTATATACTTTCTACTGTAATACTTCTGTATTCACAGGTGATTTGTTGTAGGGCCTCCTTTGTGTACCAAATTCAATGGATATTCAAACCCCATATATGAAATGATGTAAGATCTGCATATAACCTACACACATCCTCCTGCATACTTTAAATAATCTGTAGTTTACTTATAATACCTAATGCAATGCAAATGCTCTGTTGAGAATTGTTATACTGCATTGTTTAGAAAATAATGACAAGAAAATATGTCTGTACATGTTCAGTAGGGATGCAGTGTTCCTTTCCTTATTGTTGAATATTTTCTATCCACAGTTAGTTGAATTCACAGATGCACGTACAAAGGGCCAAATGTGTATGTATGCGTACACACATGCACATGTGCACACACACCCTTCACAATTGTCATGTTCCAATACCCTACTCTGGTTCTTTAGTGATTTCCACTCCCCATCCTCATACACACCAGCATCGATGTTTACATTGCTGTGCTTCTACCATTCATTTAAGACTAAATTGATGAAAAGAAAAAGGAACTGAAGGAAAGTATAAGAGAGAGCATAGTGTCACTTTGTTTACGTTAAGTACAATATGTTTAATTTTACTCTCCATTTTTGGTAAGGTTGATTTTGACTTGAAGAATCTCTTTATAAAGTGTGGCAGTTAATCTATAATGTGTTATGTATGTGGCTTATATATTCTGCAAGTCCCTTCCCTAAAATTAACATCTTCTAGTTTTCTATGTTGCCTTGAGCCAAGCATGCACTTTCGAGTATCAGTAGTTATAGAATGTATGATGATTATAGAATGTGGGTTTATGTCATGAAGTGAAAGGTGCCTAAATAGATATAAAGCCATTCTCTAGCCCTGTTCATTAATTTTACAGTTACATTTATGTTAAAACTTTTATCTTTATTGATAGCAAAAATGAATTGTTGCCTTCTACATGTTAAACAATGTCATAATCTTTTGCACTTTATTTCCAGTTGATTCTAGGGCCATTTCTACTTTGCAGAGAAGGAATATGAGGACCAGAGAAGTTAAATAACTTTAATAAATTATCGTAGAAGAATATTAACCCAGGCAGTTGGCTTCAGAATCAGCCTTTATTGCCATCATGTTCTAGCTTCTTAGATTTTTTGTGTCCATGTAATTGCATTTAGTAGCCATTTTTATTTATGGCACGAATTAGAAATCTTAATTTAAAGACTTAACTATTTTCAATGGTTTATACCAATTTAACAAATAAGAACCTAATACCAACTTAATGATAAACTAAGTATATTTATCAGGGTTAAAAAAGTTCAACAGCATCTCTAATAATAACAAAGGCCTTATTTATTTATTTATTTTTTTGCAATTTTATATACTGTTCTCAACTTGTACAGCTCTGATGGAAGTGCATTGTAAGTAGTACTGAGTGTTGGCACCCATAAAATAATCTCTCACACACTTTTTTTTTTAATGCTAAAAAGGTTCATGTTACACACTCATATTATGAATACATGAAATCCTCAGAGTCAAATCCCTATATTAACACATTTTCCCTAGAAAACTTCGATTACACTGAAAGAGAAAACCAGCACAAAATATTGTCTTTGACATCTGATGCTTCCTTGGATCACGAAATGCACCCCATGGTGTATTTTCTGTAGTGTATGTCTTCTGTTCAAGTATAACAGAATTGGAGTCCCTGACTTACTCCTTATCTTGATTCTTTGTAGCTTTTTTGAGACCTGCTAAAGATCTCAATGAAGGTTTAGCTTTGGCTATTCAGCTATTGGATCTTGGATATATAGTCATTACTCTGCTCAGCTAGGCACTCCTTCCCTGATGGCATTAAACATTACTTTGTTCTAAATAGTATCTATCATGCCCTTCTTTAGGAAATTAATCCATACCATTTTATTATAGAAGAAAACAAAATACTAACAAGAAAACAAAAAGCATGAATATTTGAAAATTACCTTTCCTTAGTGTTTCATCCATTACTTTGGAAGCTCAACACACCTAGATTTCACTGAGAAGTCTCCTTTGACTTTTGAAAATAAATGAAAATCTTGTGCGATTGCTCCTATTGTGCAAAAGAAGGCACCCTGTTGTGTTCTATTCTTTATCCAAAACACATTAATCCTAATGACAGAAAAGTCTTTGAAAGAAACTTAGGACTTACTTATCATGAATATAAGCCTTTGGAGATTCAGAGCTTTCTTCATCCCTAATTAAAACTTAACCTGGATTATCAATAGCTTTATCCCATTTCTTCTTTTTTTTTCTTTTTTCTTTTTGTTTTTTTTTTTGTTTGTTCTTTTTTTTGTTTTTGATTTTTTAACAGCTTTATTGAGGTAAAATTTATTTTATTTTATTTTATTTTATTTTTTAATTTTATTTTGTCGATATACATTGTAGCTGATTATTGCTCCCCATCACCAAAACTTCCCTCCCTTCTCCCTCACCCCAACAATGTCCTTTCTGTTTGCTTGTCGTATCAACTTCAAATAATTGTGGTTGTTATATCTTCTCCTCCCCCCCCCGGTTTGTGTGTGTGTGTGTGTGAATTTATATATTAATTTTTAGCTCCCTCCAATAAGTGAGAACATGTGGTATTTCTCTTTCTGTGCCTGACTAGTTTCACTTAATATAATTCTCTCAAGGTCCATCCATGTTGTTGCAAATGGCAGTATTTCATTCGTTTTTATAGCTGAGTAGTATTCCATTGTGTAGATGTACCACATTTTCCGTATCCACTCATCTGATGATGGGCATTTGGGCTGGTTCCAACTCTTGGCTATTGTAAAGAGTGCTGCGATGAACATTGGGGAACAGGTATACCTTCGACTTGATGATTTCCATTCCTCTGGGTATATTCCCAACAGTGGGATGGCTGGGTCGTATGGTAGATCTATTTGCAATTGTTTAAGGAACCTCCATACCATTTTCCATAGAGGCTGCACCATTTTGCAGTCCCACCAACAATGTATGAGAGTTCCTTTTTCTCCGCAGCCTCGCCAGCATTTATCGTTCAGAGTCTTTTGGATTTTAGCCATCCTAACTGGGGTTAGATGGTATCTCAATGTGGTTTTGATTTGCATTTCCCGGATGCTGAGTGATGTTGAGCATTTTTTCATATGTCTGTTGGCCATTTGGATATCTTCCTTAGAGAAATGCCTACTTAGCTCTTTTGCCCATTTTTTAATTGGGTTGCTTGTTTTCTTCTTGTAAAGTTGTTTGAGTTCCTTATATATTCTGGATATTAATCCTTTGTCAGATGTATATTTTGCAAATATTTTCTCCCACTCTGTTGGTTGTCTTTTAACTCTGTTAATTGTTTCTTTTGCTGTGCAGAAGCTTTTTAGTTTGATATAATCCCATTTGTTTATTTTTCCTTTGGTTGCCCGTGCTTTTGGGGTCGTATTCATGAAGTCTGTGCCCAGTCCTATTTCCTGAAGTGTTTCTCCTATGTTTTCTTTAAGAAGTTTTATTGTCTCAGGGTGTATATTTAAATCCTTAATCCATTTTGAGTTGATTTTAGTATACGGTGAGAGGTATGGATCTAGTTTCATTCTCCTGCATATCGATATCCAGTTATCCCAGCACCACTTGCTGAAGAGGCAGTCCCTGCCCCAGTGAATAGGCTTGGTGCCTTTGTCAAAGATCAGATGGCAGTAAGTGTGTGGGTTGATTTCTGGATTCTCTATTCTATTCCATTGGTCAGTGTGTCTGTTTTTATGCCAGTACCATACTGTTTTGGTTATTATAGCTTTGTAGTATAGCTTAAAGTCAGGTAGTGTTATGCCTCCAGCTTTATTTTTTTTGCTGAGCATTGCTTTGGCTATGCGTGGTCTTTTATTGTTCCATATAAATGTCTGAATAGTTTTTTCGATTTCTGAGAAAAATGTCTTTGGAATTTTGATGGGGATTGCGTTGAATTTGTATATCACTTTGGGTAGTATGGACATTTTCACTATGTTGATTCTTCCAATCCAAGAGCATGGAATATCTTTCCATCTTCTTTTATCCTCTCTAATTTCTCTCAGCAGTGGTTTGCAGTTCTCATTATAGAGATTTTTCACCTCCTTGGTTAACTCAATTCCTAAGTATTTTATATTTTTGGTGGCTATTGTAAATGGGCAGGCTTTCTTGATTTCTCCTTCTGCATGTTCACTATTGGAGAAAAGAAATGCTACTGATTTTTGTGTGTTGATTTTGTATCCTGCTACTGTGCTGAAATCATTTATCAATTCCAAGAGTTTTTTGTAGAGGTTTTAGGCTGTTCGATATATAGGATCATGTCATCTGCAAACAGGGACAGTTTGACTTCATCTTTTCCAATCTGGATGCCCTTTATTTCCTTCTCTTCTCTGATTGCTCTGGCTAGTACTTCCAACACTATGTTGAATAGGAGTGGTGAGAGTGGGCATCCTTGTCTAGTGCCTGTTCTTAAAGGAAAAGCTTTCAGCTTTTCCCCATTCAGGATGATATTGGCAGTGGGTTTGTCATATATGGCTTTAATTATGTTGAGATACTTTCCCTCTATACCTAACTTATAGAGGGTCTTTGTCATGAATGAGTGCTGAACTTTATCAAATGCTTTTTCAGCATCTATAGAGATGATCATATGGTCCTTGTGTTTGAGTTTATTAATATGGTGTATCACATTTATTGATTTGCGTATGTTGAACCAACCTTGCATCCCTGGGATGAATCCCACTTGATCGTGATGAATAATTTTTCATATGTGTTGCTGTATTCTGTTTGCTAGTATTTTAGTGAGGATTTTTGCATCTATATTCATCAAGGATATCGGCCTGTAGTTTTCTTTCTTGGTTATATCTTTACCTGGTTTTGGTATCAGGATGATTTTTGCTTCATAGAATGAGTTTGGGAGATTTGCGGCCGTTTCAATCTTTTGGAATAGTTTGTAAAGAATCGGTGTCAATTCCTCTTTGAATGTTTGGTAAAATTCTGCTGTGAATCCATCTGGTCCTGGGCTTTTCTTTGTTGGGAGCCTTCTGATAACAGCTTCAATCTCCTTTATTGTTATTGGTCTGTTCAAATTTTCTACGTCTTCACGGTTCAGTTTTGGGAGCTTGTGTGTGTCCAGAAATTTATCCATTTCCTCCAGATTTTCAAATTTCTTGGCGTATAGTTGTTTATAGTAGTCTCGAATGATTCCTTGTATTTCAGATGAATCAGTTGTAATATCGCCTTTTTCATTTCTAATTTTTGTTATTTGAGTCTTCTCTCTTCTTTTTTTTGTTAGCCATGCTAATGGTTTGTCAATTTTATTTATCTTTTCAAAAAACCAACTTTTTGATTCGTTGATCTTTTGAATTGTTTTTTGGTTTTCAATTTCATTCAGTTCTGCTCTGATCTTAATGATTTCTTTCCGTCTGCTAACTTTAGGATTGGATTGTTCTTGTTTTTCTAGTTCTTTAAGGTGAAGTGTTAGGTTGTTCACTTGCCATCTTTCCATTCTTCTGAAGTGAGCATTTAATGCAATAAATTTTCCCCTCAATACTGCTTTTGCAGTATCCCACAGGTTTTGGTATGATGTATCATTGTTTTCATTAGTTTCAATAAACTTTTTGATTTCCTGCTTGATTTCTTCTTGGACCCATATGTCATTAAGTAGAATGCTGTTTAATTTCCATGTGTTTGTATAGTTTCCAGAGTTTTGTTTGTTATTAATTTCTAGTTTTAATCCATTGTGGTCTGAGAAGATACATGGGATAATTGCAATTTTTTTGAATTTATTGAGACTTGATTTGTGACCTAATATGAGATCTATCCTGGAGAATGATCCATGTGCTGATGAGAAGAATGAATATTCTGAGGTTGTTGGGTGGAAAGTTCTGTAGATATCTGCCAATTCCAATTGGTCTAGAGTCTTGTTTAGATCTTGTGTTTCTCTACTGATTCTTTGCCTTGATGATCTGTCTAATATTGACAGTGGAGTGTTCAGGTCCCCTGCTATTATGGTATTAGTGTCTATTTCCTTCTTTAGGTCTAATAGAGTTTGTTTTATAAATCTGGCTGCTCCAACATTGGGTGCGTACATATTTATGATTGTTATGTCTTCTTGATGGATCAGTCCTTTTATCATTAAGTAGTGTCCCTCATTGTCTCTTTTTATGGTTTTTCGTTTAAAGTCTATTTTGTCAGATATAAGAATAGCTACTCCAGCTCGTTTTTCTTTTCTGTTTGCATGGTATATCTTTTTCCATCCTTTCACTCTTAGTCTGTGTGAATCTTTATGGGTGAGGTGGGTCTCTTGTAGGCAGCATATAGTTGGGTCCTGCTTTTTGATCCAGTCAGCCAGTCTGTGTCTTTTAATTGGGGAATTTAAGCCTTTAACATTAAGAGTTGTTATTGAAAGGTGTTGATTTATTCCTAGCATTTTATTGGTTGTTTGGTTGTCCTAGGTGTCTTTTGTTCCTTGCTTTCTGATTTACTGTTCGGTTTCTTTGTTTGTTGGTTCCTTAGGTTGTAGATAGTGTTTTTGTTAGCTTGTTTTCTCTTCATGAATGCCATTTTTATTGTACTAGCAGGTTTAGATTTTTCTTGGGTTTTTATGGCAGTGGTAGTTATTTTTCAGGAACCAAACCCAGTACTCCCTTGAGGATTTCTTGTAAGGGTGGTCGTGTGGTAGTGAACTCCCGCAGTTTTTGTTTGTCGGAGAAATATACTATTTGCCCCTCATTTCGGAAGGATAGCCTTGCAGGGTAGAGTATTCTTGGCTGGCAATCTTTGTCTTTTAGTATTTTGAAAATATCATCCCATTCCTTTCTAGCTTTTAGGGTTTGTGATGAAAAGTCTGATGTTAACCTGATTGGGGCTCCCTTATAGGTGATTTGACTCTTCTCTCTTGCAGCTTTTAAGATTCTCTCTTTGTCTCTGAGTTTTGCCAATTTGACTATGACATGTCTTGGAGAAGGCCTTTTTGGGTTGAATACGTTTGGAGATCGTTGAGCTTCCTGGATCTGAAGATCTGTGATTTTTCCTATACCTGGGAAGTTTTTTGCCACTATTTTGTTGAAAATGTTTTCAATGGAATCTCCATTTTCCTCCCCTTCTGGAATACCCATGACTCGGATATTTGAGTGCTTGAGGTTGTCTGATATCTCTCTCAGATTTTCTTCCATGTCCTTGATTCTTTTTTCTTTCTTTTTGTCTGCTTGTGTTATTTCAAACAGCCCATCTTCAAGTTCAGAGGTTCTCTCTTCAACTTCGACAAGCCTGCTGGTTAAACTCTCCGTTGTGTTTTTTATTTCGCTGAATAACTTCTTCAGTTCAGCAAGTTCTGCTACATTTTTTTTCAGGACATTGATTTCCTTGTATATTTCCTCTTTCAGATCCTGTATACTTTTCCTCATTTCATCATGATGTCTAGCTGAGTTTTCTTGTATCTCATTCAGTTTCCTTAGAATTATCACTCGAAATTCCTTGTCAGTTATTTCAAGGGCTTCTTGTTCTATAGGATCTAGAGTATGAGATTTATTAACTTTTGGTGGTGTACTTTCTTGATTTTTTGTATTTCTGGTGTCTTTTTTTTGGTGTTTATTCATTGTGGCAGGGGGTTTCACAGTCCACCGGTTTGAGACTAATGACTAACTAGGATGTTGCTGTGGTTGCCAATTTGGTATGGCTCCCGCCGTGACTGCTCAGTTGGCCTCTAGTGTCTTGTGTGTGTGGTTGCCTCGGGCCTTGGGCTTCTCCGGGGATCCACCTTTCTGGTCAGCTTGTACTCTGCTGGGCTGGTGGATCACGTACCACAGGGTGTGTGATCTCTGTTGAGCTTTCACTTCCTGTACAGGACTTCTCCCGGTTCCGTGTGCTCTGGCCCAGGCTGTTAGATCGTGCAGTGGCGACCCCACCGGGTGTGTGGTTTCTGTCGAGTCTCCGCCTCCCTGGCCGCACGTCTCCCCCCTCTGTGCACACTGTGCTGGGCTGGGGTGTGTCTTCTGCACCCCTCGTCTATCAGCTGGGCCTTCAAGACCCTGCTCAGCACCGCCTCGCCCAGGAAGTCTACCAGGTTTCTGCTAGGCACAGACGACCGGTTTCTCTGGGTGCCTTTGTACCAGTGTGTCGCTCTTTCTCCGGTCTTGTTCACCTTTGTATCCCCCCGGTATAAACCGAGTCTAGTGCCCGCCTGCAGGCTGCTCTCTGGCAGGTTCAAGCGGACCTGGGAACTCTCCTACCACACTATTCCCAACCAGAAATTCGTTAGGCTTTTTTCCAAACTGGTGGTCGCAGAGATGGTATCTGCCTCCCAGTAACAGGAAGTTTACCGGGGCCGGAGTCCAGGGTGTGGTGGAGTGACAGTCGGCCCGCCCGTACTTCCTTGCCCTCCCAACACTGGTCGGGACGCCCCAGGCCCCCAGCCCCGCCAGAGAACCACGGAGGGAGTGGGAGAGGAGGCCGGCCTGCAGGCTCCGGAAAGCCCAGCGCCAGGCCAAGCAAATAGGCTCAGTGATGGCCGAGCAGGGCGGAGCTGCCCGCACCTGGGAAAATGGAGGCGGCACCGCGGCGGTGATTGGCCTGGTGGTGCAGGCGGGAGCCGCGTGGGCATCCACCCCCCGAACAGAGCTGTGCCAGGGATCACTCACAGTGCTGTGCCAGGTCGGGTGCTCGCTCTCTGTCTCTGGTTTGTCGCCTTCCGTGTTCTCGGCACTGCCGCCTAGGGCTGTTCAGTTGCGGCGCGGCTCGGGCGCTCCCTGGAATCTTCTTTAATGCCGGCCTGAAACCTCGAATCCTGAATAGGGCAGCTGGCCGCCTTCAGTGCGGCCCCAGCCTCCGGGATCCTGGCTGCATCCACAGCAGCCCTGGTGCCGTGTTCCCTGTTTCAAGACTCGCTTTTGCAGCTAAGAATCAGTTCTTTTCCTGCTCCACACTTCAAAGCTGTTGCCTGTAAATGAGGCAGCCTCCCCTGCCGGGGGCAAAGTGGCGTTGAGCCCCCACGACCGGCCAGCAGCTGTAGTCCTCCCTTAAGAGATGGTGAGAGGAAGGTCCACAAGTTTCCCGGCTGCCTGAGGCCCAGTGGCCGCCTTTTACACCTCAGCTACTCCGCGCCAGCCGCCGCCATCTTGAAACTCCCTCAGCTTTATCCCATTTCTGAGAGTGTTTAATAACAATAGGGCAGTAGCCAAGCAGATTACACCAATGTCTTTTGTCTTACTATACATAAGAATTATCCAAGGAGTGCTATCTATTCAGTAGAACCTAGTATGAACCCCTTAACTATGGTCCCCAGTAGGGTAACTCCTATATTGTTAAAAGCCCTAGGAGAATATATTTTATGTGTGTGGTGTCTGTCAGGATAAATATGTGATTTAATAATGCAATATAAAATCTATGGGCCCACCTAAGGTAGGCTTATACATTGATGAAGATTTTGATTAATGGGTAGAGAAGAGGTACTGATGTATCTTTTCTTGTCCAAATCAATATGTTTGATGTTTCTTCATATTCTTTAGGCTTCATCTCTTTCTGTTCATTATCAAAAACCATCTTTTTTGTTCTTTTTTATTATTTATTTTTATTATTATTTATTGCTGGCTAAATCATCCACCACGAGAGGAAGGTAAGTGGTAACAAAATTACAACTTGTTAATGTCATGACTCAAAGACTCTCTTCGTGTTGATGCTCTATAGGTCTCGTTGACTTCACTTCCCTGAAACCACTACTTAATGTTGGTTTCATCATCACTCATGACACCAAATCGTCCATTGTATTTCTGGATTGGATTTATGAGGGAAAACCACATGTGGGCATCAGAAATAACCAGGGGCAGATGTGTTGGCCCAGGGAAGAGACAACAACTGTCCAATTTCATCTGAGTGACACTGATGAAAATCTCGGCTGAGCTAGTTGTTAACAGCAGTGGCTGGAGTAGGAGATGTGGCTTATAGATGTGAAGTACCACAGAGAGCCATCCCATACAGAAGGAGCCCTTCTCCTAGCCAAATTCTTTGTAACCTTAAGATGTTCAGAAACAAATGCTCCTGTAACTATCTAAAAGGTTAAATAAATCTTTAAAGAATATGTGTTGACAGGTGAGAGACCATTGAGTTATAGACAAAAAATTCTCTTTTGATGATTTTCCTTCAGTTATATAATTCCAAAATATGCTTCTAAGTTTTGTAATCACAAATAATGGTTTGTCAGCATAGACAGAGGCAATTAGTTTCTAAGCACCTATTCCAATTTTTCCTAGATTAATGGGACATCATTGTGAACCACATATCACTTTGTTCATTTGCAGGGATTCTTTTAGCCATTTTTCCACAATAGATTAACCTGTATGAGGTTGAAAATACTGATGAGATGGTCTGTCAAAGGATATGCTTTCAGAACCCTAAGAGTTAATTATAACCTATAATGTTTTAATGGTGTCCGGCAGAAATTATCAGAATTAACGTTTCCAAAACTCATATGTGAAATTAACTCATAAAAATGAACCAAATGCAGTGTTGAGGCCTTGGTTCATTCTCATTTATATTTTACTTATGTTATAATTTTTGACCCTCTTTATGATATAATTTGATATCTTACTATTTTCTGTTATAATTGATACATTATCAAGAAATAGTAACAATCAAGATACATCCCGACACTTGTTAAATAACCTCCTCCAGTGCAAAAATAATAATGTCTGTAATCTTTGTGGGATTCAAAGAAGAATAAAAATATATATATAACTATATATATATAGTTATATGTAAAACTATACCATAAAATGTATGTGTTTATGTATATTATATTTCACACTTATTAATGCCACCCCTTTCAAATCAGGACCCTTCCTTTTCATTCTGTATTAGGTGGGTGTATAATGAAGTGTTGGTTCCTGGCCTTCTAGTGTAAGTAAAATCCATTATGAATAATCCATACTGTCTTATACTAATTACATAGTATTTTGAATACAGGAAATAATAAATTACACTAAATACTGCATAATTCCAAATGAATGATTTTATGATTTTGTTGAAGAATCACTTCTTGTTTCAATGATCACTCTAAATTTCTACTGATAACATAGTATTGTCTTGAAAGAGCATGGGATTTGCCACTGCATTTAATTTTAAGCTTCATTACTTGGCATTATTGCAGATGAACAAAGTGACTCAACTTTCTGAGCTTCAAAATTCTGAGCTATCCAATAGAAAAGTAATCATATCATGGATTTTTCCGGGTTTTAGGTGCTGATGCATAAGAAAAGATGTTTTAAACTTGAGAAATTTCATGTCAAAAAATTGATGTGAAAGACTATTTTTTCCCTACATACATATCTTTTTTTCTATAGTAGGCTATAAGGAGGAATTAAGGGTTTTAAAATCCTATTTAAATCCTATTTAAAATCCTAAAGTAGGTTACTCAGCTTTAGCACAGAAAAGGAAGGCTTTAGAAATATTTGATGAAAGGGGCAGCTCATGGCTCACTTGGGAGAGTGTGGTGCTGATAACACCAAGGCCACGGGTTCTGATCTCTATATAGGGATGGCGGGTTAGCTCACTTGGGAGAGCTGACAACACTAAGTCAAGGGTTTAGATCGCCTTACTGGTCATCTTTAAATATATATATATTTAATATAAATAACTAACTGACTAACTAACTAACTAACTAAATATATATATGTATATATATATATTTTTTGAAATATATATTATTTTCCTTCTTCGAAATAAATATATATATTTATTTATTTATATATATATTTATTAATATATATATTTACTTATATATATATTTATATGTGTGTGTGTGTGTGTGTGTGTGTGTGTGTGTGTGTATTTGATGAATAATCATTTTATTCTTTCCCCCTCCATGAATTTTGTGCTATTTTTTAGAAGGTATTAGATTCCTAAGGAGTGTGCTTTTGTCAGCACTAAAATATAGTTCCTCCTGGGGCCAACCCTGTGGCTCACTCGGGAGAGTGCCGCACTGGGAGCGCGGCAGTGCTGGGAGCGCCGAGGACACGGGTTCGGATCCTATATAGGGCTGGCTGGTGTGCTCACTGGCTGAGCGTGGTACGGACGACACCAAGCCAAAGGTTACGATCCCCTTACTGGTCACAAAAATAAATAAATAAATAAATAAATAAATAAATAAATAAATAAATAAATAAATAAATAGTTCCTCTTGCTCTAACAACACCGTTCTCACAATTCCAAATATTTAATAAGTGGAAACCACAACACCATCCCATATTTCTTTGATTTGTTTGATTTGATTTGTCTCTCAGAGCAGTCAGTATTGGTTGCTGCCAGTGACAGGGCTATTATTAATTCCACAGGATTGTCTCAGGAGTTCTTCAAATCACAGCAACCTCAGAGACATCTGGAATACTATGACTGGGGTCCCAGGAGTGAAACATGCACACACATGGGTCTCCATCCCCATCTGTTCCATCTACACAGTAGCTGTTCTAAGCAACATCCTCTATTACTCATGTTCACTGAGTGCAGTGTTCACGAAGCTATGTCTCTTTTCCTCTCTACGTTGGCCATGGCTGATATCATTCTCTCCACAGTCACCACACCAATGATTCCAGAAATCCTCTGGTTTCAAGCTTGGGTATTTCTTTTGGTAGCTGTGTGTCCCAGATATTTTTATTCTACTTATCTTTGAGGCAATGTCTGCCATATTTCTGGCCATGGCATTTGACCATTATGTGGCCATGTGTTATCCACTAAGATATACTACCTGTCTAACCCCTTCAGTCATTGGAAAAATGGGTATTGTGGCTGTGACGAGGAATTTCTTCATCTGCTCCCCCTTGTTTTCTCTGGTTTATCGGCTTACTTACTGTGGGGAGAACATAAATCATCACTCATGTTGTGAATATATGGGCATTGCCAGGCTGGCCTCTGATAGGACCAAGGTCAGCATCTACTATGGGATGGTTTTGGCCCTATTTTCTACATGCCCAGAAGTGGTGCTTATTATCGTCTCTGATGCCCTTATACTTTGTACTGTGTTTAGAATTCCTTCCTGAGATCCCTGACTCAAGGCTCTGGGTACTTGCGGCTCCCTGTCTCTGGCATCCTCCTGTTCGATACACCGCATTTCTATTCCTTCTCCAATAACCAATTTGGGGGCCACAGCATACCACTCCATATACCTGTCTTCTTTTGCTAATCTTTATGTGTGGTATAACTCACTTTCAACCTCATCATTTAGGGAGTTAAGTTCAAGCAAATTAAGGAGAGGGTTTTCCAGGCTTTTTCACTGAGGAGGACATTTAGTTGACATAGAGTGAGCAGCTAAGTTCTTCATTTTTCTAAGTAACTTCACAAATGTAGGCTGCCTGAAATTATAGTGAAGATCTTGTATCATGCCGACATTAGGAAAAAAAAAAAAAAAAGGCAATTTTTGGTTAAATAAGAAAATGTTAAAATGTTAGTATTTATGATGTTTTGTTCAGGGAAGTATTAGTTGAAGGACCCTTTATTTTCTGTATACTATTTAGCTTTGTTATACCGCAGTCTTAAAGCATAATAATTTAATAGCTATTTTCAATTTTATATTAACACAGAAAAACAGGACATCTCAAGATACAGCCCACCATCACACACTAAACAAACAAAAAACAAAATCTTAAAACAACCTACCAGATGTTTGGCTTATTTTCCTATTATATTAACTCTGAACTTCAGAGAAAATAATACATATATATAGCATCATGATTTAATAACTGAGCATTTGAACTCTGGGTTCAAGTTTTGAATTCCAGATGTCTGGGCTTGGTCAAGAGTATTTAGTCTTTCTGAGCTTTTGTATATTTATCTTTAAAATAGGTATAAAATATTATACTCTAGTAAGGTTGTTGAAAGGATTAAATAAGATGATCTATACAAAGCTACTAAATAGGTACTGCCATAAATTAAAAATTGAAAAATTTCACTTAAAGTTACCATTAGCGGTTGTATAATCATCCTGCTTCCCACTAACACTAAATTTGAAGGACAGAGAAAGTTTGTTTGCTTATTTTATGTCTTCCCTCCTGTACATAATGTCAGAAATTATGCAACAAAATGGTCGTAGGTAATCTTGAGGCATTAAACTATTTTAATTTCTTAGTGTTGAGACTGAAGAAAGATTTTACCATAACAGGATTTTTAGGATTATTAGCCTACACGTTACTTAAATCCATTGGAATGAAGAAAAAATCCCTAACTGCTTCTTAAATGAGTGTAAAAGTAGTAGTTATCCTCTAGTTCATTGTATGATGGCACTATGGACTGCAGATATTTATATATATACACACACACACACACACACACACATATATATACACATATAAAATATATATAATTTTTGTAATATATATGTATATATACATATATATATTTTATTTTTTTTTACTTTAAGGGCAATAATTATTACTACTAGTGGCTAGAGTAAAAGTCATTTATTGGGAAATAAAAGTAACAATGGGATATCAGAATATATAATAAAATAATAATGAAAAATTAAGTAATAAAGAGATGTTACATGTTCATTTGTACAAGTAATACGCAAACTCACAAATGTGAATGTTCACAGCTCTGAAGATGAATGTGAAAAACTAAAACATTATTAGTGTCCAGGATGAATATCTTAATATACATCCTAAAAATATAATATAGTGCAATTACTAAGGTATAAGTTACAACAAGAGCTTTTATGGAAGTAAAATAAAAAATATTTAGAAGAGATCTGTCGAATGATACATATCAAGTGCTCTCAAATGTATAGATATACACACATAATCATATATGAAACATATATAAATCATATTTGCATATAAATTAAGGACAACATATAGACTAACAGATGTACAAATTTTAAAGGAAACATTTCAATTAAATTTAAAATTAAATAAAAACATTTAAAACAAATTACATATATCAGTTTTCTCCTTTTCGAGATGTGATATATAGCATTAGCCTTACTTTATATACTTCCACCTGTCATGTATATTTTGGGTTTTTCCTTTACACAACGTATCATCTTATGTCCAATTTATCCTCAATTTATATACATATTAATCAAATAATTAATTACTTTAAAAAGTATTCAGTCTTTATATCTGAATGCTTTCATAGCCTCCTGAAATTACTGCTAACACTTTATTCTGATTTTTCTACTACTCAGAGTCTACTTTAGTGCATTTTTTAGGAGAGTTGCTAGAGAACAGTATTATGCCTGCTTGAGAATATTTATTATAACTTCACGTTTAAGAAAGAACAATGAAAACATTTATATGTTTATAGAATTCTTAGCTAACAACTGTTTGTTCACAATCCTAGATATGTGTTATTCAAAAACTTTACCTAAGAATCCAAACTCTGGAGACAAAAATAGTCTGAAGAAAAAGCTTATATCCACCTGATAATAACTTGAAATTGATAATTTTTGAAATACCAACCTTCTCTGATCCCCACTACTTACATTTCTGACCATATCTTAATGCACTGCTCCTTTCATCCATAAAATTGGTCAAAAGTGTAATTATTTTATGCCTCTTTTTATTGTATTCCTTCAATTTCAAAATGTAAACTCTGTACAAGAGAAACAAGTAATGACAAGTGCTTATATGGAAGTGATATAATACGTAATATTTAATATGTAATACAGTGATGGTAATATAATATTTAGCAAATTTCATAAAAACAGTTTCTATTTCATTCTAGAAGTTGGTAATGAGGAAGGAAAATCTAAGTTTATCATGATTTTCAAATTTTTATATGGTCACATCACTTTTGTTCTAAATGTTGCTCCGGAACTTGTTTTCTTGTTGCAATGTTTTGTTTTAGGCCAATGTTTGATACAAACTCATGTAGAATAACATAATTCTTTAATTGTTGCATGTTGCACATATATTCTTAAAGTGTACAGGAATTAGAGTGTGAAATAGTTTTTTGAGAAGATCAGTGTTATTGACAATCTTAGCCAAACCTTTAAGAAAATAAAAAGAAAAATTATAAACTATCAATTATATAATTAGGGAATAAAATGATCAAATTTACTTCAATGTATTTAATAACATAGACAAAATGGGAAAATTCCTTTGAATACACAAACTAACAAAGCTCCTTCTAGAAAATAGATAATCTAAGCAGTATTGAAACTTCTAGTAGGACTGTAATTGGAAACTTTCTAATAAGAAATTTGCCAGGCCCAGATGCTTTTGCTAGGTTAACGTGCACACGTGCGCACGCACGCACACACACACACACACACACACACAAATTGAGGGGAACATAATATAAATCTTATACAAAGTTTTCTCAGAAAACAGTATAGGAAAAAATCCTTCATAAAATATTTTATAAGGGTAGCTTTATGCTGATATAAAATTGAAACTATGTTATGATGAGGTAAGAAAACTCTTGGCCATATCTCTAAAAAACAAAACCTCCCCTCTCCCCACACTTAGCAATTCTTGTCCTTAACTGTGAACATTTGATTCCAGAATAATACTGGGAGTTTTCTCTCTGCTGATCACTCTCTTGGAAAGTTTCCAAATTTCAAATTCTTGGAGATGTCCTCCTTTGGAGATGGGCACTTCACAAGGTCTGGTCACCTCGGCACATTAACTCATAAATTCAAGTTCTGGTCAGGTTGTCAGCCATACACTTTGAAAACAAATACCATTGCACAAGCACCAGATTCCTGGAGATTTGGTTCAGTTTATGTTACAGCATTAGTGGGTGCTGCCACATCAACCTACATGGCAGGAGAAAAGCTTTGGGAATGTCCTTTTTCAGCAGGATCCCATGTCAGCAGATTCAAGATCTCCAATATCTTCACATCTTAATGCCCAGACCTAGCCAGACTGTCATCGGTATCACTATTCTTGAAGACTGAATTGAATGGATAAAGCACGTACTTATACATCGGGTGCAGTGTGAACCCTCTGGATGTTGTCTCTAAATTTATAAAATCCAAATGTGACTCTTTAGTGATCCTCCAGCTTTGCAGAGGAGCTATGGAAACCTGAAAATAAGCTGATCCACAGATAAGATAACAGATAGAAAAGGGAAGGTACTTTTGTTAAAATAAGAGGCCCAATTTAAAGAAACAGACCACTAGCAACAGAGGCAATAATTCTTTAGAAGGCTAGTCCAAGATCTGACTGTATATCTTCAAAACTTTGGAATTGTCATGGTTAAGGATAAAATGACCCTCCAACCACAGCCCTGTGAGAGTCAATGACACTCACAGGGAGGACTGTGAGTGTCACTGACTGAATGAGAGAATCAATCAGGTCCCAGCCAGAGTGGATCTAGTAGGTTTATCATTTCAAGTAGAAATACCAGCCCATGACAAGGAAGCAGAAAAAATAGAGTTCTCCACAGAAACAAGACCAGTCTCAGTGTCCTGGGGCTGTGTAAGCGTTCCTTTAGGACCTTGATGACACAGAATCATTTCCTTTCCTTGCTTAGAAATCTTAATGCAATACTCTATCAAAATTTTCCAGTTATTTGGATATCATGCTACTTGAAATGAACTTTAGAATGTACATTAGACTTGCCAGGATGAAACTGGAGAAATGCATCCCAAGAAAATAACTGTTATTAGCAGAGTTAGGAAAGTATAATTTGTTATCGGAGATTAGAAGACAAAACAGTGCGGAGAATATAAAGAAGCATAGTAAAACAGAATGGAAAAATATAGAACTTTAAATAATTTTATTGAGTGCAATTATCTTATACAGTTAATCTGGAAATACACATTTTAGGCATTAGGACACAATGTAGTCATTGCTAAACAGGCGATCTCTAGAGTCAGACAGTCAATAATCAAATCTCTGCTCCACTTCTCCTAATTATAAAGCATTAAGAAAGTTATTTTATCTATGTGCCCACTTTTAATTGAAAAAAATACATACATACATATATATATATATAAAAGGTAACTCCTTTGACAACTTGAAAATTGAGCGTTCCCCATGATTTGTTTGCTCCCTACAGTGTTGTAAATTACTTCTAGGTCCCTTTGAGCTTTGTGGAAGAAAAGGAAAGGCACTCTTAGAAGTTCTGTGACTGCACAGGCCACATGGTCACTATTACTCTAATGCTGGTTTCCCAGCTTCCCAGATAGGAGGTTGTTGGGAGGGAGAGGGGAAAGGGAAGAGGGAGGGAGGTTTCGGTAATGGGCCACAATAATCAACCACATTGTATATCGACAAAATAAAATAAAATAAAAGAAGTTTCACCACAACAAAAATATTTTTTTTAACTCAACATCATTAGTTGACCTTGAAGTGGAGAGCGGAGAGTGGTGGTTCAAACAACCAGTAGTAAAAATAGAGTCTCTCAGAAAAAGACAACCACCAAACAAACAAACAAAATCTGACTTTATGAGATACAAAACCGATCACAGAGGAATTTGGTATATCATAATACTGGTCGAGAAAAAAATGGTCTATTAAATAATCATTTCAGTTGACAACTCGCTATAAAATATATATTTACATCAATATGCTATTAAAAATTCTTAGCTTACACCATGACTACCATGACCAACAAATAAATAGAACAATGGAGAAATGGCTGTGACGTAGTATGAAACAGTAGGAGCCCTGGTAAAATTCTAATTGAAAACAAATTGGCCCACCATTATTTTCAAGTTATTTAAAATCCCTTTATCTCAATTTCCTCATCTATGAAACTAAATGATTTCGATTTACCCTATAGATTTGCTGTAAATATTAATAGTGTGAAACACTACCTAGGGCTTCCAAGTGGCCTGGCATAGAATATGCATCTGATAATTATAAACAAAATTATTATTTTTATAGGAGTTATTATTACTATGGTGTTTAGTATATTATTAGCAGTAAAAATACAAACATTAAAAATAAACTCTACCAGTTTGTGGGAAATGCTTATATAATCATATGGTATGTACATTTATGGCAGCCTTATTCAAAATCAAAACTATAAGACAGAAAAATGTCCATCAACTGATGAGTGAATAAACAGTTGTAAATAATACAATCAAATAGTAGTCAATAATAAAAATAAATTAACCAGGTATACAGGCAACAACAAAAATGAATCTCAAAAGCATTATTCTAAGTGAAAGAATCCATACGGATAAAATTCCACTAGTTACTATTTAATTTACATGACCTCTCTTAAAGACAAAACTATAGACAGAAATCAGATTAGTAGCTTCCAGGAACGTGGGGTTGGTGGAGAGGATTGACCTAAAATAGGTGTAAGGACATTCGTGAGGGTGATGGAAATACTATATATTTTGATTGTGGTGGTCATTAAATAAATTTAAATATTTTTCAAAGATCATCAAACTGTGCATATATATCTAACCAGGGTGAAATAATATTCCTAATTATACCTCAGTAAAACTTCTTTAAAAACATTAAGTACATTATATATATACTATTGTAGAAGTAATATTTTGAAGACACTTACACATACCAGCAATGTCCAAATCTGATAATACTTTATTACCATTTATGATTCATTTTGGTAATTTTTCTACTTTAGGTTATCATACAAATGTTTTATAATGGTTGGATAACTATTTAAAGACTTTATGTTAAAATTAATTACAGAATGAAAGCAGCTTATGTGTGATTTGAAACTAACTAAAACAGAGACTATATCCAAATCCCATCGCCTATTAATTCATAAAAATTTGACATATAATATAATATTGGTGTGTTTCAAAAATTCATTTATATAATAGAAAATAATATCTACCTCAGAGTTTAGATGGAGCAATTAAGTTAGAAACAGATTAACATTACTTGGTAATAGTAATAATAAGACTTTTTTTTTTTAACTGTGGCAAAGGTATGTAAATGAGACAAGGCAAATAAAAGTATGAACTCAAGGTTAACATTTTCAAATGATTTAAATAGTAGTTGCTATTGGTGTTATTATGCAAAAAAACAAACTAATCGCATAAGTCTATTTCTGTCTACCATGGCAATTGCTGGTTGTATACATATCCAGCTCAATCACTGTTCATAAGGTTGGAATGGGGGGAAAATGTTGGACTGGTGGACAACGTAGCATCAAGTTAACTTCCTGTGTTCTTTGTATCACTACTTTTTAAATGACGCAAAAAGTCCAATTTCCTCATGGTGCCTATTCAGTTACATGGCCATGTGGATAAACTGGGTAGCAGAGGCCATGATTAACAATACATGAGAATGCTGCATAGAGCAATAACACTATACTAAGATAATGGTTGACCTTTTAGTGATTACTTGAAGGATATTAGTCAGCAAAATTTATCTTTTCATAATCGTCATCCAACTAACACCCTCACTCAACTAGTCATAATATAGTATAGATTTTACTAGCTAATCTGCCTCATATATTGATATGATTGTCGGCCCATGGACTATCCATTTTCTGAATTGTAAAATTGGTCACAATATTACACAAGTCGATTTTACCAAGGCATAATGGTTGTTGGAAAATGGAGAGGAAGATATTTGTAACATATAAACCATTATAAAATAAAAAGGTGTTAGATCTGTTTTTTATTACTTACTTATTGCACTTTTTAAAATTCCACTTGTTGACATTTAAATACATCCACATTTGATCTCAAGACTCAGGCTCTTTTGCAGTAGAACAATCTCTGGACTCTCTTTCGTATCTGTTGGGTCTTGATACTATAAATAATGGGGTTCATCAAGGGTGGAAAAAGGATATAAATGTTGCCCATGAGGACATGAACCACTGGTGAGAGATGTTTCCCAAATCGATGCACCATGGTCAGACCAATGATTGGGATGTAGAAAACCAAAACAGCAGAGATGTGAGATACACAGGTTTGCAAGGACTTGCGCCGCTCCTCCTGGGATGCAATGGCTAAGACAGTATGCAAGATCATGATATAGGAGATAAGTATGAGCACTGCATCCAACAGCAGGTTGCTGATTACCAGGGCCAGACCATAGATGCTGTTGAAGCGGATATCCGAACAGGCCATTCGAATTAAATCTTGGTGCAGGCAGAAAGAGTGAGAAAGGATGTGAGGACGGCAATAGTTTAAGAACTTCAGACGAATGATGACTGGAGGTATGAGCAAAGAACTTCTACATAAGATTGTCACCCCAATTTTCAAGATTTTGTCATTAGTTAGGATGGAGGAATAGCGTAGTGGGTTGCAAATGGCAATGTAGCGGTCAAAAGCCATAGTGAGGAGGACAGAGGACTCCATGAAGGACAGACCATGGATGAAATAGGACTGGGCAATGCACAAATCCAGGCTGATCTCTTGAATGAGCCCCCACAGGATCCCCAGCACTGTGGGCATGGTGGACAGCCCCATGCACAGGTCAGTGAGGGCCAGCATGGCCAGGAAGTAGAACATGGGCTGGTGCAGGCTCTGCTCGGTCCGGATCACGTGGAGCACCATGCAGTTTCCCAGGAAGACCATGGCATAGATGGAGGAGAAAGGGATGGAGAGCCAGAGATAGTCAACTTCGAGGCCAGGAAAGCCAGTAAGAATAAAACTGGAACTACTGAAGTTGGAGATAAAGATAGAAGACATTAATAGAGAATTAAGAGTATTTTGAGAAAGATATCATAAATCACACAGGTTTGTGATTCCCTAATTTCTAGCAATGTTAATCAGGTTTTGTGAATAAAATAAAATATAACACAATTTCCATAAATGTAATAATCTCAGAAAATAGAGATCTGATATTTTATGTTAGGGCAAAAACCTGTTGCATAGACATGGAATTTCCAGTGCCTGTGACTGGGGATCTTGGAAGATTAGGGACTTTTATGCAAAAACAACAATGTCAATGGGCATGTGGGATTTATATTAATGGTTAGACCTCTGGGAGTCTCTATTCATTCCTAAAGGAAGACTATGTGTGATCACAGATGTATACAATTCGCTGCCGTGGTTGGCATCACCCTCGGGAGAATGTTAAATGCACAGGTAATTTTTCTCTTTGCTGCTGCAGCTGTTCCTTTTACTTCCCCTTAAGTGTCATAAGATCCCAAAGGAAAAGGACTATTTAAAGTAGCCTAGCTTTGTAGAAGATAAAGATTAGCCAAGAAAAACTAAACAAAGTACAGTAGGAATTTTTTAGCACATTGCATAGTGTTTAGCTCCTCTCTAAATTATCTACCTATTGACATTTTTAAATTTTACTTTATTTTTCTTCTTTATTTCTCTCTTTCTCTCTTTCTTTCTCTCTTTGTTACAAATGGAACATAATTGAATGTATATACCTGTGAGGTACAGTGCTGAATATCATTACCTATGTGCAATATGTGATTCTCAAATCAGAATAATTAGTTTATTCAACCTTATGTGTTGTAATCATTTTTTGTGGCCCTTTACCAATTTCTCTATTTTTATGTACCTCTTTATTCTGTATGAGATTACTTCCTCTCTGAACTTCACAGTATTATTTCCTCATATACCATTTATATATTAGATAACATAATTAGCATGTAATTTAAACCAGGAAATCCTAAAAAATTTTTTGATGGTATTTATTTCATTTAAGACTATGTCAGCTATTCACAGGTAGAATAAAATCAATCGATTAAGCATATCACATTTTTTTGTTATAACAAAATAATCCTAGCCTCCTATAGATCTATATCCGCTACTGAATACTTTCAGCACATCTCTCATATTCAGTACATAAAGCACCATGACAGGAGTTTCTTTGGTTAAAAGAGTCTATGAATTATTAGAGCTTATAGGAATAATTTTAGGATTTCAGAGTGCAATTGGGTTCTATAGAAGTTTACCACTATGATTTGTATATTTGGGTAATTGAAAACTATTTCTACTTTTAGAAGGAATGCAATTCTTACAAATATAATAAAAATATTTAAATCATATGAAAAAGTAGGCATTATCCTCAGAGTACAACTGAATACCTGAACCACTGCTTTGGGAGATGGGAATTTACTAATATAATAAAGATAAAAGGACCTTGAATTAAAATTATATTCAAAGTGTGCTACTTTTACTTGATTAAGAATTCAGTCAAAATAAACATCAAGGACTAATGAGATTAGTTTTCAGATACGAGGCTAAGAGAAGCCATTGGGTAAATGCAACCACAATCTTGGGTAATCCAAGATGCAAGAGAAAATACATGTCAATTTTTCTGTTAAGCCTTTCTCAGCCTCCAAGGACAGAGTGAACAATTTTCTCCCAAGATACTTTATGCATGTTCCTAGCATAGAATTAATTACATACAGATACAATTATATTTCAATGTGTGCTTCTTTACTATATTGTGAGCACCTTGCGGTTGAGAGATTTTTGTTGTTGTTTATTTCCATCTTCATATAGTACCTGACGTAAATAGATATTCAATGCGTATTTTTTGAACACATGCATAAGTTAATTATTGTAAATTCTGCGGCCTTTCCAATAATACTTGGTTTTCGAAAGCCTTATTACATACTGTGGGTTAGAAGTTTTTATAAGTCTATAAATCGTTGTGCATCACTTCTAGTTTAAAATAACTGAGTCTGTCCGAATGTCTGGTATAATATATGAAGGTATCTCAAAAAATTAAAAATAGGACTACTTATAATCCAGCAGTCCAACTTCTGGATTTAAATCCAATAGAATTGAAAAATGGATCTCAAAGAGATTTCTATAATTGCAGCATTATTCACAATAGCCAAGACATGGAAAAAAAAAAAATCCCTAAGTGCCCATTGACAGATGAATTTATATAGAAATAATGGTACATGTATATAATGGAATATTATTTATTCTTTACAAAGAAGAAAATCCTGCCATTTGCAGCAACATGAATGAAACAGGAGGGTGTGATGCTAAATGAAATAAGCCAGAAAAAGAAAGACAAATGTTGCACGATATCACTTACATATAGAATCTGGAAAAGTCAAAGTTAGAGAAACAGAGGCTAGAAGGGTGGTTGCCAGGGGCTGAGCAGTGGAGAAAATGGGGAGATGTTGGTCAAAGGGTAAAATTTTAAGTTATAAGATGAATACATTCTAGATATTTATTATACAGTCAATAGCAAATTACTGTATAACTTCAACACAAAGAGGTGACCAATGTTTGAGGTGATACGTATACTAAATACCCTGATATGATTATCACACACTATATAAATATGCCCAAATATCACACTGTATTCCATAAACATATGCAATTATAATGGGTCAATTAAGAAAAAATGAATAAAAAAGAAAAAACCCCCAAAACATTCCAGAGACAGAAGTAGATTAGAGATTATCAGAAACTAGCATGAAGGAATAAGTTATTGCTTTATGAGTACACAGCTTATGTTTAGGATGACAAAATAGTTTGGAAATAGATAGAGGTGGTGGTCACATAGCAATGTGAATGTAATTAATTCCACATAATTGCATATTTAAAAATGCTTTAAAGTTGCAATCCTTATGATTCATATATATTTTACCACAAAAAAAAAAAATTTTTTTTTTTTTTTTTTTTTTTTTTTTTTTTTTTTTATTGACCGGTAAGAGGATGCAACCCTCGGCAGGGTGTGGTCCGCACTACGCTCATCCAGTGAGCGCACTGGCCATCCCTACATAGGATCCGAACCTGCGGCCTTGGCGATCCCAGCTCTGCACTCTCTCAAGTGAGCCACAGGGCCGGCCCATAAAATATTAATTAAAAAAAATTTTTGAGATGGATTTATTGTTTCTCTGGTTACCCTCAGCGCATAGGTTTCAAATTCTTCTAGTGATATCATATCATTTGGTTGCAGTTAGTCTGATGAAGAAGTGTTTTGTTTGGGTTTGGTTTTGAATATATACTTCACCCTCAATTTAGCTCGTCTCTTTGAATTTGAGAGAAAGTCTGTCTCCTGCAAATCACTTGTTACTCAAGACTTCCTAGCCTTGGTGTTCAGGGGGTAGAGGAAGGAATATACACTCTTTGGATTAAGACAATCATAGGCAAGTATTGTATATATATCGTTCCCAATGAGCCTTTGAGAAAAACTTGGGTGTTTTAAAATTGATTTTAATATTTAAAGAAGAGTATAGCTCTTCATCTTTCCCTTTTTCTTTCCTTTCTTTTTCTTATTTTCCTTTAACAAATGTTTCAAAACAAGCCACTAGTTTAGAACGAGCATGGTAAGTATCTGTGCTGGGAATTATGCACGTGTGTGTGTTCTGTGTTTATATATGTGTGGGGGGGGAGGGTGTGGGGGGCGTGAGAGAGAGAGAAAGAGAGAAAGAGTTGGGGGTGGGTTCAGCAATGGACCAGACCACAGCAGCCTGAATGAGTTCAGGAAGTTGTCTGTGTACAGGAGCAGCCTGGTATGAGATGTCAAGTCTCAAGCAGAATGAGGAGGCCTTCACCTGTGGGAGTGGAGGCATAACTTTCCAACTTGGAGAGTCAGAGCCCAAGTGGAGTGAGCAGAGCAGTTCCCCTGAGGAGAAGTGGAGTATCAGAGTTTGAGCAGGACTGGGAAGGCACAGACATGTGTGGGGGGACCTAGGATAGGAAGGAGGAGCCCAGGCAAGAAGAGAATGAAAATGACATTCCACCTGTGGGATTTCTCAGCATCAGAAGTTAGAGCCAGAGAGAGTAGAGAATGGAATTCTATCAGGGAAGATTGGGCCAGCACGGAATGTGGAACTCATGTGGATCAAGGGTGATGCATGTGCAAGGCGACTTCCTGCTGGGTGTCAAATCCCACACTGGAAGAGGTGTGTCTGCACAGGAAATTATACACTATGGTGACAAGAGATTGGATATGTATAGGAATTGTGATCAAATAAGATTTTACAATGAATGGGAGCCAGGTTTATCACTTTTGGAGACAAAAGTTGCAGATAGCAATAAAAGAGAAAATACTAAACCAAAATTTAAGGGTTTTTTTTAACTGAAATTTATAGCACAGTCAATTCTCATTATTCACAAATTATTTTTAAATTCACTTACATGAGAAAATTTACTTGTACCCTCAATTTAATACTCATAAAAATTACATGATCATTGGTGGACATGCACAGAGAGGCAAAAAATTTGAGTCACGAGATGGGCACAGCTGAGACTGAACAATGTGATGCTCTGAATTCTTGTTTCAGCTTTCATGCTGTGTACAGGTGTCCTCTACATGGTAAATTTACTGCCATAATTTAAGTGTTTTGTGGTTTTTTGTGGGGTTTTTTTTTTTGGTAATTTTGTTGTTTAAAATGGCCCCCAAGTGTAGTGTGGAAGTGTGATTTAGTGTTCCTTAGAGAAAGAAGGCTGTGATGTGCTTTATTAAAAAAAAAAATACAGCATTAGATAAGCTTGGTCCTGATGTAAGATGTAGTGTGGTTGGCTATGAATTCCATGTTAATGAATCAATGATATGGTATAAATAGAAAAGTTTCCCTATTTACTTGTAATTACTTTCTGGGAAGTTATAAAGTCATATCTATAGTGCTTGATGAAGCTAGGATAAAAATGATAAAGCAGTAAATTTTTTGGATATATGAGATGACAACTGGTAAAAACAATGTAGTGATGGCATTGTTGTGAGGCTGAAAGCTGAAGAAATTTGAGGTCAGTATACCCAGTGTCTTAAACCCTTCTCAGCTATTTCTGGAAGGCTCCCATGTATCATAAGACAGTACGGCAGGAAAAGTGTTAAACTTACAAGCAAAGCAAGGGTCTAGGTAGTGGGCTAAAGAAGAAATAATAATATTTTTTAAAACCTGTTTTGTGTCATACAGGGAATGTGTTCAATGCTGATGAGACTGACATGATTTACAAGGACATTGGCAAATAAACCCGTATAATACAGATAGCATTTCAGTTGGCAAAATTGTTGCGACTACAGGCTTGTAGGAACCTAACCATGGATCTCCCCTAGCAGCAATAGTTTGGTATTCATAAATTCAGTGTTTCTGGCAACTTTGTAGGACACGACTATGATGAATAATGAGAATTGGTTGCATAAATATGTAATTATGGTTTTTGATACACATAGATAGTTAAATGAATAAATATATATCTAATATTTGAGCTCAATCCACTGAGGGAGGCGGGGGGCAGTGATTCTCCAAAATGATCTGTACTGTATGCAAAGCTTAGCTTCTAAATAGTAATCCTTATTAAAAGAAGCCAAAGTTTTTTGGGAAAATGGTTAATCACAGGGCCAGGCTGATGAAAATACACTGAATATATAGTTGTGTCAAAAAGCAAGGAAGTCCAAAAAGAACGATAAGCACATGTCACAATGATGTCAAAGCCAGATTAAGGTGCTCTTACTGTCTAAAGTTGAAAATTGAAAAAATGGAGAGTGACTGATTATTACCTTTTGAGTAAAATATGAAACAGTGATAGCTACAGTTAGTAGATCATAGTTATTATAG
Source organism: Cynocephalus volans (assembly GCF_027409185.1). Taxonomy (NCBI): domain Eukaryota; kingdom Metazoa; phylum Chordata; class Mammalia; order Dermoptera; family Cynocephalidae; genus Cynocephalus; species Cynocephalus volans. The sequence goes on along the minus strand of NC_084463.1, from coordinate 104,583,864 downwards.
TGATTTCTACAGTTTTAAAGTCTCTCCCACAAAATATTTACTAAATGTCAAAGGAAAACAATTAACTTTATGCCATCATCAGTAGGACACATTAAAATCACACACAACTTAAACAGGTCATGAGAACGGAGCCTCCCTTCCATGATATTCCTGTATAATCTGAGTAAAACTATGAGGATCATAAAACATACTCAGAATGAGAGATCCGCACGTTAGGTAACTGGCTTACAGTTTTCAAAAGTTTGACTCATACAAATTAAGGAGAGCTTCAAGCACTTTCAGAGGGAAAGAAACTAGATAGACAAGACTACAAATGAACACATGATTCTGAATTATATTATTTTGCTATAAATTACATGAATGGTACAATTAGATAAAATTAACAGGTTCTGAAAATTAGATGGTAGTAATTTGACAATGTTAATTTATTGGGTTTTGGGGGGGTTGGGGTTGTATTGTAGTTATGTAGGAGGATACCCATGTTTGTAGAAAACTTACACTGAAGAATTTGGGGGAACTGGGGCATTAGACAGGAAACATTCTCAAATAGTTCAAGAAAAACATTGTCACATACTTGAAACTATCTGTAAGAAAAGATTTGTTGAAAATGTCCCAGAAGGAAAAAAAAATACAATTTGATTAAAATAGTTACCTATAATCTTATACAGTACATTGCAATAATTATACACATATGAAAATAAAATATTTCAAGTAGTTTACATGAGTGCATAATTAACTATGAACAATTAATGCATATTTGCATATTTTAACAATATGATGTATTTCATTTTTATAGCATTTTTGCAAAACCAGGTTATATATGCATCTTTATATTTTTCTTTTAAGAAAGAAGACAATTGTAGTGGATTGAATTATGTTCCCCCAAAACTCCCTGAAGTTTAAATTGTATCTTCCAGGTTTTATGTATTAGAAACTTAGCCCACCCTCGCTGTGACTGTGAAGAGAGTGGGAGATCCTATTATGGTAATTGAAAGATAGAACTTTGAAGAGGTGCTTAGATTGTAGGCCGATGCAGTAGTGAATGGATTAAAATTGGTGGCCAGGGGCATGGATCTCAGGGCTTTAAAAAAAGAAAGTCTGCCTTTTGCTCTCTGCTCTCTCTGCTTCCAGCATCTTGCCATGTGTGATCCTTGGGTCGCCATGGCCACCACCAGATGGACTTTGGACTTCCCAGAGTCAGAAACTGTAAGCAATAAATGTCGTTTTCCTTTATAAATCACCCAGTCTCAGGGATTCTATTGTACCAAGACAAAAAGAGACTATTACAACACTTTCCCTGGGGTTCAGAAAAGAGAGCAAAGTTTACTGAAGAGTTCAGCAAAAAATAAAAAGAGTTTTAAGGAAAAACAGTAAGAAGGCTATACTTATTTTTTGTTGACTTCAAACTTAAATGCAGGCCTAAGAAGGATAAATTATTTAAAATCCTCATAATATTTATTCCTGTTGCATGTTTACATTTTTCCCCTTACTTTTGAGTATGTATTGAATTTGCAGTCAATGCAGTGAGACTTCCTTCTTCTAAGATTAGAAAAGATTTGTTTACTCTGGGGAAAATTCTGCTAGTTGTCCACAATCCCAGCATGTGATGAGACAGAATCCTTTTCTTCCATCATCTACTAAAAGGGTTTAGGAGTCTCCCGGGAGCCTAGGTTCACCGGGCTTGCGCAGTCCTTTTCCTTACTTACTCATAAATCTGAGCATTGGCTCCATATGCCATAAGGTCAGGTAATGAGGAAAGGGTTCAGAGGCAGCCTCATGTCTCAATGACTGTAGTCAATGCCACCAAGAGTAAGTAGCTCAGAGAGACTAACAGTGAATGATGTTAGGGATTTAATTTGCCAGAAATGGTCAGGACACTGATTTGTTTCCGTAAACTCTGAGACCTAATGCAAAGGAGGGTCCCTTTGAAATTATTTCATGATAGCTTCTCCTATACTGTTGAGCTTCCCTGGAATTCTACAATTAGCTTCACCTCTACTGTATGCAGGGTGGCTGTGGTATTTTTGTTCTCAAAAACAGCAGAAGGCTAAAGTAAAACTGTGGATAAATATTTATCCTATCTCAAAAATTACATTCCAATATTTATGTCCGCTTCTTCTGCTTCCATAATCAATTCCTCGATATTCATCCTCACAGGATTCCCTGGCTTGGATCAGTACTATCCCTGGTTTTCAATTCCCTTCTCTTCCATCTATGCCATGGTCTTCCTGGGTAACTGCATGGTGCTCCACGTGATCCGGACTGAGCCGAGCCTGCACCAGCCCATGTTCTATTTTCTGGCTCTGTTGGCCCTCACTGACCTGTGCATGGGGCTGTCCACAGTGCACACGGTGCTGGGGATCCTGTGGGGATTCAGCCAGAAAATCGGTCTGGATGCCTGCATTGCACAGACTTATTTTGTCCATTGTCTCTCCTGCACGGAGTCTGGAGTTCTTCTTGCCATGGCTTTTGACCGCTTCACAGCAATTTGCAATCCTCTGAGGTATACATCAATCCTGACTAATAGTAGAGTCATTCTTTTCTTGGTGACTATTTTAATGAGAAGCACCTTGTCCATTCTTCCTGTCATCATTCGTTTGAAGTTTTTCCATTACTGCCGCCCCCACAATCTCTCTCACTCTTTCTGTCTGCACCAGGACCTACTCCGGCTGGCCTGCTCTGACATCCGCTTCAACAGCTTTTATGCCCTGACTCTGGTGATTTGTACCTTGTTGTTGGATGCTGTCCTTATTCTCATGTCCTATGTTTTCATCCTGCATACAGTGCTCTCAATTGCATCCTGGGAGGGGAGGCTCAAGTCTTTGCAGACCTGTGTTTCCCACATCTGTGCTGTACTGGTTTTTTATGTTCCCATCATTGGTCTCACCATGGTACACCGCTTTGGAAAGCATCTCTCTCCTTTAGTTCGTGTCCTTATGGGCAGTATCTATATTCTCTTCCCACCTCTGATGAATCCAATCATCTACAGCGTAAAGACCCAGCAGATCCGAGGCAGGATGAAGAAGTGGTTTTCCCTGAAATTGTAGTGAAACCGTTACGTTTTGTCAATAGAAACAATTTTAAGGTCAAAATAATAATGCTAGTTCCTATGTGTGCAACAATTTCCAATTTGATTTTTTTTACATAACTTTTTGTTCTTTTTTGAGGACTCAAATAATAAGTAACTGAAATGGCTTACTAATGAGAGATACATAAGAAAACTACACATTACTGTTATATATCCCAGAAATAATTTCTGAAATTTTGCTGGAGGAAAATAATAGATACTACCAATATGGCAATAAAAGTCTTTGCATTATCTTGACATATGAGCATTATGTTACCCTCAGGTTATCAGTACTTTAATGCCATCTACATCTTTAGAATTACCTTTAACTAAATTTTTGGAAGCATGCCTATTTTTTAAATAACTCCAGCAATAGTGCCTATATCAGAATATATGATACGGTGAGATTGGATTTTTCTCATGTGTAGAGATGAGGTGAGTTAACACCTGAAACTATGTTGCTGAGTCTTGTCTTCATTCTGTCTTCTCTTTCTCACCCATTAGTGACTTAATGCAAGTTCACTAAAGAAATTTTTTTAAAAAGGTTTATAATTCCTGTTTCAAAGATTTTTTTTCTTAATTTTTTTTCCATGCCAGCAAGATGTGACCTTACATGTGCATTTTTAATTCTTCAGTTTTCACTAAATATTATATATTAAAATTTCTTCATTGTATTTTAAAATTATATATAAAGACTACAGGAAAAAAAAGGTAAGAAACTATTGCAAAAAATACAATTGAGAACTGATGGTGCCCTCTACTATACTAATGGTTGTGGGAAGAAAAATTAGAGAAAAGATCTGAATACTCTATAATTATGATGTATGAGTATACACATACCTAATAACTGGTGTGGTTTGGTGAACAGAGAGAGGTTTCACAGGTGATGCTGTTTTCTGTTTTACGAAATCAAGTAGACAGCGAGTTATTCAACTAGATAGTAACAAAGACAGAATATTGTTTGCACCAGGAGACAGCTTAACCTACTTTGAAAGCATTGTTTGATATATCTGTGGGGCATTTATTAAAATTAAAAAATATTGAGCAAATACACCCAGTGTTTCAGACACAGACCTAGACACTGCTAAGCTACAGGTAAAAAGCAGAGAACAAAAGAGTACTTTGCCTACAGTGTATCTACTCATACAGACAAAAAATTTTGAGTGTATGTCTACATTCACAATTACGATAAATGCCATTAGTAAGAAGTGAAGAGCGCACAGCAATGTGAAGGTGGGTCTCTAATTGATTATAAAGCGTTTAAGGAAAGACTTCCCAGAGAAAGTGTAAGTAGTTGAAGTTTGAAGATTGCAGGTAAATAACCTAGGGAATATGAAAAAGAAGGAATTTGCAGGCCTAACAAAAAAGTTTAAAAAAAAAAATTAGTTGACTGCATAAAAAACAGGTAAATGAGTAGACATGAAATTCTAGGAAGGGCTTGAACAGTAGAGGGAATCAAAGTTGTTAAAATGTTTTAATTTAGTTTTCACGTTTAGAACACTGTGCCACTACTGATGCATTGCAATTAGAATGGTGAAATAATCTAATATTTATGTTAAGAAAATCGGTCCTTCAACTGAGCAGATGAGAAGGACAAGAGTTTACATCAGAAGTTTAGATAAAAGAGTATTAGATAAAAGGATGTAGTAGTGGTTGAGCAAAGGTCATTTCAGGGAGTTGCAAGAAGTGGATGTACATGGCATTTGTTACACAGATAGGATCCAAAGATTTGGCAATTGTTTGGCTATGAAGGATAAGAGAAAAGAGGTGTCAAATGGTGTTTCAATTTTTGGAATGAGACACTCTGCAGAAATCACATGAGCATGTACAGAAATATGAAATGTCTGGGGCAAATAGGATTAGTTTTAGACAATTAAAAAAAATATATTGACCTTCTCAAGATACATTTAAGAGGAGATGTCTACCCTGAGGTTGAACATATCTATCGGGGTCTGATGAGTAGAATGGACTTGAAAGTTGAATTTGGGAATGACAGTTGCAAACTCAGTATTTGAGATGACTTGGATGATTTGACAAGGGAAGGAGCGAGTGTGAGTATGCTGACACATGTGAACACTAAAAAAGGTACAGCTGAATCACCAAACATAGCCTCAAGTGGGGATAATCAAAATATTGGGGAGCTTGATGTCAGTGAATCCAGGTGAAAATTTGTCTCAAAGAAGGAAATGACTGACTGGGAGAGTGACTTGATTAGGTACTGAAAAGTATCCATTGGATTTGGGAAAGTAATGGAAAACATATCATGAACAGTATCTGTGGCACAGTGGAAGCAGAACTTAATGTTTTAAAAGCTCATCATTAAATTTCCAATTTGTAGGTGAAAATTAGGTAGATAAATACATTTTTTGAGAATTTGTCCATAGAGGGTAGAACATAAAAAGTGTAGTAGTCAGATTCACCTAGAGTCCCCTCCCTCCCTCCCTCCCTCCCTCCTTTCCTGCCTGCCTTTCTCTCCCTCTCTCTTCCTCTCTCTCTTTCTCCCCGCTCTGTCTTCCCTCCCTCTTTCTTCTGTACATCCCTGTTTTTATTGGTATAACAAACACATGCTTAAGTCTGACTTGTACTTTGTTTTAAAGCTGCTGTTGTTATTGTTAGGATATTTACTGCCAAAATACAAATGCTTCTACAAAATTAACCACTCAGGACTATCTATTAGTGGTCATAATACTAAAAAAAAAAAAAAAAAAAAAGTGGATTGCCTGAGGAATTGACATCTTTCTTCCTATGTGCTTCTACATTGATGTAATAAGTAACAATTAAGAACTCATAATTAATATTACAGAGCGAATATTACTAAACTCTAGTTTTGATATTATATATACTTTGATATTGATTCTCTTCATAGTCATTTCTATGTTAACTGAGAGCTGTATCTTGTTTAATTTGTTCCCTGAAAAGTGTTCCTATTCTTTGGTTAACTAATCCTACTCAAATTCCACAAAAGAAAGTAGAGGCTTTTTATCTTATCTCAGAGGAAAGTGGGAAAAGTAAACTTATGATCCATAAATGATAACCTGAGGATCACTAATATTTAGAACATGGTTTACCTCCTTCTATTTTTATTAAATATTTTAAACATTTTCCTTTAAGAGAATTTTTGACTTACCTTTCCAGAAAAGTACAAAAATCAGATAAAGTTTTTCTATACACCCATCACTCAAATTCCTGAAACATTTGTTTAATATCTCTCTCCTCTTTATTGTCCCCATAAAATATGAGATAACTTTTATATAAATTCTTTAGAGAGCAATCTCTTACACAATATATCTATAACAACAACAACAAAATAATCTCACCTTTGACTTTTTGCCTTTTCAAAGCCCTGAGCCTTGTTTTCTAGTCTCAATATGTTTTCCAATATGGACATTTCATACAAATAGAAGCATTTAATATGTATTCTTTTGTGTCTGCCTTCTTTAACTAAGCATCTTTTTGAGATTCATCCACTGCAGCATTATTCAGCTTTTTATTTTTTTATTATTGCTGAAAAGTATGCCATTTTATGCATATGCCACATCTACATATTCTTTAGTTAGTGTACATTTGTTTATTTTCTTCTTATTTTTTTCCTACTGCTAATAAAAAATAAAAAATAATTTCGGGAAGCAATGAAATCAAGTAAATATAAAGCCTGATAATAGTAAGTGAAGTCAGTCAGGCTCAGAAATTTAATACTGCATGATCTCACTCATATGTAAAATCTTTAAAAAAAATAATGAAATAAAAAAATAAAAAACACAAAACTGGTTGTCACAGAGGTAGTAAAGTAATTACCAGAGGCCAAGTAGGGAGGGGAGTCATGGGGAGAAGTGATGTACTATCAGGTATAAAATTATGTTATCTACTCTAAGTAAATCATTGTCTAGTATGTGCATGTGTTGAAACAAATCACTGTACCCCACAAAAATGTACAAGTAAATGTTAAAATTTTTAAAAAGTTAAAATTAAAAAAGTACTTTCTTATTAGTTAATAGATAAAAATTTACATAATATTATAAGGACTTAGATATGATTATAGATTATAAAAAGAAAATCACAGGAATATCTGTAAGATAGGTGAAATAATATAAAGTAATTCTAATGGTATATATCTCATCTTGAAAAGGCGAAAATTGATAGATAATTCTTATGTACATAAGGCCAAATGCATTGGTGTAATCTGCTTGGCTACTGCCCTGCTGGCATTAAATACTTTCGGAAATAGAATAAGGCTATTGAGAAGCCAGATTAAGGTCTAATTAGAGATGAAGAAATCTCTGAATCTCCAAAGATTTACCTACTTGATAAGTGAGTCCAAAAGTCCCTTCAAAGATTTTTCTGTCATTAGGATTAATGTATTTTGGATAATGAATAGAACACAGCAGAGTGTCGTCTCTGGCAGAATGGAGGCCATCACAGATGATTTTTATTAAATTTCAAAAGTCCATGGAGACTTTTCAATGAAAGTCTGGGTGTGTTTAACTTCCAAAATGATGGACCAAAAAAAGGAAAGATAATTTTGAAATACTGACATATCTTTTTTTCTTGGTAATAATTTAGCAAAATTGTGTGGATCAATTTCCCTCAGAAAGCATGATAGATACCATTGAGAAAAAAGCAGTGTTCAATGCCATCAGGGAAAGAGTGCCTAGATGAGAAGCATAATGACCTTAAGGTCACGATCCAATAGCCAAATAGCCAAAGCTGGACCTTAACTGAGATCTTTAGTGGGTCTCACTAAAGCTACAAAAAAAAAAACAAGGTAATGAGCGAGTCAAAGACACCAGTTTTTTGCATTTTGTTTGTGTTTTTATTATACTTGTGAAAGACTCCCGCAGTGGGTAGTCAGTCAGTTCAGGGAGACCCTCCCAAGGAACAGCGAGACCACGGCTTCGGATGCAAAAACAAGAGGTTTATTGAACACACAGGTACCCGGGCGACTCAGTCTTTCGAAAGACTGGCGCGCCGAGTAGAGCTCCTGGGTCCTTTTTATAGCAAAAAGCGCGGGTACAGAAGCGAGAAGCAAGGTAATTGGTTAGTTTAAATCAAGCCAGGGGTGAACTTCGGTCAAGTGGGAGTCCTTGAAACAGCTGAGGGGCACTCTTGAAACTTTAACTGACTTGTCTATTTCTGGGAACTATCCGCCCTTTGCCTCGGGCCGGGGCCCAGGTGCATAACCACAGATATCCTGTTTGACTCTGTTCCCCTTGTTTCTTAACTTGACTTTTTGGCTGTATTTTCCCTATACCCTTGTAAAAAGCACTTCCTTCATTCCCCCATTTCTCTTGTGGATCGCTCTAATCTTAGAGCGGAATTAAAAGTTATCTTCGCCATTTAAGGTTTGGTATTTTTGCCTAAGGACCAGAATCTTAACTGCACTTACCCTATCATTGATGAATTGGACTAGTCTATTGATGACGTAGGGCCCAAGGGTGAACAACAGAAGGAGGAGTAATAGGGGCCCGGCGATGGTTGACAGTAGGGTGGTCAACCAAGGGGAGTTATTTGATCTGGTTATAAGCATTTTCATAGTTTGAGTCAGGAGGCCTGACTCTTTTAGAGGCCGGTGCATCAATTTCTGGAATATCCCAAGCCTCGAGACCCGCCGCCAGGGCACATATATCAGGGGTAAGGGAGGGCCACCAAGTCCAAAGGGGGTGGACTTCTGTCTTGAACCAGACAACCTTTCCAGTTTGGGACAGTACCTGCCAGGTGAGGGTGTTGGGCTGGTTAGGGTTATTACTTGGTAGGCTTGCTCCGCCGCCGCCGAATGCGCAACTTAAGAGGATTATCAGTCCTCTCCAGCTCCCAGGATTCATCTGGTACGGAGGGTGGCGCAGGCTTGAGGTGAGAAGCATGTACCCAGGCTGCAATGCCATCAACTTTTACTGCGGTCGGGGTGGTCAGCAATACCAGATACGGGCCTTTCCACCGAGGCTCAAGGTTGCTGGGTCGATGGCGTCTGACCAGCACTCGGTCTCCGACCTGGAACGGGTGGGGGACAGCTATGGTACCGGGCTGATATGCCTCTTTGATCTGGTCCCAAATCTGGGTCTTCACAACTTCTAGAGCCTTTAAATGGGTAAATAAGACAGGGAGAAAATTATCATCGGGACCCAGTGTTTCTCCCAACTCAAGTATGGGGGGGGGTCCCCCGTAGAGGATTTCATAGGGAGTTAGACCGTACTGGCCAGGGGTATTCCTGGCTCTGAACAGCGCTAAGGGAAGGAGGGCCACCCAGTCTTTTCCACCGGTCTCTAAGGCCAATTTAGTTAAGGTCTCTTTGATGGTTCTATTCATTCTCTCTACTTGACCTGAGCTCTGGGGCCTATACGCACAATGTAACTTCCAATTTATCCCCAGTTGTGTGGCCAGTCCCTGGCTTACCTGAGCAACAAAGGCTGGGCCATTATCTGACCCGATCACCTTAGGGATCCCGAAACGGGGCAGGATTTCTTCTAGTATCTTTTTACATACAGTCAGGGCCGTTTCAGTTTTGGTAGGAAAAGCTTCTACCCATCCAGAGAAAGTATCTACAAATACTAGCAGATACCTGTTCCCATACCGGCCAGGCTTTACCTCTGTAAAGTCTACTTCCCAGTATACGCCGGGTCGATCTCCCCGTTGTCTTTTTCCGGTCTCTCGGTAGGTGGTAGTCGCATTAGTCATGGCACAAGCCGGACACCGATTGGCGACTTCTTGAACGGTGGACCGGAGATTCGGGATGGAGAGGCTGGTGCGGCTCGTTAGTTGAAGGAGCTTTTCTGGTCCTAAGTGTGTTAGCTGATGTAACCGCTGAATGAATTCTTTTCCCTGGTCAGGAGTGAGCTCTCTTGGCTTGGTCCTAGCTTGAGCAGGCTCGATTGGCTCTTGAAGCTTTATAGTTTCTGCTAGCACCCTGACCGACAGGGCGGCTTGTTTTGCAGCCTCGTCGGCCCTCCGGTTCCCGGCCCAACAGAGGAGTAGGGCACTCAGGTATGACCAAAAAGGAATGGGTCACTTGCTTATGTCCGACCCTTAAAAGTCTCTGTGTGGTCCAGGGGTAGACTTTGCTGCCGGTCGCTCCTACTACGACTGTCCGCCTGGACCCTACCTTCCCCATGGGTTGGGTCAGTACCGAATGTTCAGCCCCGGTATCGACCAGAAACTCGATGGGGGTCCCCTCCACTGTCAATGTTACCCTAGGTTCGGGGAGGGGGTCCGAACCTTGACTCCCCTAGTCGTCTAGGGATAGAACCCTAGCTTTTTTGTCGTTTTTCTTTTTTCGGGGGCATTCCCTTGCCCAGTGGCCTTTCTCTTTGCAGTAGGCGCACTGGTCCCTGTCGAGAGGAGGCCTTTTGTCCCTAGGTGTCGGTCTTGCCCGGTTGCTCAGGGTCCCTTTCTGCTTATCTGTAAACCCTTTATCACTTACTACTGTGGCCAAAATCCTAGTTAAATTTTTTTCTTGGCGTTTATCACGCCGTCTCTCTCTCTCTTCTGTCTCTTTTTTTTCTCTTTCCTGTCTTTCTTCTTCTGTTTCTCTCTTGTGGTACACCTTTTCTGCCTCCTTTACTAAGTCTTGTAAGGAAAAGTCTTGGAGCCCCTCTAGTCTTTGTAACTTTTTCTTGATATCTGGGGCTGACTGGCCGATAAAGGCCATGGCAACTGCCGCCTGCTGTCCCTCAGAAGAGGGGTCAAACGGAGTGTATCTCCTATATGCCTCCATCAGGCGTTCCAAGAAAACCGAGGGGGGTTCTACCGGTCCCTGCAAGACCTCTCTTACCTTAGCCAAATTGGTGGGGCGCCGGGCTGCCCCTTTGAGACCTGCCACTAGAGTCCGGCGGTAGACCAGAAGACGCTCCCTACCTTCGGCCGTGTTGTAATCCCATTGAGGTCGATTGAGGGGGAAGGCCTCATTAATGAGGTTCTCGAGTTGTGTAGGGGCCCCGTTGTCCCCGAGAACGTTCTTGCGGGCCTCCAGAAGAATCCTTTCTCGCTCTTCAGTGGTGAAGAGGATCTGGAGTAGCTGTTGGCAATCGTCCCAAGTGGGCTGGTGAGAGAACATAAGGGACTCAAGAAGTCCCGTGAGTCCTGCTGGTTTTTCAGAAAAAGAAGGATGGTTAGATTTCCAATTATAAAGATCTGCTGAGGAAAAAGGCCAATATTGTAGAGGAACTAGGCCGTTGGGCTCGGCTGGGGGTCCTATGGCTCGGAGGGGTAAAATCACAGTGGAGTCAGGACCTGAGTCGTCTGCCGGACTGCGGGCACGGCGACTCCTGGTCCTAGCGGCTGGTCCCTCAGGATCGGAACTATCGGGCGCCTGGCCCGGCACCGGTCCGATCGCCTGAGGGGCCAGAGGAGGCGGCAGGGCCGCCGGGTAGGGCGGGGGCTCAGAGAGAAGGAGCGAGTCGTCTGGTGTCGGGAGGACGGGGGGTTGGGGAGGGGCGGAAGGCTTCCTTGTAGGTGGCCTTTGAGTATTTTCTGATCCCGAAACAACAGCGACTTTGCTGGAGGGTGGCACCCAGGGAGGGGGATTCTGGGCGAGGTCTTGCCATACCACGACATAGGCAACCTGGTCCGGGTGTCCTCCGGTCTCCTGAAAAACAATCTTTTTAACTGCAAAAATGACAGTAAGATCAAAGGTTCCCTCTGGCGGCCAACCTACGCCGAATGTGGGCCACTCAGACGAACAGAAAGTCTGCCATTTTCCTTTTTTGATCTCCATGGACAGATTGTGAGCCCTGGCTTTGACATCTTTCCAATGATCTAGAGTAAGGGAGAGGGGCGTAAGGGCACTTTGCCCCATCTCGAAAATTTCCAATAGGGGAACGACGACGCAAAGACCTATCACAACTAAGACAAAAAGAAACCAGAAACGGCGACGAGACCGAGTGCCGTAGAAATAGAAGAAAGAGTCCGATGGCAGAGCGCGCCTCCCGAGACGCGGTGAGACCAAAACACAATAATCCTCTGCCAAGGGGTCCACCAGGCGTCCCTGGTCCTCCCCTGATCCTGGGACGTCTCCCAGGATTGCCGGGTGGCGAGCCCCCGAACACGTCTGTTCGCTACCCGCACTTCGCTCCCAGAGCGACTAACCCGGAACAAACTGAAACCAAAATGCGCGCGCTCAGAAAAGACAGTCGAAATCACTGAGTCAGACACAGAGACGAGACACAGAAACGAGACACAGAACGACTGCTGGCCAGCTTACCTCCCGTTGGTGGGTCGGTGGTCCCTGGGTGGGGGTCTCCGATCCCGGACGAGCCCCCAAATGAAAGACTCCCGCAGTGGGTAGTCAGTCAGTTCAGGGAGACCCTCCCAAGGAACAGCGAGACCACGGCTTCGGATGCAAAAACAAGAGGTTTATTGAACACACAGGTACCCGGGCGACTCAGTCTTTCGAAAGACTGGCGCGCCGAGTAGAGCTCCTGGGTCCTTTTTATAGCAAAAAGCGCGGGTACAGAAGCGAGAAGCAAGGTAATTGGTTAGTTTAAATCAAGCCAGGGGTGAACTTCGGTCAAGTGGGAGTCCTTGAAACAGCTGAGGGGCACTCTTGAAACTTTAACTGACTTGTCTATTTCTGGGAACTATCCGCCCTTTGCCTCGGGCCGGGGCCCAGGTGCATAACCACAGATATCCTGTTTGACTCTGTTCCCCTTGTTTCTTAACTTGACTTTTTGGCTGTATTTTCCCTATACCCTTGTAAAAAGCACTTCCTTCACTTGGATAGTAGACATAACTACAGAAAATTCAGCATGGGGTGGTTTTAATGATCCAAGGAAGCATCAGGTGGTTTTCTCTTTCAGCATGATGAAAGTTTCCTGTGGAAAATGTAATGATATAGGGATTCAACTTTGATTTGACTGAATATATTCATAGCAATAGTGTGTAACATAATTACAAACCTTCTTAACTCAGTGAAAATGATATGCCCTTAAATGGGAGATTATTTCAGGGGAGCTGCCAGTCACCAATACTTATACTTCCATCATCAGCGATCGAGTTGAGAATAGTACTATATAATTGCAAATAGGAAAATGAGGAATTTTGCTATTCTTTGAGATGCAGTTGAACATTTTTAACTCTGATAAATACACTAACTTAGTTTATCACGAAGTTGGTAAACCACTTGAAAATATTTAAGTCTATAAATTAAGATTTCTAATTCATGCCATAAACAAAAATGAGAACTGGGTGTAGCTACAGGGACACAACAAACCTAAGAAGCTGGAACATAATGGATGTAAAGGCTGGTTCTGAAGGCACACTGCCTAGGTTAATAGTCCTCTACTATAATTTATTAATAAGGTACTTAACCTCCCTGGTCCTTATATTCCTTCTCTGTAAAGTAAGAATGACTCAGTGCAAACTCCATGAATATAAACTGGAAAAAAATGCAAAAGATTATTGTGGGAAAAATAGAATAACTTAGTCAGGCTCCTGCAACATTTCTTGTAAACAAATTGGGTGTGAGTGGAGTTAGTACACAAGTGCACCAATGTATCTTTTTAGTTAATTGCTACTGTGTGTTCTTGAGTTTGTGAAGCAGAGCTGGGCGGCAGAGCTCAAATGTAAAAATAGAACATGTTTACTCTGCCAGCAGCTGCTCAGTTTCTGAGTTTCTCTTTGGACTTTGCCAGTAGCAGTTGAGTTTCGGAGTTTCTCTGTGCACTGCCTAGCTCATAGTATTGTGTGTGCTGAATAAAGACTATTCCTTCTTCAACCAAGGCTCCAAGGACCTTTTTTCCAGTAACCTAGCTCATAACATGTGTGTGAAGGGTTTGTGAATGGGCTGGAGGGGTCTGTGAGCTCCAGACCCTAGCCCTAGCTCTACAGCAATGTAGGCATATGTGCTGGTGTGTATGGGGTTGGGGAGCAGAAATCACCAATGGACCAGAGTAGGGCATTGGAACATTACAATTGTGAGGGGTGTGTGTGTGCACATGTGTATATACATACATACAAAGTTGTCCCTCTCTACCTGTGAGTTCTGCATCTGTGGATTAAACCAACTGTGGAAAGAAAATATTCAACAATAAAAGGAAGGCAGTGCTCCCACTGAACATGTACAAACATCTTTTTCTTGGCATCATTCACTAAGAAATGCAGTGTAACAATTATCTAGAGCGCATTTGCATTGTTTTAGGTATTATAAGTGATCTAGAGATTTAAATTATACAGAAGGATGTTTGTAGGTTATAAAGAGACACTATATCATTTTATACAAGGGATTTGGGCATCCATGGATTTCAGTACCCAAGGAAGGTTGTGGAACCAATCCCCTGTGAATACTGAGGGAGTAGCTTATAGACATACATACACATAAATTATTTCTAAAAGCAATTATGTATGTACCTGAAAATATTTCCTTCCTTTCCTCCTTCTTTCCTTCCTTCCTTCCTTCCTCCCTCCCTCCCTCCCTTCCTTCATGTTCTTTCAGCAATTATGAAATATACAATACATTATCATTAACTATCAATATAACTTATTTTTTCTGTCTAAATAAACCTTTGTACACTGTGACCAACCTCTCCACTTTCCATATTCACCCACCCCTTAAATATTATTAACCTTTGTTCTTATGTTGCATTTAAATTACCTGGAAATAGTTTCATCCTTAAGGTCTTGATTTTAAGATTTATAAGAGAACAACTAGTCTCATCTAATTACTAATTAGTCTCCATTAATAGGAACTTAGTTTTGTATGAACTCTGCCTGATGCATATGAACTATGTGACATTCCTGCCTGGCTAACAAGAGGCATTTTTCCCAGCCATGCCGAGCACTGGGCCTGTTTCCCCTTATACTTGAGATGCATGTTTGGCCCCAGGCAGTTTTCTACATATGTGCAACAATCCATAACCTGATGAATATTTCAGGAGCCCTTATGCTGATCTCCGAGTCTCTTTCTTTGTGCTGCTGTCTCTTCTCCCATCCCATAAACTCTAGATACTTTGGTCTCTTTGGATTCTCAGCAATAATTCTCCACTTCAAAAAGTCCACAAGCTCTGTCTGGATTACACCTCCCTTTTCTGTGGCCTAGGAAGTTTCTAAAAGTAGTGAGCTACAGCAATTATAGGTCTTATGTTGTTTGTTTCCCTGTGTCTCAGGGATTATAGTCCTTTGTTGCCAGTTATTTACTGTCTTGGAAACAGCAGCTTCATACATTTTTTTCCTAATTATTTTTGGTGTCCTGTATGGGAAGGTAAATCATTTTCTCCAAAAGTGGAAGTCCCCACTCCTTCCTTCTTTACCAATCAAGTATATGTTGAATGCCTTCTATATACTAGACACTGTCATAGGCATTTGGGCTAAAATAGTAAATAAATGATAAAACTTTGAAAAGAGAGGGGGGAAAGTTACAACCATGGGAATAGCAAGAACCTTGAAAAGAAAAGGGAAAAGTTACAACCAACAGCACTACAGAAAGAAAAGAGGAGAAACTAAAAACTTTTTATGACGCCACACTTAGGCTAACAGAAAATGCCCAATACCACTAAAACAATTTGAAGCTTTGCAATGCTGTGAAACAATGCCATAGTAACAGACATTCATAACAATTGACAGACATAGTTTTCAACTCTCAGCTTCTCAGAAAGAAAGTATAATATCTTCTTTCAAAATGATTTTGGAAATGATTCACCTCAAAAAGGATACAAATCAAGTTCAGGTACTAAAGGGTTATCTATTAGGAACAATCATTTCTGAAAGACAGCTCATCACATGTTTGTGATAGACAGTTGAGATAAAGCTGGTTTCCTGCTTTAATGTGTGATTAATTATAAAGACTCTGGAGTATTGAGAAAAACACGTTTAGTATGGCCTTTGTTCCAGGTAATTAGTGTTTGTGGCATCTCATGTGCAGCATATTAAAACCACCATCTCATGGGAATATTTTGATGACCTCCCTCTAGCACCTTCCATCTATAACTCTCTATTTCTGTCGCAATAAATAACTCTGGTGCCAGGCAGATGCCTCTCAGCCAGGTTTTTCACATTTCGTAGTTAATTCATCTGTTCCCTACCTATGCCCAAGAGGGAGAGACTGAGAAGGACTGTACTGCCAAACTCACATGTTAACCCTTGCTGAGGGTACTAGTTTATGGTAGAAGATCACACAGTGTGTAAAAATGAACTCTGAATTTATTTTCATCAAAATAACTGAGCTGGAGCTGGGGCATTGTCTTTAAAAGTTGTTTAACTGAAGTTTTCCTTATATTCAGAAGGAAGAGGCACAGATACTCAGAGCCCTTAGATGCAGTGCTTAAAGGAGAGTTGAGAAAAGGTGGGAATACAGAAGTCTAAGTGAAGAAGCAAGAAGAATATTACAAGAATTAAAGTCTAACTGATGGGGAGTCATTGTATAAAGTGAGAGTCCAAGAAGTTTCAGACTCCGAAGGAAGAATAGAGAAATTATATGTCTTAAAAGAATTTTGGGGGAGGTTGGAAGTGGGATGCACTTAATTTGAGCAGTTAAATGTCTTTTGGTTCTTCAGGGGTAGCTGGTGGATTAACTTTATGACTAGAGAGGGTGATCTTCCATACAGATAAATGGAAATCCAAGCCATTGTGGATTGAGGAAATGGATAAATACTAGAATGAATATTCTGTATGGAATGATGCACCTCTCCTCCTTTCACATTTAGTGGCACCTACTTTTTGGTTCTAAATTAGACATAGTGGGAAGTGTAACCCCCAAAACTTTTTGCATATTAGAAGTTAAAACGGATCCTGGATTACTGGTGAGTTTTATGTCATGGCAGGTGTTATCAAGCATATGCTGTAGTAGGAATCTCTAAACTATAATTTACTTGTTTAAATAAAATTTACTATGTGTCTTCTATGTTCAAACAGAGCTACACTATACTTACTGAATTATGTGAAGAGTGCAACTCCAATCTTAAGGTCATTTAAAGTCAAATTGGGAATGAGAACTCATTTAGATAATAGTTGGAAGATAATATGAAATCATATGGGGTAAATACCAAGGATACGAAGAAAGCAGTATATTCTATAGGCATTTAATGGTTGGACTAATTCTTGTTATATGAAATAGTCATGGGAATGTTTTTTAGAGAATCTTGAACATATGCTGGCCTTTAATCAATGGATTTAATTATTATACATTGAGATAAAGCATGATCACACTTGAGAATGTGATCAGAAGATGTACAAATATTTTGATGTAAGAATAAGTAATGTCTAGTAGAACGAAGCAACCTATCTGACTAGATTGGAAAGTGAATAGAAAAATAAGTAAATAAACTGAAATAGAAGACATTCTTATTGAAAAGAACCAGGTATATAGGCAAAAGATGTACTGAAAAATAAAAAAGGCATTTCTCTTTCTGTACCTGGGTTGTTTCACTTAAGACAATTTTCTCCAGGCTCATCCATGTTGCTGCAAATGGTAGAACTTCATTCTTTTTTATGGCTGAGTAGTATTACATTGTGTATATATGCCACAATTCCCTTATGCTGTCATTCATCAGTGGACAATTAGGATGGTTCCATCGCCTTGCTATTGTAAATAATGCTGCAATAATTATGAGAGTGCAGGTATCCCTTCGACCTGATGTTTTCCAGGCCTCTGGATATATGCCCAGGAACGGAATTGCTGGATCATATGGAAGTTCTATCTGTAGTTGTTTAAAGAACCTCCATACTATTCTCCATAATGGCTGTACTAATTATTAGTCCCATCAACAGTGCAGGAGGGTTCCTTTCTCTCTACATCCTCATCAGCATTTGTTATTCTCTGTCTTTTTAAAAATACCACATGTTCTCACTCATAACTGGGAGCTGAATCCATAAACAAACAAATGAACAATAAGGAGAGACAGAGAGAAAGAAAGAAAGAGACAATAATCACAGCAATACATTGAAGTTTTAGAAAACTAGAAGTGTAAAAGGGGAGAGGAGAGGGAGAGGGAGTGGGGGTAATGAGGAACTGGTCAACGGACACAAAGAATGATTGTGTATTGTAATGATGAATAAGCTAACTATACTGATCTAACCACCACACATTCCACACAATTACTGAAAATCAACATTGCACCCCACATGTCTGTATAATAATTTTTTTAAAAAAATGTTTTAATATGCTTTTCAGTTTTTCAATATTGTTTCAACTACTTTAACACTCTAAGAAAAATAAACCAGATGTATATTTTGCCAATATTTTCTCCCATTCTGTTGGTTGTCTTTTAACTCTGTTATTTGGTTCTTTAGCTGTGCAGAAGCTTTTTAGTTTGATATAATGCTATTTGTTTATTTTTCCTTTGGTTGCCCATGCTTTTGGGGTTATATTCATGAAATCTGTATCCAGTCCTACTTCCTGAAGTGTTTCTCCTATGTTTTCTTTAAGAAGTTTTATTGTTTCAGGGTGTATATTTAATTCTTTAATGCATTTTGAGTTGATTTTAGTATATGGTGAGAGGTATGGGTCTTGTTTCATTCTCCTCATATTGATATCCAGTTATCCCAGCACCATTTGCTGAAGAGGCAGTCTCTTACCCAGTGTATAGTCTTGGTGCCTTTGTCAAAGATCAGATCAGATGGCTGTAGGTGTGTGGGTTGATTTCTGGATACTCTATTCCATTCCATTGATCAGTGTGTCTGTTTTTATGCCGTGACCATGCTGTTTTGGTTATTATATATTTCCAGTATAGTTTAAAGTCAGGATT